>NC_088700.1:18275000-19525000 GCF_028017835.1 Emys orbicularis | reverse complement strand
CTAAGGAAAGGGAACGTACACACTATAGAAACCCCAGAGTCGGCAGGAAAAGCAGAGCTACAAAATGTCCGCAAACCCCACTTTCCTTGGGGAAGTTCCAGCTCAGGCCAGAGATGAGTTCAATGTATGGTACTTGCCAAGGATGCTCTCTGGAGTGAATCAAGTAGCCTGTTCCATGAAAGGACTGGCTTGTGGTGAAACTGCCAGGGGTAGACCAGGCGCTGTCCTTGCCCAGGGGAGCTCTCCGCGGTGCTGGAGAAGTGTTACCCACCACTCTGACAGGTTTCAGAGTAGCAGCCGTGTTAGTCTGTATCCGCAAGTCCACGACTCTGAGCTACTCTTCAGTGCTGGAGTCAGCCAAGGGTTTGCTCATGTGCAGGTGAGAAGAGAAAGAGAGAGAGAGAAAGGCAGAGGTACAGTATTTCCCGCTGGCTTTACTAGCCTGTGAAGCTGGTTTCCCTTCACACCTATCAGGCACTGAATAACTTTGATCTGGCATGGCAATCCGTCAGTAATTCATATTTCAGACCAGGGCCATAGCAACAAAGAACGTGGCCCCCTCCGAACGGTGGCCCCCTCCGAACATATGTCCGGGCGGGGCCCCTTACAATGCAGAAACTGGAATGTGGTATTTATTTTGCCACTTTTAGGGGCCCCCTCCGGTCGGAGGGTACGGAGGGCACTCGCTACGCCTGTTTCAGACCTAGAGAGAAGGCTTGAAATCTAAGTTCCCTAACCCGTCATTTACTTATTTACATAACATGCTTAGATTTAAATGCCAGAGAATTACTAACCCATAATTCAGCGGGGGACATCCCATTTTACTGTCTCTTGGGGGGCACTTTATATTGTCAGTCTTTTTTAAAATCAAAACTTCCTATTTGCTTTTGGAAAAAGAAGATGAGAAACCCAGAATTTATAGAGGGATTTTGTGTGACAAAATCTAAATCACTGGTTCCCAAAGAAGGGAATTGATTTCTTAAAACCTCCCGAAGACACCCCTAGAAGGGCCTGAAGTATGATTCAGAGAAAACCTGGCTGAGGGTTTCCAGGAGACACCAATGCCACTTGAATGATCAACATCTGTAGACGTGTAATAAGAATACATGGGATTATTCTTCTTGCTGAAATTCTCCTTGTGTCAGCTAGTTTCTTCTTTAACTATTGGCCCTACTCCGTTTGAATACATGATTTTAGCGACAATCATAGCCAATTGCATTGTTCTGGCTTTGGAGCAGCATCTACCAGAGGATGACAAGACACCCATGTCAGAGAGATTGGTGAGTTGCATTTATTTATTTAGGTTTTTACTATTCTGTGATAAAAGAGAACTTACCCACCCAGTGCTGGATGCCCGTAGCAATCTTTTAAAGATACAGTAAAAGCTGTGTTATCCAGCACTTTACCAACCAGAAAGCTCTAGAAACCAGGCACTTCAGATATCCGTTAAAAGTCCAGTTGGTGCGGGGCAGCAGGCTCCCTACCTGGCTTCGCGTGGCTTCCCAGGAGCAGCGACGTGTCCCTGCTGCTCCTAGGCAGAGGAATGGCCACAGGGGCTCCGTGCGCTGTCCCTGTCCTGCCCTGAGGAACTGCGGCCAATGGGAGCTGCGGGGGCGACACCTGTGGGTGGAGGCAGCACGCAGAGCTGCCTGGCAGTGCCTCCACCTAGGAGCAGCAGGGACGTGTCACCACTTGCAGGGAGCCACTCGAGGTGAGTACTGCCTGGATCTGGCACCCTGAAACCCATACTGTGCCCCAAGTCACTGCCCTGAGCCCTCTCCTGCACCCAAACTCCCTCCAAGAGCCTGCAACCCAGCCCCAACCCCCTGCCCCGAGCCCTCTCCCGCATCCAAACTCCCTCCCAGAGCCCACAACCTGCATCCCCTCCCGCGCCGCAACCCCCTGCCCCAAGCCCTCTCCCACACCCAAACTCCCTCCCAGAGCCCACAACCTGCATCCCCTTCCACGCCCCTGCCCTGAGCCCCGTCCCGCAACCAAACTCCCTTCCAGAGCCCGCTACTTGCATCCCCTCCCGCGCCGCAACCCCCTGCCCCGAGCCCTCTCCCACACCCAAATTCCCTCCCTCTTAGTTTACCAGAATTTTTGACTTACCAGCACCTCCCATTCCACCAACATGCTGGATAAGAAAGCTTTTACTGTACATGTATAAATAAACAGACCCATCAGTTACCCTAAGGCCAAAACTAATAACCCAGCCACAACATGAATATAACAAAAATAAATGACACTCTCTATACGACCCCCACCAGAATTGCGCATCACTGCTAGCCAGCCCTGCCGATCTTCTTAAAGTCAAGGGAGAAAAGTTGGATCCCTGAAGACCAACAAACTCAGGCTGTTACAGATCAAGGTGGGAAGAGAATTCCAAAGGCTTCAGTACTATATGTAGAACCGAATGACTCTCTTGGGTCATTTTCCCCAGTATTCTGTATAGAATACAGAGGGTTTTCTTTACTCTTCAGATATCATCCTACTGAAGATGCGTTGTGGGGGACCTCTCAATGCTAAACTCTTTGGATTTAGAAAATTTTACGATCTTGCCAAAAAGAAACCAGCTTACAAAGAAAAGTAATTTACCAGCAGGCTTTATGGTAATGAGTCAATTACATTATTTCAAATGGAAAATAAGAATAGCTTCAAAACGATCCTTTCATTTCTTATCATCCGATGACAAAATGGGCAGTGTTTGGTTTCCTTTTTTCTTACTCTACGCAAACTGGAGAGACTTCCAAGCTGGAATGAATGGATATTGGTGCCTGTTTGGTGGGGGACTAAATCTGAATCCATCTGTGTTTTACATGTATAAATGAAATGATGCAAACTAAAGTAATATTAGGCTTAGGGCCAAAAGCTAGGAAATGAAGGAGATTCTGATCTATGGTTGTTACAGTTTCCTAGACTTTGCAGGACATGATCTCTAGAATAGCACATTGCGATGAGCAGTGTTGACGAGCTGAATAATTCTTTAGTCAAAGGAATACAATCATAGGTGATAGAACTGGAAAGGTATCCAGGGTCATTTATTGAACCCACCTTTTCTTGTGCAAGTTGACCTGGGAGTGCCTATTATTTATTTATATTAGCAGAGTGCTTAGCAGCCAATTCATGGACCAGGATCCCATTGTGCTAGGCACTCCACAAACCTATGAACTTCCTTAATTGTATCCGTATTGATTCCCCCCCCCCTTATCTAGTTGAAAAGAGCGAAGGAAAAAGAGGAACTCGTGTATACATGCCCAACCTTTTTACCATTCTGTGAGTTTGTATTGTTATCAGTCTTGGGATTTATTACTTGGGGAAGGATGGTTTTGTGATGAAGGCACTGGCTGGGACCCATCTGTCTTCAGTGGAAGTTTTGCCTCTGTAAAGATTAAGGGCTGGATAAATGCTGGATTTTTCCCTTGGAGTTCCTAAAAATATGAACCAGCAAAGGGACAAAATGATTTCCTAGCCTAAGCTCACACAGTAAGGGCTGGTCTACACCGGGGGGGGGGGGGGGGGGTCGATCTAAGATACGCAACTTCAGCTATGCAAATAGCGTAGCTGAAGTCGAAGTATCTTAGATTGAATTACCTGGGGTCCACACGGCACGGGATCGACGGCCGCGGCTCCCCCTTTGACTGCGCTACCGCCGCTCGCTCTGGTGGAGTTCCGGAGTTGACGGTGAGCACGTTCGGGGATCAATATATCGCGTCTTAATGAGACGCGATATATCGATCCCGGATAAATCGATTGCTACCCGCCGATACAGCGGGTAGTGAAGACATACCCTTACTCTTCAGTGATGGATTATTCCAAGCAACAAGGGGCACAATTAGCAAATCTTATTTCTGTCCTTACATTTCTCTAGATTGGGGGTAAAGGAGGGGGGAGAGAGGATGGGGTTCTGAAGCTGAGAGGAGCATTTTATTGGTCTTTCCCCCCCCTCATCATTTTAACACCTTTCCTCCAGGTTCCTCTTTGCAGGTGTTGTCCTTCTGGGATTCCTGCCCAGTTGCTGTGAGCGTTACTCCTTAGTGAGCCAGAGGCTCACCAGTGTGTGGCATAAAACTCACCCAGTTCCTATGAGTCTCTACAGCACTGCCAGCTCTTACTGACTGGTGAAGTACGAGTTGATCCCTAGGTTGTTGACCCACTGATAGTGGACAGCAATGTCTCGACGGGTGAGTCTACGCTGTGATAAAAGACCTGCAGCATGAGTGGCTGGCCCAGGTCAGCTGACAGGCTCGTGGGGCTTGGGCTCTGGGACTATAAAGTTGCATTGTAGAGGCTTGGGCTCGGCCCCGGGCTGGAACCTGGCCTTCGAGGCTTTGTAAAAGGGAGGATCTTCAGCTTGAACCCGAATGTCTACACTGCCATTTTATAGCCCCGCAGCCCGAGCCTTGCGAGACCAAGTCAGCTGACCCAGGCTCTGAGACTCGGAGCCGCAGGTCTTTTAGCGCAATGTAGACATACCCTGAGCCAGCCTTTATTATGGGTGTGTCTACACTGCATACTAAGCCTGCGTCTGTGGGATCTGGGCTTGTGGATTCGGTGTTTCCAAGCCCATGCTTGAGCATCCACACTGCATTGTAACCCTGGGTTTACAATTGCTGGGCTGAGGTCGCACAGCCATGCTAATGCGTTCATGTTGCACTACGCAGACCTTTTGACTCTGGTTAGTGGCTTGAGCTGTGTCCACACTGAAAAATGACAGGGCTTGGACCCACCTGCCTAGCAGGGTTCTAGGACCCAGGTCCTGAGTGCTTAATGCCCCAAGTCTGACTGATTTGGGGTGGGTGGAAGTGGGGCTTGGGCTCAAACCTGAGTCAGATCCCAGGCTTAGAATATGGCTACACATGGATAAAAGACCCACTGCATGGCCATGGCTGGCCTGGGTCAGCTGACTTGGTCTTGCAAGACTCTGGCTGTGGGGCTAAAAATCTCTGTATAGATATTTGGACTCAGGCTGGAGCCTGAGCTCTGGGACCCTCCACCCTCACAAGTCCCAGAGCTTGGACTTCACCCTGAGCTTGAACATCTAGACAGCAATTTTTCAGTCCCAGAGTCCGAGCTCTGCGAGCCCAAGGGCACATCTTCACTACTCACTGGATCGGCAGGTAGCGATCGATCTATCGGGGATCGATTTATCGCGTCTAGTGTAGACGTGATAAAATCTATCCCCGATCGCTCTGCCGTCGACTCCGGAACTCCACCGCAGCGAGAGGCGGAAGCGGAGTCGACGGGGGAGCAGCAGCGGTCGACTCGCCGCCGTCCTCACAGCCAGGTAAGTCGACCTAAAATACGCAACTTCAGCTACACTATTCGCATAGCTGAAGTTGCGTATCTTAGGTCGACCCCCTCGCCCCCCGTAGTGTAGACCTAGGCCAAGTCAGCTGCCGTGGGTCTGCCCCAGGTTTTGATCCCTGTGTAGGCATACCCGTAGTGTGCGGTGTAGACATGCCAGGGGGCCATTTTAATTAGTGTTTTGATAGCTATAGTTAAGGTTGCCAATTAATTTCCATTCTAAAGGCCTTACCGAAGAGTCACGTTGATAATGTTTTGAGGTTAGATTAGCTCTTTCAGCCTCAAAGTGTGTTGCAAAAAAAAAAAAAAAGTATTGCTAATGAGAAATAGTTTTTGTTAGTTTTCCAATTTTTCTGCAGGGGGTCACAACTGGGGCTGGGCAGGAAATGGTATTCCTATTTCCACAACAATTTTCAACACATTTTCCCCATCCCAATGCGGGGGACTGCAACTCTCATATTTTTTTTTTTTTTTTTTTTTTTTTTTTTTTTGTTCAGGTCAATAAAAATATTTTATTTCAATAATTCTGAAGTGTTTCATTTTCATTTCAACCTTTTCCCCCTTCTTTTACTTTTTTTTTTCTTTAGTGAAAATGTACTAACATTTTGCAACGAGGAGTCCTTTTGACTGAAAAAACAGAAGCTTCCCAGTTTGAGAATCTCTTTACCCAAACTGTTTCAAGCTGGGTGTGTCATTGAACCTGATGCCGTTTTTGGGAACAGTTTCAGTTGGGAAGAAATGGCATTTTAGGGTGAAAATTTCCCAGCCAGCTCTAGTTGTGATGCATCTTGAATGTGTTTCCTGTTTCTCCTGCAGAGCATAAGCTGTTGCAGTCGAAAATGCTAAACAACTAATGTCAGATGCACCATAAACCACATCGTGGGAAGAACTGCCCTCTCATTTTTGATACCTGGGGCCAAATCCCGATCCCATTCCCATTGAAACCTGTGGCAGTTTTACCATTGACTTCAATGCGACTAAGAATTGGCCCTTCTGGTGTAAGGACTTAGGGGCCACATCTTCCCCCTCCCACGTTTATTAAACCACGATTGCTAGTACGGTGGCATGGGAGTTGTTAGCTGAAACAATGATCAGATCACCCCTTGGGAGTGGGACTCAACAGCACTGCAGAAGGGATAGAGGGCTGGTCAGGTAAATACTCCTACAACACAAAGAACCCGAGCCCTATGGACTCTTGGAGCATACATGTGTTGTTTGTAGAGTGTGTCAGAAAGGGGGTGGGGAAAGGGAAGAATTGCGAAAATTTCCACAAAGTTTCATTTAGTTTTGTTCAAATGTTGTTGGTGTAAAGTTTTCCATCCAGCTCTAGTTGTATCCCTGTTTTCACAGGGCTCTGGGCTTCCCTAGCCATGGCAGTCCAGCTCAAGAGCTCTATTGCTGTGCTACCACGGGTTGCCCTATTCCCTTCCCCTGCGTCTACGGGATCCTTCAGCTGGGTTTTCACATGGCCTGTGGGAGGAGCTAATGTCGCCCACGTCAGCTTTAATGTCTGCAAGGTTTCAGCATATCCAAGGCTGGTTTTCTTGGCTAGACTTGCCTAGACACAAAGGATCTTCCTTGATTCCTCTTCGGGGCGGCGGTGTGCAATTTGTGGCTGTCATGTAAGCAGCACAGAACCGGTGGCAGTTATGTGATGCCATGGTATGATTCCTCCTGGTCACACTTTTCCTTTCCATGGCCTCTCCAGCCTCCTCTGGCTATAACACACTGCTTTGCTCCCTGCTTTGTGGGGCATATGGACCTCAGTGTACACAGTGTCCACACTTGCTTGTAAGACACAGGAGATTTCTACCTGGGGATGCTCTGGAAGACTGCGCACGCTTGGGTTTTTGGGATGTTTTTGATGGGAAGGCGGGGCAAGGCTGGCTGCTCTGTTATTCAACATGACAGATTTTTAACTTGGCTAATGGATTTCATTCTTTATCCCAGCCACAGGCATTCAGTGCAGGCATACGCAAGCTGCTCAGATTAACCTCTGTTTGTACAAAGCCTCTATTTACCAGCACACCCAAACCTATTCGATTTGTCATCCAGAGCCCAAGGAACGACATTAGGAAATGAACCGGGAATAGCGATAACATTCCAGAATCAGAGCTGGTTTCCGATCTGAAACGTATTTATTAATCTGTGTGTCTGGCCCAGTCACAGCTGCGTCCACAATCAGCAGCCTGCTGGCACAGCTTATGGCCAACTTCTCCACCAGAATTCTGCCCTGGTAGGGAATGTTGTCAAGGGTTCGCTCTGAGCACATAGATGCCACCCCAATATCCCACCAGGGTTGTGGATTTACCCCACCCTCCAGGGAAAGGCTGAATGGGGCTACATCAGTAGTCCCCAAACTTTTCACATCATGCCCCCCCCTTTATCCCTCTCCACACCCACCCCCCGGAGCTGTGATGGGGAGCCGAGGCTGCAGCTCCCAGGTGTGGGGGGATGCGGACAGACGTAACGGGGCCGCGAGGCTGGGGCCAGAGTCGCAGCCAGGCCAGGAGTCAGGGGCTGAGGCTGGGGCCGCAGATGGGGGTGGGTCTGGGGCTGGGAGTGGGGTTGTGGCCAGGGGACAAGGCTGGGGGTGGGGCTGGGAGCGGAGCCACGTGCCAGGCCGTGGTTGGGGGCTGAGGCTGGGGCTAGGGCCAGGAGTGGAGCTGCAGATGGGCCATGGTCAGGGGCTGAAGCTGGGGAAAGGGCTGGGGCCAGGAGCAGAGCTGTGGATGGGCCCTGGCCAGGGCTGGGAGCAGAGCCACAGCTGGGCTGGGAGCCAGGGGCTGAGACCCATGGCTGGGAGCGAAACCGTGGCTGAGGTGGGGCTGGAGCAGAGTGAGGCTGGGTGGCGCTCCCTCTCCGCCCCCCGTGGGGGCTGGCCTGGGCCCCACCAAACATTCCTACGTGCTCCCCTAGGGGGGCGCATCCCACAGTTTGGGCACCACTGGGATAGATGATGATCTGAAGGCATCTCCCTGACTGACAGCAGCATTGCTGAGTTGTCAGCCAGAGGGAAGAGACAGGTCTCATTGGGCTGAAACCATGACAATTGGTGAAAGGGGGTCTGAAGAAGAGAGGCCCCCCCACATCAGAAGAGACCTCCCCTTCCAGCCCCCACCCCAGCGGTGTGTGTTTGTTTTTTCTTTTCAGCAAAGACATGAACCCAGCTCGGACCCTCTTTTCCCCCAGCCCCCTTGGAGCTGCCAAGGACTTCCTTCCCCTTCCCCCTAGCTTTGGGAGGGACTTATCCTATAAGGCCCTCTAGTAGAGTACTGGTCCTTGGGTGCATGTAGGCACCGTAGTGTGTCTTATGGGCGATGGCCCTTTAAAGCTGGGAGCTGGCGGTCACAAGCCACATGACTCATAATAAGCATGTGACCTACAGGACCCCAGATATAAGGCTTTCTGCTGCGGAAGCAGAGGCAGCAGAGAGGAGAGTAGGGGAAGGGCTCCTCACAGGAGTGGAGCAGATGGACTGGGAGAGAAGCCAGGTACTAGAGGAGCCTGAGGGTGGGGCTCTCCAGAGTAGCCAGGTGAGTGGTTGATGGGTTAGAAAGCCTTGAGGGGGCAGACCCTGCTGGTAGGGGAGACAGGGCACTGTTTGTCTATTGGGTTGTAGAGGATCCTGAGGGTGGGCTAAGCCCAGAGGGGGCTGACTATTTGTGAAGCCCTATTTTGTGGGGGGAACAATGCTTATACTTATTGTGTGGGTCTAGGAAACCAGGCCCTGAAAAAGGAATGGTCTCTGACACATGTGGGGTGTGTGTGTTCATTGGGGAGCTGAGAAGGGGAGCTTGAGGCAGCAGCTGTGCCTTGGTTTCCCCTTCTTGGCTCCAAGATGACTGTGTGCCCCCCCCCTATGGTTCAAGGAACATCCCTCTTTTGGTGTCCAGTTTATTAGACATGCTGCTGAATTGGAGCCTACGTGAGCTGTCCTCCATGTTGGAGTCTCTTCTCCAAACCAGTGCAGCTCCTGTTACAGAGAAGAAGAAAGTGGTTTTTTCCCCAAATCATAGGGTCTCCATCTGGAGGTGTGAGCTGCAAGCGGTAGCCATCATAAATCAGAGTCAGGTGGTGACCCTCACCTTTCCCTTGTTGCTAACTAGGAGAGGGGTCTGGGAGCTTTAGCGAGGTCCTGGTATGAAAAAAGCTAAGAATCACCAACTTAAAGAAGGAAAAATCATGTGAATTACAGGAAACCAGCTACAGGCTTCCTGCCCTGTAGAAGGGATAGATTTTTGGGGTGTGGATAGTGAGGGATGGAAGCAGGTAAAGACTCTGGGGGAGAGATGGGTGGAGGATACACCCTCCATCCAGTCTGCTCTTTCTCAAGTTATGAAAGCAGTTAAGGAAGGAAAGAAGGCAAAGTAAAAAGCCCAAATATCAGGTCTTCATGCCGATCTAGGGGATTTGGATGCTTAATTCCTGTTAATTTTAATAGGGTCTGAGCCTCTAGATCTCTTTGATGTGTTGCAAAACTCCATCCTAGGAGTTTGGGAGCAGGGGGATAAGTGCCCTGTTAGTTGGCTGAAAAATGATGAAAATTTATCACTACAAACTTGAGATTTTTGGGGGGAGGGTGAGGGAGAGTTTGAAATTTTGAAATGTTTGACCCCTCTTTGCCCTTAACCATAGGAACTGCACACACATCCCTATGATAATTGTTCCTATAGAGAGGGTGGGTTGGGGCATGGAGTTCTGGGAAAACGATGGGTTGCTGAGTTTTTCAGATGGGCGTTCTTTCCAATTACTTGACAATTGTGTATGTACCTGTTTGGGAGGGGTGTGGCTCCTTGCTTCCTGCACTGGTGAGAATTTGGCCGTTTATGGTACACCCTGTTTGGAAAGTCTGAGCATGTGCACATGTGCTGGGTTTGAGAGCTGAGCAAGAGTTTTGATGCTTGCAAAACAAATTCTTGTATCAATCTCACTTCCTTACCGCTTAACCTGTGAGAGTCAAAACTGCTGCTGTTCCTGCCCAAAAAATACTGGGCCAAATTTTATCCCCACTGGAATTGTATTGATTTAAATGGCAAGACACCAGGGATGAAGTGAGCCTACAGTCCACTCAGAATCAATGGGTCTTAGGCTCCCAAATATCTGTCCTTTTTGAAAACCGGACATAGGCTGCTAAGTCACTTAAGGCGTGTACATTGGAAAAAACAACCTTCCAGCAGCAAGTTTCAGAGCCCAGGTCTACAGATGGGGGGTCATGCTACAGGGCTAAAAATATCAATGTAGATGTTCCCACTTGGGCTGCAGCTTTTCTCTGAGACCAACCTCCTTGCCAGGCTTCACAGCCCGCTCTTCAGCCTGAGCAGGAAGGTCTATACGGCTGTTTTTAGTGCCGTAGTAGGATCCCGAATCTGTAGACTCCGGCTCTGAGACCAGCTTCTGTGGGGGATTTTGTTGGCAGTATAGACATATCCTTAGGTGCTTTTGAAAATTGTACCTAATGTCTTTGCCTTTATCTCCAGCTTAGACGTTAATGCCAGCCACAGCCATTCCTCTTTGGCACCGAAGAGAATTTTCTGATACTTAATTTTTACTTTAAATAACCTAATATGACAATGCCACAAATGTCTGTGGTGCTGAACAAAATATGGCCCCTACTCCCAATGAGCTGACAGAATAAAGTTCTGATTGTTCAGTGAACTCCATGTGAGCCCAGAAAAGCTCATTGCAGGGTTGGGGGGCCTAAAAACCCAGTCCCATTGTCCTTAATTGGGCAAAACTCCAAGGGAAGTGAATGGGAATTTTGCCTGAATTATGATCAAGCTAATCACAAAGTTAAGCTTGTTTCACAAAGTTAAACAAAAATAAATATAGGGCAACAATTCAGATAAAGGAAGCTGTGGAGACACCATGGAGGAGAAAGTTACTGAAAGAAGAATTGACAGAAGAAATGATTTTGGAGGAGGATGGGGGAGGGGTGGATCATTATAAGACCATAAGAACGGCCGTACTGGGTCAGACCAAAGGACCATCTAGCCCAGTATCCTGTCTACCGTCAGTGGTCAATGCCAGGTGCCCCAGAGGGAGTGAACCTAACAGGTAATGAACAAGTGATCTCTCTCCTGGCATCCATCTCCACCCTCTGACAAACAGAGGCTAGGGACACCATTCCTTACTCATCCTGGCTAATAGCCATTAATGGACTTAACCACCATGAATTTATCCAGTTCTCTTTTAAATGCTGTTATAGTCCTAGCCTTCATAACCTTCTCAGGCAAGGAGTTCCACAAGTTGACTGTGCGCTGTGTGAAGAAGAACTTCCTTGTATTTGTTTTAAACCTGCTGCCCATTAATTTCATTTGGTGGCCACTAGTTCTTATATTATGGGAACAAGTAAATAACTTTTCCTTATCCACTTTCTCCACATCACTCATGATTTTATATACCTCTATCATATCCCCCCTTAGTCTCCTCTTTTCCAAGCTGAAGAGTCCTAGCCTCTTTAATCTCTCCTCATATGGGACCTGTTCCAAACCCCTAATCATTTTAGTTGCCCTTCTCTGAACCTTTTCTAGTGCCAGTAAATCTTTGTTGAGATGAGGAGACCACATCTGTACGCAGTATTACAAGAAGTGGGAAGGCATTTATAAATCAAATGAAGCTAAACAATTCATTCACAAAGAGTAATCTTGGTTGAATTTTGCCTTACATTTATTAAAATGAATTGTCCACAATCAGGTCATAACATTCTCAAATTATTCCACGATTCAACTTATTTCCCCATCAACTAATTTTCAGTTTGCAGATCATTTGCAAATAATATGTTCCCAATATTTGCAGTCCATGCTGGTCTGATTGTCTATGTGTCAGGTGCTTTTGTTTCTGGTCCCCGACTGTATGGTGCTTGTAAGTCACCAACATGGGAAGAACTTTGCAGTGTACAATTAAACCTCAAATTTGAAATTTTGTGCTTGGTGAATATTTGATCTTAAAATTCCCTTTTCATGACTACTTGGGCGTCTGAAGCTTGAATGCTCAGATATTCACGGCAAAAGAAAATGAGACTCGCAAACATGTTGAATCACAATTTATTTTTGAATGTAAAAAAAATTCATGGAACAGTTTTTAATTATTTTATTATTATTATTTTTTTTTTACTACTATGTCCTTAGGTCTGGTAACATAAATATATATGGGTTTCCACTTAAGAAACTTGAACACAACATTTTTAGTTGTACAGAAGTTGAGGCAAACACAGAAATGTCTCTCTCTCTTTGACATCTCTATTTTTTTCCCCTTCCTTTCAGGATGATACTGAGCCGTACTTTATTGGAATATTTTGTTTTGAAGCTGGTATAAAAATCATCGCTCTGGGGTTTGTTTTTCACAAAGGCTCTTATCTCCGAAACGGCTGGAACGTGATGGATTTTGTCGTTGTCCTCACAGGGTAGGTGACTGTTACCATTGCTTCAAGTTTGCTAAGACTGCTTTGTTTCATATTGTTTTTTAACTTTGGATCCGTGAAGAATTTGAAATGTGTACTGTAGTAAAGCTGTGCATTGCTGGACGTACGGTCTTTAAATAATAGCTGTTGTGCTGAATGAGCTGGTTTTTGAAGTATTGTTTGAACTGAACTAAAAAGAAGTTTTGAAGACTTGTTAAAATCCATACTGTCATAACTTGCCCAGATGCTCTGAGATACCCATTTTTCCAGGTTCTAATTACCAATAGGCACTCAAACTCTAGTTTCAATAAACCCTCCTCTGAAATGGTGGAATGATTTCAAAAGGAAACACTGACAAAGGTGATGGGTGAAAGTTTTGTCTTTGTTGAAACAGCTGCAACTCCATCATACTTCATGGAGTTTCACCACAGATGAAGCTGACCCATTACAAAAAAGTGGCTTTAAAAGGAATAATAGAAAGAGGCTGAGCGTTCTCAAAAGCTCTACAGTTAAAAATTCTGTTTGCGCTTCCTGAATTGTGTAATGCACATGTCTAGCTGGAAAACGTCTGTTGGGCTTGGTATGTTGCACCTATGCTGAACATGCGTTGTTCCTATGCTGTAGGTTATAACAGTTTACAGTTATGTACTTTGCCATAGTGTGTTTAGCCAGTGAGAGATTAGAAAAGTAACTTTGTTTAAAGAGTTCTTGTGAATCCATAGTGATTTATGAACTGTACCCTTAAAGTCCAAAATAGATGTTAAGGTTTTGAAGACCTAATTGAGGATCTGATCATACAGTCTTTATACAGGCAAACACCTGATTGATTGATTTCAGTGGGAGTTTTGCCTATGGAAGACTGCGGAATCAGCCCATTAGTGTTAATATCTACTTGTTTTACATACCTCTCTCTGGCACCGTGAGTATATTCTCATGGGGAATATACATTCTCTGATGTCCGTATCCTGGCATGTGATGTGGAATGGAGTGCTGTTAGGAAAGTGCATGCATATATAAAATCATTAGATGCATTCTGACTAGTTCTATTTGTTGTTCAATGTACCATGTGATGTGACTGTCAAGATGTTGAAGGGAATTTTTTATGCATTAAGAAGAAAATAAATGTGTACGCTTTGATTCTCCTAAATCAAGAGTATCTTCACTGGAGCCCAAAAGGAGAATCAGGCTCATATTCTAGGAATTTGTTAGCGGGGACCAGGATGAAACCTGAATTAATGCAGTTGCTACAGTCATTGATGATGATAGGATGTTTCACATCCTATTTCTCATTGTACCCTTGTAAAGAAAGGAGAAACAGCTCTCAATTCTGGAAAGCCCTTAAGCACATGTTTAATTTCACCCTTATTCCACAAAGCATTTAAGCATATGCGTAAGTCTGATTGACTCCAAAAGTACTTATGCATGTGCTTAAAGTTAAGAGTACAAGGGCTTTCTTGAATCTAGATGCTTTTCTGAATAGGGGCCATATTTCGGATTATACGGGCCGGTTTTTTGATTTACCTTTTTTTAAAGACCTGAACACAAAATCAGAACACACCGTGTTAAATGCTTCCTGATTGTGACCGAGTTGCTCAGGATTTAGCTCCAGGGTGTGGAATACTGCTGGCGCGTGCCATGCCTATGGAATCATAAATGAATGTGTAATGCTGTAGGCACGACACGGGCATTTTATTGCTATAATTTCTATTGCAAGTACTTGCAGAGCTGTTTGATCTCTGAATATAATTGTGGATTACCAGTTTGATTAGACAGCTGTAATAAGGAATCCTGTTGTCATCTGCAAACATGTATAATCCTTTGAAGTTCAATCCTGTTAATGTCAAGGCTTCTGGTTTCCAGTGGTGGCACTAGCTGGGTTGTATTGAAGTTGTCTTGTACATGGACTTCCCAGCAGGCAAGCAGTGCAGGGAAGACTTAGTGTAAACTGAGTGAAATCAAGTATAGCAGCCATCTCCATTGAAGAAATTCACATCACCTGTAAATATTACAACTTATGGCCCTGATTCTTTGGCACGGTACTTACGTGCATGCTTAACTTCAAGCATTGAAATCAATGGGATTGCTCATGTGTTCAAAGTTAGGTATGTAGTGTCCATACCTTCCTGAACTGGGGCCTGAGTTTGAAAGACCAGTAATGAAAAGAAGGAACCTATGGGACAGAAGTGGTGTTGAAAGATCTGCAACATCACACAGGATATTAAATTAATTTTTCTGTGAAGACTCTTGTACTCTGGTCAATTTCCTAGATTAACAGGTGGTTCTTAGTTTACCCTTCTTGCTACACATTTTCTAGACTAAAAGGCAAGAATTTATGGTTGTTTGGGCATTGTTGGCTAGCTCAGATATCTTTATTTACCCACTCATTTTTTCTCCAATAACCCATATACATAAGAAGCTTTAAGCAAAGCCAGTTTGTTAGAGAGAGAGATCATTATGACATCCCCGCAGGAGGACTTTAAAGAAAGGTCACTGAGGAAGAATGTTTACCAATAACAAACCTGATTATTTCTTCAGGGAAGATTTTGCTCGTTGGTGACACGAATTCAGCTTGAATTTCTTTTCTATGAAAGGTGATAGCAGATCAGTTTATTTAAAAATGCTTATGGTGTGGTGTGGGGTGTGTGTGTGTGTGTGTGTAATACAGAAAATAATAAAAATGACCTACAGTAGTAAATCTGCAGCTGATGCAGCATTTCACATATTTATAGAATGCGTGCTACAGTATTACTCTTGCTACACTAATATGGCAAACTCTATCGTTGCCAAGTTATTTTCTTCTTACCCATACGTACTGATACTTTGTGAGATGGATTAATTTCTCTTATATGGAAAGTGCACAACTGTCAAACCAGACAACCCCTAGGTCATTCCAAACCCCTCTCATTGCAAAGATAAAAAGGTAGTCTCCGTTCAGAGTGCAAGCACAGAACAAAGCTCACCTTCAAATGAATTTTAAATATATATGGATTTTGATTTCTCAGGTTTGTGAGATTGTGAAAACATATGATGTGGTACAGAAAATTACACACACACACACACACACACACACACACACACACACACACACACACACACACACACACACACACACACACACACACACACACACACACACACACAGCGCCTCTGTTAATCCTGTATTCTTTGTAAAGATAAATGATGAACACCGGAAAACCTGATCTCATTTTCAGCTTAAACCCAGAAAAGCAAAAAGCAGATTTGCTCTCATTAGCTGTTTCCATAGGGAGAGAGGGCTAGTTTGTGCTGTGCTTTTATCAAACCCGTCCTTTGTGTGAATTTGAACATGAGCCGATCACCTGTCTCAACAGATATTCTGCAAACTGCCGTACCCCTTTCTCAGCCTCTTCTCCCCCACACCAGAGCCCAAATCCTGGAACATTTTTGATGATGATGATGTTGTGGCTGCCAGCAATGATAGACATTTTGTCTGTCAAAATTAGACATTAGAACTTGTTAATTAGAAAATAAATCACATTTCTGGTATCTGCAGCCAGGATCAATATCCTATTGAACTAAACTGGAGGCTAATAGATTGTGGCCTAAAATGGCTTGTTTTATCATTCCAGAAAGCACTCAGTCAGTGTCTTACCGCAAAAGTGCTGTGGTGTCTCTTTCTCATTTACTTTCAGGAAAGCCTGCCGATCTGCTGTTAATAAAGGCAAGGGAAACAAATAGATTTCTGCTCTTCAGAAAATTTTTCTTTCCCCTGGATTTTTTTGTTTGTTTGTTTGAAACTCCTCCGGTTGCAGACAAGTACCAAGGGAAGTTGCATTGTTGTGATGTCTGTTGCTATATTAGAAGGAGCCACAAGTATTTAATAGCTGCTGTTATTTGACTTGCATATTTTTATTGGTGTGTTTTAACTCCAGTGACATTTCTTTCCAGTAGTAACTGTTAACAAAAAACCCAAAACAAAACGCACCTGAGCAAGTGGACTAGCACCAGAGAATAGGCCCTGCACACTCTTAGATCAACCTGTACACCTGCAGTGTGCCCTGTAATGGCAATTCCCCTCTGAAACAGGTCCTTAATGAGGCAGACATGGTAAACTCCCTCTACTCTATAGAAGGAACATGCCGTGTGAACCTGTTGCTGTTCCTTGCAATGAAGAACTAGCTGTAGCCTGCCATACAGTCACATTTGTGCGCTAGCCTCAGAGCTTTCTCCCACCTTAAGCGGCAAGTACTAAAGGGAAACATTGTTGCATTCACTGTAAAATGTCAGCAGAGCAATTTTGCATAATAGTCTATAGCCAATGGAGGGAAACTTGATTGTGTCTGCCTGAGCGTTCCATGCAGCAGAAGGAGCGGTACTCTCACACAGTGTGGGAAGACAGACTGACAAATGTCGGGCGGTATGTTCTGGCGGAGCTGTTTCAGTCTCTGCTTCCAAGGAAGCATCGCTCTAGTGGCACTAGTAAACCCAACAGTAGTTGGGAAGGTAATTCTTTCTGCACATAGTAACGGCCTGATTGTCCTCGATGTGGACCTGGCTAGTTACCTCAGTGGTATCAAGTCCCAGAACACTTTACTTTCTTTGTCTAAGTGCAGGGCAAGCAGCAAGTATCAAATAAGCAGCAGAAAGCAAGAGGAGGCTAAATACAAAGCTTCCTAGCTTGATATAGGGTCCAAAACCCAATTCTCTTAAGAGTTACCAAGTCTGACAGTTATTAGGAGGAACAGGGCCGTAGCAACAAAGAACGTGTCCCCCTCCGAATGGTGGCCCCCTCTGAACATATGTCCGGGCGGGGCCCCTTACAATGCAGAAACTGGAATGCGGTATTTATTTTGCCACTTTTAGGGGCCCCCTTCCTTGCGGGGCCCCCTCTGGTCGGAGGGTACGGAGGGCGCTCGCTACGCCTCTGAGGAGGAAGGTACATGAATTATCAAAAGGGAAATGCACAGCAGTGTCTGGAGCTCTGATCATGCAGACAGAGAGGGAAATACCTTGACCTGGTTTCGCGAATGTTTGTTTGACATGGGGGTGAAGAGTACTTGCAAAGCGGTTGGTAAAAGAATGAAAAGTGAATTTCTCGATGCAAACGTGTAGGTTGGGATTTTCAAAACTGCCTGCTAGATTTTAGATGCTCAATTCCTGTTAATAGGTTAAGCACCTAGAAAATGAGGAACACACAATTAGTGACCGCTTGTGAAAAGTTTGGTTTAAATAACTTGCCTAGCATCATATAGGAATTCTGTGGCAGAAGCAGGGATAGAATCCAGTTCTCCAAGGTAGCATTCACCTGCCTCAGGCATTAAATCATCTTTTCTCTTCCTGCAGTTCTCTGCCTCATTCACGACACACCTTCCAACTTCTGCAGCAAATGAGGCCAGGGTCCTACAGACAACAGCCTTTTTCACTACACAACCTTGATTGAATCCCAGAACAGGGTCTGTCCTGCAGAAAGAATAGGATGTGGTCATGTAACTAAAGACGACCCGAATGCATGCATACAGGATGGGGCAAATTAAAGTAGCACAGGCAATGTTAAGTCTGATGCTTTCTAAATTATGAGTGCTTGACTTTTCAACCTTAATGTTTTTATTCATCTAGTTTTGGTATGTAATATACATAGCAATGGAGATAGGTATGAAAAAGATCATTCACATAGGAGACTTTTACATATTTAATGTCTTTTACCCACATTTTCCTAGAGTCCTACTATAATTTAGGGTGTATTTTTGTAGATTATTCCCATGGCATGGAGCTCATGGTGTCACGCCTTTAATGGGGCATCAACCTGGCTCTTATAAGTGTGCCTACAGTTTTCATGCCTGTGTCTTTATGCATGCGAAAAGCTTGGACTTGCGTGTCTGAATGCAGTTGCCCAGGCAATCGGCGTTTGTGTGTGCACAAAGAAGTAGATTGAAAGAAACTGTTGGTGCAACGTCAGAGGCTGCTTTTGAAAATATGCTCCCTGGATTTGTCTAATGAACCTCATACCTGAAGTGCTTTAGGGGCAAAGGGACCAGAAGAGGGGAAATGTAGGTTTGTCTGTGCTTTGTATGTATTTAACCCTTTCCATATCTTCAGCAGAAGGCAAAGCTGAGCACAAGCATCAGTGGAAATGGATACTTTCACAGGAACAGGCTTTAATCTTGGTAATTTGTTGAAGGAAAGAAGTAAGCCTCTTTGTATCACTGGATTGTATGGGTGGCGATGGGCTATGGCTGATTGCTATTCATGTTGTGCATGAGTCACACTAAGAGCAAAGCCTATATAGAATTAGTCGATTTGATCCCTCTTTTCAATTTCTTTTGTGCTTTCATGATGGATGGTGACTTGCTGGTGCAGAAGAGCTAGTGGTACCTTGCGAAATGAAATCAGATAAGAAATGTGACCGGGTGAAGAGGGTCTAGGTGCATTCCAGCGAATGCGACGTTAACTCCCTGCTGAGATCTCTCCCTGGTGTCTGGAAGGGAATAGTGAAGCAGGGCGAGAGACCATAGGCCCCAATAATAAATCAATCAGAGAACCCACCAAGAACCAGCTGCTTGGTAATTGGCGAGAAGGGCCTCTGTGGAGGCAGAACTCCCCCCTCAGGAGCTAGCTTTAAGGGGCTTGGCTTGTGCCCATGGTATCTGAGCCCCTTCCAAGTTTATTGACGTGAATCCAAGAAGACTTGAGAGGCGGTGTGGTTCAGTGAGAAGGGCATTAGACTAGGAGTCAGGCCACCTGTGTTCCGATCCCAGCTGGGCCAATTACATCACAGCTCTGTGCTTCGATTTCCCCTCCCACCCTTTCTCTGTCTTGCGTATTTTGATTGGAAGTTCCTAGGAGCAGCCAGTGCCCAGCGCAATGACCAAGTCTCTGCCGGCATCTCTTGGCCACTACCATAATGCAAATCATACTGATGTCTCTCCATCTTTCCTGCCCCCTGCTCTGCACAGACGTTCTTGTGTGGAATCTGGGATTTTGTTAGGGACTCGCGAAGGCAGCCGGAGAGGTGGGTTGTACCATATGGCTGCATTGTGAGTCAAGGTGAGCCTTTCCTAAGCCCTGTGCGCAGCAAGGCTTAGGAATAAAGCCACAGAGAGACTCTGTGCTGGGTGACCAAGTTTCCTTTAGTCTCCAGACCTTGTGGGCCAGGCCAGGACCTCTGCTGGTGCAAACTGGTGTAGGGCTTAACATGTATATTACGGTAGTGCCTACGAGCCAACCAGGTCGTGGCCCCGCTGTGCTGGGTGCACGTAGGCTACATCTACACTTGGAGCTGGTGCTGTGATTCCTAGTTCATAGAGATTCTCATTGAGTGTGCACACTCACAATAGTGGTCTGGCCACAGCAGCATGGGCAGTGGTGAGCGGCAGCACGGTCTAGTCCCCACATGCACATCCACCCAGACCCGTGGGTACGTACTTAGCCTATGCGGCGGCTGCCCGTGCTGCTGGGCTACGCTGCTATTTTTAGCGCACGAACTCAACAAGAGCCAGCACTAGCATGTCTACGCAAGCTGGGACTCACGCCCTCCCCAGCTCCAGGTGTAGACAGAGCCGTAGAATAGCTCCATTGACTTCAGTGGCGTGACACCAATTTACACCAGTTGTGGATCTGTCTGCCTTGAGAAGGGGAAGGAAACGTGAACTCCAAAGCGCTTCTTGGGGAACACAGAACATGCCTGACCTGGGACCAGGGGTGAAAGTAACTTAAAGGACTTACCGGTACGCCGGAGTCTTGAGTGGGGGCGTGGCCTCAGCCGGAAGGGGCGTGACCTCAACCGGAAGAGGCGGGGCCTTTCAAGATTGAAAGGCCCTGGGGCTCCGGCTGTGGCTGGGAGCCCCAGGGCCTTTAAATCATCCCGGAGCTACCAGCTGCAGAGGCGGCTGGGAGCCCCGGGACTCAGGGGCGAATTAAAGGGCCCAGGGCTCCGGCCGCCGCGGAGCTCTGGGCCCTTTAAATCCCCGCCCGAGCCCGGCTGCCGGAGCTCCGGCGGCGCTTTAAAGGGCCCGGGGCTCCCCGCAGCGGCTGGAGCCCTGGGCCCTTTAAACCACTGCCGCGGAAGCTGGTCCAGTCCAGCACGGTGCACTGGCTCTTGCTGGTACCCCGTACCGTACCGTACCGGCTTCCTTTCACCTCTGCCTGGGACATCCTAGGCATCAATCCTGCAGTCTAATCTGTGCGGCTCCATTGAAGGCAGTGGGGTGCCATGCGGGTGCAGGGCTCTGGCCATGCATATTTGGGGCTTTAGTTTGAACTCATCCATGTCATGACACAAGAAGTTTTTAAGCCTTTCTTTTGTCAGACGTTCCAAGCCTGGAGTTTCTGCTCGCTCCTTCTCCTTCCCCGTATTGCGGCAAGGTGTGAGTTTCAGGTGAAAGTCTCTGAAGGGAATTAGCTAATGAATTTAAGGTGCTTTTGTTTTGTTTTACTAGCAGCAAATACTAGAGGAGCTGACTACCTGGGCTGTGAGTAGATAAATAATGGTCCTTATGCAACCACGAGCAAGAAGGAGGAGGTCTGTGACAAATGACTTTTCTCCAAAGAGAGTGAGGAAACATGACAGCAGCATTTTTCAGATTTCCATCTCCTGCCGATTTCCATGTTTTGTGCCTGTTAACAACTTCTCTGCAGCTTTTTCTGGTAGCAAAAAAGAAACACAATCCCCCGTGATTATTGCTGTGACATTACTGGAGAGCTTCCTCCTCCTTCGCCCACAGACCCTGCAGTGGGCTGCCTGCAGAAGTGGGGGGAGGGGGGGAGGGAAATAATCCACAAGCAATTGAACGGAAGGCATGTTCCCCCATTGCAATAGGGTCGTTATTGGAGCTGGTAACGCAGGCCGGGATCATTAATCTAGGCAGCAGTGTTACACATGTCATGGCATTAAAAGGGAGGCTGGTAACAACAGAACGTCATCTCTACCGAGTCCATTAGCCAAAGAATGTCAAGACAATGGGGGCTCGGTGTGGTGGGGAGGTTTGCTGTGGTCTGTCCCTAAGCTGTGATGGTTCCATAAATGCTGGGTGATGCAGGTATCTGTCCCCTAGGGAGGCAAGGGAGCTGTTGCCTGCCCTGGTGGGAGAATCTGGTCAGCTGACAGTTGCTACTCTCTGGGGCAGAATGTGCTACATAGGTAACTAACTCGGAGTGTTGCATCCAATATTAGGCCTCGTCTTTACAGATAAAGAGGAGCTGATCACCAAATGTAAAAGTAATGGTAACTTAGGGCTTGTCTACACTACAAAATTAGGTCAACTTAAATTAGGTCGACCTACAGCCACAGCAGTAATTCAGTCGGCTGTTGGTGTCCACATGCCCCTCTTTCTGCTGGTAGTGTGTGTCCTCACCAGGAGCACTTGCACTGACCGAAGAGGGGCATTGTGGGGCACTGAGAGCCAGAGTGTAGGGCGCTGACAGCCGCAAAGGGCTCATAGCTGGAGCCCCCTGGCTCTGGGGCTGACAGACAGCCAGAGCCGAAGACCAAATGTGAAATAATAGCAGCCGTGAACCTGACAAAAATGTCAGTTTCACTGCTGGTAGGCTCCCTGCTGTGAAATTGACCCCCCTGCTGGGCTCACAGCTCAGGCTGTCAGCCCCCAGGGCATGCGGGGGAGGGAGGGGGGCTGACAGCTGAGACTCCTGTTGCCATCTCCCGGTGAGGGATTGGGGCAAGGGGGGAGGAGAGCCTGGGCGGCTCGGCCAGCAGAGTTAAGGACAATAAGAAGGAGTTTAAGTATATTAGGGACAAAAAGAATCCTGACGACAGTATTGGTCCATTAGAATTATCAGCAATAAATATGCAGAAAAGGCAGAAGTGTTCACGAAATATTTCTGTTCTGTATCTGAGGAAAAAAGCAAAGGATGTCCTATCGTATGATAACATGCTTTCCGTTCCACTGGTATCTCAGCAGAGTGTAAAACAGCAGCTACTAAAGTTAGATGCTTTTAAATAAACAGGTCTGGATAACTTGCATCCAAGAGTTTTAAAAGAGCTCACTGAGGAGCTCACCGGACCATTAAT
This sequence comes from Emys orbicularis, assembly GCF_028017835.1. Lineage (NCBI taxonomy): Eukaryota > Metazoa > Chordata > Testudines > Emydidae > Emys > Emys orbicularis. The sequence continues at coordinate 19,502,288 of NC_088700.1, read as the reverse complement.
GTTGATTTTCAATAAGTCTTGGAACACCGGAGAAGTTCCAGACAACTGGAACTAAGCTAATGTGGTGCCAATATTTAAAAAGGGTAAATGGGATAATGCAGGTAATTACAGTCCAGTTAGTCTGATATCGAGCCTGGGCTAGATAATGAAAAGTTTGATATGGGACTTGATTAATAAAGAATTAAAGGAGAGTACTGTACAGTAATACTAATCAAGATGGATTTATGGAAAATAGATCCTATCAAACTAACTGGATACTTTTTGTTGATGCGATCACAAGTTTGGTTGATAAAGGTAATAATGTCGATGTAATATATTAGACTTTGACTTGGTATCACATGACATTTTGATTAAAAACTAGAAAGTTATCAAATTAACATGGCACATATTAAATGCGGGCTAACTGATAGGTCTCAACATGTAATTGTAAATGGGGAATCATCATCGAATGGGTGTGTTTCTAGTGGGGTCCTGCAGGCACTAGTTCTTGGCCATATACTATTTAGCATTTTTATTAGTGGCCTGGAAGAAAACGTAAAATGATCGCTGAAGTTTGCAGATGACACAAAAATTGTAGAAGTGATAAATAATGAAACGAGGACAGGTCACTAATACAGAGCCATCTTAATCACTTGTTAAACTGGGCCCAAGCAAATGTATGTGTGTTAATATGGCTAAATGTAAATATATACATCTAGGAACAAAGAATGTAGGCCATACTTATTGGATGAGGGACTCTATTCTGGGGAAAAAGATTTGGGGGTTGTGGTGGATAATCAACATGAGTTTCCAGCATGACCATAAGGCTAATGTAATCCTTTGATGCATAAACAGGGGAATGTGGAGTAAGATTAGAGAGTTTATTTCACCTCTGTACTGGGCACTGGCATAACTGTTGCTGGAATACTGAGTCCACTTCTGGTTTCCATAATTCTAGAAGGATGTTGATAAATTTGGAGAGGGTTCAGAGAAGAGCCATGAGAATGATTATAGAATTAGAAAACAAGCCTCAGAGTGATAGACACAAGGAGCTCAATCAACTTAGCATAATAAAGGGGAGGTTAAGGGGTTTGATTACTGTTTATAAGTACCTACATGGGGAACAAATATTTGATAATTCACTCTTCAGGCTAGCAGAAAAAGGCATAACATGTCCCATTGGCTCAAAGTTGAAGCTAGACAAATTCAGACTGGAAATAAAGCATCAATTTTTAACATCGAGGGCAACAAACCATTAGAACAATTTACCAAGTGTCATGGTGGATTCTCCATCACTGACAACTTTTAAATCAAGACTGGATGTTTTTCTAAAAGATCTGCTGCAAGAATTATTTTTGGGAAGTTCTCTGGCCTGTGTTACACGGGAGGTTGGACTAGCGAATCACAACGGTCCCTTCAGGCCTTGGGATGTCTGAATCCATGAATGAATCTACTAGTATTGCTGTGTAAGCAGTGTTAGTGATTCAGAGAGCAAAGAAGAATAAAAGGGCAGCTCTAAAACATGCTAACTTGCATGATCTTCAATGCTCCAGAGCAGTGTTTCCCAAACTTGGGATACCGCTTGTGTAGGGAAAGCCTCTGGCGGGCCGGGCTGGTTTGTGTACCTGCCGTGTCTGCAGGTTCGGCCGATTGCGGCTCCCGCTGGCCGTGGTTCACTGCTCCAGGCCAATGGGGGCTGCTGGAAGCGGCGGTCAGTACGTCCCTTGGCCCGCGCCGCTTCCTGCAGCTCCCATTGGCCTGGAGCAGCGAACCACGGCCAGTGGGAGCCACGATCGGCCGAACCTGCGGACGCGGCAGGAAAACAAACCAGCCTGGCCCACCAGGGGCTTTCCCTGCATAAGTGGCGTCCCAAGTTTGGGAAACACTGCTCTAGAGTAAAAATTACTACAGGGTGTTGTCTAATGATTAGCACTGAAGTGTGGGACTGAGGACTCCTGGGTTCTCTTCAGACACTGACACACTCTTTGGCCATGACCAAGTCACTTAGGCCTAAGTTTTCAAAAGCAACCTCTGATTTTGGGTGCCTCAGTTTCAGAATATCCAGCTTTAGGCATCTAAGGACCTGACCACTAGAGGAGCTGAGAATGCACCTACAGCTCCCGTTGAAGGGGGTGGGAGCTGTGGATAAGCAGCCCCTCAGAAAATCAGCCTCCCAGGTATCTAAAGCCAGGCAGCTTTAGAATTAGAGGCCACTTTTGAGAACATGGGGGTGTTAATATTTAGGACCAGGGCTGATCCTAAAGGGTTTTTGGTGCTTTGGGAACATTGAGTTCCTTAAGGTTTTCTGAAGGGAGATCTGGGAGTTGTGGTGGATCACGACCTCAACATGAATCAGCAATACGATGCTGTTGCAAAAAAAGCAAATTAACAGAGGCATAGCATGCAAGTTACGGGAGGTGACAGTACTGCTCTACTTGGTGCTGGTTAGGCCTCCGCTGGAGGATGGTGTCCAATTTTGGTCACCGCTGTATAGAAAGGATGTGGAGAAACTGGAAAGGATCCGGAGGCGAGTGACAAAGATGATCAAAGGGATGGAATGTAAATCATATAAACAAAGGCTGAAGGAACTGGATATGTTTACTTTGGAAAAGAGGAGATTAAGGGGAGACATGATAGCGGTCTTCAAATACTTGAAGGGCTGCCATAAAAAAGATGGAGAAAAGTTGTTCTCTCTTGCCACAGCGGGCAGGACAAGCGGCAGTGGGTTCACACTACACCACAGCAGATCTAGATTAAATCTCAGGAAAAACTTCCTAACTGTGAGAACAGTAGAACAATGGAACAAACTGCCTCGGGAAGTCGTGGAAGCTCCTTCACTGGAGGTTTTCAAAAAGAGGCTGGAGCCACCTGTCTTGGATGGTTAGACAACAAATCCTGCAGCTTGGCAGGGGGTTAGACTAGATGACCCTCGTGGCCTCTTCTGACCCTGTGGTTCTGTGATGTGCCAAGGAGGATCAGGATGTGGGGAAAAGTGACTTCCACTTCATTCATTCCAAAGTGTCAATAACTGCAACATGAGAGTGGTAAGGGGGGTTGATCCAGGCTGGGCCAAGCAGCCCAGGGCTTCTGGAAGACAGGGGAGTGGTAGAGTGCCGTTGGGCCATCACGTACATATCCCAAGAGCAAGGAAATATTCTCCTGGCTCTCAGATGATTAAGCTGTTAATCTGCAATGTCATGGCAACATTGTTAGTGCAATCTATTAGACAGCACACTGGATTGGGACTCAGGAGACCTTGGTTCTATTCCTGACTCTGCCACTGGCATGCTGACTGACCTTGGGCAAGACACGTCGCCTCTCTGTGCCTCAGTTTCCCCATTTATAAAATGGGAATGATGACACTGGCCTCCTTTTGAGAGCTCCGGATGAAAAGTGTCATATAAGGGCTTGGTGGTATTAACTCTGGCCCTCCTGTGTCTGTCTGCTTACACGGGAAGGTGTGATTTTTTTTTTTTTTTTTCCCCCCTTGATGTTTGAGATCTCCGGTAGAAAGGCCACTGCATAAAGGCAAAGTGTCTTTAATATAGTGGACAGTAGAATGAATGGGGCAGCGCAAGGTTCCCTTAAGCTAATTCTGGGCTGGGCCAAATGTGAAGTCTTGGAAACTCCACTTCTGCAGTGTGAAAACAATGGATCAAAAGGAATCCTAGCCGAGCCCAAGCCGAAATAGCTCCTGTTCCCCCCAGGTGACATGTCAGGCATATAAAGAGCTGGGATATTTGAAAAGCCCTTTGTGATTCCTGCAAATGAGCTGGCTGGTTTAATCCCTTATTTTAAAAAAATCTCCTTCCTCCCTGGTGTTTCAGCATTATCTAAATCCGTAGCAGGCAATGAACAGAAGGCTTTCTCTCCATTCTCTTGCAACCAGCCAGTCAGGCAATGCACCGCCTGTTGGCTTTCAATAATTGAATGGAAGGATCTAATTTGCTCTGGTATTTCTATGGAGGAATATTGAAGACACCTGTTGATTTTAAGTGGATACACTTACCCTGCCAGTCTAGTTAGGCCACCTTGGTTTCAATAGCTGGCTAGTGTTGGGGCAGGAAGGAGGTTCTGATTAAAAACCCATTGCTGATCAAAGTGGCCTGGGAAAGGCTCTGAGCATGCTATTATTGCTGGGCCGAAACCAAAATTCCAGAACCAAGCACCCTTAAACTGTGGGTTTAGGAGGTAGGCAATGCAAATGAGAGGGCCAGAGAAACTTCCATATGAAGAGAGACTGAAAAGACCGGGCCCATTTAGCATGGGACATGGTGGAGGTATAGAAAATAAGGATTCATACAGAAGGTAAATTGTGTGTTCCAACTTCTCCTTTCATAATGCAAGAATAGGGAATGTGCAAAGACACTTGCTCATTTGCAGTGTAAACTTATGTGATGCAGAATTAACCTGTGGAACTCATTGCCTCAAGAAATAACTGGGGCCCACATGGATCCAAAAAAGGACTGGACACTTACATGAACCAAGAAAACATCCACAGTTATGTTAGAGAGGAACCTTTTTTTTTTTTTTTTTTTTTTTTTTTTTTTTTTTTTTTTAGAAAGGATATAATCTCTCCTGCTTCAGGGTTGTTAATGACGGGGGTTAGGAAAAAACTAGGGTAGTTACTCCATAACTGTTCTCTATGGGGTGTCTTTACCCTTCCTCTGAAACGGCTCTGACAGTGGCCAGTAGCAGCTATGATACTGGAGCACTGGTCTGGTCTCGTACAGCAACTCCTAATAAACTTATTTATACATATGAAAGGCCAAATGTTGCCAGCAGGTACACGAGGAAAGTCATCAGTGTGAGTTGCAGTGAGATGCAGGCTCCAATACTTGACATCTTTAGATCAAGACTGGCTATGGTGCTAAAAGACATGCTGCAGCTGAAGGAAATGATGGGCTTTGTGCAGAAATTACTGGGTGGATTCTCTGGCCTGTGTGATGCAGGAGGTCAGACGAGGTGATCGTAACGGTCCCTTCAGGCCTTAAACAATATGTATCGGTGCGGATATTGGAGAGCAGATTTTGGCTCTAAAATCGTGTGTCATTAAAATGAATTGTAATGATAAACATGGGGCTGTTTTTCCAATAATATAGAAATGGCTTCTGTGCAGAATAGCTGTTGTTGGTCTCTGCGGCCACACCCCCTCTTCTTGCTACACCAAAGCCATCCTCCACGATGGGAAGGCAGGGTTCGGAACGGACAGCGGCTGGCCGCAGCTTGCGGCAGGCTCTTGTTGCTGTGTTGTGTTAGGTTGAAATGAAAACATAGCTGTTAAATACAAACTTCCCATGCCTGGAGAAGAATAATGCAGCTTCTAGTTCCTTCTCTTCCCAGAGGAGAGTGTTGGACTTAATCCCCACCACCTGTAAGGCAAGGGAGAGAACCTAATTAGTTATGCTCCTCACCTGGGGGGTGATTGCCTCCTGGCCAGAGGAGGAGGAGCAAGGCTGTATAAGGAGCAGAGGGAGCTCAGGTAGAAAGGGGGAGACCCAGGAAAGAGGAGATGAGGAAAGGTTCCTGTTCCTGGGCAGGCCTGGAGAGAAGGACCAGTAGTTGGGATGGGCTGTGGGCAGAAAGCAGAGCTGCATTAACAGGGTTAGCTCCTGTGGTAAGACCCTAGAGGGGAGACAGGGTTGCCAATTCCTCCTGGTTTCGTCGGGAGTCTCCCGGAATCGGACTCAATCTCCCGGAGGCAACTGAAGCCAAACCGGGAGATTTTTAGGCGGCTAAAAGTTTGGTGGTGCAGCTGGGCTAAGGCAGGCTCCACCCCTGCAGCGGGTGCTGCAGAGTCGGTGCTTGGAGTGCGGGCAGCGCGTGGAGACCCCTGCCCCCCACAGGGGCCGCAGGGATGTGTTGGCCACTTCCAGGAGCGGTGCGGGGCCAGGGCAGGCAGGGAGCCCGCCTTAGCCCTGCTGCACCGCCGCCTAGGAGCCGCCCAAGGTAAGCGCCACCTGGCCAGAGCCTGTAACCCAGCCCTGAGCTGCATGCACATTCGCTCCCGGGACCTACACCCCCTCCTACACCACAATCCCTTGCCCCAGACCTGAACCCTCTCCCAGAACTTGCACCCTGCCCCTTTTCTGCACCCCAACCCCCTGCTCCAGGCTGAGCCTGGAGCCCCTCCCACACTCTGAACCCCCCAGCCCAGAGCCCGTGCCCCCTCCTACACTGCATCCCCCTGGTGAAAGTGAGTGAAGGTGGGGGAGAGGGAGCGACGGAGGGAGGGGGGATGGAGTGAGTGGGGCAGGGCCTCGGAGGGGGGGGCTTGGGGAAGGGGTGGAGCAGGGGGCGGGGTGGTTTGTGTGATTGGACAGTTGGCAACCCTAAAGGGAGAGGAGTCCTGAGCAAGGGCCCATGAGGACCAGGGAATAAGATGGAAGCCCATGAGGGATGGAAAGCTAGTTTCAGTGGTACGTGGACTCCCAGCAGGGAAAAGCCTGGGGGAGGAGTTGAAGTTGAGCCCTGGGGAGGCGAAAGACCCTTTGTCTAGAGTCAAGCCCAGGAAGGGCAAAGGGCCTTTTTGCTTAGAGCTGAACCCCGGAAGGGGATTCAACAATTGTGTGGCTTGGCCAGGGGGCGGAGCCACCAAAGCCCCAGTGAGGCAGTCCAGAGATGAGACCACCTGGGACGGACCCCTGCGGCTGAGGAAGTGGCCCCAGAGGGAGTGCAAGAGGCAAAGTCCCCTGCAGTGCTGCATCCAGTCACGAAGGGATGCTCTAGAGAGGTAAGGAGGTGCATATACTGGGCCGCTAGCTCCCTTCTGCTCCATTTCATAGCTCTCTCCATGCCTCTTGATGGGATAGCAGCACTCTGCCACTGGGAATCTGGCAGGGGGGATAAATCCTGAAGGAGGCCTGATGCTTTTCTAGCATGGCTGGGACTGCAGCAGGGGGTACGATCACCTGAGGCTCTGGCTGCCTGTAAACCTAACTGTATAACAGCAGATGCTGGCCATGCGCATTCCCTAGATATGTGGGTAATCCTGTTTCTGGTATTCGGCAGGCAAAATTCCAGAGAAGGAACAATTTCACAGTCCTAAGACTTGGCTAATAAGTACATGTAGCTGATCAACAGCACCTAAAGCCTATGCATGTCCAAATGCAGTGGATATAAATCCTGTGTCTTCACAGAGATCACATTAGCGTTCAAGGCCCCAGTTCAGCAAAGCATGTGTTTAAAGCCCATTGATTTTCAAAGGGACTTAAGTGTGTGCTCAAAGTTAAGCATGTGGCCTAGTGCTTTACTGAATCAGGACCCAAAATACCATTTCTGAAACATTTTAGCAGGTGACATTTTTATCCTATTTACTAATGTGTAGTGATTATCCCTAATCTGACATTGAAAAAGATTTAATAGAAACAAACACATTTTTCCAGTTTTCCTTTCCTGGTGTTAAACTTCATTTAACCACTTCCCAGACAGAGAGATTTTGGTGCTGAAGATTTTATAAAGTCCCGAGATGAGGAATTTTCCCCGGGATGCATAGCTAAAAAGTTGGGTGGGGTGAATCCTGTGCTCTTCACACTGTCTAAAATCCCTTTCGTGTAGTAATGGATAAAGTGTTTTAAATTGGATACGTACAATGTAAGAGGATTTGGGAATACTAAACTTGGCTGCCAATTGTAGGATAGATAAAACCACTCCTTGATCTATTAAGTCCATTATGGGGGGGGGGAAAAGGCATTTATCTCCCCTTTCCCCTCCCCCCGGTTACAAAGTTAATGCTAATGATAACTGATATAAAATTAGGGTAACCTTGGATTAGCCCAAGAGGCGAAAGGGATGAAAGAAGCTGAGTATGATCCGATTTCCCTGCTTTAACTGGACTACATTGAAAAAAGACTGTCGAGGCAGGTAATGCTGTGTATTCACAACGAGAGATGCAGGACAGTACAAACCTACCTGGACTCCCTGGGTACGTACTCAGGTGGCCAGCCCATGCTCCCGCTGGCTACGCTGCTATTTTTAGCATGCTAGCTCAAGCAGGGCCAGCCCATGTCTGTCTACCCGAGCTGGAAAGAACACTGCCAGCTGCAATGTAGGCACCCATAGTGTGGCCTAGTGGGTAGAGCACTGGGCTGGGCCTTAAGAGACCTGGGTGCTATACCTGACTCTGGCCTGCTGGGTGATGGTAGATAGGGCACATCACCGCTCTGTGCCTCAGTTTCCCCATGTGTAAAATGAGGATAATGATACTGACTTTCTTTAAGTGCTTTGAGATGTACTGATCAGAGCTAGCTATGGTTATTTTTAAGGGCACATAAATGTCCCAAATAAATGTTTAAAAATCTTTTTTTTAAAGATGTTGAAGCCCACCGGGGAGCATTTGAAGCTGATGATACGCAGGCACACGTTTGACTGCTTTATCCAGACCCTCCTCTTCTTCCTCCACTGCCCCCGGCCACAGCAGCTCCGTGTTCCTGTTTGTAATAATTGTTCTAACCTCCTGGCTCCTCTGAGACCCTTGTTGTTGTTATGGGGAGGAAGGCTGGGTGAGGCTTAATTTCAATGTCTTATATCCCTGTTAATATGTTAACCTAATCTCTTTGAGAATGCCATTAAAAATCAATTACATTAATGGGGCTCAGTTGGAGATTTTCTAAAATGTGGTTATGGCCAGAAAAGTGACTTTGCAATATTGGCCCCTTGGTATTGCAGATATTTGCTCCTTATAGCGATCTTCCCGCTCAGAGCTGTGCATTTTACTGACAAAGTTTTGGCTCATGTCAGCTCTGCAGAAGGCAACATAGCGGCTCAAGGGCAAGCTGTAAATTTCATGCTCCAGGCCATAAGCCCATCACTTTTGGGGTCAGGAGGGAATCTTCTTCTCTCCTTTATTAATTATTTACATTGTACCACAAGTGGTGTGCTCAGCCCTTGGCAGACAGGAAAGAAGACAACATCCCTATTAAGCTTGCAGCCTGGAGCCTGAGCTTGCAAATTTACTCCAGAGCAAATACTTACTACCCTGTGTAGTCGCACTGAAGTCGCCTTCTTTGCCTTCCTATCGGCCTGCCTCCTAGGTATTTCTGAGGTGCTTATCACTGTGATGTCTGAGTTCAGTTCCTCAAAGACATGCGGTGCTAGTTGTTGTTGGAATCAGGCTACCGGATTCAGTAACCCTGTGGTCTGGTCTGGTATGGCGTATGCTGTATATTTCCACCTCTGCTGTAATCTTACGTGCATGTAATGGATGGAGGAAGAATTGTCTGGTGGGTAGCCCGGACCACAGGAAACTCACGTTCAATTCCCCGTTGTGCCTTGATTTGCTGTTCAGAGGATGCGTATCTCAGAGACGCTTACGAGCGGGTGAAATATTATTTAAATTCACTCCTGTAACCTAAAGATCTAAGGTAACAATTGATTTTTAAGGCATCTATTCAGTGAAGGGAAGTAATGTAGTTACTGAAGCATGTGTCCTTGCAGCGTCCCCAGGGCGGATACCAGGAGATGGGGGCCTTTCATGAGGTGCATGTCCACCCCCTGCACTGACCGTGGAGTGGAAGCAAAGCTTGCTAACAAGAGCCCAGATTCTGGCCCACGCTACTCAAAGCCTGCAAGTTGTAGTGACCCCCAGCAGAGGGGATGAGAAGCTGGATATGAGTCAGCAGTGTGCCCTTGTTGCCAAGAAGGCCAACGGCATATTGGGCTGTATTAGTAGGAGCATTGCCAGCAGATTGAGGGAAGTGATTATTCCCTTCTATTCGGCACTGGTGAGGCCACACCTGGAGTATTGTGTCCAGTTTTGGTCCCCCCACTACATAAAGGATGTGGACAAATTGGAGAGAGTCCAGCGGAGGGCAATGAAAATGATTAGGGGGCTGGGGCACACGACTTATGAGGAGAGGCTGAGGGAACTGGGCTTATTTAGTCTGCAGAAGAGAAGAGTGAGGGGGGATTTGATAGCAGCCTTCAACTACCAGAAGGGGGGTTCCAAAGAGGATGGAGCTCGGCTGTTCTCAGTGGTGGCTGATGACAGAACAAGGAGCAATAGCCTCAAGTTGCAGTGGGGGAGGTCTAGGTTAGATATTAGGAAACACTATTTCACTAGGAGGGTGGTGAAGCACTGGAATGGGTTACCTAGGGAAGTGGTGGAATCTCCATCCTTAGAGGTTTTTAAGGCTTGGCTTGACAAAGCCCTGGCTGGGGTGATTTTGTTGGTGTTGGCCCTGCTTTGAGCAGGGCATTGGACTTGATGATCTCCTGAGGTCCCTTCCAACCCTAATATTCTATGACTGGCTTGCAGCTAAGTGATGTTCTCATCGGCAAAGCCCTGGATAGTCTGTGGCCTATAATCAGGAGCAATGCCCACTGGGCGCTGTAGCGGATTGGAAACTCTTGTCAGCAGTTTCATTTCAATTAGCAAGTGGGGGCTTCAAGCTAAGTGACCTATGGAAATGGCTAATACGACGGGCCTAGAAACCTCAGGGGTGGTTTTATTCTAAATTCAGTTTGTTTTATGCTGTCCAGTGGACCACGGATGTTTGCACCGGCAATGCATAACCTCATCATAGACTGTAACAAGGCCACCTCAGTCCTGCTTCCGTCTCGGTCTACAAACTACGCAGAGACCCTTGTGCTGGTCCAACCCCTTGTGCAGTTTATTTATAAAGGAGTCCCACCACCTTCACAGCATACATAGCATCTTTAACAAGCAGGGGAGAGCAATCTCTCTCTCCCTCTTACTGCCTGCTTCCCCCTTTTTTTTTTACTTCCTTCCTGTGCCTATTTGTGGGCTCTGGCTAATGGCTTAATTAGCCTTTCTGCCCTGCCCCACCCACAAATTAGGCACAGCTCGGCTTACTCTGCTCCAGTTTGCTTTGCCTCATTGGGGCTGCTGTGAACAGAGTGCTGACTCACGCTTTCATACTTCGCACTCTGTCACATAGACAGTGGAAGGGGAAGCTGGACATTTTGGCAGGTGAGTGGACAGTAGCTGGCCAGGCGTGGAAATTATCTTGGGATTGTGAGATACGCATGAATAGGATGTTTTCTCTAGTGGAATTAGGTCGTCATTAGGTTTCAGGGTTAACAGCGTGATTGAGATGATTAGGGCAATTGGCACTTCTTGGAGCTGTGTGCAGACTGAGGAAGAGAATGCTGCATCTGTTTCAGTGTTTTTTAAGGTTATCTTTACAATTTGGGGGGTAGAAACATAATGTGAAAGTGTTGAAGCTTAGATTCTGGAGCCCAATTCGGCAGGGCGGGCTGGGTTTCATGTCTCTGGAACCGTGGTGTACACAGGGCTCCTTGCATGAGAAAAAAGGGAGAATGTGAGGGCGGCGAGGTGAGGCTGATCAGTCAGGGTTTTGAGTCATGCAGGGAACTGAAGAGTCTGGTGCCCTCATGCATCATGATTAACTGAGCTCTGAAGTGGGCTCAATGCTGTACCGACAGGGAGGAGAAGGTGGATGCCTTCCCAGGGAGCTCGTGTGCTGACAGTGACTGGCATCCTCTGTGTTTACCCAGGGGTTTGGGGAGTGCCAGGGCAACAGGGCTTAAGTCATGCATGGGGTGGCAGAGACAAGGGACTGGGGCTGCAATGGTGGTGGTTAGGGAAACGTTTGCCCATTGTATTCAGAGTGCCCATCTCTCTGTGTGATGGAGCGACTGAGGAGTAACACACTTCTGCCTGTTTACTGTAGGGACAGACCGATCCAGGCAGGGGATGGAAGGGAGAAGGCTGTCTAGATTAGTCATGACCGGGTGTTTGAATGGGGAGAGGAGGGACAGAGACAGTGTTTCGACTAGGATAAAAAAAGACAAGTTCTCACTTTCTGTTTCCACTAGAATCCTTCCACCGCCATTTTAAGAGCCCCTCATAGACGCTGAGGCATTGTTTGGGGGGGGAGGGCGGGGGGAGAGTAGAGGGAAAGATTGGCCATCTACTCCTCTTCCACCCCTCCTTGCCACAACAGAGTCCCAGTTTTTCTCTTGAGAAGTCTGGTTTCTCTAGTTGCACCGCCCCTGCTAGGACTGGAGGGAACTCTCCCTACAGCAGGCAGGAGTGAAGTGGCTCCCAGATCACCCAATGGAACCTGTTGGCTTCCAGTCCCCTGCCCTTACCACTGGGCCTGCGGAGGTGCCGCTGAAAAAGATGCCTATTAGGTACACATCCGTTGTGATGCTTCGAGGCAGGGGGACATCTAGAAATTGGCTGATCTAGTGCCTTTCAGTGGAGTTGTCGTCTTCCATATCAAGTACAAGGGCTGCCTTTAATGGCTTATTGCCCTTAATGTTTCACACCTGAAATCCAGGAAGGCGGGTGAGGTTTTTCCAGGCAGGGCTGGCTTTCCCCAGCAATGCCAACTGCTTTGTCTCATGTGCAGTCTGATGATTAAGCAGTGCTCAGGGTAGATTAGATTGAAATCTCCAGGCTTTTCTTTTCTGTCAGGTGCGATTCAAGGCCAGGCCTCCGCATTCCCAGGCAGCGTAACTTGCAGGGAACACAACCAGGTGGCGGCTAAGCTGTGCCTAAGCAAGTGGAGTTAAGCGGCAGAACCTTTAGAACTTGTGTTTTGAACAGAAAAACGTGTGTGTCTTTGTATGTGTGTGTGTCTGTAAAAGAGAGACAGACCGAGACCTCCAGAGGTCTGAGGGGTGCCGAGGACACATCAGTAAAAATGAATTGAACCAGAAAGCAAAGTTCCCCAGTGGGAAAGACACTGGTTGGAATTAACTCTCCTCATGTGGACTGAGAGGATGGGATGCTTGGAGAGGAATTTTGTTGATAAAGGCCAGGAGCCTGGTACTTCCTCCGCCTGACCATGGCCGTTCATTTTCTCCCTTGTGTTGGTACTGTAATTCCAAGATCATTAGAGCCTCTTAGGCGAGAGCCCTTTGAAACCGAAGAAAAGAAGCCACCCAACTGAAGCCTCTAAATAAAAAATCATTTGCGGTAGCTGCACAAATGCAGCTTTTTAAAAAGCACCAAAATATTCCTGAGGCTTCTCCTACTGCAGCACTCGGTAGGTGAGTGAAGTTCTGATTCTGCTCCTGTATGATGGAGGGAGGTCTGGCAGACATGGCAATTTCCTGCAATGTCCTTGGAAGACCTTATTGTATTAAGGTGGGCCGGGAGTTTCCTAGGGGGAGATGTGACAGGTGTGAGACTTTTGAAGTGTAAAGGCGTTCAAAGACCATATTGAATTGTGCTGGATAAATATGGACATCTCGGGACAATAACTGTTAAGTGGATTTCCTGGGGAAACCCTGGGGAGTGGCTAATGCAAATTCCACACCTGCAGTTAAACAAAACCCCAGCCTTTTGTAGCTATGTCCTGAGGAGAGGGCCTTTTCTGCTGATTACCTGTTACAGCAGCCCAAGATCAAAGGCCCGTGTGTGGGGCTGATCTGTCCAGCCTTGGTTCTGGATCTAAGACACATGAATCTGTAACCACGGTGAAACCCAGTTGCGGGGTTTGAAGGACAGAAACCTCCAGAGTGCCAGGTTGGAGTTGAGAGTGACCTCTGATCAGCTTTTTAGCATGTACGTAGATTCCTTTATATTCTAAGATGTTGTCTCTTTAATGCCCCTACCTTAAGAATAAATGTGCTTGCTTAGAAGGAGCTGTTTGGTAACTTCTAACTGTGGGCGATACACTGGTCATAGCCTTTGGAGAAAAGGCAAAGTGCAGGCCTTTGGGGCAGTCTGGCTTGCTGGGGATGTCCCAGTGTAAGGCAGGGAGCTCTGCAGTCTTAAAATCCCGAGTGAGATGCAGGTTTCTGCCCAAGAGAGGTGACAGCCAGGAGCTACAAGCCTAAGGTGGGTGCCCTTGGTGGCCCACAGAAGGGGTGCCGTTCCATGAAACTGTGACTGGAGGGTGCTTCCTTTTTCCATTGTGAGGAACAGCCACTGCCTCCCTTTGCTGCACCCTGCCAACCCCCCCATACTTGGGTAGTTTAGTTTAGCCCTTGACAGCTAAATAAATGCATCTGGTGTGACCATCAGGCCCGAACACATGGAACATGGATGGAGCATGTGTGGAGAGCTGCATGGGCACGTGTAACCCACTGGTGAGTTGTGTGCTGCTCCACAGAGGATCTGAGTAGAGCTAAGGATCATTGATCTTTCGGTTCAGTGGCTGACTGGAAAAATCTGGGGGAAAATCAGCTCGTTTTGAACAAAACTGAATTTTTTTTTTGGTTGCTGTCACTGAAATGAGACACCAAAAAAACTTCAATCAGATCCAACAAAATGTTTTGGTGCTTACCAATTTTTTTTCCCCGTTCTCCCCCTGGCCAAAACTATTATTCAACCTAAATTCACCAATAGTTTTGTTGCCCTGAAAAGTGCATTTTTTGGGGTGGATTTTACTATTTGCTGAATTTTTTTTTTGCCGCACTCAAAGTATGAGTCTGTTACAGCCCCAGTCAGAGACCCTGATTCTTTGGGTATGTCTACACTACGGGATTAATCCGAATTTATATAATTCGAATTTAGGAAACCGATTTTATAAATTCGAATGTATTCGGCCACACTAGGCACCATTAATTCGGTGGTGTGCGTCCAAGCTACCGTAGTAGCATCGATTTCCAGAGCGTTGCATTGTGGGTAGCCAATAACATTGAATTGCCAATAACATCGAATTGCGGCCACACTAACCTTAATTCGGATTAACAATACCGATTTTGACGCTACTCCTCTCGTCGAGGAGGAGTACAGAAATCGAATTAAAGGGCTCTTTAATTCGAATTAAATGGCTTCGTTGTGTGGATGGGTCAAGCGTTAATTCGAATTAAAGCAGCTAAATCCGAATTAAAGTCGTAGTGTAGACCAGGCCTTTAGCTCATGCAGTAGCAGCCCGAGCTTTTAGCTATGGAAGTCCCAGTGCAATCCCTGGTGTGGCAGCTGTCACGTAAGCACAAGGTGAAATGCAATGAACTAGAGAGAGACTAAGCATGAGAAAGCAGCCTTGTGTTAGTGAGAGTGCTGAGGTTATGTCTACACCACATTGTAAACCTGGGTCTGTGAGATTCAGCCTAGTGGACTCAAGTGTTTCCAAGGCTGTGCTTGAGCAGCCACACTGCATTGTAACTCTGGGTTTATCATTGCTGGACCTGGGTCTCAGAACCGTACTGATGCAACCACAGTACGGGGGGGAAGGATAGCTCAATGAGCATTGGCCTGCTAAACCCAGGGTTGTGAGTTCAATCCTTGAGGGGGGCCACTTAGAGATCTGGGGCAAAAATCTGTCTGGGGATTGGTCCTGCTTTGAGCAGCGGGTTGGACTAGATGACCTCCTGAGGTCCCTTCCAACCCTAATATTCTATGATTCACACTGTACCACGCAGACCTTCTGACTTGAGTTGGTGGCTTGAGCTGCATCCACACTGCAAAAATGACAGGGCTTGGACCCGAGTGTCAGCTCCAAAGTTCTTGCTGACCTGAGTCAGACAGATTTGTGTGTGGACAATGCGGCGTGCACACTCCCGGAGTTACTCCAGGAGGGGAGCAGGCAGTTCAGAGATTCACTATAGTACTGCCTCCTCAGACATGCCCCTCCTCTGCTCACTCCTTTTTGAACCTGTGCTCTCGAAGGGGAGGGGGCCCATCGTGCAAGAGGACCCCCTCCTCAGTGCAGGGGGCTTTGCCTTGTGCTTAGCCCTAGTTAGGACCCCACATAGCCTCCACTTCCCTGGAGTGCCCCAGCCTTGCGTCCCCTGAGCGAAGACTCTCATGATCAAGGCCTGAGTGGTTTGTTCCTCAATTTCATCTCAAATGGAAGCAGAATTCAGCCTCCACCACGTGTGCTTCACAACCCCCTGAGTACCATGTCTGACATGCACTCAAGGGCTGCGCCTTTTCATGTAGGCTCACGGGGCCATTCCTGCTCCATTTTAGATGCAATGTGGATGTTCAATCAATGAAGGGTACGTCTACACTGTGGTAAAACGCCCAGGGCTGGCCCATGTCAGCTGACTCGGGCTCACTCTGGGGGGAAAGAGGAGGCTATACAATTGCAGTGTAGACGTACCCATATTGTCCACACAGCCGCGGAAGCTGAGCCTGAAAGTGTCTACTGCAATTTTACAGCCCAAACCCTGTGAGCCCGAGTCAGCTGACATGGGCCAGTCGCGGGTGTCTTATTGCAGTGTTGACAGACCCAGTGAAACTACACAGCTTCCTGTGGTGGGTCCAACAACCAGAATTCTGTCTTATCCCAGTCCTCTGTGCTTACTAGCACGGAGCAGTAGGAGCAGAGGGATAGACTGGCACGTGGGAACTGGAACCAAGCTGCTATGGCTAATTTTAGGCCAGTATACCAGCCCAGTGTTCCTTGAAGTCATTTTGATCTATTGATTTGCAGTTCACCATCTCCCTAGGGGTTGGCCCGAAAGGAAAGCTGTTGCACCCGTTGTGCTCAGCAGGGCAATTGGAATGTGCCATCTAGGTGGGCTTGCTGAAGCCCAGGTCTAAGGAAGGCTGTTGCTCACATGGAGACGTGCTGGCTTAATCAGAGCCACCTGCGTGAGATGTGTGCACAATGCCTGCTGCTGAATTCTCAGCGCTGGCAAATAATGGCAGAAGTAACCCGCAGGGTAGCACATTCTGTTCCGTCAGGGCCCAGGGACACAAACCATTTCTATAATAGCAGCAGCCGTTTGTTGGCATGAGTTTGAAAACACAAATGAGCTGCAGACGCAGAGTATGCGGATCATCCCAAGTGATTGCTCATGTGAAAACTTCACCCTACTCCACCCCATCATGGATTCCGGGTGCGCTGCACTTGAGCGAAAGGGGATTCTTAGCAGACTTAAAACCTGAGATCATGTGAAGCACCAAGGCTAGAAACAAATGCTGTTCATCCGTAGGAAGGCTGGAATCTCAGCTGTACAAATGCTGAAAGCCTCTAGCTGAGATCTGCTGCTGCACCTCCAAGAGACACAGCCTGGGGGACGGAAGCAAAGGTCCCTGTAAGCCTCAGAAGCATGGGCTGCCCCAGGAGCCAAAATGGCTCTGGTATATTAGAGCAGTCATGGGGGTGCTCTAATTTATGGCAGCATGCCAAGGCTTGCTCTATAGCCTGGAACAGCCCAGAACCCCCATTGCAGTGTGTGGTGGAATTCTACCCCCTGCCCCAACACTCCCCTCTGACCCCTAGTCTTGCCTCCAGCATGCAGTTTTGGGCCCCACACTACAAGAAGGATGTGGAAAAATTGGAAAGAGTCCAGCGGAGGGCAACAAAAATGATTAGGGGTCTGGAGCGCATGACTTATGAGGAGAGGCTGAGGGAACTGGGATTGTTTAGTCTCCAGAAGAGAAGAATGAGGGGGGATTTGATAGCAGCCTTCAACTACCTGAGGGGGGGTTCCAAAGAGGATGGAACTCGGCTGTTCTCAATGGTGGCAGATGACAGAACAAGGAGCAATGGTCTCAAGTTGCAGTGGGGGAGGTCTAGGTTGGATATTAGGAAACACTATTTCACTAGGAGGGTGGTGAAGCACTGGAATGCGTTACCTAGGGAGGTGGTGGAGTCTCCTTCCTTGGAGGTTTTTAAGGCCCGGCTTGACAAAGCCCTGGCTGGGATGATTTAGTTGGGAATTGGTCCTGCTTTGAGCAGGGGGTTGGACTAGATGATTTCCTGAGGTCCCTTCCCACCCTGATATTCTATGATTCTATGCACCCGGTGTCAGGATTTGCAAGGGGGCCAATGCACTATGCCTGGGCAGGAGGAATTCGCCCTGGCCCCTTGCAGTACAGTTCTCACCCTTATGTGCTGCTGCAGGGAGGTATTCAGGCTGGGCAGGGGAGAGTATCTATGTCTCTGTTTCTAGTCCTGCTGGTTTGCCAGATCGCAGACCTTAAAACAGCAATGGTCCAGCAATGAATATAGCAAGTGTTGTTTTCAGCCTCTGGGACCTGCTCTTCCACTAGAGGATAGAAGTGACTTCAAAGGGGAGATGCTTGTATTCCATTGCAGGAGAATGACACCCTGTTTTTAGCTAATGCACATTTGGTAACGGGGAAGAAACCTCTCTTCACAGTGGGGTCTTTTTGAAAACAGATCAGGTTTCCTCCTGCTTGTTTGAGCTAGAGTTGCAAGATTAGGCCCCTGTACTTCGATTAGTATTATGGAAGCTAAGAGGCTTCAGCTGAGATCAGGGCCCCCTTGGGCTAGGCCCCGTACAGACCCCATCAGAGGCAGTTATTGCCCCAAATAGTTAAACTAAAGTTCAACTAAATTTTTCAAAATGGGTTATGGACATGCTCCCAAATTTACATGCCAATGAGAGATCTCTGTGTTCCTACTTTATTTCTTTAAAGGAAAGAAATGTGCAATTATTTTTCCCACTGGGAAATGTGTATATATCTCTTTAAAACCAAAGCTAGTGGATGGGCATTTAAGAAGAAACAAAAGAAAAGGAACAGAGAGAACTAGGCGGGCGGGGGAGAATATTTCCTTTCAGCTGAGACCAAGCATGGGAAATTTCCACCCAAAAGGAGAATATCTCAACCAGTGATGAGTAAGGCTACAATTATGTCATGGAGGTCACGGAATCGGTGACTTCCATTGACCGCTGTAACATTTTCTGCCCTGGGCTGGAGCTCCCAGCCCCCAACCTGGTGTGGGGACCCCACAGCTACCAGCTGCCCAGGTGAGGGGACCCCGCAGCAGTCCGGCAGGGGGGATCCTGGAGCTCCCACGCACCACATCGGTGGGGAACCCAGGAGCCCCAGGAAACCCACCTATCCCTTTTGTCAGGGATATTTTTAGTGACAGTCAGGGACAGGTCACGGACTGCCGTGAATTTTTGTTTATTTCCCGTGACCTGTCCCTGAATTTTACTAAAAATATCCCTGATAAAAACTTAGCCTTAGTGATGAGCCAATGAAAGTGAGGTTATCATAACGAAAGCATTCTCTGTTAACCGACTATTATTTATATTGGAGACAGCGGAAAAAGTCTCTCTGAAATAAATACAATGTGGCAGTGGATAGCTAGCTACACAGGTGGAGAAATGAAAACAAATGGGCAAATATTCATAGTTAACAGTATCAGTCTAGTTTTTATTTTAAGTGTTCCGATTAATTAAAGAAAAAAAAACGTGAACTATTGCTCTATTAATTTGTAGATCCAAATGAAGCTGACGTATGTAAAATAAGGCACAATGACTCTGTTATCATGCACTGGTGTTTAAAATTCATGAAACAAGCTGATCCAGACCTTAGGTATACACTGAAACTAGATTTCTCTGAATTAAATCATGTGGAGTTAATACTGATTTCCCTTTTCTTGTCAAGGTGGGATTAGGTGCTCCACATTTCTCAGTAGGCTACTCAGTCCCGTGTTGAGCATTTTTCTTTTAAGACCCATAACAGCATGATATTAACCCTGCAATATTGTAAGATTTAGTGAGTCTCATGGTAGTGCTTGGCTGCTGCTTGTTACAAAGGAGAGACGCAAGGTGCAGCTGACTCAATCCGCGGCTTGTATGATTGATGGACTAACTCGGCTCAGACTGCAGATGCAGGCAAGAGGGGTTTATTTCTCCATTCCCTTATGTTGCATTAATAAATATGTCCCACACAGGCTGTTTTCTGCCGTCCGACTCCAGGCCACTGCCTCTGATTCCTGCCACTGCGCATGGGTGTTTGTGTGTTGCTAGTGCAAACAGCTCATGCTACGTTGCCACAGGTTCTGCTTAAAGAAAGAGAGAGAAAAAATGCACTACTAATCACTCTCAATTCTCCCAGCTCATATGTGAATCCCTATTACACGCTTAGACACCTATATGTCCCACTGGTGCTCTTTATCCAACTTGTGTGTGCACCCTAACTGGCAAACTTTCTGATTATATACCTACTGCTAGCTCGCTCCAACATGCTGCATAGCCCTTTAAATTCTGATGGGCAATAGGCACCTGTTGAAAAGGACTATGGTTCTAGGTTCTGTTCCCTGCTCTGCCATACCCTCCCTGGACAGCCTTGGCAAAGCGAGTAGGGCTGAGTTGTTTTTCAGAGGTGGTATAAATCCACCAACCTAACTGATGTCAATGGGAGCTGCAGCTGTTCTTCCTATTGACTTCAGGGGGCCTTGGAACAGGCCCCAAATATCTCGACCACACCGGCATGTACTCTGCATGGGCCCGATCCTGCACCACTGGTGTCAGTGGCAAAACTCCAGCTGGCTTCAGTGGTGGAGCATTGGGGCCTGCGTACAGTATCAAATGGAGAAGTCTTAGCGATGTCTCACTATCCCACCTCACTCCTCTTCCCCACTTCCCCTTAAACAAATGTCAAATACGTGTCTTCAAAAACCCCTTTATGCCTTTGCACTTACACCACCTTTAACTAGCTAAAACAGCCTCAGCTATATCAAAACGGGGATATTTTGTATAGCAGATTTGTATTTGTTTTGTTGGAGGATCCAGGGACAGCGTGGGATGACCTTATTGAGGTTCAGTAGTACCATACTCCACCGAAATGAATCGCTGCACTCCTGGAATGAGGAGGAAGGGTATCAAATTTAATGTGGATAAATGTAAAGTAATGCATATTGGAAAAAATAACCCCAACTATACATACAATATGATGGGGGCTAATTTAGCTACAACAAATCAGGAAAAAGATCTTGGAGTCATCGTGGATAGTTCTCTGAAGATGTCCACGCAGTGTGCAGAGGCGGTCAAAAAAGCAAACAGGTTGTTAGGAATCATTAAAAAGGGGAGAGAGAATAAGACAGAGAATATATTATTGCCCTTATATAAATCCATGGTACGCCCACATCTCGAATACTGTGTACAGATGTGGTCTCCTCATCTAAAAAAAGATATACTGGCACTAGAAAAGGTTCAGAGAAGGGCAACTAAAATGATTAGGGGTTTGGAACGGGTCCCATATGAGGAGAGATTAAAGAGGCTAGGACTCTTCAGGTTGGAAAAGAGGAGAATAAGGGGGGATATGATAGAGGTATATAAAATCATGAGTGATATGGAGAAAGTGGATAAGGAAAAGTTATTTACTTATTCCCATAATACAAGAACTAGGGGTCACCAAATGAAATTAATAGGCAGCAGGTTTAAAACAAATACAAGGAAGTTCTTCTTCACGCAGCGCACAGTCAACTTGTGGAACTCCTTACCTGAGGAGGTTGTGAAGGCTAGGACTATAACAGCGTTTAAAAGAGAACTGGATAAATTCATGGAGGTTAAGTCCATTAATGGCTATTAGCCAGGATGGGTAAGGAATGGTGTCCCTAGTGTCTGTTGTCAGAGGATGGAGATGGATGGCAGGAGAGAGATCACTTGATCCTTGCCTGTTAGGTTCACTGCCTCTGGGCACCTGGCATTGGCCACTGTCGGTAGACAGGATACTGGGCTAGATGGACCTTTGGTCTGACCCGGTATGGCCGTTCTTATGTAAATTCTGGGCCTTGGTGTAAGGTCCGTGCAAACAGGTCAAGGAAGCCAAATGTCTTCCAAAAACCTGCGGCTCTGGCTTGCAATCTGAACATCGCTCCTTCATAAAACGGGGAGACGGGAAGACATGATACCCATTCTACTTCTGCTGGCTGTGTCACTTCGCCAGTTCATTAGGGATTACGTGCAGGGCACCGTGCAAAGCTCGTTGGATCTGGAAAGCTGCCGGACCCTGCAACATTGTTTCCTGCATATAACAGAGCCAGATTGACAGCTAAAATATTTGTAATGACTTTTTCTTAGAATTTATAGATCTCTTTGCTCTCATAAAGCATATAAAGTGTATTCCCCATGTTGTTCCAACATTGATGGCGTAAATTTGAATCCATCATTTTGAAATGTCACTGTAAATGCCACATAAATAATGGAGCATCTTGCACCCTTGTAACTTCAAATTACTGTCCATTACTGCAGAGTAATTACCCCATCAATGAGTCCTTGGTACCTCTGAATAAGCCTTTCCATCCTCCCACATCAAAGTCTTTTGGAGAGGCAGTTTAGAGTTGTTCTGAACCAAAAATACTTACACGTTTATGGGCCGGATGATCTTGTAACGTAACGGTTGGCTTTGTAGAATGGTTTGTGATGGAGGCACTGCCAGAATTCTGATTTGAACCAAACCCTCCCTGGAGCTCAGTGTAAGTTGCAAATGTGCCGTTACCATATAGGTCTTCAAAACAGCATGCCGGTGTTCGTTTGTTCTTGACCCATGCAGGATAAATAAGGAATCACTGCAGACGTATGTGTCTAGCTGCAAATCTGTTCTTCCCCTGCTTTTATGTGTTATTTCCAGGCAAGCCTTATGATGGGATTTTTGATGATGAAAGTAGATAAGCTCCAACACCAGAAGTCTGATTGTAGTTAGGCATCCTTTTATTGAATGCAATATCCTTCCATGGTATTGGGTTAGGTTCTGGTATTCACAAAGACCAAATAATTGGTATAGCTTCACTAAAATCAATGGATAAGAATCTGCCCAAAAATCTTAATGTGTGATCAGTTAGCAGCTTTCTGGTACCAGTTAAAGTTTCAAACTGCCATCTTCCCATGAAGGTATTTCTTCCATTTTGGTTTTGCTTTGTCACTGGTCCAGCTGAATTGTGAAATTGCTCTTTCTTTGGTGAAACAATTATCCACAATATCTAAAGGGGGCATTTGCAACACAGCGTTAAATTCTGGAGCAGAAGACAATTTTTATAACACTTATTCTGCTTTGTAGGCTAAAACTCAGTTTGTTCCACCTCTTGGAGTCTTCTGTTGTGTTTTTCATTGCAGGATCTGCTCTCTCTCTCTTTTTTAAACTAAATTATTTCAGCCTCTCTTTAACTTTATCGCTAAGTATGTTAAATTCTTTGAATCCCCCCACCACCATTGGCATAAACTTCTCTTTGGTGTCAGTCATAGCAGAAAGACCAAGGATTGAATGAGCCATAGAAACTAAACTCCAGTCTCCTCTAGAGGAGTGGCAGAGAGGGCGGGTAATATGGGAGAGACCTGAACTGATCTGTGGGTAAACAAAGTGGCCCACTGCGGCCCCTATCAGCAGCACTAGGGTAACAAATTGAATGATTTGGTCAATTTTGAGGTGTTGAAGAATGGATCAATGCAATGGACTACAAATGGTTACAATACAAAACACAAACCTGGGTCTACACTTCCTTATCTCATAAAGTAGACTTCCCCTCCCATAGTTCAGTCTGTTGCAGGGCTGGCTGGTTTCTCAAGAACCAGGATCCAAACGTTCCTGAAAGCATCCCCGTTCCCCTTAGTGTATGACCTGTGTGAAACTTAAAATGTTATCACCTGGGTTGGCTTTTTGAATGGAGGTCTCTGGAGGCTGCAGATCTGCTATGGGTTTATTAAGGGAAGTTTTTGAAATGTGCTCAGGATTTTACTGACCTTCTCTCTCCTCCGTATTGCAGACAAGATGGCCCTGACGCGCTGAATAAATGAGCATGCTGCCGTTTGGCCATTTTATCTTTGTAAGGACCATTTAGCACACTTCTATTTTTTCCTCCTGTGCGAGGGAGCTTTTCAAAGTGAGGGTCAAGGAACTTGATGCAGGCAATTGATTCCATTCTTTCAGCTGTCCTTGCTAGCAATACAGCTTTAAATATCTCAAACGGCATTGTGTAAAATTCCCACGAGCTCACGGAGCACACTTAGACCAGGAGAACACAGGGCGGATTAAGATCCACATAAGTTATAGAATGTAACTGGTCTAGTGGGGTGAGTATGGGGCTGTGAAGTAGGAACCCGGGAGTTCTAATACCAGCTGTGACCGTCTATGAGTTTGGACAGAACATTTACCCTCTGTGCCGCACTTTCTGATCTGTAAGGAGGCAATTTTTCAGGGTTAATTAATGTTTGAAAATGAAAAGTTCCTTGTGTGTGTTTGTAACCTCTTTGGGGCAGGGACCGTCTTTGTGTCTGTTTTGTACAGAACCTAGCACAGTGGAGTCTCGGTTCATGATTGCTACCACAATACAAAATATAACCCTGACATTATTATGTGAGACCTTTCATGGGACAGGGGTAAGGAGGCAAGGTATGCTTTTCCTTGCGTGAAATCCATTGCTGGGGTGTCAAACACCAGGCCCAATTGGTGCCATGACGGTTGTGCTGAGCATTTACTGAGCAGAAGCTAACCAATGATGAGCACAGTCTTCATTGTGTTTCATAATGAAGATGATGATACTTAGCAGTTCTACAGCAGCCAGAATCTGGGAATGGGCGACAGGGGATGGATCATTTGATGGTTACCTGTTCTGTTCATTCCCTCTGGGGCACCTGGCATGGGCCACTGTCGGAATACAGGATACTGGGCTAGACGGATCTTTGGTCTGACCCAGTATGACTGTTCATATGTTCACCTTTCATCGGAGGAGTTCAGAGTAACCTGCAAAGGCTCATTAATTAAGCCTCCCAGGTTAATATAGTTGAGTATAGTTATCCCCATTTTACAGATGGGAGTTAGGAAATGGTGGCATAAAATCCCATAGTGATTTAGTGGCAGAACTGTCTGGAACAAACCCCAGGGGTCTTGTCTGATGATCAGTAGTCAACTCCATCTTTTCCCAAAAAGCAAGATATGGTGGTGAACTATGGCGGGGAGCATGAAATTCCTGTTTAGCTAGAGCTTTGTGTGAAGTTCACCTTAAATCTCTGGGGTCTTTCATGAAGACCTGAAACCCCGGTCCTGGCCCGTTGCGGTCATTACCATTTTTATACTTTTCAGCAGTGTTGGGGGGTGTTAATCCAAGTGTCCTGCCTAAGACCGACCCGAGACGCTATCTTCCTAAATTTGCTCTGCAGTGCAAACTGCATGTAGTATCTTCTCCACTTCCTGTCCTAAACTATCATTATGCCTTTGTAACAGGGTGTGCAGAGTCAGCAGCTGGCTCAGCACCCTGTCACTCAATCCCCCTCCGCCCCCCGGATACATTAATTGGGGCCTGACTGAAAGACAGACAGTTGACAGAGGGTGCCAATTAGTGGAGTAGAGATACAGCTGAGGTGCTAATTGGGTGGAAGAAACCCCAAAAGCTGGGCCTATGTAGGCAGACAGGAAGGAAGTGCTAGGGAGGAGAGAAGGAAGGCAGGGATAGGCAGAACTGGCTGCTGCTAATACCGTATCCTTTCCCAGAAGCTGGCTACTGACTGTCAATAGTATGTAAATAACACTCCAGGCTGCGGCCTGCTGAAGGGGTATGATGAAGCATGGCGGTGGTGAATAACACCTGGAGTATTGGTGTCCGTTCTTGAGGCTGGAAAAGAGTCAGAGGACCGCTCCGTGCCAGCACTATTAAATAGCTGCTTCCGTCTACCCGAGAGGTGGCTACTTCTGTACAGTAAGTGAAGCGACTCCTGTTCCTTGTAGAGCACTTTAGGGTCATTTGGGATGAGAGGTACAGTGTAAATGTAAGATGGTTCTTATTTAAGTGTGGGGAGCCTTACCCACAGAGTTCAATTGTGCATAAAACCAATTAGAGTCAAGCCCCAGTTATCCGAGCTTGACGTCCTGCGTAAAGAAGGGACAGTGTGGTTTCTGATGGAAATGTAACGTACAATCATTGCACACTTGAAGAATGGCACTATCTGCGTGTTACAGAAACACAAGCAGAAGCCGTTCTGATAATTCTCTACTGCCTTTGAACATCTCCCAGCTCAGGAGGAAAATGTGCATTTAAAAAAAAAGTTAACAATGCAAAAGACCCTGGTATTGCTCTTTTGTGTCAAAGTAGGAGAACCAAATCTTACCCTCATCTTCCTAGGACGTGGCTGTATCTGCCGTAATTGGCTGATTTGTTTGTTCCTCTTACTGGATTTCATTTTCTTGAATCTTTCTTTGAAATGCGTATTTCCCATGCTCAAAGGGGCCCGATTCTGATCTCACACCTTGGTGTCTATCAGTAAAGCCAAGAGAATGGCTCCGGGAAGGGAGATCAGAACCAGACCTGGGTACTTTAGCTCGGGAGTTCGTTTAAGCCCATTCTAAGAACAACTCTTCATATTGCTGAAAATGCTGGACTCAATGAGATGTGCTGACCAGCAATTTATGCACCTGTGAGGTCTGAGGTCCATGTGCTGCTCTGTGCGTGGGCCTATGTAAAAGGGGGGAGCCTTTATCTCCATATGCCTAAGTCGTTTCACTCAACTGGATCAATCGAGGGTTATTAATGAGTTTCTCAGGAGGCCTGATTTGCTTCTCATATACTTATTCCAGCCAGTAGTTGGAACACTTCTTCATGGCGCGTGAGAGTTTTTATGTACCAGGATTCTGAGCCATCCCTTCATCCAGACTTCTTTGGTTTGGAAATCTTACTACAGAAGCAGTTTTCTCATGGCATATCAGGCATTTCCTGGCCAGACATGCCATGCCCAGAGGAGGCTGCCTCTTCTGTCTGGAGGAGACAGTTCAACAAATCTTGATAGGGGACCTGGCAAGGTGAAGGGGGAATGCATAGGACTGAGGGTTGACGCAAGAGAGGCTGCATGATAACTGTGGATTATGGATCTCTCATGGAAGAAATCCGTCACAAAGAGAAGGGGCTATTTCTTGCTGGGGTCGAGAGGGAGGGACATATTAGAACCCTCACAGCTGTGTCTGAGGGACTGAATGTTGCTGGGATCACCTGTTCTATTTCCATTCAAGAGAATTACTCTCTTACGGGGAGAAATGGGCTTTAAATCTCTCTGCCAGCCTAGCTGGGGGAATGGGACAGGAGACAGTTAGCTAATCCTGTTGCTAGAAGCATTGGGCATATGAAGATGTTGGGCTCAGATGGCATGGCTGAAAAGTAAAAGTGGAGCTTCCAAGCCTCTGCCTATTTATAGATGCTTCTGCCATCCCTTCCCTTGTTAGCATCGCTGGATGGGAGTAAAGTGGGCAAAGATCTACCCAGTTCTTTTTCAGCTAGGAACATCTTGTGATTTCAGGGGTTGGATGGAGAAATAGGTTACTTTCTCGTCCAACCTCAGGAAGGTGCAATAGGAAAAAAAGCTGTTGTCATTGCATGTATTGTGTCCTAGGGGCCAGGGCACCGATTGTGGCACATAACAGATTGTGGTAATGTCCTGGGCCAGCCACGCTTGTCTGTAGGCAAGGTAGCACAGGGTCCTTTAGAGGTGGTGCTTAGACCATGATCAAAGCATGTTGACTGAATAAAGATTTGGGAGTCGTGGGGGGACAGTCATCTGAACGTGAGCTCCCAGGATAGTGATATGGCCACCAGGGCTAATGCAATCCTTGAATGCATAAACAGGGGACTCTTGAATAGGAGTAGAGAGGTTATTTTACCTCTGTATTTAGTACTGTTGAGACAATTATTGGAACATTGACATATTCTGGGGTTCAGAGAAGAGCCATGAGAATGATTAAAGATTAGCAAACAAGCCTTATAGTGATACTCAAGGAGCTCAATCTATTTAGCTTAATAAAGAGAAGATTAATTTGTAAGTAACTATATGGGGAACAAATATTTTATAGTGCACTCTTCAATCCATCAGACAAAGGGCATACCACAATCAAATGTCTGGAAGCTTAAGCTAAACAAATTCAGACTAGAAATAAGGTGTAATTTTTTAACAGTGGGGGAATTAACCACTGGAACAATTTACCAAGGATTCTGGGAAATTCTCCATCACTAGCAATTTTAAAAATCAAGATGGATGTTTTTCTAAGAGATCTGCTCCAGGAATTATTTTGGGGCAGTTCTCTGACTTGTGTTATACAGGAGGGTTAGACTAGATGATCACAATGGTCCCTTCTGGTCTTGGAATCTATGTGAATCTTTTTACAATGCCCCCATCCCTCTGCTAAAGGGCTGATCCAGAGTGTAGAAGTGTGTGGCTACGGGGGGGGGGGGGGGGGGTGTGGCATATAAATAGTGTGAAACAAACTATTACATCCCCCGAATCCATCCTTCTCCACATTAGGACATCTTATTTCCCCCCAAGATGACCAGATGTGGGATCATGCAACCTCCATTGCTCTGCCTCATGCTCCTCTTTCTTGAGCTAGTTTGGAATGTGCATTCCAGGTTGGGAAACGCTGGACCTAGACAGGGAGAGGAGACCAAAGAGGTTCAGGGAATTTGGATCAGCCTCAAAACTTCAAAGTTCTTCCTTGCACCAAGCCTTCGCAGGGTGGTTTTGTGGAAAGCAGTATTCTAGCATCACCTGAAAAGCAGGGCGTTTTTATTCTATGTGGATAGTTGAAGGAGCTGCAGAGGAAACGTGTTGCTGAATCACTAACTGTGCGAGTGCTGCAGATACTGTCAGAAAGGTGAAGTGCGTTATGGGCTTTCTGAGGTCTGTAATGAGGACAAATTACATCTGAGCAAACACTTCAGTCACATGACATTTGGTTATTGCTGGCCTCAGGCCCAGCTATTAAAATCCAGTTTAGAACCTCTAACGGATTTACAAAAATGATTCAGTCAACAAACAAGCAAGCAAACAAAAAAGAAACCCAGAAAGGTTAAGAATCAACTATTGGCGTCTTCATTAATGCCTTTGAAAAACAGGTGAGGGGGGTATTGCGGGAGCTTTTATATGAGTGAAATGTCAGAAGGTCCTCACAGAGTTGCAGTCCAATGGGGTGTAGTTAAGCAGAAGAGGAATCTAATCAAGATGAGGGTTGGAACGATAAATCTTTGTACAGCGTTTCCAGGATGTAGAAGTGAGGCTGGATTTGCACCATAGAGGCGGAGCCTTTTATTATCTGTCAGTGTTTGCACTGGGAGTGTGTTCAAATGCTGAACTCATCATTTCAAGTAAGCATCAAATTGGGAGGCTTAGAAGAAGGCCACTTCTACCATCAGGCCTCTGATCCTGTAGGAAAGATGCCTTCAGGAGGAGTGCATGTTGAAGTTTTTCCTTCTTCTTTACCCCCTTGTGCCTCTCTAGAATCCGAGAATATCAGGGTTGGAAGGGACCTCAGGAGGTCATCTTCTCCAACCCCCTGCTCAAAGCAGGACCAATCCCCAACTAAATCATCCCAGCCAGGGCTTTGTCAAGCCTGGGCCTTAAAAACCTCTAAGGATGGAGATTCCACCACCTCCCTAGGTAACCCATTCCAGTGCTTCACCACCCTCCTAGTGAAATAGTATTTCCTAATATCCAGCCTAAACTTCCCCCACTGCAACTTGAGACCATGACTCCTTGTTCTGTCATCTGCTACCACTGAGAACAGTCTAGATCCATCCTCTATGGAACCCCCTTTTAGATAGTTGAAAGCAGCTAACAAATCCCCCCTCATTCTTCTCTTCCACAGACTAAATAATCCCAGTTCCCTCAGCCGCTCCTTATAAATCATGTGCTCCAGCCCCCTAATCATTTTTGTTGCCCTCCGCTGGACTCTTTCCAATTTTTCCACATCCTTCTTGTAGTGTGGGGCCCAAAACTGGACCCAGTACTCCAGATGAGGCCTCACCGATGCCGAATAGAGGGGAATGATCATGTCCCTTGATCTGCTGGCAATGCCCCTACTTATACAGCCCAAAATGCCGTTAGACTTCTTGGCAACAAGGGCACACTGTTGACTCATATCCAGCTTCTCATCCACTGTAACCCCTAGGTCCTTTTCTGCAGAACTGCTGCCTAGCCACTCGGTCCCTAGTCTGTAGCAGTGCATGGGATTCTTCCATCCTAAGTGCAGGACTCTGCACTTGTCCTTGTTGAACCTCATCAGATTTCTTTTGGACCAATTCTCTAATTTGTCTAGGTCCCTCTGTATCCTGTCCCTACCCTCCAGCGTATCTACCACTCCTCCCAGTTTAGTGTCATCTGCAACCTTGCTGAGGGTGCAATCCACGCCATCCTCCAGATCATTAATGAAGATATTGAACAGGACCGACCCTTGGGGCACTCTGCTTGATGCCAGCTGCCAACTAGACATGGAGCCATTGATCACTGCCCGATGATCTAGCCAGCTTTCTATCCACCTTATAGTCCATTCATCCAGCCCATACTTCTTTAACTTGCTGGCAAGAATACTGTGGGAGACTGTATCAAAAGCTTTGCTAAAGTCAAGGAATAACGCATCCACCGCTTTCCCCTCATCCACAGTGAGAGTGCATGGAGGGAGTGGGGATGCAGAGGGTGGATCTTCCCCTCTGCTTACTCTAGGTCAGTGGTTCTCAACCTATTTACTATTGTGGGCTGCATCCAATACTACTTGTATGGCCCTGAGGATGTCACATGAGCCACAGCTTGTGCTGAATGGGCTGCAAGTGGCCCGCATGCCGCAGGTTGAGAACCACTGCTCTAGGTTCTGATAGGCACATGGGGAAACATGTGCCTATCCCCTGCCCCTAGGGTCTGTGTTTTGTTTTGCATGGAGTGTGTTAAATACCTGATGCCATTCTCAGCAAATAAGTTGCTTGCTTATAAGATAAGGATCCATGAAAGAAACTGCAAGGTGAGAGGGGGGGAAGGGATAGCTCAGTGGTTTGAGCATTGGCCTGCTAAACCCAGGGTTGTGAGTTCAATTCTTGAGGGGGCCATTTAGGGATCTGGGGCAAAATCAGTACTTGCTACTGAAGGCAGGGGGCTGGACTCAATGACCTTTCAGGGTCCCTTCCAGTTCTATGAGGTGTGTGTGTGTATATATATATATATATATTTTTTTTTTTAAATGATCAAACTTTCAGGCCTTGCTCTCTACCTGATACGGAAGGTTAAAAGGACACAAAGATGAAATAAAGCAAAACAAAACCACTGTCTCCCCCCAGTAAAAAAAAACCAATCATAACAATTGAAAAAACCCCTCATAGAACTTGCATGACATTTGCCAGTCATCACCCGGAGTGCTCAGTCTGTATCCCTTTCTCCCTGTGACTCATGTTTTTAGACTGTAAACTCCGTAGTGCTGAGATTTTTACTGCTTGTTTGTACAGCCCTAGCCCAATGTACCTTTGATCTCGATGGGGACTCTAGTCCCTACTGTTGTATAAATGATAATACATAATAGCCCTATTTTCCCCCCCCCTTACAAATCACCTTCTACAGTGCTCTGTGTTGCCATGGTTGTATATTTCCAGTGGAAGAGATTGGGGAAGGGGGAAGATTGTCAGAGGCACAAACAATTATGTCCCTACCTGCCACTGGATGCCTTTGAAAATCTTCCCCGGAACCTTGGGTCAAGATTTGGAAAAGTGACTAGTGAATTTGAGGTGTCCAACTTGAGACATCTCAGACATGTACCTGATTTTCGGAGGGCAGCCGCCCAGCACTTTCTGCAGGCTGTTGGTGAGCTCTCAAAACCAATAGTCACTTTTCAAAATCTTGTCTTTAAATTCTTATCATGACACCTTCCATTTGCAGCAGAGAAATTTGCCGAGGAAGATGCTAGATCAGGGCAACCATCATATTTTCTACACCTCTGACATCTCTTCCAGAACAGGCTCTTATTTTGGGGAGAAGCAGTAGCTTTTTCCTTCTGCATTTCACTGACACTCTTTTAGTTCTCTCAGGGAAATTGTCCCTGCAACTGCAGCCACTGGGCATATCAGGTCAAGCAGTGAACACGTGCATTGTGATGTCACAAAGAGCAGCGGGGCCACGTGAGACTTAAAAAATTTACCAGCAACTTCACTTTCCAACTAATGTTGTTTTTTCCAGAGTTTAGAAAGCTGCACTCCCCACGGAGACAAAGGGCTCCATACATGCCAACTTTGCTCTTTCAAAGCTGAGTCATTTTTGAGCTATTGAGGTGGAAAACAAATATGTATGTCAATTTAAAAAACATTGGGTGAAGTGCACTTTTTCATCCAGCACTCCTAACATAAATGCTGAAAGCATTTAGCTTAAACTTAATCAATCAATCAATAAATCACCACCTTCACACAGAGACCAAGCATGGCAAATTATCGCTCCAAACCAAAATATTTTAAGCATGTTAATCGCTTGTTTATTTGTATTTCACTAGAGCAGCAGTCATGGACCAGGAATAGTGTTGCCAAGTGGCCAGTTTTTGACCGGGATGCTTGGTGTAAAAGGGACCCTGGCGGTGCTGACTGGGCCGCTAAAGTCCGGTCAGGGGTGCAGTGGGACTAAGGTAGGCTCCCTACCTGCCCTGGCTCCGCGCGGCTCCCGGCAAGACCGGCTCCTAGGCACAGGGGTGGCCAGGGAGGCTGCAGGGCAGTTCCTGTGGGTGCAGGCAGTGCACAGAGCCCCCTGGCCCCTCTGCATAGGAGCCAGACATGCCGGCCGCTTCTGGGAGCCACCTGAAGTAAGCGTGCCTGGCTGGAGCCCGCATCCCGAACCCCCTCCCACACCCCAACATCCTCCCTCAGGTTGGAACCCCCTCCCGCAGCCTAACTCCCTCCCGGAGCCTGCACCCTTCAGCTCCTTCTGCGCACCACAGCGCTGACCCTCCTCCCGCACCCAAACTTCCTCCCGCAGCCCGCACCCCTGCCCCAGCCCTGAGCCCGCTGCTGCACCTAAAATCCCTCCCAGAGCCTGCACCCCTCACCTCATCCCCTGCACCCCCAGCCCTGAGCCCCCTCCCGTACTCTGCACCCCCTCTTGCACCCAGCCCTGACCCACCTCCTGCACCCCAAACCCCTCATCCCCGGCCCCACCCCAGAGCCCACATCGCCAGCCAGAGCCTGCACCCCTTCCTGCACTCTGAACCCCCTGCCCCAGCCCTGAGCCCCCTCCTGCACTCCAAACCCCTCATCCCCAGATCCACCCCAGAGCCCGTGCCCCCCAGCCCAGAGCCTGCACCCCAATCCCCTGCCTGGTGAAAGTGAGTGAGGGTGGGGGAGAGTGAGCAATGGAGGGAGGGGGGATGGAGTGAGCAGGGGCAGAGCCTTGGGGAAGGGGCGGGGTAGGGGGTGGGGCAAGGGTGTTCGGTTTTGTGTGATTAGAAAGTTGGTAATCCTAACCAGGAGCCCATTTTGCTAGGTGCTGCACAAACGCAGAACAAAAAGATTGTCCAGTCCCTGGGGCCTCAGTTAGGGGCACTGTGCAAGCACATAATTAGACCCCTCCCTGCTATCATGGAGTTTGATCTGCGGTCTTAATAATAATGGGCAGTATCAGGTGCCTACTAGAGTATAATAGGCCTCTCTGTTCTGGATGGAGAGTAAAAGGGGGACTGTGGAGGGGTTAAGACTTACCGGGTGATCATAGGTGCCAACTTTCCCCGGCGCCGGTGGGTGCTCGCGCCCCCTGGCCCCGCCCTGACGCCACCCTTTCCCCGCACATGCCACGCCCACATTCCAACCCTTTCCCCAAGTCCCCGCCCCAACTCTGCCCCCTCCCTGCCCTTATTTGACCCCTTCCCCAAATCCCCGCCCCGGTCCCGCCTCTTCCCCGAACACGCTGCGTTCCCCCTCCTCCCCCTCCCTCCCAGCGCTTGCTGCGCGAAACAGCTGTTTCGCGGCGCAAGCGCTGGGAGGGAGGGGGAAAAAGCGGGCACGTGGCGCGCTCAGGGGAGGATGCGGAGGTGGAGCGAATGCGGAGGTGAGCTGGGGCAGGGGGGTGGGGTGGGGAGCTGCCGATGGGTGCTCAGTACCCACCAATTTTTCCCCGTGGGTGCTCCAGCCCCGGAGCACCCACGGAGTCGGCGCCTATGCGGGTGATTATCACTGGGCATTTCCATACTTGCAAACATTTGTGGGGTCCATGCTAGGGCTGCTGTTGAATATACTCATTAATAGTCCAGAACAGGGATTGAAGAGAGAAGGGTTGACATTTGCAGGTGACAATAATTAGGTTAGTCAAGACTAAAGAATTCCAGAGGGACCTAACCAAGCTAGGGGAATGGGCAGCATGATTATACATGGATTTCAATGCTGATAGAGCTGGGTGATGTGGTTTTTTGTTTTTTTTTTTTGACAAATAGCTTATCTGATAAATGAAGTTTTGGGTCGACTGACATGATTTACAAACTTGGGTCAAATAGTTTCAGTAAAAAGGAAGAAAAAAACAGAAAAAGGTCAATGAAATGTTTTGACTTTGTTTCTAAATTTAACTAGCTTTAATTTTTACCAGGGTTAAAACAAAACACGTTGTTTGACCTGAATCTGTGTTCTGCCCCCCCCCCCCCCCCCGTTTTCATTTTGGGGAGGAAAACCAAAAGAATTTTTCATTTTGGTTTGACCCAAAATGAAGAAAAAAAAAATGGTTTTTTTTTCTGCCCTCTTCCTCTGTTTGGCCACCAAAACAAACAAAAAAATCAAGTCTATTTATCTGCTCTGCAGACAACAACAAAAACGGTTTTATGCTTTGGAAGGAATAATTTGAATGTCTCCTACAACTGGCTGGATTCTAAATGAACAGTAAACACTTGAGAGAAAGATATGGATGTCACTGTGGACGGCTTGATGAAAACCTCTGCTCAATGCACGGCAGCAATCCTAAAAAAGCCAACTCAGACCATTGTGATCATCTAGTCCAGTGGTTCTCAACCAGGAGTCTGCACGTCTTCCGGGGGTCCATCAACTCATCTAGAGATTTGCCTAGTTTTACAACAGGCTGCATAAAATGCACTAGCGAAGTCCGTACAAACTAAAATTTCATACAGACAATGACTTGTTTATACTGCTCTATGTACTATACACTGAAATGTAAGTACAATATTTATATTCCAACTAATTTATTGTATAATTCTATGGTGTAGTCAGCAATTTTTCAGTAAGAGTGTGGCTGTGACACTTTTTTATATTTTTCTGTCTGATTTTGTAAGCAAGTCGTTTTTAAGTCAGATGAAACTTGGGGGGACGCAAGACAAATCAGACTCCTGAAAGGGGTAGCGTAGTCTAGAAAGGTTGAGAGCTGCTGATCTAGTCTGACCTCTTGCCCATTTCGGGGAACAGAACCTCACCCACCTCTAACCAACCAACTTTTTAGGATTAGAATGGGCTAGACAATAATCCTGGAGGCATGTCAATGGGATGCCCTCACCTGCTATACCATGTTCTGGTCTGATCACGGCATCTGAAAATACATATATTAAAAAATCATATAGGAGGTGTCCAGATGAAAATTATTGGCCTGTAGATATGGAAAAGCCTGGAGTTGTTTAATTTAGAGCAGAGATGTATAAATGGGGAGATGAGGGGTATACACAATGAAGAATGATCCAGAGAAAGTAAATCAGGCACTCCTGTTCACGCTCGCTCTCTCATTACATGAAATTGAAAGGCAACAAATGGAGAACAGTTACATGGTAATGCTTTATTTTTATGCAGCACATAATTAACATGAGGAGCTCATTGCCAGGAACTTAGCAGTTTATTAAAAAAACTGACATTACATTTATGAGTAATTATAAAAATGTCCACAGTTACACTTGATAGAATTATTGAATTTTTAAAAGGAGGGGTAGAAACCATCTTGATGAAGGGCATAGTGCAAAGGCTGAAGTGCTGGGGACTAGGAAGAAACTTTCCCTCCAGGCAGGTTATTCTATAACTGTCCCCCCGGGGTTTCTTGTACTTTCCTTGGCTGCAGTTGGTATTGGCCACTATCAGAGACCCTGATTCTTTGAAGCCTTCCTTCAGGAAAACACTTCAGCACATTCTTAAATTCTGTCAATTTCAGCACATGCTTAAGTGCTTTCCTGAATTGGGATGGATTTATGCATGTGCTTTCCTGGGTCGGGGCCGGACACAGGCTGCTAGACGTGGTCTGCTCCAGACTAGCTCCCTTATTTATTTATACAATGCTTTACAGAGCCAATGAAAAGGGGTGGCATGCTTCCCTCGACCCCCCAAAGAGTTGCTCCCCCAGAAACAGTCAGGGCTCTGGGGCTCCTTCGCAGAGAGTGAAGCATCTCGGCTTGGGGAGAGGCACCGTTTTGAAAGATTACTCAGTCAGCATTACTTAATGTAATTGTTCCCCCTGTACATGCTGTCTTGTCCCGGCAGCCGGCGGGATAGATTTGGACATTGCTGGGCTTAGATGTCCGTTGGGAACTTGAGCAGCTAGTGTGGCGAAGGAGGAAGGAAAAGAAAATCCATCTCGAGCTGAAGTATCTGATTTTTGTTTTCTTGCCTCCTCAGGCCTGTTTAAGGGAATCAGACTCAGCCGCTCAGCTCCTTCCCTCCTTGGGCTGCTCCTGGGGCAATGGTTCGAAATGCTCTGCCTGTTGCATGAGCCTCGCAAGAGAGGGGCGACCGAGGGGGGGGTGTATTAAAAGCCGTGGTGTGCGGGGCGAGCCAAAGTGCAGTCGCTCTGCATCACGGAAGGGCTGGTGGGCGGCTGGGGAGGGAGCCTGGCTGCAGTTAAAAATAAAATCTCTGCCTATGAAAGGAAAAAACAAAACAGCTTCTCTTCTGCAGTGCTCGCTTGGTTCCCCACCACCACATCCCCAGGCTCTCTCCCCTGCCCCGCCCTGCCCCACCCTCAGCCCAAAGGCTCAGCCTCTCTGCTTGCTGTCATGTTGAAATTAGCCAGGGAGAGAGACAGCGCCTGTTCCTCCTGGCCTGGTTTCTATGGTGATATTCCACTCAGCTGTTTTCAGCTGGTCTTCGCTTATTTCCCTGCAGATAAGGCAGCCTGTGCTATTATACTGCAGCCTGGGCTCTATAGCTTGGCAACTAGCCGAGGGCTGGTCGCAGGGAAATTAAACGGCGCTAGGTGGAATGTATTTCACGCTGGCTTTGGCAATAGCCTGCATTATCTCGTAAAATAATATTTTGATTGTTTACTGCTGCTGTTTGACACTCCAAGCCGGGAGGCTGGAAAATGCACAGAAAACACGCAACCTCCTTTTCTTTCGGCCCTCCTTTGTGGTTGGAAGCCCAGGGCCTGTCAGCAATGACCTGAGCTAAGACGCTGGGGTGAAATTCACACAAGGGTAGACAGGGCATGCAAAGGCCTAACAATGCTGCTGAAAACCTGCCTTGCCCCTCTGTGGTTAGGGGCAGAGAGCAGGGGGCGACTGGCCATGCAGAGGGTCTTGGCACCACCTAGCCATGCAGGAGGTTACTGGGGATTATTGGATCTGCCTGTACTTGGATCCAGTGACCCCCACCTCTTTCTAGGGGTCCGGCGTGTCTGCAGCGCATCCGCCCCCCCCCCAAGGTCTGCACATGGGTTTTAGGGAACGGCCCTCATCTCCTCTCCTGGGTTTCCCCATACCAAGCTTGATTATTCAGGGAGGGGGAATGAATTTCACCCACTGAGAGAAGGAGATGGTGCAGTCTGCCCACATTGCACCTTACCCTGGTACCATCCCCTAATATTGCAGCGTGGGGGAGGTCTTTTTTTCAAGCAGAAGCCGCCAATTAGGGCTGCTGCCCAACCTGAAAAATTGGCACAGGTATAATTTTCTAGCTGAATAGAAAAGAATCCAGACTTCAGGGTAAAAAAGCAAAATAATACTTAATAGCAGCCGCCACCTGAGGATTTCAAAGTGCTGCACAAACATTAACTTAGTCTCTGCTAGTTGGGAATTACTGCAATTTTGCAATTTGGGGAAACTGAGGCAGAGGTGACATGACTCACCTAAGTCCGTTGCAGAGCTGGGAGTAGAACAGTCTTTTTTTTTTTTTTAAACACTCCTTCTACTTTCAGGGCTTCCACACTCTCTGTGAGGTGCTGGGAGTCATCAACGCTCCCTGGTTTAAGAGGTTGTTGAGGGGGCTAGTAGAAATTGCTCAGCACCTGGCAGGATCAATCCTGTAGTTTGGAAGCTCACATGCAAGTAAGAAAAAGATAAGTATCTAAATTGCCATTTGCAATTACATGTGCAGTCTCCCCCTGATGCTTACTGACAGATTCTGATGGTTATTTACTGGCAGTCATTTACTGATGCTTAGCAACCCAAGTCACAATGTTATATTCACTCCCACGGGAGGGCAAACAAACTTGAGGGTTCTGAAAAGTTCTGATCATTATTTTAATCACTCCCCGGTTCCATCCGGGGTCAGGGATGGAAATGGCACGATTACCTGGTGGGGCTGGGTTGGTTGGACATGCTCACATGAGGGTCCGTTCTTGTTCAGCCTCCCCTTGCAGGGTTTGGATGCAGGGGCAAGCACACTGCGATGCTGAGAGCATCTTGGTCTGTCATGTGAGTGGGCCTGTCTGCTGAGGGACAAAGTGGGCTACGTCTGTGTCAAATTTTGAACTCCGTTTTGTATCAAGTGTCAAATGCATGTCTGGACATGTCCAAAGGCATCCCATTGTGTTGCGTTCCAGACAGGTGCCCTACGTGGGAAAGGGGCTTGACCCCTCATGAAGGACTACCATGGAGAAGCTATCAAGACAATAAATCAGGGCTATCAATGACTGTCTCTCAGCTACTGGTCCACCCAGGGAACAATTGTTTTTCTACCTGGCTGGGGCAAGCATGACTCGGGGAGGAGGCAGGGGAGCACGTGGCAAAGAGACAGACTCTACCTATGAGCAGGGTGCTGCTCTGAGCTGTGTGTGTATGAGAGAGAGACCGTCACCACATGGAGGAAGGACTTGCCAAAGAGAGAGGGCAGAAGGGACTCTGCCCAGCTGGAAACACTCACAAACCTTGGACTCTCAGGAGGAGTGAGAGGAGACTCGAGGGGAGGGTGTCTCAGGACTTGTTTGAATTCTTTATAGCTCTCCAGTGCTTGAAGGGCGAAGTGTCTGGGATCAAGAAATTCCTTTGCTAGGCCTGTTTTCCCTGCCATGTTGTTGGTTAAGGGATTAAACTAGAAGCTTAGAGGGCCCACAGCCATAGGAGCACGTAGGGGCGTGTGTAAGCGACTGGGTGGGGTGAGGCTTGGAGGTCTCAGATGCTGGTTTCAGGGTCTGTGATGGATAGGCAGTGGCCCATGTGCCAAGGAAGGGCGTCAGAGGAGAGGTCTCAGTCTAGTGCATCCAAGGTCCCAGACCTAGAAACAGTGACTAGATTCTACCCAGGACTGTCTGGAGATTGGACATTGGATGGGGTGGGCCGAGGCTCTGAGGTGGCACCAAGCATTCCCTCTCACAGGGGGTTGGCTGGCTGGTTCTTGCTCACATGCTCAGGGTCTGAAGAATGGCCATATATGGGGTCGGGAAGGAATTTTCTCCCAGGTGAGACTGGCAGTGACCGTGGTTTTTTTTTTCCCCCCCCTTTCCTCTGCAGAGTGGGGTGTGGATTATCTGGGTATAGCTCACGTAAGCTATTCCCTGCCATTGTAGAGACCTCAGGTCTGGGTTCACCTTGTTCTCTCTGCCTATGGTACGTGATTGTCCAGTCTCCTGTGGGCTGTAATACCTTGTCTGGCTGTGAGTTTAGAGTGTGGGTGGTGGGTGATGGTGGTGGCTTGTGATAGACAGGAGGCGAGACTAGATGATCTGGTGGTCCCTTCTGGCCATGAACTCTGACTCTGTGACAATATTCCCCACCCTTCTGTCCTTACGGCTCCTTTTTACCTGGGGGTGTTCTCAGGTGTTACGCTCCCCGGGAAGGACTGCAGCACTGTTCCATGGCTTGTGTGAAGAGAGGAGTTTTGCAGCACACCTGAAAACTGGCAAAACTCAGGCTCATTCCAGACTCCCACAATTCAATGCTTTTCAGTTGAGGGCCTGCTGTCCTGCCTGTGAAATGATCCCATAGTATCCATGCTCCTAGGCAGGGAGGCCAGGAGGCTCCATGCTCTGCCCCTGCCCCGAGCACCGGCTCTACACTCCCATTGGCTGGGGACTGTTGCCAATGGGAGCTGGGAGGGCGGTGCCTGCGGGCGAGAGCAGCGTGCAGAGCCTCCTGGCCCCCCCGCCTAGGAGCCGGACCTGCTGGCCACTTCCAGGGTGCAGCACAGAGACAGGACAGGCCGGGAGCCTGCCTTAGCCCCGCTGCACCGCTGACTGGGAGCCATCCGAGGTAAGCTCGTTCCCCAACCCCGAACCCCAACTCCCTGCCCCAGTCCTGAGCCCCCCAAATCCGGAGCTCCCTCCTGCACCCCCAAACCCCTCTGCCCCACCCCAGGGACCCCTCCTGCACCTTGAACCCCTCATT
Organism: Emys orbicularis; assembly: GCF_028017835.1. Lineage (NCBI taxonomy): Eukaryota > Metazoa > Chordata > Testudines > Emydidae > Emys > Emys orbicularis. Next base: position 19,462,438 of record NC_088700.1, on the reverse strand, counting down.
TCTGGCCCCACCCCAGAGCCCACACCCCCAGTTAGAGCCCTCACCCCCTCCTGCACCCCTGCCCAGCCCAGTGAAAATGAGTGAGGGTGGCGGAGAGCGAGCCACCAAGGGAGGGGGAATGTAGTGAGCAGGGGGCAGGTCAGGGGCGGATCCTCAGGGAGGGGTGGGGCTAGGGTGTTTAGTTTTGTGCGATTAGAAAGTTGGCAGCCCTAAGTCTTGGACAGAGCAGGAAATTGAACACTGGTCTTCTAGGTCCTAGACTGAGGCCTGACCCACTGAACCAGCCTTCTGCTCAAAGCACACATCAGCCAAACTCTCAATTCTCAACTGGTTTCCACCTAGAGCTATACTAGGGTTGCCAACCATCCAGGATTGTCCTGGAGTCTCCAGGAATTAAAGATTTAATCTTTAATTAAAGATGAATCCTCCAGGAATTTGTCCAACAAAAATTAGCAACCCTAAGCTATCCTTTTGGCCCAGCTTTGTTCAGACCTTGTAGGAACCCAGGTGAACCAGCTGGCAAACCAGCCTGAGTCTCATGTACATGGGTGAATCTGAACCGGAGTAAGCATTGCCCAGTTTGGAGTTGTGTTAAGGAAGTTCGTTGCAGTTCTAGTGATGACCATTGAGCTCCTACTGACTGACCTGCGCTGGAGCTAATTTTACTTCCTTGAGTTTATTTTTGTCCATCACAGACTAACAGCTTGAACGTCTGACGGAAATCTGCTTTTTTCTTTTCCCCTTCCAGTGAAGGATTATTAATAGATGAGGCATTAACAACGAAAAGACCATTTGAGAAATAAGAAAGGACATTTGCTCTACAGGGAAAAAAAGGCAACAGCAAACCTCCATATAAAACATATAACTTTTTAAAAGGACCTTGACAAGGTCTCTCTCTCTCTCTTTTTAATAGGCATTTTTATTCCCTATTGTTTGGTTCAGCCAAGCTCTCTGCTCCCTCTAAACAGTTTAAAATCTGACGGACTCTTCTCCCCTCCTCCCCAGTATCATGGTAGAATGATTTTAAGGTAGGTCAGGTGTTGATTCGAAAAGTCTTGCCTTGAATTCCATTTCCTTTTATCGCTCCTGTGTGAGATTGGTCTGTCTCTTTGGGCTCTGAGTAAACACTGCCTACAAGCATAATCAAAACTCATGCTTCAGGAAGTAAGATAATTGCTTGCAGGGATCAGGCAGGAATTGTTTTTCTTCTGTTTATAGGGCTGGCTGGATACATTGGGGAGTTTTTTATGGAGGGCTGGGTGGCCCTGGTGCTTTCCTCTGGATTTATAGGTCTGGGGCGCAGATGCAGGCAGACTTGCCATACCAATGATCTGATCCAATGTGACAAAGTCTATGCCACAGACCCAACTTTAAGAACATAAGAACGGCCCTACTGGGTCAGATCAAAGATCCATCTAGCCCAGTATCCTGTCTGCCGACAGTGGCCAATGCCAGGGGCCCCAGAGGGAATGAACAGAACAGGGAATCATCAAGTGATCCATCCCCCGTCGCCCATTCCCAGCTTCTGGCAACTTTGAATGACTCATCCCTTGGCGCTTGGGAGGTGTGAGTCTGTTAGAAGTACCCCATGTCCACATACCCTGTGAGAGTTTTGGATTTAGATCCAAATCGGAACTCCATGGATTGGGCCAGTTTTGGTAGAGAAGCACTGGATGTCTATGGGAGCTGGGAACTCTGTCATTCCTCTGGAACTGACCTGCTTCTGGGGTCACGTGGATAAAACACACCCTCAAGCCGCGAGTCATGCCACAAAACTTGAGCGATGGTGGAAAATGAACGGATGACACCCTCCTTCAATCTCCCCCTTTCCAAACCAGCCCTGTGCCTGATGTTTCCTCCACAGTCAAGTGAGAGTGCCACACAACTCTCCACATCCATAATATCCTGCATGTCGTCCCCCCCCCCCCGAGAGATGGGTGTCACTCTTCCCCTTATTCTGATAGGGCAACGAAGGCACGGGGGATGGGGAGGGCGTGTGACTTGCCCAAGGTCCCCCAGCAAGCCAGTAGCAGAGCCAGGAACAGGATCCCGGTTTGCCTGACTCCCAGTCATAGGAAATATTTGTAGGACTTGAACCACGGGGTCACAGCTTCCCAAATGCCGGTGTGACATAGGCAAAGTGTGTCAGCAACTGGTTGGAACAGAGAGTCTGTTATCCCTACTCTGCAATTCTTCATAAGTACCAAATATCCTGATGATTTCAAACTCCTGTGAAAAAAGGCTTATTCTGCCCGGGACATGAATGAGGATAAATTACCCACCACTAACTTGTAGCAGCAGAAGAGCAGAGAAAGCGCGGGGAGGAGCACAGCCGGCTAATGTCCTCTCTCGGAGGGTCACTTCCTTCTCTCTTCTCACAGGACTCAGCCGCAGGGCCAGCTCTAGGATTTTTGCCGCCCAAAGCAAAAACAATTTTGGCCGCTCCCCCCCCCCCCGTTTTTTAATTACCCCACCCCCGGCCCCGCCTCAACTCCGCCCCTTCCCCAAATCCCCAGCCCTGCCTCCTCCCCCCAGGCTCTCAAGCCTAGGAGGGAGTGAGGGAGGGGGAGAAGCGGCGCCCGCGCCGCGGCCACTCGGAGTCTCCCCCTCCCTCCCAGGTTTGAGAGCCTGGGAGGGAGGGGGAGACTCCGAGTGGCCGAGGCGCGGGCGCCGCTTCTCCCCCTCCCTCCCAGGCTCTCAAGTCTGGGAGGGAGGGAGGGAGGGAGGGAGGGAGGGGGAGCAGCGGCCGCTCGGGATCTCCCCCTCCCTCCCAGATTTGAGAGCCTGGGAGGGAGGGGGAGACTCCGAGTGGCCGCGGCGCGGGCGCCGCTTCTCCCCCTCCCTCCCAGGCTCCCAAGCCTGGGAGGGAGGGGGAGCAGCAGCGCGCGAAACAGCTGTTTCGCTGCGGCGGCCGCTCGGGATCTCCCCCTCCCTCCCAGGTTTGAGAGCCTGGGAGGGAGGGCGAGTAGCGGCGCGCGAATCAGCTGTTTCGCGCGCCGTGGCAGCAGCAGCGGAGGTGAGCTAGGGCGGCCGGGGCACATTTTTAGGGGCGGCATTCTGGCGCCGGCCAGGCCGCCCCTAAAAATGTGCCGCCCCAAGCACCAGCTTGTTTTGCTGGTGCCTAGAGCCGGCCCTGCTCAGCCGGACCCTGCGAGGTGCTGATCCTCCTCAGCACCTCCCAGGGCCAGTTCCTTAATAACCCCCCTGTGTTTTCTGGGGGTAATGATCTAGCCCCATTACAGTAGTATCTGAGTACTGCAGACGCTGGTAATGTATGTATGCTCACAGCACCTCTGTGAGGTAGGAAGTTCTATTAGGCCCATTTCACAGATGGGGCGCTGAGGCACAGAGATGACTTGCCTAAGGAAGCTGTGGCAGAGTAGGGAACCGAACCCAGCCTACACCTGTACCGAGTTATGCTGCTTCTGCTGCACCTTTATGGGTCACATTCTCAACTGGTGTCAACTGGAGCTAGTGACTTACTCCAGCTGAGAATCTGGTCCCTCCTGTATTGCTCGAATATCAAGATTCCTCTGAGTGCAGCTTCATGCACAGCCTGGCAGGCAATCTCTGAATGGGGAAGCAACGTACTGGAGAACTGTATTTCCTAAACGCAGCGTCTGTTCCCTTTTTGCCCCGGTCCCAGGTGGGGACCCACTGTGTTATTTAAATGCTTGGGGTTAATATGAAAAATGAAACAATCCTCTGAGTTTTGCAGGTGATGTTTTATTTGGAATTCTAGGACAGCCCTCCTAGGTCAATTACCAGGGGTATTGCAGTCCCTCGCGGATCTTGGTTGCAGGGCCGCCCGGGGGGGGGGCAAGTGGGGCAATTTGCCCCAGGCCCCGCAGGGGCCCCCACGAGAGTTTTTCGGGGCCCCTGGAGCGGGGTCCTTCACTCGCTCCGGGGGCCCCGGAAAACTCTCATGGGGCCCGGGCCTCCGGGTCTTCGGCGGCAATTCGGCAGCGGGGGGTCCTTCTGCTCCGGGACCCGCCGCCAAAGTGCCCTGAAGACCCGCGGCAGGGGGTCCTTCCCCCCCCGGGACCCGCTGCCACCGAAGACCCCAGGCCCCCTGAATCCTCTGGGCGGCCCTGCTTGGTTGGCTGTATTTATAGTCGTTCTTGCAAGGCAGGAGATTCAATAACAAGTTGCCGCTCCTGGACCAGTATGTTGAGCTAGAAGTAACTGAAGTCGTGAACACCTTGAAATCAATGCAGAGGAGCATGTGGTTGGCCTTGTAATTAAGACATTGCCTGGGACTCAGGAGCTCTGAGTTCAAATCCTGGCTCCCTCACCGCTTTTCTCTCTGATGTTGCATGAGTTGCTTGATTTCTCTGTGCCTCAGATTCACCCCTCTTTGGAAGGAGGGCGATAGTATTTCCATTCTTCAACCCTTTGTCCGTCCAGTCTGTTTTCACTGTAAACTCTTCGGGGCAGGGCCTGTCTCGCGGTGTGTTTGTACAGGGCCCCGTGGGGCCTCACTCTTGGTTGCTCTCATTGCTGCGACGGTAATCTAAGCCCATGAGTGCTGCCGAGGAGGAGACTGGTGAGTGGTGTTCCTTTAGTGCGTAACTCATGTTTCCGGACACAAGGAGTGAGACTGCCATTTTCATGCTAAAAGGACTTCAACTTTAGAGGAATGCAAGGAGCGAGGGGGAGATCGAGAGCATAGTAGGTGTGTCTCCCGAGTAATCTGCAGCAACTCTGAGAACAAAATGGCAGGCAGAGCTCTTACAAATGTAACGACGTAGGACACAGTAAAACGAAGCCAGCACGGCTCCAAGCTACCTACGCTGCAACGTGGCCCAATAAGCTAAAGTCAGGTCGTCTGAATTTGAGGTGCCAGCAGCTAACCCCAACTCATTTGCACATTGTTCCCAAAGGCGGGGGAGGGGAGGATTTGAAGGCTGGGGAGCAACTACTGTAGCAGCCCGAGGGGAACTTTGCCAGTTCGTTTGTCTTATTTCCGGCCTTTCCCACCCCATGGCAGGTTCAGATGCCATTGGCTCTGCTACTCCCACCATGCTCTACGTGGGTGGCTATTACTGCTACGGCAGGTACAGTACAAGGAATGTGCATAGCCCTTAGGATTCAGCTAAAGGCCAATACACGACTTACAAGATAAAATGAGAGCAAACAGGGTGATGGCACCAGAGGGAGGGGGAAGACAAGGGAGAGGACAGCATGATGGTGCAGTCACTGTCACGTGGGAGGCTAGGACATGTGTCTCCCAGGAGTACAATCAGTTCATCTGCCTGTTGCTGTCTCAATGTGTGTAGAGATTGCGAGCTCTCGGGCGTAGGGGTTGTCTTTTATTACCTAGGTGTAGAGTGCTTCCCTGTGGCTTAGTGGGTAGGGCTCTGGACTAGGATTTGGGAGACATCGGTCTGTTCCTGGCTGTGCCACTGCTTTCCTGGGAAATTTGAGGTAGGTCACGTCCCTTTTTGTGCCTCAGTTTCCCTTTCTGTAAAATGGTGATGACAACACTGGCCACTTGTGTAAAGAGCTTTGAGATCAGTGGATGAAAAGTGCTAGAGTAGAACTAGGTTATTCCTATGACGTGGTGCAGGGAGAGATGGCCAGCAAAGGGGACGGAAATATAGGAGCCCTTGCCTGTAAGGGTTGGTGAGCTTGAGACGCCGCTATCAAAGGCCTTACTGGCAGGGTTAAACCTGTCAGGGACTCTGTTCTCCAGTGGCATCGCACCGAGGTTTCATTTAAATACAAGTGGAGAAAGGAGGAACAGTTACCTCCCTCCCTCATCTCTGTTCCAGATCAGTGAACACCATAGAGATGCTAGACATGGGCCTGGGCTGTGCCATCTGGATCCACACCTTGAGTTTCCCATGTTCCGGGGGCATTTGGCTCAGGCCCACGTCAGGTTGTTATTGTGCACGGTCTGTGCCTGCGTGATGATACGCTCCTGGCACTTCACCACCATTCCAGGAGAGGTTGGGCCAAGGCAAGTGCAGCTGTGTCCAAAGTAGCAAGGGAAACGATTTATCGATTCCCCTCAGACAGCAGCACATAAACCTCTAGCTACTACAAAGGGCTGGTCCACACTAACCCCCCACTTCGAACTAAGATATGCAAATTCAGCTACGTTATTCACGTAGCTGAAGTCGAACTATCTTAGTTCGAACTTACCGCGGGTCCACACGCGGCAGGCAGGCTCCCCCGTCGATGCCGCGTACTCCTCTCGCCGAGCAGGAGTACCGGCGTCGACGGCGAGCACTTCCGGGATCGATCTGGGATCGATTTATTGCATCTAGACAAGACGCGATAAATCGATCCCAGAAGATCGATTGCTTACCGCCGGACCCGGAGGTAAGTATAGACGTACCCAAAGAGCCCTACTCTGCCGACATGGGTTAGAGTTATATCTGGCATTAATGGGCCTGACAGCAGTTTTACACCAATGTAACCCCACTGACTCCTGTCAGGAGTAACTCCTGATTGACCCATGAGGAAGTCAGAAGAGAATCAGACCCTATAAGCTTATGAGTGCAGTGTTTTGTTTGATTTGTTTTAGCATATTATTAGGCTTGGCAAATTCAATATTTTTATCATGTTGATGGATATTAATGTTCTTTAAACTTTTTATCAATTTAAATTTTCTAAGTTGTGCAGAATTATAGTTTTTAAGCATTTTTCTCAATTTTTAAATTTTCACAGTTGTGGGAAATTCCGGGGGCCAGGCAATAATTATCTAATGACAGAAGATGTTGAGAATCAAAAAGTTGAAGCTTTATGACTGTTAAAATACAAACGGTCCACATCAGATGTCAAAATATACAAAGTAAATAGCCTTAAATCAAACTCCAAGCAACGTTTTTCGTACTTTGCCTATCTTGTACATTTCGATTATCGATGGAAATATTTTTTCACTGGTTTGTGTGTGTGTGCTGACATTGATTTTTATCAGCATTTACTGATAAAAATCTAATCCTGCCAAGCCTAAATGTTACATTTAAAAAAAAAAAGTTCATAAAACCAGATGGTTAATTGTAACTCTGCTTTACCCATGATGCTTCTTTTATTGCACTCATGCCAATCAAAGCATCCCTAACACAGCCACTTGCTACCTAGAGATCAAGCCAGGAGTTGCAAGTGATCATTTATTAAAGAAGCAGGTGTTTGGATCAGCATTAGTTGAGCATAGGATGAAGGAGATGGGAAAATCAAGGGTTAAAAGTAACCAAAGAAAGTGGGGTTTTGGGGAAGTCCTTGTCCTTTAATAAAAATTGGAGCTGCTCGGAAAAACTGAAACAAATTTCACAGGAATTATTCAAAATCTCTTTGGCTGCTTTTTTTTAATTTTGAAGAAAATGTTCGGTTGTTGGTAATTTTGTCAGCTCTGTAGCTGGTCGAAAGACATAACATTTTTTTTAATAGAAAATTTTCATTGCAAACTTGAAATGTTGGAAGTTTCAACCAGCCCCAACAAGAATGTTGTTAGTCACACTCTACATACCCTCTCTCTCCCTATGTGATTAATATCTGCAAATAGGGACATACTCACTGCAGGGAGGTGGTTTGAACTTCCATGATTCTGGGCTTGCAGGGGCTGGTTTGGCCCCTGACCCAGGTTAGGGCATCCTTGGGACCTGCCACAGGAAAATCACTGGACACAGAACTGCCCTGGCCATGACGACTCCCTCTCATCCACCCCTTCCCTCCTGTGGTCTGCCCTGAATGGGGTCCCTGTCTGGAGGGTTTCTGTGTGGTAGCAAAGAGCTCCCTTCTATACCGACACTGGTCTATTCAGAGCCATAGAAACATAGTACATCCATATTAGGACAGACCAAAGGTCCATCTAGTCCAGTATCCTGTCTTTTGACAGTGGCCAATGCCAAGTGCTTCAGAGGGAATGAACAGAACAAGTAATCGTCGTGTGATCCATCCTCTATCGCCCATTCCCAGCTTCTGGCAAACAGAGGCTAGGGACACCATCCCTACCCATCCTGGCTAATAGCCATTGATGGACCTATCCTCCATGAATTTATCTAGCTCTTTTTTGAACCATGTTATAGTCTTGGCCTTCACAACATCATATACAGCAATTCCTTGGGGTTGTTCTGAAATTTTAAAATGGAGCTTCTCCCACTGGTTTAAAAAAATAGCTGGGATCAAAATGTATTTTCCCTGTGAGGTAGGCAGGGCATAAAGAAAGCAGCATTATCTAGGGGTTAGAGCATCTGACAGAGCCAAGCATCCTGGGTTCTATTCCCTGCTCTCCCACTGGTTGGCGTGGTGACCTTGGGTAGGTTGCTTTCCCTCTTTGGGTGTTGGTGTCCCATCTGTAAAATAGGGTAAAGAGCATTGAGCTCCTCAAATGAGACATGAAATATAAATGTGACATTAAAAAAAAAAAGTTACTTCCTTTAAAAAGTGCTCCTTTCTCCCCCCGCCATCCCTGAATGAGCCAGCCAGCCACCTGTGACACCCCCAAAAGGCTCTTATGGGTGTATTGTTGTGTCGTCAGCTCATTTCTTTATTTCTTTATTTTTTGGTATGACAAAGGCTCCTCCCATGCTGCCAGGTTCATGCTGAGGAAGCGTGGCTTTCCAGGGCAGGGAGGCATTTCTGAGAAGGGTATCATCAAAACAGTGGCACCAGCCATAATTCAAAAGCCATTCAAAAAACTTGGGCTCTGATTCTGTGCTGTGCTTCCAGAATGCAACAGCCCACGGGGAGAGCTGGCAAAGGTGGCTTCACACCACCTTTACTTCCCCTGGGCTGCGTAACTCAGAGCAGCCCCCATGTGCTACAGGCTTCCCCGTAATCTGCTGTCTCTTTGCCCCTGATGGGTCCCCTATGACAGAGTTTGTGAGGGTAGCTACAGCTCATTAATGGACCCCCTGTGTTGCTGGCATGAGGGGGAGAATCTGTCCTATTCTCTGTGGAATGTCCTATAGCCCAACCCACTGTTCAACCTTCGTTTTCATTTTTAAAACCCTTTAATCAAGGTAAAGAAAAATGTCTTGCAATTCTGAAAGTGAAATTTGAATTACACATTAGGCAAGAAACCTCTTTTTAAAATCGACAACTGTCCTGTCTGTCTATATCTATCTAAGGTGGATTCCTCTGCCAGGAGTACAGGATCTGAAGTTAACAACGTATCCAGTCATATTAAAGCCCTGCATATGCAAGAGGGTCAAATAACAGTTGCTGTGGGAACTATAATTTGAAATAACTTAATTGCAGAAAAAAAATCAATCTCAGCCTTAATAACTTTAGTTATAAAGGCCTCTCCCAAAGCACTTACAATGCTGGGCAAACGATTCATATGCACTAATAAAAAAACAACCTCATAAAAAGGTGTGGCAAAATTCAGTTTTGATCAATGTTTTTTTTTTAAAGCTTTTTTTCAGTTTTTATTGATTTACTTTTTCACGGTTGCACAAAATGATTGGGTGGAGGGGTCAGACGATTATTTAATGACGGTAGATGTTAAGATTCATATAACCATTAAAACACAACTTGTCTATCACATGTCAAAATATATAAAGCAAATCAAACTCTAAGATCTCCAGCCACATTTTTCTTACTTTGCTTATCTATAAATGTTGGTTATCATGAATGGAAATATTACACTACAAGAAGGATGTGGAAAAATTGGAAAGAGTCCAGCGGAGGGCAACAAAATTTATTAGGGGGCTGGAGCACATGACTTATGAGGAGAGGCTGAGGGAACTGGGATTGTTTAGTCTGCAGAAGAGAAGAATGGGGGGGGGGCGGTATTTGATAGCTGCTTTCAACTACCTGAAAGGGGGTTCCAAAGAGGATGGATCTAGACTGTTCTCGGTGGTAGCAGATGACAGAACAAGGAGTAATGGTCTCAAGTTGCAGTGGGGGAGGTTTAGGTTGGATATTAGGAAAAACTTTTTCACTAGGAGGGTGGTGAAGCACTGGAATGGGTTACCTAGGGAGGTGGTGGAATCTCCTTCCTTAGAAGTTTTTAAGGTCAGGCTTGACAAAGCCCTGGCTGGGATGATTTAGTTGGGGATTGGTCCTGCTTTGAGCAGGGGGTTGGACTAGATGACCTCCTGAGGTCCCTTCCAACCCTGAAATTCTATGATTCTATGAAATATCTTTTCATTTGTGGGTGTATGGTGAAATTGATGTTGACCGATAAATCTAATCCTTCCAAGTCTACTCATAAATAACACAATCTAGAAATGAAACAAAGTACTAAAAAGAAACATCATAAAAATGGCAAGTGTTTTGCAGTTTACATTTTTATGTTAAAAAGGGGGAGGACACTTTTCCTTGTATATTAAATAGCAGTACTGCTCACCTGTTTGGTCCCATTTTATCACAAGGGGAGGGATGGTTTTGAGGCTTACTACACAGGACTGCAAGTGAAGAATTGAACGCAGAACTCTTGCAATCCTCTGCTCTAGCTACAAAACCATCCTCCCCATTGTGATAAATGGGTACAAAGAAATGACTGTGGCACCAAAGATATAAAAAAGAAATAGCAACAAATTGGTGATGTACTCTGTATGTGTGTATACGTAATCTTGCCATTTGGTGTATCTTGGTACTTGGTCTTAGGTATGATGTCTCCTATACTTGCAATATGAAATCTGTTCATTATTGATGATTCCACTAGAGCTATTTAGGAATTTTCCATCAAGGATTTTCTGATGGGGGGAAAATAGCCTTTTTTCAAAATCAAAATTTCCCACAGGAAATTGCATGTTCATTTCCATCTCCTGCTGTGACGGTGGGTGCAGCCTGTATCACTGTTCCAGTGTCTGTAATGGGGAGTCTCTGACGCCTGAATATTGTAGCTCTCCCCCCGCCTCCGATCTTGAATGGAAGTGAGGGATTGATTGCACTGGCTGTAGCCAGGCCTAGGGTACGTAGGGGAAGTTTTGTACATGATTGCCACAGGTCTCGAGAAGACAGTAGTGGAACATCCTGAGTAGAAATTAACCGCACAGACCCGGACCCTGCATAACTGAGTCAGGTACTTCACTGCCTTCCCCACTGTTATGATGATTGGCATAGAAGAAGATGCAGCCCCTGCCCTGTGACGCTTAGGCCTAGATTTTCAGAGGTGCTGATCCCCAGCATCTCATGGTGACTTCAAAGGCAGCTGTGTGTGCTCAGCATCCGTTTTTCTAACAGGTCTGCTCTAGGAATTATTTTGGGAGAAGTTCTGTGGCCTGTGTTATACAGGAGATCAGACTAGAAGATCACAATGGTGCCTTCTGGCCTTGGAATCTATGAATCTAGCAGAGGGCTGGCCAACCTGTGGCTCCGGAGCCAAATGCGGCTCCTTACATAGGCATCGACTCCGGGGCTGGAGCTACAGGCACCAACTTTCCAATGCACTACAGGGTGCTCACTGCTCACCCCTGGCTCTGCCCCAGACCCTGCCCCCACTCCACCCCTTCCCCCAAGGCCTCCCCTCTTCCCCTGAGTCTGCTGCGCTCTTGCTCCTCCTCCTCTCTTCCCCCCCCCCACCCCGAGCCTCCTGCACACCACAAAACAGCTGATCGCGGTTGGCGGGAGGCGCAGCGATGGAGGGTTAGGTGCTGCTGGCAGGTGGGAGACACTGGGGGCGGGGGAGCTGATGGGGGGCTGCTGACATATTACTGTGGTTCTTTGGCAATGCACATTGGTAAATTCTGGCTCCTTCTCAGGCTCAGGTTGGCCACCCCGATCTAGCACCTCTGAAAACCAGCTAACAGTCTAAGTGCCAGATTGTGCTTCTCAGCCCACGACTGAGGTGACATGGAGTCATGCCAGTCTAGCAAGAGAGCGGTTCTCAGAGCTCCTAGCAGGCGCTGCAGCTGCATGCGCTCTTAGGGTGGCCGCTGAGCATGTCCCCAGTACTCCCACACTTTCCAGTACTTCCGGGAGCCCCCCCATATGACCCTGTCCCCCCAGCGTGACCTCACATGCACAGTGGGGGTGGCATGGTACGCTCTTCAAAATGGCATCTTCCATCCCATGTAACATGATACCGGACACAACCACGTCTCATCTGGTTTTATGTCCGTATCAGACAGGACAAACCTTGAAAAAACAGCATTGTTCAGCTTAACCCCAGATGAATGGGCTGCCTGTGCGCACTCCTCCGTGATCTGACGTGCCAAGCACAGGGACGGCAATCAAGGCTGGCCCTTGCATGGGATGTGCACGTGGGGAAGAGTCTGGCCCTGTGATATAAACTGTCATGAGCTTGGCTAACCCCTGCTCTTCCAGGCTAAGCCCCTTCCCGCTTCCCTTCCTACTGCTCAACGCATCTCCCAATGGGTTTTCAGCCCCCTGCTATTCTAGTTCTGTACCCACACAGAATGCATCTCAGACCCCACGTCCTGCCTGCCCCACTGCTCTAGTCATAAACAGGGCCTATGGAGGTGCGTCCCCGATCCAAGCAGGGAACCAGACTCTGATCACCAAGCTTATTCCACTTAGAACTGAGGGCAGATTTGCATTCAGATCGGCAGAGTGAAAGGCTGGTGCAATTACTCGCCTAGCCACCCACCGCTCTCCCCAAGAGCTCCGTTTTGATGTACAGTAGTGCTGACAACTGTAGCATTACCTACGAGCGCTTTGATGTTCGCAGACTGAAGTATGTTGGAGGCAGCATAAAAATTGCATGTAATTATGCTTGGCCTGGGTGTATGGGAGAAAGCAAACATCAATATTGATGGATGACGGCATTTATGTTTTATACGAGTGTATATATGTGCCTCTCTATATTCAGCAGAGTCTTTTGATGTGCTGGAACATGAGGGGCGGGGTTCTTGGGCTGTTTTCTCTTTCTGGGGCCAGTGTCGCTTGGCTTGGAGCAGGGGACAGAATATTACGGAGCTGTTTGCAGCCTGTTAGAGCAAAGGGGTGCTGATCCTTAAATTGCAAGAGGTCAGGCCGTTGGCATCTGGGCAGCAGCATCAGGGAATCTCTTTTTTTCCTGAATGTATTTTTGCACCATCCCTGACACCCAATGAATAATTCAGAATGAAAGATGTAAGAGGGAGAAGGAGGTTGGCTCATGACAGAGGAGAGGGAGGGAGGGGTTAGGGATAAGTGCTGGCAGCCCCGTGACAACCAGCCCATTAAAAAGAGAGAGATTAGGCAGGAGTGTTTGAGGATGAAAGATGTGCTCAGCTGACGGGCACTCAAACGTGTACAGAGAGGGCACGGAGGCTGGTGAGAGTTGATGCTGATGCCAAGGAGGGGAGATTTGGGGGAATATACTAAGTACGGGTGGGATGGCTGGGTAGCCCAAGGTGTGTGTACGGGAGGGAGAGAGGCGGTGGGTAGGTGCAGGAGGAGCGTATGGGGGTGGGGGAAACATGGCAGGTAGGTGCCGGGGGCATGTTTGGGATAGTGTGGCATAGTGGTCAAGTGCCATCATCCTCCCATGAGAGAAGCTGCTGTTTATTTCCGTTCTTAGCGATTTGTCTCAAGTCACAGGTGAAATCCATTTCCGCTGCATCTTCTCACCCAGCCCAGCTGCTGCTGGAGCTGTGTCGCAGTGCCTGCCCTACCGGTGGTAGTGGTGTGGGCCAGGGATGGGCCATGTGCTGAATGCGACGAGCCGCTCCTGGGAATCCAGAAGCCGTGAAGGAACAATGCTCCCATCAAGCTGCCAGTCGGACTGTCACAGGGTTGGCATCTGCCCCTTTGGTCTGAGCAGGAAGAGAGAAACCTCACAGGAAACTCGGGTCAAGCAAAACCCCCTCGTGGTTTATTTTATAGGGTTCCTGTTCAACCCAAAGAGCCAATACAAACAACAGTCCTTGCATTCCCTTCAGGCAGCCGAAGGCTTTAGACCCAGAGCAGCATGATCAGCAGCTCCTCTGTCTCTCAAGCTCCCCATCATCCTGGCTTTCAGTTAGAGAACCAATCCTTTTCTTCCCGGTCCCCACCCACCTCTCGTGAGAGTTGCCCAGATCCTTCTCCTAAGGTTCTGAACGCAGCTAGTCTCAGTCGCACCCTCTGGCTCCAGCCCCGGGCACGGCCGTCCTCTTGGAAAGCCCCCGCTGGAGTTCAACCCCAAGCGTGTGTGGCTCAGTCGGGCCTCTTCCCAGCAGCAGCCAAAGCCTGTGCACCTGCCCCCATGCTGACTCCAATAGATGCTGCAGACCGAGGTATGGCCATGTCTCCCATGGCTTCCCCTTTACCAACCCACATCACTTCTGTCCTAGCTAGACAGCGCATCAGCTCGTGTTCCCCCCCGTCTGTTCTGTTCCATGTAAGTTCTTACACCACTCAGATCTCAGCAGTTCCAGCCGTGCATTAAGCAACGTGGCCCACTCCTCGCCCGTACCCCCACCCGGCCCTGGGACCCAGGGTGGAGGCAGCAGCTGGTTTGGTGGAGTAGATGCCGCATAAGACTGTTGAATTGCTTTCACTTGTGATTTGAGACTAATCAAGAACTGAACTGAAATAAAACAATATTCTCTCACGTAAAGATGGTGGCACTGAAATCCTGTGCTCCTCAGCTGGTACCCCCCAGCCCCCCATCACACAGGGTACCATGACCTCTCTGCTCAGATGCAAACCTTGCCGCAGGGATGTATGCCTATGTTCCTGCCAGGCTAGATTACTGCAATTCCCTTTACCTGGCGTACCTTAGAACAGGACTGGGAGAGTGAGCAGTTGCAGAATACAGGACCTGTTTGCTAATCTGGGGTGTGACCCCTAATTAGCTCATTATCCTATGCGGGTCAGGCACACAGCACATTGGCAAGGGAGTATAAGAGAACTGCATAGCATCTCCCTGCCCTATGCCAAGCTCTACCATTTTATTGTTCTAAGGTAGGCTGTACCATCTAGCTCAACCCTAGATCCTCCCTCAGCTCAATGTTTATGCACCTCAAACATGCATCAGGGAGGAAGACGGTCCCCTTTCTATAACAGCACTGGCAACCCCCTTGGGCTCTTGTGGGCTAAAATTGTCGAGGGTAGTTAATATTTTGCTGCTATGTAACTTTGTTAGCTGAAACTAGACTTGTAGTGCTCATGAAAGTCTGTGGCTGAGAAAGATTGGAGCCAGGTGTATTGCAGGCAGGTGTGCAGTTCTTCCCATCACAGCGTCAGCTCTGCTAATGCACCTCCGCTGCAGAACCCCCTGCCGTTCCAGCCCTGGGCCTCCACAGGAGCTCTGCTAATGCACCTCCGTTGCGGAACCCCCTGCCGTTCCAGCCCTGGGCCTCCACAGGAGCTCTGCTAATGCACCTCCGCTGCGGAACCCCCTGCCGTTCCAGCCCTGGGCCTCCACAGGAGCTCTGCTAATGCACCTCCGTTGCGGAACCCCCTGCCGTTCCAGCCCTGGGCCTCCACAGGAGCTCTGCTAATGCACCTCCGCTGCGGAACCCCCTGCCGTTCCAGCCCTGGGCCTCCTCAGGAGCTCTGCTAATGCACCTCCGCTGCGGAACCCCCTGCCGTTCCAGCCCTGGGCCTCCTCAGGAGCTCTGCTAATGCACCTCCGCTGCGGAACCCCCTGCCGTTCCAGCCCTGGGCCTCCTCAGGAGCTCTGCTAATGCATCTCCGCTGCGGAACCCCCTGTCGTTCCAGTCCTGGGCCTCCACAGGAGCTCTGCTAATGCACCTCCGCTGCAGAACCCCCTGCTGTTCCAGCCCTGGGCCTCCACAGGAACTCTGCTAATGCACCTCCGCTGCGGAACCCCCTGCCGTTCCAGTCCTGGGCCTCCACAGGAGCTCTGCTAATGCACCTCCGCTGCGGAACCCCCTGCTGTTCCAGCCCTGGGCCTCCACAGGAGCTCTGCTAATGCACCTCCGCTGCAGAACCCCCTGCTGTTCCAGCCCTGGGCCTCCACAGGAACTCTGCTAATGCATCTCCGCTGCGGAACCCCCTGTCGTTCCAGCCCTGGGCCTCCACAGGAACTCTGCTAATGCATCTCCGCTGCGGAACCCCCTGTCGTTCCAGTCCTGGGCCTCCACAGGAGCTCTGCTAATGCACCTCCGCTGCGGAACCCCCTGCCGTTCCAGCCCTGGGCCTCCACAGGAGCTCTGCTAATGCATCTCCGCTGCGGAACCCCCTGCCGTTCCAGCCCTGGGCCTCCTCAGGAGCTCTGCTAATGCATCTCCGCTGCGGAACCCCCTGCCGTTCCAGCCCTGGGCCTCCTCAGGAGCTCTGCTAATGCATCTCCGCTGCGGAACCCCCTGCCGTTCCAGCCCTGGGCCTCCTCAGGAGCTCTGCTAATGCACCTCCGCTGCGGAACCCCCTGCCGTTCCAGTCCTGGGCCTCCACAGGAGCTCTGCTAATGCACCTCCGCTGCGGAACCCCCTGCTGTTCCAGCCCTGGGCCTCCACAGGAGCTCTGCTAATGCACCTCCGCTGCGGAACCCCCTGCTGTTCCAGCCCTGGGCCTCCACAGGAACTCTGCTAATGCATCTCCGCTGCGGAACCCCCTGTCGTTCCAGCCCTGGGCCTCCACAGGAGCTCTGCTAATGCACCTCCGCTGCGGAACCCCCTGCCGTTCCAGCCCTGGGCCTCCACAGGAGCTCTGCTAATGCACCTCCGCTGCGGAACCCCCTGCCGTTCCAGCCCTGGGCCTCCTCAGGAGCTCTGCTAATGC
Source organism: Emys orbicularis (assembly GCF_028017835.1). Classification (NCBI taxonomy): domain Eukaryota; kingdom Metazoa; phylum Chordata; order Testudines; family Emydidae; genus Emys; species Emys orbicularis. The sequence goes on along the minus strand of NC_088700.1, from coordinate 19,445,869 downwards.
ACCTCCGCTGCGGAACCCCCTGCCGTTCCAGCCCTGGGCCTCCTCAGGAGCTCTGCTAATGCATCTCCGCTGCGGAACCCCCTGTCGTTCCAGTCCTGGGCCTCCACAGGAGCTCTGCTAATGCATCTCCGCTGCGGAACCCCCTGCCGTTCCAGCCCTGGGCCTCCTCAGGAGCTCTGCTAATGCATCTCCGCTGCGGAACCCCCTGCCGTTCCAGCCCTGGGCCTCCTCAGGAGCTCTGCTAATGCATCTCCGCTGCGGAACCCCCTGCCGTTCCAGCCCTGGGCCTCCTCAGGAGCTCTGCTAATGCACGTCCGCTGCGGAACCCCCTGCCGTTCCAGCCCTGGGCCTCCACAGGAGCTCTGCTAATGCACCTCCGCTGCGGAACCCCCTGCCGTTCCAGCCCTGGGCCTCCACAGGAGCTCTGCTAATGCACCTCCGCTGCGGAACCCCCTGCCGTTCCAGCCCTGGGCCTCCTCAGGAGCTCTGCTAATGCACCTCCGCTGCGGAACCCCCTGCCGTTCCAGCCCTGGGCCTCCTCAGGAGCTCTGCTAATGCATCTCCGCTGCGGAACCCCCTGTCGTTCCAGTCCTGGGCCTCCACAGGAGCTCTGCTAATGCACCTCCGCTGCGGAACCCTCTGCCGTTCCAGCCCTGGGCCTCCACAGGAGCTCTGCTAATGCACTTCCGCTGCGGAACCCCCTGCCGTTCCAGCCCTGGGCCTCCACAGGAGCTCTGCTAATGCACCTCCGCTGCGGAACCCCCTGCTGTTCCAGTCCTGGGCCTCCTCAGGAGCTCTGCTAATGCACCTCCGCTGCGGAACCCCCTGTCGTTCCAGCCCTGGGCCTCCACAGGAGCTCTGCTAATGCACCTCCGCTGCGGAACCCCCTGCTGTTCCAGTCCTGGGCCTCCACAGGAGCTCTGCTAATGCACCTCCGCTGCGGAACCCCCTGCCGTTCCAGCCCTGGGCCTCCTCAGGAGCTCTGCTAATGCACCTCGTCTGCGGAACCCCCTGCCGTTCCAGCCCTGGGCCTCCACAGGAGCTCTGCTAATGCACCTCCGCTGCGGAACCCCCTGTCGTTCCAGCCCTGGGCCTCCTCAGGAGCTCTGCTAATGCACCTCCGCTGCGGTACCCCCTGCCGTTCCAGCCCTGGGCCTCCACAGGAGCTCTGCTAATGCACCTCCGCTGCGGAACCCCCTGTCGTTCCAGCCCTGGGCCTCCTCAGGAGCTCTGCTAATGCACCTCCGCTGCGGAACCCCCTGCCGTTCCAGCCCTGGGCCTCCTCAGGAGCTCTGCTAATGCACCTCCGCTGCGGAACCCCCTGCCGTTCCAGCCCTGGGTCTCCACAGGAGCTCTGCTAATGCACCTCCGCTGCGGAACCCCCTGCCGTTCCAGCCCTGGGTCTCCACAGGAGCTCTGCTAATGCAGCTTTGTCCTGACCTGCAGCACTTTCTGCTTACCCAGCCCTGAATCTTTCCTGACTAGAAACGTCTACCTAGGATCAATCTGCCCACCCACGCGACGCTCAAGTATCAGAGGGGTAGCCGTGTTAGTCCTCCACTTGAAAGGTAACTCCCTTCTCTTCACGTGTCAGTATAATAATGCCTGCATCTGTCATTTTCACTCCATGCATCCAAAGAAGTGGGTTTTTTACCCACGAAAGCTTATGCCCAAATAAATCTGTTAGTCTTTAAGGTGCCACTTGACACTAGCATCCAACCCCTATTATAAAGCCTTATCTCACCGAAGACCATGAGGGTTCTGGAGGCTACTAAACTTACTGCAACTCGGTCTCACATGTCTGGGAGTGAATTGCTAGCACTAGGGCACCAGGATCTTGCTAATGGCTGCTGCTGTTCACGTGGAACGGGGTTTATATTTACAAACGGGGACAAGGTTGGCAGGACTGGGATGTGAGGTAAGGACCGGCAGTGACTCATGGATCCCTGTGAGGTGGGCTGTCGTTACGCCGGGCTGCAACTTGCATTCCTAGAGGCAGCCTCCTGTGCCACTGAACCCAGCAAGAGTGTCTGAGTGCTGCAGATGACATCAGCCTGGCTTCTCAAAGTGGAGGCAGATGGCACAAGTCAGACATGTCCTTCAGCTGGACTATAGATGGGTACCTGGCCAGGTGCTGGGCTAGGCCAAGAACAGAGGCCTGTTACACTAGGAATTCCAGTGGTTTTTTTATAAAAAGTTTCAAGAATGTTGTTCTCCCTAAAAGAGTTGGACTTAGAACAAAGTGCAGTGATTGGTAGCTAGAATATCTTACCCAGCCAACTAAATATTTACTGTGTAAGGGCTGAATTCTTCCCTCCCATATTCACACGCAGTATCTGCTAAATGAATTGAGTGAGGCAAAGTGGGTGAGGTAATATCTCTTAGTGGACCAACTTCGGTTGGTGAGAGAGACAAGCTTTTGAGATCCATTTTTCTTACTTTGGGGGGCGTGTGTGTGAAATTTACCCTGTGCAGAGGGGCATACGTTAGTCCCTCTTAAAGCCTTTGAGGATTTAAGTTTTGCACAGGCCTTTGGCAAATTACTCACGTTATACTTAGGCATATCTGAGAGCAACGTCTAGCCCAAAGAACACACAAAATGCTAAGTATTTTGCAAGCTTATTCCAATAGAGACTCACGATTCCTAACCTTCTGTCCTTCAGAACAGTGACTGGCAAGAAATGCCACTCCTTTGTTACCTCATAACGGTGAATGGTGCTAGGGCCTCTCCCAGCGTTAGCTGGTCATCCTCTAAAACTGCCAGTTGCCTTAGATGTCTAACATTGAACCTAGCTATTCCTAATAGGTATACTGAGGTAATCACATCTATTTATCTAAGGCAAAACTGGACTCAGTATATCATCTGACTATCAACAGGGCAGCTTCTGTTTGTTTTTTAATTCTTATTCCAACTGAGACCCGCTCAAATCTTCTGTAGTGATTTGCTCTGCATTGTAATTAGCTACACTGATGAGAATTTCCTCTTTCACACTTTAAAGTGAGGCTCTACTCTGATAAATGATTCTGTAAAGATGAGATCATAGGGTGTCTGTCTCAATCTCATGTCAAATCAGAGCTGTAGGAATTTTCCCCAGAAACATTTCAATGAATATATGCAGAAGTATAGGTTTATTGAGCAACCTGGTGAGTTATCGTAGAGCAGATGCAGTCATTCCGCCGCCCTCAAGGCCTGATTAGCCAATGAGAGTTTGTTCTGAAAATGTAAAGTTTCTAACATTGCATTTTATTGGTTGAGTATTGTCACATGATATCTTGTGGGTGGATTTGGGGGTGGAGTTTCCGTGGACAGTCCCAGTAGTTTCTCTACCATGAGCTGTTTGATAGTCTGTATTGACATAGAGCGAATATGACTTGGAATTGAGTAGCGCTTAGCAGGGCCGGCTCCAGGGTTTTGGCCGCCCCAAGCAGCCAAACAAAAACAAAACAAAAAAAAGCCGCGATCGCGATCTGCAGCGGCAATTCGGCGGGAGGTCCTTCGCTCCGAGCAGGAGTGAGGGACCGTCCGCTGAATTGCCGCCGAACAGCTGGACGTGCCGCCCCTCTCCGGAGTGGCCGCCCCAAGCACCTGCTTGTAAGCTGGTGCCTGGAGCCGGCCCTGGCGCTTAGGGTGACCAGAGAGCAAGTGTGAAAAATCGGGATGGGGGTGGGGGGTAACAGGAGCCTATATAAGAAAAAGACGCAAAAATCGAGACTGTCCCTATAAAATCGGGACATCTGGTCACCCTACTAGAGCTCCTTGAAATTTTTAGAACAAAAAGTGTTTGTGTATGTCAAATTGCCTCTTATTTTTGAGAACAAAATGTTGTGGAAAATTGTTGTAGTAGACAGAGCCTGGAGCATTGGGCCTGCTGCAAGGCCTGATGCCTGAACCAAAGTTAGCAAGAGCTATGCTGTCTACCAAAGCCAGGCCCTGTCATAAAGCAAACGCCGGCTTATAATTTCATTATCCGGTACGTGAACTTGTCAAAAACCCGGCTAACATTGCTAAAACACCAGGCACTCCTAAGAAGTACTAGGCACAGGGTATTCATGTAGGCACATTCCAGAAAGCGAGTACAGGCACACCCCATCATAGAGTTATGGCATAAACACAGTCCTGGGATATGGTACAAGAGCATAACGACCCCAAGTAAAATGACAACGGGAGGACGGGACAGGATGATGGATGAAGACGTTTTGTTCGAACTGGCAAGTACAAGGTGTAGAGTTGGTAACTACCGATGTCAGGAGTGTAATATGGAACTCGTTTGTGTCAGTGTATAAAAGAGAAGGAATAGGAGGGGCATCACTGCCCAGCCAAGGGGGCATTGGAAAGTCCTGCCGGTGACTGAGCTGATTCCTTGCCACTGATCACTCATGTGTTAGCACCTGTAGACATTGATCCGGGAGAGTGGTACTATGTATTGAGGGCAATGAACCTGGCCGAACGCCTTCGCCACCAAATCAAGTCTGTGGTCCTTCTGGATAACATTATTGAGGTCCTCTAGGCCAGCTATCTGCGCCGAGCTGATGCAGCACACAAAGAGACCACACACACACCGCACGTACTGCCAGCTGTCAACAATTGTCAACATTGTCCTTGCGTTTTATGTGTGTGCAAAATTGTGTCCGTTTTTAAAATTTTTGTTAAAATGGTTATCAACATTTTTTTATTTATCAAAAACCAGCTTTTTGGTAAACAACATCATTTTATAACCATTTCGATAATATTTTCAATGTAAAACATTTTTGGAAAACATAGTGAACAATTTTGAGAAAACGGGTCTACTTCAGATCCATTGAACTGAAAAGCCTGTTGAATTTGTTCACAAAAATCACTGTTTGTTTTCCTGGCTGCTCTAGAACTGAGACATTTGATGCTCCCTCAACCACGGGCCCTGCCTCAGGAACCTCCCTTTCCCCTAGGACTCTCAGGCCCTCAGCTATGGCGTTTCGGCTTCCTTTGGACCTTCTAATAGGAGGTGCTGAGCATACACCCTTCTCTATTTATGTGGGAGCGGTGGAGGTTCAGCACTACTTAGAGCCTCCACCGCTCTAGTTTAATCTCCGAATGTAAGCTGGTGGGTTTTTTCCCCCTTTCAAAGGTCATGCTGTTTTATGTCTGTGCTAACACTAGTGCAGAACTCATTGTAACCTTCTTCCATATACAGTTAAAACTGGTTTCTGCTGCAAATCACTCAACCCAACAATTACCTAAACCTAAAGGCGTGGATTAAGCAATCCCGTTGCAGGTTTGTGACTGTGTTGTATTAAATCCAATTAAGTTTTCACACAGTAGTTATGTTGTCATTGCGAGTAGTTACTGCAGGAGTTTTCTGTCTGTTAACTCTCCCTGGTGTGAAACCCCCTAGACTAACCAATGACAGACTGAAAATCCGTTAATCTGATATCCTGGAGAGATGCCACCTTTATAGAAGATGATGGGAGAACCAGTAAAATGGAGGTGAGCAAGCTAAAGCTTCTGGCAGGGAAGATGACCGTTGACCGGGTTACAGAGGATCGGGAGCAGATTTATGCTCACAGGATTTTAGCTGATAAAGTTAGATATTCCTTATAGCAAGATTTTCTCTACACCTCTATCCTTCCCATTAAAACATTACTACTTGATTTCCAGGTCTTTTCAGCGACAGTGAGAGTTGTCTTATCAGCACATTTAATGCACTTGCGAACACAGCATTTAGTTTTCTTTCTACAACCAAGGGAGTAATTTTTGGTAAACTTAATGGGAGGCTAACATTGTTCCTAGAACTGGGCAAACAATTTCCAGTGAGTAATTTACTAGGTAAATCTAGGTCTTTATCCTTTTTTGCAAATTCTTCAGTCTTCACAGACACACCCCTGCCTGCAAAAATTCATTTGCTATCCTGAATCATCAGAATTTCTTTTGCAAACAAATTTTAGCCTATGGATGGCTCACCATCTGCTTGTTATGAGCATTTGTGCTAGTAGATCTGAGTAAATACAGTAATTGATTTTTTCCTGGTTTGGGGGCTGAACCAAAAAATACAAATTTAAAAAAAATTGGTTTGGTTAGAACCAGAACTGATTTTTTTCCCTTCAGTTTATCACCAAAATGAAAAAAAATATATAATTTTTGGGTTTAGCAAAACATTTTAGTTGACCCAAAATTATTTTTGTTTGTTTCAGGTTTTTTTTGGGTGGTCGTCATCCATTTAAAAAGAAAATTAGCTGAATTTCCTAACAAAATGCCATTTCGAAATCAAGAGTCTAAATGTCTTATTTTGAAATGGCTGAAATTAACCATTTTCGACTTTTCTGGGGGAAAAAAATCCCTTTTTGTTTTCAGCAAAATTATTTGTGAACTTGGGAGTTTTGGTGTCCTGAAAATTTTTTTAGCATATTTACTATTGACCAAAAAAGTTTCTCTCAGTGCTACATGCCAGTGTTCATTATTCATGCTGGATGATTAATCACTTAAGTCACATGATGCTATTTCTGGCGCCTGATTGGACAACCTGTGATGTGTAAACCAGAGGAAATCGTTAGTGGGGGACAGAGTATGTTTACTTCAATGAGACCAAGATGAGCAGGCCTGGCGAATATTAAAGCATTTTAAAAGCTTCTCCTTCCCTCTTATGCATAATGAGAAGCATTATAATATATATGGCTAGGCATGTGATTCCTGGATTTTTAAAATATCTGGGCTCTTTCCTCATAGAGTGAGAGAGAAGCCAGATTTATTTATTTATTTAGTAATTTCCTTTTGTTTCAGAGAACCAATGTCATTGTGTTTGCATGTATGTAGGCAGGGCCATTTGCCAAGGGTGCAGCCACTTGTCTTTCCCAACTAGCTGCCTCATTGTCAGGGTTCGGGATAGAGGGTTCGGGACCGGCTCTGTGTTCTCCATCCCATAAACTGTACACTTTTATTATAATGGACTGCTAAGTCTGCTATAGTTAAGTCCACCTTTCTGTTTAAAGCTTAACTCTTCTTAGCGCTCTAAAGTCTCCATGGTTATATAACTAAATGACTGACCCAGACTGTCCAGTCTCCACGTGATGGCATGCTATCACCTCTAATCACCGGTATGTGTTTAATGACATCCTGGCTTGGGTTGTCTGGGGGGACTGAACCCAGGACCTCTGGATCTAAAACTATGAGTTTCTAGTGCTTGAACTAAAGAACCTTGGCTGTTAGTGTGGAGGCAGCAATAGAGTCATAAACCGCTATACATCATCCACCACTAGAGGGCGACAAACACCTGCATTGGGTTAACAAAGGTTAGTGGTTCTCAACCAGGGGTATGCATACCTCTGGGGGTATGCAGAGGTCTTCCAGGGGGTAAATCAACTCATCTAGATATTTGCCTAGTTTTACAACAAGCTACAGAAAAAGCACTAGCCAAGTCAGTACAAACTAAAATTGCATACAATTACTTTTATATAGAGCAGTATAAACTATACACTGAAATGTAAGTACAATATTTATATTCCAATCAATTTATTTTATAACTATATGGTAAAAATGAGAGAGTCAGCAATTTTTCAGTAACAGTGAGCTGTGACACTTGTGTATTTTTATGTCTGATTTTGTGAGCAAATAGTTTTTAAGTGAGGTGAAACTTGGGGGTACGCAAGACAAATCAGACTCCTGTTAGGGGTAGCGTAGTCTGGAAAGGCTGAGAGCCACTGGGCGATTGCATTGACAAACAGTTCAGCCACCTATTATCTCTGCTATTGATGGATTGCCAGCTCTCTGGCCAGGGGAGTTTGCAGAACTGCTGTGTTGAATACTGTCCTCTCACTATCCCATAATGTATATAACAGCACTACTTAATGGAACTTCCATTGAATGAATTGAATTCACTGGTCTCCACTTCCTCCCATTGCTTTTCTTGCCTAAATCCTGGCAAAAATAGGAAATAAAATGGTTGTAAAATATTGGTGAATCAAGCTTATCCATTTTATTCTCAAGACAAATACTTCTCTGCTGTGTTTGTCACTCTGATTGTTAATTAGTAGTAACTCACCTTCCTCCAAGTGTTTTGATTTGGTCTGTCTTGAAAAATGTAGGTAGCAAGCTCTTTTGGAGACCAGGGGAAAGTCAATGGGGCTTGGGCTTCTAAGTCTCCTAGTTGAATGCCCTAACCACTGGGCCGAAGCTTAGAACGGGGGGGAGGGGGGCGACGCTAACTCCTTCTTCAGCCATTGTGGGAACCTTTTTGTTTCACTTTTTTCAAAATGTCTGAAAATCAAAAGGAAAATTTTCAGATTGAAACAAAACCTTTAGTTTGGAGACTCATTACTTTTTGATTCTCCAAAAAGTTCCAAAAGAAGTTTTTGGTTCGGCCTGAAACACAATTTTTTTTTTTTTTTAGACTTGCCAGAGAACTGAAAAAAAATATCTGCCCACCTCTACATCTGACAAGCCAACCATTAGTCACTAGTACCCCAATTCAGCAAAGCACTTCAGTACATGCTTAACTTGAAGCACATGCTTAACTCCATCAATATTCAGCAAATGCTTAAGACAAGGGCTTAAACAAATAGTAACAATAAGGGTACGTCTATACTTACCTCCGGGTCCGGCGGTAAGCAATCGATCTTCTGGGATCGATTTATCGCGTCTTGTCTAGACGTGATACATCGATCCCGGATCGATCCCAGAAGTGCTCGCCGTCGACGTCGGTACTCCTGCTCCGCGAGAGGAGTATGCGGAGTCGACGGGGGAGCCTGCCTGCCGCGTGTGGACCCGTGGTAAGTTCGAACTAAGGTACTTCGACTTCAGCTACGGTTGCGTATCTTAGTTCGAAGTGGGGGGTTAGTGTGGACCAGGCCTAACACTCAAAGCTGTTCGTGAAGCTTGTTTTCCAGTCCCTGAAATCAGTGAATCCAGACTTACTGCCTCTTCTTTAGCTACAAAACAAAAAGATTTCTAGCTCTTTGCTTTGTTCCCTTGAATCTACCCTCAAGCAACTTGCAACCATCTGAGACCAGGAGACTGTCTCCCTTCTGCAGCAGCTTTCCATGCTTAGATATTTCCCCCCATGCAACACACCCTGTAGGAATTTTTTAAAGCAAAGAAGTAGCTTAAGTCTTGGAAATTTGTGCTGGGGGTGGGGTGGGGGGTGTTGCCCTACGAAGCACACTCTTTGCCAAGGACAAAAAATCAATAGCTCCTTTAGGTTTTGCTCCAGCATTTGTTCTGAGATGGCAACTTTCCTTTTGATTTTCACCTTAGTGTCTGCACCACCCTTTGTGAATATGAGATTCAGCTAGCTTGAAAGGAAGAGAGAGGCAGGTAGAAAGAGAAGGAGAACCAGGCTGAATTCCAGACTTGAGGTACAGGCCCTGTTTCATCATCTAAAACTCCAGGGTGAATCTGCTTTTAGTTCACCTAGTAGGGTCGATTTTTAGCACTTGTGAATTGTTTGCTCTGTACAGTCATATGTTGTTTCACCCTCCCTTCTGGCTCAGGCTGCGATGCAGCAAACAGAAAGTGGAGGGAAAGCCACAGCGACTGATCCACAGTTTGTTTGTCTGTAGAACAAATTCACCATCAAAGTCACCACCATGGGTCTTTGACCTAGCCAGACACCAGACATTCATAACGAAAAGGTAGCCCCACGCCCGTTCCCACTGGGCTTTCTTCATCATAAGAGCTCAGGGCTGTGGGCTGTGTCTCATGTGGTGCATCAGTGTGGACAAATGACCACTCTCCGGTGAGCTGTTGGACGCAGATAAGACTCAGAGGTGCTTTGTGCCCCTTGAAGACCTGCAGTATTTGCAGCACTGCCCTATTTTTTTAATGCCTCAGATATTTTTAGATCATGAGCGACAAATATAGTTAATGCATTCTGCACTGACGTCAAACCCGGAGCCGGTGGGTAGCTGGAATGGCTTACATTTTATTTAATCATCTTGGTAAGCAATTTTTCCTCTCCCTTTCTTTTTAGCTAGAAAGAAAGGATCTAGAATGTCTGTAGTTGCTAGGCCAGTGTAGCCGCAGCCATGGGGAAGATGATGATGATGATTTTTTCACTTTGGTCTTGTCTAGATCAGAAACTGGATTCTCTGCTACTTTTCACCTTCTGCAGTTATTTACACCCGGCAAAGTGGGTGTGAAATGCTGCTGTTCGGATTTGGTAGGGTTTGTGATGGGATGCCCTGGTCAGTGTCTGTTACGTGTATAGCTGGGCAAATAACTGATCTTTCGGTTTGGTGGCAGATTAAAAAAAAATGGTTCTGGTTGAATCGAATCTCAAATGGGTTGGAACTTTTAGGTGAATTGAAAAAGCCTGTCTGGGGTCTGTCCCAGAGCAGGGTGTAGAACGTGGGTCTACCCCTTTGCTTACCACTTAACCTTGACCATTGGGCTAGAGGTTATGGGAGTATGTGTGTGTGGGGGGAGGGGAGCAGTGGCATCACCACCACCAACTCCTCCTCCTCTGCCAATGTTATGACTGACTGCAAATATTGGTGTCAAACTCGCAAATAGTTTTGGGTTGGACCAAAACTTCGTTTCATGGTGACTAATTTATTTGTCTGAAAAATTTCACCCCACTGGAGTTATGTGCCTCCTCTCCACCCCCCGTGTGCCTACTTCACAGAGAATTGAGTCTGTTACAACCCCAGTTACAAAATTTGGCTCTTTAGTTGAAGCTGTAGGACCTCATGCCTTACGTTCTGAATGCCCCTGGTGCGGCAGTCAAAATGGCACCTGTCACATTTGCCAGCAAATCTACAAAAGGGTTCGTACCAGTGCGGTGAGATCCGTGCAAAAATAAGACAAAAAGCACCAAAAGCAGCTAAAGCCGGGGCTGGGCCTGGGCCTGCAAGGTACCACGAGCCTCGTGAGATGGGAATTTGGGGTGGCCAGCACTCTTGATTCGAAACAATGGAGTGCTGAGAATGTAAAGCGAAGCGCAAACCCGCAGAAGCCAGTGCTCCAAAGACAGGGGTGGTTTCATACATTGGCTGCAGAAGCTGCTTTATTTATTTATTTTTAACAAGAGACCAACATCTTTGAAACGTTAGGGGGAGGAGCCTGCGAACTGGAGCAGCGCAAAAGGCTGAGCTCTTGTGGCTGGCATTGTCACAGTCCGCTTATGCTGCTCGCCTGGTGAGAAGATGGCAGGAGAGTCCCAGATGGGGGGCATTGGCTGGGCGAAAGAAAGATGCAGCAGGATAGTACTTCAGGGATGGTCTGCTGGGGGGAACCACAAGCGGAGAGACGTGTATGTGTGAAAAGCGATTCATCTCAGCCTCCCTGAAAACGGCTTACATGTGGCCAAGGTCGGGAGGCTGTGTGGATTTATTTTGTCTGGAGTTTCCTCCCATCCCTGCTCTTTTCCTCTTCTCTCTGCATTCTGCAGTCCCTGCTATTGGAGATCTCAATCTTTCAGCAAGTCCCGTCCCCTTCACAAGTTCCACAACCTGTCCGTGAAAAGGCGGAAAGGCGTCCCGGCATGGGAAGGATTGCCAGCTCCCCTGCCTGTCACATGGCCTATCTGGGGTGGGGCTGTACGAGGAAGGGGGAAGCCCTTGCAAAAGAGGCTAGATATGGGGGCAGGGAGTGTCCTCTCCCCTCCCAGCTCACCAGACGCAGGCTGTGCTGAAGTGTTTGGAGCAGCTTTGCTCTGGATTTTTGTTGCATTGGTAAAGGGGAAAGGGGCTTGAACTGAATTTTTACTGGGGCGTTATTGTATTGTCTCTCCCCCAGCTGGTGTATCTGCTCACTGGCGTATGCTGCCTATACTCTACCTGGTGCTAAAACCGTTCTCCTCCCTTGCCCTGATTATAATTGCTCTCCTGCCAGGCCTTTCCCTCGCGGCCTGACGCTCCGCCCGACTGTCCAGTGTTCCACGTGCCATTGCCAGTCGTCTTCCTCTTCTGCTGCGCTACCCCCTTCCTTGAATCTCACTGCTGGCTTCTTGTCTCTTACTATTTCACTTTCATGCTCCTTGAGTTCCTCCTAAAAGGCCCAACAAGATCTTACCCCCAGCCTCCATCTCTGCTCGCCATCACTTCCTCTGGTCTTCCGTTCCTCCTAGGGTGACCAGACAGCAAGTGTGAAAAATCGGGACGGGGGTGGGGGGTAATAGGAGCCTAGATAAGAAAAAGACCCCAAAATCGGGACTGTCCCTATAAAATCGGGACATCTGGTCACCCTAGTTCCTCCCACCGCCTGCCTGCCTGCCTCTGGCCCTTGCCCATTCTCTGTGCTATGCCTTCTGTCAATCTGCCATATAGAGATTGAATATAATCCCTGGCCTCCTACAGACATCCCTCCTCCATTCTCTCACCCTTCCCTTTCCTGAACTGCCATCCAGCATTCTGGCTTCTTCGCCTCTCTGACGACGTAAGCTCTGTGAGGCAGAGAATGAGCCTATAATAACCAAGAGAGATGTTATTTCCTATTCAGTTCTCTAGTTTGGCCTGTACTATGCCGGAGGTCAGGTAGATGGTCTATTAATCCATAGGGTTTTTAGAATATTTTGGACAGAACATTACTGGGTTTGTAAAATATCTAAAAGCACTAAGTGACCATGGCTCGTAAGTGTCATTCACTTTCAGTGCTCGGGTGCTTTGGAAAATGGAGGTCGTCTTCCCCACTGTATCCTAAAGGAGTTTTCCGTAAGAACCAAGTTTTTTGATAGATAATATTGGCTGTGCGCAGCCCTGCTCTGCCTCATTTAAAAATCTCAAGCATTAATTAATTAAGCCCCACAGCCCTCCGATGAGGGCCAAGTATCCTCATCCCAGATTTACAAATGGAGAAATGCAGGCAAACCAAGTTGATTTGCATAAATGGCCTGGTGACAGAGCAGGGGATAGAAACCCAAACTCCTGGCTCCCAGCCCTGTGGTCTGGCCACTAGATACCTCATGGCTTATTGTTACTTTTATTCTGATTTGCATGATTCTTGTTACAGGTTGTCTCAGGAGCTCTGCCCCATTTTGATTACACTGAATACCTGAACAGTCTAAACACTAGCCGATCAGATTTCTCAGTTCAAAACAACCCCTTAACGTACATATTCCTTGGCAGAAAATTAAAAAAAAAAAATAGATTGAGGAGACGTTGTTTTCTGTATCCAAGAATATTTGCTGAAGTAGCCTTTTTTGAAAGAAACGGCGTGTGACAGGAATAAGGATTTCCAATAATACAATCAGAGCGAGGGATGTAAACTTCAGCTTGCTTAATGGAGTGAGGCCCTGGGAAACCTCCTGCACAACATCCCTTTTCTGAACCAGAAGATAAAAGCCTCTGCTCTCTAACAGTGTTTTAACAGGCAGCTTTGAGAGAGCAGCACGTTCTACTTCGAGTAGATGTCGCCATGGGCGCTCCGCCATAGGATGTGTGCACATCAATGCGCTCTCGACCGGAGATTTAAATGAGCAGTGTCTGCGGATCCCTGCCTGCATGCTAGACAACCTCCTGTCCAGAGCGCGGGTATAGAGGGAGGAGTGGACCCACTGCTGCTCCAGTTCCTTCTCGACTGCCTGCCATTTGAGACAGAGCAACTGCTGTGTCCACCGCTTCCTAGAAGCTTCTTCTCTTGCTTTTATTTTAGAATTTAGTGTAATTTAATTTTGGCATAAGTTTCTGCTTTAGGGGGGCCCCTGCGCAGTCTCTTGGGATCAATTCCTTGGCCCCCTTTGCTCGGCAGCTAACTTCTGGGGTGTGCCAAAGGCTCCAGGATTCAAATCCTGCCAGACCTGCCATAGGTTTGTCCACCAGCTGTCACTGGTGTCTTGGAGACTCGCATGTCCCATCCTTGTGCAAGGTTTGCACAGGGTTTAAAGAGCCAAGAGGTGAGATTGAAGCTTCTCCTGGCCCGCGGGGTCCAATTTCCCCCTCCTCTACTCGGCCTTGCCATACCAGTGACTAACGGTACATCTACACTGCAAAACAAAATAGCCCTGCCGCAGTGAGTCTCAGAGCCTGGGTGGACTGACTTTGTGCTCGCGCTATGCAGATAAACATAGCCATATAGACGTTCATTCTCAGGCTGTGAGAACCTTCTCCCCCCCCCCCCCCCCCCGCCAGGTTTCAGAGCCTGAGCTCCATTCTCAGCACGAACGTCTACATGGCTATTTTTAGCCTTGTAGCACAAGCTCCGTGACCCTGAGTCAACTGACCCGGGCTCTGAGACTTGCTGCCGCGGGGTTTTTTTGTTTTGTTTTTGCAGTGAGGCTGCCTCGGGGACGAAGCACTCTAAGAAAAGAGCCTTATTCCCCCTGAAAGAAACCTCAGAAGAAGGGGTCTGTCCCCTCTCAGAGCTGACCCCTGGGGGACCACGTGTCCTGTAATGGGTACGTCCGAGGCTCCCACCGACGCTGGCACCGAGGTGTCAGTACCGCTTCAGGAGACATTCTGCCCCCATAAGTCTGTCAGGAAGCAGCACTAAGAGGGACCATCCCCAGTACCATCTACAGAAACGTCTAGGCATCGAGATTTGTCTAAAACAAAAGACTTGAAAAAACCCAAGACGATGATACCAGCGTTGTCCCGGAGCCATACGGACTCCTCTCACCAGCCCTCTGCTTCCTCTCTGGCACTGTCCTCTTCAGCTCACGTGCATTCGGAGTGCAGAGATACCTTTTGGATGGCCACCTCTGTACCGCCTTCAACTCCAGCTTGGTTACCATCCCCTGCTAAAGCTCCAATACCACCCCCAGCTCTGACTATCCACTTTGATCGCACACCTGCACCCTCAAGATTCCTCTGTTGCAAGGATGTGTTCATCTCCAAGGAACCAGGGTGCTCTTAGGGGGCACTGAGAGAAGCTCCCCTCTGGTGCCGCTACGTCTGTCAGCACAAACCCTTACACATGACAACAGGCACCAATCTTCTGGTACCGACCTGTCCTCCAGTTCTTCCAACACGTTCTCGGCCCCCAGTACCAGCCCTGGCACCGATATCCAGCCCCCCCTTTTTGTCTTGGGGGTGGCACATCTGAAATGTCAGAGCCAGGCTCTACAGCTCTACTGTACTACTCTACGCCCATTGAGGTGTGCCCCGAGGAGAACTCACCAGAGCCCCGAGCACTCCCCAGGTGCTCTGAACGTGAATACCCCTGCAGACTCTTCTCTTACCCACTGCAATGGGCCTGGTGGAACCGCTGAACCTCTTATGGGGGAGGGATAGCTCAGTGGTTTGAGCATTGCCTGGTAAACCCAGGGTTGTGAGTTCAATCCTTGAGGGGGCCACTTAGGGATCTGGGGCAAAATCAGTACTTGGTCATGCTAGTGAAGGCAGGGGGCTGGACTAGATGACCTTTCAAGGTCCCTTCCAGCTCTAGGAGATAGGATATCTCCATTAAATTTAACAAAAAAAAAATGTGTGGGAACCAGCTCTGTAGGGCGTGTCCCCAGTAGATGTTTGGAAGACCTGCTGATGCTGCAACAACCCCTGGCACTGCAAGAGCGGCCACCAGTACCACACATCTGCCAGTGCAGGAGGAGCAGCAGCTACCAATGGAGGAGATGATATCTCATCACACACACCCTCCTCTTCCCCCGACAAGGCGGTGATGCCATCACCACCCTCCTAGGCCGACAATTTTAGGAGCTTTCAGGACCTAATGAAGCCGCTTGCAGAGTCCCTTCAAATCTCTACGGACGAGGTACAGGAGTCTCGGCACTCCCTTGTGGACGTTTTACGTCTCATCCCCCAGAGTAAGAGCCCTGCCCATTAATGAAGTGCTCTTGTCTCCAGCCTATAATCTCTGGCAGACCCCCGGTGCTCTCACGTGCACGTGTAAATGGGCAGACAACAAATATTACATAGCAGTCAAAGCACTGAAGCATTCCTTCTCTCACCTCCATCCCAGTTTGTTTGCGGTGTATGTGGTCAATGAGAGAAACAGTCAAACTTGTTCAAAATCTACTCCCTCTGACACGGAGGCTAAACACCTGGACTGCCTTGGCAGGAAGAGTTACTGCGGCTCTACAGTCTCAGGTAGTAAACTACCAAGCCCTGATGACTTCAACAGCTATTGGAAGTTTACTCATTTTATTGACCACCTGCCACAGGGCCAGAGGGAGCAGCACCAGGCTGTCCTTTCTGAGGGCCAGCTCAGAGCCAAAGCTTCCTTGCTGGTGATACAGCTTCATGATCTTTAGCCACCACTGTTATGTGATGAGCATCTGGGCTCCGGTCGCTTGGCCTTACTAAGGACATACATAACATGATGGAAAACCTCCCCATTGAAGGGTCTAAGCTCTTCAGAAGCAATACGGATACCTCTCTCCAATCCCACCAGGACTCAGAGACAACACTGAGGTCACTCGGGGTTTATGTACCTGGAACAAAAAGGCAGACAGCATAATGCTCCCGGCTGTTCCAGTACGACCCATGTCACACCTATTCCAAACCTGCAGAACCTCCTGGAAGGAGGTCCAAACCTGAAAAGAAGGGACCACCCTTGATGGTGACTCTCCCCTCCCTCCCTGCCTGAGCCTTCTGCTAAATGACCATTTTGACAACCTGGTTGACAGTCACAAACAACTCTCGTCTCAGGATCTGCTGTGCGAACCCGCCATCCACCCCCTTTGCAGACCGCCTATCCCACTTTCTACCTGCTTGGGAACTTATCAGCTCAGACGATAAGTGGATCCTAGAGGTGGTTTCTATAGGATATACTAATCATTTCTATTCTATGCCCCCCTCGCTCTTGAGGGACCCCCTCATAAAGATCCCTCCTGTGTCTCTGGGTGTTCCCTCAGAATTAGTTGGAAGAGGTTTTACTCCAAATATTTCCTGGTCATCATAACAAACGACAGCTGGAGGCTGATCTTAGACCTCAGGAACCTGAACACCTACATTCTTTGGCAGCACTTCAGGATGATGATTCTGGCTACCATAATCTCATCCGTAAAGTAGCGGGATTGGCTTGCTGCCCTTGACATTCAGTTCGCTATGCAAGCCTCACATAAATGCCTTCTGTGTATTGACATTGGCACAGACTATTATCAATATTGTGTCCTTCCCTTCGGTCCACTAATCCTCAGGACCTTAATCAAATTGAGGCAGGAGCAGGTGCAGGCCACCTTAATAGCATCTTCATTGCTGAGACAAGTGTGGCATTCGGATGTACTTCATCTTTCTGTAGTGATGCCTCAATTAGGGTGACCAGACAGCAAATGTGAAAAATTGGGACGGGGGGTAGGGGGTAATAGGAGCCCAAAATCGGGACTGTCCCTATAAAATCGGGACATCTGGTCACCCTAGCCTCAATGCCTCAAGGGCTGGCTCCTTGATGGTTCTCAGATTTAGAGTGGGCTGCTTGGCAGATGCCCAGGCTGTAATAGGAAGCCCTCCACACGTAAAATTTACCTGCAGGAGTGGAAATGCTCCCTTTCCTGGTGCTCCCACCATGCTCTATCTGCTTCTGAAGCTCCTCTCTCAAAGATCCCAGACTACCTGTTGGAACTGAAAACATAGGGACTATCCAAGAGTTCTGTTAAAGGCAGCTGTTATGGCCTTCCATTTGCTTATCGAGAGCCTTCCAGTCTATGTCCACCCACCCACAGCCAGAGTCCTTCAGGGCTTATCTATTTTTATTTCCTCATGTCTGGAACTTCCGTGGGACCTCAATTTGGTCCTCAACACCGCAAAGAACTCTCCATTTGAGCCTATTGGTACCTGTTCATTCCTTAATCTCTCCCTTAAGACTTCATTCCTGGTCGCCATCATCTCCGTCAGAAGGATGGGCGAACTCGGGGTGCTCCTGGCTGACCCCCCACATGCTACCTTCTACCACGACAAAGTCGTGCTGTGCCCCCATCCTCAATTTCTATTAAAGGGCGTGACAGACTTTCATATCAGTCAGGATATCTGCCTGCCAGTATTTTATCCCGTACCCCACCCCTCAAGAGAAGAGGCTAGTTTCTACACCTGAGATGTTAGAAGGGCTCTTGCCTTCTATCTGGGCAGGAGGAGAATGTTTAGGTCTTCGATCAAGTGATCCATAATCATCAAGTGATCCATTCCCCCAGTCTGTTTGTTCCCTTCACTGAAAGAATGAAGTAGCAGTCAGTTTCCATACGGAGACTGCCAAAGTGGGTTTCAGATTGCATCCTAGCCTGCTACGAAGCCGCCGGGGGGCAGACGCCTCACAGAATGATGGCCCACTTCACCAGGCTCAATCCACTTCTATAGCCCTTCTTAAAGACATTCCCATCGTGGAAATTTACAGGCCTTCTACCCGGTCCTCAGTTCACATGTTCTCCAAACATTACGCAATCCTACCTGCATCCAAGACGGACACAACTTTGATGCTGTCCTCAAACGGTCTTGGATCTACTTCCTCCGTTCCTGCCTATGCACTGAGTTACTGCTTGGAGTCTCCTGTGGTGGAGCAGAAGGAGAGGTTTATACCTGTACAGTAATTTGAGTTCTTCAGATGTTTTGTTGCTAGGGATGCTCCACCTCCCACCCTCCTTCCCCTCTGCTGACCAGGCTTCTAGGCTCAGTAGTTGAGAAGGAGCTGGAGTGGCGAAGGGTCTGCTTCTCCCCTATATACTCTCGCTGTGGAGCACAAGGTTGTGTAGTGTGCAGGACCGGGCCCATGGACACTGCTAACTTAAATGTCCGGTCAAGAGCTCATAGGTCAGTGCACTCCCACCCTACTGGGGAAAACGTATAGCAACAAAACATCTCAAAGAACTCAAGTTGCCGTACACAAGTAAGCTGTCCTTCTAGTGGCCCCTGCCTGGCTCCAGTCCTATGAACTCCTGGAGTTTAATCCCAGTACTGGCACTTACAAGTTCTTTTTCCTTCAGTGAGTCACTTGACCTCTTCCTCGGACCCCTTGTCTGAGAAATGGGGATAATGGTACTTACCTCACAGGGCTGTTGTGAGGCTGAATCGATTGGTTGTAAAGTGCTTTGTAGCTGAACAGAGCTAAATAATTTAGTTTCATCCTGTGAGGAAGACACCACCCATCTAAAATCTTAACCCTATGTGGTTAAAACAAAAAGGCAATAATGAGGCTGAACAGGCTCCAGTGGTCCCTTTACAGCTGTGTTTAATTGTTTTCCCCATGAAGGAAGGCTTAGGAAGCGCTGAATTTTTTGGCTATGCCGAGTGTAGGAGCACATAAGTAAGGTGCTTATTATACATCACATAATAACGATATTGATCCAGGCAAGAGCAGGGTCTCAGTGCAAAGATGGTTGCTGGGGCTCATACTACTCCAGCAGCAATCAAACCGGATGCAGGGAAGAATTACTGATAGCCCTGCTTATTTTGGGTTGCACTCAGTTGGTTCAGGTTCACGGAGTAACATCATGAGAGTGAATGTCTCTTATTTCCTGATTTGACTTTGCTTATGGCCCTGCCACTTAATTCCCCATCTCCACCAAAAGCCTGCAAACATGTAATGTCCCTTTGGGTGTTCATGGCACTTATTCCAGATTTCTCCTCCCTGCCTTCCCAATGGGCCTCCTTTCAAGCCCTGGTGCATTAGGGGGAGGGATAGCTCAGTGGTTTGAGCAGTGGCCTGTTAAACCCAGGGTTGTGAGTTCAATCCTTGAGGGGGCCATTTAGGGATATGAGGCAAAAATCTGTTGGATGATTTAATTGGGGATTGGTCCTGCTTTGAGCAGGGGGTTGGACAAGATGACCTCCTGAGGTTCCTTCCAACCCTGATATTCTATGATTGTCCCCCTATTTAAGAGTCCTGCTCCATGCAGGGCTTACAGCTCACGTGCTTGAATGGGAGGCAGTGGCTGTGAGAGCAGCGATCTTAGCCAGCCATGCCGCTGTCACTGCCTTTATATGGCTGACCACCATTGCAATATACCAGCAGAGCTCCCTGTTTTACAAACACTGTGAGCTGGATTCTCAGCTGCATCCGGTCTGTACTGAGCATGGGGAGGAGGGGTGTAACCTGCTCCCTGATTCTCTTTGCCCCAGCCCTGGAGGGCTGCTGTAACCTGCACCAGTTGGCAGTGGCCTTGAAGGGACCAGCCACTAACTGGGCTCCCCCTTCTCTCCCTGGAATCTGTCCCAAAAACTTGAGCAGCTGAGCCCATTTTTCTCGTTGGAATCGGAGAGGAACTGGCAGGTTAGTTGTCCCTCTCTATTCTCTTCACAATGCCCAGGAGCAGAGACTAGCTTTAACGTCCCCTCCGAGGATTCTCCCAAAGTGCATGTGTGTGTGGAGGGGGTGGTCTCCAGCGGACATAGGGACTGCATGGCTCGCCTCTGTGCCACCCTCCCCACAGATCCCAGAGAAGGCAGCTTAGAGGGAGAGCAGCTGAAGGCCTATGCACTCTGGCAATCAGAGCTCAATTTCTGTGCGGTGGGAGAGGCCAGTTTCCTGTGTCTAATGTTGCTCGATATCCTTGGAACCGGGGGCATGCTGGGGCTGTGCACACGGTCCCCGGCGATCACCCGTCTTGAAAGGGTTACAAATCGGCATGAGCTGGTTTGCTGCATCACTCCGAAGGGGAAAGAGGCCCCATTTCCTTGATGCTCCTTTCATACGCTTCAGTGCAAAGCAGAGACTTGCTGCACTTACACACTTTCATTATTTACTAAACAAGGACCTCCTTTATTATTTAGGGAGAGACGTCTGTAAAAGTGACTCAGAAGCCCACAGCAGTGGAGTCTGCCTCCTCTCCAGGCTGCTGCGTGGCCTTCTGCTAACCACTGTCCAAAGTGCTCTGCCTCTCTCAGCCCTCCTCTCCCTCTGCCACTATCTCTGTACGGCGCATCCCTGACTTCTCCCCAGCTGCATTCTCCAAGTAACTATGGTCCTTCTCCGCAAGAGTGAAAACAAACAGCTGTCTTAATAGAAAGGTCTCTTTGTGCCACGGTGTGATTTTTTTTATTATTATTTATTTTGCTTCATGAACAAAAACTTTTGCTCTCTGGATTTTAAAAAGTTATAGGCAGGGGCTTTGAGCCTTAAAGGGCCAAGCTCTGACTTCAGTCGCACAGGGTGTAAATCCAGAGAGGAGCTACTCCATGTTTATACAGGATGCAACCAAGATCAGATTATGGACTTTTCTCCCCACTTGGTTCAAGCTACAGGACAGGGGTTTTCTATTATAAATCAGTTTCTCGTACCTTTATTCTATAACTCATCCATCCATTCCAGACACGACTAGAAACATTTTCTCCTGCTCCTATTCTTGCAGCAGCTCTGTATGTCCCACATAAAAGCTATGGTCAATTTCTCACTGTTCACGGCAGGGGGCGGTACCAGTCTTCCTCCAGCTGTACTTGGACTTCAAGCTCTCCGGGGCAGGGATGGTCTTGTCATGACATTTGTGTACAGTGTCTAGTACGTTGAGGCCCTGATTGCTGCTGGAAGGCCTCTAGGCACTACCGCAAGGCAAACGTATAACTGCCCATCCACTAGGAAGATGGGAAAAGGGAACCGGACAGAGAAAAACTTTCGCAACCACATGGAGATCGGTGGGGTGGCCTGGGCATAACAGAGTAGAACGGAACCCATTGTGTTAGTTTAGACCCCTTCAAAAAGATCAGACTTTTGCCACGCTGTGGCTGCTAATCAAGTTATGTGAGCAGCTCTGTAAGTATGCCATGAAGCTGACACCTCCAGTTCTTCTGCAGACACCCCCTGCTATGGTATTTATAGAGTGCCTGGTAGTGGGCGGTGTGATTTGTTATTTTTTTTTAACTTTCATTCATGAGGGATGATGCTGCACATCCCACTCATGAGTAATGCAGCCATCCCTAGCTGCTGCTGCAAACAGAGAAGCTCAGATTCAGGCACAAACGCGCCCACTCAGCTGTTCTCGGAAAGGATCTGAGCAGAGAGAAAGCCAGCTCTGCTTCGAGTGGGCATGGACAAGAGCAGGTTCCCCCATACCAGACGGCCTGCTCAGGGCTTGGGCTCTTGTAATAAGCTGCTGGTTTTGCCCTTTTTAGCTGGACCTGATTCAGCTCCCCGCCTTTGCCTGGCACACTCTTCTTCTGGAGCTTTCCTCCTCTCCTCAGCAGGCCCAGGCCCCCTCTGCAGCCTAAGGTCAAGGCCTTCCAAAGTAACCAGACATTTGGGTGCCCAGCTTGAGAGGCTTCAAAGGGGCCTGCCTTTCAGCACATGCCACCCACCTGCCCTCTGAAAACCAGGCCCCTTTGTGTCCCCCAAATCCCTAGTCCCTGTAGAAAGTCTGAGTGTAATTCCCCCATCAACAGCTCCCCAAAGGAGCCTTGGTATGTTCCCAGCCCTGCTCCACCTGTAGCCTCCTTACCTGCCATGTCTTAGCACCCTCCCCTCCCCGAACAAGCCCCGACTCCATCCTTGCCCCCTTGGATATGAAATGGCCACTCACCTCCCTACCTGTGCTGGGGCCTCTTTCCCCTTCCAGGGTCTTCTTGTGAAGAAATGCTGTGGTTGCTTCAACCTGTTATTGGGTAAGACCCACCCATCTGGCTTTGCCCGTGAGCTCACCTCCACATGTCTGAGACGGGAGCTGAGTTGTGTGTGTAATTCTGTGCCTCCCGGATGGAAGTGCTGTGCTGTTCAGAGGTTCTTCCTATGCTGGGCAATCCGTGTTTCTTAGGGACCCTGTAAGCAGCACAACGAGACACAAAGCACAGAGACGGAAAGGAAAGTACAGAAGACTCAACATTTCACAATGTGGAAGAGAAGAAAGAACAAGGGCTCTTCAGAGAAAGGTGCCAGACTGACACAGCCACTGTCTGAGTGCTTCTCTGTAGCCACAGAGCAGATTCCGCACGGGTAGTGCAAGCTTCTATGCCAGCTAACCTCAAGGGACCCATCTCTGTGTAGTCCTTGTCCTCTCTCTTCAGTGAGTGCCAGCAATGGAGTCTCAGTGAGTGCCAGCAATGGAGTCACTTGTGGAAGTGACTCTCAGATGCATGGACCCCTGCCCACTGGACTGAAACCAATAACTTATTTTGCATGAGCCACTAAGCAGGCATCAGATGGTAATTTTTTGAACCCTGTTGCCCGGGGCTGGATTCAACCCAGCAACTTACTGGCTAGGTGAAAGGCTCCTTAGCTTGTTATCAATCCCCTTGAGCTATTCAGTACCTGACAGGTAAAATGTTGAAAAATATCTATAATCTTCCGTATATAGAACACTGTGCTTTTGTGCTGCATTGCTCTTAGCACTGGAAAAATATATATATAATGCAGAGCTGTGGTAAGACCAGTTTAGCACCCAGGCAGTGTTTTTTGCTGTGCTTTTTCTTAGGGAATGTGAATTTCATGGTATTGACATCCACTTAAATGCCAAATGTGAGACTAAGCGCTGTTGGAGTGTAAAGTTATTCCATGCCAATTTACACAGCTGCTGAGTGCATTGGGGCCTCCTTCAAGAGGAATGCAGGAGGACAGATGGAATCTGTTAAATGGATATGACCCTGTGTACCAACTGGTTGAAATAAGAAAACTGCCGGACACGTTAAACTGATAAATCCTTTAAATAAGCAAATCTGATTGCAAGTCTCTTCCTTTTTGCCCATGCGATTGCTTGTACAATGAATGAAAACAGCCCTAATGCCCCAAAATTAAACCCATTTTAAAGAAAAACATTCAAGTCAATTAAAACTGCATGTTTGAGAGGCCGCTCTACCCTTGGCTCTCCAACCCAGTTACCTCTCTGCTGTCAATAAGCCAATCTGTCCTGGAGGCCGATGGATCTCTGCCCTGGAGCACTGTCATATTTGCAGTGATACGTCTGAGGGAGGTTGAGAGGGAGAACGACCGAGCTCTTCTTCAAGGTCCTCCAGGGCTGGCAGTGCAGCCTTATTTGGAGGATGACATCCTCAAAGGCATTGCCCATCACTTGCCTATTCTCCAAAAGACTCTTCACCCCCACATTTGGAAGGTGAACTACTCAAGAGAACGGGAGAAATGGACGGGAGGTGGGACCAGTGAAGATAAAACTAGGGAGGAGAAGAGAATGATGAAGTGGTGGGGAAAGGAGGATGAGAGAGGGCTGGGGCCTGTGGGGAAATGATACATGGTAACATAGAGGGGAAAGGCCCAATCGGAAAAGAATGGAAGAAAAGGATTTTTACTGAAAGGATAAAGTGGGGCATGTAAACGGCGGCTGTCAAATATACAAATAGCCACATCCCAAATCACCATCTCCAACGGGAGCCGTTGGCACCAACATCACCCTCTGCAGGCAAAGTCAGCAGAGATGTCAAACAGCAACTGGGCTGCGGAGACTGAACCTTGCTGTGATCCACTGAGCTGGTTAGGGTTACAGCTCTCCGAGGGCACAGGGAAGCTTGCAGTGCACTGTCTGTGCCACACCAGCCCTCTTCTGTGGATTAATAGAGACTTTGAGTCTCTAGGACTGTCAATCTGGCACCAGAGTCACTATCAAGAGGATATATCTATATAGATAAATATATCTAGAGAGCGAGAGAGTTGCAAAGCCCTGTGGTCTAGTGGTTAGAGCACAGGACTGGGTCTTGGGAGACTTGTGTTCTGTTCCTGGCTCTGCTGGTGACCTGGGATGAGTAATTTCCTGTCCTGGTGCCTCAGTTACCCCATCTGTAAAATGGGGATAATGAAATTGAACTCCTTTGTAATGTGCTTTGAGATCACCTGATGAGAAGCGCTAGGTGGTATTATTGTTAAAGCAGACTGAGGAAGATACCAGCTGTTGTGTAGTGCTCTGCTGAAATGGGGCAGTGGTTCTGGTAATGTACAAACTCAACAGGCTTTCTCTTCCTTTTCATTAAATATAGGTGCTCTGGCTCAATCTGTGTGTCACCAACGTCCTTCTCTAAGAGCTTCAAAGGGGGCTGTTTGAGGGCTTGTCTACGCTTAAAACGCTGCAGTGGCATAAGTGCACCTCTGCAGCGCTTCAGGGAAGACACTACCTATGCCGACGGGAGGGGTTCTCCTGCCAGTGCATGTACTCCGCCTCCCTAGCACTGTCTACAGCGGGGGTTAGGTTGGGGTAACGGCGTCGCTCAGAGGGTGGATTTTTCACGCCTCTGATTGACGTTGTTTTACTGACCTAATTTCCTAGTGCAGACCAGGCCTGACTGCCTGAAAGCGTCGTGTGTCTGTGTCTCTTCTCCTGCTGCAGGCTAGGGAGGAATCGTTCACCCCATAAAACACTTTCCAATGGTGCCCAGCGGGCTCAGTTCATTGCTGCCTGCACCTTGTGGAGTCATTTGCACCAGTAGAAAGCGGGTGGGAAGTGCTATCAAATCAGGACAGCAGCATTTTGCACTCCCTGGGCACTGGGGTGAATGATGCCGTAAGGCAATGGTGAACTGGGCCTACCATAGCGTACCAGATGTTCGGTTCTCCTAGAAACCTGTTCAACCCCAGTCCTGACTGTCCAGTTAGCGAGGTCTGAGCTGTCACTGGCCTGGCATCCTTGCCATCCTGACTATGCATGGGAGAAGGTGAGAAAACCCCCCTCTAGTCTGCTCCCCGTTCTCTCTTCCAGGGAGAGGAACTCCAGGTGGTTTGGAGGAGAAGACTGCTCTCCCAGGTTATCCCTGCCCCAGGACCTCCTTGGGAGAAAAGAGCCCATCAAGACTGTGTCTTCCCTTTCCCAGGTGCTCAGAGAAGGGGAGAGAGGGTGGCGTAGAACTCTTCCAGAGTCGAGGACATGCAAGGGAAGACCGGCTCGCAGAGAAGAGCTGCAGAGCTGCTGATATTCACGTTTGGGGCCGAATGTTTTTCCTAAATAATACGATCCCCAAATGATCCAAGTGCAAGCATCAGCGTATCGGCCTGTTCCCTCATCCCTGCTCGCAGTGTTGCCAGCTCTGGTGATTTTTACCATGAGTCTCAGGATACTTTGTGTCTTTGCTCAAAGCCCCAGCTTCTGGAGTCCTGTCATTAGGTGAGACTTTTTTTTTTTTGTTTCGTTAAAGTCAGTCTCTTCCTAGCCTTCATGGCTGCAGAGCAAAGCTTATACCAGGACTCCTAAAGGCTCAAAAAACAGAAGACAAAAAAAAATCCTCAATATTTTCTTTTAAAAATCTTATGACTTTGTGGGCATCTGTCTCCAGAGACTTGAACCTCTGGGGTTGGCGATAGAGTTGCTGCAGGTCCAGATCCCAACCATTAACATTCACTTCTAATGTAATTTCTTAAATTAAAGAAGCTAAATCAGGTGTATTTCTGCCTGGAAGTGTCAGGCCATGCTCCCCTATTAATAATGCTCCAGTTTAGTATGTCAAATTCCCTGCCATAAAAACATGATTAGAAAGCAGCCCGTAAACACAACAGCAATCATTAACACCACCTAATGCATTGTAGCCTTGCAATATTTCTTTTTCCAGATCCTTTACTAATTTCTAGTAATTGAGCTCAGTGAGCCTGCTTGGAACTGATTTCGCCATACAGTTTTCTTTACATCTATTTTTGATTTCTGGCCTGTCTCCAGCTTGTTACTTGATGGTACATTTTATTTTAGCTTCTTAATTTGCTGCTAGAGTTGTCAACAACACGCTCCCCCCCCCCCCCCACCCGCTGTTGTTGGTAGTGGTTGTTGTTGTTTTTTTGCCTTTGTTTAAATAGAGCAGATATATTTCTTGGGAAAATTAACTACTTGGCTGCTGCTAAACCTTCCGGGTACATTCAGGTAGAGGGCACTGGCTGTACTGCTAGCATGCCAGCTACGTTCAGGCAGAACACACCTGCTGGGCTATTGAGCGTTTGAGGAAATATTCGGGAAGAGATCAAGCCCTTGCTGTGAAGATGAATGTACTAGGCACATCCTCACACTCCTTTGATTCTAGTGGCATGGTAATAAAATTGACAACTGCACAATGGTTGCCTCAGAGGACCATCTGCAAAGGGGCTGATGTCTCTTCCCCTTCCAGGAAAAGGTAATATGTTTCAAGGCGGGATCGTGAGATTGCAAACGAACTTCACGCATGCACATTGTTCTGCTAATAAACCTAGGGGCCAGATTCTCAGCTAATGTAAATCAGCATCATTCCATTGACTTCAGTGAAACTACACCAGTGTATACCTGCTGAGGATCTGGCCCTATTTCCATGGCTTTGTTGTTCAGTTAGCCATTGTAAAATACAGCACCCTTGTTTCATTGTTATCCAGTAACAAAAGTGATCTAATGGGAATTGTGATACAGCCGTACTAGGCACAATAGAGGGGGCAGCAGCACCTTCCTTGGTGACTTCCTCGTCCCTCTGAACTCTCCACAGTGCAGGGATATGCCATCTTACAGGAACTTTCACCCAGAGAGCTTTTCTTGTGCTGGTCCTTTAAATTTGGTAGAGCCCGTCACTGCAACCCTAAAGAAGCCATTTTGCAGGTTTCCTGGTGCATTTTCTTTCCTTCAGCTGTTAAGTTTTGTGGCCTTTCTTATTGCCGAGGAGCCAGCCTGTTCTCCCAGGAACCACTCTCCTACCCCTAGCTGTACTGTACTGGCTTGTGCGTATGTTCCATTGCCCCTCTCCTGGATGTAATTGCATCCGAAGAAGTGGGTTGTAGCCCACGAAAGCTTATGCTCTAATAAATTTGTTAGTCTCTAAGGTGCCACAAGTACTCCTGTTATTTTTGCGGATACAGACTAACACGGCTGCTACTCTGAAATATATCAGCTCTATACATGTAATCTATTCTGAGCTGCCAAAACTGTTTTTTTTAACTCCCCAGTAGAGGCCTGTTGGCGGGGGGGCTCAGAGGAGGACTAGATAGAAAATTGGGGTGGGGGAACTGCGCTATACATCTTGTGTGCACACGCCACCCTTCTGCAGTTCTGGCTGGGTACCCAGCCAGCAGTCTCTGCTCTCAAACTCTGCCCTCAGAGCTGGGCGGCTGGAGAGCAGCGGCTGTTGGCCGGGCACCCAGCTCGGAAGGCAGCGCCGCCGCCAGCAGCAGCATAGCATACCATGCCACCCTTACTTCTGTGTAATGTTTGACCTTTGCACTAGGAGGGGTGGCTACTGGGGTGAGGGGAGCTAAGGGCCCCTCAAGCCCTCTTCCCCCCCCAGTGCTGCCCCTGCCTGTGGGCTCTTGCGCTAGAGGTCATGTGATTAATTCTAGCTGCCTCGTGCATGCTGCTGTCTGATGGAACATGATGTCTTTATGTAGCCATTGCTCATTGCGGAGTCTCTCTCATTGAGGAAATAAAGCACATGTTTGTAGCCTGTTGCTCAAGTGCTGATCTACTTGCTTTGGCTGAATCATCACCCACATGCACATTATCACTGTTTGTTTACCTTGCTACTGAGTTAACCAGCAAGTGTTTCTACAGAGTAGAAAGGGAGGAAAGAATTGTTGAAGCTTGTTTTTGGCTGAGATCTTTTAGCTTCTCTGTTGCTGCATAGGCGCACTCCAGGTACCTAGGGCAATGGGCACCTCTAGAGCTATCCAGTGGAAGGGCAGATCCCCTTTTGAAGTGACCGTATAGTATTGATCGTGCAGCTCTGCGAAGAGGACAGGTGGGGTACCTTTGGCTGCACTCATGGTGTGTTTTTGCATTTATCATTCTTGGTACAGTGAGTGTTACTAAATGTTGCTGCTTCACTGAAGGTCGGTCTATCTATCTCTCTGTCTGTCTATGTGTGTATGTGTATGATGGTAGAACCTAGGCACCCAAATGATGAAGCAGGGCCTCATTGTGGTGGGTACTGTACAGACAAAGAAGGAAGCCCCTACCTGGACAGCTTATAGTCCTGGTGTCAGGTGGGCAAAATAGATGAGAGTCAGGGAGTGAGGGAGGTACCAACCTGAACAGAGTTTAGCAGGAGGAGAATGCAAGGCTCACACTTCACAAGTTGCTGATGCTCACTAAAGGTTCCAGCCAGCAGCGTGACTCCTATAGAAGTAGAGGTGAATACTCATCTTGCAATTGCTAGCCATTTATTTGCCAAAGGAGGTAGGGAGGTTTGGAACGCAGACATCTGCACTTGTCGCTTTAATAAAGAAGGATTTCAAGCCTGATAGTCATGGGCAAGTAGGTATGGTGATAGTCACCGCCTTTAATGCTGTTGTGGTCCGCTGGGTGCAGCACCGAGGACTGGGACCCAAGTCCTCTCCACGAAGGAAAAGGAAGAAGGAGAATGACAGGCGGAAGTTGGGAGGCACAGTAACAATAGAAATTGCCCTTATCTACCGCACAGAAACAGACTGATGTAGAAAATGAAGGCGGCAGAGGCAAGGGGGAAAAGCCCTAAAAGAAACAGTTAGCACTTAGTGGTGCAGCCTTGTGATTCCATCAGCTCTCACCAGCAAAGCTGGCTCAAGCAGGGTCACTACTGGGATGGGAGTGAGGATGGGTTGGATCATTATGGGGCGACCCAGTGCAGTGCACGCAGGTGTTAGTGATTCAGTAGTGGGGCCCTGTCCCAGTGGGTCTTCTAGCTCAGTGGTTTCTCAACCAGGGGTACACATACCCCTGGGGGTACACATAGGTCTTCCAGGGGGTACATCAACTCATCCAGATATTTGCCTAGTTTTACAACAGGCTACAGGAACAGCACTAGCAAAGTCAGGGCAAACTAAAATTTCATACAGACACTGACTTGTTTATACTGCTCTCTATATTATACACTGAACTGTAAGTACACTATTTATATTCCTATTGATTTATTTTATAATTATCTGGTAAAAATGAGAAAGTCAGCAATTTGTCAGTAACAGTGCGGCTGTGACACTTTTGTAGTTTTATGCCTGATTTTGTAAACAAGGAGTTTTTACGTGAGGTGAAACTTGGGGGTACACAAGACAAATCAGACTCCTGAAAGGGGGACCATAGTCTGGAAAGGTTGAGAGCCACTGCTCTAGCTGAAGATCTGTAAAGTCTTTCATCAGCAGCCTTCCTCTGCCTCCTTTCTGGCTGCTGCCATGATGGGTCCTCTTGAAACATGAGCAAGAGCTGCTGGAGTTCACATGAGATGAAGGGAGGAAGAAAAGGGCAAATTTCTTTCTTTAGCTAGCAAGAAGAAATGAGTGTTAGACTGGAAAATACAGTCGAGGGGAAACAATAATAAAATGTACACAGAAAAATTAGCCCCATATTGATCCATAACTCAACCTTCAGTTTTTTAAGTGGTTCATCAGTATTTAGGGGTTTGGGTTTTTTTAGTGCTGTTTGTTTTAATACGAACAGTGCTGTTTCTGATAATTGAGCTTAGTCTGATCCCGGTTTCTCCCATTCTTAATTATATCCCTCTCTGTATGTGGCTCCTGGGATTAGTGGTCAACTCCATTATCTCATCAGTGCTTATAATGCCATGTGAGGTGTGTTCCTTCTCCCAGGTGAAAGGACAGATGGTTTTACAATTGCCGCACAGGACTGGGCATCTGTAGCTCTGGGTTCTCTTGGCTGCCACAGATTCACAGGGTGTAAACTAGGGCATATCACTTTATAGCTCTAATACGCTTCATTTTCCCCATCTGTAAAATGGGGACAATGAAACTGACCTCACTGGGGAGAAAAGCTGAGAGGGGAGGGGAGGAGACTATGAGGTTTACGTTAATTAATGATTGAAAATCACCATGAGTTTCTCAGACAGAAGGTGCCTTGATCCTGCAATATACTGTGAAGCCAGCTGGGTCTTCTTGCAGGTTCAGCGGCCCACGTGAATGTTGCAAATAGCAGGATTGGGGCCATACTTGCTGTCCAGATACTGAGCCAGCCTGGGTTATGAGTTCTCAACGGATTGCAGTGCAAAGGAGTGTGACTGCGGGCCCTACAGCACGTGATTCGAGCCACGCTATTTACATTTTCCACCCAAAGGCCCTAAAATAATCTTCACAATCCAACAGAAAACTTTAATAGTTATCTGATGGTAAATTTCCATGCCAACTGCTCTGGAATTTGGTTTCAAGGCAGAGCCAGGAAAGGCATATTGTCACTGGGGGATTCCTGGTTATGTGAGAGCCACAAATGTGACCTAGCAGGGCAGCAATCCAAAAGATGAACATAAAGTTTGAATGATACCAGTTGCCTCATTCCAAGATGCAAATGAAACACCAAATGTTCCAGTACAAGCTGGGGTGGCAGTTTCTCTTTTTAGAAGGATTTGGCCACCCCCAGATTGGGTCTCGTGTAGTTTCCTTCTTGAACATATTGAAGGCAGAATTCAGCTTCTTGATCACTTATTCCATATGGCCATTATTCCTCCTGGATACAGTTTTGCATTTGACTCTTTTTTTCTTTTTCTTTTCTGTTTGGCTTCCAATTCCCTGACACCCCTTTCCCTTGTCTGCTGATTTTTCATCAGTGAGACTGGGGTCCATCACAGCTTTAACATTTGTCTTGGTCAAATGTTGGAAGAAAATAAGCATGGAACAATTGTGTATTTCTAGCACTTCGTCATGTGTTTTCTTTCATGTACACTCATTTCATAGTCACACTCATTCAGCCACACAGATGCACGCTCACTCATCCACATGGCTACACTCACACGTGCTCAGGTACTTACACTCACAGAAATGCACATGCTCACACTAACTCACTCTCACGCTTGGCCTAGTCCTTACCCCCATCTCAACCTGAATAAATAGGCAGGTCTTATTGAAGTGTTGTTGTAGCCATATTTGTCCCAGGATACTAGAGAAACAAGGTAGTCTGGTTCAAAAACAGACTTCAAAGAGAAACTGCAGAGCTACAATTAATTTGCAAACTTAACACTATCAATTTGGCCTTGAATGGGGACGGGAGTGGCTGGCTCACTACAAAAGCAATTTTCCCTCTCTTGGTATTGACACCTCCTCATCAACTACTGGGAGTGGACCACAACCACCCTGACTAAATTGGCTTTCAACATTGGTTCTCCACTTGTAAAGTAACTCCCTTCTCTTCATGTGCCAGTATATATTTATGACTGCATCTGTAATTTTCACTCCATGCATCTGAACAAATGGGTTTTTTACCCACGAAAGCTTATGCCCAAATAAATCTGTTAGTCTTTAAGGAGCCACTGGACACCTCGTTGTTTTTAAGGTAGGTGAAGCGATATCTTTTACTGGATCCACTTCTGTGGGTGAGAGAGACAAGCTTTTGAGCTCCACAGAGCTGAAGAAGCGCTCACCCACCTTGTCTCTCTAATAATCTTTGTCATTTTGCCCATTAGTTTAAGGATCTGTCGTATAAACACTGTGTGCCTGTAGTTACCGCTGAAGAGGAAAGGGTGATGGCAAGCAATTGCTTCTTTCTCTGAGGAGTAATTGTTGCATCAGCATATGGCTTTAAGCTACTCTATTAAGTTAGTGTTTCTAGCACCTACCATATGAGCCTTGATTCAAAGCATACAGGGACAAAGTAAGCATCCCAGGGGAGGAGAGTCAGTCCTTTTGTAGTGCTCTTCTCTTCAGCACAGATCTTCCCAATGACCAGACAGACAGCATGGCGAGAAATAGATTTGATCTGTAGTGTGCCCTGGCCGATGGGATCTCTGGGGCAAATGTGGTTTATTACGGGAGCTTGTTGTGAATGGGCCGGGGGACTGTGGAGAAATGCACAGGGCTGAGAGCTTAGTTTAGTCTGAGAATTGCTCACATTCCCCACAAATTTTGTTTTCTTTTATTGTTGAAAATTTGCATCAGAGATAAGGAACCAGGAGGCTGAGGTTGCAGAGTCATTCACACCAAAGGAAGGAATCCCGCTGCATTTTAAGGGTTTTTTTGCATGAATAATTTGTGCGTGTCCCCTCATTCTGGGTCCTTGTTGCAACTGCTTCCCACACATGGGCTGGAGCTGGATACGAAGCCTCCTGTTTGAAGTGGTTGGTCTGCAGGATCTAACTGCATCAGCAGGCTGGAATGAATAGGGAATGAGACTGCTCTTTTAAAAGCAAGACTTAATTTTCCTGTGGAGAGAGCAAGAGCTCCTGGGGTCTGTGGGGTAAAGAAGCCCTCTGCTGCATATAAGTTGTTGTAAATATCAAGTAGGAGCATTAGGCCCTTGTCCTGCTCTTATTTCTGTCTTGTACAGCGCTAAGCACATTGATAGTGCATATAAAATGATTAATGGAGACTAAAAGCCTGCTCCTGTGGACTTCAGTCAGACCAGGCTGTGAGCATGAAACAAAAACAGAAAACTCACAGCTGAGTTGTCTGGGCCAGAAGCCTTTTCTCCTGGGCTCTTTCACACACTAGCCGTGGGTGTGAGAAGCATCCCAACTTCTGAGAGCTCATGGGAGTGGGACCTGTCGCTCCATGGCATGCTAACTGTACATCTGGTCCCATATTACAGGGCGCGTGGGGACACAGTCATGCACCCTGAAAGGAAATCTTGGGAAAGTGTTGGTGTGCCGATGGCGCCTGCCCTGGCAGTTGCGAATGAGGCTGGTGGGTCTCACAGCCCCCTTCTCTTCTCCCCACCATAATTTTGCATCATTTACTGGGCACTTACAATGTTACTGAGAATTGGACATTGCTGGAGATTCTGGAGGGCTTTGGGGCATCTCTGCTTCTTTCATCCCTCATCTAAAGCATTCACTCCTCCCACCTTCTCTAAATGAAATGGTTTCTTTGACTCTCTTATGCTGTCTCTCTGTGCCCATGGGGGCCCAGTCCCTTGGCATGGCCTTAGCCAGGTAGTGCAGACCATGTCTGATACCTACTGCCTCTTCAGCGGAGATGTGAAATTGGGAGGGACGCTTGTGTTGGCACAGGGGAATGGAAGTGGGAAGGCTTCTTCAGGCTGAGTCAGTTGAGCTGGGCTTACCTTGTCTCAAGTGGAAATAGTCATTAAGTCATGCACCATCTGACATGCATTAGGTCCCAGGGAAGATGACACTGGTACCAGCGGTTTCTTTCTGAGTCTTGGCAATCTGGAGACCCCTTGTCTGGCACCTCAAGGCGCTGCCCAGAAGGCAGCCTCCCTGCTGGTAACTTAGTGAGAATGTATTTGGCATTACCCTTGATACTTGGCGTCCTGACTTTATTTTTCATATGAAAAGCTATCACCTTCGTGGCCCATTTATTCCATCAAAATTAATACAAATGGCATTGGAAGCATGCGTGATCCCTACAGAATATCTCTACTTAGTGATCTGACACATTGTAACCCTAGAGCAAATGTAGCCATATTTTAAGTGAAAGAATAATAATATACATTTTTAGCTCCTTTCATCTGAGTATCTCAAAGTGATTTAAAATATTAGATAGCAGAAGGATCCTCTGTGACTTAGGCTAGTATTCTATTTTGCAAATGGGGAAATTGAGGCACGGAGCGATTAAATGACTTGATCAAGGTCACACAGAGCGTCGATAGAGCTGGAAGTAGTATCCAGGTGTGCTGGCTCTTGGCCCACGGGTCTAACCATCAGTCACACCCTCTGCTTTCCTTCACTGGTCTTCTTTTCCTAGCCTGAATATTGTGCCAATAGTGGATATTTCTGCGCTGTTTGGAAAGTGGAACCGTAAATAATTGATTGCTGTCACTTTGTATCACTTGGCGTTACACTGCAAGGCTTGATGCATTGCTCACTGTGTCAGTGTGATGGAAAGTTGCATAAACGGAGTCAATGAATTGCTAAGTGTTTAAAAATCTAGCCTGCAGCTCCTACCCCGATATACACACACAGACACACACACACCTCCCGATTTCATCTACAGACTTCAGCTGGAAACATTCTTATAGTGCTTTTAGCTTTTGCTAGCAAATCTAATTAGGACTCCTTGGAATAAGAGAGGGGCCAAACTTTTCAGCTAAATTTTTTTTGGCAAAAAAATAAATAAATGCAGATTTGGCAACATCGAAGCATTTATCGAATTTGTATCAATTCCCCAAATTGTTTGTGTTGAAAACAAATTCCTCCAACATTGAAATGTTTTGTTGTGACATTTGTAGGTTTGAAATGACTTTTTGTTTAGAAATTTCCTTCAATTTTATTTTAAAAATATTCAGTAACATTTCATTTTGATGGAGCGATTGGTAATGTTTAGTGTCAGGTCGAAGAAAACATTTAACTCGACCCAAAATGAATTTGCTTTTTTTTTTTTCCTCTTCGATTTGCCAATTTTTTTTAAAAAATTCGTTGTGGGTCCAACCCCACAAGACTGGGGTTTTACAGAGTAGCCAGGAAAGTGAAAAGTCTATTGTTTGCACTGCTCTCCTTGGAATAGGAGAACCCTGGACCCAACATGAGTTTAGCTCTTCCTCCCCCTCCCCCAGATGCTGTTGGAATGAGGTGAAGCTCCAGGCGCCCTCTAGGATCCTAGAACTGAAGTGGTCCTTCCCTCGGGCATGGGGGAGCTGTCAGTCACACACAGCCATGCCCTCCAGGCCCAAACCCCAATGCTTGTGTTTTGACTCCTTTGATCTCCCTCCCTCCCCAGCCCGGCCTGAGCGAAAGGAGCAGCTTGTCGATAAGCGCCCGCTCAGCCAAACTCCCACTTGCAGAATTCCCAGAAGACAACAACTGTGCATACAAGCCGGGCAGACGTCCGCGTGTGCATTTGCTATGCGCGCCTCTCGGGCGGGTTCAAAGACTGCTGATAAACCTGCAGCTTGGCCAGGTCGCTTCACGCCAGCAAATGCCAATGTGATGTGCACCAGCTCATGCTCCAGTTCCTTCTGACTCCATGGAGGTACTGACTGGATCCACCTGAGGGCTCAGGATGGGTCAGGCGGCTTTATGGCTGCTGTGTCTGGGACAGTGATGGGGTATAAAACCCCATCCTGGGCAGCACAGAGTTAATGAGCTCACCTGTGAGAGCTGTCAGACTGGCAGGGAGGAGCTTAAAAGGGGGAAACCCAGAGCAGAGAGGTCTTCAATTCTCAGCTCCCAGAGCAAGCGCTGGCTAAAGGCAAGAACGTCTCAAAGGACTGCTGCCTGGCAGCCCCCCCAACCCCCAAAAAGGGAAGGAGGGAGGGCATGATGCTGAACCACTTGTGATGGGCACTATTCATTTGCATTAGCCAGTGAGGCTAGTTGCCACAGTTTACCTGAAGCCCTCTGAGGGAAGGGAGCTGTACCACGAGTTTGTGTTTGACAGCCCCAGAATGGGGGGACACTCCAGGCTGGTTATGACTCTGACTGGATTGGTGTGGTGGAAAACCTGGACAGGGCACAGCAGAGCCCTGGGTGAGTGCTGTGTCCCGGCCTAGGGGTGCCCTGGAGTAGGAACCCTAGTGACAGAGAACATCACGGTTCCCCTCTTCCTGTGCAACAGGAAGCTATCCTCTGTAACTTCCTTACCTCTCTCTGGAAGCACATTAGTTCTGGACATGCTCTCTGTTGCCCCATGGGATTAACACCCATGTAAGATAGCACAGGAATGTAGAGCAGGAGGAGATGGATCACCCTTTAAACTTTGAGTGAGAAGCCCAGATTTTCTGGAGGACACCCTGTGTATGCAAACGGGGGTTCACATGCATGCAAACAATTGTGCATGCTGCTGGTGCAGCGTTAGAGGCCACTTTGGAAAGTTTGGTTCAGAACATTTTTTTGTGTTAGCGTGATTGTGTAAAGAGTGTACCCAAGTCTGAGTGGTGACCCCTGGGTACGTATTACATTACTCCAGGTCTGTCCCTTGGCTTCTCCTGGTGTTGCCTGGTTGTGCATCTTTTGTTTCTTCTAGTGTAATCCCTTCTGTGTTTGAAGCCAAATCCAGCAAAGTGGTGGCAAGAGGGATCCTCTGGGGTGAGCTGTCTGAGTCTCTTCCCATATACATATGGTGAGGCATCATCCTACCAAATTTCTTCGGTTGGTCAAGCTAATTGAGGGTATGAAGAATCTAGGCAGGAGCTGTTTCTTCAGTTCAACTAGCCAGAGGGACAAGAAATACAACCTTCAAGGTTAGAGACACTCAGGGTACATCTACACTGCAAAAAGAGACCAGTGGCAGTGAGTCTGAGCCCAGGACAACTGACTTGGGCTACAGGGCTTGTACTAGGGGGCTAAAAACAGCAGTGTAGATGTTTGGGCTCAGGCTCAACCCAGGGAGGGTTTCGGAGCCCTGGCTCCAGCCCGAACCCAAATGTCTACGGTGCTATTTTTAGCCCCCGTAGCGTGAGCTCAATTCAGTGGACCCAGGCTCTGAGACTCACTGCCGTGGGGTTGTTTTTGCTGTGTAGATGTACCCTCAGTTCCCAGCTGGATGGAGCCACCATACCTGGCTCCTTTGCCGCTCCTCCTATGGCCCAGGGCATGATGGGAACGTTAATGAGCTTTAGTTTTTCTCAGCTGGTGCAACAGACTCTTAGCCAAGTGGGTGAATTTTAGAGCATCTCTGAAGCTGCTCTAAACTATGCCAGAGCCCAGTCTACTGTAGAACAGCTGTCAGGACCAGGGAGATACAACTGGCTCCTTTTGGCCTCCTCACCCCCACTTATTTGCACCCACTGGATAATGGAGGCAGCTAAGAATCTGGCTCTTAATTCTTGCTGAGGATGATGGAAATGGTTGAAATCAAAAGGCTCATCTGAGGGGTTCAGTGTTTAGGGCCTGAAAAGACCATTATTATCATCTAATCCAGGGGGTCTCAACCTTTTTCTTTCTGAGGCCCCCCAACATGCTAAAAACCCCTCCCTGGCCCACCTGTGCCCCAGCTGTTTTTCTGCATATAAAAGCCAGGGCCGGTGTTAGGGGATAGCCAGCAGGGTAATTACCTAAGGCCTCATTCCACAGGGGACCCTGTGAAGCTAAGTTACTCAGGCTTTGACTCAGCCCCGGGTGGCGGGGCTCGGGGCCCCAGGCTTCAGCTCCATGCAATGCGACTTCAGCTTTCTGCCCTGGGCCGCAGCAAGTCTAATGCGGGCCCTGATTCGCGAGCCCCCTGAAACCTGCTTATGGCCCCCGAGGGGACCCCTGGTTGAGAACCACTGATCTAGCCTGACCTGCTGCAGCACGCAGGCCAAAGAACCACACACAGTAATTTCTGGCATCGTAGAGGGCTGAAACCCATAATTCGGTCTGGGGGATCTTCGCATTAGAACCCTCCTATCACTTCACTCTGCTCTTTTGTCCCTGCTTACCCTGGCTGTTGCCTGCTGCTATGAAGGGTTTGGGTCACAGAGGATTCAGGCTGCATCAGCAGTAATTCTGGACTGGTTGGAGGTTGACGTGCAGGATGGGGTGGGTGACAAGGAGAGGGCCACCTGCCTAAGGATGTTTTGTAGGGTCTGAGTCCATAAAAGACAAGTGGTCATTTGGCTGTCACTGTTGTCGGCAGCTGGTGCTGGCTTGAATGCACTCAGTTTGTACTAAATAAAACTCCGCGTGTAGACTTTGGATTATCAGTGCGATGGCTTTAAAAAGACAGAGGATGTTTAAATAATGCTGACATGGTTGTGAAGTTGTATATACATTTGCCATCTATGTTGCAGGCTACATCAATCTGAAGACCCAAAGATATAGTGTCTGGTGATGGCTGGCATGCTTAACGGTAAATCTCAACCTCCCTGGATCATTTCTGGACCGTTCAGCAGTGCCTTGGAGTTTAACCCAAGCTCAGCCAGGGCCCAGACATCAGAAGGAGCAGCTTTCTCAGGGAAGGGTGCTGAGGTTGTTAGCTGGGATCTTGGTCTTATGTGTCTTCTAAAAGATGCGCCTTCAACAGCAGCTTCAGCTCACATCCTTCCCCTCCCTCTGCAGGTGCTGAGGACCAGTGGAGTTCTGCTGCAGGAGGGGATGGAGGGTCGGGTCCCCCTGGGGGGAATTTTTCTATTGTGTACCATGCAGCACAGCTATATGGAGACTCTCTGTACCCTAGCAGAGTGGATGAGGGGTTTTGTGGGGGGTAGCTCGGAAAAAGATCAGTGGGTTAGTAACTATGCAGTTCCGTCACCCATTCCACCCAGATAGGGGGGACATGCCAACCACCAGGGCTACTGCAGCAGATGGGCATTCCTTCTTTCCCCAGATCTCCCAACTGCACGGCCAAGTGGCCCGGGCCATGTATCAAGGACACCGTTTTGCTCTGTGCTGTAGCACCAATTCAGCACTGACTCAGAGGGAAGAGCCCCCCGTCCTAAATCACCAGCTCCATTTCCGGAGCTTTCTTGGTCAGTCTCCCATCTAAATACTAACCGCTCCTAAATCGGCTTAGGCTGGGCCTTTTCTAACCTCACAAACTAAGTCAGGATGGCTACAGTGACCAAAGGGAATTAGCTGAGTGGCCAGTTTTACCCTCAATGTCCAAATGATCACGTGAACAAAGGGAAACCAACAGAGGAACATTTTTTAAAAGAAAAAGCACAGCAAGGAGGACTCCTTTGAGAACAAGCCCTTATTGTGTTCTCTCTGTTAGATCAAGCTGGGCTCTCGCTCCACTTGACAGGGCACAGGCATATCCTAGTTCTGATCAAAAACTTGACTTGATGCCCCTCGTCAAAAGCCCATCAGAAATGTATTGCTGGCTGCAGGGAGGTGCCGCACGTGCAGGGATAGGCTGTCCCCATCAATCTCGCTTGCCTTGTATTTTGGAGGCAGTATGTTCCGGTGAATCAGACATTGGGCTGGGACGCAGGAGACTTGGTCCTATTCTGACCTGCTGGGTGACCTTGGCCAAGTCACTTCCTCTCTCTGTGCCTCCATTTCCACTCTTCGGTTGTGGAGATTTCATGGTCTTTGGGGCAGGGACCCTCTTTATATGTGGGTGTAGAGGGCCTACCACAATAGGGCCCTGACCTTGGCTGGGGCCTCTAGGTTCTACTGCACTCCAATAATAAGTTATCCCATGTATCTCTTGGCTAAAGGTGAATTATTGTGCAAAGAAATAGTGCAGAGTGGGCCAGCATAGAGACAGAATATTTCAGGCCCTCGACCATAAACACTGCCAGGAAACTGGCTAATCCTGAGCATACAGACTACCTCTCGGCTGGGCAGTCTCCAAAAGGTTAATAGGAAATAAAGATTATAAATTAAAAAAATCCAGCAATAATCAACAGTGCATGCCTGTGACTTTAGACAGCAGTCTGGGGGAAGCTTGGGCGTTAGTGAGTTACACTGAGAAACCACTCCCCTTTTTCATGCTTAGCAAGCCCAAGTCTCACCCACTTGTCAGTGTGTGTTATGTATCCCCTTCGCTTCTTGATCCACAGAGGATCTGAGACTGTTACAGCCCTCAGCCGCAGAGCCTGGCTCTTTAGCTCCAGAGATATGGATTTATGCATTTAGCTTTGGATCAATCCCTGGTGTTGGCCAAGATTGCAGTTGACACGCAAGCACACACTTGGCCCCCTGTTTTATGGCTCCGTACCAGCCCACAGAGCTGGCTGAAAAAATTCTCCTGCCCTCTTTGGCTCTTGAACTAAATTCCCTCCCTCTCTCCCCGCGAGGGGATCCCTGTGGAGCAGGGTCGAAGTACATTGGCAGGCCAGTGCGTGGGAAGCTTACGCTTTTACTGTTTGTGCTATACCTGTCCGGAGCATAAATAGAGGACTTTGGTCTCCAGGGCTGTGGATCCTGAGTCTTTCACCAGCACAAAAGGCACTTAACCAGATTTTGTTTTCAAATGTTCCCCTTCTCACGACAGCTGGCAATGAGTAATCAGAACAGGGAAGCAGACTGCTCTCCTGAGACCTGGTATTAGTAACTCATTTTGCCCTTTCCGGCAAAGCCGTGATCAAATCCGCAATAATGTCGCTCTGTATCACGTCTGCGGCTAATAACCCAGATAGGAGACATGCAAACATCTCTTTAGAAGCCTAGAATTGCTCTGGGAAGATAAGGCGAATGAAGACGAGGATTAGCTAACTTGCTGAGTCATTGTGGCGGACACACATTTTCAATATGTTTCATGGGGAACATGGAGTTTAGTGATCAAAGCAGCTGTTTCAGTTCCAAAAAGCCTACAAATCATATTTGAGACCAGATTGCTGACTGCCATGGCCCCCCTCCCTTCCCCAGAGCCTTCCTCTGGTTGGGGTTAGCTGGGGATTACTGCATCACTTCTGGTATTTTGTGCCCCCACCCCGCAAAGAGCAACCCACCGTTTGGAGCATGGCGAGACCTGAGGCCTGACTTCATTGTTATGTTGTCATCCCTGTCCAAGGTGCCAGATTTCAAAGACAGCAGCAATAGCACAGGAGGATAAGGTTTACTCTCCTCTATCACCCGGGGCTCATCAAATCCTGCTTCCTGCCTTGCAGTTGCACGGTTGCGATGCAGGGTGCTTCGCCAAAAGGCAGTTCCCCATACGCTGTAATGCACCGCGGTAGCTGCAGAGTGCTGTACCTGTATGGGGGTGGAAGGAGCAGACATCAGCTTCCCTTTGGGGGAACGTTTCAGGAGTGGAAGCAGCAATGAAGGCAGGAACAGAATGCCAAGGAGCAGCTTGAACAGGCTCAGAGTGGATTTATTTGGTTTAAATATCCCTAGGGAGACACAGGGCAGATTCTCCCTTGTGAGTGAGCTCCACTCAGCTCAGGGGAGTGGTGTTGGGGGGAAGGTTCGGGGAGCTAGTTATGGTTCCTGGAGTCTGTGCTGCCTAGCTCTGGCATCTATTAGAGCACCCCCTAGGTTGCTCTAACTTACACCTATAGAGCTCTGCCATGCTCTGTCTACATCCCCTCCCTAGCCCCATCACCCCATCTCATGGTAGGGATGTGGCTAGCACAGGTGTGGGCTCTGCCATCTTTATACCAATGGGGAATCCCCCCCCCCAGTAAGAGGAATTCTCCATGGGCTGTTTATGGCCAGAATCTATAGCAGCACCAAGGGGCAAACCAGGATCTGCCCCGGCCTATCTGTGCGATGCACATGACACCTAAGTGGATTCCACTGAAACTTAGTAGGGCTAAAATGCCGCATCTCTGTGATAAGTAGAATGGATGGGCCAGTTTGGCTTAAAATTAGACTCTCCTCCCATAGGATCATTTCAAACCTTCTCCTGTGCTTCCTGTTGAACTGGATCCACTCAGGAAGTGTTGCCTCCCCTGTTTCTGCTCTCTTCTCCCTCCCTCTTGGTTGATGCCGGAGGCCCATTGCTGCCTCTGCTGCACTCTTGAACTCCCCCGGTAATCGTGCCCCATAAGGCCTAGCGCTCCTGGCAAGCCCCAAATCTGGCAGCTTCCCAGGTAGTGCTGCGTGTTCCACTCAGGGAAGCCAGTGGGGGAGCAGCAAGCCCATATCGGCACCTGGCCAGGCCAGGAGGACAGCTGTGTGATTTTTTGCCTGGAAGAAGACTCCAGGGGGTGTGGGAGGATGAGGCTCCTCTTCCAAAAGAGCTTTGGTGCAGAGTCTGCTAAGGGAGATCAGTACAGGGAGATGGATGATGTGTAGCATCTCCCCAGGAGGATTCTGGGATGGGGGAAGGGCTGTCAAGTTTCACATGAAGCATGTTGCTGCAGAGGGGTGGGTGTGGGAAGCACCTGCCTGATAAAGGGTGGTGACAGGAAGGGGATGGGATTAGAGGGTCCTTGCCAGGTGTGGCTAATTTGGGTGAACTTCTGGGTGCTTGTCCAAAGTGGACTCTAGACTCTGACCCATTGCCAGCTGTGATCCCTGGAGATCAGCACAGTGCTGAGAGAGAGACAAGTTCCACTCCTCTCTCCGTCACGTTGTTAGCTGTGGTGAGCTCGTTCTGCATGAGTAGCTTGATATTATGAGCATCCAACTATGCCAAGTTTGGCAGGGTGAGTCTGATCTGATCTGGGCCTTGGTGTCTGTCCTCCCCTGAACCCATCCTCTTTGCTCTGTCCTGAGAGCCCTCAGCTCTTCGCATGTTCCCTCAGCATCTCTCTGGCTTGGCACAGCGGTCTATGGAACCTGATTGGTTAACTCACTCGGGCTGGGCCAGGAGTCCAGGAGAGAGAAATGATCTTGGTCATCCATTGATGGAAGCAAAACTGAGCTCAGCCTTGTTTAAAAAGATAAAAAAGTGGCTCAAATTGGGGCCCCAGATCCAAACCCCACACCTCCCTCCCACACAGAGGAAGAGGAGGGCCTGTGTGTATAATGGGATGGGTGAGCCAAACGCCGGATCCCAGAGCACTGGGCAAGTCTGGATCCATACTCAACATGCTGGCGTGGGAACATCTCTGTTTTAAAGCTTCTCAAGTGCTGGGTTAACTCTATTTT
The DNA here is from genome assembly GCF_028017835.1 of Emys orbicularis. NCBI lineage: Eukaryota > Metazoa > Chordata > Testudines > Emydidae > Emys > Emys orbicularis. The sequence continues at coordinate 19,402,945 of NC_088700.1, read as the reverse complement.
CCTGTCCACCCACCACTGGGCTCCCTTGGAACCACGTTGCCAAAATTATCCAAGGATCTGACCAGCATCAGAAATTTCTTGAGCAAAACCTGTTCTTGTGACTTCTCCAGACTATTCCAGCAGCTCTGTACAAGCATCCAAATGTTGTGGTTCTTATTCTAATTCATCCCAAACTCAGGCTCTCTTCAGTTTTTCCTGTCTCGATGCTGTCCTTATTGACTATAGTAAATAAAGACGAGGCTTACCAAAATGGTCCGTCTTGTTTCCTTGACATGTGCATCAAATGGTTGAGTTAATTTCCCATATTACTTCTTTGCTTTGCACCCTTCCTGGAGCCATTGGGATATTGCATATGCTGTGTGTGTCTTGGATCTTTTTCACTCTCTTTTTCCTTTTCTCATTTGCTTGCTTTTTTTTTTAATGAAAAATAATTAAAAAAAAAATCCTGAAACAACAACAAAAACCAGCTAAAGGACTAAGCTTCTTAAAAACACATCTGTGTGACGAGGTGGGTGAAGTAATATCTTTTATTGGGCCAACTTCTCTTTTGTCTCTCGAATATCCTGCGACCAAAACAGCTACCACAACACTGCAAACAACAGTGGAAGATAATGAATTTTGCTGTCTGATATGGACACTCCACAACATGAAGAAAAAGGAAGCAAAACTTAGCAGCAACATCTACTTCCTGAGCAAATGCAAGATAACAGCCGTTGGTCCAATAAAAGATATGACCTCACCCACCTTGTCTCTCTAATATCCTGGGACCAACATGGCTACAACACCACTGCAAAGAACGTATTTTCTATGTATAAGTATAAACCTATGCAGTGAACCTAGGGTGACCAGATGGGATGAAGAAAATATCGGGACACATGGGGGGGGGGGGGAGGGGTTCCCGCAGGCAGAGCAAAAAAAGCGGAGTCCCGCCGGCGGAACAAAACAAAACAAAAACAGGAGTGCGAAATATCGGGACAAATTGCGTCCCGACCAAACATCGGTCGGGACGCGGGACAAACGCCTAAAAATTGGGACAGTCCCGATTTTATCGAGCCGTCTGGTCACCCTAAGTGAACCAAGCCCTTCTGAACTACATTCCAGCTAAAGGAATAAAGGACTCAACAGAATGACTCAACTGTCCATGCTCCCGGGGTGCCAGATGGCAACAGGCTGATATGAAAAAGGAGCAGTCCTTTTCAAAAGCACCCTAGAATCCAGGGTCATGTCTACACTACAGGCACCACAGCAACAGAACTAAATTGCTGCAGTGCCGTGGTGTAGACACGCCCGATGGTAACAGAAGGGGTTTTTCTGTCAATGTAGGTAATCCACTTCCCCAAGCAGCAAGAGCTAGGTTAATGGAAGAATTCTTCTGAGCTGCATCCGTGCCAGATGTGAAACTGGCTTAACTGCAGTGGCTGTGATTTTTTTTTTTCACGCCTCTGATCACTGTAGCTATGTCAACCTAACTTTTCTGTAGCTCGTGCCTGGGAAACGCACCCTTTTGGCTTTGAAAGGGTTTGGTAGACTTGATCCTCTTAATTCCCACTGTTGTTGGGTATAGGCCCTTTGCTGGGTGTGACTCAAATCACATGCTGCTGTTTCAGATGGATGGGTGGGTTTTATGCACCGTGTTGGATGACAGGGTGCAGAATCCCCCCCCCCCCCAACAGGGTATACAGGCCCTTTAAAGCTTGAGGGGAACCCTCCTAGGCCAGCACAAACTCTTTGCAGGTTTACTTGGGGGCAGGGGTACAGTCACTCATGCTGCAGACTGTGCTGGAATTGCAAGCTTCTGCTTTAAGAGTGGGGCTCGGTAGCAAAGCGTGCAAGCAGTGGCTGGTGAGTGTGCCTCACTGCTTTAGGAAGCAGGCTGCTTTGTCTCCCTCTGCTTTGGTTTTCTTATGTTGTCATTGAGAGATCTCAGAATTAAAGGAGCATTGCATTGCTAGGTCCATCCAGCCCAGTATCCTGTCTACCGACAGTGGCCAATGCCAGGTGCCCCAGAGGGAGTGAACCTAACAGGTAATGATCAAGTGATCTCTCTCCTGCCATCCATCTCCACTGTCTGACAAACAGAGGCTAGGGACACCATTCCTTACCCATCCTGGCTAATAGCCATTAATGGACTTAACCTCCATGAACTTATCCAGTTCTCTTTTAAACCCTGTTATAGTCCTAGCCTTCACAACCTCCTCAAGCAAGGAGTTCCACAAGTTGTTCGTGCGCTGTGAAACACATCATCACTGAAGGGGAAGAAGTGATGTTAGGGAAGCAGTCTGAGCTTTGGGACCCCAAAAGCACTTCGCTTCTGATTGGTTTTAAGGCCAAAATTGGAAGTCCATGAGCAGGGCCATCCTTAGGCGTATGCAGCATACATGTAGGGCACCCGAAAATGTGGGGCCCCCCTGTCTACCCTGCCGCCTCTTCCTATCTCTGTTCTGACCCTTCCTGCAAGCTTCCACAGCTGGCTGCTGCAGCCTGGTGAGTCTTCCTCTGGAGGGGATCTAATAACTTAAAAGCGAAAGTCTTCCATCCTGCCAGCCCTATTAGCACAACATTGAAACTGTTAAAGAGCCATTCGAGTGGTAAAGAATCCATTTAACAGGCATTTGCCAACCCCCAGTTATCTACTGTCAGTTTCTGAATTTACTGACAAAAACAGTTATGCATGACTGTAATATTTCCTCAGAACATGTTAGGCTACAGGACCTTAGTTTAAAATTTGCTTTAAAAATATTTCATTAGTGTGTTGCTGAAGATTATAAAATCACAACTCTAAAAAATCCTTGCACAGATTTTTAGATGCACAATCTGAGTGTTCATCTTTAGCCTTAAATGCTTGGATCTTCAGACATATAGTTTTTTAAACAAATGCTTCAAAAGACCCCCCTTATCTAAAATACACATGTGAGCCCGGGCTGCCGTTGGGCACCAGTTTAATAATAATACTGCATAGGGCCCCATAAACCCTAAGGATGGCCCTGTCCATGAGTGGGGGGAGATGGGGGCAGGACCTTTCCTTTATCCTGGGTAATGAGGAACAAGCTGGTTCCTAGCTGGTCTCTTGTGAGATCCAGGACTTCACAGTTGTTGGAAAATGTATTCCCTCCTGGCAATTCCCTCCTTGCCTCCTGGGGCAAGGCAGGCTGGGTTATCAGCGGGTAGATAACGCTGCCCCTTTCCCAGTCGAGGAGAGACTTAAATGGAAGCAGGCTATTTCTTGGTCTGATCCTTTTTGCTTTATAGTGGACCTTTGAAGCGGACACTTCTGATGAGTGTCTGAACCTATTTCTACTGGAATGTGTAGACACATCACTGTCGTTTTGGTTAGGGTGAACTGTTTTTAAAAAGAAAAGCTCCAGGCAGGGAAAATTGATATTTTTCTATTTTGGTTATACATTCCATGAGATGCCTTTCTATTTGTTTGCTTAATGTGCCACGCCCTATCTTCATTCTCAGCTATTTTGTTCAGTGACCGGGCCTGGCTGTCCTTTAGGAATCGTTGTTTTTAGCTTCTTTCATAGCATTCTGTGTCCTCCAGTGAGAAGTCCTTCGGGGTAGACGGGTGTGCATGTATTTATTTAGTGACTCGTACTGGCTTATTGACTTTAACACCTTCTTTGAATCCCACTTAAATGCAGCTCTTGTCCTATGATTTCAAATTGATTCAGTTTTCTTCCCTGTCAGCAGTTTCCCTCCCCCAGCTCATAAATTTCACCAATAAATCTTCTGATTTGTGACCTCTCTAATGTAAGCAGCTGTAAAAATAGTTTTGAAAATACCTCTCTGTGTAAAGAGGCAGATTGTCCCTTAACAATATCTTATTTCTTAATCCTGGAATTATATATTTTAGAAAACACATGGTATTTCTCTGCAAAAGCCAGTGCTCCGTTTCCCCGTGATTCTTCTGTAATTACTGCCTCAAAAGAGACTTTTTCTCTGTTTGTTTTTTTGGTTGCTGTGGTTGCAGATTAGAATATGGAGATATGAATCATTCATCGGCTCAGACAAACACTGGTGTACAACTGAATGGGCTGCGTATGCCGGTCCACAAGAGGGCGCTGTCTCTTGCCAGCTCGGTAACGAACGCCCACAAATTCCTTTCCTTCATGCCCCTGCATTTCTGAAAACACAGCAGCAAATGTCTCTGGAAGCACCCGAACCAAATCAACTGTTATTTGTATATGCAAATGTAGTATTTGCATGTAAGCCCATTAAGCCACTCTGGGTGCATCTTTTCCATCCCCAGGGGGAGCAGACTAAGCAGTTATTTGGGCATATGCTAGATTGCAAGCTCTCTGGGGCAAGCGCTGTCATTTTGTTCTGTGTTTGTACAGCGCCTAGCACAATGTGGTCTTGGTCCATGACTGGGTCTTGGAGGCACTCCGCTAATAATCATGAGGGAGAAATTGGATTAGGCATTGGCACTTCAGACTCCTGCATCCCCATGCATAGCTGGATGGTGTCAACCAAACTTAGATGAGATCAACTCTACAGAGTGCAGAAAACATCTGGAGTTCAGGCTTGGCCAATAAAATCCGCAGCTGCTATTGATTCTTTCTCATGTGCAGAGGGCTACGGTGGGTACTAGGGGATTAACTTGGTTCCTGTGAACAAAGCATCGAGAAGCAGTGACGGATGTTTTGCGTGATCCATTGCTTGCTGTACCTGAGGGATGGAGCTCAGACTGTTGCATCTGTAGTTGTCTGCTCCGATAAGGGCAGTTGGATCTCAGAACTCAAAGAAGGCTGGGGAGGAACAGCAATGAATGCATCACTTCCACTTTGTAGAGCATTCATTGCCCATTTTGTCAGGTGTATTAAGGACAGGGCGGTGGAATCAGCTTCCTCTGAAACATCAGATAACCCTCAGAGGTGCAAACAGCTGAGCGAGAGATCAGCAATTGGATGCTACCAGTGTTGAGATACCCGCCTGGATGGAAGAATCATCTGATCCACTATGGACAATCTTAAATAACTTCCATTTTTCTAAAACCAGGTGGGCTGAGCGGTGCATTTGCCACTTGCAAAGGCAGCTGTGTTAGGCATCCATCTTATTTCCTGCTGTTCATTTTGCTGAAAAGCAATGGACTGACAGCACCTCCTAGAGGGTGGAATGCACAGCGCAAGCTTTCCTGGCCCTGTTCTAGTATCCCTCAGTCTTGATCTGTGATGACACCATGTACGTTTCAATGCTTAGTCTTGGCTCTGTCCTGAGCAGGGACTGCTGGTCATGCCAAATAGGGCAGTAAATTTGTGCTGTGGACAAACGCCTTCTAATACCTAGGGCAGAGAACCACCAAACTCATCTCATTGATGACTTAAGGTGGAATTTAAATCTAAGTCCCCAGAACTAAAAAGCGAGAGCATTAGCCTGGTTTCCTCCCCACCCTGTGAAAATGCCTCTGGAGTGAACCCAAATGCTGGTGTTTCTGGTGTACAGTGCTATTACAGTATTTCAGCGGTAATCAGGGGAAAGGCTGGTGGTACATGTCTGACAGCAGACAGGCAGAGGAGCGCTGCAGGAGAGACAATTGTCTGTAGATTAATTCAGAGGCATGTTCATTTTTAGCAGAGTATCTGGCCCATTTACATCAGAATTCTTCCCCCCCCCTTCCATCCTGAAGTGGTTTTCACTCCTTTTTTATTTCCTCTTGAGTGCTCTGCACATCCCGGATGAAGCGATGAGACTCACCCCCCAGCCCCATTTGCTGCTCACCCTGAGCCCTTGTGTTGCTGATGCCAAGCTTGCAGATGAGAGAGAGTGCACTGCTGGTACTCCCTGGGCCCGTCAGTGTCTGTCTCTTCTCAGGCATAGTTGTCTATGAATAGTTGAATAAAGCAGGAATAAGCAAACCCCCCACACACTCAGGAACAGCCGAGGGAGCTTAGGAGAAGATGCAAAAATCCAAGCTGGTGCAGCCATTTTCATTTGGGGAGTTACCTAGAATAAAGGATCCAATTCGATTCTGCTGAGCAGAGACACACCATTCCTCTCGCCGTTTGTCCCCAGTCCCCTGACAGACCAGGGAGAAAGGGAACCAGGAATTGACCCTGGTCTTTTGCATGGCACAGGAATGGGCTAACTGATGTATCAGCATCTTATACTGCATTAGCCTGTACCTTGTTACTATTCTGTGCGGCCTCTGCTTCGGGAAAGTACTTAAACACGTCCTTAAAGTCCATCCCCATTTAGCAAAGCAGTTAAGCACCGACTTAACTTGAAGCATGTGCTTAAGCACTTTGCTGAACAGGGATGTTTTCCAGACTCAAGGCTGAAAGATGGGGACGGGCTGGATGGACACAACTGATTGCAACATGGGTTGCTACTAAATGGGACAGAGTGGTCTTGTGGCTAAAATGAAGCAACGGCAGTCAGGACTCCTGGGTTCTGTTCCCAGGTTTGTTGGTGACTTGTGTGACTCCAAGGATATGTCTACATTGGCAAGTTTCTGCGCCACAAGTGATACCACTTTTATTAGAACGCTGGAAATTAAGTCGCTGTTGCGTGTCCACACTGTGCTCCTTGTGACTGGAGCATGTCCACATTAGTAGCTCTTGAAACACCACAGAGAGCAGTGCATTGTGGTAGCTATCCCAGTGTGCAAGTGGCTGCAGCGTGCTTTGGGAAGGGTTTGCAATGCCTCATGGGGCAGGCACAGCGTCACATGATGCAGGTTTCCCAATCCCATTGTTCCATGGGCGTCCTACTACATTGCCAGCTGCTTTTCAACTGAAGTGGGGGGGGGGAAGAGTGTGTGACAGGGAGTGTGTGTGTATATGGAGGAGACACCCACACCCACGCACACCCGCAAAGCCTATCAGAAAGGTGCTTTGAAAGGGGAGGGGCGCATGTCTCCAGGGCCGCCGAGCTCAAAACAATGAGCAGAGCAGTCACTTGAGGCATTATGGGACAGCTCCGGAGGCCAATTACAGCGCAGAAAGCAATCAAGTGTCTACACTGGCCACAGAGCGCTGGAGCCTCTGCGCAAACAGCCTGACGACTCTCGGCGAGGTGGCTTTTTTTTACAGCGCTGCAACTGAGGAGTTTCTGCGCACAAAGTGGCTTGGCGGTGTGTACACGTCTGCCGTTTGAGCGCAAAAAGCTGCTTTCCTGCGTAGAAACTTGCCAGTGTAGACAAACCCTGAGCAAGTCAGTTCATCTCTCTCGGAGTTGTTTTCTCCGTTGGTGAAAAGGAGCTAACGCTGCTCCCCCGCCTTCGTAAAGTGCCTTTTGCCTTACAAACAACGAGCACCGTCGAAGTGCAAAGTAGGCTGATGATTGCTGAAGCTCCAACAGCCCGCTCGGCACCAGACCCAGACAGAGCGACAGTCCTTACCCAAAAAGAACGAGGCGTACTTGTGGCACCTTAGAGACTAACAAATTTATTTGGCCATAAGCTTTTGTGGGCTAAAACTCACTTCAGGGTTTAGCCCACGAAAGCTTATGGCCAAATAAATTTGTTAGTCTCTAAGGTGCCACAAGTACGCCTCGTTCTTTTTGCTGATACAGACTAACACGGCTACCCCTCTGAAACCAGTCCTTACCCAAAGGCTCTTACCGCTGAAATCGCTGCTTGTTTCGGCACTAGTAACATGTTTTATTCTTCACAATAAAAGTTTGATAGTAACAAAACAAAGGCAAGACTTCAGCCCTGGGTGTTTAATGTTTGTTGGAGACAAGGGAAATGCAGTATCGGAGGCATTGCTCAATGCCGCGGTGAAGATGATAAAAGCTCTTGTTTTCAAAGAGATGACATTATATTTGTCCTGGCATCTGTGTTTGGGGAGTTTATTTCTCCCCACTTCATTAATTACAGCAGTCCTCACTATGGTTCTCTCTTCTTTTTGTTTTGTTTTCTTTGCTTTGCTTTGGGGTAAAGGTGGTGGTGGTGGTGGTGGGGAACCCGCAAAGGCCCCAGGATGAGTGGATGCCAGAGGAATGTGCCCTGTGTTTGTGTGTGCAGGGAGACACCGCTGCTGAGCAAGGCAAAGCCCACAGTCTGGCATGAGTTGGTTGTTTTTATAGGTGCTGTCTCCCCTGAGTCTCATTAAGCCTGAGTTTACTTATCTGGTTACTGAGCGGCATTAGTGTGGAATTCACACCTCTCATCAGCAGCAGTGCAGTTAGCTCCACTGATTTAAATGCTGCTGTTTAAAGTGTTGTTTGAGGCCCTGCCTTGGTGGGCCAAAAGGATGCTCTGGGGTCCCACTGGCAAGTGATACCTGTCCTGCTTGAAAAACAACAAGGAGTCTGGTGGCACCTTAAAGACTAACAGATTTATTTGGGCATAAGCTTTCGAAGTGAGGTTTTTACCCACGAAAGCTTATGCCCAAATAAATCTGTTAGTCTTTAAGGTGCCACCAGACTCCTTGTTGTTTTTATAGATACAGACTAACACGGCTACCCCCTGATACTGTCCTGCTTGCTTACTGAGCTATAAAGACTGGGAGTAGGGTGACCAGACAGCAAATGTGAAAAATCGGGACGGGGTGGGGGGTAATAGGAGCCTATATAAGAAAAAGACCCCAAAATCGGGACTGTCCCTATAAAATCGGGACATCTGGTCACCCTAACTGGGAGTCTAAGTACAGAGCCGGGCTCTGTAGCCCAAGCCCTTGTGACATGTATATAGTTAGCTCTGTACCTCCTCGGTTCAGACTCTGGTGTTGCCAAACTGGTAGCTGTCATCCTATTTTCTTTAACTGTGTTAGCTCAAGCCCTGTGAATGCTTAAGACACAGGCTGACCCATTTGAAGTTGTTAGCTGGTCATCACGTAGCTCCATAGGGCATGTAAGGACAGGCACAAACCAGAACCCTGGCTCCAAATAGCCCTGAGTATTGGGAAAGTTCAATCAGGATCTGAACTTGTGTGGCTTGGGCTCATCTCTGAACATGAAACAGAACAAGACTCTAATGCAGTGTTTCTCAAAGGTGGCCACCAGGGCCTTTTCTTGCAGCCACAGCCATCTGGGCTGTGATGGGGGGGGACTCAAAGCAGTGGTCCCTCTCGCAGGGCCGCCAGCAGCCGTTGGGCCCTGCCCCCTTCCAGAGACTCTGGAGGTGCAGGCAACTGGTGAATTCCCCATTTTCCTGGGGGGTAGGGGAGGCTTCAGCCATGGGGCTTTGGGCTCCGTCCACACAGTGGCAGGCTCTGGATCCAGGCTCCGGCCCCAGGCTCACCACCCCTGCCATCGTCCCTGGGCCCTGCTGCCTCCCTGCCCACCTCCCCATCCAGGGCTTAATTTGTCCCAGGGCTTGCCGGGGCTGAGTAGGTCTGCTGTGAAAAGTGATATTTTTCTTCACAGCAGAAGACTTACCAGCTAGCAAGTCTTAAGGGGGGGAAAAAAGCGCAACCAAGAAAGCAAAAGAATCAACAACAAAAGACAAGTGCCTTATTTGTGTTTCTATTCTGTTTAGGTCCAGTAAAGAATAGAGACAACTGTAAATTACTTTTATTACTGAGTCTGGAAAAAAAACCCTACTTAAATAAATTACAATGATTTGGATATGCATATGTGCATATTTATTTGTTTTTCCTAAAGTTCATTAAGTATTTTAGGAAAAATTGTCAGTGTGGCTACCAGCAAGAGTTGATGGCCGCACTCTGAGGCCACCGAAAAATGTGTTGTGAGAAGCCCCTGCTAATGTGACTAAGTTCATCTGGAACCCAAGCCCAACAGAGCAGCAGTGTATGTATGTCAAGGCTGTATCCCTACTTTGAACTTTAGGGTACAAATGTAGGGGCCTGCATGAAAACTTCTAAGCTTATCTACCAGCTTAGCTCTGGTCCGCTGCCACCATCTTAAGAATTCCCTCCCTGGGAAGCCTTGAGAAACCTTTCACCAATTCCCTGGTGAATACAGATCCAAACTCCTTGGATTTTAAACAAGGAGAAATTGACCCTTCCCCCCTCCTTCCTTTCACCAACTCCTGGTGAATACAGATCCAAACCCCCTTTGGATCTTAAAACAAGGAGAAATTGACCCTTCCCCCCTCCTTCCTTTCACCAACTCCTGGTGAATACAGATCCAAACCCCCTTTGGATCTTAAAACAAGGAGAAATCAATCAGGTTTTTAAAAAGAAGGCTTTTAATTAAAGCAAAAGGTAAAAATCATCTCTGCAAAATCAGTATGGAAAATAACTTTACAGGGTAATCAAACTTAAAGAGCTCAGAGGAATCCCCTCTGTCTTAGGTTCAAAGTATAGCAAACAAGATAAGCACTCTGGTAAAAGGTACATTTACAAGTTGAGAAAACAAAGTAAATTTAAGACGCCTTGCCTGGCTTTTACTTACAATTTTGAAATAAGAGAGACTTGTTTAGAAAGATGGGGAGAACCTGGATTGATGTCTGGTCCCTCTCAGTCCCAAGAGCGAACAACCCCTTAAACAAAGGACACACACAAAAACCTTTCCCCCCCCAAGATTTGAAAGTATCTTGTCCCCTTATTGGTCCTTGGGGTCAGGTGTCAGCCAGGTTACCCGAGCTTCTTAACCCTTTACAGGTAAAAGGATTTGGAGTCTCTGGCTAGGAGGGATTCCATAGCACTGTACACAGGAGAGCTGTCACCCTTCCCTTTATAGTTATGACAATGTATGTAGCTAGGACTTGTATGTTTGTATATAGTTAGTAAACATGGTTGTTTGCAGCCCAGCTGTGTCCTGTGGTTGGCTTGTATTCTTAGCATTGGGTAAAAAGCAAGGACACAACTGTATTGGTCTGTTATGGAATTTTAATTGTTTAGGGATGTGCCGAAGGCACCTGGATGGCAGAAACAAATGCCTTTTAAGTTGGTATATATTGAAATAAAATAAAGTCATTTGGAACATAAGGGGGAAGAAACAAATAAAATCATAGAATATCAGGGTTGGAAGGGACCTCAGGAGGTCATCTAGTCCAACCCCCTGCTCAAAGCAGGACCAATTCCCAACTAAATCATCCCAGCCAGGGCTTTGTCAAGCCTGATCTTAAAAACCTCTAAGGAAGGAGATTCCACCACCTCCCTAGGTAACCCGTTCCAGTGCTTCACCACCCCCCTAGTGAAAAAGTTTTTCCTAATATCCAACCTAAACCTCCCCACTGCAACTTGAGACCATTGCTCCTTGTTCTGTCATCTGCCACCACTGAGAACAGTCTAGATCAGGGGTCGGCAACGTTTGGCACGCGGCTCGCCAGGGTAAGCCCCCTAGCGGGCCGGGCCAGTTTATTTACCTGCTGACGCGGCAGGTTCGGCCGATCGCGGCCCCCACTCACCGCGGTTCGCCGTCCCGGGCCAATGGGGGCGGTGGGAAGCGGCGCGGGCGAGGGATGTGCTAGCCGCGGCTTCCCGCCACCCCCATTGGCCCGGGATGGCGAACCGTGGCCAGTGGGGGCCGCGATCGGCCAAACCTGCTGCGTCAGCAGGTAAATAAACTGGCCCGGCCCGCCAGGGTGCTTACCCTGGCGAGCCGCGTGCCAAACGTTGCCGACCCCTGGTCTAGATCCACAGTCTAGATCTAAATCACGACATCAAAAGACGGAAGAAGTAAAGGGGAGGCAAGAACGGGTTTGCGAAATAATCTCTTGGGCCTTGGGCTCCTTCCCAGCTTGTAAAAGGGGGAAATTAATGTTCACCTGCCGCACAGGAGCCATTGTGAGGATCAGTTAATTGATGTTTGCAAACCTCTCTGAGATCTGGAGGGCAAAGGAGCTAGGGAAGTGCAATGTTTTATTAGGAATGGGGGCCTCAGCGTGGGGCTGGGGTGGACTAGGTGACCTCTTGAAGTCCCTTCCAAGCCTACCTTTCTATGATTCTATGAAAACAGATGCATCAAATAGGAACTGACCTGATCTGAAACTGAACCTTTTCCCAAGGACTGAAAGCATCCACCAATTTCCTCTCCTCCCAACATCCACTGATTTTTATTGACGCCACACCTCAGTGTTCCTTGGTTCATGGCAAGTAGGGTGGCCAGATAGCAAATGTGAAAAACCGGGACGGGGGTGGGGGGTAATAAGAGCCCATATAAAAAAAAAAAAGCCCCAAATATCGGGACTGTCCCTATAAAATTGGGACATCTGGTCACCCTAATGGCAAGATAAGACCGATCCAGAGCCTTATACCCCCATGGAGTCCCACTGAAGTCATATCAAAGCCCCGAATCTGAAAAAACCCTTAGATAATAGTAAATGAACAGACAATAGACAGTATCTTCACAAATATTTTCCCCTTTCCTGTTAGCAGAATGTCCATGATCTCCTCAAATTGACTTGTCATTTGAAAATTGCCAGTCTTCATTTTTTGCAAATTTCGGTTGCTATTTGCAAGTTTCAAACCTGGAATGCAAGCTGGCTTGCTTAATTGTGATTGGCCCCCTCAGTCACATGGCACTGTTTCTTTATCGGATTGGGTGAGTGTTATTTTTATAAGCAGGTTTGTGGTGCAAAGGCATGTACGCAGTTTGAATTGGCTTTCAGGGAAAACCCAGGCTAGCAAATCTCAGTCCTGTGGATGTTCATGGAGCAGGACATGATCTTAGCCAACGGGAATTCATTTAAAAATTGGGATGACTGTTCCTTGGATTTCCCCAGTCTGGATCCCTTCCTGACATGCCAAAGGCTGTATCCATACTAGAGCTGAGTGAAAGCTGGAATTTCCATCCTCCAGGAAATCCTGCAATTTTCAGATTTGCTTTAAACATCAACATTTCCAGGAAAACAAAAACAACAACAACAAAAATCCAAAATATGTTGTTTAGGGTCCATCAAAATATTTTGCTTTGCTCTTGACTTTTCTATTACATCCTAATTTATAATCGAAAATAAGTTGAAATGGAAATGCTATTTTGCAGTGGAAAAGTCCAAATGAATCGTGCTAACCTTATCAAAATAAATCATTTGGGTGATTTCCTAAATGAAATTGTGTTGCCGGACACATCCATTTCATCGAATCAGCGTTTTCTGACAGAAAGCTGTTCCCCTGGAAAGTTTTCAACCAGCTCTAATCCTTACCTCCCTTTTCTTGCCCTAAGGGGGTCTCTGGAACTGAGTTAATTAGGTTCGTATATATATATATGAAATTTCTCTTCCTGGTGACATAGTTTTAACTAAATTACACTTGATTCAACTTTATAAAAACGGATTCCCAGCCACCGAGCCACCTCCTCCCCAACCTGCTGAGCTCAGCAGCCTTTGATGAGGCAGCTTCAGGGGAGCGGCAATGTCTTGGAGCCTGTTTTGGGCCCAGTTGGCTCACTCTCTGGAGTCTGATCTTTTAATGAATCCCACCTGGTATCCACGCAAAGCCCTCAAGAGCTGGTTGGAGCAATTGTTCACGCCGAGAGGGTCTGAGTTGTGGCTTTGAGGGTTGCATGCCCGTTGGAGAAATGGCTGCCTGCTTTGGTCAGCGGTGCCGGGTGATTGGGTAAGAGGGCATGATGGGAAGGGCAAGAAGGCTTTGGGCTGGAGTTTCTGTGGAAGCGGAAGCTGTAGAAGTGGGGCGGTGTTATTAAACAGCAGAGAATTCAGACGTGATTTCAGCCTGTCTCTCTCCAAGTCGAAAGAGCTGAAGGGGAAATTAAGCTCCCCAGCTTCACCGGTGTCATCTCCCCTTTTCTGGCTTCAAACTCCAAAGTAATTTGTCATCAGCCATTGCCCCTTGTGGCAAAGCGAACTCTCTGGGCCAGTTACATGTGTGTCAAACCTGCTCCCTGGGCCTCACTGGCCCTGTGCGGGTGGAACCTCGTAGAATTCACTTCCCAGTAGAAAGTCTGTGCATGAGGGCATGCGAGCCAGGCTCTGGCGGGGGCCTAGAGACAGCTGGTACAGCCCACAAGGAGCTAGGCTGGGCCAGTTTGGCTGGGAGAACTGCGGCTGATTCAGCCTCCATTGAATTGGGCTGCTGTGTGGAGTCCCACCTGATGTTTAATGTTTTTCACCCCTCCCAGTGGAGGAAGAGGAACACAATGGGCATTCCTAGTCGATTAAACAGCAGGAAAGTGGCTTTTGAACGGTCAGTGTTAAGTCTGCAGCCATTATCAGCATAACCAGAGATGTGGGGGTGTGTGTGCTTGGGGGCAGAGCTGGTGGGTGGATAGATCTCTGTGGGGAAGAAGGGATGGGATGGAGAAATGTGTCAGTAAGATATCGGGGAAGGGAGATACTTAAGGGGCTAGGAGTTGCCATGGGAGGAGATGGGTGGCTGAGATTTGCTTATGTAATGGCTGCCATCTTGGCTAGCGTACCGGGTACTATACTGGGACTTCCGGACTAAAAGTATGACGATGAGCTGCTGCAACTTGAGTTAAAGAGCCGAGCGCCTCTGTGAGTGGGGCTGTAACAGACTCAGTGGATCGGGCAGGGGGGGACCTGTAGCCCACACTCACCAGTGGGTTACGCTCGTATTGGGGGAAAGGTGTCCCTGTAGGGAAAGGAATAACGGTGGAGAGAGAGCTGCTTGCTTGTAAGTGCGAATGTTTCACTGGCAGTGGTCAACAGGGCTGGATTAACTCATAGGCAAACGAGGCACGTCTCGAGGGCCCAAATCCATGCTGCGAAGGGCCCATGGGGCAGGGTCGCCAGGTGTCCGGTTTTCGATTGGAACGCCCGGTCAAAAAGGGACTCTGGAGGCTCCGGTCAGCACTGCCGACTGGGCTGTGAAAAGTACAGTCGGTGGTGCTGCAGACCTAAAACAGGCTAGTCTCTACCGGTCCTGGCACCGCGCTGCGCCCCGGAAGCGGCCAGCAGGTCCGGCTCCTGGGGGTGTGTGTGTATGTGTATGGGGCTCCGCGCACTGCCCCTGCCCTGAGCACCAGCTCCGCATGCGGTGAATGGGAATTGGAGGGGGCGGTGCCTGCGGGCGACAGCGGCGTGTGGAGCCTCCTGGCCCTCCCGCCTAGGACCCAGACCTGCTGGCTGCTTCTAGGGCGCAGTGCAGAGCCAGAACAGGCAGGGAGCCTGCCTTAGCCCTGCTGCGCCGCTGACCGGGAGCCGCCCGAGGTAAGCCTGTGCCCCAACCCCCTGCCCCAGTCCTGGCCCCCCCCAAACCCGGAGCCCCCTCCTGCACCCCAAACCCCTCATCCCCGGCCCCAACCCAGAGCCCGCACTCCCAGCCGGAGCCCTCACCCCTTCCCACACCCCAACTCCCTGCCCCAGCCTGGAGCCCCCTCCGCACCCTGAACCCCTCATTTCTGGCCCCACCCCGGAGCCCACACCCCCGGTTAGAGCGCTCACCCCCTCCTGCACCCCAATCCTCTGCCTCAGCCCAGTGAAAGTGAGTGAGGGTGGGGGAGTGCGAGCCACCGAGGGAGGGGGAATGGAGTGAGCAGGGGCGGGGCTAGGGTGTTCGGTTTTGTGCGATTAGAAAGGGGCAACCCTACCATGGGGTCGCAGCACCACTCAGGTCTGGCCCGGCAGGCCCTCGGACATGGTGAGCCATGCCTCGAGCAGCCTGTCCCAGCGGATCCGCAGCCAGTGGCGGAGTTTGTTCCATGGGGGCCCCTTGTGAAGCTCGATTCTGGGGCCACCACAGGACTCGGGAGGAAGGTGGGGGAGCTGGGCCCAGGAAAGCAAGGGGTGCCTCCCCCTCCCTCAGAGCCTGTGCCTGCCTCCCCCTGGCTGTGCCCAGCTACGGCTCCCAGCTGGGGGCTCCACTGTCTGGGCAGCCCCACTACTCAGGACCAGTCCCTGTGCTCCCCTGCAGCTTCCCTGCTCTGATCCACCTCTGAGCACCAAACCCATCCCCGGCCTGGGCCAGGCACTGGTACCAGCTGGCTCAGAGGATGCTCTGAAGGGGAGGGAAAGGGGCCGCCTGGCATGGGAGCACAAGGGCTGGAGCCGCCAGCAAGGGCCTCTTTGGCCCGCTGGGTGCTAGCTGTTCCTTCCTGCTCCCCACTGGGGGCTCTGCTGTCACGCTGGCCTCGCTACTCGGCAGAGGCGTAGCGAGCGCCCTCCGTACCCTCCGACCAGAGGGGGCCCCGCAAGGAAGGGGGGGGGAGGCCCTAAAAGTGGCAAAATAAATACCGCATTCCAGTTTCTGCATTGTAAGGGGCCCCGCCCAGACATATGTTCGGAGGGGGCCACCGTTTGGAGGGGGCCACGTTCTTTGTTGCTACGGCCCTGCTACTCAGCTCCAGCTGGCCCTGGGCTCCTGGCAGCTCCAGCCCTTGCACTCTCTGTCTGCCAGGTGGCCGCCTTCCCTCCCAGCGGCAGAGCATCCTCCGAGCTGGCGGGGGGGAAGGAAGGGGGCGTGTTCAGAGGTGGGTCAGTGCAGAAATGCTTGTGGGGGACCGGACGGGGGCGCAGGTGCCGGAGCTGAGGGGAGCCCGAAGTGGAGTTGGCTCTAGGTAGCAGGGCCGTCCTTACAGCAGAGCCCCAGGCAGGGAGTAAGATGGAGCAGCTGATGCCCGGCAGGCCAGATCTGGCTTTCAGGCACCCCCACCCCCTGGTAATTGCCTAACACTGCCACTCTCGGCAGCAAGGCCCGGCTGGACCCACTGAGCGTTCTGAACAGATGTTTGGTTTTCATATTAGAAGGCAGGGGCCCAGAAGTGTATGTTCACCTAGGGCCAGGTGATGGGCTAGTCTGGCCCCGAGGACCAGGAGACAGATCTCAGAGTGACCGAACGAATGGCATTTCCATCCTCCACACCTCGCCCAAGAAGAAAATTTCCAACAAATGTAAAGTCTCTGGGCGATTAGTGCTGCCACTGGGTGTTCCTGGGGTATGTCAAACCCTAAGGAGGGGCGGCAGCGCTCCCAATTAACCCATGTTCCCCTGCCATAAACTAGAGTGGAAGGACACATCCCTGCCGCGTTAATGCCAAATCATTTCCCTTTGATTAGTGTGATTGCAGTGCAGCCGTTCTGGATCTAATAGGAACAGACGTTTAGTCATGAATTTTTGCAACCAGGCAACTCTCCAAAGAAATACAATGCAGCGACTTCTTCCTTGCACGGTAACCCTTGCAGTTAGTGCATGAGCTATTTCTAACGGGAAGGGTAGAGAAGGAGATGGACCTGTCTCCTAAACCAGGCCAGTGGAAGGCAAGGAGGGGAACCGGTTTCAAGGAACCAGAACTGAAAGCCAAACGGTACCAAGATGTTACTGCTGGGTGGGCAGCAGGCTGACCAGATAGCAAGTGTGAAAAATCGGGACAATCGGGACATCTGGTCACCCTAGTGGGCAGGGCACGCTTAGAGTGCTCCATTGGAGAGGGAAGGCAGGAGGGTACTGGGCTAGGTAGCATGAAAAGTGCCCTAAAGACTCATTCCGGCCTTAGAACATCCCACCTGGTTGAAGGCCAGCTCCCGACACAGTGTGGAGACACAGCGTGTGGGTGGGCGCGGCATCCGGAGCATAGCTGAGGAAAGGGTGGGTGGGACTCGTTAGTACCGACCTGGAACTGCTCGTCTCCTTTTCTCTGGGTCGCTGCCGCTCTGCTGATCCCCAGTGAGTGCAGAGTCTCCAGGGAATGCTCCCCTCTACTCAGGAGGAGCCCCATGTTCTTGTTGTGAAAGGTGCTGGGCTGACAGTTGTGGAGACTGAAATTTCCTGCGTGTCCACCGAACGAGCAGCAGCACTGCCCATGTTGCCCCTTGCCGCTTCCTTGGCCTGGAAGACTACACTGCCTTAGAGTTAGACCCACCCCTCCAGCCGAATGGTAACAGAGGAGGTCAGCCTCCGGGGCTCGTCCTGAGCCTCTCTTCTGAGGCTGCCAAGCTATGGCGGTGATGGTTGCGGCGTGGCCGCTACTCCAGCTGGGGAGTGAACTGAGGACCACTGAACTCATTTCACGTAGGCCACTGAAACAGCTGTCGGGTGTGAATGAATTTCTAGCACTGCTGGTCTGAATTCACAAGCGAAAAGCTGTCCGGTTAACAATCCGGCCCCTCTGTATTGTTGTAAACTCTGTACTGGCTGATATATAAATTTGCTTCAAAGGAGCGGCCTTAATATGCTTCCTTTTGTTGTGCCAATATCTCTTTTGCCTGGGTAAGCATTTTCTCTCCTCCTGAAGATGAGGTGGATTCTGCTAGTGTATTATGCGGAGCAATTCTCATCTGCAGCTTTTCTTCTGATTTGTTTTCCTGGGTTTTTGCTGTGCCATGGATTCCGGCTGCACTGTTCAGATGTTCAGTGTTTGACAGTGCAGCTCAGACCTGCCCTGGGTGCTTAACGGCATCCTCCTTGTGGAACTGAGACAGCAGAATTGGAAGATTAAGCCATTGGATGGGGACTCTGGAGGTCTGGCTTCAGTTCCTGGCTTTGGGCAAGTCACTTCATCTCTCTGTGCCTCGTTCCTCTGTTTCTAAAAGGGGGATCATAATATTTCTCAACCCTAAAGGAGAGTTGGAATGATAAATTCCTTAATGATTGAGAGATGCTTGGATACTCTGATGGGAGTACAGAGGTAGAACAAGCTCATGATCTGTACCACATATGAAGAACATACCTTATACACGCAGATTCCCAATGGCACATGCAAGCCATTTGGATGTGCATTTGCCAGGTGCCTCGTTGGCCAGGTGGGTGTGCCACTGCCTGATCTGTACGTGCACATTAGGTGTTTGTGTACATAAGCAAGACATGCAAATATATGTGAACAGTTACAGGGGCTGAGATTTGAATACCTGGTGCTTAATGTTTCATCAGGTGGTAGCTGTAATCAGTCTCCTACGTAGCTAATGTTGAGCCTAAACCTGACAGAGTTGGCTTTTTTAATTTAAAATTTTTATTAGGGTAATTATTGTACAATTACCCAGGGTCCTGTGCTGGTCCGACCTGTATCAATGAATCTGTTTTTCCCCAGGAGTAGGAGAACGGTGCTCTTTGCCACCTTAGGTATATCATTTAGTGATACATTCTCAGCTCTCTCTGATATGCTGCTGTGATTAAGAGAGGGAGAAAAACTCTCTTTATGGATGGCTTTAATTGAAATCCACTTACGCAACGAATGCCACAAATCTCCAAAGACCACAGCGTTCATTAGCCTCGGTGCAGATGATATTTTTAAAAACATGTGGATTTGTTTATTAACCCTCTCCGGGCTGCTGAAGAGTCGGGAGCAGAGTGGGCTGTCACGTTGGATGGTGACTGGGCAGGGTTCTCATTGAAGGTTGGACAAACTCGGTTTGCCTTATTCTGAATCCAGCTGAACATTGTGGGGTTCAGTGTGTGACAAGTTCAGACATATGAGGGTCACATTCTGCTTAGGAGAGCCTGAAAATCGGTGGAGAGAGGCAGGAGACGAGGAAACTTAGTGAAACCATCCAGGGGCTAATAGATCAGGGAGCAGGGGAGGGAAACATTATACACTGGATTTATTGTTCCAATTGAAAGTGCCCTTTTGTGCCTGGGTTTTTGGGGGGCAGGCGGGGTTCTCTGTCTGTCACTCAGAGAACCCCACTTGGTTTTGAGCTGGCTCTCCATGCAAAGCCAATGGCTTTCAATTACAGGAAGAAAGGGTGGTGACCGAAAATAGCTGTGCAAATCCCAGAAACTATCTGGAGAGCTTCTTGGAAGCCTTTTGCCCATCCCTGACCGATCAGAGCTCTTCCTAAAGGGGAGGAACTCTGGGCTGGGAAAGGAGGGGCCCGGTCATGGCTCACGAGGGAAAGCAACACCACCGAACCCCTCACCCGCCTCCCAGCTCTGCCTGCTAGTCCTGCCCCAGGGAGGGGGCAGAGCACAACAGCACGAGTGGCTATGGACAGGGATGTCCTGGCACTGAGTGGATCCATGCAGGAGAGGAAGCTCTCCCTGTTCAGAGTGTGACTACCTACAGGGGACGTCGGGATGGGTTAGAAAAGTGGAAGGGGTATAATTTTATGAGCTGAGAGGGGGCTGGGATGGGAGGTGGGGGGAGAGAGCAGATGGGATCTCAGAGCCCATCCCAATGCTTTGAACCTGAGGGTCCATAGGGTTAACCGTTTCTTCTTGCTGGTCTGTTCAGGATAGATCTGCGCTGTGTGCATGCGCACTCACACGCGTGTGTAACAGGCACACGTGCATCTTGGATCGAGGACACCATTACAGTCCAGTAGGCCCACCACTCGTCGGTCAATCCTTGGGGCTGTCCCTGGTAGGCCTATTCCCCTCCCCTCAGCCCAGGGATCCCCACCGCTACTGCCAAGCGCTCTGCATTCCTCTCTGGGCACTGGCTTGCACCCAGGGAAGATAACAGTCCCCATCAGAAAGTAGCTGTGATGTGTTGCTTACAGCATTGAACCTGCCTCCTTCCTGCCTTCAGAATAGGGTGACCAGATGTCCCGATTTTATAGGGACAGTCCCGATATTTGGAGCTTTGTCTTATATAGCCTCCTATTACCCCCCGTCCCC
Organism: Emys orbicularis; assembly: GCF_028017835.1. Taxonomy (NCBI): domain Eukaryota; kingdom Metazoa; phylum Chordata; order Testudines; family Emydidae; genus Emys; species Emys orbicularis. The sequence continues at coordinate 19,382,621 of NC_088700.1, read as the reverse complement.
GTCCCAATTTTTCACACTTGCTGTCTGGTCACCCTACTTCAGAATCAAACACAAAGGGTTTAGGTCTCTCTTTCTCTGCCACCTTCGCTTCCTACTCTCTGAGCCAGGGCAGTGTATTAGCCACAGGACAGTGGACTCTAGGCAGTATGGGCTTGATCTTAGGCGCCTTGAAGTCAATGGCAAAGCTCTCATTGAGTTTAATGGTGCAGGATCAGGGCCTATGTAGGCCATAGGGTTCTCAGGCTATATGCTGTTGTATGGGCCCTACGCAATACAAGTCCAGTGCAACACCCCTTGAAGTCAATGGGAGTTGATCCATTGACTTCAACGGGCTTTGGATTAGGGCCTGTATAGGCCCCAGTGCTCCTGGGTGGTATAAAGTGGGTGCCTTGCAATCCTTATGTACCGTACTTAGAACATGAACAGTAATACCTTGTATAGCATAAGCTCTGTAATTCTCCTGCACCTTGTGCAACTCTCCTGCCTGGTTCCCAGCATCAGCTACAGCCCCCCTGGCTTCAGTTGGGTGATGGGCCGACTTTCCCCCTTCTAAATCATTAGCAGCCTTATTATTACGACTCCTTGATTTGTGATGGTAACCAATTCATCAGCCCGTGACCCTCTGTGTGCTAATGCTAATGTAAGATCTGGAACGTGGGGTGTTGTCATTTCTGGCCTCGTCCCTGCGCCTCTCTGAGCAAACTCATTTATTCTAGCCTGGGGCCTTAACCCCCCCCCAAGACACAGCTCCATGCATCTCCCTTTTGCAATAGGCTGTTTACAGCATGGCCAGCTGGGAGAACAATTATGCATATTGCTCCTGAAAGAGCCCTGGAGCGCCCTCAGAAAAGGCTCCCAGCCTTCCGCATTGCCCTGCAGCTGTCAGCAAAGTGGGGCACGCCTGCTCCATCAGCCAGCCTCTTTTGGGTCACCTCCTTCCCAATCTACTACAGCTCTAGGGCTTGTCTTCACTCCCGAATATTCTGTCTCGTATGCTCCAGGCGACAGAGTCCAGCTGCTCCCAAAACACATTGGGCTGGTTGAATACACTGAAGTAGGGGCGGTGCTATAGTTTAGTGCTGGCTTGTGGGTTTTATGCCTGGCTCTACCAACAACCTTGGCAAAGTTATTTCCCCTCCCCTGGGCCTCTGGGTCCCATCCCACGCTTTAGATATGGAAAAGATCATCCAGTCCGTCCCTTGCCAGTGCGGGATTGTTCGTACCACTCCTTTCCAGCTATATGATCTGTCTCTTCAGTCTCTCATCATGTGTAAGGCCCGTCCGAGCCAGGACTCCGTCAAGAGGGGCCCAGACAATGCTCCTTTTATTTTCATGAGTGCAGAGCTCATAAATTCATGTGTGGGCTCCTCCTGGTTCTCCCTAGTGAAAGGCAGAGTGTATCACACTGACACCCACCACATTACCTGGGATTCCTATCAGGCCAGTTTGTCTATTGTGGGCCTTAACGATCTCAGTTTCATTTGACTTTGAACCCAGCTGAGACCAGATCCTTTCTCACTGCCCATTTTAGAGATCGGAGGGGATGAGCAATAAGGATCTCCAGAGAGGTTAGCAAATAAACTTTATTTTCAAAGTTTGCCGCCTGCCTTGTACCTGCACCAGTTTGCACATGCTTATCCTTGCATACACAGAGCTAGCAGCTGCATGCAAAAATGCCTGCAAATGTGTGTCTCTGCATGTAAGAGTGAATTCATGCCTGAGCAGAGGGTCAGGACAAGGTCTCTTTTGAAGCCCCCCATATAACTCATGGGGGCTTAAGCCATGCACAGGCCTCGTGCTGGCCTGTACAGGGGTGAATTTCACAAGTAAGTGAGGGATTTGTGGAATGCAAATGGCTGTCTGTGCTGACTTCCTGTGCACAGGCTAGGTGGTACCTTTGAAACCTGGGTCCTCTGTGTCTATTTTGGAGAAAACCCCACTGTTTTATGTGCTACTTGCTTTAGGGGCTGCAGGTCGGTAACTGTACATGAGTAGCTGTGCCATATTAAAGAGATTGCATTCATCTGGGGAATAAATACACAGCTCTTTCTGGAGGCCAGGCATGGACTGTTGGTTACACTAGGGTTACCATATTTCCACAAGCAAAAAAGAGGACACTGGGGGGGGGGGGGGGGGGAGAGCCCCGCTCTAGCCCCGCCTCTGCCCTGCCCCGCCCCGCCCCATCCACTCCCTCCCACTTCCCACCCCCTGACTGCCCCCCTCAGAACCCTCAACCCCCCCCGCTCCTTGTCCCCTGACTGCCCCCTCCTGGGACCCCTGCCACTAACTGCCCCCTAGGACCCCACCCCCTATCTAAGCCTCCCTGCTTCTTGTGCCCTGACTGCCCCCTCCTGAGAACCCCCCACCCTAACTGCCCCCCTAGGACCCTACCTGTCCCCTGACTGCCCCGACCCTTATCCACACCCCCACCCCATATTCACACCCCCGCCCCCAGACAGACCCCTGGGTCTCCCATGCCCTATCCAACTGCTCCCCACCCCCTGACAGAACCCCCAGAACTCCCGACCCATCCAACCCCCTCTGCTCCCTGCCTCTCTCGACCCCTCTCCACATTCCCACCCCATATCCACACCCCCTCCCCCAGACAGACCCCCGGGACTCCCACGCCCTATCCAACTGCTCCCTGCCCCCTGATAGGACCCCCAGAACTCCTGACCCATCCAACCTCCTCTGCTCCCTGCCTGCCTCAACCCCTCTCCACACCCCTGTCCCCCTGACAGCCCCCCCAGAACCCCCGACTTATCTAACCCCCCCTGCTCCCTGACTGTCCCAACCCCTCTCCACACCCCTGCCCCCCTGACAGCCCTGCCCCCGAACTCCCTCCCTATCCAACCCCCCCTCCCAGGCTGGCACGCTCGGCCGGAACCAGGGCCGGTGCCCTGGGGCCCGAGCCGAGCTGGGCCGGAGCTGCTGGGGCCAAGGCCGGAGCTGCTGGGGCCAAGGCCGGAGCTGCTTGGCTCGGGCCGGAGGGAGCCGCTCGGCCAGGGCCGTGCCTCCCCGGAGCTGCTCTCCTCGCGTCCCCCCTGCCCCAGCCCCAGCTTACCTGCTGCTGCCTCCCACCTGCCCCTGCTTCTTTTCAGACTTCCCGCGAAGATCTGATTCGCGGGAAGCAGGGGAGGGGGAGGAGCAGGGGGGCGGAGCGTTCAGGGGAGGGGAGGAGGGGGAAGACAGCTGCGGGGCCGGACGGCGTGGGAAGGCTGCAGGGGATGGGGGGAGCCGGGAAGGGGCTTTGGCTGCCGAGCGGCGCTTGGCCGCCGCTTTTCTGTCTATAAATAGCCGACCGGGGGGAAATCCCGGACATCTTTAGATTTTTAAAAATCCCCCCGGACGGCTATTTATAGACCAAAAAGCCGGACATGTCCGGGGAAATCCGGACATATGGAAGCCCTAGGTTACACTGTTCTCTGGTTATGTAGATCCCCATTAGCAGAAATCTTTCCAGCCACTGTTCTGTCTCTAGGACTATTGCCTGTTGATAAACCAGGCCTTGGGGCTTCTCCGGTGCTCATGGGCAGTGTGAGTCCTTTGTAACTGTTGCTTTGCAGTGGGATTGGTTTATGGAGAGGCCTTGGCCCTTCTGCAGGGGCTAGAGATGGCCGTGGATGAATATACAGGAGCAATGCCCAGCAGCATAGGCGTCGACTCCCACGGGGAAAAAATGGTGGGTGCTGAGCACCCACCGGCAGCCCCCCTATCAGCTTCCATCCCTCCCCCCAGTGCCTCCTGCCCACTGGCGGGCACCGCGGATAAGCGCCTACCCCTCCCTCCCTACACCGCCCGCCTGCCGCAAAACAGCTGTTTCTTGGCATGCAGGAGGCTGTGCGGAGGGGGGAGGCACGAGGATGCGATGCGCTTGGGGGAGGGGCGGAACTGGGCGGGAAGAGGCACGGCAGGGTGGAGCCGGGGGTGGGAAGAGGCGGGTCGTAGGTGGGGCCTTGGTGGAAGGGGTGGAGTGGGGGTAGGGCCTGGGGCAGAGCCAGGGTTGAGCTTCCCCCTGGCACTTTGAAAAGTCGGCACCTGTGCCCTGCAGTGAGTTGTAAATGGTTGAAAGAGTTAGAAGGCCAGGAATGCTGAAGAAGATTTGGTGTTGCAGGCCTGGGATGTATTATTATTATGAAGTATCATAGCGCCTAGGAGTCCCGGTCACTGACCAGGTGTCCATTGTGCTAGGAGCTGTACAAACACAGAACAAAAAGCCAGACCTTGCCTCAAAGAGTTTTTACAATCTAGAGGGAGGCCTGCACATGTGGAGCCCGGCTAGCACAGGTATAAGTAGCATTGTAGAAAGTGAGGTGTGGCTTAGGTGAGTGGAGTAGAGAACCCTACATGCCTGAATCCCCAGACTATATACCCTACATGGGCTCTCTACACGCCCAAGCACTGCCTCTCCTGTCCACACTGCTGTTTTTCGCACTGCAGTGTCCTGTTGCCTCCCTGCTGCCGGAGCCTTTCACTGCCATGTGTAGCTACACACCCCAGTGCAGTGTGGATCCAGCCTGTGTCGTGCCCGTACGCTACACGCTGGCAGACGAGGCATTCGTATAAGATGAGACAACCGGTGGATACAGACAGATGGAGAGTACAAGGAAACTATGAGATAATATTGGTCAGCATGATGGGCAGTGATTTCAGTGATGGGCCGGAGCCATTCTAGGTATGCCTTTGAATGGAACTATTGGTTTTACCTATTAGGGACAGTGAATAAGAGTTACCTGTTGCCGTTTCTCTTTTTGTCTGTCTATCCATAGCTATCAGTTTTCTCGCTAGAGTACATTGGAGTAGCTCCATGCATTCTTTCAGGATGCTGGTCCGCTGGCAGCCAGGATGAGAAATAGTCATTTGATGGGAAAGTAAAATATCCTTTGTTTTTTCCCCCATTGCTCTCCATCCTCACAGTGAAGGGCAGCTGCGGGGTTTTGCACCTGGGCTTGACCCATTTTTATGACCGTTTTGCAAGGCTGGCTTCACGTATCACCACATTAATAGAGCGGGTTGGGAATTTTTGGACTAAATTTTTTCCCCCCTCGGAACCAAAACTGGTTTTGGGAATGTGTCAATTTTGACAAAACTTCGATCAGGAGAGGTGTCTCGGCTCCAGGATGGAATGGACAGAGAGCCCGGAATAGCCCAGTGCTCTGAATCAGACAAAGTGGGGACTGGAATCTGGATCTCCCACATCGCAGGGGAGGGCCCCAACCAGCAGACTGTAGAAATAGCCTCTCTTGCTTTTCATGAAAAATTCTGAAAGGTCTCTGTTCAGGAAACATTTCCCACCCAGCTTTGCATGTTAATCTCAAACGCAGGCCCTCGCTGCTGATCTGCCAGCCACTAGGGGTTTGGGAATTAGGAATAGCTGAGATCTTTCTTTGGCCACTGAGGGTCGTTTGCTCTGAGGCTGCACGCTGATCCCACATTGCACCAATTGGGATTAGGTGGGATGGTAGAGGGGCAGTGCATTGTGGGATTGGATGGGGTGGTAGAGGGGCAGTGCATTGTGGGATTGGGCAGGGGGTAGAGGGGCAGTGCATTGTGGGAATGGGCAGGGGGTAGAGGGGCAGTGCATTGTGGGATTGGGTGGGGCAGTAGAGGGGGCAGTGCATTGTGGGATTGGGCGGGGGGCAGTAGAGGGGCAGTGCATTGTGGGATTGGGTGGGGTGTAGCAGCACAGTGCACTGTGGGACTGGAAGGGGTGGTAGAGGGGCAGTGCATTGGGGGATTGGATGGGGTGGTAGAGGGGCAGTGCATTGTGGGATTGGGCAGGGCGGTAGAGAGGCAGAGCATTGTGGGATTGGGCAGGGGGGTAGAGGGGCAGTGCATTGTGTGCTTCCTCACAGGGAGGGACAGAAGATGGTTTATATGGGGATGTGCTGGTGATGGATTAGCAGGGGAAACGATAGCCATCTATCTCCACCCAGCCTGCTCAGTGCCTCTGCTGATCTCCTGTGCCTGAGGAATGGGCTCTGGGGGTCATTTCCTTTTCTCTGGAGGGGGATGCTGTGCCTTTTCCCTAACAATGAAATCCTCTCTGTTGTGCCAAGGACTAGCCACTGCTGGGCAGTGTGCGCCGGGAGGCGAGAAGGGTGTTTTGTTTCCTCGTTGCAAGGAGCTGCCTGCCGAAGACATGGGGCCTCTCACTGCATCCTGCATGGCAGTGAAATATGAACGGGTGGCAGCAGTTGCTCATTAAAGCCCATTAATAATTAGAGCAGAGTCCAAGCGGAGGGTCATGGCAGCGGAATTTAAGAGTGAGGCTTCACGGAGACAAACGGGGATGACCTAGACAAGGCTAATATAACTCAGTGAGGCCCCTGTTGTTTGCGCGCAGGGGTGCCCGGAGAGCGAGCCACCAAGCCAAATGGAAGCCAGCAGCACCGAGGACAAACAGAGACCAGGGACCAAGAGCTCAGGAGGCAGATGGCCACCGGGCAGGCTGGGGAGACGGCCTGGCCAGGCTGAGGAGACGGCCTGGCCAGGTGTGAAGACCCCTCTGGGTCGCTCTGCCTCAGCAGCTGAATGAAACAGCTGAATGCTGGCTCTCCGCTAGCACAGCCCTCCTGCTATTATTACTTACTCCGTGGATTGCCGTAGTGCCTAGAGGTCTCCTACAGAACTAGGGTCCCACTGTCTAGACAGACAGGGACAGTCTCTACCTCTAAGCACTAACTATCTAAACCAGAGGTGGGCAAACTACGGCCCACGGGCCATATGGGGCCCACGGGACTGTCCTGCTTGGCCCTTGAGCTCCCGACCGGGGAGACTAGCCCCTCCCCTGCTATCCTCCCTCCCCGGCAGCCTCAGCTCGCCATGCCGCCAGCGCTCTGGGCGGCAGGGCTGCGAGCTCCTGGCGGGCGGCGGGGCTGTGAGCTCCTGGCGGGTAGTGCGGCTGCGAGAGCCGCCGACCTGCCCCGGTGCTCTAGACTGCGCGGTGGCGTGGCTGGCTCTGGCTGGGCAGCGTGGCTGCCAGTCCTGGTACTCTGAGCGGCATGGTAAGGGGGTGGGGAGTGGGGGGGTTGGATAAGGGGCAGAGGGTCCCGGGGGAGAGACAGGGGGCGGTTGGATGGGGCGGAGGTTCTGGGGGCTGGTGGTTAGGGGATGGGGAACAGGCGGGTTGGATAGGTGTGGGAGTCCCGGGGGGGGCGGGGGTGTGCATAGGGGTCAGGGCAGTCAGGGGACAGGGAGCAGGGGAGGTTGGATAGGGGGTGAGGTCCTGGGAGTGTGGTTAGGGAGGGGGGTCCCAGGATGGGGCAGTCAGGGGACAAGGAGTGGGGGGGTTGGATAGAGGGTGGGGTCCTGGGCGGGGCAGTTAGGGGCGGTGGGTCCCGGGGGGGGTGGTCAGGGGACAAAGAGCAGGGGGGGTTGGATGGGTGGGAAGTTCTGAGGGGGGCAGTCAGGGGGCGGGAAGTGGGAGGAGGCGGATAGGTGGCGGGGGGCAGGTTGTTTGGGGGAGGCACAGCCTTCCCTACCCAGCCCTCCATACAGTTTTGGAATCCCGATGTGGCCCTCAGGCCAAAAAGTTTGCCCACCCCTGATCTAAACAGACCCCACAGACAAAGGGGAAGTGACTTGCCAAGGGTCACAAGCAAGCCAGGATGAGAACCCAGGTGTCCGGCATCCCAGCGCAGCTCCCGCTCCATTGGGCTGCTCTGCTGTGAGGGTTAATTCAGGTGCAGCAAAGGAAAGCAGAGGCAATTGATAACCCACTGGCTGTCTGGTCGCGCGTCCCCTTGAATTGTGAATTTGTGGCTCCTGCCTTGCTGCATCGTGGTATGTGGCCCCCATGTGGCGCTGCGGTGAGAGCACTGAATATCCTCAGAGCTGGGTACGCACGACACAGGGTCACTGTCAAAATTAGGGCAGCCCATGGTCCATGCAATAACCCCCTGGGCAGCTGTCTAGGTAGGGCCTGTCTTTGTGGAACAGTTCAGGCCGTCCAAGGGGAGTGTTCCTCATGGGCCTTGGTGCACACAATTGCAGTGCTGGTACAGTACGGAAGCAGTGGCATGCAGGAATGCGGCCAGGGCTGAGCACGAGGGAGGAAAGAATTCAGAGCCATTGCCCAGACCCTCTTCCTGTGTTTTGGAATAGCATTTATTTATGCCTCTGTCAGCCTGCTCAGGACTGGGGGCTGAGCGCACACGAGCTCGCTTCACCTCAGGCTTGGTCCCGTCTGCCTGATGCTAGCTCAAGAGCCCCGGAGACCCTGCTGGTTCCTGGTTCACTGCAGCAGGACAGGGGGATTGATGACAGCTGGCAGGAGAGACAGGGCGGATTGCTCCTCTTGGGGTGGGATACCGCGCAGACTACACGGGCTGGAACGCCCACGTGTGGCGAGTGGGCTCAGGGCCCGGTGGTAGCCTCGACTTGGAACGTCCTTTGCTGTTGACTCCGACCCTGAATGTCGTTCGGTTTCGCGTGACTGCTGAGTGGCAGTCAGGGGAGGACGCCTGCCTTTGTCGCCAGCTCTGTTGTCCCGGTGCTTTTGTTTCGCACTTTGGTTCTTGGCTGGCGTTTGTCTGAAACAGCTCAGCTGAGAGGGGGAAGGCGGTGGCTGGGGTGTCTTCTCAGGGGCTGGTGTGGAAGCACATTGATGTTTCTATTGAAAGCTGAACCTAATGTGTGATTTTTTTTTTTCCAAAGAGAGAGGGTCTCCAGGAAGACTTCAGCTGGCTCAGCCATTCCTTAAAGGCCTGCTAGGGAAAAACAAACCCTGCCTCCTTCCTGGCTGAGGACGGACCCGAGCTACCTGCCTTCCAGTAGCACGCAAGGCATGGAGCTCCCAGAGTCAGGGCATCACCTAATGAGCCAGGAGTGGAGAGCAGCCCTGGGATTCCAGGTCTCATCTGCAGAATTGTACAATGAAACCCTTTGCTTGTTAGTCACGTGTTTTCCTATTTGGCTATTTTTTTCTTATTGTTAAAAATTGCCACTCACTGGCCTCCGATGTAGCTATACCACCCAGTCTCCTAGTCAGCCAGCTTAGCAAACAGACATTTGGATGGGCATATTTATCCTGGCATTAAGGTATAAGGCGTGTGAGCGCTGAAGAAATTGCAAAGATTATGGCTTAATACGACTACTCCAGCCAGTCAGGATTAAGGGAAGGGTGACGCGGGGAAGGCTGGAATGATTGGATCGTGTTGATGGAGTGTGTGCAGGAAGAGGATGTGTAAATTGTGGAGACGGTTGGTGGGGGTGTATGTGTGGGAGTGAGGAGTATATTCAGATTGTAGGCATGCTGGTGTGTGTGAGGGTGGGAGAGAGAGAGCACACGGAGCGGGTCAAGGTTCTGGTGATGGTGGGATGTGTGTGGAAGTGCAGGGGGTGTGGCGACATGGGTGGGAGGAGTGGGTGCAGGTTGCAGGGGGTGAGTGTGAGGGGCGGGTGCCAGGGTTGTGGCAATGCAAAGGTGAGTGCGAGGGGCGGATGCAGGATGTGGTGGTGTGGGGGCGGATGTAGGTTGTGATGGCACGGGGGGGTGGGTGCAGGTTGCTGAGGCGTGGGGCTGGGCGTGGGGGTGGATGTAGGTTGTGATGGCACGGGGGCGGGTGCAGGTTGCAGGGGGTGAGTGTGAGGGGCGGGTGCCAGGGTTGTGGCATTGCAGAGGTGAGTGTGAGGGGTGGGTGCATGTTGTGAGGGGTGGGTGCAGGTTGTGGCGGCGTGGGGGCGGATGTACGTTGTGATGGCACGGGAGGATGGGTGCAGGTTGCGGCGGCGTGGGGCTGGGCGTCGGGGCGGATGTAGGTTGTGATGGCACGGGGGGGCGGGTGCAGGTTGTGGCGGCATGGGGCTGGGCGTGGGGGCGGATGTAGGTTGTGATGGCACGGGGGGGTGGGGGCAGGTTGCGGCGGCATGGGGCTGGGCGTGGGGGCGGATGTAGGTTGTGATGGCACGGGGGGGCGGGTGCAGGTTGTGGCGGTGTGGGGCTGGGCGTGGGGGCGGATGTAGGTTGTGATGGCACGGGGGGGTGGGTGCAGGTTGCGGCGGCGTGGGGCTGGGTGTGGGGGCGGATGTAGGTTGTGATGGCACGGGGGGGTGGGTGCAGGTTGCGGTGGCGTGGGGCTGGGCGTGGGGGCGAATGTAGGTTGTGATGGCATGAGGAGGTGCAGGTTGCGGCGGCGTGGGGCTGGGCGTGGGGGCGGATGTAGGTTGTGATGGCACGGGGGGGTGGGGGCAGGTTGCGGCGGCATGGGGCTGGGCGTGGGGGCGGATGTAGGTTGTGATGGCACGGGGGGGCGGGTGCAGGTTGTGGCGGTGTGGGGCTGGGCGTGGGGGCGGATGTAGGTTGTGATGGCACGGGGGGGTGCAGGTTGTGGTGGCGTGGGGGCGGATGTAGGTTGTGATGGCACGGGGGGGGCGGGTGCAGGTTGTGGCGGCGTGGGGCTGGGCGTGGGGGTGGATGTAGGTTGTGATGGCACGGGAGGATGGGTGCAGGTTGCGGCGGCGTGGGGCTGGGCGTCGGGGCAGATGTAGGTTGTGATGGCACGGGGGGGCGGGTGCAGGTTGCGAGGGGCGGGTGCAGGTTGCGGCGGCGTGGGGCTGGGCGTCGGGGCGGATGTAGGTTGTGATGGCACGGGGGGGCGGGTGCAGGTTGTGGTGGCGTGGGGCTGGGCGTGGGGGCGGATGTAGGTTGTGATGGCACGGGTGGGTGGGTGCAGGTTGTGGCGGCGTGGGGCTGGGCGTGGGGGCGGATGTAGGTTGTGATGGCACAGGGGGTGGGTGCAGGTTGTGGGGGCAGATGTAGCTTGTGATGGCACGGAGGTGAGTGCAGGTTGCGGTGGCGTGGGGCTGGGCATGGGGGCGGATGTAGGATGTGATGGCACGGGGGGGGTGGGTGCAGGTTGTGGCGGCATGGGACTGGGCGTGGGGGCGGATGTAGGTTGTGGCGGCACGGGGGGGTGGGTGCAGGTTGTGGCGGCGTGGGGGAGGATATAGGTTGTGATGGCACAGGGGGGTGGGTGCAAGTTGTGGTGGTGTGGGGCTGGGCGTGGGGGTGGATCTAGGTTGTGATGGCATGGGGGGGTGGGTCCAGGTTGCAGGGGGTGAGTGTGAGGGGCGGGTGCCAGGGTTGTGGCAATGCAGAGGTGAGTGCGAGGGGTGGGTCGAGGTTGCGGCGGCGTGGGGCTGGGTGTGGGGGCGGATGTAGGTTGTGATGGCACGGGGGGGTGGGTGCAGGTTGCGGTGGCGTGGGGCTGGGCGTGGGGGCGAATGTAGGTTGTGATGGCATGTGGAGGTGCAGGTTGCGGCGGCGTGGGGCTGGGCGTGGGGGCGGATGTAGGTTGTGATGGCACGGGAGGATGGGTGCAGGTTGCGGCGGCGTGGGGCTGGGCGTGGGGGCGGATGTAGGTTGTGATGGCACGGGGGGGTGAGTGCAGGTTGTGGTGGCGTGGGGCTGGGCGTGGGGGCGGATGTAGGTTGTGATGGCACGGGGGGGGGTGCAGGTTGTGGCGGCGTGGGGCTGGGCGTGGGGGCGGATGTAGGTTGTGGCGGCACGGGGGGGTGGGTGCAGGTTGTGGCGGCGTGGGGGCGGATATAGGTTGTGATGGCATGGGGGGGTGGGTGCAGGTTGCAGGGGCTGAGTGTGAGGGGCGGGTGCCAGGATTGTGGAAATGCAAAGGTGAGTGCGAGGGGTGGGTGCAGGTTGCGAGGGGTGGGTGTAGGTTGCTGCGGCGTGGGGGTGGATGTAGGTTGTGATGGCACGGGGGGGTGGGGGCAGGTTGTGGCGGCGTGGGGCTGGGCGTGGGGGCGGATGTAGGTTGTGACGGCACGGGGGGGCGGGGGCAGGTTCCGGCGGCGTGGGGCTGGGCGTGGGGGTGGATGTAGGTTGTGACGGCACGGGGGGGCGGGTGCAGGTTGCAGGGGGTGAGTGTGAGGGGCGGGTGCCAGGGTTGTGGCAATGTAGAGGTGAGTGTGAGGGGCACATGTAGGTTGTGATAGCATGGGGCTGGGCGTGGGGGCGGATGTAGGTTGTGCTGGCACGGGTGTGTGAGAGATGTGTTCTGCAGGCACAAGAGCGTTGAGCATCCAAACCTCTGGGTACCAAGCCAAGAGTCACCTGCTGAGTGGCCTGTGGGCTGCCATGTTCAGCTCACATTCAGGGGTCCCAATATCCAAGTAACATTCAGCTCCCTGACTAAGAAAAGTGCCCAACCTGAATATCCGCCTCTGCCCTGTCTCCAGCTAGGGCCTCCGCAGTTGGGACCTCCCCGCCCCAACGGATTCGGCTTTCCCCTCACTCCTGAGAAGAAGTTGTGGTGCCTGGTTCCCTCCAGGGTCTTTCAGGGCCCCTCATGGGGGAGCTGGTTGGCCTGTGTCCCCACATCCCGCCACCTGCTGTATTTGGCCGCGGCTCCGGGGGAGCAGCTGAAGGATGCCTGCTCCTTCAGAACAGGAGAGAAAATCCTCCGAGATGGATGTTTTGGTTAGTGGGCGGCCTGCCTGCCGGCTTGGGCCCATTTAATTCCATCCACCAGGCCCCCGCTCTTGCTCCCAAACCCGCAGCGTCATTCCCTCTGAGACGTTTGTTCACCGCAGAGAATGGCTGAGGCCACGTGTGCCCGTTCCATCTGGGGCTGGTCAGAATCTGAACTCAGACCTGGAGAAATAAAAAGGCGTGGGCCTCAACCCAGTCTGCCTCCAAGACGGCTGCCCGGCCTGCCCGGGCCAACCTGGAAGAAGCCCATAGAGGCAGCTGATCTTTAGTGATTTCTTTTTGGCAGCGAGAGGGAACAGGGAAAAGCTGTAATTATAAAGCTCCTCTAACCAGATATTTCATGCTCCTAATTGCTGACACTGGCTGGATCGGGATGTGTTTTTCTCCTTCTGCTTAAAAAATGCAGGTTAAAGGAAGCTCATCTTTCAGAGCAAAGTAATGGGAGGGATGTGGGCTGACTCCCCCACTCCCCCATCACTTTGACCTTCTCTCCTCATGGATGCACCACAGTCAGAGGGGAACGGGGAGGAATTGATTGACTGGCACGAAGCAGCTTGTGCCTTGAAGGTGCAGTCTGACTTAATCTTCGCCGTGGCGGGGTGGAGCAGAGGAACCTGCTGATTATCTGGGCTGGCAAATGCCAGAGTCCCAGCAACCCGGCAGGCTGAGCAGCGGAGGAACAATTTGCTGACCTGGCACGCCACGGAGAGGCAACACATCACCATGGAGGACGATCCGTCAACGAGCTGGGGCGGATGGTAAAACTGCTGCCTCGGTGCAATCCAGCTGCACTAGCCAGAGGGGAAGAATCCAATTACAAGCAGAGCGATGGGGTCTCCGGAGACGTGGCCCAGCAGCCATGTGGGCACCAGGTGGGAGCAGACAGGCCTCGTTTGCATTGCAGACGTGAATGCCCCCTACGCTGCGCAGTTCCAGCCAGGCTGATGAGTTGTGCCGCTTAGGCAGGGCGGAAAGAAAGAGGTGGGTCCGGTCACGGCCTCAACCCCACTGTGGGGCTGATAAATCGGGGGGGATTTCCAAAGAGCAAAGGACAAAAACCCCAAGTCTTTGTATGCCTTATGATTTCTTTTTAGAAAGTTCCAGAAATGCTGAATTGGCAGCGAGTCCTGTCCCCTGCCGCTCCCAGCCGTGCACACTGTGACCTGGCCCTGCGCGGTTGGAGTAGCGCCACTGCGGCTATGGTTCTGGGAAGCCAGCGCCAACGGGAGGAGAACCAGGACTCCTGGGTCCCACAGGAAGTGATGAATTTAGCTGAGCTCTCGGTCACACTGTAGGATTAGGTGATGATTACAGCAATGTGTGTGTGTCTATAGGGAGAGGGGAGTAGTGCAGCCCAGTAGAAGAGCACTACATTGGTTCTTAGTTTCCTACTTTATCCAGTCTCGTGCTATCCAGCCACACCCAGGAGCTACCTGGAAAGGGAGTTGCTTACAGCTTGGTGGATGTTTCGACACAGCCAGCTTAAATGAAACATCTTCTCCAGCCAGACCCAGCTCCCCTCCCTGTCTCTATATATAGCTGTTTGAGATCTATAGTTGACTCTTTCCCGGGCTGTTCCTGGAATTAGCTGGCTGGGTTTTTGAAAGCACTTTTTGAAAAACCAGAAACTGTCTTTGTTGGAGTTGTACACTGTCCAAGGCTGTTTTGGGAGGACCAGGTGTTGTTAGTGGCAGGTGTTAACTTCCTGTTGTTTCCCTCTTTGGGTTTAATTGTCTTTAGTCCCTCTTTCTTGTTCTCCTGATGTAGCTTTTGGAGATTTCACACAGTTCTTCATCCTGGTGAATTCATTCCTCCCAAATCCTCCTGGCTGTGCAGTGGCCCATGCCTAGCATCCTCTGGGGCAGTGTGTGGCATTTGCTAGTGCAAATGGAGAAGACTACAAGTTCTTTGGCGGCAGGGACCATGGCTTTGTTGGTGCATATGGGCAGCAGCACCTAGCACAAAGAGGCCCTGATCCTGAATGGGGCGCCTTGGTGTAATGTGAAATATTCACAATAATATAAAGGCCCTCCCAATATTGTACCCCAGGGCATAGGCGTAAATCCAAACCCACCAACACTTGGTGGCCTTCGAGTCCTTGGGAGCTGCCGTTGCTGCAAGATGACGCCTCTGGCTCCAAGCTGAAGGGAGTAGCAGAGCCATCAGCGACTTGGGTCTGGAGGATGAAAGGAGGATTGTGTGGGTTAGGACAGATGTTCTGAGTAGGCAGACACTGCTTTGGCATGGCACATGTGGGCCCATCTCTGAAAGCCATTAGCGTTCCAGAGCAGTATTACGATTTAGAGGAGTCCTCTAGAGGCCCCCAACTGAGATTGGGGCCCAGTCGTGCTCAGTAATGTACAGACACGTAGTGAGAGAGAGTCCCTACAACGGAGAAAACAGGACAAAGGGTAGGAGGGGGAATAGAGACGTGAAGTGACAGGCCTAAAGTCAGACAGCAGAGGCAGGAGCAGAACCCAGCTCTCCAGACACATAGGCTGGTGCTCTGTCCATTAGGCCACACAGCCTCCCCTTGGGGCAGGAGGTTGTGTGGGTTGTTTTTTCCCGGTAAAGGTTAGATGGCCAGTCAGTTTATTCAGTATGGGAGCAGAACTCTAGGGAGACCATATAAACGGGACTGGCAGGGCCTGAGCCCCATTCATCATATTGTTCCCATGCTTCTCTGCACTTCCTGGATTCAGCCAGGACCAGAAGCAGGTTGGCTGATCTGCCATCAGGGCAGCCTTTTGGGGGTATTCCAGGCCTGACCTGAATGGGGAGTACTGGGAATGTCACCCAAGGGCCCAATCCCACCAAGCTTTCAGCCTCTTTATGCAGATCCGGGATGTTTGGATACTTCGGTGAAATCCTGACCCCATTGAAGTCAATGAGAATGTTGCCATTTTGTTCAATGGGGCCAGGATTGCTTTACCAAACTACTAGGCTTCGTTCATCTGTAGCTAAATCTAGTTGTTACCTTCTGTCTTGAAATGGGGTCTGAGATGTACAACCCATCTTCCCCGTTCCAGGTGGTAAGTGGTCCTACTGGAATGATTGGGAAGAACGGACCTAACTAGAACTGGGGGAAACATGCAGATTCCATGACACTGAAATGTTTTGTGAATTCATGGCGGTTTCACTGAAGGGTTCATTCAGAAACAAACAAACCCTAACAGTCAGAAGAAAAATCAAAATGCTTCATTGACATTTTGGAAACAAAACATTTACTTTTTTTTTATGGAAATGACTTTTTTATTCAAAATGTCTTTTAATTTTTTTTTAATGTCAGAAACATTTAAAAATGGTCAAAATCAAAACAAAACATTTCATTTGGCCTAAAAAAATTTTGGTACTACCTGATTGGTTGAAAATTTTGAAAATGTTCATTTTTGGTCCAACCTATAATTTTTTTTTAAAACTTTTTGGAATGGCTAGCCAACTCAAAAATCCAATATTCAGCTAGCTCCAGTCCTAGCCCTTCATTTTGAGGGATGCAAAAGAGGATGGGGGAAATATTACCCAGAAGATCATTTGGTCAGTTATTCATAGATCTAAGACAGTAATTATTCAACATGTTCCAAAAATGAACATAATTAGTACAATTATCTGTCTCAGATGGTAATTTAGTCCATTCAGTAATAGTTCAAGGCATAAAAAGGAACTCATCAAACAATGGGTCCGACATATGTAAGTCAACATCTTCCGATCCTGATACGTACAGCATGTGCTGGTTCAAAAATATAATTACAGAGATCAGTTCCAGATAAATTGTTGTCTAGAAGAAAAAGCGGTTTAATTCTATTCAGTTGTTTGTGTAAATGCCAGGCATGAAGTCCTTCAGATGCAAAGTTTTGGGCTGAAACTGGCGGAGAGATAGCGTGGCCTAGTGGTTAGACCACTGAAGTGCACTTTGTGCATCTGACGAAGTGGGTATTCACCCACGAAAGCTTATGCTCCAATCCGTCTGTTAGTCTATAAGGTGCCACAGGACTCTTTGTTGCTTTTTTCAAGAAACTTGGGTTCTATTCCGGCCTTTACTACTTGCCTAGTAAGTCCAGATGCGAGGAGTTACAGAGGGATCTCTCAAAACTGGCTGACTGGCCAAAAAAAATGGCAGATGAAATCCAGCATTGATAAGTGCAAAGTAATGCACATTGGAAAAAATAACCCCAGCTACACCTATACAAGGATGGGTTCTACATTAGCTATTACCACCCCAGAAAGAGATCTTGGAGTCACCATGGATAGTTCTCTGAAAACTTCTGCTCAATACACAGCAGTGATTAAAAATACTAACAGTATGTTAGCAACTATTAGAGAAGTGATAGAAAATAAGACAGAAAATATCATAATGCCACTAGGTAAATCCATGGCACACCCACACCCTGAATACTGTGTCCAGTTCTGGTTTCCCATCTCAAAAACAATCTAGTGGAACTCTAAAAGGTTCAGAGAAGGGCAACAAAGATTATCAAGGGTATGGAAGAGCCTTAAAAGTTTAGGCCTAGTCAATTTAGAAAAGAGATGACTAAGGAGGGATTGACAGAGGTCTATAAAATCAAGAATAGTGTAGAAAAAGTGAATAGAGAAATGTTATTTGCGCTTTCACACAATACAAAAACCAGGCGTCATCTGATGCAATTAATAGGCAGCAGGTTTAATGCAAACAAGAGGAAGGACTTTTTTTCACATGATGCACAACTAACCTGTGGAACTCATTGCCAGGGGATGTTGCGAAGGCCAAAAGTATAACTGGGTTCAAAAAAGAGTTAGATAAGTTAATGGAGAAGAGGTCCATCACTGGCCATTAGCCAAGATGATCAGGGATGCAACGCTATGCTCAGGGTGACTCTAAACCTCTGACTATCAGAAGCCAGGGTTGGAAGATGGGAGTGGATCACCCCTTAATTGTCCTGTTCTGTACATGATCCCTTAAGCTCTGGTACAGGCCACTGTCAGAGACCAGATACTGGGCAAATGGCCCATGGTCGGACCCAGTATGGCAGCACTTATGTTCTTATGATGCTGGGAAAGACTCTTCACCTCTCTGTTTCCTTTCCCACCCTTTGTCTATTTGGATTGTCACAGTGTTTCCATCCTTTGTGGGGCTTTTTAAATTTTGAGTCTCACAATATTTGGTGCTTTCCTTTCAGATCCAGGTGCTAGACTTAACAAAAGGTGGCATGACAGTCTCATCTTTTGTTTAAAATGAAAAACAAGTTTCCAACCCTCATGGTTGCAGAAGAAAGCTTGAAAGCATGACGTGAATGTGCCCTAAAGGGTCAGAAATCGGAAGGCAAGGGAAAGGAACCCAACCTTGATTCTTTTTTTTTTTTTTTTAACTTCTTGATTTTTAAGCCCATCTCATGTTTTTGGGTCCTGGCTTGTGATTTTTGAATGCTAGGAGTGGGCAGTGCTGTTGTAAGCTCCTTGGGGTGGGAACTCTTTTGCCATGCATTTGTAAGCATCTAGCACAATGGGGCCTTGATCTCAGCGGGGGGCCTCTAGGTGTTATCATACAACAAATCAATAACAATCATTAGGAAGGAAATGGCTGTGATATGCTCCCAGTTCAGGGGCTCTTGTGGGCTCCTTCTGCCTTTGTCTCCCCTCCTCAGCCTCCTCCTGTATTTCTTTAATGCTCAACCGTCAATTAGCTTTTACATTTCCCAGTGATTTCGTGGTTGTGGGCCCCATTGCTGCAAACATTAGCTGGAAACTTTAGTTACAGAAAGAAGAGCGCAAAGTCTTGTGGCAGAGGAGATAATTACCTTTCTAATATAATTACGCTGGGGTTGGTGATCCTTTTATTTCAATGCATGTACTTCTGGCGGTAATACAATAACAGGCAAGGATTAAAATTTACTAGGCTGTTATCAGTCGCCTGTAGAAATCGGAGCCCATTTCCCTCTCGGTGGAGAGAAATTTGTCAGAGGAGATCGCAGCTAAACATTAGGGAAGAAGGAAAGGTTTGGAGAGAAAAGGGGAAAAAAATCCCCAATTAAATCAATTCTGTGGGTTGTTTAAGTGGCTTTGATAACAAGGCAGGATTAATGGCATTTTAGAGGCAGCTGGCACTGGTCCACAGTTGGATCTCCAGGCATAGAACCTAACCCCGCTTGTTTGAAAGCACTTACATGGCAGACTGATGGAAAGACCTTCAGGGTATGTTCAAACTACAAGTGCTACAGCAGAACAGCTGCAGTTCTGCTAGTGTAGACACTCCAGCGACGGAAGGGATTTCCCTGTCACTGTAGTAAATCCATCTCCTCGAGAGGCAGTAGCTAAGTCGATGAGAGAATCCTTACGACAACCTCAGTGCATCTACAGTGGGGGTTAGGTTGGCCGAACTAAGTTGCACAGGGCATGAGGTTTTTCACAGCCTGGAGCAATGGGGCCAGATTGATCTAATTTTTAGCTGTAGATCAGGCCTAAGTTCCTTGCTGTTGTCTCAGGTTCTTTCCAAATAGAACGCAAGGGCTCCAACGTTTTGGCAGTTCTACCAGATAAGAAGCCAGGGACTGTGGAGAATTGGGAAATAGAAATAGGGGGGATTTGATAGCAGCCTTCAACTACCTGAAGGGGGGTTCCAAAGAGGATGGAGCTCGGCTGGTCTCAGTGGTGGCCGATGACAGAACAAGGAGCAGTGGTCTCGAGTTGCAGTGGGGGAGGTCTAGGTTGGATATTAGGAAACACTATTTCACTAGGAGGGTGGTGAAGCACTGGAATGCGTTACCTAGGGAGGTGGTGGAATCTCCTTCCTTGGAGGTTTTTAAGGTCAGGCTTGACAAAGCCCTGGCTGGGATGATTTAGTTGGGGATTGGTCCTGCTTTGAGCAGGGGGTTGGACTAGATGACCTCCTGAGGTCTCTTCCAACCCTGATATTCTATGCATCTGTGATATCTATATAACAACATATGCCCCTCAGTGTATTGGTGTGATATTACCCTGCCTGACTGCATAGAGTTAGATCAACAAGGGTTTGTTAAAGGGACCAGGCAGGGAAGGCAAAACAATGGCCTACATAAGGGCATCTCTTCAAACAATAGCCAGGCTTACAGCCCTGAAGGGAGATTTCTCAGCCTGGACTCTGGTGACAGGGCTGTTTGGCAAGGGCAAGAATCTGGAGAGGAAAAGCCACTGATCTGTCAAAGGTGCTCCTGGCAGACAGGGAGTGGGGAAGTGGTCAGCTCAGCTGGTAGCTGACCCAGGGGAGTATGCTGCAGGCTGACCCAGAGATGGAGAACTAGGATCCACAGCAAGCAGGCTACAGCTCAGCCCGCAAAAGAAGGGAGTACCCCTAGGCAAAGTCATATCCAGCTGGCAGTAGGAGGGGAATATAATATGTGTAGGACAATGGGTTGCCCCTTTTCGCCCTGAGTGGCTTGTCAAAGTTTGGGGCCCTCGGGCTGTTCCAGGTGGAAGTAGAAATGGATGGAGTCTGGTATTTTCTTTGCTGCCAGTTTGTTTGTTGCGAGGAACGTACAAAGTCCTTCTCTTCTGAATGCAGGAGGAACCAAGAATGAAAGGAAGAGTTTCTTAGCTGACCGCCCAAGCCTCTTTAGCCAATCACTGAGCCACAAGATCGCTCTAGCTTTGCTTCGGCGCTGTCTACACTACACCGGTTTTAGCAACATGGCTGTGTTGCCACAACCGTGCCGCTAAAAATCGCGCAGTGTAGCCACTGTTTGTTGGCTCTCCTGCCAACAAAAAAATTCTACCCCCGATGAGCGGCGTTTGCATTGTCGGCAGGAGAGTGCTCCTCTTAAACCTTTAACACCTCTGAAAGACACAAGTTTTGTCGTTCAATTGCCAGTGTAGACATAGCCTTAGGGTCACACTGTGCTCACAGGCTACTGCTTGGCTTCCTTGCTTTTTGCCTCCGCCTCTCTCTAGGTTCTTGTCTTTTCTGCTTTCTCCTCCTCATCCCCCACACCCAACAGACCCCTATCCAAACCAATACTCAGCCCAACGCTCCTGGGCGGGTTCACACACTTCTTTTGTCTTAGGTAGGGGCTTATGCTTACATAGGGTGACCAGATGTCCCGATTTTATAGGGACAGTCCCAATTTTTGGGTCTTTTTCTTATATAGGCTCCTATTACCTCCCACTTCCTGTCCCGATTTTTCACATTTGCTGTCTGGTCACCCTATGCTTACAGTTAGGTGTGAACTCACCCTTCAATTAACCTATCAATCTCAAAGGGGTTTTAACTCAATCCATCAGGAGGTTTCTCCCAGCTCATAACAATCTGCTCCCAGGTCTCTGTTTTACTTTAAATCCACTTCTAAGTGCGGTGTCCCTTTTGGGCAGAATAAATCCTGCATTGTTTTGGCAAACTACCGCTGTCCATGGGCTCCCAAAGGAGAATGCCTGCAGGTACCAAGTCCAGGTATCAGAGGGCTGCAATCTGGAGACCCAGTTGGGCAGTGGTTGGGCCTTAGAAGAGGAGGCATGGGTCTGCCATGGGGTCTTAAAAGGGGTCTTAAAAGGGGCAGCCTACCCAAGGACCATGACCGCAGTCTTCCTCTGGTCACTACCAGGGGTGCTGTCCTAAAAGTAAATCAATGCAGTTGGTTTTATACTTACACTCCCCTGATGCACTCTCAGCATGTCCCTGTGCCGGGGGTCCTGCTGGGAGGGGGGCACAGGGCTGGCTTTGCTGGTTCTATGCCTGCCAACACCATCTCCTGTATTGGGGGCATTTCTCCAGGGGCATATCAGGCGGATTTACGGCCCTTTTATGCTGGTGAGGCAACTATGAATTGGGCCCAAAGCCTAGAGAGGGCGGAGGAGACAGGAGAGAAGTTAGAGCAGAGCACAGAGAGCAGCGGGGTGTTAGCGGGAGACGAGGGCCAGGGCAGGTGCACTTTGCAGTGAGTGCCAGGAGCTGGGGCCCACGGGGAGCCTGGCATGGATTCTCTTCCAAGAATTCTCTGCTTTGGCACCTCCAAAATCCAGGTGCCTGACTGATCTCACGCTGCTGTTCCAGGGATGCATCTCCACTGGCTTCAGTGCGAACACTCCTGATTCACACCGGAGCAAGAGAGATCAGAATCGGGCAGTGAAGCTGGATCACGGAGGGGATCCCCACTGGAGAGTGGGCAGACACAAGTGCCTGGGCAGGGCTGTCATGGGGAGCTGATGCTACCAGCCCCCACTTGCCACCGTGAATCAGCAGCAGATGCTTTCAGCCGCCACTCTGACCATCTCATAGCGTTGCTGTCTGAGGACAGGGTTGTTCTGGTTATGGCTGAGCCTAAACCCCCAGGGTTACCCAGCCTTTTGTGCCTCTGACTTCTTGTGTTGCTCTAACCTCTTCCCTAGTGTTTTCAGGGGCGCCTGCCTCCCTCTGTATATTTCCCCAGCATCCCTATGCTATGCCATCCTGAATCCCACGGCTACGCTCAGCACCTTCTTCTCCACCCTGCTCTCAGTCTCACTGCCCTCCCCCACCCGTGGGATTCTCCTCCCAGAGACAAGAAAACACTCCTCGTGGGCTTGGCTCCACTTCCGGAAAGGCAAGTGTCTTCCCAGCTGCTGGCTGAAGGATGACTGACATCCGGCATAAGCAATTTGCACGTCAAGGCTTTAGCAGGTCACTTCCTGTCAGAGCTCTCCTGGTGCTGCCAGCTCCCTTTTGCAACCACACAGGGTGCCAATCAGACTCTGGAGGTGCCGCAGGAGGCTGGCCAAATAAGAGAATGAATAACGCCCCTCTCCCTCGGAACGGGAAAGGAGTGTGGGATTTGGGGACAATGCGTGTTCAGGAGCTTGGGCTCCTGGGTTCTATGCCCAGCCATGAGAGGGCAGGTGGGCTAATGGTTAGAGCTTGGGAGTGAGACTCAGGAGTTCTGGGCTTGATTCTTCCCCTGACTCCCCTCGGTGATATTGAGTACGTCACTGAACCTTAGTTGCCACATTTGTAAAATGCAGATGTGATCCTTCCTTACCTCTGCGAGGGAGGGTTGCGAGTCTGAACTTATGTTTGCTGAGCGCTTTGAGATCCTCAGAAGGAAGGTGATATAGAAAGGCAAGATTTTATTATTTCACCTCCCAGGGGGCTACCTCTCTCCTATCTGTGTTGTCAGGTCCCTTGCTGTCTTGACCACTGCCTTCCTTCCTAAGCGAGACACGGGACTAGAACTCAGAACACCTGGCTCCCATTGGCAGGCTTGGAGACGTTTTCCTTCCTGAGATCTGTGCTGATCCCCTGAAGAGGAGGTGCTAGAGCATTCTCTGAAAGGAAAGCAGCTGGCACGTGTGGGTTAGCCTGTACTTGGATTTGCTGTCCCCTCTGCCTCTTTTTCGCTGGTGGCAGAGGCAGTAAAAGTGAAGAGTGGCTGTGGACAGCCAATCGAATGATAAAACTTTGAAAAGGTCAGAGTGGTACAGTTTCCTGTTCTCTGTCACAGAACATACAAGGTATTAAAATTCTGCTGTCTCATTCTTGTAACAAGGGAGAAAGTTGTAACGAGAGAAGAAAATGGCTAAAAAAACCTCACAAAACCCCAACAAAACAATCTCCCCTGAAACGATATTGGAACAACACAGGGAAATGGTGCAAACCGAACCCTTTGTAGTTACTTCGAGGGGCTTGCGTTGGTGGATTCATATTCCGGCCTTTCGCTTCTGTAGACCCAGGTTCAAATTGTGCCTGAGGGCAGGCCACAAGTAACGTGAAATTGGTGGTCTGAGTTTTCTTCTGGTTTTGTTTTGTCTACAGCAGTGGTTCTCACACTCTTTTTTTCGTGGACCACTTGAAAATTGCTGAGGGTCTTGGCGGACCACTTAATGATCTTTCTAAATGTTGTCTGTAGCATTAGCTAACTATTGTAAAGCGCTTAGGATAAAAGCACTGTATAAAAAAAACCATTAATAATAATTAACATTTGTTTGTTCTACAAATAAAAGCACACAACTCATATTTTAATCTCAATAGTCTTACCTTTCTAATGCAATGGATGTGCCCTCTCTTCCTCGCTGCAGCAGCCCCCGAACTGGGGCTGGGAAGGAGGGGGGGGTCTCTCCCTCTCCCGCCCACCGCGGCAGCCCCTGAGCTGGGGCTGGGAAGGAGGGGAGTCTCTCCCACGCCACAGCAGCCACATTGCTGAGGCTGGGAAGAAGGGCCATCTCTCCCCGGCAGCCACAGCCCTGGAGCTGGGGAAAGTCACCTCTTTCTCTGGCCGCCACAGCCCTGCACATCCCAAATTCCCCCCACCCCCTCTGCTCACCCCACTTCCCTCTCCCACCTACCCACTATTCCCCCCAAGGCCACCACCTCACCTTACATATGTGTCTTCTCCAGGGTCCAGGCACCTAATTAGTGGAGCCACGCCTGCGCGGCTACACTAATTAGGTGGGTGGCCCTTCATTCTCTCTTGTGCGGCCACCCAGGTGCATACCTTAGCGGGAACTCTCCATGGACCACCTGAATGGAGCTCGGACCACAGTTTGAGAACCATTGGCCTACAGTATTTTGACCCAGTCTGTGCCCAGTTGGCTGGGGACCTAGACTTGAATAACCGAGGTGTTGCAGGAAAGCTGTATTATGACGGATCTGTTGGGAGTGACTTCAGGACTGGAAGGTCAAAAGTGGGGCGTGGGGCTGTGGTCTCAGCAAACTCGCAGTTGATGCTGATTGAGTCCTTCCCCCTCCCAGCCACACACAGTCTGTTGGGGAGGATTGCAGGCTGAATGTGCAGTGCCTGAGACCTGCTTTCTGGGAGAGACATGCCTCTTGGAGCGTGTTCCTGCTGACCTCCTTGTCTCCTGCCCCTGGCACCGCCTTCGCGCTCGCAGCCACTTCCTTGATCCTGCCTTGCCGAAACCAAACGGAGTCTGTGCTGCTTCTGAGTACACTGGAAGAGCATTTCACCTGGCTTTTGACTGCTCTTCCACTCCCCCGTCCCCTGTCATGCTTCATGACATGTTGCCAGGCTGCCTGGAAATATGACAACAAAGCAAAAGGGAGCTGGCAAAAAACCCCACTTGCCTCTCTACACCTTACAAACGACTGAAGGAGTTTTCCTTCCCTGCCAAGCATGTGGGCTGCTGAAGATTACTGTGACAAGTGGCTCACTTATATAAATATCAAAGTTTGATCAGTCATCTGAGCCATCAACAGCTAAAGAGGCAATTGGGTTTCCCTGAGCCGCGCTCTTCAAACCCAGGCAGCCTCATGAAATCGAGCCAAGAATCGTGTCCATACAGAGCACCTCTGGCAGGCTGGTTTCCCACCTGGGCTGGGGGGGCGTAGCTGGCTGGGAGATTTCACATAGCTGATGCTGCTGTTGAAGATAAAATGAACATGAAAAAAATACACCATCAAGTGCTTAAGGCTCCGAAATGTATCCTGCCTTAAAGCTGTTGTGATCTGATGCAGGGAAAAAGCCTTCCTTTGGATTTTAAGGAGAGCTGGTCAGAAAGCCAGTGTTTTTCCTAGGAGAAAGGTCTTGCGAAAACTCTTGGTTAGGAAATGTTCATTTTGACAGATGCTGTTTTCCCCAGGGGAAGTTTCAAACCGATTCTAAACAAACTTTTTTGTGGAGAACTTAAAGATGTGGAGAAATTGGAAAGGGTCCAGAGAAGAGCAACAAGAATGATTAAAGGTCTTGAGAACATGACCTATGAAGGAAGACTGAAAGAATTGGGTTTGTTTAGTTTGGAAAAGAGAAGACTGAGAGGGGACATGATAGCAGTTTTCAGGTATCTAAAAGGGTGTCATAAGGAGGAAGGAGAAAACTTGTTCACCTTAGCCTCTGAGGATAGAACAAGAAGCAATGGGCTTAAACTGCAGCAAGGGAGGTCTAGGTTGGACATTAGGAAAAAGTTCCTAACTGTCAGGGTGGTTAAACACTGGAATAAATTGCCTAGGGAGGTTGTGGAATCTCCATCTCTGGAGATATTTAAGAGTAGGTTAGATAAATGTCTATCAGGGATGGTCTAGACCAGTGTTTTTCAACCTTTTTTTGGGCAAAGGCACACTTGTTTCATGAAAAAAATCACGAGGCACACCACCATTAGAAAATGTTAAAAAATTTAACTCTGTGCCTATATTGACTATATATAAAGTAATTCTCTTGAATAGGAATCAAATAAACACAAATAAAGTATTTTATAATTACTTTATTATGAAATAGTAAGTAAACAGAAATATGAAAAATTATAAAATACTTTATTCAGTGCGCAACCTGGGCCTGTTTGGCTGAACACAAAGCTGATATTCTGAGCTATTTATAGTCCTTAACATCAGTGGTGGGATTCAAAAATTTTAGTAACCAGTTCCGACATTCAAGCATGGTTTAATATTTTTTTCCCACGGCACACCAGGCAACATCTCGCGGCACACTAGTGTGCCGCGGAACAGTGGTTGAAAAACACTGGTCTAGACAGTATTTGGTCCTGCCATGCGGGCAGGGGACTGGACTCGATGACCTCTTGAGGTCCCTTCCAGTCCTAGAATCTATGAATCTATGAATTGTGCTAGGTGCTGTACATCCATATGCTAAAAGATAGTCCCACCCCGGAAGAGTTTACAATCTGCAGATGACCAGACCGCCGAAGAGTGGGAGGGGAAATAAAGGCACAGAACATTGCTCAAGGTGAGTCAATGGTAGAGTTGGGAATAAAACCCAATCTCCCGAGTCTCAGACAAAGTGAGGACCCTGCACATCACACCATGCTGCCCCCTCCTTAGACGGCTCTGCAGCCGATGAGTTTTGTTCTCAGCGCCGTAGTGTGGCAGATTCCCGGTTCACAGGGATCATGAGGAAGCCCGTGGGTGCAGAGCTGCCTGTGGGTTCGCGCTGCTTCATAGCATTATGGTTTGCATGCTGTACTTAGACAGGGGTGGTGGTGGTAAAAGTTCCCTTTTGCACGACCCTGAAGGTTTCAGCACTGGCTATTGCTTGTCCCTGTCTCCAAAGATGCTCACACAGAAGAAACAGGCAAAAATTACTGGAAGGAAAACAAACCTGTAACTATTTCTGGGAATCTACTTCCCCACCACTGAGGCACCGTTCTCCTACTGATGCTAGTGAGGATTAGGCACAGGCAAGGGATGGCGAAGGAGACTAGATCCCTCAAGGTCAGATAAACTACCTGGTTGGAGGCCTCTGGAAGAGTGTGGCTGGTTGCGGTGCTAGAACAGAGAGTCCACCTAGCCATATAACCTCCCTCCTAGAGTGACACGTTCTAGATGCTTCAGATGAAGCTGTAGCCCCTTCCTCTCCCAGCCAAACACCCACACCCACCTATAGTGCACTTAGTCCTGTACATAGGGTGGGGGTGAGAAATCCTCCTTAGATCTACCTGGTGAAAAGCACATGCATCACACATGGGGTCTAACTGACCTTACATTTCTTTAATCCTACCAATGTTCCTCCAGTTGCTATTCATTACAGGCTTCAACCACAAGATATGGGGTTGGTGCAGGTATTACCAGCTAGAATTCTGTATGGCCTGTGTGTTATGCAGGCGGTCAGACTTATCATAATGGTTCCTTCTGCTCTTAAAATCTATGTGCCAAGTCCTTAAAAAATTCTTAGTAAGCTGTTTGCCTGCATTAATATCCTGCAGCAGTGAGTTCCACAGATTATGTACAGGTTGTGTTTAAAAACTAGAAACCATGCAGTGCTCATTTGTTGTCTCTTCACTTGCATCATAGGGCTCCCTCTCTTCTGTTAGAGTGTGTGAGGCTTTGGTTCATGTTGGAATATCCAGATTTCCAGTGACATACTTTAGACCGCAACAATTCTGAAACTCAGACTGCTGTGAGGGGAGAGTAAGGCTTTAAGTTTTTCTGAGAACAGTGCTATTCCTATTTGATCTTTTCCTTTAAGTGAGGGAAGCAAGGGGATGTGGGGAAGGGTCCTAGTGGCTACATTAAGCCAGAATTTTAGGTGGGGGACTATGATCCTCTTAGCAGGTAATTGTGTACGTACCTATTTAACTAAGGGCACTTTTGGAAGTCCCCCTCAGTCTTGCTGTTCAGGGCCGTTGTTACAGTCCGACTGCTGCTTTTTAGGGCCCTCTTTTGGAGCATGTACGTGTTGGGTGGATTGTGGAGATGCTGGAGCAGCTGCTGTTTACCGACCAGTCATGTATATTGCATAGAATTGGGAGACCGATGCATTGCTGTTCTCATTTGCCCCAGCGGCAGAAGGAGCTGTTCGCTCACGCATCAGAGAGACGGAGAGCTCCAGCTCTGTGCCCTCGGAACTACAAGGCTACCACCTTTCTGGACAAAGAGGATGTCTGGAGAGTTCCTCATCACAGCTCCCTAACTGGCCAAAGTGTGGTAGGGGCTCGCTGACCCCACAGCATCTCTCTGGGGTGTGAGTTCAGCTCTGAAGGCTGAGAAGGGAGAATGCGATCCCCACTCACAAGGGAGGGTAAAACGGGGTCCTCTGCTGCTCGTTCCCAGATGGGGCCCTCATCCTTACTCGGAATGGGGCTACTCGTCCGATCCCTCTGGCCAGGGGAGGGGTAGGCTGCAAGAACAGGGACGCCCCGAGACTGCAGGTCCTCGCAGAGCCAAAATAACAGCAGCAGCCACTGACATGGACACAGGCACATCTGGAGCTGCCTCCTCCCTGCCGTTTCCAGGGTTACCGGAGGAAAGAATCTCTGATAACTACAAATGAGAGGAAAGTAAATGACTAAGCGATTGTCAGAAATGCTTACTATGGAGATTAAACTCCTTCCTCCCCTTCCCTTCTGGAGTTTAGTGCTTCCGAGGCTGGGCTCCGCTGGATGCAAATCCTCATTTAACTCAGGCCGATAGAGTGGAAAGTTGCTAAGAGAATCCAGCCTCGGAGCAGCATTTCCTACTATTTCCCTTTCTTCCTGGAGAGCTTCTTGCTTGGGCATTAGAGCTGTGTGACGGAGTCACAACCCAGAGAGACGCAATAGATTGCGAACAGGGCTGGTTCTGAGTTCTAATCCTAGCTGTGATGCGCGCTCTCTGTTAACTCAGGCAATTATTATCTATTATTTGCATTACAGTCATGCCTTAAGACCCCACTGAAGATCAAGGTCCCATCATGCTAGGCACTGTGCAACCTTAGTAAAAGATAGTCCCTGCCCCCAAAGGCTTTCTAATCAGACAGACAGACGGGGGGAACAGGCATCCTGAGAGAGGAAGCAAAGGGATGTGCCCAAGGCTGTTCAATAGGTCAGTGGCTGAACGAGAACAGAGTCCTGGTCCTCTCAGTGTTTTCATCACCCTGTGCCTCGGTTTACCTGCTTGCAAAATGGGGATCATCTCTAATTCACACGAGGTTTGTGAAGGTTCATGCGTAAAGCCCTTTGCAAAGGCTTGACTAACACTGCTAAATATTTCAGCTGCTTTGCAGTGTGTTACAAACTTGAAAATGGCCCCATTTCAGTGACAAAATCCATTGTGTTTCACTCTTTCTTTGTTGGTTGGTTGGAAAATGGGCTCCTTGTCCAGTCTCCTCCCTCTGGCTGTGTGATCGGCTGCTGAGAGTGGAGACAGCTTCGCTAGGGGCCTCTGCCTGCACTGGTGTTGAAGTGCCAAGATGAACAGTACTCGAGTGCAAGGAGCAATCTGCCCCGTTGAGGTCCGGGTTTAAGGACAAAGGGGCTTTCCTCACCCAACTGAACAAGGTGGAATCTGTCTCAGCCAAACCCATCATGAGAGAGCTCTGCGTTCTTCTCTCTGGTCCAGTGCTCTCTCTCAGCGCTTTCCCTCTGTGGTTATGGATCTCACCCCTCAAAGTTCAGCTGCCTCCCACTACCAACCTCCTTTGCCACGGAGCCTGAGCAGCACAATCCGGATCCCGTCAGAACTCTGCCAAGTTTCAGTGGTGCTTGGAACCAGGGTTTTTGGTTGAGCCTGGGGCCAGCCTTCCAAGCCAGATCTGGATCTAGATCCCCACTTCCTCCGGATCCAGGGTCGCCTGCTCTCACGATTTTATTCCAAGTCTCGCCATATTTGGTGTTTTCCCCCCCCCCCAAGCCCCAGCTCCTGGAGGCCTGTCATTACATGAAAAGCGCAGCTTTCGTTAACCCAAAGTGAGTTTCTAGCCCTCGTGGTTGCAGCGAAATGCTGGGAGACGTGACCCAGGGGCACCCTATGGCTCAGAAACCAGCAGGCAAATTAAAAGAACCCAACATTTGTTATTTAAATCTCAGGAATTTTAAACCACTCTCATGATATTTTTGGGGGCGGGGGGAAGGGCTTACTCACAGGTTTTGAGTGCCTGACATTGGCCATGTGAGTTAGGGTTTGTTCTGCCTCTGCTCATGTTTGCTAATGCAGTCTCAGGCGATAAGAATTAAGAGCAGGCTCCCTATGGGTGATGTGAGCAAAGAGCGTCCTTCCAAGCCCCTGCCCGCCCGCTCCTCACCCGCGGATCCCCAGCTGTGCACGGAGGAAGGGGATTCACTGCCACAGAGGCAGCTCGCCTTCCCTGCACCCTTTCCTGGCCAGGGACCTCTCTACGCCAGGCTCCACACGGCCTGATCTCTGGCTCTAGGTTATGTAAATGAGACGGGAAATAGCTCCTCAAGTTTGAATGCAGCCAGTAAAGGGCTGTTTGTAAAAACTGGTTCTGCCATTGTGTGTACTGAAGCTTGTACCAGTAAACGTTGTGCTGGCCTAGCACCGCTGACAAAACTGTTTTAGTAGAGTGCATCCACCCTGGACGCATTGTGCCCATGCTGCATCAGGTGATACTGCCAAAAAGCATGTTGCATTATGGGTAGGTGCCCCAGTGTCCTCTGTGTTACCGCATGGGAAGCCATTGCTGCATGTTGTGGAAAAGCCGCTGTGCATTGTGGGATACCTGCATGCCTCTCAGGGAATTGTGGGAGTTTGGGGACAAATGACCCCTATTCCCTCTGTCCCATCCCATAATCAGCTCCTATTGCACGCTATTGACAAACTTGCTGTAGCAAACAGAGGAGTGCAGCGCTCTTATCTGTGGCACGGGGTGTACGGTCCTGTTGTAGTTGTCAGGCTGCAGCGCTCAGACAGAGGGTGACTGGCCAGCGAAGGCGGAAGCTGAGCTGATATGAGAGCACCAGCCCGCTCAGAAGGCTGCAAACTTCCATCTCCTTACTGCAGGCTTGTAACTTTCCAGTGGGCCTAAAGAGACTGCTCTGGACACTCGGCAAACTCCGACATTTGCTGCTGTGCTGGGACCGCATGTGTCAAGCTCCAGCTGAGTGTAAGTTTTATGACTGAATGATAGAGCCCAGAAACACTGAGCTTATGATGAAAATGCTGCTGGACTTTTCTCTAGAGCAATTTCTGCATTAGTAACAGCCCATTGGAGAGCAAAAGCCGCTGTCACTGGATTCCCGATTATCTGAACCCTATTCTCTTACCCTGTTACATAGACACTGCTTCTCTGCAGCAGGGAAATTGCATTGGCCTCAAAGATGGAGTTAGAAGGGGGGGGGGGGGAGCGTTTAATCTTAATTCAACGGGGACACCGGCCATGCCCATGTTGCCTCCTGCGTCATTAGCTAATAGCAGCATCTGTGCTGGCCTTGCGGGCAGCTGCCTATTCTGACAACGCTGGGGGAAAAGAAGGAGGCTGAGCAAAATGGAGAGGAGGAGAAAGATTGTGGTTAGTAAACTGTGGCACGGGACGGGGAGAAAATGTGACTAGCAAAATGTTTAGGGCGAGGAGAGAGAATGTGGCTAGCAAAATGCCCACGCGTAGAGAGAATGGCTACCAAACTGTGGGGGGAGAAGGGCTGTAGGTAGCAAAAGACACGACGGTAATAGAAACAGCAGTCAGTGAGTTGATTGTGTCTAGAAGTCAAGTTCCCAGCTGCCACATGCAGTAGCTGCTGTGGGGAGCTCAGAATCCAGAATGTTTGTCCCTCACGTGCCTCGGTTTCTAGCCAGGAGGGGATATTGGAGCTGCTGTCTGCAAGCAGAGAGCAGACCCCACCTGCTGCATTTCAGGGATGACTGGAGCAAGCATTGGGTTGAACTTGGTTAGTGAACTGACAGGGTCTGAAGAAAGCCCAGTACCTGAGCTGCTGGGAACTAGCCTGGTTGTATTCTGGGTCTGTAGCTGGTCCCTCTCCCACTATCGAGGTACTCCTCACCCTAGTATCTGAGCCTCACTGTCGTTAGTGGGTTTTATCCTCACAACACCCCTGTGAGGTAGGGACGTACCAGCCCCATTTTACAGAATGGAAACCGAGGCTGGGGGTAGAGTCAGTGATTTCTCCAGGGTTTCACAGGGAGTCTACGCTGAGCAGGGAAGAGAACCCAGGTACATGGGGTGCTGAGCTCTGTTGAGAACCTGGCCCTTATTTAGGTGCCGAACTCCTTTGGAAATCAGGCCCATGGTGCTTAGACATGAGGGGTCTGATCCTGTGAGGCATCTGGCACCCTCAGTTCCCCTTGGAGGCATTTATAGCTGAGGGTGCACAGCTCCTTGTACAAGGTGCTCGGAAGCTCGGAGAGTCAGACCCTCGTTATTAGTCTATCAACACCTCCTTGGCATAGCCACGTATCATCCCCATGGGGCAATG
Source organism: Emys orbicularis (assembly GCF_028017835.1). Classification (NCBI taxonomy): domain Eukaryota; kingdom Metazoa; phylum Chordata; order Testudines; family Emydidae; genus Emys; species Emys orbicularis. The sequence goes on along the minus strand of NC_088700.1, from coordinate 19,350,646 downwards.
GAGGGGCAGAGGTTCTGCAGCTTACCAACGGTCACACAGGCTGTGTCTGCCCTGCACAGGTAACCCGGTGGATGGGCACCTGGGTTAGCCTAGCCTGGGTACTAGGATCCTCTCTACAAGACCCTACCCGTGTGACTGGGTCCTCACTGTTTCTCCACTCGCCCATGTGTGTCTGGGGGTGAATCCCATAGTTCTTTGTGCTGAGACACTTTAGGGTTCTTTCCCAGGCAGTTGGCAGTTGTGGGAGAGCTTGTCTGTGCTCTGGGGGGAATTGTAGGAAGGCATTGGCACTTACCTGAGGGCTGTAATACTTTGGTCTAATTTTGGTTGGTGGTTAGGTTTAGTGGGCGGATGCTGGGTGGGGTTGATGGCCCGTGATGTACAGGAGGTCAGACTAGATGATCTCACGGTCTTTTCTGGGCTTAAACTCTATGGCTATCAGCACTTGAGTGATTTAGCTTGCTGCAAAGTGGGTGGGTTACAGCCTGAGTTAAAGAGGTTAAGGGACTTGCCTGAGGTTACAGCGGAGTCTGTGGCATAACTGGCAATAGACCCCCGGATCTCCTGATTCCCAGTCCTATGCTCTGTGCATCAGACTACTGTGGTTAGATGTTTGGCTGCGTGTGTGTGTTCTCCCTGTGCACTGTCCCAGCTCTGTGCAGACAGTCGGCATAGCAGACCTCAAGCGAACTTCCCAATGACCACCAGATCCGTTAAGGTACGAAGGTGTCATGCCAGGTTTATTGTCGACAAAGCACGGTAATAGCACCTAGCAGACTCCACGAGGATTCAAAGACATGTATGCCTGTGACAATGGACGCAGCGCAGTGAATGGCGGGACTTTTTATTCCTCCCTTGGCTGAACAAAGGGACTCCCTCTGAGATACATCTTTATACCCCGATACACACAAGTTAGTACTGCCCCTCTGACATAGTTAGTTACTGTCCCCTGACGTGGCTAGTTATCACCCATTACCTTGTACATGTTGGTTCAATTAAAACATCTCTATTACATACCGTCATCCTGATCTTATCTTTTAGGAGGGGTCAGTGTGTTCCTGTTATCCTTGGGGGATGTTTTTGTACCATCCTTGATAGCGGGATGTGTTTGCGTGAGCACTCTGTGCTTAGCACTGCTTAGGAATGTGTATTTCTGCAATATCAGCCCTGTTCTTGCCAGATTCTGTGAGCAGGGCCTGCCTCATACCAGGCCTCTGATACAATGGCTTCTATCTTGGGCTCTCTTCCTACTCAACTACGTTTGATCTACTGGTCTGCTGAGGGTTTTGCACTTGAGTCCATCCCAGCGAGGGTCATGCCACTATCTCCAACTGTAATAAGAACTGAGGGGCTGACGTGTGCCTTTATTGGAGTAGTGCATCTAAGCGGCAGAGAAGGAGCTGTGGGTTAGAGTGTTCCAAGGTGATGGAGAAGAGGGAGAAGAGAGGAGGAGGAAGGGGATAGGAGACTCTGTTGCAGGTTACCTACTGAGGCCTCTTGTCTTGTTGGATAATTATTTTTCAGCTGACTTTTGCACGGCTGCTCAGCAAGAATGCAGAGGAAATGAGATGTCTGGTGCAGATACTGTCTTCCTCCCCAGGATCTTCAATTCATGGGCAGGCTGGGCTGGGAAGGGCACTCTTGGAGTCGGGCCCATGTCGTAGGAAAGGGCTCGTTCTGTGAGAGGAAGGAACATCGAGCATCCAGCGGAGGTGCTGCTGTTTCCCATCAGGCTGCTGAAAACCATTCTACTCCTGCGTGCTGCGGATGACTCCCTTGTTCACCCAAAGGCCTGATCAACACTAACATTTCTGGGGATTGCTCCACCCATTGCGCAAGACTGGGACAGCCCCACCTGTGGGAGCGCCAGAATGGATGGGGCACCAGCTTCGTACCCGTCATGTCATCGTTTGTTGTGTGTTTGTACAGCGCCCAGAACAATGGGGTTGTCAGCAGCATGAACTATACCTCCTAGAATGCACCTGCACAGGAGCTGAGGTGGATAAACGACCTTTTAAAATAAAAACCCAAACAAGTCACAATTCTTTGTTCTATTGTCAGATGGATCGATTCTGTCTTCCTCATGTCAGCAGCCCTGCTTGCGCTGGGTTTAAAGCACTGTCCGGATGGCTATGCAATTATTGCCAACTTCCATTCATTATATCAGATAAGGCCCTGAATTTATTTAGTAGAAGCAGATGGAGGGAATACACAATATTGTAGATATCTTGGCAAACTGTCTCTTCTTTAGAACAACATTACACGGTTGCTGTAATGACTCTGGCAAAAAAAAACATATCCACTCTCTCCTGTTCTCAGACTGTTATGAGAGTTACACAGAGGTGAGTGTTAATAGTCATGAGATGAGTCCCAGGGTTGCCAATTCTCACAATTTTATCATGAGTCTAGTGCTATCTAGTGCCGTTTGTGAAGGCCCAGCTCCTGGAGTCATGTGATTAGAGGAGAATTTCCGCTTTCATTTAAAAGTTTCTATCTGGCTTGGTTGCAGAGAAAAGCTGACAGGATCTGAGTGTACCTTAAAGGCTTAGAAATAAGAAGGCCAATAAACAGACCCCAAATGTTGTTGTCGTTTGCCTTAAAAATCATGAGTTGTTTTTTTTAATCTCATGTATTTTTTTGGGCCTGACTCATGATTTTTAAAGGCTTGGAGGTTAGCAATGCCGAATCTCAGTGCAGGAGGCTTCTTCCACAGGCCAAAGCGAAGCCTGAGCCCCACTGCCCTGGGCAGGGGGGGCCAAAGACCGAGCCCCACCACCCCGGGCAGGGGGCCAAAGCTGAAGCCAAAGGGCTTCAGCCCCAGGCAGGGGGCCTGTAACCAGAGCCCCACCACCCAGGCTGAAGTCCTCAGGCTTTGGCCATGGGCGTTGGGGCTCGGACTTTGGCCTCTTAGCCCCAGCAAGTCTAGGCCAGTCCTGGCAACCCCATTAAATGGGGTTGTGACCCACTTTGGGGTCCTGACCCACAGTTTGAGAACTGCTGCTTTAATCTGACAGATTGGAACACAAGATGTAGTGAAAACATATGGGCCTGTCTGCTTGCTCAGTGCCTTCTTCCCTGCAGTGTCCTAGCCTGAGGGAGGGGGCAGGGCCTGGCCATGAGGGAAGACAGGGCATATCAGGGGCGCAGGCTGGAGTTGGGGAGGAGTGGTTCCTAGTGGTGGGATGTAGAGCCAGTCAGGTCTTGCTGCAGATAAGACTCCAGGAGATGACACCTGAAGACCCTGCTAAGCTCTAAAGAGAGGAACCTCAGCTCCTTCCTCCTCTTCTAAAAGAGATGGCCTATTTGTCATTTTACCCCTCCTCCCCCAGGAGACCCTCACAAAGACCTGCTGTTGACAAGTTTGCCATATAGTAGGATCCTTGTGGTCTTATGTTCATGCCACATGCCTGAACTACATAAGAACATAAGAACGGCTGTACTGGGTCAGACCAAAGGTCCATCCAGCCCAGTATCCTGTCTACTGACAGTGGCCAAAGCCAGGTGCCCCAGAGGGAGTGAACCTTGAGGCAATGATCAAGTGATCTCTCTCCTGCCATCCATCTCCATCCTCTGACAAACAGAGGCTAGGGACACCATTCCTTACCCATCCTGGCTAATAGCCATTAATGGACTTAACCACCATGAATTTATCCAGTTCTCTTTTAAACGCTGTTATAGTCCTAGCCTTCACAACCTCCTCAGGCAAGGAGTTCCACAAGTTGACTGTGCGCTGTGTGAAGAAGAACTTCCTTGTATTTGTTTTAAACCTGCTGCCTATTAATTTCATTTGATGACCCCTAGTTCTTGTATTATGGGAATAAGTAAATAACTTTTCCTTCTCCACTTTCTCCACATCACTCATGATTTTATATACCTCTATCATATCCCCCCTTAGTCTCCTCTTTTCCAAGCTGAAGAGTCCTAGCCTCTTTAATCTCTCCTCATATGGGACCCGTTCCAAACCCCTAATCATTTTAGTTGCCCTTTTCTGAACCTTTTCTAATGCCAGTATATCTTCTTTGAGATGAGGAGACCACATCTGTACGCAGTATTCGAGATGTGGGCGTACCATGGATTTATATAAGGGCAATAATATATTCTCAGTCTTATTCTCTATCCCCTTTTTAATGATTCCTAACATCCTGTTTGCTTTTTTGACCGCCTCTGCACACTGCATGGACGTCTTCAGAGAACTATCCACGATGACTCCAAGATCTTTTTCCTGACTCGTTGTTGCTAAATTAGCCCCCATCATATTGTATGTATAGTTGGGGTTATTTTTTCCAGTGTGCATTACTTTACATTTATCCACATTAAATTTCATTTGCCATTTTGTTGCCCAATCACTTAGTTTTGTGAGATCTTTTTGAAGTTCTTCACAGTCTGCTTTGGTCTTAACTATCTTGAGCAGTTTAGTATCGTCTGCAAACTTTGCCACCTCACTGTTTACCCCTTTCTCCAGATCATTTATGAATAAGTTGAATAGGATTGGTCCGAGGACTGACCCTTGGGGAACACCACTAGTTACCCCTCTCCATTCTGAGAATTTACCGTTAATTCCTACCCTTTGTTCCCTGCCTTTTAAACAGTTCTCAATCCATGAAAGGACATTCCCTTTTATCCCATGACAGCTTAATTTACGTAAGAGCCTTTGGTGAGGGACCTTGTCAAAGGCTTTCTGGAAATCTAAGTACACTATGTCCACTGGATCCCCCTTGTCCACATGTTTGTTGACTCCTTCAAAGAACTCTAATAGATTAGTAAGACACGATTTCCCTTTACAGAAACCATGTTGACTATTGCTCAACAGTTTATGTTTTTCTATGTGTCTGACAATTTTATTCTTAACTATTGTTTCGACTAATTTGCCTGGTACCGACATTAGACTTACCGGTCTGTAATTGCCGGGATCACCTCTAGAGCCCTTTTTAAATATTGGTGTTACATTAGCTAAGATCACGAGCTAGATTCTTAGGGGACTCTGGTTCCTAACAGAACACTTGGGGTGAAAGATCAGGCAGGCCTCATGCTTGAGAGAAGCACAGCACCCATGGCTTTGATCTACATGACAACCATCCCCGGATACCTGTCACAGGTTGGACTGGGCCCTTTAAGAGAGAGCAGGTCCAGTCTACCTGTGCCTAGGGTTGCCAGGAGTCCAGTTTTCGACTGGAATGCCTGGTCGAAAAGGAACCCTGCTGGCTCAGGTCAGCACTGCTGACCGGGCCATTTAAAGTCTGGTTGGCAGTGCAGCGGGGCTAAGGCAGGCTCCTTACCCGGCTCTGCCTGGCTCCCGGGAAGCGGCCGGCATGTCCCTTCGGCTCCTAGGAAGAGGGGCAACTATGGGTTCTCCATGCGCTGCCCTCAAGCGTTGGCTCCGCAGCTCCCATTGTCTGCAAACTGCAGCCAATGGGAGCTGTGGGGGCCATGCCTGTGGGTGGGGGCAGTGCGCAGAGCCGCCTGGCTGCCCCTGCACCTAGGGGTCGCAGGGACATACCGACCGCTTCCCGGGAGCTGGCCGGAGCCCACACCCCCTCCCACACCCCGAACCCCTCATTTGTGGCTCCACCCTGGAACTGGCACCCCAGCCCAGTGCCTGTAGCCCCCTCACACCCCAATCCCCTGACCCAGCCCAGAGCCCCTTCCCACACTCAGAACCCCTCAGCCACAGCTTGGAGCTCCCTCCTGCACCTCAAACCCCTCATCCCCAGAGCCCGCACTCCCAGCCAGAGCCCTCCTTCCCTGCACTCCAACCCCCTGCCCCAGCCCAGAGCCCCCTCCCACACTCCCAACCCCTTGGCCCTACCCCCCAGCCCAGAGCCCCGTCTTGCACCCCAAACCCCTCATACCTGGCGCCATCCCAGAGCCCACCCCCCCAGCTGGAGCCCTCACCCAAACCCCAGCCCAGAGCCCCCTCCCACACTCCGAACCCCCACTCCTGCACCTCACATCTGTCATCCCCAGAGCCTGCACCCCCAGCCAGAGCCCTCAGCCCCACCTGCACCCCAGCCTCCTGCCCCGGCCCGTGAAAATGAGCGCGGGTGGGGGAGAGCGAGCGACGGAGGGAGGGGAGATGGAGTGAGGAAGGGGGGGACAGGGGTGAGGCATGGGTGTTCGGGTTTTCTGTGATTAGAAAGTTGGCAACCCTACCTGTGCCTCGTTAACGGCTTTGTGATGAGGCATGATAGAAGGTAGCTGGTCTCTAGAAAGAGCCAGAGAGGCAGCTGTGGCAGAGTGACGGCTGCAGGCGAGTTTGAGATGCCAGGGGAATGACTCCAGTCCGGTAGGGCTGAGAGTGGCCTGCTAAAAGCAGGGAAAGGAGTTGGACTGTGTACACTTCATTTTGGGACTCTCAGTTTTGCTTGCCACTTTGGTATTAATAAACCTGGACCCTCATTGGAAGTGTGTGAAGTTCCTTGAGGAGGCCGGGAAGGAGGGGAATGAAGGTGGGCTGCTGCAGGAGCAGCCCCCCCGGCCGTGGGGGAGGGGCTTGCTGGGAGCTGCCTAGTTTACAATGTTCCAGTCCCACATCACACGCAGCTTCCTTTGTGCTTGGCAGAAGTTGCAGGAGGGCCGGCTGCAGTCAGTCATCACAGTAGGACACATAGTAGCATGAATAATAGAATCATAGAAGATTCGGGTTGGAAGAGACCTCAGGAGGTCATCTAGTCCAACCCCCTGCTCAAAGCAGGACCAACCCCAACTAAATCATCCCAGCCAGGGCTTTGTCAAGCCGGGCCTTAAAAACCTCTAAGGATGGAGATTCCACCACCTCCCTAGGTAACCCATTCCAGTGCTTCACCACCCTCCTAGTGAAATAGTGTTTCCTAATATCCAACCTAGACCTCCCCCACGGCAACTTGAGACCATTGCTCCTTGTTCTGTCATCTGCCACCACTGAGAACAGTCTAGATCCATCCTCTTTGGAACCCTCCTTCAGGTAGTTGAAGGCTGCTAGCAAATCCCCCCTCATTCTTCTCTTCTGCAGACTAAACAAGCCCAGTTCCCTCAGCCTCTCCTCGTAAGTCCATGTGCCCCAGCCCCCTGATAATTTTTGTTGCCCTCTGCTGGACTCTCTCTAATTTGTCCACATCCCTTCTGTAGTGGGGGTCCCAAAACTGGATGCAATACTCCAGATGTGGCCTGACTAGTGCCGAATAGAGGGGAATAATCACTTCCCTCGATCTGCTGGCAATGCTCCTACTAATGCAGCCCAATATGCCGTTAGCCTTCTCGGCAACAAGGACACACTGCTGACTCAAATCCAGCTTCTCGTCCACTGTAATCCCCAGGTCCTTTTCTGCAGAACTGCTGCCTAGCCAGTCGGTCCCTAGTCTGTAGCAGTGCATGGGATTCTTCCTTCCTAAGTGCAAGACTCTGCACTTGTCCTTGTTGAACCTCATCAGATTTCTTTTGGCCCAATCCTCCAATTTGTCTAGGTCACTCTGGACCCTATCCCTACCCTCCAGCGTATCCACCTCTCCCCCCAGCTTAGTGTCATCTGCGAACTTGCTGAGGGTGCAATCCATCCCATCATCCAGCTCATTAATAAAGATGTTGAACAAAATCGGCCCTAGGACCAACCCCAGGGGCACCCTGCTTGATACCGGCTGCCAACTAGACATCGAGCTGTTGAACACTACCCGTTGAAGGGTAGAATGAAGTAAGGAAGGGAGAGGGAATATACTCTTCCCCCAACCCATTCTCCTTCAGGGTGTACAGGGGCTGCTGCTGTGTGCTCAGGCGGAGGAGAGCAGGATGTGATGAGCGAGTAGGAGAGAAGTGAGGTAAAAGGGTCCCAGTTCCTAATGGAACAGTGATTAAGCATATTACTGGGCCACCCTTATGAAAAAAATAATATAACAGCTTTCATTTCCCCTACCCCTTCCCTCCCCATAGGATCCCCAAAGTGCTTTACAAACGTATAGACAAACTACAGAGCACGATGAAACAAGACAGCTGTTCCCACAGCCGCTCCCTGCTGTGCAGCTGTTTAGGACAGGAAGGGAAGAATGCTACAGCCAATTGGAATCAGAGGGGAAATTTAGGGAGGCAGAAAGGCATGGCTGGGATTTAACCAGTGCACTGGGGGTAGTGTCCTTGCTCTGGCAAAAAGCACCTGGGATCTCTGACTGCCTTTACATGCAAAGAATTAGCATCTTCAGCAGGCATTTGTCCTGTATGGACTCACCACTGTGCTCCTACGATACCCGGGTGTGTGTTGGAGGTCTCCTGTTCAAGAACTGGCCTGGCTGTGCTTTAGGTCATGCAATTGGACGGAACCAGAACTCTGGGTAGTGGGCCACAGGTGATGTGGGAGTACACTGCTTAAATGCTTAGGTGTGTACTTAAAGACTGCTGCAATGCATTGCCTTTTGGATTCAGTGTCCTCCAACCATGTTCTTTAAGAGGCAAGTCACATGCTCAATGCCAGTGACTGTTCATTGCTTTGCATGGCCTGGTGCCAGGCGGGAGAAACTGCGATAGTCTGGCTTGTGAACCACCTGTTCTTCCCTGAAAGAAAACCACCTTCACTAAGCAGAACGTGTTCGATGTTCTTCCCTTGAGTGGGAAGCGGTGGCTGAGCACTTTTCAGGTTGTTGTAATGCAGCGTGGCTGGCACAGCTGCTTGTGGTTTCTCCTTACTTGACAAAGAGCTCTATTTGGCTGTGCATTAGAGTGGCAGGTTAGCATCCCTGCTGGCTTTCTCTTGGAAAATCAATGGGATGCGACAAGCCAGAAGGACACGAGTCCCTCCCTTGTATACAGCACAGCTCCCAATGCGCTTCAGCCGAGAGGGCAACCAAACACAATGACAAGGCAGGGAAGAAGCGCTGTTTAACGACACACCTATGGCAGCAAGGCCCTCACGGTTTGTTCTGTACTTGCTGCGTTTGTGCTGTGCTGGGGCACCATGCCAAGGGAGCCCGTATGCAAGGGTGAACTGTGAAGGAGATCTTTCTGATGGAAGTACAGTAGGAAGTGAAGCTGGGCAAATGATCTGCAGCAAACTTGGCCTCTCTGTCTGCTCATGGAATAACCAGATGAGGGCCGCCTTGAATGTATTCGACAGATTTCCTTTTGATTTTTACTCCGTGGACTAATCGGGAATATTTGAAATTCTGATCACGGCACTTGGCTTTGATTGCTCGGGTCAGTCACGTGGCGGTGTTTATGTTCCCTGACTGGCTGAGCACGCAAGCACTTTGGGGCGCGAAGGACAATATTCCATTTCTGCCAATCCTCATGGATGTGATTGTGTCACTAAAGCATGATGACTTGAATGCGCGAGGAAAGCGAATGCAAAAGAGGGGTGTGTGTGTGTGTGGCCATTGTGAAATACTCAAATGAATATTCCTGGCCATTGTTTTGCATTATCTATTCATAGACTCATAGACTTTAAGGTCAGAAGGGACCATTATGATAATCTAGTCTGACCTCCCGCATGATGCAGGCCACAAAAGCTGACCCACCCACTCCTGGAATAATTCTCTCCCTTGACTGAGCTGTTGAAGTCCCCAAATCATGATTTAAAGACTTCAAGTCGCAGAGAATCCTCCAGCAAGCGACCCCTGCCCCATGCTGCGGAGGAAGGCGAAAAACCTCCAGGGCCTCTGCCAATCTACCCTGGAGGAAAATTCCTTCCCGACCCCAAATATGGCGATCAGCTGAACCCCGAGCATGCGAGCAAGATTCTCCAGCCAGACCCTCTGGAAAAAAGTTCTCTGTAGTAACTTTTAATATCCCATCATTGACCATTGTTACTAATTACCAGCGATGGCACGTTATTGACCTATTGACTAAAATCACGTTATCCCATCAAACCATCCCCTCCATAAACTTATCAAGCTTAATCTTAAAGCCAGAGAGGTCTTTCGCCCCCACTGTTTCCCTCGGAAGGCTGTTCCAGAACTTCACCCCTCTGATGGTTAGAAACCTTTGTCTAATTTCAAGCCTAAACTTCCCGATGGCCAGTTTATATCCATTTGTTCTCGTGTCCACATTAGTACTGAGCTGAAATAATTCCTCTCCCTCCCTGGTATTTATCCCTCTGATATATTTAAAGAGAGCAATCATATCCCCCCTCAGCCTTCTTTTGGTTAAGGTAAACAAACCGAGCTCCTCGAGTCTCCTTTCATACGACAGGTTTTCCATTCCTTGGATCATCCTAGTGGCCCTTCTCTGTACCCGTTCCAGTTTGTATTCATCCTTTTTAAACATGGGAGACCAGAACTGCACACAGTACTCCAAATGAGGTCTCACCAGTGCCTTGTATAACGGAATCAGCACCTCCTTATCCCTACTAGAAATACCTCGCCTAATGCATCCCAGGACCGCATTAGCTTTTTTCACGGCCACGTCACATTGCCGACTCATAGTCATCCTGCGATCAACCAGGACTCCGAGGTCCTTCTCCTCTTCCGTTACTTCCAACCAATGCGTCCCCAGCTTATAACTAAAATTCTTGTTAGTCATCCCTAAATGCATCACCTTACACTTCTCACTATTAAATTTCATCCTATTACTATTACTCCAGTTTACAAGGTCATCCAAATCTCCCTGCAGGATATCCCGATCCTTCGCCGAATTGGCAATACCTCCCAACTTTGTATCATCCGCAAACTTTATCAGCCCACTCCTACATTCGGTTCCGAGGTCAGTAATAAATAGATTAAATAAAATCGGACCCAAAACCGAACCTTGAGGAACTCCACTGGTAACCTCCCTCCAACCTGCCTGACAGTTCACCTTTCAGCTCTAGTTGGAAGAAAAGATCAGGGATACATACATACCGCATTACAGCATTCAGAGGGATGTATTCCTTCCTTCCTTCCTTCCTAGTGGCAATATAGTAGTATTAGGTATATTATTATCATTTCTGATTTGTACTATGGTAGTGTCCAGGAGCGCCAGCCATGGTCCAGGACCCGGTGTGGTAGGTGCTGTACAAATGCAGAATATAAAAAAAGTTGCTTCAAAGAGTTTACAGTCTAAATAATTGGACATTCTTGTGGGGGCCTGCCCTCCAGGGCATTGCACTCTGGGGCTAGAGGGACTGGAGGACAATTCAGAGTAGGCGAACCCCTTTCCTGCCTTACATGTGCTTCCCTGGGAACCCGTCCAGCAGTGCTCTGTGTGGACCTTTGGACAAGAGAAACCTGTTGCCAGGAGCACAGTCCAGCACCAATGGAGGGGTCAGGACAAAAAACCAAACCAGGAGGGGAGCTTTGCACCGAGCTAACCGACATATCTGGGGGAATAAGTGCCTAGTGGGCAGAGGACAGAAGGCGAGTGAATACTTTGGAACCATTGGCAGGTAGTGAGAGATACTGAGTGCACTACAGGCAAAGCTATGAAGCACAGGCCATAGAGAGCTGTAGGTCTGTCTCACGATGGGGTGGCGGGGGGTCCCGGACTGCAGGACTCTAGGGACCTAATTAAATAGAACAGGCAAATAAAAAATCCTGAGCAATCACAGCCCTTGGACATCCCCACCCCGCCCCTGTACAAAGGCAGCATGGCCCTGTTTAAAAAATAAGAAAGCCAAACGAAACAATTCCTGCTTGGGGCCAAATCCTGTGATAGGGTGTATAAGCCCCACACTGGTTAACGATGGGTTAACCAGAGCTTGAGCCCAATTAGGCCACCAGATGGCGCTGCGGGTGGGTAGCATAGTGGGTGATCAAACCCAGTGGGGATGGAGCTGGGCTTTCCTAAAGGAAGGAGCACGGGGCTGTGGGAAAGGAGGCCAGAGAGGAGCCCTCGGTGAGCGGTGACTGGGAGTTTCCTCTTGTGGGCTAAAGGCAGAGAGAGGGGTGTTTAGGGGAAGCTGTGTCAGAGGCTTCAGAGAGCAGGACGCAGACGGCCGGGGGACTGGAGTGACCATCAGCAAGGGGACGCTAGAAAGCAAAGAGCGGCTCTGCTGTTCCCAGCCACGAGGGGGCCCACTAATGGTGAGCTGACTCTTCTAGACCCTGACTCAGATTTGCCTCATGCAAAACTCCCCTTTGCGTTTGGCGAGAGGTTTGCACAAGAAAGGCCCGAGCAAAGAGCTTCAGGACAGGGCCTTTGGTGAAGAAATGGGAAATTAGTCCCATCCGCAGCTCCCTGCACGCCATGAGGTTTCCTCCTCCACCTGTCGCATCCTCTCTCTCTCCTTCTGAAGGAGGCTGAAAATGCCCCGGCGAGGATCCGTTCTGGTGGCTGTTTTCTTGCCCATGGAAGCTGAGGGGAGGTAGTGAGGACAAGTAGGTAGCTTCTTCATAGGGAGAAAAAAGCAGTCTCAGCCCCAGAGAGGAAACCCAGGAGAATCAGGCCTCTTGGCAGATGTTAGAACAAACCAACCCACCCCCTCCGTTCCACATGCAGCTGCAAAGGGAACGTGGTCAAAGAGAGCCCCCCGGTTTGCTCTGCTGTATGTGGCGAGGGGAGCATATCTTGGCATGCTCCTCGGGTGATAGGATGGGTGTGAGTGAAGCCTGGGAGCTTTGGATGCTGGGGGCAGGGGTGACTTGCTCCCCAACCTGGAGTAAACAAGTGTGGTTGTGTCTCACCCCCATCCCTGTCCTCCGCTCTCCAGTGCTCTCCCTTAGGCGCACGTGGTAGGACGAGGGGCCAATGGGCCCTGTTAGCTTCTCTAAAAAGGGAATGAAGGTGACGGAGCCCAAAAGGGAGGTGTTATGGAGATGGGGTATCACCCCCTGCCTGGACATGAAGGGGCTTGGGGGGATTCTGCCCCCCTCCATCCAAAGGTTGGGGAACTTTTTAAAAAAAATCCTAGCAATGGCTGACCCCCCCTCTGAAGCACAGAGAGAAAACGAGGGGCAAAGCGAACGCTCGGTAAATGGGAGTAACAATGCTAAGAACCTGCTCGGGCTTCCTTGTTTTCCTTCCTCCCCTTTTGTGCCCTAATCTCTCTTTCTTTGCCTATGATTTTATGCCTCGTTTCTTCCCACTTTCTTAACCATGCTCCCCGCTGTGCCTGCTCGACACCCCCCTCATTCTGCCTCCTCATGTGCCCCCCCACACACCTTGCCACGTGCCCCCACCTGCCTGCCAGGAGAATATTAAGGGTCCGTCTACACTGCAAACAAACAGTGCGTTCTTAACTGGGGTTAAAAGTAGCAGTGAGGACATGGCAACTCTGCTTTAAACTCGGATTAGCAGCTTGAGTTAAGGCCTGTAGGGAAGCGTGGAGTTAAACTCGAGTTGCTAAGCCAGGTAAAAGTCAAGTTCCTGGTCTTCTCTATCTTAACCGAGTTAAGAACACACCTTCCCCAGTGTACATGTGCCCTGCGCTAGCTCATTCCATCCTCCCTCTTTCCAGCAATGGGAGAGGCAACCCCTCACGGCTGAGATGAGGAACTGCAACCGTGCTGCATGCATGAGGTTCCATCAGGGACCCAGAGCTCCATAACGGGGTCTGGAGTGTGGAACCTGAGAGGTGTGACACTCAGCAGCTCCGGAGAGCTCTCTGGGGGCATGGCCCCTCGCTTCTCCCCCGTCACATACCCCAGGAACAAACCCTCTGCCGTGCCCAGTTTCAAAAAGGCAGCTGTGTCTCCCTTTGCAATGCTAATGTAGCGAGGTGGAGGGTGACCTACTTTCTGGCTAGATCCAAATGCAGGATGGGTTTTAACTCTTCCGTGCTTGTTTTCCCAATGCAAAGTCAGGAAAACACAGCTGGCCAAGCTTCTCTGCCAGCTTGCTTCATGTTCAGTGGGAAGAAAAGTCCCCTTTGCTGTTTTGCGGGCTCTGGATATTAGTCCTGTCTTACCTAGTGTCAAACAAGGCAAGATCACAAGACACATGATTTACCAACATGTGCCCGTGCTCCTGGGGAGCAGCCCTGTCCCTTGGCTCTCTGCAACCCTGCAAAAGCTCAGTTAGATTTGAAAATAGCATGTCTCAGGATTCTTCTGGCTCTCATCATAAAAATGGGAGGGTCTGTGGGGGTCGTCCCCCCCAAGGGGTGAAATCTAATCCAGAAATCATGCTCAGGAGATTGGCTTTCGGTAGCTTCTTTGGGGATTTCGAAGCCTGATGTCACTCCATTCTAGGGTGACCAGACAGCAAGTGTGAAAAATCGGGACAGAGGGTGGGGGGTAATAGGACCCTATATAAGAAAAAGTCCCAAAATTCGGGACTGTCCCTATAAAATCGGGACATCTGGTCACCCGAATTGTGACTCTTCCTTTTGTGGGGCAGTCGTTGTGGCTTATTTTAGGAATGTGCCAAACACCTGCTTGGGATTTTCACGGAGTACCCAGGTCAGATGACCTCAGTTAATTCCTAGAGATCGATCCATAGGGATTGATGTATTCCATGGGTGACTTTCTGCCCTGCTTCTGTGCCTCTGCATTTTATTTGCTGATGCAGATTAATGATGGAATGAGGAGAGATGTTTACATTATATATCGAGGCCAAGTATCTTTGTACTGAATGAAGCCTGGTGTTTAATATATATAACCAGGGCTTGAGAAACCCACCCAGGATGTGTAGGAACTTGGAGCGAGTAGGGTGGCTGGGGTCAGGGAGCAGAACAGCTCCTTCCCCTGAATGCTTCTGTTTCCCCTTGTCACTTTGCCTCTCTGGGCCTCTTTCTGCCCATTCTTTGGCTACGTCTTCACTACAGGGGGGGTCGATTTAAGATACACAAATTCAGCTATTAGATATGCTATAGCTGAAAAATCACCTTTTTCAAGGTGTGATTATGGTCTTAAAAATGACAACGAGTAAAATTTTTACAAGCAGCTATGTCCTATTTTCAAAAGTGCCTATGTCACTTATGTGCCTAAGTTCCATTGACTTTCAATGGCACTTTGATAACTAAGGGCAGGTCTTCACTACGGGGGGGTCGATTTAAGATACGCAAATTCAGCTACGCGAATAGCGTAGCTGAATTCGACGTATCGCAGCCGACTTACCCCGCTGTAAGGACGGTGGCAAAATCGACCTCCGTGGCTTCCCGTCGACGGCGCTTACTCCCACCTCCGCTGGTGGAGTAAGAGCGTCGATTCGGGGATCGATTGTCGCGTCCCATCGAGACGCGATAATTCGATCCCCGAGAGGTCGATTTCTACCCGCCGATTCAGGCGGGTAGTGTAGACCTAGCCTTTGTCTCTTTAATTTGCAAGCTTAGAGCGGGGACTGTCTCTCTGACCTCGTTTGGGGCATCGAGGTGCTAGTGTCTTGCAAATAATAAATACCAATAAACAGTGCTAACTGTTATCTACCTTTAAATTGCACTGGGGTGGCTTTGGGGGTAGAGTGGGTTTTGGGGGGCTGGCCGCAGAGTTATTTTTCATGTGGGCTAGCAGGCTTAGTCGTGAGGCTAGTAAGTGTTGGGAAGCTGTTTCACACCTTGTAGATAACACTATAATCCCATGTTGGTGGGGGCGAACTGTTGTTGTCCTGCTTGGCAATGGCTTTGAACTATCATTGCCATGGACAGGGGTTAAATAAAATAGAGCTAAGGCTCCTTGGGCAGGCAGAGGAAGGAATGGCTAGAAAAGCACTGTGCAGAGGTCTGGTTGGATGATTGGATTCCTTTGTGTCAGCCGTCCAACAAAGAGCAGGCAAGCCGAGTGCTCGCATGTATGTCAGAGGGTTACTAAGGTTGATGGTTAGGGAAGTCTCTAATATGGAGTCTTCTAACTAACCCACAGATGAAACTGGCGGTGCTATAAATTATACAGCAGTGATTAGCATTCCTAATCTATTTGTCTGCCCAAATTTGGTGTCAGCTGCTTGCCTTCAGCAGCCAAGATAAAGCTCACACCCCACGAAATCAAATTGACTAGAAGAGGGCATCTTTCCAGATGGTGCAGTCAGTGCTCTCCTGGAAATCTGTGATATAGCTGGGAGAACAAGAACGTAAGGAAGAGAGAGAGAGACTGACAGCAACGCCATAGTGGTCTTTCGAGTTTGGAGGCAAGACGTGAGCAAAACCACTGCCAGCATCCTGACATCCAGTTCAAGAACTCATTCACTAGCCTTTCACCGCCACTGACCTGCCTTTGGATCTGTTCTTAGGTCACAAATCTGGGGAAAATAGTTTGATCTCATCCAATATCCTATTAGTTCACGTCCACCAGGTAACCCACCAGGATTTGGTGACAGAGGTGGTGTATGACTCCGCAGTCTCTTCTCAAGTAAGGTCCAAGTGTGGGATAACAGGAGTTAAATTTATTTGTATCTACATGTACTGTGATTGGGGTGATGAAATCTTGCTCTTGGGAACATCACTGGATCACTGCAGGGATCAGGAAGGCAAGAATTGCTACACCCCCTGGGGGAGAGTCGCATTGCATGTTGTCAAGTATCAGGGGGTAGCCATGTTAGTATGTATCCACAAGAACAACAAGGAGTCCGATGGCACCTTAAAGACTAACAGATTTATTTGGGCATAAGCTTTCGTGGGTAAAAAACCCACTTCTTCAGATTCATGGAGTGAAAATTACAGATGCGGGCATAAATATACTGACGCATGAAGAGAAGGGAGTTACCTCACAAGTGGAGAATCAGTGTTGACAGGGCCAATTCAATCAGGGCGGATGTAGTCCACTCCCAATAATTGATGAGGAGGTGTCAATTCCAGGAACGGGAAAGTTGTTTTTGTAGTGAGCCAGCCAGTCCCAGTCCCTATTCAAACCCAAATTAATGGTGTTAAATTTGCAGTTTCTCTTTGAAGTCTGTTTCTGAAGTTTTTTTGCATGTTGGTTCAGCTGCATTTTGGAAGACTTTCGTCTTCCTCTGAAGCATCAGGAATACCCCACTACTGGAAACAGGATAAATGGTTTGATGGACTAGAATGGCAGTTCTGGTGTTTCTAAGTCTGGAGTAGCAGGAATCGTTCCAGATCAGCACTGAGCAAGGCTGTGGACCTGACTTTGTCCCACTGTCATAAAGCAGAAGTAACTCCATTGAAGCCAATGGGATTACACTCATGTAATAGTGTATGATGTGAGATGAGAATCGAACCTTGTGTGTAGTAACCTTGCATAGCACCTGGCCACATGTTATGCCTAGGTCAAATGAGTAACATGAATTCTTCATTTTCACGAGCATCCGATTCTCATTGACTTTCAGTGTGCCCTGAAAGGCGTCACCTTGCATAGCACCTGGCCACGTGTTATGCCTAGGTCAAATGAGTAACATGAATTCTTCATTTTCACGAGCATCCGATTCTCATTGACTTTCAGGGTGCCCTGAAAGGCGTCACCTTGCATAGCACCTGGCCACATGTTATGCCTAGGTCAAATGAGTAACATGAATTCTTCATTTTCACGAGCATCAGATTCTCACTGACTTTCAGGGTGCCCTGAAAGGCGTCTTTGCCAGGCTTTTCTGGAGTAGGTGGGTATCACACTCTCACACAAATGGACTGACTGGTGCATACATGCCCTTCCTCTTGATATTTCCCATTGAGTGCTGCTTGTTCTGTTGAAACAAGTGCTAAACTTTCATATCAAAACCAGAAAGCAAGTGACAGTCACTTGGTCTTGCTCGAAATAGGGCAGATTCCCCTGAAAAGTTCAGATGCAGCACATGAATGGAACAGTTCAGGAGTCTGCTGCCACGGGGCTGAGGTTGGAGTGAGCTTAGAGTGATTTATGGTGTGGGGTAGACACTGGTCCGCTGTTTGTGGGGCTAGACTGTTGATCACACTCAAATTCAGCCAGCTGCTGGTATTCACAAACCCCGAAAGTCTCATCAACTTGTACCAGAAAGGTGCTACTCACTATGCTTCTGTTCAAATGTTTCAGTTGTCCAATCAGGGAGTGGAAGCGGTGCCATGTGATGAGAGCTGGTGGAAAATTGTAAATACTTTCCGTGAAAAGGTTAGGAAAAAAACAAAAATGTTTCTTTTTTTTCTACAGCTTCTGCTGATTTTTTAAAAAAAATAGGTTTTGATGAAAAACTACAAACCAGTTTGCAAAAACTGATTATATTTTTTGGCAGGGTGGGGGAGAGCTTCCTAGAAAAATCGGAAAATGTTGCAAGAAACATTTTCATGTTCAAAACAGGCCATTTTTTCATTTAAAAATTGGTTTTGGAATGAAAAGATTTCAACCAGTCCTACATGTGATCAGTAATACCTTTATGCTCAGCTGTGTACCAACATACAATAAATGACAGTGCCTACTTTAGAGCTTACAGTCTAAATGGAGAAGACAAGACATAACTGGTGGATGAAACAAAAAAGCAGGTCAGGGTAAGGGACAGAAGGTGACAAAAATAATTGACTAATGATGCACGTAGCCTCTCAGGAGCAGTAAGTGCAACTTACCATCTGCCTAGCTGCTGTCAGGTTTCGGCTCCCTTTATGTATTATGGCAGAGGTGAGTTCCAAGGAGGGCTAGGGTGGTGACTTTACCGATATGCATGAGACGGCTTTTCCAAGCAGAAGGGGCAACACGGGAGAAAGCGTGAAGGAGCTTGGGGTAGAAGCCCCGAATGAGGCGTGTTGAAGCGTGAATAGATCCAATGAATGGTTCGTGAACCGCTCGGAGTCTGGAAATTCGTTTTCCAAGCTAGTCCGCCAGTTCTTGTGAAGAACGGATACAACTGACAGCTGTCAGGCATGGCTTGCAAATGAGTCATAGACCAACCCAGTGGCCTGCATGTGCCAAACACATACTGTTCAACCAGTTATAGCAGAAGAATTGTGGAACTTGGTGATATGGCATTGATTTCAGTCTCAAAGCAGGAGATGGAGGTCTCTGGGGCCTAGATGACTTGGTATGGGTCTAGAAAATCTGGGTCCAAAACTTGGTTCTACTACTGTTTTGTTATAAGGTCTTGGGCAAGTCGCTATATTCCGTTTCCCCATACATAATATGGGGATAATACACATACCTAACTTTGTAAAGAGATCTGAGACCAAGAAGAAAATGCTGCCTGGAGATTATTGGTATTTATTTGGACAGGTGTCACCACATGGGGCTATTACACATAATCTTAAAAGTTCTTTTTCTTATTGTGTGAGCAGCATAGAGTCTTTGAAAAACTGCTGTCTTGTTGATTAGGTTTGTGATGCAGTTTCTTCTGAGGGAAGCTGTTGCAAGCATCAAGAGAGCTGACTCTCTGCCTTAATCTCTCTACCTCGAGTCAATTCTTGAGCCGAAGGTCTCCCTGGGAACTGGATACTGGTGTCTGGGCTGCAGACGCTGAAAGAGGGGTTTTCCTACCCACCATTTGGGCTCACCTCTGTTCTAGGAGTGGTGTATATAGCATAAATAAACCAGTTATCTTAAAAAAAAATACCCTGCATCCATGCCACTGGTTTCTCCTCTAACGGGAAACTGAGCTGCAAGGCCCTGACATCTGACAGCGCTCAGAAGAGGGGCGATGCTGTGGTTATTTTTCAATCTCAGTGGTTTCAGCTGCAGTTTGACATGACCCCCCCGCCCCTCCACACACACACACTTCTAGACTGAAGCTGCTGAATTTCTCACAACTCTAGTTACAATTCTCACGTGGAGATCTCTCCCTCGTCCCCTCCATTGCAACTTATCTCATTATCAACGGCGCCCGGGGTTTAGGCTGAAAAAAAACATGCCAAATCATCTGCAGTCTGGTGTTCCGCTAACCCTGAGCTTCAGTGATTATTCTCTGCTGAAGCAGGACCCACAGTGTCATTTAAGCAGAGGCATTCACAGAAAGCTCCTTATCTAGGATCATTATTCCTGGTACTTAACTCAGAAAGTCTCCCCGTGTTTAGTTCCCTCTTTCCTCTCCTCCATCCACCTATGGAGAGAGGGCAGAAAGCTTTTGTCATCCGTTCCTCATGGGATCATATGGAAAAGATGAACTAAATCTGCTAAAAGGCTGTAAAGCCAGGATGAATGCAAGATAGCAGCAGCTCTGAAGAAGAGGGTTAGCTTTTTCCAACCCTCCTCGCCTCGGGCTTTACAGAT
Organism: Emys orbicularis; assembly: GCF_028017835.1. Taxonomy (NCBI): domain Eukaryota; kingdom Metazoa; phylum Chordata; order Testudines; family Emydidae; genus Emys; species Emys orbicularis. Next base: position 19,330,724 of record NC_088700.1, on the reverse strand, counting down.
CCAGAGGCTCAGTTCGAATACATTTTCTGGCCTTTTCTTGCGACTGTCTTTGATCAGCGTTTCAATAAGAAGATTCACGATCATGTCTCCGTGAAATCCCTGGCATTGGGTGACAATGTGTCTCTCACTGTACTAGTACAGTAAAAATACTGAGTCCCCTGGCAATGAAAGCAGACAATTATTTACCCTGAGTTTTTCCTTTTTCCCCTTTGCATCATTTTATAACCAGAGAAATAAGCTTTTTTACCAGGGATCATTGGAACAGAAGATGTCACGTATTTCTCATAAATGGGCCTTGGCCTCTGAGGACAGAAATTGGCCAGAGAGCACTTTAAAGGAGGGAGGTAAGATGGGAAGTTTTAGTTTAGCCAAGCGATGGTACAACGGGATAACACAGTGCAATGCTGTTGGGCAGTGGGGGAATAAAGCACTACGTTTTCATCTTTGGACACCTTTGTTACAAGCCTACATTGGCTCACGAGAAAAGAGTTTTTGGTCTCCCACTCAGCCTGCTCACACAATTCACGATTAGACAGCGGAACTCACTGCAACAAGATGCTATTGCAGTCAAGAGTGTAGCAGGATTTTTGAAGCGCATTAGACGTTTATATGGATAATAAGAATATCCAGTATCAGAGGGGTAGCCGTGTTAGTCTGGATCTGTAAAAAGCAACAGAGAGTCCTGTGGCACCTTTAAGACTAACAGATGTATTGGAGCAAAAAAGCTTATGCTCCAATACATCTGTTAGTCTTAAAGGTGCCACGGGACTCTCTGTTGCTTTTTACAAGAATATCCAGGATTCAATAGGAAATATTTTAAAAATAAAGTAGTTTGGAAGGAATGCAGATCTCGTGCTCAGGGCATAAGTCAACCTGTGGCTACTGGGGTTGGGAGGGAAGAGCTTTTCCTGGGGGAAGGTTGTCCCATCACTGCCTGGGTCTGTTGCATGTTCCTCTGAAGCAGCTGGTACTGGCAGGCCACTGTCGGACCCTGGGTATTGGACTAGATGGACTGATATAATTGCGGATCCCAAGGATTTTTCTTGACTTGAGCAGTTCCTGATCTACTCAGGTAGTTCCAAAACGCTCCAATATCCTGCAGGAGTCGCAGTGAGGGGGAACGTGCAGCCCAGCACACAGCTATGGGGGTAAATCTGTTGCCACACATGCCTCACAATAAAACGAGGTTTCTCTAGGGAAGGCAGAGTCTGTATCGTTTCAGCAAGACTCTGTGCTGCAGCTCCGTTGTCAATCTCTAATCATCACACTTGAGTAAAAGTCCCTTCCTGGCACAACTGCTCAGCTTTCAGTCTCTTGTGCTTTCATAATCCCACTGGTTTCCCAGTCCTCCACAGAGTCCTCCAGCAGGGAAGTCAAGACCTACTATTTCTAAAGTAAAAAAACAAGCCGAAACCACCCACCCCAAACCTACAAATCATCAAGATGTCCTTATAACTCATCAAGAAGCATGAAAAGGTACAGCCCCAATTTCTTCCCTTGTTGCTAAGTCGCCTCTTAAAAACTTCTTTCCCACTATTTTTATTCTCACTGTCAATTTCCTCCTCCAGCTCTGGCTCTTCAGTTACTTGCTCTTTGTTCTCACTTGTTACGCGTGCAGACAGGAAAGCTTCCGCAGGATTTTCAAGTCATGCTTGTCATCTGGCTCGTTTGATCTCTCCCTTTCTCCCCCATTTTTATTAATCCTTCTTGCTCCAGAAGCAGCCCACAAAGGGTTCTGAGGGTTTACAGCTTGAGTTCAGGGAATGGGGGGGGGGGAGAAGAAAGACAACCCTTATGCAAATTTTATGAAGTTAGCAGAAGCCTTCAGTTAATTACATCCTTCCCTTCACTGGGGATTGGTATTATTCTCCATGTAGAACTGCAAAGCAGCACAGTGGCAGAATTGGCCATACAGGAGCTGTATATTATCATGCAATTATGTGGGAGAAATGGCATTATTGCAGAATATTCGGAAAAGTGCCTTACAGGAATTGTATTGTCACACACTGGGGTAGGGCAAATGGTTATTAACAGCACAGGGTAGGCGAGTGGCTGAGATCCTTGACTAAAGGGGGTGCAGGAAGCGGGGGTAGCCGTAAACCAGGGAGTTTTTATTCACTTCAAACCTCTTAAGAACACGTCAGGGGAGTGAAGAGGCGCCTCTGAGCAGCGAGACAGCTGGCGCTGTCACTGGGGCACTCACTGGTGCCGTGGGACTAATTGACTCTCTCCTGCGTTCACTCCCTGTCTCTCTCCAACAAGTTTGAAAGCAAACGGTGAGAGCACAAGGGCTCCTCCTCTCAGCCTGTAGCAGACAGGAAAGGGCCTGGGTCAGGACGACGTGAATCCACGTGAAAGCCACTGGAGGCCACGAGCACCTTCGGCAGGCACAGCCAAGGCTGACGGTTAAGGCTTGAAGTGTATGGCGCTGCCAGGCTGCAAAGGTTTGACACATGAGCACTGGCATGGTGGGGGGGGGGGGGGGGGAAGGAGAATGGCAGCGTGAGCATGAAAGCTTCAAATTCAATGCCTCCGAATGCGATAGCTATTGGCTTAAATCAGGGGTAGGCAACCTATGGCACACGAGCTGATTTTCAGTGGCACTCACACTGCCCGGGTCCTGGTCGCCGGTCCAGGGGGCTCTGCATTTTAATTTAATTTTAAATGAAGCTTCTTAAACATTTTAAAAACCTTATTTACTTTACATACAACAATAGTTTAGTTATATATTATAGACTTATAGAAAGAGACCTTCTAAAAACGTTAATGTATGCACGCGAAACCTTAAATTAGAGTGAATAAATGAAGACTCGGCACACCACTTCTGAAAGGTTGCCGACCCCTGGTTTAAATGATCTTCAGTAGCTTGGGCTCGGATGACAGTCACTCACAATATGTTCTCATTCTTTTCTGGTCGCTCCAGTTCGTTGGGAAGATGTAGGGCTAGTCATAGTGGCTAGAGACAGCTGTAACGTGGGTTGGTGCCCCCAGCTCACTTCATTCAGCCCCTGCTATGCCTGGACGGGGCTCTCACCCTGCTTTGCCCAGGCACTCAGATCCTGACTTTAGCACCTCCTGCTCCTTCAGTCCTGGGCTCCCCAATGTATTGCATGCCGGGGCTACACTGAAAACTTCTGCAGGCATAGCTTTGTCTAGCAGGGGCGTGATTTTGCCGGCGTCGCTTATTTCATTTGGGGAACTTGTATAAGCTATGCTGACAAAAGCACTCTTTTGCCTGTGTCAGCTGCATCTACACTAGGAGGGTTTGCCGATCTACCCATACCAGCAACCCCTTTCTGGCGTAGACAAGGCCCCAGTCCTGTCTGCCAAACTCTTGATTATTCCTGTCCCAGGCTTTTGTATAGCTTTCCCCTGACCTAAAGCATCCACTATGCTATTACAACCGCTGGAATCTCTCACAGCTTTGGTGATACATCTTAATGCTACTTGTGACAACCTCTGCTAGCCAAGACCTTTGGAGAGAGTGTAAATTGTGCTGCATTGCTTAGCGGGTTTGTGATCTGGGCACGTGTCCAGGGATGGACTAAAATGAGCCTCACTTTCAACGGAATCATAGACGGATGATGGAAATAACATCTTGGGCTTGTCTCATCAACGCTTTGGTTGCATAGGAACCTCTCCTGCTTGAGCCTAGCTTTGAGGCCTATGTAGATCACTAGGCAGAGAGTTGTATTGTCAAGAATTTCCCCCCCTTAATTGCTCTCCTAAGGCAGGATTTGAACCCAGCTCTCCAGTGGCAAAGGGCAGTGCATGAACACATCTGCATGATGTTAGGCCAGACTGCTTTACTGACCTCTGTGCACGAGGATATTTTTTCCGTCTGGGAAGGAGACAATGACAGAAGTGATGGCTGAATGGGCAGGAAGCAAGAATGGCTAAAAATGGCTGGGCCTGGGTAACATTGGGTCTTGCAGACTCCATTGGCAGGGCTAGTTCATCCACACCTTCCTTTTGTTCCCTCTGTTAAAGTAGCCTCACAACAGTCCTATCAAAATTAACGGATGTTGCTTACAATGACTTTAAAGGGAGCACTCAAGAGGGAGTTGGTGAGGTGCTTTTCCCTTCTGAGCTGTTTTCTTCAGTGGACGTGTGTTACAGGGGATCTTCCTTCCCCAGATCTTAACATTTTCGTTGTTGAAACACCAAAGGAAGAGCTGGAATAATTACTCTTGTCATTGAGGGGGCATTGAGTGTCTAAGTTGACTGGCAACCAGGGGTTCCAATTTCCTTGCTCAGGGAAGATTGCATTCCTGATGCCTTTTGGATCCTTTGCCCTCTTTTCTTCCCTTGGTGCTGGAGTGAAATGTGGTGCACTTAGGATAGCCTGAAACTGTGATGCCTTTTCGTTGTCTGTGTATGATGCCCTTTAGTGTCTATGAACTGTCTGCCTGCCAAGATGGCAGCCATTTTGTTCTCAGCGTTATTGCAGACTGTTACAGGGTAGATGCTCACACCATGCTCTTTCAGGGAGACTTTTCAACCAACTCTATAGTTGGTTCCATCTGGAGTTGGTGCAGTAGGTAGAGATAGAGACCCTCAGCCAAAGATGTAATTGACCTGCAGATTTCTGGACACCGGGGGCCAGTTTTCAAAAGAGCCCTATTAGATGCACATTTCATACTAGGTGCACGATAGGAGATGAGCTCTTGAAAATATGACCCCAACTGTGAGGACTGAGCAAATTTCAAAATGTCATCAACATTCTGAATTTGAAAGGGTTTTTTGGTGGGATGGGGAGTGGGTGAGAAAAGTTAGAATTTTTTTTTCGTAATTCCTCTAGCCTCCGTAATTTTCAAAATTCAAGGTTGTGTGTTGTGTGAATTCCTCCCCTCACCCAGGATCTTGTGGGGTGACTCCGCAATCTCCTAAAGAGCAAGGCAGGCGACTCCAGAAGGCTAAGTTAATAATTTTGAACTCATGTAACTGAAGGGGGTAAAATTGTTCAAGATTAAATGGAAAACATCAAAATCAGATAAAACAAAAAGTAAAAAACATTAAAAAAAAAAAAAAAAAAGCAAAGCTTGCGTTATATAAATGCACTGGTACTTGTGTGTCTGTGTACATGGGACACTCCTTTCTAGTGGATGGAATCAGAACTGCTCAACTGTGTCTCATAGGCTCTATATTGCAGAGAGCTAATGGAGATTTTCCTTTAACTCGAGTAGTAGGGATATGTGACTCAGGAGCATTGTGTGTTTTTACTGGCTACTGAATGCAGTGTAATGACCACCATAAAGTCCTAGGTGGCCTGAATTTGTTATCATGCTTCATTTATTTGTAATTTGGAAAACTTACATTTAATTCAATTTCTCTCTCTTTCTCACCTTTCCCCACACCCGCCCCTTTTTGTCTTAAATCAGGATTCTAGCCACCGCTGGGACTGATTTTGACCTACGAACCCTGCGAGCTGTTCGGGTATTGAGACCTTTGAAGTTGGTGTCAGGAATCCCAAGTAAGTGTAACGAGAATCATTGCAACATCATTGTCGTTGTCAGTGAGGCCCTCTGGCCTTTAGGGTCTGTGTCCTCTGGACTATATAGTCTTCCCCCTGCTTCCTATCGCACTGGTGCCCTGGCTTTCCATGCCCGGGACCTGATTTTCCATTGCTCTGTGTTGTGTGTCAGCATTTACACCTATGCAAAGGGATTGCAAAGTGCTACCACAGTAGGCTCCAGGATTGGAACTTCACAGATATGGTGCTTGAGACTTCTTCACTCTGGGGCTTGATCTGTACTCCAAGCACTGCCAGATGCCAAGTTTGCCAACCTTCTGGCCCCCCAGTGCTAGAATTCCCAAGGGAGATCTTTAGCTGGAGCTAAGGCAGTTAACACCAAATATGGATCTGGCCTCCCATGTTACTCAGGCCTGTAAGTAACACCAGGTAAGGGCAAGGCGGATAAAGGGACAGTCTCTATAATCAGGTTTTCACCATAGGCAACTTGATACTTTGTGTTAGTTTGAAGGGCCCAGATGCTCTGGTGAGGGGCACTGTAGAAATACAGGGGACTCCTAGTGATATCTGTTCATTTTTCCCTTGCTGAATTTGGAACGGAAGCATTTTCCATGCAGCATGAGGCAGTGAGAGGAAATTGTTTCCCTTTTAAATGGGATGCACTCACATGAAGCTCAGCTGTTCATCCGGATTAACTCATTAGCATCCTTCTCCTCCTCTCAAACAGCAGCCTGGTGTTTCAGCTGTGCTCCAGAGATGGTTTCTTGCAGCCAAAACACCAGGGGCTGTGCAGAGCTGATGAGGAATGCATTTCCCTGCCTGGAAACTTGAGACAGCAGTGTCCTTTTGGGAGCACAGATTACATAGGCATTTCCCATCCAGAAGGAAAGGGCTTGTGACAAGCTGGCCTTTATTTCTTAATCTGTATTTGAAATTAATTTGAAACAAAGACTGTGAATGGCTAGCCAACTACAAAAGCAGTTTCTCTTCCCTTGGTGTTCACACCTCAACTGCTAGAAGAGGGCCTCATCCTCCCTGATTGAACTAACCTCGTTATCTCTAGTCTGACTCACTCTTGCTTGCATATTTATACCTGCCTCTGGAAATTTCCACTACATGCATCCGACAAAGTGGGTATTCACCCACGAAAGCTCATGCTCCAATACGTCTGTTAGTCTATAAGGTGCCACAGGACTCTTTGCTGCTTTTATTTGAAATTAATAGTCATAGTGAAATGCCCTTGATCTGTTAAGCACCAATCAACAAGTGCTTTTTGAGTGTACAAGGCCATATAAATAGACAGGATAAAGCATTGGAGGGGAAACTAAGCTGAAATGACTTGTCTAAGATCACTTGATAAATCAGAGCTGGGACTGGAACTCATGTCTCCTACATCCCAGTCTAGGGCTTTAGCCACTAGGCCATTGACTGACCCTTCTTCCCAGCCCACTCGTGAGGCGCTTTGACAGTGCGGGAAAGGATTGTCCTGCCATTGCCCATGCTGTGGGTGGACGAAGAGCAGCTTCCACTCCCCAGGGCTGTAAATCCAGCACCTTTCTCTAGCATGAAATTCATATGAGAAACCAAAGCAAGTTGAATAAAATAACCATGATCCCATATAGGAACTGCAGGGAGGGTGAGATCACAGATACGAGAGTTTCTTAAAGGAGAACAACTCACCTCTCCATTGCATAAAGGCACCCCTGAGCAGAGAGATCAGCACAAGGAGTATGCGCCACATAAGTCCAGCGTACGCCTTATTCTGAGAGTGGGAGTGGGACTTCCGTGGCACTGAGGCTGTGTGCTGGCTGGCTGCATAGGGGCGAATTTCACCTCACTATCACCACAACATTACACCTTTCCATGGAATACTCTAGAGCCCCAGCCAACTTTCTAAAACTGATTATCTGGTGGGAGAGAATCTCCCATTTTGATACTTACATACGAGAAAACAGCCACGTTTTGTTTCATGGGCACTTATGCCTTATGAAAGCAGACATTCAACTTAATCCAGCAGCCACAACTCTTCCGCCCCTTGAGCAGAGTCATAACCATAGATCAGGGGTGGCCAACCTGTGGCTCTGGAGCCACATGCGGCTCTTCAGAAGTTAATATGCGGCTCCTTGTATAGGCACCGACTCCAGGGCTGGAGCCACAGGCGCCAACTTTCCAATGTGCCGGGGGGTGCTCACTGCTCAACCCCTGGCCCTGCCACCCCTTCCCGCCCCCACCCCTGAGCCTGCTGTGCCCTCGCTCCTCCCCCCCCCCCCAGCCTCGTGCACACTACGAAACAGCTGATCGGGAGGGAAGGGGAGGCGCTGATTGGCGGGGCTGCTAGTGGGTGGGAGGCACTGGGAGCTGATGGGGGGCTGCTGACGTATTACTGTGGCTCTTTGGCAATGTACATTGGTAAATTCTGGTTCCTTCTCAGGCTCAGGTTGGCCACCCCTGCCATAGATTTAAGACATACTATAGCTCTGCTATACAATTTAAAGGCTGCTTTGGCACCTGAGAGCTTTATAATTCTTCCCCCCTGCAATACACACACAGTCCTTAGATGTGCTGAATGCTGTCCTAATATGCTCTCTCCATGTGTCTGTATTTTTTCCCAGCCTAGATGAGTGTTTTTCTGTGCACTTCTGTGTTGACCTCACTTAAGTTTTACAAGGCAGTGGGACAAAGATGATCCTTTATTCCCACTGCTCCAGTGTGGGTCCCACAGCCAAGGTAGCTTTAAACAGGTGATTAATAGGGCATTGCTTTCCTTATGCACATCTGCATAAAATTATCTGACAGCTTTATCTCTTTGCCTTCTCCTCTTTTCTCCCCTGTTTTAATTGAAACTGAATTTGAGTGCTGGTGAAAAGGCCCAAGATTGGAAGCCCCAGAGATTGCAGGCCTCTGGTTAGCCACAAGATGGGTATGCGAAATGTAGTGACACCACTGCCTTTTTGTTTATAAATGGGTCTCACTTAAAGCAGGGCAAAATTTTTCCGACTAATCATTTAGTCACTGAAAAATGCCCTTGGGGGTTGACTGAAATGATTTGCAAATTTGCGTGGAGTTTGCCGAATCGTTTCAACCAAACTGAAAAAGTCGACGTATGTCGGTAACGTCGATAATGTTTCATTTGGCCCCGCAAAAATTCTGTTTTGATTTTTCAGGCTTTTGTCAGAAGCAAAGGAAAGGAGTCCTAAAAATGACAGGGGAGGGGAAGGGAGGAGACGGTGATGATGTTGGCTCCCTTTATAAGCTTTAGCCCCCAGGTTAGGGCATTCAGTGGGGATGTGGGAGACGCAGGTTCAATTCCCCTCTCTACCTGATGTAGACTAGGCATTTAAACTTGCACACTTGGCAATGGGATATTCTGGTATTGGGCTTTCTCAAACTCCCCTCTTGAAGCTGTTCCACTTTTTATCAATAATTATAGTCTCTGGAGTAGGGCCTTGAAGTTGTGTCTCCCACCTCCCCGGCGAGTGTGCTAACTACCAGGCTGTAAAGCATTCTCGCTTTTCCCCACCTGGCCCAGTGACTATGACTTACCACGATGCTCTCTCTGACCCACTGACTCCTTGGCCTCTGTGGGAAACGAGAGTGCTAAATTCACACCAATTGTGGCAGTAGTTTTTTTGGTATTTGGACCCGTGCTCTGGGCACTGGCTTGAGACCACCAACACGTTTCACATGAGCCACTGAACAGCTTTTAGGACCTGGCCTGGCTCCCACTGATGCTAATTGGAAGATTTTGATGGGATCTGGTTTGGAGCCTTAATCCTTACTGAGCAGGGAGAGCTTTGAATCAATGACCTAGAAGAAAGAGGCATTGCAGGACATTGCCAATCCAGAGCATTTTATTAAAAATCCAAACTCCCCTGCCCTCCAAAAAACCCCTTTTTCTCCAGTCACTGACTACAATAATTTCCTTGCTTCCTACAGGTTTGCAGGTTGTCCTCAAGTCCATCATGAAGGCCATGGTGCCCTTGCTCCAGATTGGGCTGCTTCTCTTCTTTGCTATTGTGATGTTCGCCATCATTGGGCTGGAGTTCTACATGGGGAAGTTTCATAAAACCTGCTTCTCGAACGAAACAGGTGAGATTGAGCTGCTGCTGTTCCCTCAGTAAGTCAGCAGGGCACACGTTATCCGTTTGAGGGCCTAGTGTTGTCTCTCAGAGAAGTGACCTACGTAAGAGAGGTTGAATTCCACAGGGTTTTTTGTGATGAGACTTAAAGCCAAAGTCCAGGAGCTTGTCTAGTGATGACCTCTTGACCCAGAGGTATCCTGGCAAAATTCCAGCTGGCATAATTACCTTCTGTCTCCCTTATTCACCCTGCAGTTTGACTTGGATGTAGTGGGCCCAGTTTTCTGCTGCTATAAGTCTGTGCAGCTTCACTGGCCCAGTACTCTTCACTTCCTGTCTTAAACTATTGTGTACTGAGCCTGTTTCTGTTTTTTCCAGGCTAATTTGTGTGTAACATTTGATTAATACAATTTCCAGTTTTTGTCTCTACGTTCATTCAGTCTTCTTCAATTTCTCTTTTCCATTCAAGTTAGTTTTCTGATTCTTTATTTTCCTCTGGGATTTCTGGCTTTCTTCTAGCTGATTGCACCACAGCCTTCTATATTAGACCCCTTTCTCCCTCCTTCTCTGTTTTCTTTTTTCCCCTTCCACTCCTTCTCTCCCTCCCGGCCCACCTTCTCTCAGTGCCACAGAACGCTTGGGTGCACACATGCGCACTGGCAACCAGATAGATTCTCCTCTCATTTACAGCACTGTAGCTCCACTGGATGGATTTACTCCCAGTTTACACCAGCGTGTGTAAGAAGCAGCTCAGGCCCTCAGTTTGTGTGTGTGTGTGTGACTTTTGCATTGTAACTGGCAACCAGGCACTCATGGCGCTGGCTGGATGCAGTGACTTTTGATTTCAAGATGATTGGGGTTCTGATGTGCAGCTGTTTATTTGTGAGATCTCTAGAGGTTGCTGGGATAAGAGACAACACCATAGCATGAAGCGTGGGTTGGGACAGATGGCGAGCAGCAGGGAAGTCAGAGAGAGAGACAAATGAAAATTCTGGGAGGAGGACACAGGGGTGAAGGACTACACAGAGAGGGAAGTCAGAACTGGATGGAGCTTTGAGAAGGGCAGGCTGAGGGCGTGACCGTGAAGATGAGTGGGAGGGACAGTCCAGAGCTGGTGAGAAAGAGGAACTGGAAGGCCGCTAGCTAAGACTGGCCATCGATGTGATGGTTGAAGTCCCTGTGAATTAGGAGAGATGGGCAGATGGAAAAATCAGTCAGAGAGGAAGAAAAGTCCAGAGGGATGGTTCCAAACCCGGCTGAGGGAGAGACGAAGGAGGGAGTAGAGTGCGAGCAGGCCGAAGCTGAGAAGGAGGGGGAAGAATGAGGGGCTATGGCAGGTGAGAGGAAGGAGGAATCTATGGCATGACCACAGTCTTCCAGGTGGGGCGTGTAGGAAACAGAGAAGGAAGTGGCTACGGAAGCAATTGCGTGGGATTTGGGAAGAGTGTGATGCAGGCTGCTGGAGCATGGCCGGGGATGTTTAAGTACCAGTGTCTTGTAAGGGCGACACGGCTGGGCCCTTAGGATGCTCTGTTACAGAGTGTACAGTCTGCACAGCATACCCCATGTCCGGGCGGAGTGCTCACAGCTAGCACTGTGAAAATCCTGGGGATTGGTCCTGCTTTGAGCAGGGGGTGGGACTAGATGACCTCCTGAGGTCCCTTCCAACCCTGATATTCTATGATTCTAAGTGTCTACACGCTGACCCCTCCCATCTGCTGCACTGACTCCATAGTCAGCCCTGCCGTTACACGCAGTCCGATCAGCAATGCAGCACCTGTGGTTAGAGAGAGAGAACGCCCTCACAGCATGTTAATAAAAGGCCAGATGAAGGATAAGGATAAAACCTGGCAATTGCCATAAGAAACGTTGCGGCCTGGAAATGGGAAATTGGACCCTGCAGTGAAAATGACACGTGTCTACCTGCCACTGTGTAATAAACCCCAGAAAATAGAGGAGTAGGGCCTGGACACCCAGAGACCCTTAACTAAGGGCAGGTGCAACATCAGAATAGCTGCTTGAGGTGCAATTTAACTGTAAAAAACGCAGAACGTGTTCTTCTCCCCTCCTCCCCCCCCCCCGTCAGTTTTTAATCTTTTCATTAACATGGTGCCCAGTTGTATTAGGTGGTGTGGAATCACACAGGGAAAGAGTTCCTACCCCAAGGAGCTTGCAAGCTAAAAAACCTTTTCAGTGATTATCATTAAGCATCTGTTGCATTTATTTATTTAGATTTATACGAACCCTAATAAAAGAGTGTCCCAGCCAATGCTCTGGGAGGCCCTTGGCAATTCTGTAAAAACTCTGTTACAATAGTATCTTACATTGACACAGGGCTTTGCAAACCCAGAGTGAGATACTTTTCTTGAGTAAGGTAAGCGAAACCTGGCACAATGATCCAGGTAAGGGGGTTTGCAGAGAGCTGACTCCAAAGGAAAGCAAGAAGATTGCTGGAAGAAATGGATTTTAAGAAAGGATTTGTAGGAGGGGAAGAGAGCTATTTAAATGAACAGCTCTTGGGGGGGAAGGGGCTGCCTGACTTTTTGTTCTGTGTTTGTACAACAGCCCAATGGGGTTCTGGTCCAGGACTGGGGCTCAGAGATGCTACCACAATTCAAATGGGTAATAACAATATTGCTGGCCAGGGAGTGGAAGATCTTTCCCAAGCAGAGATGGCCGTGTAAGCAGTTATATAGAGCTTTGCTTTTTCAAAGAGCTTTACGGCTATTAGTTAAATGATCCTTACAACCCCCCGCCCCCCCCAGTGAGCTGGGTAGCTATTTAAATAGGTTTAAAAAGGCTGCCTGGCCATTGAATGATGTGGGACCTTCAGCTCTGTTCTGGGCTCAGAAATAACTTCCATCGAACACACGCACAAGGCCACTGAGCAGCAGCATGGGAGGCAGCGTTCCCTAGTGGTTAGAGCACTGGGCTGGGACTCGGGAGACACGATTTCTATTCCCTGCTCTGTCAGTATGTGACTGGCTGACCTTGGGCAAATCACTTCCCTTTGTGTCTGTTTCCCCATCTGTAAAATGGGAGTAATGATGCTGACCTTCTGGGTAAGGTGCTTTGAGATCTCCTGATGAGAAGCGCTAGATAACAGCTAGGATTGTTCCTATTTTACCCCCATTTTCTAGCTGGGGAAATAGAGGCACAGAGAAGGGAAGTAACTTGCCCAAGCTCACCCTGCAGCTCACGTGATAGAAATGGGGATGAGGTTTCAGAGGCTGGTTTCTCCGTTCCCTTGTGCCATGTGGAGTCATTTATGCCAGTGCAAATGGAGCGTGAAAAGCTCCTGAATCCACCTGGGAATGACTGGCGTGCAAGTGACAGCGTGGGGTCAGGGCAGCGGACAATCTGGCCCTAGCTCTCCAGAGTGACTGAGGGGATGCAATTGGGGAGATGTTTGTTTGAGATGACAGACGATTGCAAGGATATGGGAGCAGAGACACAGGTGGGAGTCAGACTGTTTGGGGCCTCGCAGGTGAGGAGGATGATCTGATGTGGTAGTGAGACAGCCGTCGTCTGGGCTGACGGACTGGGGACCTCCAGAGTGGAAATCGTGAGTGGCTAAAGAGCCAACGCTCCCTAAGGGGGAGCTGTAACAACTCACATCCTAGGTGGATCGGACTAGAGGGAGACCTGTAACACGTCTACACTGGTGGGTTACACTAGGAGACTGCCAACGAGTGAGTGTGAGGAGGGGAGAGCCCTGGATAAAGAAGATGGCTAGATTGGTGGTGTTTTGCGGTAGACCGGAGGTGGGGAGAGGTGAGAACCAGGGAACAGAAGGTTCAAGTGATCAGGTGTTGGTCTAAGCATCGCGTAATACTCTTCTTTATGCCCTTGGCAAAGCGCCACTTAGAATTCTCAGCCTTTTCCTCATTGACATGACGGGTTCGGTGGGTGGGGCAAAGGAGGGAAAGTGTTAGGTAGTTGCTGGGTTTTTCCCCGTTTAATGTTTGTAGCGTCTTTTAAAAAAAAAAGCCACAGTCCCATTCATGGTCACTTGGGAGCCATCTTGGTGGACAACATCATGATGATGTTATGACTGACAGATCTCTAGGCCAAGCGGAAGGCTGAGCCCTGTTTGTGGCATGTGATGTAACATACCCAGCTTAGCACTGCTCTTGGAGTAGCACTCAAGTATGGAACTGGGAGCCCAGCCAGAAGCTTGTGAGTACCATACATCATGGCATCTGGCATCTCGACAGGAGGGAAGCAGGGCCAGCTCCAGAATGAAGGTTATGACCTCCTTAAAGCCTCCACCTTACCAGCATATGAAGGAGTCTCTGTTAAAGGGCACCATGCAGCTCTCTGCGCTGTGGTTAATGTGTTCATCTACAGATGAATTACAGAAATTGATTCTACCCAGTTCCCTCTCCTCCCCTCCTCGCTGCATTTCTGAAAAGGCGGCGGGCGAGGTTTCCTGGATCTGGAATCCCTCGTGGGATTTGTGTGCAGGGAAAGCAAAGCATCCCGCTAATCTAATCAACCCAGCCTTTTAAACCTAAATGCCTAATCTCAGAAGAGGTGCATTAACAAGCTCAGGTCCATTTGCTCTGAGCATTGACTTCAGGGTGGAAATATGAACCTCCTCAGGAGCTGCATCCCTGCAACAGTAGTAGGTCTGGGGATCTGGGAAGTTAGGGGGATTCAGGCCTGGCCTTGTTCCCAGTCCCCAAATGAAACAGTCACTTGGGATTCTTATGGAAACCAAGAAGCAAAGAGCAGTAATTCAGAAAGCCGGTGAGCTCATGGGATATGAATGGAAATGTCATGGCCCACATCGACACAGCTTTAGTAATATGGCACAATGGGCTGTTCTGAGTTTATGGAAAAGACACTTTTTGTTTTGGTGAAAACCAGGCAAAAGTCTAAGATAGACTCACACATTAGTGTGCGATTTTCAGTGAATATGTGAGATATTTTCCACTCTCCATAATCTTCCATGCACTCATGTGTTGCTGACACAGAGAATTCTTTTATGCACACCCATTTGCACATATTCTCATTCATCATTCCCTGCTTACCAGACTCCAGAAGTTATGGCTACAAAATTGTCTTGAGATAGGAAGGCACCACACCCGTTTCTGAATTTTCCTTTGGACGCCTACCTAGTCCTTTGAAACATGCACTAGAGATTATGAGCCAATTCTGCATTGTTACACCAGTGTAAAAATCCAGAATAATCCCACTGAAATCAATCGTGTTATCCTGGATTTATAACTGAGATCAGATTGGGAACTCTTTGGGGTCTCTCCTTTTGAGTTTGTGTAGACTAGAGGTTTGTTTTAACTTGAGTTGATTGCTTGATTGTTAACTTGAGTTGCTAAAAGACTAATCTAGATGTGACCCAAACAGTTGTTCTGTGATGCAAACCTTTGTGGTTTAGTTGTATCCTGGGACAAACCTTTGTGGCATGGATTTAAAAACAGGTTAGCATTTAAAAACTTGAGTTAACTAGTATTCAGTTACAAGAACTCTAGACTTGAGCTGGGTGAAACTATTTCTTGTGATCCCTTTTTTCACCAAACAATGCAGATTCAGGTTGACTGAAAGAATTTGAGAATTTGGACTGATTTTGCCAAATTGTTTGTCAGGGGGAAAAAAGGAAATGTCTTCAGAAATGTCAAAACTCTTCATTTCAGCATGTCTGAAACAAGCATATTCAGTGATTTGCAGAGCCCTACTCTAGGCTGTGCATGTACAGCTCCTAGCACAGTGGGGCCCTAATCTCAGTTGCAGCTGGTAAGTCATTACTGGGATGCAAATGATGATAATTTGGCCGCATCACTTTGCAAACTTTTAAAAAAAATAGTAAGTGGAATAGCTAATTCCGATTCCCTCCCCTGCACTCTCTCTTTCACATGGACTTTAGAAGACCCGACTTGCTTGTCATGTCTCCTGCTCATAAGGTAATCAATACATGTAGTAATAGATGTTCATTGCCTTTAGAAAGGCTTACCTTGTAACAAAAGGCCAAACGTCAGAAAGCCGGCCACGCTTTTCCAAGGGGCCCCTGGAGAATTGTCCTCAAAGACTTTATTTTCTTCTTTCTTCTTGCTGCCTTGCCTCAGTAAACCCTTCAACATCCATTACAAGAGCCAAAGCGACCCACACGGGAGCCTGAGGGCAAAACCTTGTAATAAAGGGCTGGTGAGATGGGAAAAGGTTGCTTGCACACACCGTATTGTGAAATACCACAGAGCCAGGCTGCCAGACTTTCCTCTGCAGGCTTCTTTCTGTGTAATCATTATTATTATTTATTATTATTTTATTATTGCCCTCGCAGTGTCTTTCTGTAAGGACCTTTTCCTCTGCCAGCGTGTTATAAAGGGGCCTTCGTGTAAATGAAAAACGTGGCCTGGTGAGTTTATTTACTTTGAGAATCGAGCCCTGGGCTCCCAAAGCTTCTCCATCAACTGCAAGGCAGTAGAGTAATAACTGCTCTAGATAACAGTGAGCATGAAAACCAAGAGGAATATGGATATAAAGTGACTTTAATTTTTGGTGGGAGAGGAGGGGGTTTGAGTGTCTACCTGACAGGTGGTCGATCTTTGCTTAGTCATGACAACAAATTGCTATTTCTGACCTTGCTCAGAGCCAGCGGGATGGGGGAATCAATCATTCTTTGCTTATTCACGACACTGAGTGGATATTTCTGGTCTTGTCTCGGATGTGCTAGCTCACCCTTTCCACACATCCTCTAAGGTCTTCCTGAGTGGTAGAAGTCTTTACCTTCACCTTCAGTGGGGCTGGAGGACAACCACCATAGAACAGAGACTGTGTTTCGTACTCAGGGTCGCTTTACAAATGAATTAAATACGGATGACTACTGCAGTGATTGTGTAGGACCAGCAGAGCAGCCATTAGTAGTAGTTGTTCATTTATTATTTGTATTGTGGTGGTGCCTGGAGCCGGGGCCCCCACTGTGCTAGACTCTGTACAAACATGTAACATAGTGACAGTCCCATCCCCAAGGGCTTACAGTCCATTCTGTGTTCAGCGCTTGGCAGCCATGGACATAAAAACCTGTTTCAATGAGAGAAGTCGCATTGGAAAGGGCATGCCAGCCTCCTCCTCTACACTCTCCAACATGGGCCAGGAGGGAGTTGGTATGCCCTGGCCCCAGAGCCTCTGTTGAATATTTCCCTGCTAGATGGCCCCTACAGCTGTTCAGCATTGCCTTCTTTGCACTGGGGAGGAGCACAAAACTTGCTAAGAGACATGAACCCACTGCCTTCGGTCCCAGAGGTTAGCATGCTCTCAGCTGTGCTACACGGACTATGGTATCATGAGCCTCTGGCCTGCATTGCTGAAGTTACAGGGCTCAGTTCTCCTCTCTGTCCTACTGTCTGGTCCCAGAGAAAAGTTAGAGCCGTTTAGGTGCAGCTCTAACTTTCACCGCTGGCATTAGGCACTCCTTGTACCTCTGGGTATGGTTTCACTTCACGCTGGAGATCTATGTCCAACTTGAGTAGACATGCCCACACTAGCTATGATCAAGCTAGTGGGCGGCGTGAGCGGTGGGATGGGCTAGCCGTCTTGAGTGCGTAGCTCCTCTCCTGGGCGGGATCAGACTCGGGGGCTGCTAGGCCCTCCCACTGCCATAGCTACACGTCTGGTTTCAGCATGCTAGCTAGATCAGAGCTCGCGTGGGTCTGTCTCCGAGCTTGGGGAGTGATTCCCAGCTCGAGAAGTGTAAACATACACTATATAGGATGGGGTTTAGCTTTGCTCTGCCCCTCCCTTCATGACTTCGCCCTTGGAGCACCCTCAACATTCTCCCTCCTGCCCCTTCTGCTGGGACAGCTGCTGTGCTAAGTGGCCTTAGCAGACCGGAGAACCTGCCTCATAATCTTTGTGTTTCTGTCCATCATCACTGGGGGGGGGAGGGAGAGCTCAGTGGTTTGAGCATTGGCCTGCTAAACCCAGGGTTATGAGTTCAATCCTTGAGGGGGCCACTTAGGGATCTGGGGCAAACATCTGTCTGGGGATTGGTCCTGCTTTGAGCAGGGGGTTGGACTAGATGACCTCCTGAGGTCCCTTCCAACCCTGATATTCTATGATACAATAGTAGTAATGTTAATACTTAGCACTTTTCTACACATTACAGTACATCCCTGAATCACAGTATTCATTCTGCTTTAAATCAAGGGCATCTCCTTGGTCTACTCTGACTATTAACGCTATAGTATTGCTCAGTTGGGGCCCCAAACATGGCACTAACACCATTGTGGGCTCTAGGTTTTGGACACATGGGGCCTGATTTTCATTTACACTGTCACTAAAGCCCCTATCACACACCCCTGGCAATGTAAAGGGCCTTACGTGGGCATACATTATAGCTACACCCACTTTAAGATCCCAAAATAGCAGAAAGGAACCTTCGTGTAAATGAGAATCAGACCCTGCTTCTCCTGGAGGCAGTTTGGTGAGAGCTCAGTGATACCGGTATGGTTGGGAGTCTTTGATCAGTAACTGTTTCCCTCCCCCACCCCTCTTGTCTCTGCAGGTGAGGAGGTGGGAGATTTTCCTTGTGGAGAGGATCCCCCGGCCAGGCAATGTGAGAATGGAACCACATGCAGGAAATACTGGCCAGGCCCCAACTATGGAATCACCAACTTTGACAATATTCTGTTTGCTGTGCTAACTGTCTTCCAGTGCATCACCATGGAGGGCTGGACTGACATCCTCTACAATGTGAGTATCACAGACAATATCCACAAAGAGATCTCCGGGCGATGTGTGAATTGCGTTTTTCTAGTCCACTGCGGGGGCAGGCTTCGCACAGATTCCCAGTGTGGAGAACAAAACAAGGAGGAACTTGTCAGTGGTTCATTCTTACTGAGATAGGATTAGAATTCTGGCTTGAACTGCAAAACACATCAGCTGGTTGGTGTTTTTCCATCAATAGCCCTCAGCCCAGGCTTTTCTGGGACTGTCCCAATTTTCTTAAGGCAGTCCTGTGGCCCGCGAGCACTGTGCTTTGTAGGACATTCCTTGATGCCTTATAATCCTTTACGGGTCCCACCAATCATTATCGCAGTCCAGAGAGATGGCATTTTGAGGCAGCATTCCTTGTATTTGCATACCTATGTAGTGACTTTTGATTCACCATGATGATACCATGCCAAAATGTCATCAGGTTACATTGCAATGTACTGATGCAGTTTCACACCAAATGGGTTTATCCCATTGTAGGAGCTCCAAGCGTTGAGTCCATCCTCACTATTTCTTATAGAATATATTTCATCAAAGGCCTAATAGAAGTGGCACAATCAGTGACTCCTTGACATTCGTCTCTTGTATCTAAGGGCTTTCCAATACACCTAGTGCTGTGTATTGTAACATGCTTGAAGGAACATAGGTAGATGATGGTCTCAAATGGAGGGCTGGTTTGGGTTATTCTGGGAGCATTTTACAAGCCACATTCTTACCTGCCGTATCTCCACTGACTTGGGCGGAGCTGCACCCAGGATGAATGTGGTCTTTTGGGTCTGAACCTTCATTGCCTTGCACTTTGTTTAGTCATTTACACGTGTGCAAAGTGGGTACAAAAGGCTACAGTTTAGATCTGAGAGTATTTTCCAGCGGTTTTGAACCCTCTTTGTGCCATGTAGGTGACTGCACTCGGCACAAGGGAGTAGAGCACGCTGGTTGTAGAACACGCTCATGAGTGCTAGTGACACCGAAATGTTTTGTATTTAATTGAGGGGTTTGTGTGATAATAGCCAATGCAGCAGCATGCTTCGGGGCAGGGAGACATTTATAGGGTGCCTTGAGTAGTGCTATAAAGCATGAGGCCAAAAGCGATGTGACTTGTAACCACTCCAGAAGTGCTGCAACCTCCTGCTTTACAGGCCTAATGGGCTTTATTGCTTATCGTGGAATGGAATTTAGACATAAGGGAAAGAGTCAGACAATTGCATTTACTGAGCATTATTGGAATGGGCACAGCCAGTGACCTATGAAGACTTAAGTTGTGCTCAGTGTTTTAAAAACCATTTAATTCTGGGCTATGGGACCCCTTCCCTCTGGATATTTCTCTGACAGCAGGACAGCATGGTTAGCAGCAAGCACGGTAAACTGTAAGGTGCAATTCTGCTTTATTTGAAGCCGATACATCTCATTTATTCCCTTCTCTTTTCATTGCACAAGTCTTCATTTCTCGACAATCGCCGGCCCATTTAGATTGGTCGCAGAAGTCTGCAACCGCGAGGTGGAGGGAAGGCCTCACTTCCCAGCCGTGTTCCCCCCTCCACTCCCTGCCTATTTCATCACACAACCAGTCCCCCCAGACCCATTCACTGACCCTTTCTCTTCTCTCCACAATCAACAATCATGCGAAAAGCCCATTAGAGTCCTGGTTTTGACTTATTAATGAATAAATGGCATATTAGATCATCTTCCTCCAGCCTGCCTTTTGTCTAGCATGCAGGGAGCAGAGTTGGCTATTGGAATTGATTTGGGGTTGCTTTGAAGTTATTGCAGTACCATTAACCTAATTGGAAACCGATACATTGATCTGGGGCAGCAAGGATTGGCTGTGCAAACGTGATTCGGACGCTGCAGATCTTGTCTGTGGAGCAATAAGCCCCAGCCGCTTATCCCTGGTTAAGCCTTAGATGTCAGGTGGATTTCCCATCACCTACAAGTGGGAGGCTCTGTGAATGGCTGAGGACAATGTTTCTTAGGCTGTGACGCTGTCATTCCTGTGGGAGCACAAATGCAACCATGGACAGTTCAAAAATGGAGGATTGTTTTTCTTTCCAACAATTCTATCCTATTTCTGATCTGCCTGTTTCCATGATATCAGAAGCCCCAATTCAGGAAGGTTCTTAAGCATGTGTGTAACTTTAAGCCAATGAGCATGTGTGTAACTTTAAGCATCTGCCTATCACCATGGTATCCAATATCCCTTTGACTTCAACAGGAATGCGCACATGCTTAACTCTGTGCATGTGACTAAGTACCATTGAGAAACATGGCCAAAGAGTCACCTAGCCATCTAGATTCAACTAAAGCAGAGTTAGATAGACAATAGCCAGGTCTGCCTGTTTCCATATTACAGTAACTCCTCATTTAACGTCGTCCCGCTTAACGTTGTTTCAATGTTACGTCCCTGCTCCATTAGGGAACATGCTCCTTTAAAGTTGTGCAATCCTCCCTTATAACGTCCTTTGGCTGCCTGCTTGTAAGATTCTGTGGAAGAGCAGCGTCTTTACAAGGGAGCATTGCACAAGTTCCGCTTCTCCGCCTCCTCCCCCTCCCTCCCAGCGCTTCCCCCGCTGTTTGGCGGCGCTTAGGACTTTCTGGGAGGGAGGGGGAGGAGCAGGGATGCACCGCGTCTCCACTCCCCCTCCCTCCCAGAAAATCCTAAGTGCCGCCAAACAGCTGTTTAGTGGCGTTTAGGATTTTCTGGGAGGGAGGGGGAGGAGTGGAGATGCAGGGCTTCTCCGCTCCTCCCCCTCCCTCCCAGCACTTCGCGCTTAGGACTTTCTGGGAGGGAGGGGCAGGAGCGGGGAAGCGCTGCATCTCCGCACCCCCTCCCTCCCAGAAAGTCCTAAGCGCCGCCAAACAGCTGTGCGTCCTCCGGAGAGGAGGTGGAGTGGGGGTGGGAAGAGGTGGGCCTGGAGTGGAGCAGGGACAGGAAGAGGCGGGCCTAGAGCATTCCTGGCAAAGTCCAAGCCTGTTCTTCTCCGGGGAAGCTGCCGCTGCTGCTGCAAAGGTGTTTCCTAGCGTTCTTGCCTGCAGCGGGCTGTACCTGTGTGGGGTAAGCCTGGGGCACTTCCCAACCACAGTACAGTACAGTACTGTACCGTATATAATGCCTTTTGTCTGCCTCAAAAAAATTTCCTTGGAACCTAACCCCCCGCATTTACATTAAATCTTATGGGAAAATTGGATTCATTTAACATTGTTTCACTTAAAGTTGCATTTTTCAGGAACATAAATACAATGTTAAGTGAGGCGTTACTGTACCTGTCCCTCTGCCAGCTGCATCCCCTATATCCCTCTGATGGTACACTCCTATCACTTACTAGTGAGCTGTGCTGTTCACAGGGTAGCAGCAGAGTGAAAAGGGGGGGGGAGGGATAAGAGAGGAGAAAAGGGAAGATCCATCTGGTTTGTTGTTTTGTAATTGCTTAGTATCAGAGGGGTAGCCGGATTAGTCTGTATCCACAAAAACAACGAGGAGTCTGATGGCACCTTAAAGCCTAACAGATTTATTTGGGCATAAGCTTTCGTGGGTAAAAAACCCACTTCTTCAGGTGCCACCGGTCTCCTTCCTTGTTTTTGTAATGGCGTAGTTTTCCTCTCGTTTCCCCCAGTGCCTACTCGTATAATTTAGAAACATACAACAGAGACACTAAGCTCATCAGAGCAACTGTGCAGTGATGCAACTATCAGACTGTGCACAACAGAGAGTACCCAGCCCATCAAAGCCTGCGGCTCCAACCAACCCAGCTGCGTACCAGCTATTCTGTAGACTTTGCTGCCTGCGCTGGCTGAGTCTAGAGTGTGGAAGTGAGCCAGAAGGACACTGCATTTTGTATCCATCGCTCTACAAGCATGTTACAAAGGGAGGGTGCGAGGGTCGTGATCCTCACTAGATAGAGGAGGGGAAATGAAGTATAGAGCAAGACAATGAGTTGTCCAAGATGTGTCAATAGCAGAATCTAGATCATGCTGACTCATTGCCCCATGCTCAGTCCATTAGACTACAGCTACCTCTAGGGCAGAGCCCAAACTCAGGGACCGAAGCCATGTCTCTGGACTGCCAGCCCCATATTGTGACCCACTCTTCCCTGCCCGTGTGCCTAAAATGCAAAACAGGAGACGCCTGGATATTTTCTCTGGTTTGTTAATAATCATAGAATCATAGAATATCAGGGTTGGAAGGGACCTCAGGAGGTCATCTAGTCCAACTCCCTGCTCAAAGCAGGACCAATTCCCAACTAAATCATCCCAGCCAGGGTTTTGTCAAGCTGGACCTTAAAAACCTCCAAGGAAGGAGATTCCACCACCTCCCTAGGTAAAGCATTCCAGTGCTTCACCACCCTCCTAGTGAAATAATGAGCATGTGCAGTACATAGCTCCATAATCTATCCAACGCTTTAAGAAACAGAGTAAGACGTGGCTTCTACCTTGCAGAGCCTAGTCTGCCCCTCTTTCCTCCCCTCCCCCGGAACATATTGAGGGCCTGGTTATTGGTTAAGGAGTTTGCTTTGCTCTAGGAGCATTCTGCCAGGGAGGAGAAGGTTTCTGGGCTGGGACAGGTGAGGGTGGATTAGGACTTTAAAAGGGTGGAGCATGTCCTGATAGGAGACCAACCTTCTGGTCTCTTCTGCTTTCCCCAGGTGAACTTGCCAGCCCCTGGATGCAGGTTTTTCACCTTGGCCAAGTCGTGGATCCACTTTTTGTTGTGATGCTTAATTAATATTTGCAAAGTGTTGTGAGATCCTGAGATGAGCCTCCAGGGAGGTACAAGTATGAGTATGCTTTTGTAAGGAATCAGGGCTGAGACTTCTCATGCCGTCAACTGCCTAGGAGCCGTGAAAAGGTCATCTCCCTGTTCCCAGCAGGGCTGTTCCTATTCCACTGCCTTTGAGTGAACACTGTCCAGCTCCTGCTAGATTTTGGTTTTACTTGGGCTGGGAAGGCCGTTTACTTTTCCTCTTGCTTTCCGCTGTTAAAATGGGCTACCATGGAGCGGGGTCCGTCCTAGGGACTGAAAGTGGGTTATCCTGCCGGGCAGTCTGGGGCCCAAGGCCATTATGGGGAAGTTGAGGTTGCAATGAGCTTGGAGGGCCGTTTCCTCCTGAAAAACAAGCGGATTGATTGTTTGATTGCTTTGGATCAATAGCACTCTGTCGCTGTTCATATTTCTCGGCTACAGCCAGCGCTGCTGCTGCGCTCTACCATGAGGGCAGTGGAAAGAGGTACGGCGTTTACCCTATGTAAGTCATTGTTAGGGTCACTCATAAACCCAGAAGAGCATCGCTCGCGTCCTAGCTGCTTAGCCAGTTCCTCATTAACGTCACCAGGGAATAGGAGTGGTTTCCTTCCCAAAGCAACTTTGGGCTGATAGAAATAACCAATTCTGATTGGTCCTGTTGTCGGAGCCCAAGCCCTAGAGCTCGGGTCTCGGCTGGCAACTAAACCCCAGAGTTCTGGCCTGTTTAGGCTTAGTGCTGTGATTCAGCCCATTGGAAAGATGGGCCTGAGCTGTAGCATTGGGATTTGGACCTGAAGTTCCCCCAAAGCTTTTGGGGGGGGGGGGAAGGGGTTGGATCTGATTCTTCCTGTTCTGGAGATAGACGACCTGCAGAGATCAAATCCAGGCACAAACTTCCCCAGCCAAGGAGGGCGCTTTGGGTCTGGTTTGCCATTTGGGCTCAGCTCTTTCACAAAGGGTCTTTTTAGGAGCAGCAATGGTTCTGTGGACTGTTTAAGTGTTTCTAAAGGATGGTGCTGACTTCACATCTGATATGGACATGACCTTCCCACGGGTTCTTCGAGAGTAACACAGCAGGCAGAAGGCAGGGCTTCGTGATAGATAAGACTGGCTTGGAAATCCTTAAACCCCTCTCCATGATAATAAACGGAGGACTTATAAAGGCAAGGGGGCGGCTCTCAGGTTTTCATGGACTGCAAAAATGTCTTTCCCCCTTTGCCTCACTCATCTGCCGGTTATGCTTTTATGGGAGTTTCCCTTTCATTGGAGTCAATGAAAGCTTTCTAGCAAGACTTTATGTGGAAAGTGATTTATGCTTGAGGCAAAGAGATTAAAGCATCAATCAGGTAAAATGCTTTAAGAATAAGCTGGGGGAAGCTAATTTCTGAAACAGTAGCACAATAACAGCAGAGTAATCGCTCCAAACAAGCTCTTCTGCATACCGCAGGCTCACCAGCTGTGGCCTGCACCCAGCCAGAAAGCTGCTGTGAGTTTTAGAGAGCAGCAGATGATTTAGAAACAGTCCCTTTGTCTTGTGGTGCTAATGACGGGGAACCATCTTTTCTCCCGCAAAGAGCAGAGCCAAAATTCTCTCCTACTGAGAGAACCCCAAGGCCTCAGCATAATCTGAGAACATGATTAAAGCATAGACTGAGCCCATCTACACGGCCATTACACTGTTTTAAATGTGTTGGAAGACTAACGTGCCATAACCATTTTCCCCATCGTGGCAGAACATGTGTTCTCAACATGGACTCGGGAACCAGTTTCCCTTGTCACAGCCCGCCGCCTTTTCTTTGTGGCTCATTGAGAAGATGGACCTGAAACTTTTCTCTGTTGTAGCACGGGGTCACATTATGTAGAAGGTTGAGAACAATTGTGGGAAGATGATAGAGTACAGATGGGACCACAGAGATTCCTCCGTAACATATGGCCAGATTCTGAAACCTTTACTCATCCAGGGTGGTACCTTACTGTGAGAGTAGCCTGCTGAAATACAAAATAACATTGTTCCTTGGACTCTGGAAGCCATAGCTTTTCTCTGTACAGCACAGATGTGACTGTATCTCCCAGTAGAATACTGCCTACTGTTCTGGGCACCTTGATACTAGATACACATCATTACATTGGAGGAAACTTGGAGAACAAGAATTAAGAGGCTGGAGGGACTGAAGATTAAAAGAACTTAATGTGTATAGCTTGGCTAAATGATTGCTCAAGAGGATTAAGATAACTGCCTAGAAGTGTTTATAATAATTTACATGGCTCCTTTCATCCTAAAGTGCTTTACAAATTATATACGGGTACACACCATACAGCACCACTGAAGTACAGCCTCCTGTGGGGTGGGGATTGGAAACCAACCAGCAAACAGTGAGGGACGGGGAGTTTTGAACAAGGACATCAGAGCAAACCTCTACTCTTGCTAAATGTTCCATAGGATCTTTAGAATAAAATTATTACCCACCACAGAGCCCAGGAGTCCTAGTCATGGACAAAGGACCCCACTGAGCTAGGCCCTGTACAAACGCCAGCTAAAAAGATGGTCCCTGCCCAAAGAAGAAGACAAGACAGTGGGTGGATACAGGGAGGCAGATCGGGGGGACCAAGAGGAAACATTTGAGACCATATCGGTCAGCATGATGGACAGTGATCTTGCTGCACCACCAGCCTCTCCATTGTCAAGCTTTTTGTTGGCACCACAACGAAGGAAAGTTTTAAGGAGAATGAGTTAGTTGTGCCAATGTTTACAGGGAGTGCAGATGTTTAGAGGGCGCTCCTTCCAAGTATGAGGGGCAGCACAGGAGACAGTATGCAGGGTGGACAAGGCCTTGCTTTTCCAGGTCTCGTCTATGGAAAGTGAGTTGCGTGGGACCTAAATTTGATCCTGTGGACTGAAGTTTAATTTCTATTGAAGACTCTTATTGAAGCGTAGCATGGAGGAGTGAGTACACAGCACGTGCCCTGGGTTCTGCTCCCAAATAACTGTGTGTCTTGGGGCAAACTCTTTCACCTCTGCCTTGGTTTCCCCATCTGTAAAAGGGGGATTGTAATGGGATACTGACCCTTTAAGGCCAGAGGGGTGGTAGTTTGAGTTATCCTGTTCCATGTATCCAGGGAAGGAAATGAAGCAGTCCTGGGTTATAGTTTGTCTGGCAGAGGGAAGGTGAGGGAAAAACCAAAACCACTTTTTCTTTAAGGGCCTGGGACCAGGAGCCTTGTAGAGTGACAGGTCAAAGTCCCCCCCCCCCCCCTTTCAGCTGGCCCAGATAAAGGTTTGGGGTTATTAGATCCACCTGAAGAGGATTATGGTGGTGGTGAGATGACTGAGTGGGAGAATCTCAAAAGGATGCTCCAAGCCCTATCAAGGAGGAGGAATCAGCTAGCTCCTGGTTCCCAGAAGGAGGGCTGTGAAACCTTGAAGGGTGAGTTTGTGGGCTGGCGGGGGAGGGCAGGACTCTCTCAGCCCCAGAAGGAGGGCTGTGAAACCCTGAACCTGGGGGGGAGGGGTGTCAAAAGGACCTCACTTTGGGGAGCTGAACTAGATTGAATAAATTACTCCCCAAGACAGAAGAGGATATTGTTTTGCTATAAGTGGATTATTCTGAGAGCCCAGAAGGAAACCAAGGAAGGATGAAGGGGATGCAAATAAGAACAATGCGATGAGACTGGGGAAAGGAAAACTGAGGTTGAATATCAGGGGGAAAAAACTTCTTAGCCGTGAGGTTCAGTAGACGGTAGAATAGTGTCCCCTGAGAAACACGGGAGCTCTATTGCTGGAGTTATTTCAAACTAGACTAGACAAAGTACTCAGGTCATCCTGCTCATGCAGGATTGTTCTTATCAGGTCTTTCTCCACCCCTAGTTCTAGAATTAGTTACAATATCCTTGGGTACAGTTCTTTACCTCTTTAAAATGTGTGTAGTATAGAATCATAGAAATGTAGGGTGGAAGGGACCTCAAGAGGTCATTGTCTTCTACTCCATGTCACAAATATAGTATGGTATGGCACACAGACATTATATGGGGTTTTTTTACCATACGTTCAGTGGCCTCCATATGAAATGAGTTTGTGGGCTCAATATAGGCTCTCATAGAAAAGTCCTGCAGCATTTAATGGGCCGTAGTGAATTCATAGATTGCAAGGCCAGAAAGGACCATTGTGATCATCTAGTCTGACCTCCTGTACCACACAGGCCAGAGACCTGCCCCACAATAATTCCTAGAGCAGATTGTTTAGAAAAAAAATCCAACCTTGATTCAAAACCTCTATTTAGTAAACTTACTGTCAAATTTTTGAACCATCCTGGAGAGTACAATAGAGCATTCTATCCCTGCTATAAAATTCTATAGGATATTTAAAAAGCACCTACTATTCAAAGGGATGTCATCTTCTACTAACTACTATGGGGTTTATAGCACCCAATTACATTTCTACAGAATCCTGTTGGCTTTCTCCCTGTCAAATTCTATAGGACTTTTCCATACAAAATGGGAAATGACTGCCTAGGAAGAAGTACTGCAGAAAGGGATCTGGGGGTCATAGTGGATCACAAGCTAAATATGTGTAACACTGTTGCAAAAAAAGCAAACATCATTCTGGGATGTGTTAGCAGGAGTGCTATAAGCAAGACACCAGAAATAATTCTTCCGCTCTCCTCTGTGCTGATTAGGCCTCAACTGGAGTATTGTGTCCTGTTTTGGGTGCCACAATTCAGGAAAGATGTGGACAAATTTGAGAAAGACTAGAGAAGAGCAACAAAAATGATTAAAGGTCTAGAAAACATGACCTAGATTGAAAAAATTGGATTTGTTTAGTGTGGAGAAGAGAAGACTGAGGGGGAACATAACAGTTTTCAGGTACATAAAAGGTTGTTACAAGGATTTGATGTAGTTGGGGATTGGTCCTGATCTCAGCAGGGGGTTGGACTAGATGACCTCCTGAGGTCCCTTCCAACCCTGATATTCTATGATTCTAAGGAGGTGGGAGAAGAATTGTTCTTCTTAATCTCTGAGGATGGGACAAGAAGCAATGGGCTTAAATTGCAGCAAAGGCGGTTTAGATTGGACATTAGGAAAAACTTCCTAACTGTCAGGGTGGTTAAGCACTGGAATAACTTGCCTGGGGAGGTTAGACAAACACCAGTCAGGGATAGTCTAGATAATACTTAGTCCTGCCAAAGTGCAGGGGACTGGACGAGGTGACCTCTCAAGGTATCTTCCAGTCCTACAATTCTATGGTGTATGTTTTCCACCGGGAGTAGGAGAGTCATTTCTGTTTGTCTCCTTCTCTTGTGCGACGTCAGTGGTTCTTGCTCTCTTCCATACCAGGACTCCTTCCTCCATCTCTTTCCAGGATCTAGCCAGACCCCACTCTCATTTTGCAAAGGCGAGGTGATTGCAACTCCCCTGCCACCTGCCCACGAGCTTCAGGTTGAGAAATCCCTGTGCTACACTTAACAGGAAATAAATAGCAACAGTGAGGTGTGCAAGTCCTGGAACCTAGTACTTTCACCCGTCCTGGGTGACATCCTGGCCCCATTGAAATCTATGTGAGCTTTGCCATTGACTTCAGTAGGGCCAGGATTTCATGTAGGATTATATATATATATATATATATATATATATATATATATATATATATATATATATATTTTTTTTTTTGTACAGGCGCTTAAACCTATTCGGGGGAGTTTGCCCTGCGAGATATGGAATGTCCTGCAGAACACACAAAATTTCAAATTTCTCTCTCTCAATAAGGAGAGATTGTAATATTTCTTGTAAGTGCAACATCTGTTTCTCCTGCCTAATACCAGTGGCCAATGGATATTTCGTATCTGTGAACTACTAGGGCTGAACTGCTATGCTAATATGTGCTTTGTGGTTCAAAAAAAAAATCAGAATTGACCCAAAACTTGAGCCTAATTTGAACCCAACCTTTAGTGGGCTTGAGAATGGCTTTTGATTAACTTGGTCCTATTTTTCATTTCTCCCTGTATCTCTGAATTTCCTGGTTCGTGTTAGAAATGGAAGTGGAAGGATCAAAATACAATGAGAAAATTTGTTCTCACTCTATTTCCAGCCCAACGAAGGCAGAAGTCCCTGGAATTTGGGGAGAGAATCTGTGCTCATGAGACTTTAGACCCAGTTATGTTTCCATAGCTCAGATAAGCATCTCCAGACTTTTGGATACTTCTTTCAGATGAACCTAAAAGACACATTGTTTGAGGTTTGCCCATCACTAAACCAAACGGTGAGTCCTAAAGTCTGGGGGTGTTTCTGGGATGTCTGTCAGGGAGGATTTGAGCATGACCAGCCTAGGCTGTGAGAGCCATCAGATTTTTAGCTGAGAAAAGAAAAATTACCCTCAAAGGAAGGTAGAAGTGGATTGAAGCTTGATATGGAACAAAAAAGAGGAGAAAAATAAATAAGATGAAGTAATGCAGCCCTCACTCTCATAGATAGGACTCACCTTTGGTAACTTAATGGAAGGATGAGTCAGTGGTTAGAGCACTTTCTTGTGCTCTGGGAGACCCGCATTCAATTCCTTCTCCCCCACAAACATCTGATGTGACCTTGGGCAAACCACTTAGTCTCTCTGTTTGTAGAAGGGTTTGTATAATAATGCTACCCTGCCTCAGAGGGGTGTTGGGATCACACAATAAAGACTGTGAGATGCCCAGATATTACAGTGGTGGGGGCAGATAAGTAGCTAAGATAGGTAGCTTCTGTTTGTGAGATTAATCTCTGTGCAGAGGCCAATACAAGTCTAGGCAGTACTTACGTTCTCCATTTAGGGTTTGAATGGCTTTTGCTGGCATTTTGCAAGGGGGTGGTTTTCACCCTGAGGTTATCTACCTGTGCTTGCATGTCTCACCTACTTTGCCTTAGCTGTGGAATAAGCCGGCAAACCCCACGGGGTTCCAAGGAGGTGGCTTTGAAATCACTGTTTTCTCAGAACGCACCTACCATCCCGCCATCAATTAGACGTGATTTTAACTGCCAGCCCAAATCCATACATGTTAGGCACCAGCATCAGCCTGAATTAACGAGGGCTCATTTGCACTTGATATTTATGTGCGCCTGAAGCTAGCTGTCTGCAGTGTCACTGGCTGAAGGGATTTATGGTGGGTTCGAGATCTCTCGCTCGCGTGTGTGTGTGTATCAGTTCTCATTGCTCTCAGTGAACATGCTGAGGAATAAAAACTGTTTAGCCAGCAAAAGCATGGGCAGCCAAAGGGGAAAAAATCACTTGGCAAAAATGTGGCTTTTAATGAAGCCACAAAGGAGGAGGAAAAAGGACAAGTAAAGGTTTTATTTTTTTCACCCTGGCCACATGTCAAGTTTCCAGGGTGACTTTTTTTTTTTTAAGCTGCATTCTCCGTTCTGTGCAACGGGTAGAATTTGAACTATTTGAAAGTGGGGTGCCATGAATCCAGATTGCAGAGGGCACCAGCGCCTGCAAAATGGACCGTGCAACCAAGGTTTTGGAAATCCCTTCCCTGGGATGCTGTGGGCCGTGATGCTGGATTCCTTCTTGGGTGGTTGCTTAGTCATAGGTAAGGGCCCTACCAAATTCACGGTCCATTTTGGTCAATTTCATGGTCATAAGATGTTTTAAATAGTAAATTTTATGTTTTCAGTAAATTTCACGGTGTTGTAATTGTAGGGGTCCTGACCCAAAAAGGAATTGTGTGTGTGGGGGGGGTTGCAAGCTTATTGTAGGGGGGGTTGTGACAACGCTACCCATACTTCTGCGCTGCTGCTAGTGGTGGCGCTGCCTTCAGAGCTGGGCAGCTGGAGAGTGGCGGCTGCTGGCCGGGCGCCCAGCTCTGAAGGCAGAACCACTGCTAGCAGCGGCACAGAAGTAAGGGTGGCATGGTCTGGTATTGCCACCCTTACTTTTGCACTGCTGCTGGCGAGGTGCTGCCTTCAGAGCTGGGCGCCCAGCCAACAGCCGCCGCTCTCTGGCTGCCCAGCCCTAAAGGCAGCGCAGAAGTAAGGGTGGCAATACCATGACCTCCCTAAAATAACCTTGCCACCCCCTGCAACTC
Organism: Emys orbicularis; assembly: GCF_028017835.1. Taxonomy (NCBI): domain Eukaryota; kingdom Metazoa; phylum Chordata; order Testudines; family Emydidae; genus Emys; species Emys orbicularis. Next base: position 19,299,650 of record NC_088700.1, on the reverse strand, counting down.
CCTTTTGGGTCAGGACCCCCATCTTGAGAAACGCTGGTGTCCCCCATGAAATCTGTAGAGTAGAGGGTAAAAGCGCACACAAGACCAGATTTCAAGGTCTGTGACGTGTTGTTCATGGCTGTGAATTTGGTAGAGCCCTAGTCATAGGAATAACTACCAGGGGTGAGAAGATAGATGTCTGCCCACCTGCAGGTGTGTTGATGTCAGGCTGATTAATCTGAAGCTGCAGTGCTTTCTTGTGGGGCCTGGGACACAGCATGATTCACACTGTTGGGAACCAGAGGACGGACATAGAGTATGTCTGCGCTGCAGTCGGAGATGTCATTGCAGCTCTGGTACCATACCTGCACTAGGTTAGATCTAGCTAGCATGGCTAGCAATAGAAGTGAAGATGCGAGGGCATGGGACACAGAGGTCTAGGCGGGTTGGTACTGTCTACACCGCTGCATCTTCACTGATATTTTTAGCCATGCTAGCTAGATTACAGCTCTCTTGGGAGTGCCTACCTGAGCTGCAATCACACCTGCGATTGCAGCGTAGACATGCCCATTGGCAAACCCCACCGGAGGCTGGTGGCCTCATGGTGCAGCCAGTTGCAGGAAATAAGGAGTGGGGAGGATAAAATGTCAGAAGCTCGGAGGAGCTAAGAAACGTGCGATCGCTGAATGTTCTGAGACGAGGCTTCCGTGCAGCCTCCTCTTGCTCAGAAGCTCCCCCAACCTCCCTGCAGGGCACGGACGCAAAAGGCAAAGAAAGCAAGAGTAATCAGTCCTATTGGAGAGCTTCCCCTTTCATCTGTTGTCTGGGGGAAGGTGTCCTCTAGGGTGACCAGACAGCAAAAATCGGGACAGGGGATGGGGGTAATAGGAGCCTATATAAGAAAAAGACCCAAAAATCGGGAATGTCCCTATAAAATCGGGACATCTGGTCACCCTAGTGTCCTCAGGGCCTCCCGTATTCACCCAGGCCTAAGTTATTGTCACGGAAGTAGCTCTGATTAGCTAAATGTTCTGAACGCTGAGAGATGTGGCAGGGAACAGAGCAGCAGCAAACACAGGAGTTGCATTAAGGAGCCAGTGTAGCTTATGCCATTTGCACTGAGGCTCATGTGTATAGTGGGTTGTGTGTGAATACCAGAGCATGCTGTCTGTAATGGGGGAGCCCGTCTGCTGCAGAAATGGGCCACATCTATACTAGCCTTCTCCTTTTCGCCCCTGCAGCACAATGAGAAATTTACCAGCCTCCTCAGCCTCTAAAATAATGAGTGTCAAATATCATCCTCTATTTGATTAGGGATACTTTCACCTGCTAATGAGAAGCAGCCCTCTCTCTCACACACGCAGCGGCGATGGGTCCAGCTGCTACCACCGATGGAGGAAGCCTTTGGATTGTGTAAGCCTAGGCAATGGTGTGTTCCGTACAGACAGTGCCCACCCACAGTATGAGGAGTGACTGCTGCCAAGAGTGCAGCTGGATTAGTTAATTGACAGTGAATGGAGACTGCAAGGAGGAGGCTGGTAAGCTTAATTTCAGTACCAGGAAAATTGGTTGAAACTATAGTAAAGAAGAGAATTGTCAGACACATCGATGAACATGATTTGTTGAGGAAGAGTCAACATGGTTTTTGTGAAGGGAAATCATGCCTCACCAATCTACTAGAATTCTTTGAGAGGGTCAACAAGCAGGTGGACAAGGGTGATCCAGTGGATATAGTGTACTTAGATTTTCAGAGAGCCTTTGACAACGTCCCTCACCAAAGGCTCTTACGCAAATAAGCTGTCCTGGGATAAGAGGGAAGGTCCTCTCATGGATCGGTAACTGGTTAAGAGATAGGAAACAAAGGGTAGGAATAAATAGTCAGTTTTCAGAATGGAGAGAGGTAAATAGTCGTGTCCTGCAGCGGTCTGTACAGGGACCAGTACTATTCCACATATTCATAAATGATCTGGAAAAAGGGGTAACAGGGAGGTGGCAAAATTTGCAGATGATACAAAACTACTCAAGTTAGTTAAGCCCAACGCAGAGTTACAAAGGGATCTCATAAAACTGGATGACTGGGCAACAAAATGGCAGATGAAATTCAGTGTTGATAAATGCAAAGTAATGCACATTGGAAAACATAATCCCAACTATACATATAAAATTGATGAGGTCTAAATTAGCTGTTACCACTCAAGAAAGAGATCTTGGAGTCATCATGGATGGTTCTCTGAAAACATCTGCTCAATGTGCAGCAACAGTCAAAAAAGCAACGAGATTGTTAGTAACCATTAGGAAAGGGATAGATAATAAGACAGAAAATATCATATTGCCTCTATATAAATCCATAGTACGCCCACACCTTGAATACTGCATGCAGATGTGGTTGCCCCTTCTCAAAAAAGATATATTGAAATTGGAAAAGGTACAGAAAAGGGCAACAAAAATGATTAGGGGTATGAAACGGCTTCCGTATGAGGAGAGATTAATAAAATTGGGACTTGGAAAAGAGATGACTAAGGGGGAATATGATTGAGATCTATAAAATCATGACTGGTGTGGAGAAAGTAAATAAGGAAGTGTTATTTGTGCCTCATAATACAAGAACTAGGGGTCACCAAATGAAATTAATAGGCAGCAGGTTTGAAACAAACAAAAGGAAGTATTTTTTCACACAGCGCAGAGTCAACCTGTGGAACTCTTTGCCAGAGGATGTTGTGAAGGCCAAGACTATAACAGGGTTCAAAAAAGAACTAGATAAATTGATGGAGGATAGGTCCATCAATGGCTATTAGCCAGAATGGGCAGGGGTGGCGTCCCTAGCCTCTGTTTGCCAGATGCTGGGAGAGGGTGATAGGGAATAATCACTTGGTGATTGCCTGGTCTGTTCATTCCCGCTGGGGCACCTGGCACTGGCCACTGTCAGAGGACAGGATACTGGGCTGGATGGACCTTTGGTCTGACCCAGTATGGCCATTCTTATGTTCTTAGTGATAACAGAGACTGGGTAGCCCTCTTTCTTAGGACACAGGTTTGCACTTGGCCCTCGTTAGTCTTTCACTTGCTTGCATTTCCATATAAACCCAGAGCTACAACCACATACAGTAAAATGGTGGGAGGAGGACTGGGAGCAAAAATGCAGGAGGCTGGCAGCTGCTTTGAGTGGCACATCAGCAGGACAATGAAAAGTTGTGTGGGAGGAAGAATGAGCCCGTCTTCGCTCTGCCCACTGGTGGCAACTATAGATCAGAGCTCATGCAGAATTGTCAGTGGAGGATCTTCAGATGGTTCAATGTGGGGAACACTTGGGGATGAGCGAGCCAGTTCAGCAAAAAGAAGAATAAAGATGGGTCCGGCTCTTTTGCCTGAAACACAAACTGAACCCAGGAGCCCTGCTGGCTGTAGTGTTGAGATGTGTGAGATTTGGCTCAGAGCAGAGAGTCAGCACCGAGTCAGCACCAGGCCTGTGCACCATTTACACCATTTCAATCATCTTTTGAGGTCTTGAATGGAACTTTAGAGAGGCATAGTGCTGGCTTTTTGCACAGGGGTGAGTTTCACCCACTTTCTCTATCTATCTTATCCCTAAGCTACAGTGTATCTCAGGAATCTCATTACAGCCCAAGCTTTTGGCTCAATATTTATTAATTTAGCTGTTTGCTACTCTTCATTAAAAAGCACCCATCCAACACTCTGGGCACCCTTCACAACCTTTTAAAAATACATGTATAAATAAACAAACTCGCCAGTTACCCCCCTATCAAATCCAACCCAGTGAATAAAGATAGGCGAATAATGGATTTTTCAGATTACTGGCAATTCCAAAAAAATCAAGGAAAAATAAAATCATTTCCGGCGGATCTGAAAATGAAGCTTTTCAAAATGTTCAGCTAATTGAAAAGTGGGAAAAAATTGTCATTTTGATTTTAAATTAATTTTGTTAGACCTGAAATAAAATGTTTCGTTTTGAGCCATCATTAATGTTTTTCAGTTGTTTTTAGTAAATTTGAAGGAAATGAAAAGTTTGGTTTTGAACTGAAAAATCAAAACATTACGTTTGCAAAATATCAGAACAAAACATTTAAAGTTTTTCAGGTTTTATTTGGCTGAAACAATTTCGCAAAATCAACATGAATTCACGAAACACTTCAGTGCCACCAAATCTGCATTTTTTCCCCTCCAAAAATGTTTTGGCTAAAATATTTTGCCTCTATCTACCAGCAACAGACATATAACAAAAAAGAATTAAACTCTACACGCAGTCCCATTCCACATGACTGCTACCATGCCCAATCCATCTCCGATTGCTTAAATATGGACCTTCCAGTATGCACTGAAGGCCAACCCTGTCAGGCTGTTATGGACCAAGATGAGTAGTCAGCAGTAACCCAGAAGCAAAATAAAATTCTTTAATCTTTTGAGTGCTCATTGGTCTGCTTTAGTTTGCAGCAAGAAAAATCATTAATCATGTAGTACAAGGCAGAAGCACATTTTTTTCAGGATGGATTTAATTGCCAAAAATGTCTTCCTAGAAAATGTGAAAAACAACCTGTTTAATTGTGACCAATGGTTCGGTATGGAAATCCTTGTACATCTGCTTCATCCAAAGGAGAGATTCTGCATGCAGTGGGCTTTTTTTTTTTTTTTTTAAGAATAGCAAGTGATTAACAAAATATAAGGAAGGCAATAACAGAAGTGGGCTTTGTTTTGTGAGGTTGTGAGGATTTGGTAGTGGCTGAAGTTTTTGGTAGTGGCTGAAGTCTTTTTTCCATTCATATACAGGCAACCCCCCCATTAACCTTCCGCGAGAGCTTTGAGTAAGGACATCAGTAAATAATGGGCCAAATCCTGCAGTTGGATATCTATGTGCTGAGTGCTAGGCACTTTAGAAACACCCAGGGTGGACTGATTGAAATCACGGATTGAAATCACGATTTACATCAGCAAGCGGAAAACCTTGATTTTTAAATATTTAATTTTAATTGTTTTGCATTGGTGCTTTTTAGTTATTTTCCTAAAGAAAGATTGATTTGACTGGTTAGCCATTACAATGTGTTGATTTGAAACGAAATGCAGCCTTTACACTAAATTTGGTGCTTCTTTCTGAAAACCAAGAGGATACACATTTGTGCACATTTATTTAAGCAATCTTCTTCTTTTGTGTGCATCACAAATCACTATCTAGATTATTCAGCCATCGAACTGCCGCATCATCAAAGGTAGCAAGGTGTGGCAGTCCACTCTCCAGGCTTCTAATTGTGCACTCCTCCACCCCATGTTTGACCGTCTGTGTCGCTGCCCCGCAATCAGACTATGAAGATTGGGATAAGCCAAATTCTGCTTTGTGGCAGTCACTCTGGCTGTTCCTGTCAGCAGCCTGTTAAGCCAAGTCCAGGATCTGTATCTAAGGGCTTGTCTTCACTACCCGCCTGGATTGGCGGGTAGAAATCGATCTCTCGGGGATCGAATTATCGCGTCTCGTCAGGACACGACAATCGATCCCCGAATCGACGCGCGTACTCCACCAGCGCAGGTAGGAGTAAGCGCCGTCGACGGGGGAGCTGCGGCGATCGATTTGCCGCCGTCCTCACAGCGGGGTAAGTTGGCTCGGATACGTCGAATTCGCGTATCTTAAATCGATTCCCCCCCCAGTGTAGACCTAGCCTCAATTTGCAAGTTTGTCAGGGTGCCTGTCTCTCTATCCCAGAGTTACTGTCACTCAGCGAGGACACAGCTGTTGGCCCTCATATGCCGTTGTTCATCCAAGATTGGCACTGCACCAGTGGTACTGGACATGAATGGTCCCAGAAAAGGCTGTTGTGAAGTCAGTCGTGGCAAGTTAGCTGACTTGAATTAAGCAGTTATATAGCTGAAGCTGCATTTATTCAGATGTTTTATTTTTTATCATGTTAGAAAATGGTGAATAATGCACTTAGTTACCAGATGATTAATTTTTTACTTGTGGTTTGTGTCAAGCTTTAGCTGGATAGAAATTTGAATCCAATTAAAAATGCAACCCTCTCCCAGCATTTTACAGTTGTTTTTTATTAATTAAATAAAACTACCTTAACTGGGCTGGGTACATACAAAAATGATTAAAACATGTTTTGCATTTAAAACTGTTTTAATAACCAAAGAAAGGTATTTTCTGCAGTTCCTAAACTGAACTGGTTGTTTCTGGTCACCATGTCCTTCAAGATTTTAGAACTAGTAGTTCTCACCCTCACACCGAGTTTTTATACATAGATTGGAGGAGGAAAACAAAGCTTTTCTGATTTTCAAAGTCCTATTCATTTTTAACTTTGAATCATTGAGCTGAACTAGCTAAATAAACTGAAGTGAAGAAAATAGTCTCTCTGCACTACAGAAGAGGCTACTATGGTCAAAATGTGGTTTAGCATATTAACCTACTCTGGTTCCGAGTGCTTAGCCAGTGACTTTATCAGTTCCCTGGTTTGACATTCTTTAAAACTTTGGCAGTAAACATATAAGCCTATTTTTTATTTACTTTAAATGATTTTAATAGATTAGACTAAGTTTAGGCCTTTACATAGATTGTTGTAATTTCAAATAGGTTTATTTTTAAAAAGAAATCTGTATTTAATTTAATTGGAAAAAATCCAATTTAAATTTAAAAAAATCTGATTTTTCTTTTTAATCATCAAATATTTATTGGCCCTGGAAATACCTCAGACACAGACAGCTGCTGGTAATGAAAACTAATCAAGTGTATATAACACATGTATCTAATTGCGCTATCCACACTTTGGCTTCTAATTCAGGTTAGATCAAACATCACTTCCAGTTATTTGGATGATTACTCTTAAATGTTCAGAACCCCTTTGAGATCCGATCCTCACTACCTAGCATCACCTGCTTATCAAAACTTCTCTGTTGGTTTAAGTGGGAGAAACCCCACTGAAGTCAAAGGGTGAAATTCTGGCCCTATTAAGTCAATGGCAAAATACTATTTGGCTTCAATAGGGCTAGGATTTAACCTATAACTTTAAAAGTTAACTGCAGTTTTTATCGTCTCATTAAAACCGTGGGTTCATTTTTACTTTAGGGCAAAGATTCAGGCTGGGACTTATTTTACCTGATCCCATTTGCCTACCCCCGCTCAAAGGTCCAAATTATCCAAAGCATCGCCTAATTTTGAATGGCCAATGTGAGACCCAGATGGTCTCATTTTCAGAGATGCTGGGACTCTCACTTCCTGCTGAAATAAAACATTGCTTTCCATTGCAAAGTTCATGGTTCCTCATCCAGAACTAATTGAATAAATCTAAAGACATAATAATAATAGATTTGGATTTTGCCTAAGGCTGAAACAGTCTTGACAATGGTATATTTAGCTTCTACGATCTGTCTGATACGTATCACTGATCATGCACCAATATATACCTGGCTGGAAGCACAAACTGTCAAAGACCTAGTGCTGAGATGAAAATTCATCTTGGGTAAGCCACCCCCACCCCCAAAAAAGTCATGCTATAGCAAATTATCCCTCTTCAGGAAAGCACTTGAGCAAATGCTTTAGGTTAAGCAAATGTCTGTGTGCTTTGCTGAATCTTCAGGGTCTTATTTAGTTTACCAGTTACCATATATTCAGCAGTAGGTTGAAACAAATGACAGTGGGGCAGCCTCTTCACAGGTTTTATGAGAGGCACTTTAGATGCACAGTAAAGGAGTGACATCTATCATGCCCACCCAAAGAGCCCTTTTAGCAAAGCAATTGACTTTGGAAAAGAATCTAAAATCTCTCCAAACAGCAACTTAATCATTGGTGCTTGCCAAGAAATGAAAGCTGAAGCTGAAGAAATTAACTTGCAGCTTGACAATATTATCACATTTAGGGTACAAGCAGCTCTCTCATGTGTCCAACAATTGGTTTCCTGCATAAGGAAATAAAGCCAGCTGCATGCTTTCAAAAATATGCCATCCTGCTAATGCCTCGACTGTTACATCTTCTGTTATAGTGGAAGAAAATAACAGGACACTTATTAACAATAAAAAGCAAGACAATACACATTTTAATAGTCTGCCAGAAACGTTATTCACCCTCAGGAGTTCCTAATGCAAACAAATAAATAGGGTGTGATTCTCCGTGCAAAGCAAAGTGGCTGTGTTCTGGCCAGAGGCACCCAGAGCAGAATTCCCTTTTGCTAGACCATTGAAGAACTCTCCAATGTTGTCAAGATGATGGAGGTATCCTAGCTGCCTCCTGTGCTATCTGTCATCTGCATTTCTGGTGTCAGGGGAGTGTTGGGATGGGGTCAGAGAAAGGAAGGGCACAGCAGGGCAGAGTTCCACTACACCCAATCTTCTATTTGGGTAGCTCCCTGAGAAATATTGTGAGCCCCTTGGCAGCTCTAACTTAACCTGGGGCTGGGCTGTGTGGGATCAAAGAACTGCACACAGCTCCATGCTGGGACTTCCTCCCCTGGGCCCAAGCAGATCTCGGGACTGGTGGAGATTTCAGCCCATAGCGGGTTTTTTTTTGGAGAACCTAACATTCAACAGAGGAAGTTCAAAGTGCTATAATGGGCCTTGCAAGTGGCAAATCTCCAGGGCCGGATGGTTTTAGCAGCAAGTTCTCTAAATCTTCTTAGAGTTTCTAATGCCTCAAATATGTCAAATGTTCTGTCACTCCATTCCACAGGGAAAATTGCCCAACTCCTGTTTGGCAGTCAGCATTGCTACTCCTGAAAAAAAGATACTGTAGATCATACTGACCAATATCACTAATGAATCTAGACAATAACATACTGGCGAAAAGCTTCTGGGCTTGTCCACAAGCAGATTTTGTACCAATTTAACTGTAGTGGTCTAGCAACTGATATAGTTAAAGCGACAATCTCCGAATGTGGATGCAATTAAACCAGTATAAAGGTCTTGGTATAGTTAATTCCCGTAGATTTACTGAACTATGGTATACAGCTAAAAACTCTGGTATTACTGCATCCACACAAGGAGGTTATACTGATTCAAATATATCTGTTTCTAGACCAATTTAATTAAATGGTATAAAACCAATGTGTAAATCTGCCTTAGCAATTTGGCTAAGTCACGCTGACCCATCTTATTCCAATGGGTGCCACAAACTGCCATAATATTCTGTGAAAGCTAAGCACCATTTATGCCATTAAACAAACATAATATCAGCCTTCTTCTAGCATTAGAGACAGAGAAGATTGTTTGGTGACTATCTTTTAATATTGCTGGAGATGCAGAATTTCAAGCATTGATTTATAACTTCCATCAGACTGTTCTGCAGTTCTCGGTGTGCCGCCTTTTATTTGAATGGCTCCCAGTTAGTGAATTTCTCTTTAAAAGATGATGTACAAGGCACTGCTTTTTATTTTGTTCATTTTTTGTCACCTCTCCTGTTTGCTGTCTCCACTGAACCACTTACAGTAGCTCTCAGATGCTCCAGAGATTCAGGGCATTGCAATCCATGATAAAGAACATAAAATTGCTCTCTTCACAGATGGCATCCTGCTTATCTCAGTGTAATGCAATCTTCCATTCAGTGCCTTAAAGGAGTCTTAGAGGCCTTCAGCACTATATCTGCTTTTTGTGTAAATCTGGTAAGTCAAAGGCAATGTCTTGAGGCCAGACTCCAGCAAAAGTCTCTTTAATTTTCCATTTCAATGGACCCCTTGAGGTATCCAAATACCAGGGGTTACAGAACTCACCCAGTTTAACAAATCCAGTAATTTGAAATATGTAACCCCTTCCGAAATGGTGCAATTTACCATTGTGTGTAGCCAAGTCATCTTGAGAACAATGAATGGCCTTTCCTAGTTGTGACGCTTCCTACAAATTGTCCCGTTGCTTTGACCTACTTGGTCTAAAATAGAAGAGGACGAGCTGGAGCCATGCATGCCGCACTTGTGTGAAAGGTAGCTGGTAACAGGAACAGATGCAGCTACAAATGATGCATTGGGAATTTTAAATGGTCCAGTCAATGTGATCCCTGGACAGCTGAGTTCAAAACTTTTACCAGACAGGTTAGTGCTAAAGGCAATGTTGCATTGTGGGACTGTTGCAGGAGGACATAAACCAGTACAGATACAAGTGTGCTGATACAGGGCTGATGGCAGAGAGCTACCCAGACAGAAAAGCAAAGCAGATATTAGTAATCTCCTGGACTGGAAATTCCTTAGCTGGGCACCTGTAATTTGATATGTTTGAAATTGATTATGTTTTACAGACACCCAAAACAGCAGCCACGCATTGCAAAGCAGTGGTGCAGCATATCATTCAACATGATGTGTGGCCAGACCTGTGCCTTTAGGGGTTCAGGCAATATTCTTTACCACTCTGCAAACATGGAACAAGGTAATCAGGTATCTTGGCTTGGTGCCAGAATTTTCACTGATTTCTCCTGGATTAGCATTTTCAACCACCTCCCAATTTCAAATTAGATTTGAAATTTTGACAAAAATGTTCATCAACATTTGGAAAATTTTGACCAGTTCTACAGCATGTTGAAAAACTGGATTAATTTTTCTTAAAAAATGTTATGAGAAGACCCTCCCTTAACTTTTAATCAGAAATTGCTACCCACAATTTTGTTGAAGTTTTTAAATTTGGGAAATTTTGAGGAGCTCTGCTAGCAGGTTTTTCTCTCAGCCAGGAAAAGACTCATTTTAAAACAAGGGAATTGGGGAAGTAAGTGGTCAAAGTATCCAGATCTTGGCTGAGAATCCCTTCCATCCTGTGGAAGTCATTTCCAGTGTCAGCAATAGGGATGTCATCAGTGCACACGTACTTTTCGGCCTGCATTTCAGGAATGTTGTATGTGTATATATTGCATAAAAGGGAGGCCAAAACTGACCCTTGTGGAAGGCCATTGCAGAGACATTTAAGGCAACCAATTTTCTCCCCAACTAAAGAATGGCCATACTGGGTCAGACCCAATGGTCTGTTGCAGGATGAAATGTCATATGCTGATCATTTCTTGGATGAACTGCTCCGTCGGCTACAAGGAATAACTTGCAGCACCTTGGCAGTTGGCACAGTGAGCGCACGGTGTTGTGGGCTTCTCACAGATCAGTAAGGATTGCACCAACTTTCTTTCATGACTCAAATGCATTATCTGTGTCTTGAGCTGGACGAAGTACCTAATCTTGGGTGCATCGTTACCTCCTGAGTCCAGCCGGAATGTAAGGCAGCTGAGGTTCGACTACCTCATTAATCTGCATCTTAGTCTCAGCATCCGCTTATAGGTAACAGACGTCAGAGAAATTGGGCAATAGCTCTTTGGGTTTGTCAATGTTTTCCCTGGCTCATGAATCACTAGAGCCTCTGCTCTGCACCAGGCTCTAGGGATGTTGCAATCCTGAGTACAGTGATTCAGAAATCGAAGCAGCCAGCTCTTGGTGATCAGTCCAAAGTCAGAGACGAACTCATTATGGATAACGAGGAGTCCGGTGGCACCTTAAAGACTAACAGATTTATTTGGGCATAAGCTTTCGTGGGTAAAAAACCCACTTCTTCAGATGCATGGAGTGAAAATTACAGATGGCTACCCCTCTGATACTTGTCATTATGGATGATATCCAGGCTAGGAGCCTTGTTAGGCTGCAGTTGATGTATAGCCAGGTTGAACTCTGCTCCACTGGGGAACACGCACTTTCTCCTGCCATTGAATACTGCTTGGAAGGGAGTATGGGGGGAGGGATAGCTCAATGGTTTGAGCATTGGCCTGCTAAATCCAGGGTTGTGAGCTCAATCATTGAGGGGGCCATTTAGCGATCTGGGGCAAAAATCTGTCTGGGGATTGGTCCTGCTCTGAGCAGGGGGTTGGACTAGATGATCTCCTGAGGTCCTTCCAACCCTGATGTTCTATGAAGCCCAGGGCCGCCCAGAGGATTCAGGGGGCCTGGGGCAAAGCAATTTTGGGGGCCCCTTCTATAAAAAAAGGTGCAATACTATAGAATACTATATTCTCATGGGGGCCCCTGTGGGGCCCAGGGCCTGGGGCAAATTGCCCCACTTGCCCCCCCCTCTGGGCGGCCTTGATGAAGCCTCTATCTGTAGCACGTGCAGGAAAATGCAGTACTTTGTACTTCTCCTGTTCGCTTTTGAACAAAATGAATCCAGATCTACATTTAAGGTGCTCTAGATGTGATTATCAGTCTTATGCATTGTTCTTGGGGCGGTCATTTCATATAATGGTTTTGGGCATTGATCCACCATTTCATACATTCCAAGTTGGCAACTGGCTACCTGGTGCTTTGCTAAACATTCTGGGAGTTGGCCCATAGGATGGACTCTGTCACTGACTTAGGAGTACAGAGCATGTCTGCTGTGGCATGGGGGGGGGGGGGGGAGGATGCTTATCCCAAGTTATACCAACAGAGCTCTCATTACAGTCTCAACCAGCCTTAGCCTACTGAAGCCACCACACTGGATCAGCACCACTGAAAGAAGATTCCTAAAAACTATAGGACACATATATATATATGTCACCCCTTTGTCCGACACTAGCGGCCCATTTTTACACCAGTGTTGCCCCTCTGCCGAGTGGCAGAATATGTCTGGGGCTTTGTAGGTCAGCTCCCTTGTTCTAGGAGAAATCAGTGACATTAAGTCTGGGTATATTCTAAGTGTAACTTGCTTTACTTACACTATACATACCCATCCCGGTCAAACAGCATGCAGGGCAACCCCTCCTTTCAGAAATCTCTGCCCAATGCCTGGTTCCCAAGGAGCGATTCTGCCTCATGCACTGACAGCAATCAGAGCCCAGGCGTAAGAATGAGACTCACCGGCCGGCGCGCCCCGATAGGATTGGGTGTGGTGGAGCAGGTTCTCCTTCTGTGCCCTCTGCAGACAGCTGCTGTGGCTGGGTGGTGGTCTGCTGCCTTCTGCAACTCAGCGCTCTGACCGAGTCACCCTAGAGTTTAAATCCACGGTCCAGCGGATAGTTCTTTGACCTCACATTGGGCCTTCGGTCCAACTCTGGTCTCACTAGTCCTTACCCCTGCTGTCAAGATTTCTCAGTAGCCCTTACCCCCTTACAAGGGGTTCCTGCTTCAGCTTCCTCAGTGGGCTGGTAGGGGATCCCAGCCTCTTCTTCTCCAGTGGGTCCCAGTCCACAGCTCTTAATAAGTAGTCGAGGTCCAACTACAGTCTCCTGACTTAGGGTTGGCAATTTTGGTTGGACATATTCCTGGAGATTTCATCACATGACATAATATTTAATTAAAGATACATTTTATGAATTCCTGGAGACTGCAGGCCAAACCTGGAGGGTTGGCAACCCTGCCTCCCTGCTCCACTTCCCAAGAGTCAAAACTTGCTTGCACACTAAGGGCTTGTGTACACTTGAAATGCTACAGTGCGGCTGCACCACTGGAGCGCTTCAGTGTAGACACCGGTGTTCCCTTTAACTTTTTCCCACCCATGTGCGGAATGAATTTTGTTATGTGCACCAATATGGAGGTGTTGTGTGATATATCACCTCCATATTGGTGCACATAACAAAATTCATGAGGTGGGGGTGGGGCCAAGGGGCTTGGAGTGTGGGAGGGGGCTCAGGGCTGGGGCACAGGGTTGGAGTGCAGGGGTGTGAGGGCTCCGGCTGGGGGTGCAGGCTCTGGGGGTGGGGCCGGGGCTGAGGCAGCTCTGGGGCTACGGCGGGGAGAGAGGACTCCCCCCAGCTCTCTGTCCCTGCGGCAGCACCTGGGCTGGGAGGGAGAGGTGCTTCTCCCTGCTGCGGCAGCTCCAGTCAGGGTTGTGGAGTTTTCACACCCCTGAGCGATGTAGCTGTGTCGACCAGGCCTCAGAAAAAGAACTTGGTAGATTGTGTGCAACAATAACACCTGGTAATGCCTATGATAACAATACAAATACAGAGGTGATGGAGTTTTCCTAATAGTGGGGGGCCCACGAGGGCCCACCCCCTCCGTGGCCCTGCCCCATGCCCCTTCTCTTTCCCCCAGGGCCCCACCTCTCAGCCAAGCTGGAAGCCGGAGCCAGGCTGTGGAGCCCGGGCCTCTCTGGCGCAGGCAGGTGGAGGGTCCGCAGCTCCCCACAGCTGCCTACGTGGGGGCGGGGCCGAAGAGCCAAAGCCGGGCCATGATAAGAACCACTCAGGCAGATGTGGGGAGCCACGAGATGTGGGTGGGGGGCCAGGTGGTGGGGACAGGGGCCAAGGGCTGCTCTCGGGCCCCCCCCCCCTCGGGCAGGTGGAGGGTCTGCAGCTCCCCACAGCTGCCCAGACTTCCCGGGACGGGCTCCAGCTTCCAGCCTGTTGGGGGGGGGGGGGGCCTCAGGGGGATGAGGAGGAGTAGGGGGCCGGTCCCGTGGTGAAAAGTGGGCAGGCCAGGCCTGTCCGCTTTCAAAAAGCGGGTGGGCCTTGGCCTCCTCATTCCGGTGCCCCTGTACAAATATTCTGGAGCTTTGTTAAATGATAAATCAATTGACAACCCCTCGAAACTCCCAAGATAGTGCAGTATTGTTCTAGTCAACCAATCTGATTCACAAAGGGTTACTAGTATTAGGTATTTAGATTTACAATGACTATTGAATGAATGTAGGGGAAGGATTACTATTTAGAGTTTTTAATTGCTGACTTACATATTATTAATTTGGAAAAAAATTAGGGCTGTCAAATGATTAAAAAATTAACTGTGATTAATCGTACTGTTAAACAATAATAGAATACCATTTATTTAAATATTTTTGGATGTTTTCTACATTTTCAAATATATTGATTTCAATTATAACACAGAATACAAAGTGTACAGTGCTCACTTTATATTTATTTTTTGTTACAAATATTTGCACTGTAAAAAACAAAAGAAATAGTATTTTTCAATTCACCTAATACAAGTACTGTAGTGCAATCTCTTTATCATGAAAGTTGAACTTACAAATGTAGAATTATGTACAAAAAATAACTGCATTCAAAAATAAAACTGTAAAACTTTAGAGCCTACAAGTCCACTCAGTCCTATTACTTGTTCAGCCAATTGCTCAGACAAACAAGTTTGTTTACATTTGCAGGAGATAATGCTGCCTGCTTCTTGTTCACAATGTCACCTGAAAGTGAGAACAGGTGTTTGCATGGCACTGTTGTAGCTGGCGTCGCAAGATATTTACATGCCAGATGCGCTAAAGATTCATATGTCCCTTCATGCTTCAACCACCATTCCAGAGGACATGCGTCCATGCTGATGACGGGTTCTGCTCGATAACGATCCAAAGCAGAACAGACCGATGGATGTTCATTTTCATCACCTGAGTCAGATGCCACCAGCAGAAGGTTGATTTTCTTTTTTAGTGGTTCGTGTTCTGTAGTTTCTGCATCAGAGTGATGCTCTTTTAAGACTTCTGAAAGCATGTTCCACACCTCGTCCCTCTCAGATTTTGGAAGGCATTTCAGATTCTTAAATATTGGATCAAGTGCTGTAGCTATCTTTAGAAATCTCACATTGGTACCTTCTTTGCGTTTTGTCAAATCTGCAGCGAAAGTGTTCTTAAAATGAACAACATGTGCTGAGTCATCATCCGAGACGACTATAACATGAAATATATGGCAGAATGCGGGTAAAATAGACATACAATTCGCCTCCAAGGAATTCAGTCAGAAATTTAATTAATGCATTATTTTTTTTAACGAGCGTCATCAGTATGGAAGCATGTCCTCTGGAATTTTGGCTGAAGCATGAAGGGGCATACGAATGTTTAGCATATTTGGCATGTAAATACCTTGCAATGCCGGCTACAAAAGTCCCATGCGAATGCCTGTTCTCACTTTCTGGTAACATTGTAAATAAGAAGTGGGCAGCATTATCTCCCGTAAATATAAGCAAACTTGTTTGTTTTAGTGATTGTCTGAACGAGAAATAGGACTGAGTGGTCTTGTTATTATGATAGATAACAGACTGTACAGGGGAAACCATACTGCATGGTAAAGTACTTGGTGCACACGAATGCTTAATTTTCTACATTTTTTAGGGCTGTCAATTAATCTCAGTTAACTCACACAATTAACTCAAAAAAATTAATTGCGAAAAAAAATTAATTGTGATTAATCACAGTTTTAATCGCATTGTTAAACAATAGAATACCAATTGAAATGTATTAAATATTTTTGGATGTTTTTCTACGTTTTCAAATACATTGGTTTCAATTACAACACAGAATACAAAGTGTACACTGCTCACTTTATATTATTTTTTATTACAAATATTTGCACTGTAAAAACAATAAAAGAAATAGTATTTTTCAATTCACCTCATACAAGTACTGTAGTGCAATCTCTTTATTGTGAAAGATGTTTTTGTTACATAACTGCACTCAAAAACAAAACAATGCAAATCAAATTCCTAATAAGTATTCCTCTTTTGGGCGGGGGTGTAGAGAGAGTGTTGTTTAGTGGTTAAAGCATTGGGGTTCCTGAGTTCTATACACAGCTGTGCCACTGGATTGCTGTGTGACTTTGGAGAAGCTTCTCCTCTAAATGCATGCTTCATACAACCTTCATGTCACACTGATGGGCACCGACAATCATGTAGATGCTGTGTTAATGCTCCCAGCTCAATACTGTCCACACTAAGGGTCCGACCCAGCTCTTGCATTACCAGCAGGCATTGTGATTTGCTTGGACCTCGTTTAGATTAATGATTAAAGTCTAAAGCTGTTTTAAAAATTGTGGGGAGGGGAATGATTAGCTGAAGTAAAAGTTCCTTGGCCAGATTGTAATTCTTGTCAGTGAATTAAACTTTTAACAGTGCCAGGCAGGCGAGCAGCTGAGCACTCTCATGAATGAGGCAGTAGCACAGGACTGAATGAATTTTTTATCACTTGATCCTGTTAGCATATTTATTGATTGATTTGTTGGTGCCATAAGCCTTCAGATCGGTGCAGAAAACATTTCAGTTCTCTCTCTCTCTCTAAGTCTGAGCTTCTGGGAAAAGGGTAGGGCCAGAGGAGAGGGAGGAGGGAATAACAAAATAAAGACTTATGTCCTGGTCACACTCTGGCTGAATTAACTGCATGATGATTTGCAATGACTGTATTTAAACACAGACACTGCTAGCAGGGTCCAAGCACAACTTCAGTGTTGCTAGCTCTCAGGATTTTATCCTGAGTCTTGTGACATTTAGCACAGATTTTTTCTTAAACCCCAAGCTCCTGGAGGCATGTGATTGTGAGAATCTCTGTTTTTATCTTCTTTCTGTTTTCTTAAGGAATTTTCTAGCCCTCATGACTGCAGAGAGAAGTTTGAAAGTGTGGACCCTAAGAGCTCAAAAATCAAAAGGCGTAGTATAGAAATCTGATGATTTTTAAAACGTTGTGGATTGGCAATAGAACGGGGTGGGCAAGTAACTGATTTTTTGATTTCCTGGCAGTTCTGAAAAATTGAAAAAAGAATTGATTCGACCCAAACCAAATCCAGAAATTGCAAAAAATGTCAATGAATAAAAAAGAAATCCTTTTCAGATTGAATGACTCAACCTGCAACTGATCTTTTGCAGCAGTGGAGAAGGAGGAGGCTGCCATTCTGACTTGTAGCTCATTGGTCAGAACACTCCCCGGAGATATGAAAGACTCAGGTTTGATTCCCCGCTCTGCGTGATGTGAAGAAGGAATTTAAACTTGGGTCTCCCACCATGCAGGAGTGTGCCCTAACCAGGGGGTGTGTGTGTGTGAGAGAGAGAGACTGATGGTCAGCAGAGCTATGCTAGCAGCAACTGTGTTTAAACGCCGATACAACAGAACCAGCAAAGCTATCCATCTGAGTGTGCAGCTTCTAATAAAAATAAGATAATCCCAAGGTTCCATTTATAAACAGTTAATAAAGGGCTAATAAAAGAGAAATTGGTGTTTCAATAAATGGTCAGTCAGTTGTTATAGATTGTGAGAGACCAACAGGGCAACGAGTTTCTTATTACCATGAGTTACAGCCATCCATGACACCTGCAGCTGATGTGCTTAGAAACATCCATACCATCTCCTAGTCAAGTCTGCAACGTGCTTATAACCTCTATGGAACATTTATAAATGGAACTTTACTATAAAGTATCTCAATCATGATTATAAGGAGACTTGGAATAGGTACCACTCTTACAGTTAATAAGAATGCTGTCCAGTATGTTTTTCCCGTATTTTATTTTGTTTGGTTCTCCATTGTTTGGAAAACTCTGCTGGAAGTGTGAAAATCAAGGATGAACTCCTAGTCCCTTTGAAGGCAATGGCAGTCTTCCCCACCCAGTTTTGACTGCCCAAACTGGACCGAACTGTAAGTTCCCTTACAATCCTGAGAGATGGGCTAGGTGTGCTCGACCTTTTGTTGAACTTTGGTTACATTCTAGATGAATCTCGTCCAAGTTTGGGGAGAGCGTGGGCCAGTTTATGTTTTGTGGTGCAGATTATTCACACCCCTGAGCGACAAGTTATACCGAAGTAACCTGTAGTGCAGACAAGGTCTGAGCTAAATACAAGTTGAGACAGATAGTTAAGCATAAGGAGTAACGAGAAGAAGGGCACTTGAGATGGAGCAGGCAATAAAAGTTGGATTGTTATGCAAAAGGGTTTTGAAGTGGGCTAAGGGTTAGCAGCGAGGTGTGTTCCAGGTTGTTGTTGTGAGCCATGAAACCAGTGTTCCTGTTCAGTCCATGTTTTTTAGTGTCTAGCGACATTATGAATTTAAGTTTCCGGGCTCGCCTCTGGAAGGTGTTGTGCAAGTTTTCTTTGAGGACAAATATTGAAAGATCAGCTATGGAGTGATCACTTTGTGAAAAGTGTTCGCCCACTGGTGGCATGGTTTCTTGTCTTTTATCACTTTTTCTGTGTGATTTCATTCCAGAGCATAATGATTGTCTGGTTTCATCCACCTGGTGGTTGTTGGGGCATTTGATGCACTGGATGAGGTACACCACATGCTGTGACAGGCATGTGTAAGACCCCTGAATCTTGAAAGGTGTGTTGTGGGGGTATTTATCATAGCAATGGGAGGTATGTCTGCAGGTTTTGAGTCTGTTGTTCTGGCAGGGTCTGGTGCCGCTTTGAGTTAATCTGGTCTGTTGGGAGCTTGCTTCTGATGATGAGTTTGGCAACGTTAGGGGGTTGTTTGGAGGCCAAAAGAGGGGGGAAGATATCTTTCAGGAAGTAGTCCCCATCAAATAGTAGTCATTGTTCAATGATATCCCATATGGGTTCCATATGTACTGTAGTTTGGTAGGTGACAACTAAGGGTGTGCAGTCAGGGTTGTTTGGTTTGGTTTTTTTCCTGTACTGAATCAGGTTCTCCTGGAGAATTTGGGTGGCTCTTTCCATGATATGATCTACTTCTCTGGTGGAGTGTCCTTGTTTAGTGAAGTGTGTTTAGGTGTATATCCTGGACTTTCTCCTAATAGCATGTTCTGTGCTATGTGAGTGCCTGGCTGTAGATAGCCAATTTCTTGGTATGTTTGGGTAGTTACTGGATCTGTGAAGGAAAATGTAGTGATCCATGGCTTTCTTGTATATTTTCATTTGTAGAGTTCCATTGTTGAAGCTAATCATGCTGTCCAGGATGTTGATGCTGGTGTGGGAGTGTTCTAGAGAGAGTTTGATGGATGGGTGGTGGTTGTTGAAGTTGTGGTGGAAATCTATACGGGAATTTAGAACGCCTGGTCAGAGGAGGAAAATATCATCGATATATGTCAGGTATATTGTTGGTTTCATGGTACATTTTTCCAGAAATTCTTCCTCGAGATGGCCAATGAAGAGACTGGCATACTGGGGAGTCATCCTACTACCCCTAGCTGTTCCCATGGTTTGGACAAAGCATTTGTTGTTAAATGTAAAGTTGTTAAGGGTGAGGATGAAATGGATGAGTTTGGCAATGTGTTTTGAGTGGATTTCTGAGTGTTGCATGTTATGTTCTAGGTATTTGAGACAGGCAGCGATGCTGTCATAGTGAGGGATGTTGATATATAGGGATGTGACATCCATGATGGCAATGACGGTTTTCTCTGTGGTGAGTGGTTTGAAGATGGTGTATATTATGAGTCCTGGTATTCCTTTAGTAAGAGTGCGCTGGCAAGATACGATGGGTCTGCCTGGGTCCCTTATTTGTGTATCTTGAGAAACAGGGGAAAGGTCTCTGGGGAGGGTTCATGGGGGATGAGGTTGTAGAGTTTTTCTTGGAGTGGCGTGGAGCAGAATTTGATATCTTTAAATTCCTGTGTAATTGTGGTGTGGGGTTGTCTTTTAGTTCTTTATAGTAGGTGGTGTCAAAGAATATTCTGTTGGCCTCGTTGAAGTAGTCATTGCAATTAAGGACTACAATAGTGCCCCCTTTGTTGGCTGTTTTGATCACTATCCAGTGGTTGGATTTCAGGGACTGTATGGCTGTCCCGTTGGTGGGAGAGAGACTGTGGTGGATCTAATGTTTGTTGAGGATTTCATAGTCAATTTTTTTCCTGGAGCAATTGACATAATGATCAAGTGTGTGGTTTTGCCCATTGGGGGGGTGTCCAGTGAGATTATTCTTTTTTTCTTGTAACTATTGATGGGGATGTGGTAATTGTGGATGGTGTCATCTTTGTTGTAAAAGAATTCCTTGAGGCAGAACCAATGGAAGAATTCTTCTAGCTCTCCACATGCTAATATGGTATCAGGTTCTGTGTGGGTCAGAAGTTCAGTCTTTTGGAGAGTACAGATACTTCCCTTCTGGTTAGGGGTAGTCTTGATAGGTTGATGATGTTGGAGTGTTGTGTAGTGCCCAGGTGGTGGATCCTAGTGGCTTGGTTTATCCCAGAAGTGGTGTTCTGTTGGTTGTGGAATTACTGTAGTTGGTTCCACCTTTTTGTTTTTGTGTTAGATGGCTGTCATCAGGGTGTTTTTTAGATAGTTGTTTTGGGTATCCTGCATGATCTTCAGGTAGGTTTCCTGATTTTTCTAAATTCCAGTGTATGGGAGCATGTGATGATTTCTTTATTGAGATGGTCCCTTCTGGAGTATCTAAGGTGGAGGAGATGGTTCCTCAGTTTTCCTGTAGTCCTTCTGCAGAGCTGTTAAGCATATCTGGAGTTGTATGGAGTGGTCAGAGGGTTATAAATGGTAAGTCCTGTGGGGATGATTTTTTTTTTTATTGCATTTGCTCAGGAAGTGGATGTCACTGGTTAGTCCGGCTTCCTCCTCCTTCATCTTGTGAAGTTTCCATTTTAAGCACCAAAACTATATTTAGTCTCTTAGAAGCATATTATACTTCTATTTTATTTGTAATGATATCTGTTTCCACTGTCTTTGCATGGTATCACTTAAAGATCTATCTTTATTAATTA
This sequence comes from Emys orbicularis, assembly GCF_028017835.1. Classification (NCBI taxonomy): domain Eukaryota; kingdom Metazoa; phylum Chordata; order Testudines; family Emydidae; genus Emys; species Emys orbicularis. The sequence goes on along the minus strand of NC_088700.1, from coordinate 19,278,378 downwards.
ACTTCTCTTTGTTTTATCCTAAATTCATGTCGGTGCTGTAATATTAAAGTAAAGCGTGCATCCTCCGCTGTGCTAGCAGGCTGTTGTGGTCACTGTCTCTTTGGAGACAGTGGCGCTGGTAATTTCTGCGAGTGTCCAGTAACAGGGGCTGGGAATTGCAGGGAAAAGCTCTTCAAGGAGGTTCAGCCACTGGGATACACCAAGCTTTACCTGCAAGGCCAAGTAAGGGCTGGCAGAGTCCTGAGAAATTTGCTTAGGGTGGCTAACGGACAGGGGTGACAAGGTGCCACTCAGCTTAGCACCAACACATCTCTTTTGCTAAGGCAGAGGTGTAGCAAGGTCACCCATAATTCTCGTGTCCCGAGAAAGTGTCACCCCTCTCTGCAGATCTCTAACTCCCTGGTTAGAGGGGCACATGGGGGTGCATCATAGGTAACTCCACAAAGCTATTCTGGACTCAGCTGGGCTCTGAGTCCATGAGAAAAAGAGAACTCAGGGCACCTCAGCTCACCCCTGCGGAGAGCCTCCATCAGCCCAGCCACTTCAAGGCTGCCAGACCATGTTTTCCCTGCATTGGAGCCTGGTTCCGTTTCAGTTTCTGTCCAGATGGAGCAAATAGCCCCTTTGCATCTGGGCACTCATGTCTCCTACTGCCTGCTTGGCCCTCTGAGTCTCTTAGCTCTTCTCAGCAGGGCCTTTGGGGACAGAACACCTGCTCTCCCTCTGCCTGGCATTCAAATGCCGTGGTGCCATTGCAGTAGCTCTGTTCTTCTGTGTATCGGAATCTGCACATCCCATGCTGTGCTGCTTTGCTTAGGCCTGGTGAGGGCTTTCCCCTTGTGCCCCCCCCCCCCCCGCCAGCCCCGCTGCTTCTATTTTTATCTCCCTTCTTTTCAGCCATTCTGAGATTTGTTAAAAATTCGCATCAAGTGCCTCACTGCTCACGTTCCTCTGAGACATGGGCATGAGAAGAATAGATCGTGATGGAGTGACGTGAAAGATCCTTCACTCACATCCTCATCTTCCCACCTCCCAGCTCAGAGTGAGCTTTGTGGTTCTTTGCATCTCTGTTAGGCATGAGTGACCAATGCCAAACTACGGGGAGAGGGCTTGGCTTTATTTTCAGCCCCTCACTTTAAGAGGAAAGTAGGAATCGCCTACGTCAGCGTTTCCCAAACATCTGACATTAGAGCCCCGCTTCAGGAAAATGAAACCATTCTCAGTCCTACCACGCCTCAACCCCACGATGTGTTGTCAGAGGCCTACCAATCTTAATGGACACATGTACTGTGCCCCTCTCCTCACACCTGATGTTTCTTGCCACCACACAAGGCTATATTATCAGAGTCCAAATTTCCTTATCAAAAGGATTGGGTTCCATTGATTTCATTGATAAATGTTTGATAGCTGTGATAAGCGTGTTAACACGTGAGTAGAAGGTGTTACAGATACCTTCTGCTGATGTGCTTGGAACTATCATGGGTGGTACTAAGCATATTCCGCACTTTGGAAAACATTGGCGTTGATGGGCTATATAAATGTGGAAGCCAGCTTCTGATACTGGCCTATATTGGAAGCTGAAGAGAGAAGCATAAAAATCCCCATCATGCACCTGGACAATTGTGCCATAACAATGCTCTGAGTCTCTCTCAAAGCGGGTCCTGGTGTTGGCCATGTGAAATGTGAACCTATAGTCTTGTAGCTAGCATGGCGGAGTCTAGCAGCATCCTTTTGCCCAGCAACGTTTATAAAAATATGCTGAGAAGTAGTGAATTCTCAGTGGGCCAGAGTGGCTTTTCATTTGAGCCAATAAAAAAAAAAATGTATTAAGGGTTTGGGCTTGTTTGTATTTTAATCATTTAATATCAAATGCCATGCTGATTCTATGCTGGATTCATTTTTGATCCAATTAGCAAACAGCTGTGTGCTTTGCTCTTTTAAACATAAAATGACAGAGAGACTGGAACTTAATGACTTTTTTAAAATTTGTTTTTAAATGTTGCTGAATTTGGAGAGTTTGTGAGAATCGAAAGAATTGCAGAGCTGGGCTGATTCTCAGCCCGCTGCCCAGTTAGGAAGCAGGAGCTGTGAAAGGATATGAGGAGGAGGAGGAAGGGAGATTTGAGTTGTCTGGTCCCTTATATCATTAAAGCAATAACTCTAACAGCCCAGTTTTCGTTTGTGCCAGCAGAGGGTGTAAAAGATGAATCAAAGAGCTGCTATCTTGGAAAGAGGGTCATCTCACTAGTCCTCTTCTGCTTTCAGCCTGTGAGCAGAGGGGGCTCTAGAGGCCTGCAGTCCTTTGAGCCGTAGCAATATTAAAGGTAATCTTGAGATCAGAAGCCATGCAGATGGGCAGAATTCCTGTTTGCATGGTAGGAGATTACAGAGGGACATAACCCTCTCTCTGTAACCATTGCTGGCCCAGAGATGATACAAATATCAAAACGGGCATGCATGCTGCAGAGGAAGGATGGTCCAGTTGTTAGGGCACTAGCCTAGGGTTTAGGAAACCTGGGTTCAGTTCCCTGCTTTCCCACATACTTTGGGTGTGACCTCAAGCAAGTCAGTTAGTCTCATTGTACCTCAGTTTCCCATCTGTAAAATAAGTTTAATAGTACTGACCTACCTCACAGGGGTGCTGGGAGAATAAATACATTTAAGACTATGAGGCACTTGGATTCTATGGTGCCAGGGGTTATCTAAGTTCTGAAGATAAATAGATGCAATGTTGTACAAGAAAAGTGATGCAGAAGGATTTGGAGTGAGGAGAGGAAAAGTGGAGAGTGCAATTCTATTGACCCACCAAACCTGCCTAATTTTCAGCTCACTATCTGGCCTTGCCACTGAGCTGTAGCTCCAAAACATTTGGTTACTTGAGACATTTTGTCAATAAAATTCTGCAAAATATTTGTAAGGAAACCCAAAAGCAGGCTCTTGCGAATCCTCATTATTGGTGTGTGTCTTCTAATATTTAGGCCATCCCCCTGCCAGTTTTATTTTGCTGGGAAAGGTCTGCTGGTAGTGCTTCTACCCGAAGTGTCATGCCAAGGTAGAGCTAAATACCAGATCCACTTGATCAATGAACTGAGCATCTGAAAAACAATAACCAGAGTTATTTGACGTATGCTGTGTCTACACTACAAGCACTATGGTGGCGTGGCTGCAGCACTGCAGCTATGTCGTTGTAGTGTAGACACTTCCTACACCAAAGGAAGGGGTTTTCCATCGATGTAGGCAGTCTACTTCTCCAAGCAATAGTAGCTAGGTCAATGGAAGAATTTCTTCATCAACCTACCCGTGTCTGCACCAGGGAGGGTTAGGTCGGCTTAACTATGGTGCTCAGGGATGTGATTTTATAAGGCTGATGTAAGTGTTAAGTGTGGACTGGGTCTATGTCTATGCCAAAGTTAAAATGGACTGAAAAAGAAAGTTTGCAAGTAGCTACTATGTGATTTTATACTACTGGTGTAGTGGCTAGGGCACTGGACTGGAACTCAGAAGACCTAGATTCTGCTCCCAGCTCCGTCCCTGACTTGCTAGGTGACTTTGGGCAAGTCTCTGTGCCTCAGTTTCCACATCTGTAAAATGGGGGTAATCATACTGACTTCCTTTGTAGAATGCTCTTAAACCTACTGATGAAAAGTGCTATAGAAGAGCTGGCTGCTATTGTTATTACTATGCCATTGAAAATCAAAGTCACATCTGTTTGCTGATACCGGCTAATTCATGTGTCTGGAAACAGGAGATGGTGAGACGAAATCTCTTTGACTGTGACCCATCTGACGGGGCAGAATTCCACTAGATCCCACTAGCTTTTCAGAGCCTTTTGTAGACCAATGGTTGTTCAATGGGGTTCTCTGCCTAGTGACCCCGACAGCATCTTACATCCGCAGACATGAGCACTTCCTATTGTTAAATGAGTTATTATGGTGTATTGTCCATTGTTTAGTTGAAAGAAAGCACTGACCCTACAATTCACACAGGAATGCAATTAAAGTGTGTTTCTATAAAGCACAGAGCAGGAGGAAAATCTCAAATAGAAATCATAACAGCATAGCCTACCTGTGTGTATTGCTAATGTACCCATCATTGACAAAGACTGTAGGTGTTCCCTTTACTACTAAAAGATATTCCAAGGTTCAGTTTTCCCCCCAAAAAAATTTTAGTTGAAAAATGGCCCTTTTTTCCGAAATTCTCGCCCAATTATTATGATTGTTCACGTTTTCTGTTACGATGAAATTGGAAAACAAAAAAGTAGCGTTTTGCTTTTATTGCTTTACCTCCTCCGCATCTCCTTTTTCCAGTGCAAAATTTTTTTTAAAAAGTGTGCGAGAAGGGGGAAAGAATAAAGGGGGGAAATGGTAACAGAGAAAAAAAGGAAAAACTTAAAAAAAAAATTTAATCATTGTTGGGGAAAAAACTTGAATAAGCAAAAACCTGTTTCCTATTGAAACCTGCACAATAAAAAGGACTGCAACTTTTTTGAACCTTTTCACAATTTCCCCCCTCAGTTTGTGACCAGCTCTGCTTTGAACCTTTGAAAAATAAAGCAAGTGACATGCAGTGCCTAATTAATATTCTACTAGCTGTGCCTACTTTTAGGCATCTGAGTTCTTTGGCATAGATGAGACGAAGTGAATCAAGTGCTGATCAGAGCTCTATTCACATAGAAATGCCATTGTCAGCTGAAACCATGCTAGGGAGGCATCGGCCATCTAACCCTAAATGATGCAAAGGGATCACGGGGTTAAGGGGTGACTTGATTACAGTCTATAAGTATCTGCTTGGGAACAAGTATTTAATAATGAGCTCTTCAATCTAGAGAAAGGTGTAGTGTGATCCAAAGGCTGGAAGTTGAAGTTCTCAAATTCAGACTGGAAGTAAGGCATACATTTTTAATGGTGAGCGTAAGGAACCATTGGCACAATTTACCAAGGGTCGTAGTGGCTTCTTCATTACAGACACTTTTTAAATCAAGACTGGATGTTTTTCTGAAAGATCTGCTCTAGGAATTATTTTGGGGCAGCTCTCTGGGCTGTGTTATACAGAAGGCCAGACTAGATGATCACAATGATCCTTTTTGGCCTTGGAATCTATGAAGAAAATACCTTCACTGGACCACCGAAGATAATTTCCAAGTTTATTACTTAGCTTAGAAGCTCTTTTTGTTCCATGTTTGTACAGCACCTAGCACACTGGGGTCCTAGTCTGTGCCTGGGGCTCTGAGGTACTACCATATTACAAATAATAATCTCTGCATTGTGTAGGACCTGTTTCTAGTCAGAGGGATTTGGTGCTCTCAGGCTTTCAGACTGTGGAAGAGGACAGGGGAGAAGGGGGATGCTGGTTATTTTCCTTAGTGTTACATTTGATGAAGAGTTAACAGGATGCCGGAAATTTGCATCTAATCAAAATTTTGCTGCAAACCCAGTGAACTATCTAGAGGGCCCATTAAAAGGAAGAACAGATTATTGCGCAGGCCAGTTTCAGGAACAAAGATAATAGAGGGAACAAAAGCTCTAATGAAAGGCTTTGTACACATGCTTCTTGCCTAGCCAAGGGGGACAAAATGCTCAAAAAAGAACATTTGCCAAAAAAAAAAAAAATGTCCCCCTTAATAACCACTTTGCTAGCAACACACTTGCCATGGCCGGCTGCCTGGTCGTGCCTCAGCTGAAGACCATTCAGAACCTTTAGCTAGTGCAGAGTGTGCCCCCAGCTGCTTAATTCACAGCATGGGTGTGTGTGTGGGGGTGTGTGTGTGTGTGTGTGTGACACCTGTGGGGCTGGGCTGGCTTCTAAGTTATTTCTGGGTGCAACTCAGGGTGTTAGTGTTCACGTCTAGAACTCTAGTGCATAGGAGGATGAATAGTCCAGTGTAGAGCCATGCAGTGGGACTGGGATCCCGCGGCTCCCACAGGACCAGCTACTATAATAGCGGGAGCAGGTGGGAATGGGTATTGCGGGGCAAGATGGGAGCGGGGTTAAAAATAGTCCCGCGCAGGGCTCTAGTCCAGTGATTAGGGGGCTACTTGGGATGTGGTAGACGTGGCTTCAATTCCTTCCTGCGTCACAGGCTGTGACCGTGGGCAAATCATGTTGTCTCTCAGCACTGAAATGGGGATAACAGCACTTCCCTACTTCACAGGGGGGCTGTGAGGAGAAATGCATTAAAGATTCTGAGGTGCTCTGATAGTACAGTAAGGGGGGGCACATTTAAATACCGTAGAGAGATAAATAACTTGTTCTGGTTGGTTCGACGATTGCCTCTCTGTGTGATATTGCTAAAGGTGCTTGACTTTATAGCCCCCCCAGACTGAAATGGGAGGTGGCTAGAAACTGGCCATTCTCAGTGTAGGGTCTGGAATTCGCTTCTTCCCATTGGTCCCCTGGAGCCCATAGTTGTCCTGTTGCAAAGTCTATCACTTTTTCTAGGGTGGAGGGCTAAGCGGATGGGAGCAGGTGCTGGGAGAAATTTGTTTGGGTGGGCAGAGGAGGGCTTCAGGTGGAAATTGGTCCAAATTCTACTCTGTTGCTTGTGTTGATTATGGCAGTGTGTGTGTGTGTGTGTGCACCCAGAGCTATGAGTAGGAAGAAATGGAAATAAATAAAGCACAAATGGCTTGGCTAATTAGCAGAAGTGGCATGGAGAATTGTGAAAATCAGATGAAAGGTAAATGGAATTCAGCTCAGTGATCTAGCTGAGAGTGAAAGTGCTTCTTTAAGGGAAGATTATAATTTAATTGCCCCAAATAAGTCAGATTCTGCCAGTAGTTAAATTAACTAAGATAGAGTGAACTTTGGGTATGCCATGCATTTTTGTAAAAGACATACTAAAGGGCTAATGGTCTGTTTATTTCCACCTCGGATACCTCTGTCAAATTAAATCTCTTCTCTATTGAACTCCAAAACACTTATAAACATTTCTTTGTTAACTTCTGCATGGGCTGCATTTCATACGGACAGAATGTGCTATGTCCCGATAGTGGCTGTACTTCTTCCCTAAAAGAGGCAGGGGCATTCAAGTCAAGTCTTCCACCCCAGTCAAGAAGGGAAACTTATTTAGACAACTCTGTGTCTCCCTGTGCAAAGACAAATGAATTGATTCTTCTCTGTTGTTGGTGTAAACCAAGAGTAATCTTGCTAAAATAAATGGATTGTGCTACTGAGAGAAGACAACCAAGGCCACTGTTCAGAGACCTTCAGTTCTGGATCTATGGACAGAACCAACCCTGCTGGACTCGAACCATGGGGGTACGTACTCCGGCAGCTAGCCTGTGCCGCCGTGGATTCACCGCTATTGCTACCTGAGCTAGCATGGGCATAGCTACACGGGCTGGAGTCACACCTCCGATTGCACTCTAGACATACCCTTAAAGAGACTCTGGGTGCTGATCCCAGACAGCAACACAGACAGCATGTTAGGCTTGGAGGTGGAGAGCCAGAGGGAGCCACAAGATCTGTGTGTCTCCAACAGCCCCCATAAAGAATCAACACTTGAGCATTACGGTCCGGTCCTGTCTGGTCACCTTACCATAAAAGATGCTTCAGGTCCTTACCACCCCTCCATTGCTACGCCATTCTGTAGTTCCTGGTTTTGAATGGGACCAGAAACAGACACAACCAGAAATGACTCTTGTGGTATTGCTGGCTCAACAAGAAACACCTGGGTGGATTTCCAAATTTTTGCAAATTCTAGATGTTCAAATAAGCACCTCAGCATTTTGGATGCTTATCACAGCCTGAACTTCCAAGTCCCCAATGACAATATTTTACATTAATCCCAAAGATTCCCAAACTATGTGTGTACAGCACCCACTTTGGGTGGCGTGAGGCAACCAAACGACACGCGTTATTCTACTCGAGAACAAAGGTGATGGAAATTTCGATCGAGAATAAGCCCCTGCTCTATGAAAAGTGCCATGAAAGCTTTAATGTCCAGTCCAAGCTGACAGGATCTTTAAAAACAAAGTTTCATCCCTCTGTCCAAGCTGACAGGATCTTTAAAAACAAAGTTTCATCCCTCTGTGATAGTAGAAGAGCCATTGTGGCCAGTGGGATAAAGCGCCGGGATTTCAGTGAGCTGGGTTGCAAAGGCCAGTGAGTTGAGAGAGGGTGGGGACAGGTACTTGTATCTGGTGGTATGGGCCTTGCCTAAGGGTCCCAGACACCATTTGATCCTTACTCGCTCCACTGTGTAATAACAGAGCTAATTTAGACTCAGTTGAGAGCCTCGTTACACACCGCAGAGCTGAAATCATTGATACCTAGGTCTAAGCATTAGACCTGCCTTGGGACAGTGTCTCTGATGCAAGAGACTGCCCAGCACCAGCAGTGAGGCTCCCCCACTAACAGCTGAAATCACTGAGAGCTGTGTTCATAGAATCATAGAATATCAGGGTTGGAAGGGACCTCAGGAGGTCATCTAGTCCAACCCCCTGCTTAAAGCAGGACCAATCCCCAGATAGATTTTTTCCCCAAATCACCTCCTCAAGGATTGAACTCACAACCCTGGGTTTAGCAGGCCAATTCTCAAACCACTGAGCTATCCCTCCCCCCAAAAATTAAATTATGAAGATATCCTATCTCCTAGAACTGGAAAGTCATTGAGATCCTTAAGTCCAGTCCCCTGCCTTCACTAGCAGGACCAAGTACTGATTTTGCCCCAGATCCATAAGTGGCCCCCTCAAGGATTGAACTCACAACCCTGGGTTTAGTAGGCCAATGCTCAAACCACTCAGCTATCCCTTCCCTGTTAAGTGGTGGGACCTGAAGACATCTCAGTGGATGGGTGAGCGGCTGGCAGGGTGGCCAGCAGAGAGGTGTGGAGATCAGCGGCGTATTATCGCCTAGGCCGACAAGGCAAATTTGAGCACGCACGGAGAAGCTCCCCTCCCCGCCCCACCCCATTCTAGCTCGCCTCCGCCTCCTCCGTGAGCGCGCCGCCGTGTCCTGTTTCTCTCCCCTCCCTCCCAGCACTTGCACCGCGAAACAGCTGTTTCGCGGGGCAGGGAGGGAGGGGGAGGAGGGGGAACATGGCGCGCTGGGGGAAGAGGCGGGGCCGGGGCGGGGATTTGGGGAAGGGATCCAATAGGGTCAGGAAGGGGGTGGAGTTGGGGCGGGGACTTTGGGGAAGGGGTTGGAATGGGGGTGGGGAAAGGGTGGAGTGGGGGCGGGGCCAGGGGCGGGCGGGGCGGCAATTATTTCAGGGCCTAGGGGTGGCAAAATCATTAATCTGCCACTGGTGGAGATCGGCCAGCAAGGCGACGGGCAGAGAAGCTCAGTGATTGGTCAGCATGGTGGCTGGCGGAGAGGTGCAGTGATTGGCCAGGCGGCTGGCGAGGAGGAACAGTCAGCAAGTGCCCGAGCAGTGGAGTGAATAAAGTGCTTTCTTACCCCCCTCCACCCAGGGTGGGAGGTGAACTCTGCAGATGCACATCTGGACTCTGGGTCTGCACTGACCAAGGACAACAACTGCGAGTGGGGTGCAGAGAAGGGACAGGCACGTTAAAGGGGCTTTTGGTTGCTGGACTTAACCCGTTGGAAAAGGACACTGCCCAACTTACTTGGGGGTGGGTCTTTTGCTCATGGTTTAGGTTTATGAACCCTGTTTGCGGTGTTTTCACAAATTAATGCCAGGTTACTTCCCTCCTTTTATTAAAAGTTCCTTTTCTACACTCAGACCCTGTGTTTGCGAGAGGGGAAGTATTGCCTCTTAGAGGTGCCCAGGGGGCGGTGTGTAATTGTCCCAGGATACTGGGTGGGGGCTTGAGCTGGTTTTGTGTTGTATTGTTGAAGAGAAACCACTAGATATTGAACCCGGCCCTGGTTGCTGCCAATTCCAACGGGCAGAAGGGTTACATACAGCACCTAGCACCGTGGTGCATCTAGGTTCTACCAAAATAGCCATATGTGAAATTAAACGTATCTGTCTCGGAGTTATGAAGGGCTTTTTTGAGCTGGTTATTCTAGAGGGGCATCAAATGTAATGTCTTGACTGCTAAGCTACCCCATCACTGAACAGGCAGTGGGGGGGAAACATTATCAATCGCACCGTGTTGTAGCCTGAACTTAATATCAGAGTGAGAAAAGGCCAGTGAAACTCCACCAAGGACTTGTCTACATGCAAACTTGTACTGGTTGAACTTAGTGTGATTTGAAACCTAGTTAAAACATTGCCAAAGGCTGTGTGGGAGCTCTTTCTTGGGTTTACTTTCTGTTTAATTTAAATGGATTAGGAGCAGGTTAAAACTAAAATGGAATTACCTACTTACACCGAAATCAGAGCATCCACACAGGGGTTTGCAGTGGTTCAACTAAACTGGTGCAAATTTGCACATAGGCAACCCCTATTGTTATTCGTGTACCCCAGAGGCAGGAGTTGAGGGACTGCTGAAGGTGATAGCGAGGTTTTGGGGGAGGGCCTGGAGAACGTTCAGTTTTCCGCTAAAAACCTGGAAGGCAGGAGGCGAAATGAAAGATAAATAGTGTTTTGTTCAACGATTCTGTTGATTGTTTAAAGTTCACCGCAGCATGACGGTCCCAGGAAGGGGAATTCAAAGGATCTGCCATGTGCCACCCAGCATCTTCCTGCGGGGAGGCCTCTTTTGTTCTACTGCTTTTGTTGTCCCCAAAACGGATTTCATCACTCTCAGCACGTTTACTGGGTTATTTGAACAGGCCGTTTAAACACACATTGCCATTCTGCTCATGCCATTCGGTCCTTGACACGTGTGAACCTGAGCTGCGGAGCAGGAGGTGGTGGGCATATTGTTGGCCCGGGTTGCAAGAAACTGTAAACTCCACGCTTTAGACCATGCTTAGTCCCTTAGGGTATGTCTACACTGCAGTTAGACACCTGGGGCTGGCCCAAGTCAGCTGATTCAGGCTTGCAGGGCTCAGGGGCTGTGTAACTGCGGTGCAGATGTTCGGGCTGGGGCTGTGGGTGTCTAATTGCAGTCTAGACATACCCTCAGAGCGTAGAGAAGCCCCTTGAGGCATGTGCTAGATTTCAGCTCTCTGGCTTCTGCTAGGTGGAGTGCAGACAATGTGCCTATGAGTATTTGGGAGTTCTTTCGCTCATTAGAAAAAGTACATCATTAGAAACCCAAAGGGGTGGAGGATGGCATGATTGTAAGATTCCAGGAGCCATTTTCTCCCGTGGAATTTTTCTCCTTTGGAACATTAGCACAGGCAGTGGCTGGCCATTCCCAGGGAGGGAGTGTGCCCTTGACGACAATGCCTCATCTCAGTGTTATTAGCTGATCTCTTTGGACTCACCGGATGACTGGACACATTTCCATGTGCCTTTTCTTGACCAGAATGTTGGCTTAGCGTCATATGAAAGTGCACAGAGACACTTCTGAAAAAAGGAGAGATGCAACAACAGGTGGGAGGGTTTGTAGTCTGGTTAAAGTAAGGGAAGTGTGGAGTCAGGGTTCCTGGATTCTGCTCCCTCCTCTGGCACCAGCTCATTTTATGACCTGATGCTAGTCCCTTAATCTCTCTGTGCCTCCGACTGCTCATCTGTTCAACAGGTCAATTTAATCATCTGTTAATACTTGTCTACCTAAAAGGGTACGTGTGATGCTAAACTAGCTATTGTGTGTTAGGCACCTGGGAATTACTAGAACAGAGGCTCTCTGTTAATGCAAATTGTTTTACACCAGTCTATACAGAAACTGCTGCAACCTCCCCTTGCTGTTTGCTGCTTGGTCTGGATCTGCAGGGAACATCCCACGTTTCCTCCCAGCCCCCTCTCATCATTAATGGAGATGTAGCTGACAATGGAGGCAAAGTCTTCAGGAGTATTTACATGCTCCTTTTTCATACCGATGCTGGGATGTGGCCCCTTTGATCAGCGCCCTTTGAAGTCAGTGGAATGTGGAAGTCAGCAGCTATGCCCACGATTCATGAAGCTCCCCTGGTGATTCCCCCAGCCGGAGGGAGTGTGGAACTGAAAGTAGGTAGGGTCCCTGGAGGTAGAACTTTCCACTGCCGTGAGGTACACGGAATTGGGGAGATTTGACTGAGCTGGCAGGTCTCCATTGATCTGTGCTGGCTGGAACAGAAATCCCATCTCGTGTTTGATGGAATTGGGTCGCGCTGAGTGCGGTGGTCGCTCCTTCTCTTCCCGTGGCGAGAAGCTCTGAAAACAAAGACAGCCTCCTCCTCCTGGTTTAACAGGGCAAAAGGGCTCTGTCCCCTGGCATTTTCAGGGCCATAGACCCACCAATGAAGCTGCATCCAAGAATAGGGCGAGAGAAGGGAAAGCGGCAGGGTGGCACAAAAGGGTTTCTAGTCAGTGCAGCCGATTGCAAGCAGGAGTGAATTGCTGTCAAGCAGATTGTCTGAAAGCATCATTTAAAAAGAATTCACAATGAGGCAGAGGCTGACATCTTGCTAGTGCAATGAGGCAAGGTAGCCTAAGGCTTTCGCATGGTTGAGGGTTTGGCTATACAGCATCTGGGACAGGGGTGGGCAAACTTTTTGGCCCGAGGGCCCCATCTGGGTATGGAAATTGTGTGGCGGGCCATGAATGCTCACAAAATTGGGGGAGGGGGTGAGGGCTCCAGCCTGGGGTAGGGCTGGGGATGAGGGGTTGGGGGTGCAGGAGAGTGCTCTGGGCTGGCACCGAGGGGTTCAAGGGCAGGAGGGGTATCAGGGCTGGGGGAGGGGGTTGGGGTACAGCAGGAGATCAGGGGTGCAGGCTCCGGGCGGCGTTTACCTCAAGCAGCTCGCAGAAGCAGCAGCATGTCCCTCCTCCAGCTTCTACGTGTAGGGGCAATCAGGGGGCTCCCTGTGCTGCCCCGTCCACAGGCGCCGCCTCTGCAGCTCCTATTGGCCGTGGTTCCCGGCCAATGGGAGCTGCGGGGGCAGCGCTTGGGGCAGGGGCAGCATGCGGAGCCCCCGATTGCCCCTACACGTAGAAGCTGGAGGAGGGATATGCTGCTGCTTCCAGGAGCTGTGCAGAGCGGGGCAAGCTCCTGACCCCGCTCCCCAGCTGGAGCGCCGGAGCAGGGCAAGCCCGGGACCCCACTCCCCGGAGCGAGCTCGAGGGCCGGATTAAAATGTCTGGAGGGCCGGATGCAGTCCCCGGGCCGTAGTTTGTCCATCCCTGATCTGGGAGGTGTGATTCCCAGCTCAGGTAGATGTACACATGCTGGTTCCGCTCGAGCTAGTGCTTACGAGCAACGTGGCTGTAGTGCAGAGGTGGGCAAACTATGACCCGCGGGCCACATACGGCCCACGGGACCCTCCTGCCCGGCCCCTGAGCTCCTGGCCCGGGAGGCTAGTCCCCGGCTCCTCCCCCGCAGCCTCAGCTTGCTCTGCCGCCAGCACAATGCTCTGCGCTGTGGGGCTGTGAGCTCCTGGGGCAGCGCAGCTGCAGAGCCCGGCCTGACCCGGTCTCTGTGCTGTGCGGTGGCAGCGGCGGTGGTGTGGCTGGCTCCAACCGGGCGGTGCGGCTGTAGCGCCGCCAGCCACTGGTGCTCCAGGCAGCGCGGTAAGGGGGCAGGGAGTGGGGGGGTTGGATAGAGGGGAGGGGAGTTGGGGGTGGTGGTCAGGGGGAGGGGGTGTGGATAGGGGCGGGGCGGTCGAAGGGCAGGGAACAGGGGGGTTGAATAGGGGCAGGGGTCCCGGGGGGGGCAGTCAGGAAGGAGATGGGGGTTGGATGGGGCAGCAGGGGGCAGTCAGGGGCAGGGGTTCCGGGGGCAGCCAGGGGGCAGGGGGGGTTGGATAGAGGGCAGGGGAGTTCAGAGTGGTGGTCAGGGGCGGGGGTGTGGATAGGGGGTGGGGTGGTCAGAGGGTGGGGAACAGGGTGGTTGTATGGGGCAGGGGTCCTGGGGGGCCGTCAGGGGGCGAGAAGCAGGAGGGGTCAGATAGGGGGCGAGGGCTGGGCCACGCCTGGCTGTTTGGGGAGGAACAGCCTCCGCTAACCGGCCCGCCATACAATTTTGGAAACCCGATGCGGCCCTCAGGCCAAAAAGTTTGCCCGCCCCTGCTGTAGTGGCATGGGTGGTGAGTTGGGCTAGCCACCCAAGTGCAATCCTGCCCTAACTCCTCATTGCTTATTCAGCCGAAAGTACTCGCCAGATTTGACCTGAATTTCCAAAGCATCTTGATTTTGGCAAATTCAAATGAAAAGTTTCCCCCAGCTCTGGTTGTAGGGATAAACGCCTGAAAGATCGTGAGGTGCGCAGATACGGTGGTGATGGGGGGCCACGTATAAACCCTTAGCTGGATATACATGTGGGGCTTGTAAAGTGCCAACTCACTGTTGTTACTGCTGTGAGTGCAGCAGTTCTGAAGCTGCTGGGAGCTGCCCGTAAGCGCCTTCTGCATCTTGATACAATGCTGTCACCTCATTAAAAGTGTTTTATTTCCCTCCCTTCCCTATCCGGTTAGTCCTGCGATGGGGACTGAGCAGCAGTCAGCCAAGCGTTAACTGGAAGCATAAAAATTGATTTGATCTCTTGGCTTCCCCCACTTAATGAGCAGGACTTGAGTCGGGATGTGGGAGTCCAGCCCAGCCGCTCCGCTCATGGAGCACTGCCCTCTGCGGCTCAGCATGTCATGATACGGCTGCAGGGCTCTGCTGCCCAGGGTTGGCAGTTCCTTTTTCCTGGCAGCTCACAGGTTGATTCACGAAAGCATCTCGCTAGGGTAGGATTGGAGCCGTAAGCTGTGTCCAGACACAAGTTTTAGGGCTGTGGAAAAAAGATCCCCCTCTTGTGTGGACACAAGACCTCTTCCCCCCCCCCCCCCCCAAGAAGATTCCTATGGCCCCTTCTCCCTTCCTGCTGAATGCTGCCTGCACCTTGACCCCTTTGTGCATGCGAAAAACATGCCCTTGCCTGCCCCAAACATAAGGCGACCCTGCAGACGCTCAAAGGAAGGTGTTCAATGAGACACCTTTCTGCCCATTCTGTTCTAAAGGCTTTGATCGCGGAATTGAATCATGCATCGGTCACCAAGTTTGGGCTTCAGATGAATAAGTAAATGATAAACAAATGATCACTTGGCAACATTTTAACCTATAAAGCAGTGCATGTTTATATGGATTTTCTTCTCCCATCTATGCCCTTCCTCTGTGCTCCCCCTTTGACCTTTTCTAGACCCCTTTGTCCCATCAGCCTGATCAGGGCAGTTCCCAGTATCAGACTGCAGTTCCCAGTACTGGTAAATGTGGTCTGCCATTGAGGGAGCTCTTCATCCATGTGCTGCTGTGTTAGCCAACAGAGTGGGAATTGAATGAGCCTATGCCGCTCAAGCTTGAGCAAACAGACCCTGGTTCGCTCCCTGGTGCTGTAACAGACTCATCTCCTCTGTGGAGGGGCACCTGTAGCACACATTCACCGTTGGCTTACCGCTGAGCATCAACACTATCAGCGGAGCCAGAGCACCTGGGGAAAGGTACTCACACTTCATCCTCGTGTGGAGAAGGGGCAGGGCAGAAAAGGAGAAGAAGAGTGGAAGGGAGGGAAACTAAGAGCAGGAGGAAAGAAGAGAACAGAAAGACAGAAAAAACTGCAAAAGAAGGAAAAATATAGGATGGGGGAAGGCTGAAATATATTGGTGGTGGCTTTTTTTTTTATAACGTATTTTGTGGGAGCAGAGGATGGACCGGGTGTGGGACAACCTATTTTCCCTCCTTTAGTCTCTCTGTGCCTTTTCTTTTTCTTTCTTTTTTTCTCTTTCTTTCTTTCTTTCTTTCTTTCTTTCTTTCTTTCTTTCTTTCTTTCTTTCTTTCTTTCTTTCTTTCTTTCTTTCTTTCTTTCTTTCTTTCTTTCTTTCTTTCTTTCTTTCTTTCTTTTCAGAGGTTTCTAACTAGGACAGCATGAAATGCTGGCAGGCACAATTTGTTAGCCCCTCTTATTGTTGGCGAATCACCCGTCAGCTGCCGTAGATATTTATAAATACATTAGTTATTCAGAGAAACGTTCCTCATGAATCTGCTCCTTCGTCTCAGTCATTCGAGGAATGGTTTGTGTCAGTGTATACTCCAGCGGTGACTCATGAACTATTTGCCACGATTAATACTTCAAGTGTTTATTATCTGTAATTGATACTGTATAACTGGTCATCTAAGTCACATGGTATTTGTTATTGCTCCCTGATTGGATGACTCCCAAACAACACGAGGAGCTTTCAAGATGGCTTCAAGAACGCATGTGGTTCAAATACTTGTCAATGCATTTGTGACACTTCCTCTTCCTGTGTGAATACAGTTGTGAGCAAAATTTCACTTGCACAAATGTTGGGGAATGGTGAATATAAGGCATGACACATTGTGAATAAAAGACTCTGTGTCAAAGTGAGTTAATGGATTTTGTTCAAGCCAATGCTCACAAGTATTTTCCTGCAGTATTTGCCAAGTTCTGTTTGCAGTCTATCAGGCATTTCAGGCCTGTATTAGGGATGGAGGAACTATAGTCTTCAAATCAGCTGATTCAAAAGTTGCTGCATTTTTCTTCCACAAGAGAAGAATCTGAACTCTCCAAGGCACTTGGCTTGTGTAGTGGCCACATGGCATTTTACTTTTCAGCAATTACTGGAAGAGCTCCCTTGTGGTTAAAGAATGCAGAAACTTTGTCAGAAACTAAAACCCGGTCTCGCCCCCCCCCCCCCCCCCCAATACGCACAGTTGCTGACTCAGAAAGTTTTAGATACTGGTTTCGATGACAGACTTCCAAAGTGCGGGATAAGCAGATGCAAAGTTGGCATCACGCTAAAGGATACATTCACCTTATTTGTTTTGCCGACCGTTTTCCTCATTTTCTGTTTGGTGTGTGTGTGTGAATTCTGGGCATGCCGCCATGTGCTGCGTTAATTGCAACACACACAAAAAGAAGACTGCATCTCTCTTATGTGCTTTGTGTCTTGGTTCAGATGTAAGCACAACACAGATGTAAGCACATGGTAGCTCAGATCTTAGGCAGGGAGTTTGGAATGGAGGGGCTATATTTGTAACAAGGTGGATGACTGGATTGGATATCTGAAAGTGTGTGTCGGGAAGGAATGCCGACAGGCCATCCTGAGGTTGGAGGGGCCTGGTCCTAGGGTCCTTTCAATCAGAGACTGCTATTCTTGCTGGAGTTGGTGGCAGTTTTGTGATGTGGACACCTCATGCAGAGTACAGTGAGACCCAAATTTGCTTCATTCTGTTCCTGGGATTTCAGTTCTCAGTTCAGTTGCTGCACATGTAACAATGCTAATTAATATTGGCACAGTCTATAGGGAGTCTAAAGGAAGGATCCATTGTCCTGCAATGATAGATGTTTGCTTTTCTGGGGACTGATAAAAAATTGCTTTTCTTTCTCCCCTTCTCTATTTCCAGACCAATGATGCCGCAGGAAATACCTGGAACTGGCTTTACTTCATCCCTCTCATCATCATTGGCTCTTTCTTCATGCTCAACCTGGTGCTGGGCGTCTTATCAGGGTAAGGCGCCGATGACTTGTCCGTCTCCACCTGGATGTGCGGGGCAATAACAGCTTCAGCGTGGGGTGGGCAGGGACTGGGACAGGTGGGTGACACAACAGACTCAGCACATTACTTGGGTTTCACTCCCTACCTACCCCCTTTCTCTTCCTTGTAATAGTGTGCCCCTGTGAGGCCACCCCACAGCTGTAACCTGAGAACACCAGCAGGGCTGGTGAAAAGTCAGTGGCCAAGATGGTCCTGAATTGTCAAATGTGACTTCAGTTGCCAGGGTTAAGGGAGTTTCATGGAATATACTGACTTAGGCCTTGTCTAGCGAATACTTACTCAAGTGCTGAACTGTAAGCAGATGAGTAGCCCCACTAAAGTCAATGAGACTATTCTGATGCTTAAAATTAAGCATGTGAGTATGTGTTTGTAATGCATTTGGGTATATTTCCCTCTAGTGACGGGCTCCAGTGATGGTGACAGCCTGCTACTTACTCCCAGATGATGGAGCTAGCTTGTCAGCTCATGCAGTGGTAGGGGCTTGTGCCTTGGGTGACATCCACTATGGTATCTGTGGCTACGTCTACACCACACACAACTTGGGGCAGTGTGTAGGGTATGCATAGCTACACGTTGCAGTGAAAAGCAGGCCGTGTCCATGCTGTGGTGTATAGCTACAGGTGTCAGTGAAGGTTCTGGTTGGGGAAAGGCAGTGGGGAAAGGCTCTGGTGGTGGGAGCGGGCGGGTCACTACACTGCCTAGATGGAGGAGACACTGCTTGGGTGTTTAGAGAGCCGCGTAGGGCATAGAGCCTGGGGGTTCAGGGGTGTCTTTACTTGCCTACACTGCTATTTTTTCCCATGCTAGGGGGGCATGTAGTGAATGTACGCTGTATGCTGCCATTTGTGCAGTGTAGACGTAACCAGTTTGTATAAAACCCCAGTGTTGCCAGCTCTTATGATTCTATTTCATGTCTTGCAATATTTTGTGTTTTTCTTAAAGACCGGTGTGATGGGGTTTATCTGGCCTTTTCTGCCCCCTGCTGGAGCCATTGGCTCCCTGACACCTGTCTGCTCAAGGAAAATCCACTCAGAGTAGGCTACCAGGAAGACAGTCCTCCGAAGGTCTAGAATGGCCTGGAGGAAATGCAGACCAATCAAGAGCCAGCAGAGCAGTTAAGAAGGCTTGCCTGCTTCTTCTCAGGAGAGAGATGAGGGAGACTGGACCAGAGGAGGTGTTGCTCCGTGCTAGTCCTGGACCCCACCGCTGGGCCAGGCCCTTGCCTTCGAGTGCTGCAACTAAGTGTTTGCATTTGAAGTTTGGCTTCTTTGCATAAAAGTGCAGACAGCCAAATCCTGAGTTTATTTTGTTATCTAAATGTTGAGAGAGTGACACCGATCTGCTCCAAGCAGGTGGCCAAATCTTATGGATTAAGGTAGGGTTTGGCCCTAGAGGGGGCATTATGGAGCAGCCCCACCTGCCACGCCTCAGCTCCTGGAGTCCTGTGATTACAGGAGAATGTCCGCTTCCATTTAAAAAGTGAAAGTAAATTTCTAGCCTTTGTAGTTAAGGAGGCAAGCTTGAAAATGTGGAATGTAAAGGCTCAAAAACCAGAAGGCAAATAAAAATAACTCAGCTTTATTTTTATTTTTTAAATTTCATGATGTTTAAGCCAATCACCTGGTTTGGGGTGTGTGTGTGTGGACTCAGATTATTTTAATGCATGAAGTTGGTAACACTGAGCCAGGGGTTCATTAAGTTTGGATGTGAGACTTTGATTTGGCCCATGAGAGAGAGAGAGAGAGCTGCTAAATTCAGATCCTAACCTGAGTGTCCCCAGCATCTGTGGATGTTTGGATCTGGGTTTATCATCCAGACCTATCTCAGTAGTACACAAGTTCTTACAGTGTGTGCCAGAGCCCCTCCGATAAACCAGTATTGGGCTTGTGTATGTGCACCTAGATTTATCTCTCACAGCATGGTTCTCAGCCCCTGGCATAACGATCCCTTGTTTGCTGATTGCCCTTCTGGTAACGAGAGGAGTGTGCAGCTGTGTTGGAGGAAAAGGTTAATGCTGTTCAGATGTAAAAGCCCTTTAATATTGCAGCCTTTGCTCTTTCTCTGTCTTATGTAGCCAGGGAAATAAAACGTTCTTCAAAGAACAGATCCATGCCTAGTATTTTTAAAAGAGCCTCAATATCCACAGATCCTCCTGTGTTCAAAGCAGGTGTGGGGGAAAAGTAGGGAGCGGCTTTGTGTGAGGATCAGGAACATTGTCCTGGGGCAGGGAGGGTACAGCTGGCATAAGTTGTTTCAGAAGGTCACAGACAGGGTCAGATTTAGGGGCAGGTGATCCAGGCGACTGCCTGGGGTGCCGGGCTTGTGGGGCGCCGGGCTCAGGGCACTGGTTTTGTTGTTAATGACAAAAGGGAAAATAGAATGTTTGAAGTAAAATGTTTCAGGTATTCCGTATGTGGATTCATTTTTTCATTAATCTTCTAGAATGTTCTGGATCTTTGTAGAATCTCATGGAACCTTCCAGGCTTGCTTATATATGGCATGAATAAATACAGATTTACAGATCCTAGTGTGCAAATTTATCCTCTTATATGATAGCGATAAATCACGCATGCAAATCGTGCATCAAAGTCATGAAATGGGCTACAGATGCACTAACACATAAGGCATTCAAAAGTTTAACAAATGGAGCGGGAGGGTCCGAAGATGCTTCTTGCCTGGAGCGCCGTTTGGTCTAGGGCTGGCCCTAGTCAGAGAGCAGGCTGATGTCTGGCCAGCTAAAGAGCTTTGCTTCCCCTTCATTCCTAGATGAGTGTTAGGGGTAATGATATTCTGTCAGGGCCATTGATCAGGCATCGTCTGATCTCAGAGGAGTTGGCAAAGGGCAAGCTCATGTCCATACCCATGTGATATCGTACCGAAAGCATTTGTGCAGTGGCTGGAGCTGGGGGTGGTTTAGTGTTTGCACAATTCACCTGCATGGTTCCCCAGTGTCTCAGCCCAGCTTGGTTAATAAGATGTTGCTTAATAATAATAATAATAATGAAGAAAAGTTGCAGGCTCCTGTTCCCTTACGTTTGGACCAAGGGTGATCTTGTGACCAAAGCAAGGACTTGAGAGATCTGTTTCTTGCTCTGCCACATGCTTTTTCTGACCTCAGGCAAGTTACTTTGCCACTCTGTGCCTCAGTTTCCCCATCTGTATTATAGGGGAAATAATACTCACCTCACAGGGAAAGACTCAATTAATTAAGATTTGTAAAGAGCTTCACGAGGAAGATCCCGTGAGGAGAGGCTAAGAGAAAGATCCAACCACCTGTGGCTGACGTTAGCCACGTTGCTTACCGCACTACTGGAAGGTACTAAATATTACGGTGACGAGGAGAGTATAGTAGAAAATGGCAAGTTACTGTGATTAAATTTAGACATGCTGATGACGAAGCCTTGCATTCCTGCAGGCAGTGACCAGTGCTGTTACCTTCTCTGGGAGAGGGCTCTGGAGCATCACTTCAAAGAAATGTGTTTCTGCTAAAATTATAGGAAAAACCCTGTATTTCATGTGAAGAGTCATTGCCCGCAGAGCATTTGATCATTAAAAGAGAGAGCCAAAGGGTGAAATCATGACCCAAGTCAAGTCAATGACAGAACTCCCATTGACTTCGATGGGGTAGGATTTCACCCAAGGACTTTCTATTAATCTGCAGTACAGCTGCTCAGTGTGCCGGCTGCACCCAGCAGACACCGACCCCCTCGGCCATGGCCAGCCCCAGCTATATACCAGCTTCCTGTAAAGCAGAGGCACACATGAATTTGGGGCTGGGGGGCTAGTGGGACCAGCACCAAAAGGGTTCACTCCAAAATCATGTCTTCAGTCTTTATCTGGCCCCCATTATCATTATCTCATTACGTACGCTCCTGGGAGATAGGGCAGTGCTGCGAGCCGCATTGTACGCCCGAGGAACTGAAGCACAGAAAGGCTAGCTGGCTTGCTCGAGGTCACACAAAATATCTGAAGCAGAGTGAGGAATGGAAGGCTGGTCTCGCAAGTCATAGGTCAGCCCCGTAATCAATATACCATCCCTCCTCTCATGAGTGTTATTCAGGTGATTATATACATCCAACACCTTTGTGACGTTCCCCTGGTGCTATCTGGACCGGTGATCTGCCAGGCCACTCCAATCCTTGGCTCTGGGAGCCAGCCTTTCCCTGCTCTGCTGTGAGAACCCCCACTCCCGGGATGTTCACGCACAGCCTCTGGCATGTAAGCTGCTCCCAGTGGGCACTTTTGGCCAGCCACTGCTTGGATTGTGCAACCGAATGACACTAGCCAATATCTCCAGTCCCAGACACAACCCTAGGAACCTCCATCTTACAGTGTCCAGTTATACCCGCTGGACGCTGTAAGCTTTAAATGAGTTTGTCAGTTTAACAAAGAAATTGATATGTACCAGGCTTGTTATCCCAAGGGGAGTTTCTGACACGCTTCAAACCAAATGCACTGCTTCAGGTAGAATAAACAAACAAATGTATTAACTACAAAGATAGATTTTAAGTGATTATAAGTCAAAGCACAAGAAGTCAGATTTGGTCAAATGAAATAAAAGCAAAACGCATTCTAAGCTGATCTTAACACTTTCAGTGTCCTCACAAACTTAGATGCTTCTCACCCCAGGCTGGCTGGTTGCTCTTCAGCCAGGATCTCCCCTTTGATCAGCGCTTCAGTCTCTTAGTGGTGATGTCTGTAGACAGAGGTGGAAGAGAGAGGAAGAGCATGGCAAACATCTCTCCCTTTTATCATATTCTTTCTTCCCTCTTGGCTTTGCCCCCCCCCTTCAGAGTCAGGTGAGCATTACCTCATCGTAATCGTAGTCCCAAACTGACCAAGGGAAGGGGGTCCAACAGATCCTTTGTTGCTGCCTAGGCCAGCGTCCTTTGTTCCTGTGAGGCTGGGCTGGGTTTGTCCCATACATGCCCTGATGAGGTGTGAACTGCCCCTCTGCTCTTGGAGAGTTTTTGCCTGGGTTTATTTTAAGCCATGAGGACACATTTTCAGCCTTATAACTATATACATGAAATTACAACGTATAACATTCCTATAACAACAATGCTCAGTGCATCATGAGCCTTCCAAAGACACCCGACATGACAAACTTTGCATTGGATACCACACAATCATATTATAAGGATGAACATGGGGGTGTAGGGTGTTCCCCCGAGGTACAGAGTGTCACAACCTTAACCTTGCAAACTACATTGGCATGTATATGGCTTTTTAAAAAAATTCGATTTCTAGTTGCGTGTATAGCTTCCACTTGCCACCGTTGGTGACATGGAAAGACATGGAACAGACTTTTAACAAAATAGCTCTTGGGTATTTATCATTGTGATTAGGTTTTAACTAATTCCTCTCTGATGCCTGGATTAGGCCCCTTTCCCAGAGTGGCAAGGGAAATGCTATAGATTTCTGACCTGTTTAAAGAGATGCCATCATCTCAAAAACCATCATCAATAATAATAAATCACTTTAAACACAAATGAAATTACCTACATTCCCAGTAGCACTGGAGATTATGAAAAGAGCAGTAATAAAAAAAATCAAATTACTTTTCACCATTTATCTAGGAATTTCTCTTGCTAGCCATTTATACTGCACTCATTGCTATATAGTGTCTGAGTACCGGGCAAAGCTATGTTTGAACAGCTACCACTGTTTCCGGTCCCGTCTACTTTAGAGAGATCTGCACCACTAGTTAGACTCATTTAGAAGCCCTGTACCCATGTAAAGCTGGGTTTATACCCAAGTTACTGAGGGAATTGGTAAACCCTGTTTTACATGAGTGCAGTGCGTTTACATTAGGGCTTTTCACTGAAGTAGAGTGTCAATAATATAATACCAGTGCACAGTTCTCTAATGTAGACAGGGCTTCGCACGTGGGCTCCCTTTACCACGCCCCTGTCCCTTCTCTATGCTGGGAGTTTTGTTTCTTTTCCTCTCTCGGTGGGCAATGCAAATAAACTCGCCTGTTTTGCTTCCTGGTTCTCATGTACTAGTTAAACCTGGCAATGTCTGGGTTGCAAACACTGCAGGTGTGGTATTTATTTGAAAAGGAAGGCCACATAACCCCTCCATCCCCATCATTTCCAGCAGAAATTAAAGTAAAATAAACAACCAACAACAAAAAACTGGAGAAAAATGTTTGGCTCTTAGGTGTTCGTAAAATTGTGATATAAAAATAACCCTAAACATCAGACCACACTTGACGTGATGATGTCCCTTGAGTATATGGCTAAAGATGTCATTTAAAGCATGTTGGCTCTGTCATTCAGATTAAACTAGGCTCTCCCTGCTGTACGGCGTGGCCCACCCACCCCCCATGCATGCTGATCAAAGTGCTGCCAGCGCTCTTGTAATCAGTTAATATTTAAATACCCTCTCAAAATGACCTTCTCAGCTTTCTGCTCTCTGTCATCGGATGCTCATCGCTGAAGCGGGTGGCTGTTTTCTCTTCCCCAGTGCAAATATCATTGGTCAGATGGTCAAAAGAGCACAGCTCCCTTTGAGACACCAAAATAAGTGGGCAGATTTTCCAAAGGAGCACATGCCACTGTGGCTACGATGCAATTTTTAGGGAGCTGGTTCGCTCAAAGCTAGCTCGGATATGCTTACACATGGTCTCCAGATTGTAGTGTAGACATACCCTTGTCATATCGATTCACTGTGACATTAAGGGTGAGTCTATAAGGACAAACTCAGTACCCGTTTTCCAGGGGTAACGCAGCTGCACCAGTCTTAAACTGCTCAAGACAAGGGTAGGAGGTTTTAGCCCCATGGCATGGGTTTTCATGTCTACATTAGTGGCTTAAAAACTCGTGCAGCCGAATTCTAGCAGTTGCTGAAATCAAGGTCCTAATTTTGCTAGTGTAGACAAAGTGCAAGTCTCTGCAGCAGGAACAAAGCTGCGTACTCACCATATTGTGACAGCTGTGTGCAGTCGTGTTCTTCACTTTGGGTTTTCGGAGGTTGCATGCCATTATCCTTTGGAACCATTGGTCAGGGAGGAGTAAGACTAGTAGACCTCAGTGCCAGATGTGCCTCTCAAATTCAGCTCATGCCCATCCCTTCTTTGCTCTGCAATGAGTTGCCATCATTTTTTCCCCTCACAGGGTGTCTTCTATGTTCCTTTTGAACCCCTGGGGGTCTCCACTCCCCTTCCTTCCTTTCCTCCCTTACCTATACCAATATCCCACATCACAGGCACTATCCTTCTAGCTGAGCATGAGTAGGTGAGACGCCCTTCAGAGATGACCAATGCCAATAATTCACCTGGCTGGCATCTGTTTTACTGGGCTAACCCTCCCACTCATAAACATCAGTGGACGGTGTACTTGATCACGTTGGACAGATACAGTGTGTGTTTGGCCATCCATCTATCAACCCAGTCATCCGTGCCCTAGCAAACACATCAAACTGGCTTAAGGTGTCCGCATGCACTCTTCAGCTACACAGACAGCAAAAGCCTTTTAAAGAAGAAAATGTTTACCTCAAAGAAACCAAATTAACAACCCGACCAATGTTTCCCAGGCACCTTTCAGCGAGTATCTCAGATTTCGTTGACACTAGCGAACTGGAGTGGTTGTACTGATCCAACGTAACCACAAACAGGCCCGTGTGTCCAGACTAGCCTGGCTGAATCAGTTTACGTTTTGTCCTACATCCATAGTAGTGCTGTTCTAAACTGTTTCCGTTGCAGTGCCCTCTGGGTACCTATCCCACAATCCCCACCTTAGCTCCCAGAAGCAGTGCCTTCTAGGAGATTCCACGAGGCCACTAATGCACTGTGGGGCAGTCGCAGAGGGCCTAGCTGAACAGTTTTAGTTTATTTGCATCCACATTGGCACTAATCTGATCATGCTTTAACTGTTTTATTCAGCCTGCTGAAAGGCGGTCTGCCCTAGCTAGTTATTAAACCCTTCATAGAGTATTTCGGGGGCTGCCGTGTGGATGTCTGTAAAGTGTTCTCCCTACTGTGACTGACAACACTGCAGGGTGTGGCTCGGAGGGCTGTGGTCCCCTACATGGTTGGTAGTGTGCTAAGGGTAGGCTGTGAGATCAGACGTGAGTGCTAGAGGTCCTGCAACCACTGGGCTCTTCAGGCTCCAGCACTGTGTGGATACAGACACTCAAACCCAAAACACTCGTGTGCCTCAAATTGATAAAAGGATCCTACCAGGAATCAATGGGGCAGTTAAGCTAGGCATGGCTGTTTTTTAACACGAACAGGAGACCAGCCCATAGTTCCTAACTCTGCCCCTGGGGGCAGTCCAGGGGTATACACGGTAACCAGGTCTAGTTATAACCTTGTACCCCATCCTCTTGGCAGCAGGCTGCAATTCTGTGTCCTCCTGCTGTGGTCTAAAGCTGGTCCCCCTCCCAGCATCAAGGTGTGTCTCTGTCCAGCTCTCAGGCCCTCCTGAGTCTCCTCCAGGCTGCCCGCTATCCAGCCTTCCCTCACCAGCATTCCTCCCACAGGAGCAGTGCATAGGGCTGGTCTGTGGGGCAGCGCTTATAGTGTGCTGGGTCGAAGTGGGGGCACACTGAGCTGGGTTGCCGCCTGGGGGAACCCCCCCCTCTGATTGGCTGCTCTTCCCTATGAGGTGGGCCAGTGGGGCAAGCAGCCAATCAGAGCTTCAGCAGAAGCTCTGTGAGCAATGACTGACAGCTCCTCTACCCCCCCCCCCCACTTCCCCTCTCTCTCCAGGCAGTACTGGGCCTGGGGAGGGGAAGAGGGAACCCGTGCAGCTCCACCCCCTCCCCCCAGACATGGGAAGAACCCAGGAGGGGAAGAGGTGAGGCTGAAGGGCTGGCAGAACTGAAGAGGGGCTGGAGGGTGCAAACAGATGTGGGGGCAGAATTGATGTGGGGACTGGATTGATTTGGGGGCTGAGGGGCAGAATTAATTGCGGGGCAGATGTGGGGGTGATGAGACACCCCGCACCAGCAGTCTTTTCAGACCACGTTCAGCATTGCTGGGAGGGGAGTGAGTAGTTGCAAGTGGCTCACTCCGGGTGTACCTCCAAAACCCTGGATGCTTTTACATCTGAACCTCTTGAGTGCGAAGGATGGTGCTGGCCACTTCCTGAAAATGAGCTTTTCCACAACACTGATGGTGGCCCTGGGGGTATTTCCAGCCCAACCAAGAAGCAGGAACAGCCTTTTTTGGGGCCTCAGGTCCCAGCTGCAACCAGGAAGTGCGGCGATGCACCAAGATGGTAGCTAGCACCTATTTGTCCTGGTGGAGACATACCTGTGCACCGTCTAGACCGGCTGCGTGCAGGGATAAGCAAGGCTGCTGATGTTGTCTATATTTAACACCCCAAGCGTGTTGTGTGCTCTGCCACAGCCAGATCGACAGCACTGGCTCTGAGCGACCAGGCAGGGAGCCTCCTTCTGCGGGGGGAGTACTGCTCGATATCTCTCCACACCGAGAATGACTCTGGCTTCAAGGTGCCAGGCTTAATGGATTTCAGTGGATTTGAAGAGCTCGTCTCTGGCTTGAACTAGCAGCTGTTGATTGTCCTGGAAGAGCTACTGCAGCTTTCCTGGTTCACTGTAACAGCACATCTTAAACCTCTCCTGCCACAGCTCATTTTGAGCAGGTTCCGCCCTATCACGGTGTCGTCTGAACTGAACTTTCAATACATCCTCCTCCCATCGGCTGCTGTTTTCTCAGTGCTGAGGCAGTGTGTCCTAGATTATCATTGCTTCCCATCTCTTACAGCATCCCCAGGGGATTCTGCTTTTCATTCCTTACCCTGGTGTGTTGGGGAACCGTGGCTTCAGTGCTGATTAGTGCAGCCTATTGGCTGGGAGCGCCCAGCTCCGTTCAAACCTCATTGAGCCGTCTGTCTTAGTGGCTTGATTTGCTAAGTTTCGTGACAGGTTTTTCCCTTTCAGAGGATTCTGCTAGATTGAGATCATAAAACTTCAGCTTGTGAGAGATGCGGAGACTGGAGTAGAGTGAAAGGCTAATTCATGTATCATAATGGCAAAAAATTCCCCTGTCCTTCTCTTCCCTCATTATGAGGGACAGTCGCTCATTTTCCACCCAGATTTATTTCCATCCCACACTTACCTACTGCGATCTCACTTTGGCTGATATCAATTATTTTCCTCAGAAATGTTGCATAATGGAAAGGGATGTCAGTGTGATAAACGTATCTTGCATTAATTTCAGATTCCTGCTCTCTTACTCTGGGTGATCTTTAATGTGGGGCTTAGCCTACCTTCTGCTCCACATTAGAACTGCAGACAGAGTCCAAGATGTGTTGACTCTCCCGTCTTTCCCAGTGCCACCCCACTTGGGTCACAAACCCATTGCTTCAGAGGGGTAGCCGTGTTAGTCTGTATCAGCAAAAACAACGAGGAGTCCTTGTGGCACCTTAGAGGCTAACAAATTTATTAAGCTTTCATGAGCTAGAACCCACTTCATCAGATGCATGGAGTGGAAAATACAGGAGCAGGTATAAATACATGAAAAGATGGGAGTTGCCTTACCAAGTGTGAGGTCAGTCTAACAAGACAATTCAATTAACAGCAGGATACCAAGGGAGGAAAAATAACTTTTGTAGTGGTAATGAGAATGGCCCATTTCAAACAGTTGACAAGAAGGTAAGAGTAACAGTAGGGGGAAATTAGTATGGGGGAAATTAGGTTTAGGTTTTGTAATGATCCAACCACTCCCAGTCTTTATTCAGGCCTAATTTGATAGTGTCCAGTTTGCAAATTAATTCCAGTTCTGCAGTTTCACGTTGGAATCTGTTTTTGAAATTTTTGTTGTTGAAGAATTGCCACTTTTAGGTCAGTTATTGAGTGACCAGGGAGGTTGAAGTGTTCTCCTACTGGTTTTTTAATGTTATAATTCCTGATATCAGATTTGTCCATTTATTCTTTTGCGGAGAGACTGTCCGGTTTGGCCAATGTACATGGCAGAGGGGCATTGCTGGCACCTGATGGCATATATCACATTGGTAGATGTGCAGGTGAATGAGCCCCTGATGGTGTGGCTGATGTGGTTAGGTCCTATGATGGTGTCCCTTGAATAGATATATGGACAGAGTTGGCAACGGGCTTTGTTGCAGGAATAGGTTCCTGGGTTGGTGTTTTTGTTGTGTGGCGTGTGGTTGCTGGTGAGTATTTGCTTCAGGTTGGGGGGTTGTCTGTATGCGAAGACTGGCCTGTCTCCCAAGGTCTGTGAGAGTGAGGGATCATCCTTCAGGATAGGCTGTAGACTCACTGCTGTAAACAGCAGAGAGGCTACATGCTCCCACGTGGTCCCTGCAGAGGTGAGAGCAGAACTTCTGGGTCCATGGGCGGTGGGTGAACTGGCCCTTGGGTCCCAGCACCCCCAATCCCAGTCCTGGAGCGCCGGGCGGGCAGCGCGGTCCCAGCGCCCCCCATCCCAGCCCTGGAGCGCCTGGCGGGCAGCACAGTCCCAGCGCCCCCCATCCCAGCCCTGGAGCGCCGGGCGGGCAGTGCGATCCCTGCGCCCCCCATCCCAGCCCTGGAGCGCCGGGCGGGCAGCGCGATCCCTGCACCCCCCATCTCAGCGCCAGGCGGGCAGCACGGTCCCAGCGCCCCCCATCCCAGCCCTGGAGCGCCGGGCGGGCAGCGCGGTCCCAGCGCACCCCATCCCAGCACCGGGCAGGCAGTGCGGTCCCAGCGCGCCCCCCCCCCCCCGTCCCAGCGCTGGGCGGGCAGCGCGGTCCCAGTGCCCCCGATCCCAGCCCTGGAGCACCAGGCGGGCAGTGCGGTCCCAGCGTCCCCGATCCCAGCCCTGGAATGCCGGGCAGTGCGGTCCCAGCGCCCCCGATCCCAGCCCTGGAGTGCCAGGCGGGCAGCGCGGTCCCAGCGCCCCCAGTCCTGGAGCGCCAGATGAGCGGCGCATGGGCAAGGCCACACTGGGCTGTATGGGGAGGCTCAGCTTCCCCCAGCCTATGATACGCCGCCCATGTTCTGGTCCAAAGTACAGGTCTCTCCCACTTGAGCTCAGTGACCCTTAGTTTGCAGCTGAGGTAGCTGGTCCCTTATTCTGTGTGTGGTCCACTAAAACAGCAGCTCTCAAACTTTCCAGACTCCTGTGCCCCTTTCAGGAGTCTGATTTGTCTGGCACACCCCAAGTTTTACCTTATTTAAAAACTCCTTGCTTACAAAATCAGACATAAAAATACAAAAGCGTCACAGCCACACTGTTACTGAAAAATTGCTGACTTTCTCATTTTTACCATGTAATTAGAAAACAAATCAATTGGAATATATATCTTGTACTTGCCTTTTAGTGTGTAGTATATAGAGCAGTATAAACAAGTCAGTGTCTGTATGAAATTTTAGTTTGTTCTGAGTTTGCTAGTGCTTTTTCTGTAGCCCTGTTGTAAAACTAGGCAAATATCTAGATGAGTTGATGTACCCCAGGAATACAGAATATATGGAGATATACCTATCTCATAGAACTGGAAGGGACCTTGAAGGTCATTGAGTCCAGCCCCCTGCCTTCACTAGCAGGACCAAGTACTGATTTTGCCCCAGATCCCTAAATGGCCCCCTCAAGGATTGAACTCCCAACCCTGGGTTTAGCATAGGGTTACCATATTTCAATCCTGCGAAAAGAGGACACTCCACGGGGCTTCGGCCCCTCCCCAACTCCGCCCTTCCCCGCCCCAACTCCGCCCCCAGGGTGACCAGGGGGGGTGGGGTGGGGTGGGAAAGACGGCAGAACAGAAAACAAAAAGCCAACCCCCCCACCATTCCTCCTCCCTCCACAAGCGCTGGAGGGAGGCCCGGGAGATGCAGGGGGAGCGCGGGACCGGGGTAAATGTGAGTCCGGCCTGGCCCCGAGCAGGCAGGACTCGGGCGGTACCTGGAGGGAGAGTAGGGGGGTGGCCCGCGGGGCCAGGCGGCGGCTGTTCTCCCCACCTGGGCAGCCGGACTCGGGAGCAGCCGCTGCTGCAGCTCCCACTGCCGCGGGGGGAGGAAGCGGCCAAGCACGTGGCGCTCGGTGGCTGCGGCTCTGGTGCCCGGGCCCGAACCCCCCGAGCCCGGGCCTGTTGCGGGGACCCAGCAGCGCGCACACTGCGCCCAGCCCCTGGCCAGTCGCGGCTGGGCTGGCTGCCCAGCTGGTGCTGCAATCCCGCAGCGGCCCCGGGGCGGAGGCATCAGCAGCCCAGCCCCGTTTGTTCCCCTGCGGGACCCGAGCAGGACAGGGGGCCTGCAACCTGCTGCCCCCACTCCAGGGCCGCCCGCAGGATTGCACCAGCTGGGTTCCCGCAGCAGGCCCGGGCTCAGGGGGTTCACGCCCCGGGCGCCAGAGCCGCAGCCACAGAGCGCCACATGCTTGGTGCTTCCCCCCGCGGCAGTGGGAGCTGCAGCAGCGGCTGCTCCCGAGTCTGGCTGCCCAGCTGGGGAGAACGAACAGCCGCCACCTGGCCCTGGAAAGTTGGAGCCCGGGGAGGGGGCGGTCCCCTTACCATGCCTCCCTATTTTCCCAGACATGTCCTGCTTTTTGGCAATTCCTCCCGCACAGGGATTTGAGGACCAAAAAGCCGGACATGTCCGGGAAAATCCGGACGTATGGTAACCCTACTGGAGCAGGGCCCCTGGCCCTGGATATTGCTAGAGCTCGGGCACCACAAAAGAATATAACCCGCCGCCCCCCCATCCCATATTCACACCCCCACCCCCAGACAGGCCCCCGGGACTCCCAAGCCCCATCCAACCGCTCCCCGCCCCCTGACAGGCCCTCCCCCCCAGAACTCCCGACCCACAACCCTCCCTCTGCTCCCTGACTGCGCCCTGGGACTCCCCTTACCATGCCCATGCCTGCTGACTCCACGTGTAGGCAAAACACGCTGCCTGGGGGGACTGTTTTTGTTGTTACTCCGGGCTGCAGGCGGGGGGCGGGGGAGAGGCTCTGGCTGCGGGAGGCCATTGGGAGCGGCTCAATCAGGCCCAGCCGCCCAATCAGCGAGGCCGCACTCTGCATGGACGGGAGGGAGGGAGGGGAGGAGGAAAAATCCCGGACCTTTTAATCTTGTTACCAATTCCTCCCGGACGGCTATTTAAAGACGCAAAAGCCGGAGAAATACGGATGGATGGTAACCCTAGTTTAGCAGGCCAATGCTCAAATCACTGAGCTATCCCCCCAATCAGAGCTGGGACTGGAACTCACATCTCCTACATCCCAGTCTAGGGCTTTATCCACTAGGCCATTGACTGACCCTGTGTACCCCCAGGGATACGTGTACTCCTGGTTGAGAACCACTGCACTAAAGGGTATCAGGAGCTGTCTGTCATTCACTCACTCTGTGTTTTACACACTTACCCCTGTTGGGAGTGAGGTAGAAGATAGAGCCTGTAGTGTATGAACCAATGGGGAGACCAGATTAGGTTAAGCTACACGGGGCTGTCCTTCCCCACTGGGATGGAGAGTTGCTGGATCTAGTTACAGCATCCCTCCAAACAACCTCTCATTTTCTGGCTCTGTTGAAAATGGCCCTTGACACTGTGGGGCAAATGGGGCTGCTGTCCCCAAGCCCCCTGCCTCAGAGCTGCGCTGACATGGGATCGGCAGCGCTACTTCCTGGACCAGGAAAATAAAATGGAAACTGGTGTAAAGACAAAGAGGCTGCAAGGGCATTAAAGGGCTTGTCTCTGGGCCTTTCCGCTTCCCCGGCTCTGGGACTACATGGCGCTTTCTCTGCTTGATTCATGTTTGATTCACTCCATGCTCAAGAGAGAGAAATGGTGGCAAAGCCTGGATTGATTGTGAGCATCGCTCTCCCGTTGATGCTTTCATCCCTTTTCAGCTAGCCGAGGAGAGCTATGTTTTCCTCTGTGCAAGTGATGAGGGGGAAGCAGCAGCAGCAGCAGCTCTGGATGTGCAGGATTGATCAAGCCTAGACCTTGGCCCTTCCCGAGATAAATGGCAGCTATTAGCAAGGGCTGGTGTCTTTGCCAGCTGGGCTTCTCCTGCCCTCCAGGGAGCCCCGTCTCCGAGTCCAGTCAGGAAGCAACGGGGGGGTGGGGGGGGGGGGGCTGTCTCTCCCATGCACAGCATGACACAGCCAGACGCCAGCCCGAAGGCCAGACGGGGTTGGATAGCACTGGGCATGCTGGGGATTTCATGTAGCTAGTGGGAGCACTGAGGGCAGATCTGCAGCAGTGTGCTCTGTCATCTGCATCATCATCAAATCTTACTCCTCCCTCATGCTTCCTCGACGCGTATGGTTAAATGTTGGCGATTTAATCTTCTGGCTCAGATGCTGGTGTCGTTACACAAGTGCCTTTATGCTCCAGAAACCGATGCTGAAAAAAGGCACCTTCTCACTCGGGGCATCTGCTTCCATCTCGAGCCCGTCGGTTTACTGGTGCTAACACTTTTCCATTAGTGTCAACGCTGCTGGGCCAAGCAGGGGCTGCAGAAAGCTGTGCACACAGCAGTGCTGGCATGGTTCTGCTGTGTGTCGGAGGTGGGCGAGATGGGGAGAGCCTGAACAGGGAGGCTGCAGCCCCAGTGCACTGCAAAGCTGAGCTCCGTGGGGGCTACGTTCAGGGGCGTAGCTACAGTGGTGCAAGTGGTGCAGTCGCACCAGGTTCACGAGGCTATGGGGGCTCAACCAGCCGAGGCTGCTCTACTTTAGGCACCATCGTAGTTACACCACAGGCTACCTGTAGGCAGAAGGGGCGCTCCCGCACCCTCCCCAGGGACAGTCAGCCTAGCGTGATGAGGGATGGGCTATAGCAGGCTGAGGGAAGTGCAGAGACATAGCTGGTATAGCCACTGCCAGGAGGATCCATCAGCTGTATTCTCCACAGTGCAGTAGCAGCCACAGAATTGCTCCATGGCCAGGGATGACAGCATGCCCTCCTCTCCTCCCAACAGCTGTGCACCTCCCCATGCAAACCCCATCAGCAGGTCCGATCTATGCCGCTAGCGCAGCAGTGCCTGCAACGGGCGCACAGCTCCATGCACTGGTGTTGATGTGCCGCCTCGTCCCAGCATCGGGCGCCGTGGTTGCTGGTTCTGTTACGCCATCCCTGCAATTGCTTCCGTTCAGAGGGGAATGTCCAGGAATGATGCTGAAAGGCACCAGCTATGCACAGCTCCTAAGGAAGGCACATGAGAGCAGACACGTACTTTCCCTTCTCCATGGCTCTCAGAACCTGCTCTCCGGTTTGATACGTCCAAAGTGACAGGGCAGCTGGCCCTTCCCGTGGGAGGCAGTGCTGCAACCAAAGCCGTCTCAGTTGTATTAGAAGTTTCCTGGTGATGTTTTGCCAAATGTTTCACTTCCCTAATTTTATCTCATCTCATCCCAGCCCAGTTATACCCCCTTGTATTGCTCTAAACAATTCCTCCTTGTTCTTGGTGTGTACACCCTTCTTGCACCCGTAGATTGTGACCACCTCCCTTCCAAGCGATTTCCTAGCCAAGCTAGACATATTTAATTCTTTCCCTCCTAAACAGAAAGGAAGGATGGCCCAGTGGTTATGCTGCTAGCCAGGGATTTGGAAAGACTGTTCAATTTTCTGCTCTGCTACAGACTTCGTGCATGACCACGGGCAAATTGCTTAGCCTGTCTGTGCCTCGATTCTCCATCTGTGAAATGGGGGTAATAGTGCTACCTTACCTCACAAGGCTATTGTTAAGATTAAATGTGTTAAAAGTAGTGAAGTACTCAGATAGTAATATCTGATTGGGAAGGGGGGAGCAGGCCTATACGTACCTAAGATAAATTTGTGTCCTTCAGTCTTCACTGATCTCTCTTCACTTTGTTTATATCTTTTTGGTAGCAAGGTGCCAAAAACATAGGGTGACCAGATGTCCCTATTTTATAGGGACAGTCCCGATATTTGGGGCTTTTTCTTCTATAGGCGCCTATTACCTCCCTCCCCCTGTCCCGATTTTTCACACTTGCTGTCTGGTCACTCTACAAAAACAGTATTCCCCACATGGTCACACCGGAGCCAGATAGCCATGGACTTGTGTCTTTCCTGCTCTGTGCATGCAGCCTCAAATTGTGTTGGCCTGTGCTGTTACCATGATGCATTCCAAACTCCTCTCTAATTTGTGGCCCATTGTCACTCCTGGATCTCTCTTGACTTGCGGCTGCCTGCGTCTCTCTCCCCTCCCACCATATATAGGCTTCCGATTATTTCCCCCCAGATTTACTTGCCTTTGTTTTTTTTAAAGACAAATTTCATTTTATTTTCTACCTGCGTTTGTAACCTCTCAGCAGCTGCTCTGGTTAGTGCATTGAAGAGAAAGATGTTCTCTCCTCACCTCGCCCATCCCTCCCCCACCCCTGTGGCTCCGATCTGCTAGTATGAATAATGCAGCTGCTGCTGTATCTGCCTTTGTTCTTTGCACAGAGCAGATTTTCTGAGCAATACCAAAGGTTAGCATCTTTGAGGTGGTCGGGCTGTGGCCGGCATGCTGGGACATGCGAAGGTTGGCACGACGGGGGTCTCTGTTCTCTTGCAGCCGTCTCCCTGACCTACCATTTCAGGCTCTCGGAGGTCTGCCGCATCGCAGGGCGAGGTGGTGGGCGTCTGTCTGAATTATTCAGCTTCCAAAAGAGTTCAAAGGGATGCTGGCCCTGTTTCAAGTGACACTTCCCCACTGAAAATACATCCATCTGGAGCTAAACAAGGCAGGAATCAAAGGAAAGAAAGCCTACGTTTAACCCTGCTCAGGTCCTGAGCTTTGCTACTGTATCTCAAATCCCCTGCCTCTTTTTTCACTGTCTTTTTCTACCTCCTCTTCATGGCTGCCTAACCACTCTCCATTTTAATTCCTGGACCCATTCCTAAGCATCCTTAGAAGTCAATGGGATTGACAGATACTCAGCATGGAATGCCATTTGCATTTGCAAATTCATCTGCATTTGGCAATGCTTCGCACTTTGCAGGATTGGTCCCCTGTCTTCTCACTTCTTTTCTTTTCTTTTCTTTTCTTTTCTTTTCTTTTCTTTTCTTTTCCCCTTAGGGCACGCTCATTGCTTTTTGTCTCTCCTAGGGCAGGTTAGCAGTGATTAAATGGATGTTAGAGTCAGGGCCGGCTCCAGGCACCAGCTTACCAAGCAGGTGCTTGGGGCGGCCACTTCGGAGAGGGGCGGCACGTCCAGCTGTTCGGCGGCAATTCGGCGGACGGTCCCTCACTCCTGCTCGGAGCGAAGGACCTCCCGCCGAATTGCCACCGCAGATCGCGATCGTGGCTTTTTTTGTTTGTTTTTTGTTTGTTTGTTTGGCTGCTTGGGGCGACCAAAACCCTGGAGCCGGCCCTGGTTAGAGTCACTGAAGGTTGGTGTCCATATGTCTTTTAGTTGTATAAACAGAATCACAAAGTGGCTGCTTTTTGCTGCAGCCGGGAGGGATTGTATGTTGCAATGGATTTACTGTGCTCCAGGAAGACGCAGCAGAGATATGAACCTGCAGAATAAATTCTTCCCCTGGAGCAAGGATCCGCTTCTCATAAACATTGGAACACTAATGTGGTTACTGAGGGAAGCGTAAGAACATTAACAAGATCGGATTCCTAGTGAGACGAGCTGCAGGGGCTTTGAAGGACTTTGTAGCTGGGAGTTGCAGGAGGGGAGAACGTGAGCTTGCTGCAGAAAGGGTGGGCTGGCAAGTGCAGCATCACGAGCTGACAACCACCTGAGAAGCAGCATGTTGCAACAAAGGAGGCCGAGTTCAAGATGGAGCAGCCTCAGGAACAAGCACTCCATGGGCTGGCAGGGATTGATAACCATGGAGGGATGTACCGACTGCAGTCTGGCCGAAGACAGGATACTGGGTAGATGGACCATTGGTCTGACTCAAGATGGCCGTTTTTGTGTTCTTATGGTGTCTTGGTAACCCATGCAGCTGTGACACTGCTGTCTTTAGACATGTGGCACATCCCACCCTGGAATGGCTTTCTTCATCAGAAGCAAGATGGCCACAGAATGAAAGGGAAGGCTAAGCAAAACCCACCGTTCCTCTTCTCCCACCCCACAGGGCAGCTGAATGAGCCAGAGAAGTCTAAGGAACCTGCTCCCTCCAAGTCTAGCCAAGTGTTCCTGCTTATGTGTGGATGCTTTTGATGATGGAGACACAGTCACTATCAGGCCATGGGGAAAGGGTTAGAGTGTCACCCCATTCCCTGAGCGGAGAAGCAGACTGAACACCCCCAAGATTAGGCCTGTCAGTGATTCACTGCCCCAGAACAAACTAGGCTGGATCCTATGTGACATACCGGGGCACAATCCAAACTAGTGGGGGGCTGTGTCACCCCGATATGCAACGCTGGGTGCCTTACAATGCTTTGCTGTAGTAGCTCCCACCTGGGACGCTCACAAACAACCTGCCAGCATGCAAGCTACACCCTGAGTGTCTGTGGGTAACTCCTGCCTGCCAGCTACACCCTGGCTCTCACCAGCCTTGGTTATACTTCAGGGTGACCCCAGCATACCCCCAGTCCCAGATCTTCCCCCAGGAATGTGTGTTGTCTACTGCCCAGCCCTCTCCTGGAAAGTACAAATATATTCAGTCCATGATTCCTTTAAGGGAATAATATGACAGTTTATTATTTTAAATAGTTATCCAGACACTTCAACTTTAACACTCTGGATTAGATAAAACAGTAAAACAAGTTTATTAACTACAAAGAGAGATTTTACGTGAGTACAAGTAATTAGGCATAAAAGTCAGAAATGGTTACAAGAAAAATAAAGATAAAACGTTTACTGGTGCCTAACTGAACAAACTATATTAGATTCAAGCAAAATTTCTCACCACGTGCTTCCAGCAAGGTTCTGACCAGACTCTTCAGGTCAGAACTCCGCCCCCAAAGTCCAACAGCTGTTTCCTTTTGTCTTCTCAGGTGCAGAGAATACAGCGGGCAGGGAGAGGGGAAGGAGTGTCTTGGGGTGTCTGCCTCTTGTTTTTGTAGTCCTGTCCCTCCTTGGAGAAGCATTTCCAGCTGGGAGCAAGGTGACAGGCAGTCTAATGAAGAAAGGAAACTGTGCTGTTTCTTTGCTGATAAATAGATTTTTGTCCCTGCTCCCTTCCTTGCCAAAGAATGGCCACTTAGAATGTAATGATTCAGAATATTGGGAATCATTAAGAAAGTGGTAGATAATAAGACAGAAAATATAAATCCATGATATGCCCACATCTTGAATACCGTGTGCAGATGTGGTCACCCCACAAAGATATATTGGAATTGGAAAGGGTACGGAGAAGGGCAACAAAAATTATTAGGGGCATGGAACAGCTTCCATATGAGGAGAGGTTAAAAAGACTTTTCAGCTTGGAAAAGAGACTACTAAGGGGGGATAAGGTGGACTAAGTGTACTATAAGGTGGATAGAAAGCTGGCTAGATCATTGGGCTCAACGGGTAGTGATCAACGGCTCGATGTCTAGTTGGCAGCCGGTATCAAGCAGAGTGCCCCAGCGGTCGGCCCTGGGGCCAGTTTTGTTTAACATCTTTATTAACGATCTGGATGATGGGATTAATTGCACCCTCAGCAAGTTCGCAATGACACTAAGCTGGGGGGGAGAGGTGGATACGCTGGAGGGTAAGGATAGGGTCCAGAGTGATCTAGACAAATTGGAGGATTGGGCCAAAAGAAATGTGATGAGGTTCAACAAGGACAAGTGCAGGAAGGAAGAATCCCATACACCGCTACAGGCTGGGGACCGACTGGCTAAGCGGCAGTTCTGCAGAAAAGGACCTGGGGATTACAGTGGATGAGAAGCTGGATATGAATCAGCAGTGTGCCCTTGTTGCCAAGAAGGCCAATGGCATATTGGGCTATATAAGTGGGAGCATTGCCAGCAGATTGAGGGAAGTGATTATTCCCCTGTATTCGACACTGGTGAGGCCACACCTAAGAATTGCGTCCAGTTTTGGTCCCCCCACTACAGAAGGGATGTGGACAAATTGGAGAGAGTCCAGTGGAGGGCAACGAAAATGATCAGAGGGCTGGGGCACATGACTTATGAGGAGAGGCTGAGGGAACTGGGGTTATTTAGTCTGCAGAAGAGAAGAGTGAGGGGGGATTTGATAGCAGCCCTTAGGGGGGAGGGATAGCTCAGTGGTTTGAGCATTGGCCTGCTAAACCCAGGGTTGTGAGTTCAATCCTTGAGGGGGCCATTTAGGGATCTGGGACAAAAATCTGTATGGGGATTGGTCCTGCTTTGGGCAGGGGGTTGGACTAGCTGACCTTCTGAGGACCCTTCCAACCCTGATATTCTATGATTTTAACTACCTGAAGGGGGGTTCCAAAGAGGATGGAGCTTGGCTGTTCTCAGTGGTGGCAGATGACAGAACAAAAGCAATGGTCTCAAGTTGCAGTGGGGGAGGTCTAGGTTGGATATTAGGAAACACTATTTAACTAGGAGGATGGTGAAGCGCTGGAATGGGTTACCTAGGGAGGTGGTGGAATCTCCATCCTTAGAGGTTTTTAAGGCTCAGCTTGACAAAGCCCTGGCTGGGATGATTTAGTTGGGGATTGCTCCTGCTTTGAGCAGGGGATTGGACTAGTTGACCTCCTGAGGTCTCTTTCAAACCTAGTATTCTATGATTCTATATGATTGAGGTCTATAACATCATGACTGGTGTGGAGAAAGTAAATAAGGAAGTGTTATTTACTCTTCATAATACAAGAATTAGGGGTCACCCAAATGAAATTAATAGGCAGCAGGTCCTTGGGAGATTTTTTAGGCCAGTTTTAATTTCCTGAAAGGTTTGGAGAAGACTCTGAGAAGTATTCAACATTTAGGAGAACTATCTTCACCAAACCTCTGGACCTTTTGAGGTTCCTTCATCACTGGTCACATCAAGGGTGGATTAAAACTAAATTGGTCCCTGATCCACCAGAATTTTGGGACACCCCCACCCCCAAGCCCTTAAAATGGCACCGCTTCTCCTCTCCCCTGACAAACTCTCCCACCCACACAGGCCCCCCCATGAACAGCTCTTGCCTTCCTCCCACTCCTCAGTCTTTAATTTTCCTGCCAAATGAGGCAAACCAGCATGCGGCTGTCTGGCACCACTCAGGCAAGCTTGGCACCACCACATGCTATGCTGACAGATTCACTGCTGCACTCGCTCTTCCTCTGACTGTGGGGTCTGGATCCCAGGGAACCAAAGAAGTTGCCTTATTCCAAATCTTATTTTCAGCTTGAATTAGGCGTCAGCTGTCCTTTTCTCTAGGCTGTTGAATGACTAGGCTGTTTAACATACTGTTTGCTATTCCCTAGCAAGCCTGTTCTTGGGCACTGCCCTACATTCAGTAACAATAGCTTCCAAATTTAGCCTCCGCAGGGCTCATCCATCTCTCTCGGCCTACTTTATTTTTCCACCGAGAGAATTCTCTTCAGCCAGTGACCAACCCAGACACTGCAACATCTGCCTGGCTTGCCAGGCCTAGAAGGAAGAATAGCCTTCTCACCAGTTGTGTTTATACGGCTGGGCTTCATTCGGATGGGATTATGTTTTCCCACGCAGTGCTGCATGCCGTTAGCTTCCTGTGTGCTATGCTCTGCAGATTCAGTGCAACTCTTCATCAGTGGAAGGTCAATTCCCAGTTGAGGTGACGGAGCTCTAGGCATCTGAACTAGGTTCTGTTTCACAAACGCAAGGGGCGTTTGCATGCGCCCAGCTCATCTCTTTTTGGGCATGGGGTGGTGATAAAGCTGTTCTGCTAGGTCTGTGCTTCAGTTTCTCTCTCTCTCTCTGCTTGTACTGAGCATGGCTTTCCATTCAATAGCCTATGGCTGCCATCCTATTTTAGGAGCTGTGTTCTGATAATTTATGTACAGCACAGTTATATGGTAATTGTATTTAATAATAATTATTAATAAACAGTACATAGCACCTTTCATCTGAGATGGGTAAATGTTAATGTCCCCATTCTACTGACGGGGAAACGAGGCTCAGGGAGGTTGAAGGACGTGGCTGAGGTCACACAGGAAGTCAGGAGTAGCTGACCCAGAGAGGCTGGTAGGAAACCCAAGAACGACGGCCAAATTGTCCGACACTTGCATTTCAGCTAGTTTGCTCTAAAGTGGCAGAGCTAACCCTGAGACCTGCTCTGCAGACCCACGGAAGGAAGCCAAGGGTTTGGATGCTGTGACACAGTTTATGTCACTGCCAGAGGAAATTGTGGAAACCACATTGCTTGAAATATTTACAGCTAGCATGGATAAACCACTTGGAAGACCTTCATCAGGCAATAATCCCCTGTTGGTCCCGGTGGTGATTAGCTTAGCTTAATGGTCTCTTCTTTTCCTTAGCTATGATTTCCCTCAAAATGGCCATCCTGACATTTTTTACACCCTGATTTACTTTAATCTTCTACCCACCCAGGGGTTGACCCCCCTTTGTGTCTCTTCCTACTGGCTGGCTCCAGCAACTTGAACAGCCTGCTACTCTGAGCAAAAGAAGTGACTCCTTTAGCTCAAGTGGTTTTCATGCTGAAGGTCCTGGGTTTGCTCCCTGTTCATGAGTGTGGTGTCTCCATGTGATTTATTACAGATATATTCCATATGTAGTCCTTATGATGTTTGATTGTCTTGCATCCAAGCAAAGAGTTGAGTATGGTGTTTGCCACAGTGAGGCCTCCCAGCTGCCAGCCTCACTATGGCGAACTATGGTGTGGGGAGAACCTCTTTGGTGCCATGGTCTCACTGTTCCCCTTTGCTGGTGCCCAGCCAGCAGGGAGCCCCTGGGACAGGAGAGAGTGAGGTGGAGGAGGAAGCCGCAGGGAGCCATCAGGGACCATGTGGGGGGACAATCTGGCTTCTGGGAGCACATAGATGGACAGGGAGGTTGATGGGAGGCTGAAGGGGATGATGGGAATTTGAGGTAGCCTGAGTTAAATTATTCCAAGACTCCAGGCTCCCAATACCCCTCGCTCCAATCCTGTCGTTTGCCTTGGTAAAAGTGGGGTATGATGGGAGAAAGTTTTAGAGCCAACTGCATTGGGCTATGTAGATGGCTGCCTCCATCAGCACCTTGGTAACCTGGTACTGTCTTGGATCACCAGACTTAGGTGGAGTTTCTGCCCGGGGGGGGGGGAGGAGGGGACTTTTCCCTGTGTACATACCAGCTTACTCACAAGAGTAGATCAATGAAACCACCTGTGATATTTTGTTCCATCTCCTTGAACCACTCTGAGTCTGTCTCTGGTGCCAGCACGTTGAACTCATTTGCACAACAGTAGGAGAAAGAGAAGAGAGACACTTGGAAAAGAGATGCCAAACGAGATGAACAGGCTATGGGCCTTCCAATCCCTGGAGATGGTTGTCTCCAGCTCCAGCTTGCAGTCCATTGGTGAAGAAGCTGCTGCCCGTCCTGTGGATAGATAAGGGCTTTCCGTCTCCAGGGCTGTCAGTCTGGCATCCTTCACCAGCAGCATTAAATTCACAAAGAAAAAGAGCGAGGAAAAATCTCCTCTCCTAAAGTTAGAGCTTGGTGTGTGAAAGGCTAGATAGCCCTGCCTGCGTGAGTCACTGATGTTAGCTTCTCACCTCACACCTCCCCGGTGCGAGCACTCTCTTGTGCTTCATCTACCTCCTGCCCTATGTATGAGTGAGACCATGCTGCAGAGCATCCACGCACTGAAACGTAGAAGGCCACAGTCTGTGGAAACTAGCCCCACTGTGTGAACGGGGCACAATGCTGGGAATCGCCCTACAAGGAATAGTCCTGTCGGTTGAGAGCTGCTCTACTGTGTGGCGGGATGCCCGGACAGCTCTTTCCTGCTTTCACTTCTGTGACGCTGTGAGGGATTTTTGGTTGTCACTGGTGTGAAAATAACAATTTTGCTAAATAAATCAGAAGGTTTATTTAATGCCAGCCACCCCCGTCTCTGGGTCCTTCTGTGCTCTCACCTAGAGCTGGATGAAAATTTTCTAACACATTATTTTTAATGGAAAATGGCTTTTGGATTTAACAGAAATTTGTGAACATTTTGGGGTTGTCAAAAGCAGTTGTTGAAAACTGGAAAACTTGAGAATTTGTTGAGTTTCAGTTTTGTGCCAAAACAAACCAACAAACAAAGAAAAATGTTTAAGAAAATGTGTGTGAGGCGGAGTGTATTTTTGTTGAAAACTTTAATGGAGGGGAAAAATAATCTTCCCCACCCTGACTGTGAGCAGATACACGGGCATAGTCCTCTGTTTCCACCAGGCATCTACACTTCACCACCAGGAAAAACCTTTCCCAAAGTGCCCTTGTCTGCAGTCCAGGTGGCTTGGGTGGCTTGGCTTAATCATACCAGAGAGTCAATGAGAAGTGAATTGAGCTGCTCCTTCCTCCACAGCTTGTCCAAACTCAGCCAGCATTGGAGAACAGGAGACCTGGGATTCAGTCTTGCTCTTGCATGGGGCAGTGTTATAGCATATAACTTTAGGATTAAACATCTTCCATTTGTGGCTGAACCTGGCAGAGGTCACTGTACCATGTCTCCAGGGACTGTATCTTTGATAGTTGATGACGTGCGACTTCCTCTGCTAGTCAGGCTGGAGCCTGTCACAGCATCTAACCTTACAAGCGGGGTGTCAGTCAGCCTGGTTAGGAGCTACAGTAGGACAGTCTTGTGCCCTAGCACACTCATTCACGGCAGGATCTACACCCACTAGTCAATAGCCAAGAGCATATTAAACCCCACCTAGGGTTTACTTTTCCCTGGGCCCAGATTGTGACTGGGGGGGGGGGAGAGATGTGCAAGGGACCTCCCCCCACATCTTAGGCGCATTACTCAAGAGCCAAGAACATTCATAGTCCCTGCTCTCGGGAGAACTCAAAGACTGCTCTGTCCAGGCCCACTGCAGCGCACCTTGCCCAGAAGGGGCGCTGTTTGTGTGCCTCCCACTACTCTAAATCTCGGACAGGGCACGGGGTTAAGCACAGTCCTTCATGACCCTCTGCCTGGGACTCTGCAACACCACGTCACCTCCTACTCGGGGCTGTGTTTATCTGGCACAATCTAGTCCTGCATCGTTTGCAGTGGAACAACACCGTATAGCAGCAACCATAGCCCAGCTGGGCCTCCACGCACAGCAGTTTTATACGAGTACTGTCTCTGCCCCGGCGCTGTCAGATCTTATTCCTCCTCTCTCTGAAAGAAATCAAAACTGACTGGAGGTCCCACGGCCTGGACCGATGGGCGCTGAACCAGAAAGCAGAACATTAAAAAAAGACAGAGAGGAAAATCAGTATCCCTGCTGACACGTGCAGGTTTGCGAATCGCAAGCTAGATGCCCACTGAATACCAAGGCAGGCACTTGAGACCGGGAGTGACACAGCTGCTCCTCCACCTAAAGGATGGGGTCATGAGTTGTGCTGTGGGATGTGGGAGGGGAGAGGAGAGGCATAAGATTGAGATTGAAGAGCAGAATAACGGCACAGCTGATGGCAAGTATCAGCTGGTAGCCGGTCGCGCTGTGCTGTGAATCAAGCTCTCACTGTAGTCCCTTTGAAACGGGTCAGACAATTCCTCCAGACTAAGCTAAAGTGTCAGCTTTGACAGATGAAATGAAAATCATGAAGCTGCCTCGGGCACCTCTAATCCCCTACCCCCAGCCTTGCTGGTTTTTAACCATAGAGCATGTTTGGATAACAGGGTTGGATGCTTTGGATGGGAATCTAGAAAAGCACAACAAAAATTAACTGGAAGGTTGCGGGGACTGGCCAAGCTTGGCTCAGTGATGACTAACTGGGGGATAAGAGGATAATCTGTAAGTACTTGGAAGGTGTCAACACCAAAGGTCCAATCCTGATCTCCCTCACACCACTTTTACCCAAGTGTAAACTCCATTGGCTTCAGTGTAGTCACTCCTGATTTGCCCCCAGGTGAGATCAGAATCAGCCACAAAG
Organism: Emys orbicularis; assembly: GCF_028017835.1. Taxonomy (NCBI): domain Eukaryota; kingdom Metazoa; phylum Chordata; order Testudines; family Emydidae; genus Emys; species Emys orbicularis. Next base: position 19,234,003 of record NC_088700.1, on the reverse strand, counting down.
TGAGTGAGGGACTGGGCAGGGAAATTCAAAGTTGTGTTACTGGGAATCAATGAATTGAAACTGAGCAAAAGGAACTGCAGGTGAGTATCAGGAAAAGCTTCTAACAGTGTTGTGTGTTAGGCTGCAGAATAGCCTCGCGAGGGAAGTGGTGGATACACCATCACTAGGGTGATTTAAACACAGACTAGAATATAATGTGTAAGAGATTCCCGCTCTGGCTGGGGGATACATTAGATGACTCCGTGTTCCAGGTACTTTCTGGCAGACTCCTCTTTATAGTTCCGTTTTGACTATGGATTTCCATGTCATTTTAGCAGCTAATGGGACTTCCCGGATCCTCAGCCTAGGGTTGTGTGAGATGCTTGACCATAACTGCCAAGTGCCCACCAGCACTCTTGATTCAAGTTTGACTTGCATTTGTGAAAACTCCGCCCGGGCCCGTGAAAGTTCAGAGATGGGCTAAAACTCCCCATTCCGAATTCTAAAAGGCCGGCTGTGCCCTGATCACGTTCAGCGTGCTGTACGACGGGACTAGTCCTACAGGGAGCTCCGCTGTGGGATAATATTTTGATCTTTATTAAGTTGTGGTTCTGGGAAGAGCAGAGGTTTTTGTTTACATGCACCTTATTACGTAGTGTTAGCAGCAGTATTATTATTGTTTTATTTATTTGTATTGTGGTAGTGTCTCAGCGCCTCAGTCCTGGACTGGACCCCATTGGGCTAGGCAAACACAGAACAGAAAGCTTACAATCTGAGTATAAGACCTGAGACGGCAGGTGGAGACAGGCAGCTAGGGAAGCAAAAGGAAACAAAGGGACCGTATTTGTCAGTACACCTGCTACCTAACCATTGTCAAGTGTTTTGTAGGCATCCCGGCAAAGGAGAGTTTTAAAAGTAAATTTGAAGGAGAAAGGAGGAGTTGTTAAGCTGTCTTGACCTTGTGTGATACACGTTCGCTCTCTCTGCAGCGAGTTCGCCAAAGAGCGCGAGAGGGTGGAGAACCGCCGGGCCTTCCTGAAGCTCCGTAGGCAGCAGCAGATCGAACGGGAGCTGAACGGGTACTTGGAGTGGATCTTCAAGGCAGGTAAGGAGAGAGCCCTCCTCCTGCTTTGTCTCGACTTGCGTATGCTGTGACTTGGGCCACCTTGTGATGCTAAAGAAACAACCTTGTGTTGAAAAAATTAGGCCTCTCCCCCTTTTAAATAGCATTGAAACCGCAACTAACACTGCAGGGGACACTGTTCTCGCTGCTCCCTAAGTTGGACCCACAAAATATGCTTCTGCAAACAGATAACTGTGTGTTCAAAACAGACAGTTGCACATGCAAAATGGACAAGTGCTTGCAGTGACTCATTTTGTGCCCCTACCTGTCTCTTTGTTCATGCTTGTAACTGCTGTGTCTGTGTTTTACCATGCACAGCCTGGGTGCCTGAATTTGAAAAAATGACCTTATGTATCTCCAGTGGCTTCATTTCTTTCCCTTTATTCCTTGGATGGCTTTTACCCCCTCTGCAAACCCATCCATGGCTAGCTCTGCCCCTCTGTGAATTCCTCTGAGGCATTAACATTTGCTGGGATTTGAAGAGGCGATTGCAGTAGTCAAGACAGAAGATGACAGTCGCCTGGACAAGAATTTTGACAGTCTGGTCGGAGAGGAAAGGCTGAAGCTTTGAAATGTTAAGTAGGAGGAAGAAGCAGCAGCAGTTTGTATGGTCACCTGAACCCATTATTTCGCACTGTACTCTGTAGAGTGACAAGCAAAAGCCAATTGTATTGACCAAGATTTATTGAGTGTAACTGCTCAGCGGGAACTACCCTCAATTAGTTACCCACACTTTATCTCCTTTTTAATTCTGTGGTTCCTTAGCATTCAAGAAAGGAACCATTCACATTGCTTTCTATTCATAAATTGTCCCTCCATTTGTTTACAACTTTGTGCTACTTCAGATTCAAATTAATTAAAGGTTTATCTAGTAGCTAGAGCAGAGGATGCCTCCGTTCTAATCCCGTCTCTAGCTGCCTTGTTTTAGGGGCCCTTGTGACTACTTGGTCTCTCTGAGCTGAGCTGTAGCCGGAGGTGTAATTTCCAGCTCAGATAAAAATATATGCGCTAGCTTTGATGGCTCCAGCATGCTAAAAACATCAGTGTGCACACGGCAGCACAAGCAGTCGCTCAGCCTAGCCACCCTGAGTACTGTCCTATCTAATATCCTACGTAGGTACTCTGGGTGGCTAGCCCATCCCGCCCCTCTTGCTACATGGCTATATTTAGTATGATAGCTCAATCAAAGCTAGCGCGGGTATGTCTACTCCAACTAGAAGCTATACCTCCAGCTCCAGTGTAGAGGTACCCTCGGTTACCCCATTGGTAAAATGAAGATAACAACACTGTTCTTCCAAGGATGTGGCCTGGTTTTATTCTGATTGGTTAAAGAGCTTTGACATGGTCTGCTGAAAGGTACTGCGCAAGTGCCAGGTATTACTGGAAGTGGTTGTTTGAAAATTGAGATGCGTAAGTTGCAAAACATACAGTGAAATCTCTTCCCTTAAATTTGCACGCCACTGTGGAACCTCTCTGTGGGAATGTCTGGCTGCTGTGTCACTTTGCCCCTAAATGTCACATGAGCGTGTGGTACAAATGCTATGAGATGCCTATCGTTTCCATTTTTTCTAATGACATGTGACATTTAGAACTGCAAAGCTTAAAGGAAGTAGCTGAATCAGGGAATAATAAAACACTCCTACTGAGGCATTGTTGGAAATACAATAGCAATGTAATACAGGCTCCTAGTACAGCCTGAAGGAAGTTTCATGCAGCGGGAAAAAAATAGCTAGGCTGGGAAATCATTAAATGCAAAAAGTAGCATTGGAGGCTATGCTAAAGCTGAGAAATCAAGTGCTCAAAAGTCAGGTCTTGAAATCTTGGCCCTGGTGAAGTCAATGGGAATTTTGCCAGAACAAGCTGCTTCAGAGGAAGGTGAGAGAAACATATCGTGGACAGTCCTGGACCAACCAGCCCACATGGCTACTTAAGGAATGCAGAAGTAAGAATCTTGGCATTAGACCTTAGAGACAGTTCACTGCTGGTAAATCACCAAAGCAATGTAACTTTAACAGATGCAGAAATGGATTTACCTGAGGCTGCTTGAATGGAGGAGTTTATCACTTTGGCAGAGGCGTTTCTAGTTGAGGCATCTGAAACAAAGGTGTGCTTAATGGTGACATCCTTAATATGGGACTGCTTGCATGAGGTATACTTAATACAGGAAGCCTTAATTGAGGGGGTACTTAACAAATGCTTTCTTAACAAAAGGATAGGAAAAGAAATAGAAAGCGCTGGATTTAAATGTGCTGACTTAAAAATAAATTACACCCATTTTCTGAAAGCTTGAATTGATTCCCCCCCCCCCCCCCCCGAAATAGTGTTATAAAATAAGCTAGGTATTTCTAAGCCCTGCAAATGCTAATATTTCAGCTGGAATTTAATTAGAAGAGTGGTTTTGGTATTTTTAGTGCTTCCAAGCTTGAAGACAGGCAATTTTACTTAAACTTCCCAGAAGAGCTTACCTTGGGGCTGAGACTAAGCACTGATCGTTTTAGCTCAACGGAATTTGTTTGAGGAAGTTGTGAGTGACAGGAATAGAGGAGCTAGTGTGGAAACTGGATCTCAGCTCTGAGTGCAGGTTTGGGAGATAAGAGTTTGTTGCGGGAGGGCTAGGCCAGAGAGGAGTCCTGCATTTGGCTCTAAATGGGGTGTGATCAATCTCATCTCTTGGGAGGGGGGAGCCCAACTGTCTAAATTCAGCTCCTGTCTGTCTGTGACTGGGATGTGGGCGGTTGTGCCTCGGGGTTGGCACAGGAGTCATGGCTAGTGGTTAGAGCAGGGGATGGTAGCCAGGGAATCGGAGTCAGAGGCTTGGTGCCAGGGCCAATGGTCGGAGCCGGAGTCAGAAGACAGGAACTGGAGCTGAGGTTCGAGACTGGGGTTCTTGGTGTGAGGCCAAGCAGGATCGGGGCTGAGGACAGGGCAGGAGCAGGATCTATCACAGCTGGGGGCACACGCTTTGAGCAATCATTGAACTGCTGCTACATGTAGGAGCTGGTTTGCTGATTCTTTCAATCAATCAGACGGCATAGCCAATCAGGTAGCCTACTACAGGCCAGCTGCACTCATTAGGTTGCCAGGAGACTGGCTTTGCTGCCGGCCCCGATTCCTGACTCTGTCAGAGGTCTGTTTCCTGGTCCCATGAGCCTCCCCAAACTGGCTGATAGTTTCAACTCTCCAGTGAAACATCAAGTATCTAGGACCAGTCCCATGGAAGGCTTTGAATATCGGGGCAGACACCTTAAACTGGAATCGGTTTTCATTGTGGGAGCCAGTTCAGAGAGCAGAGCACCGGGGTGATGTCCTTGTGGTACCCCATGTTCAGCAAATGGGCTGCAGCATTTTGTACCAGTTGGAGCTTTTCCAGGGTATGGGGCTCCATTCTGAGATACAATGAGGTGCATTAATCAAGGCTGGAGGTTACGAGTGTGTGGATCACCATGGCCAAGGATGAAATGCAGACTCCTGCTCAGCTGCGGATGAGGCTGACTGCTTTTTACTATCATGGCCCTTTGGACATCTGGTAGCATTGAGGACTGCAAAAGGACCCCAAAGCTGCAGACCATATTAACACTCTGAGGGCAGGTGCCTTCAACAGAGAGGGCTTGTTATAGGGGAGTGGCTTTTCCTCAAAAAGCTTATAGCCTACATTCACAGGTGGTCCAAGTGAGAATCGCGAGCCACGGAGTGGGGAGAGGGGAGGAGGCGGGCACAAGAATAAGACCTTGGGGTTACTCATTCCAACATGTCCATGTCTTGATGGCTCCCTTGCAGTTTTGCGGGAGCGGATTTATATTTTTAATGTATGAACTCGCTTTGCATAGGCAACCCAGCGAATCTGAGTTTTTAGGAGGGATGTGGATAAGGAGAGGATGGTCGTTAGGCAGACAGATTTCAGGTGGGTGTTACATAGATAATGGGGCATTCTGAAAGAAGGGCCTGGAGGTGGACATGAGAGAAGGAAGCCAACATATAGGGTCTGATTTTACTTTCACGTTGGTGTAAATGTGGTGTGACTCTGTTCGGGTTAGCAAAGATACACTGGTGTAAAACTGGCATGCAAGGAGAATTTTCATAGATTCATAGATTTTTTTTAAGGTCAGAAGGGAACATCGTGATCAACTAGTCTGACCTCCTGCAAAACACAGACCACAGAACTTCACCCTGTAACTCCTGCCTCAAGCCCGGAACTTCTGGTTGAGCATATCTGCTAGAAAGAGACATCTTTAATCTGACTTAAAGACCGCACAGACTAAAGAATGAAGTCCATGGGATTTTTTAAATAAACTCTGTCCAAGGGTAATCTCTATCCACCGTTGAAATGTAGCCAGCCAATGGTGCACAATGTCTATGGATTGCATTGTTTTACAGCCCTAGACCCACAAACACAGTTCTCTTACCAACCACCACTTCCTCGGCGAATTCAACGCCAAGTGATATCTAGCTGGAAACCAGGGAAAGCTGTTGCTGTGCTGGGAACCTGCAGCCTCACTCACTCTCTGCTGGGGAAGGGTATTTTTTCTTTGGCTCAAAAGGAAGGTGGCAAGGAGTTTATTTGAAACTGTGCCCTTTAGGGGAATAAAGGAGAAGAGCATTGAGGAGACACCGATGTAATCCGTGAAAATGGTCTTGCCACTGCTGCTTTCTTCATTAAACTCCTCAGAGCTGTAGCAATTCTTAGGCTGTCATGCTGCATTTCTAAGGGAGCTGAGAGCTAGAACTTCCCTCTGCAAAGAGAAAAGCATTCGTAAGTCCCCAAATAGTCTTTTGAAGCCATTTCTCTTATCTTACAAGGACATGCATCATTTGAAAATGTTTTCGCTTTGGAGACTGAAAGTCTTACAATTCAGAGCGAATCAAGCCGCTTCTTGCATTTTAATTCCTTTCAAATCCATCTCCTAGCCACAGCCCTTCACCGCCAGTTCCTGTGCATTTCTTTTCCCCTGGAATAAGCGATCTTTGGGACGATTCATTTAACCTCTCTCTTCCAGCTCGTTGTCACGTGAGTCTCATGCTCCAGCATTGTGAGCTTTCAAGAGCATCAGGACGTAGCCTTTGTGGAAGATGCACAGAGACAGCAATCCCCTCACACAGCTGAGCCTAGAAACTGGATTAATTAAAGAGAGGCAAAGCCATGCCAGAGATTCAGCGGGAGGGTCGGGGTGCTCATTCATGGGACATGTGATGAGCCCAGATGAAAGTTTAGTGGGGTTCTCCTTATAGATGCATTTTTGTCTTTCATATTTACTAGCCCCGATAACTTAATTTGATTCTTCTGCCTTGTTGTATTTCCATTGCAGCTTTAATTCCAATAATCCAGCCTTTTCCTTGGCACGCAATGTCCTTTCTCTACATGACAGAGACTGTAGAGCCGTAGTCTCTCGGTTGTGGTGTCTGGCTTGCTAGCTTGCAAGCTCTTTAGGGAAAGGGCTGGCTTTATTTTGTGCCATGTCCAGCACCAAGCGTATTCCCAGCACTTAATTAGTAGCAATAGGTCTAATCTTGAAGGCAGCTATCACTATGGATAGTTAAGTGCAGAGAAATAGATTCAATCTGTGTAATGAGTCATTGAATCTATTTCCCCATGTTAAGTATCCTCGTACCTTCTTGTCAAGTGTCTGGAATGGGACATCTTGATTATCACTACAAAAGTTTTTTTTCTCCTGCTGATAATTGCTCCTCTTAATTAATTAGCCTCTTAGAGTTGATATGGCTACTTCCACCATTTCATGTTCTGTATGTATATATATCTCCTTACTATATGTTCCATTCTATGCATCCGATGAAGTGGGCTGTAGCCCACGAAAGCTTATGCTCAAATAAATTTGTTAGTCTCTAAGGTGCCACAAGTACTCCTGTTCTTTTTTCATATTCTTTGTTTCAGTTGCAAACATGAAGTTTACACTCAAATCCAAGCCAGGCTGTTGGATTTTAGTTTTCACTGTAACTTAATGTATCTAGCTGTGTGAAATAAGGCTCAGAGAAGCTACAGATAAAGCCCTGTATTATTACGGTATGCAGTCCATCGTCCAGCCAAAAGAAGATCGTTCTATATTGTACATCTACTACTCCGTGGCTCGTTCAGAAGTAAACTGGACAAAGTGACAAGGGTTCCATTACTTCCCTTGGGAGACTGTTCCACAGCCTACGGGACCTCACAGTCACGGACAACTCCTTTACTTAATTTGTCCCAGTACCTCCCATGTAATACCCCTTTCTACAACGTTAAATTATTCCTCTTCCTCATATTTCAGAAATATCATATTCCCCTTGCGTTGTCACTTAGCCATATTTAACTCTTGTCATCTTCTCCCTCCCCACCCCACTCCTAAACATTTCTGCAGCTCCTCTCTCAACTGTCCAACTTGTGCGTATCTTTTGGATACTGAGGTGTCCAGTGATGTTGCAGGTGGAGTCACACCTGAGCCATCTAGAAAGGCACTTTCTACTTTCCTGTTCTGTCACGTGATGCCTCTACATATGCACCCAAAATTATATTGGACTCATTGGATACCTTGTAAAACTGCAGACTGATCTATCATTTGTTGTTTGCGATCACCTGCCAGTCTCTGTCAGCACCTCTGCTTCCTGGAGCTCTCCCTCCCGCTGACTGAATGTCTCTAATTATTTTTCACTCAGATGCATTAATCTGCATTTTCCCCAGTTGAATCTCATTTTGCTCTTTTCTGCCCATATTTCTAATCTCTCTGTCCCTTTGTATTATTTCTCCTTTCAATTTTGTGTCTTTTCATTAGTGTAGCAGCATTCACTACCTCTTCCATATAATTAATAAAGATATTTTAAGACTGTTGTTAACATCCATCTCTCTAGTACAGGGGTAGGCAACCTATGGCACGTGTGCTGAAGGTGGCACGTGAGCTGATTTTCAGTGGCACTCAGACTGCTCGGGTCCTGGCCACTGGTCCGGGGGGCTCTGCGTTTTAATTTAATTTTAAATGAAGCTTCTTAAACTATTTTAAAACCTTATTTACTTTACATACAACAATAGTTTAGTTATATATTATAGACTTATAGAAAGAGACCTTCTAAAAACATTAAAATGTATGACTGGCACGCGAAACCTTAAATCAGAGTGAATAAATGAAGACTCGGCACACCACTTCTGAAAGGTTGCCGACCCCTGCTCTAGTATCTCTCTAGATAGCTCCCCCAACTAATAGGTTCTTTGCTGTGTGGTCTGTTTCTTTAGCCAAATCTAAGATGATTTAAATTGTCTTTTCAAGTAGGATTTTGAGATACTCTATCAGATACTTTACTAAATCCAAGTGCACAGTTATGCTTAAGAATGTAAAGAAAATTACAATTTAGAATGTCAAAGTCTTGTGAGGTTCACCAGTCCCTTCTTTAAAAAACCCTTTGAAAATTCATTACTGTACAGTAATAAGCCAAAACACTGTAGAACTATTTATACAAACCCTGGTCTTTTGGCTTGTTGCTGTAGAATACTGTATCGTGTAGTTTCACGTGGATGGAATTTGCCCTATTCTCTAGTAAGTTAAAGCACCACTGGTTCCATGCTTTGGCTTCAGTCAATACTAGGTTCGGACATTACTGGAGAGCATCATCAACTCTGCCAATTTTGGAGACAAATCATATAAATATGGAAAACAAAACAAGTTTTTTCATGTGTCTTATGTAGTTTTAACTGTGTCGACACAGTGGGTGAAATCCTGACCCCACTGAAATCCATTGGAGTTTTGCCATTGACTTCAGTGGAGCCATGATTTCACACAGACGAGTTGCAGATCAGTGCACAAGTGCCTTACGTCCTGGCATTGATGAGTGAGTGTCTCAGAGACATGGTAATGGCATATGGCCTCTTTCACTGCTGGTATGATGGCTCGAATTTGACCGAGAGCGATGGTACTACAGTATGTGCTTACGCCTATGCAGATCTTGGGTCCAGGTTGGAGTGGGTGGCAGCAATTGCTCTCCAGATACTCTCCACTGCAAGCAAGTAGGTGGGGACTGGGCAGAGGGGTGTTGGCAAAGCCAATGCTCTGCCTTCTTACTTGTCTGAGGAGGTGGCTCGGTGAGAGGGGCGAAGCAAGCTGCAACCCTTCTAGGGTTTTCATAACTTGCTTTCCTTCCTGAAGCAAGAAGGGCGCAAGGGAGTAATTACGACTCTCGGGGCTGCCCCTTACTCAATGCTGAGTCTAAACACTAAGTCTAGTTGGGCGGTACGGTGAGCTAATGCTGTGGCAAACGGCCACGCCCACTGCCTCCCAGTCAGGAAGCTTTATGATGAAAATGCAACCGATCCAGGGTTGAGCACTGCTGTTTCCCTTTTGCAGAGGAGGTGATGCTGGCAGAAGAAGACAAGAATGCCGAAGAGAAGTCCCCCCTGGATGGTAGGTCGTTTTGCCTTGTACTTTTCCTCTTGCACTAGAGGAGAGGTTTATACGCCGTATGCGGATGTGGTTTTCACTGTGACCTAGCGGATACAAGCGCCATATCTTTGCATGCAGCTGAAAATTCTGATCCCAGCCTTGGAGCAAACCCAGCTAAAATTCCCTCTTCCTGTGTAGGACTTCTTCAAAGTTTCAGGTGGACAATCAGCAGCTATGAGACACGTCGTTCTGGGATGGGGCGCCACCCCTGGGATCTGCCAGACTCCCAGTGTAATTGTGGGGGTCTGGTGTGCACAGGGCCCCCTACCAGCCTCTGGGTAGTGTGGAGGGATGTGTCTACTTGTAGCCTTGAGGGGAAGGCTTCAGTGTGGATGCCAGCAAAAATAAATAAAGGCAGGGCTCGAAATGAAGGCTTTCAAAAGGATTTCACAAAGAGACAAAGACCCCTGTCACTTTTAAGCAGTAAGACATAGCAGGGTGTGGTGATCCTATCTAATCTCACGACTCCTAGGGGCCTCATGTTAGCAGGAGAACTCGAGGGATTAAGATTTCCGACACAGGTGCCGTGAGACTATGGAGAGTGTTTCCCCCCTGCCTCTGACATCAAACTCTTAGGATGTTACAGACAGTGAACATTCAGTTAAAGACTCTTCCCTCTCCCTTTTCTGACCATCTTTCGTCCTCCTGTGTCTCCTCCTTTCCCCTTCCCGCCCCGTCCCTCCCCTTCTCTTTTTTTGTTTCTCCTCCCATTCACTGTCAGGGAGGGCTGCCTCCGAAGGGCCTATTCAGCAAGGCACAGCACCGGCGGAGACTGGCGGCAGCAGCTACAACAGTGAGTGGATTGCAAATCAACAGGGGGTTAGGTGGCACAGTGGGGTGAGACTTTTTGCTTGTGACCTCAGATCCTGAGTACCACAGGTCACTAGGAACAAGGTTTATCTGAATCCTCCATGGCCACTGGTCCACCATGCGAAAGGATCACAAAATCTGGCATGCTTTGGAGTGGTTGGTGATCTGCACGCAGGAGAGGCCCAGGAGTGGAAAAGCAGGGGGTTTGGCAGGTCAGGTTTGAGGTGCTTCGGCAGAACTTTGGAGTGGGAGGGAAGTTTTGCACAGTGCTTGGCTGTAGCCGGTGCTGTTGGTTGCAATGAGCGCCTGGTTTGGAGGAATAGCTTTACAAGAGCGGAGTTGTGTAACTAAAAGAGAGACGGAGTTAGGCCACAGAATTCAGACCCAGATATTTAATGCCCCAAAGCTGGGGCCTATTGCTTCACCTGTATTAAGTCGGTATATGCAAAAATTGGATCCAGATCCCAGTTCCGATTAGAACCCTTCACCCTCCAGAGTTCGGATACTTGTGAATCTGGGGGGTTGCTGTGAGCCTATATCTAAAGTGAACTATGCCATCATTTATAAGAAGGATTTTGATGCTGAGGAGGTGCTGCACCCGTTATTCAATCATAGCAATGCAGCTGGTGTAGGATAAGGATCCCCTGTTCACATTACCGTAAACCCCAATTATCCTCAAGACAGTTCTGACATAGCAGATTTCCTGTATGTCTCCAGTGGACAGTTTGTATCACCACACCATGGAGTGTCTTACTGCTGGTATCAAATGGTGCTTAATCATGATATTGTTTTTAAACTCTTATCAAGACGGTATCAAAATATTTTCTGATAGTTCGCAAGGTTCCAAGGCAGGTGGTCTAAGGCTCAGAGCAGGGTTTGCGAGGCAGCAATTCCGCTTTGCCACTGACATGTTCAATGGCCTTGGGCAAATCAGTTAATCTTTCCGTGCCTCGGTTTCTCCATCTGTAAAACAGGGATAGTGATATTTACCTACCTCACAAAAGGGGTTGCCGGGTCAGGCTTATGTTTTCAAAGAGTTTTGACGTCCCCAGATGGAAGGTATTGTAGAGTGGGTGTCATTAAAAAGACATTCACCATGGGATATTATCTGCTTATCCATGGTATTTCCTGTGCTTAGGGCAACATACGGTGGCAAACTCTCTCTACTGGAATAGAGTGAATGCTGACATTTTAATGGTGCATGCGGTAGAAAAACAGAGTATCAATATGAATATGTTAACAGATAATAGCACTACTATCCCATATCTCATCATGGCTCAATTAACCAAGGCAAATCTCTCCTCTGCATATACCTTTGTTTAACATAAATATCACTCCGGTAGCTGTGCTGAAATGAACAATGGTGGCAGTGCCCTGCCTCCGAGCTCTAAGAAGCTACCAGATATTTTTCTTTCCCGCTGTCTTTTCTTGCCACTTCAGTCGCATTGAGACGTGGGTGGACAGAAGTCCTGCCTGGCAAACTTTCGAGATTTAGAAGGTTAAATAAATAATGACCCTGACATCAAAGCAAGCAGAGGCCACCGTACAAAGCAGTAGGTTGATCCATTTGCTACGGCTTATCCATGTATGGCAGCTTTTAGTTGGCATTGGGAAGTAAATATAGGCCCTGGCGAGTGAGAGGTGGAGAGAGGATCGACTACACAATGTTTATGGTGCTTTTTTTTTTTTTTTTTTTAATTTGCATGCAGTGTTGAAAAGAGCTACAATAAAGAAGAGCAAAAACGACCTGATTCATGCTGAAGAGGGGGAGGACCATTTCACAGACATTTGCTCCGTTGGTGAGTACTGGCCCAGCATTCTCTGGCGGTGTTAAGAACTCGGGCAAAGTGCTTTTGTGTCACACTCCTCTGAGCCATTCCTTTGTTTCGACAGACTGCACTTAATTGCTGGAACCCAGGGACATTTCAGCATCTGGTCCTTAACCAGCGTGCAAGGGAGTGGGAGGGGAGCCAGGAGCTCTCCTCCACCCTTCTGCACTCCTGCTTGAGAGCCAGATACAATCCCAGTCCTTGCCCTTACAGAGCCCTTGGAGGAGTCATTCCTGCATCAGGCACAATGTCTCTGGGACTCCTTCTTGGGGAATGCTCCTCCATCCATACACCACCCGCTGCGTCAGCCTGGGCCTTAAAGTGCTCTCTAGCCTCATCTGTTGTGGGGAGGCGAGGGAATGGACAACAATGAACAGTGTTCCCTGTTGGACACATGGCTGACTTCTTTAGAGAATGGCTTGTATTCTGGATGGGCACAGGGAAACCCTGGACTGGACGTCTCTGCTAGTTCTATAACCTTTGCCCTAGCAATGTCTCTTGTTGCAGATCTCCACATTGTTAAGCCAGATGTGGAGATGAAGGGCTGCGCACAGATGGTCACCCCATGCTCACATGCATAAATCAGGTGCAGTGTGCACCATTATATACCTGTCCCAGATCCTTTCCGTGACCACAGCATCTTCCAATACGTAAAGCAGGAATGTGATAGGGTCCAGAAACCCTACTTGCTTTCCAGAAAACAGGAATGAATTCTCTGCTTAGACCTCACACAGGTGGACAGGGTGGAGTGATGAGACAGGGCTGGAGGTCTGCAAGCTCAGGCAGCTCTCTGCTGCTTGAGCACCAGCAGAGGGGAAGGCCTTTGAGATGGTAAATTTCCACCTCCAGTGGTGGCCAGGCTGGACTATAGCCCCAAGCTGCGAACATGTCCTGATTATTTTCTGGTTAGGTATTATTTTCTGGTAAATCATTTTGCCCTCTCCCCTCTAACTGTCCTGAATGAACCCCCTAGGAAGAAACTTTGCTGAGTGTGTCTTGATTTTAGTTTGCTTCTAAAGCAGCAGCTGCTCTCAGCCAGCTTCTAATGCATTACCATGCTCCCACAGACACTAAGGAGCAGCAGATCATGAGCTTTTCATGATGCCCATTGAAAATGGAAGCATAAGTGGTACCTGTCCATGTGCACGTACAAATGCGAATGCACCGTGCACACTCACTTCCACTCTTCGAAAATTTGGCACTTAACGGGCTGAGGGCTTGTCAACATGGCAAGTGGCTGCTTGGCAAACCAGGGTGTGAATCTAGAGCACCCTAGCTTGCCCCACAGTAACGTCCCATGTGGTCGCTGCTATAGCGCAGTGAAAGTCCTGAAGTGCGGCTTGGCATACAACTAATTGAAAGTACAATGAGCCAAGCTGCGCTCTGGGACTTTCACTCACGGCCGGCTCTAGGCACCAGCAAAACAAGCAAGTGCTTGGGGCAGCACATTTCTAGGGGCGGCATTCTGGCGCCGGCCATCATAGGCACTGACTCTGTGTCATGGAGAAAAAGTGCCCCCGCTGCCCCAGCTCGCCTCCGCTCCGCCTCTCCCCCCTCCCTCCCAGGCTTGCCGGGCGCAAAACAGCTGTTTCGCACAGCAAGGCTGTGAGGGAGGAGAAGCCGAGTGGCGGGGTGCTCAGGGGAGGCGGCGGTGGTGGAGCGGAGGTGAGCTGGAGCAGGGAGCAGTTCCTCTACCCCCCCGTTACTTCCTGCGCCCCCCCCCACCCAGCTCACCTCCGCTCCACCTGCTCCCCTGAACGCGTTGCTGCTCCGCTTCTCCCCCGTCCCTCACCTGAGAGGGAGGGAGGAGAAGCTGAGCGGCGGCGTGCCCAGGGGAGCAGGCGGCGCGGAAGTGAGCTAGGGTGGGAGGTCGCGGGGGGGGGGCCAACAGGAAGCAATGGGGGGGGAAATGCGGCACCCCTGGGGGAGGAGGCGGGGCCGGGGATTTGGGGCGGAGCTGGGGACGAAGGGGGGGCACGAAAAAAAGGGGGGGGCGGCCAAAATTTTTTTTGCTTGGGGCGGCAAAAATCCTAGAGCCGGCCCTGCTTTCACTCTGCTGTCGTGTTGTCCACATGGGATGCTACTGCACAACAAGCTGGTGTGCTGTAGAATCACACCATGGCTCGCTGTGCGGTTACTTGCTATGTAGACAGGCCCTAAGAGATTCAAAGGTTTTGGTTTTTTTAACTGAGCAGCGGATCATTCCAGGTGAGTGCTGTACAGCGCATTGGTGTGACTCTGTAACCCACCATCACATCCCCAGGAATCCACCCAGATTAGCCACAAAGCAGTTGAACTGTTCAACCTGCTGAAACTAGTAAGAAAGTTTTGCTGCTGGAGAAATCAGAGCATCATTGTGTGTGTGGGGGTGGGGGTGGGGGGTGGGGTGGAGTTGCTGTGTGGGTGGCAGGAGGTCCACACTGCTACAGCATTCGCTTATTGTCACGAGGACATATAGGGAGCTTTTAATCCATTTCTAAGGCCTGGTCTACACTAACCCCCAAATTCGAACTAAGGTACGCAACTTCAGCTACGTGAATAACGTAGCTGAAGTCGACATACCTTAGTTCGAACTTACCGCGGTTCAGATGCGGTCCACCCGCGGCAGGCAGGCTCCCCGTCGACTCCGCGGTACTCCTCTCGCCGAGCTGGAGTACCGCAGTCGACGGCGAGCGCTTCCGGGATCGATTTATCGCGTCCAGACCAGACGCGATAAATCGAACCCAGAACTTCGATTCCCAGCCGCCGAACTAGCGGCTGGGTGTAGACCTGGCCTAAGTCCTCTTGGGCTCCAGGAACTTGTGCCCCATGAGCAATTCTCTGCATCTAGCGCCTCACACAGCAGATCTGATGGAAGCAGCAGCACTTGCACTCATGGATAATCTGATGCTGAACTGAGACCCATCTATTGAGTGTATGGTCAGGAAAATATCTGCACTGCCCCCTTTTCTGTATGACTGGTTCCCCCGGTTGGGGAGTGTGTGTTTGGTAAAGCAGGGCACACGGTGGAGAAGAAGAAACAAATACAGCAGAGAAAACAAAAAGTGCTGCAGGCTGTGGAAGAGATATTTTATCCTCCTGAAATGCATGAAACTCTGCATATCATAAATAATCAAAACCTACTGGGGTTTATGGACAAAGTGAGGATTTAATGTGGGTTTTTTCTAATATTTTCCTTATGCTATAGTAACATATTTCTCTGATGTGACTTAAAGACCCTAGAAGAACTAACAATCTAATTACAAAGTGTGATGTAAATGTGCTGACCAGTGCAATAGTTGCACTGATGAGCCTCTTGCCAGCTGTTACCTGCACAAGTTGCTTTGTAATTCAATTAAAAGTGCCTCCAGGTACCTTATAGTCACATTAGAAAGCTGTATAACAATAAACATCAGTCACAGTGTGCTTTCTGAAAGAATAGTTTAATCCACACTTTCATTTTCTCCCTTCTCTTTGTGTTCTTTCTGTGCTGATAAAACCATAATGGTAGATCCTGGCTGCTTTATGATAGGAACATTAGGTGCTGGAATGGACACATTAGCACTGGAATATCCAGCCAGTTCAGCACTCTGACTGCCTAATGTCGGGTGTGATTTTCCAAGGAAAGGGCAAAATTCTGCTCAGAGGCACATGGCAAATCTGTATTCTCTCATTGGTCCAAATACCACTCTGATTTACACCGGGCTAGGTTCACTTCAGAGAAGTTACTCCAGCTTCAGACCAGTTGAACTGAATGCAGAATTTAGTTATCTCAGAGCGGTGTCCATATGAAGAGCGGTAGGGATGTAAGCGGAGTGGGAATATCCGTGTGCAGATCTCCTGGGCAGCTTTGCCAGCAGAGGTTTGCCATCGGTTCCTGAGAGGTCTGTATTTACAGAATAACATCAGAACTCGGACACAGCTTTCTTCTTGGCCTCAGGTTAATTCTGTTGCCTTGAAGGGCAATATAAACAGTGAGAAATTCTTCAGCACGGAAGGAAGTGTTTTAAAACAAATAGCACACCAGGCATTTCTAGAGTGCCCATCCCTGTAGGGTGGACACTTTAATCTAGAATGCCTTTCTTCTTTCAAGTGTCTATTTTTAAACATCTGACTCTTAATCAGGATTTCAGACAAGATGTGAAATGCAGCCATGAGAGGCAGAGCAAATGCCCTAGAACACTGAGGTCAGATCCTGCCCTGTGCTGTGCGGGCGGAGGAGGTGAGAGAGGGATGTAGGGAGCCTTTTCCCGCAGCACAAGCACTGGGGCAGGATCTGTGCCACGCAGGGTATTGGGAGGAGACACTGGCTAGCACTTCCCAGCTTCAAGGGGATTCAGGCTGCCAGGCTAAGGGGTGGGTCTGAGGCTCTGCCCCATCCAGCTAGCCAGCCTGGGCTGCTGGGAGCAGAAGGCACTAGCTGAGGTTGTATCTTTCTCCTTTCTGAAGGAGAGATAAAGGGGGCTCAGCATTACTTCCCTGCGCCCAGGCCAGTGCAGTGATGGAGGGCAGGGAAGCGATCATGTACATTCTCGGTCCCAGCATTCCGGACCGCCAGCGCTGGATTGCACAGGGAGATGCACACCATGCTGTGACTCGCACTGTGGAGCCACAGGGTGCCTGCAGCCAGCTCCACGACACTCGGGCTAGCTGGCGGGGGAGAGGGAGTTAGACTCGTGTCACAGATAACCGAGTAAGTGCCATGCTGCCCATAGCTTTAACCTGGCCAGTCAGAGCTCAGGATTTAAGAGATTAGCTAGGATTTTTCAAGTTATTTACAGGGGTTGCAGGGCCGGCTTTAGGCCAATTCCCCCAATTCCCCCAAATCGGGCCCCACGCCTAAGAGGGCCCCGGGCCCTAAAGAAGAGCGCCTAACTTAGGCACTTTTTAAATTTTTTTACTCACCCGGCGGCGGTCCGGGTCTTCGGTGGCATGTCGGCAGCGGGTCCTTCACTCCGCTCCGGGTCTTCAGTGGCATTTCGGGGGCGGGTCCTTCAGTGCCACGGAAAACCCAGAGCGAGTGAAGGACCCGCCCCCAAAGTGCTGCTGAAGACCCGGACCGCCACCGGGTATTCGAATCAGGCCCTGCACTTCCTAAAGCCGGCCCCTGAGGGGCCGGGTGCCCAATTCACTTGGAAAGGCAATGGGACCTGAGCATCTGACACCATTAGGCTCTTTTCAAATCCCAGTGTTAATCCATTGGGATGGTCTGGGCAAATCGGTGTCTCTTGCAGCTCATTGTAAATATGGCCACGTTTGTGCTTAGCTGCATTTCCAGAGAGGGGGGAGGTTCTTTGGTTCGGATCCTCAAAGGTATTTGGGCACCTAACTCTCAGTCATTTCTGTTAGGCATCTACATACTTTTGAGGATCTGGGCCCTTTGTGGTTGTGATTTCAAGTTTCCCCCTCCCCCATTATCTTCCTGATTTTAGTCTGATGATAATCCCTTGTGTCCTCCAATGCCCAGGGTCTCCATTTGCCCGGGCCAGTCTGAAGAGTGGAAAGAATGAGAGCTCCTCGTATTTCCGGAGGAAGGAGAAGATGTTCCGGTTCTTCATCCGGCGCATGGTGAAAGCACAAAGCTTCTACTGGATCGTCCTGTGTGTCGTCACCCTGAACACTCTGTGCGTCGCCATGGTGCATTATGACCAGCCGGAGGGGCTCACCACTGCTTTGTGTAAGTGTCCGGGATCAGAGCCATGTTCCATCCGGTCCTCCCGCTCCTGAGTGCTCTGAGCACTAGCCCCACGTTGCCATTAACACCTGCAGCCTTGAGGGCTTTTTGTAACTTCTTATGCCCATTGCAGGAGGATTTTTGGGGGGGCTTGTGGATTGGGAAAAAACATTTACTTGGGTCCTTCCCAGCAGCTTTATAAGTTTCTCGAGCTGTCTTCACCTGTGGCTGTCCAGAGAACCTCACAATTCAACCCCCACCCAGGAGATGTATAGCTTGTTCTCAGATTTTCCCTAAGTTCAATACACTAGGCCATTTTTTTATAGTAAAACATATGAAGATAATATAGACCCTGAAGCCCACTTGATATCAACTTGTGCAATGGACAGTTCCACTTAATAGAAACAGTATTCCCTGCACCAAAACATTTTACACTAATTCAGTCCAATTGTGCCAATGAATAGCAAACCCTCTCTGAACATGCACTTGTACAGAAAGTGGCTTTCCATGAGAGCACTTGCCTTAATAAGCCAGGCGTGGCCAATGAGGAGAAATGTAATAGTACCCTCCAGCGAATCACACTGTGAAAATATGTCCAGTACACATATAAGCAACAACACAGGACAGGTGGGTGATGATATCATATGCCTACGCATGTTAGATGTGTTTTAGCCCGATGCCTTTGGTCACCCATTAGTATGGGCATCCAGTACTGTATAAAGGCCCTTGGAGTGTTATTGCTTTTTTAAAGTGTGTAATGTTGTTTTATTTTGTAATGAATAGCCAATGAATCCTGCTCTCTGCAATTAGATCCTTTATACAGTTAAACTCTTCCTCAGCTGATCGCCTTCTTGCTTTCACAATGCCCCTCCCCCCCTTTTTTTTTTTATAAAAGTAGGAGCGGCCCTGCTCATCTAAAGGTTGCAAGATTTGACCCAAAACCTCCCGAGAAATTGCAGTTTGGATAAACTGAGAATTTAAGCATACAGTGACAATGAATTCCGGGCACCATCAATTTCTCCCTGAGAGGTTGGGGAGGGTTGAGTTTATTATGGGGTGGAATAACAGAGTTGCATTGTCTGTATGTATCTGACAAAGAATTCAAGTCAGATGACTAGACATTGAATAGAAGATGATGTGTTTTAAAACCTAGCACAGAGTCAAAGCAACTGCTGAGCAGAAGGTCAGTTGTAGGGCCCTGATTCTGGCCTCATAATGGTTTAAAGATACGGTCAGTGAAGATATACCGGTGTAAAATGTTTGTGAGGGAAATTATAGTCAGATCCTCGAAGTTTAATTCTGTGACAGCAGAGCTCATGGATAGCATGAATGTGAAGGTGGTAATGGAGTCTTAGACTCCAACAATTTAGAGAGTTAAACAGCATTTCCATATCCTGTAATTGAGTTCGCCCACGTACTGTTCTGTCCCCATCCTAGAGTCCCTCTCTGCAGAGGGATATTGTGAAAATGACGCCGTATGTCGGACTGGTCAAATTGCATGATGCACTTTCCAAGATTTCCCTATGTCTTTGGAGCCCTTGTCCCCAATCCTGCTCCAACTGAAGTCCCCTGCAAAACTCACATTGGGATCAGGCCCCAGATCTTCAGCTCTTAGGGTGACATTTTCAGAAGAGCTCAGCGTGCACGTGCAGACGAACATCGCACAGCAAGCGCACACTTACCATCCGTGTAGAACCTATTGGTGAACACTAAACGTTCCTTAGTGCACTGCAGGGTTCACGCGGACAGTTAGTGTGCAGTCTGCGGACGTGCTGTAAATCTGTATCCCGGCTTGCTGTGCACTAACTGTTCATTTAGACAAGTCCAGTATGTTGGGTGCTAATCTCGCTATATGCATCAAAATGGGAACTGCTGAATGCGGAGCACTTTTGAAAATTTGGCCCCCGGTTGTGTAGGCTGCACCTTTGGAAACCTGGCCCTTAGTGTGCTGCAGTTTCTTGTATTAGAAGATCAGAGAAGCTGGAGGTGGACTCTCGGTACAGTTTGATCTGCTTCATGCTTCTGGGGCTCAGTCTGGCAAGGTAATAAGTACACTGGCCCGGACTAACAGATCAGTTAAGCAGTTGCTTGATTTTAAGCATGAGTAGTCCCATTGGGTGAAATCCTGGGCCCGTTAAAGTCAATGACAAAATTCCGTTTGACTTCAATGGGGCCTGGACTTCACCCATTGAGTTTAATGGGGCTGCTTAAAGTTAAGCATGTGCTTAAGTGCTTTGCCGGATTGGGCCAGAATGCTCAGCACCTTGAATGATCGAGCCCTTGCGCCAATATGTGGATTATCGATTCGTGGCTCATGGGCAAATTTTTCCAAACCAGAAAAAAAAAATGAAATAAGATGTGTAAAACAGAATAACTTTTAGGAACTAAGTCTTCCTATCTTAAAATAATTAAAAAAAAAGATTAACTTTTGAAGTCTTTCCTTTCCCACAGGCTAAAAGGGTGAAGCTACGGGTTACTGTATCTTCAAAGAGCTCCTGCTAATATTTACTAAAATATTTAATAATACCAGGTAACTGAAAGCTATAATGAGGGTTGGGTGAAAAGGAGAAAAAAGTCCTTTCAACTCTTCTGCTCTCTCAGGATTTAGAGGGAAAATAGAAACAGACGACACAGGCAATCAGTCCTACCTATTCTTTTTCTGAATTAAACAGCAGAAATAATAGATTAGAGTAGCAAAGCAATTAGAAATATCAGGTTTAGGATTTCTTCTCCAATTAGGAGTAAATGGCTAGAAAAATGTTTTTAAGTCTTTCATTCTAACCAGAAGATTTCCAAGTTTGCTTTCTGGAACTGTAGAAATGCAGTAACATTTCTGAGGGAATGTTTAAATAGGAATGTGAGCTGAAATCCATTTCATTTTGATATCCAAGCTCGCATTGAAGGAATGTTCATGTTAACTGGAATTAAAGATGCATTTCCTCGTGGGGAGAAAAAAAATCTAGGATAAAGGTGAGAAGTTAAGGGTCCAACTTATCTCAATGGGGGCAATACGGGGCACACTCCCACCCCACTGAAATGCGCATTTTGCCACGACAGCAGTAACTGTCGAGAGGAGGAGTCTACCAGAAATGACCTCCTATTATAAGACAGAGGCCAAGTGGTTAATGATTTTGGATCACTTAGTTCTGGGTTCCCAACTTGAGACACCTTCAAGCGGCCTGATTTTCAGAAATTCCCCAACACCTGCTCTCTGAAAACCAGGCTCCTTTGCGGAGTCTGAAATTGAGCACCCAGAAATGGAAACACCCAAAACCACAAGATGCTTTTGAAAATCTTGACCGGGTGCTCTAATCTGTGCATTCAGGATGCTACCCAACTGGGAATCACAGTTGACCCCTGTGATTGATTGATTTTCAATAGGAACAGCAGAGAAATTCTTTTCTCAGTCACATCTGTTCCTTGACTCTAAATATTCAGTAACTTTCCAACCAGAGATGCTGTTTCTTCTTTCTGTCCTATATAGTTTTCTGTGGTTTGCACGATCATTTCCTATGACACCTTCATTCTACCATTTGCAGGCCAGAGATCTTTGTATAGTTTCCCATGCCCACAAATACATCCCTGGGTGGTGCTAAGGAAACACCAGTGGAAATGGGCCACATGCTCTAAGAAACAGCAGCCTGACACATTCTTGGCATGGGACTGTAGAAATTAGAGGTGGGTCCCAAGCCAAAACTCTAGATCTGAACACCCACAGACTTGGTGGCTGTTCAGATCCATGCGTGAGCTTTGCGTCTCTAGCCTCTCTCTAGTTAGAATATTATAAGCTGTGTAGACTGGTAGATGGGGATTGGTCCTGCTTTGAGCAGGGGGTTGGACTAGATGACCTCCTGAGGTCCCTTCCAACCCTGATATTCTATGATTCTATGATTGATTCTATGATTGGTGACAATCAGAGAAAAGGAGCCTTGGACATGGAGAATGAACCTCAGCCATAGGAATTCTAAGAGCAAGTGTCATAGTTTGTAATTCTAGCCTCATTTCATAGGCTGGAGAAGACGATGTTTCAATTAAGGAAGGGTACAGTGGTTAGATGAACCTGAATCTTGAGATGAAATTCCAGCTGAGCTCAGATCCAACATTTTCTAAAGTTCAGATAAGCCTGGTTAACTCCTTGTTCATAATTTTCATTTGCTTTTGCACCTCCTGTCTTTGGCTGAGACCAGTAGCAGGAGTGCCACCATGCTGTGTGCAGTATTTCCAGCCTGTCATTTTCAGACCAAAGAGCTCCGAAATGATTAACAAACCCTGCTCTTCCTTTAAGACGGTTCAAAGCTTCAGAAATGCAGATAGAAACTTTTCCAAATGTTAGGGGTGATCAGATCTGGTGTTTTTATTTAGGCCTGTCTCTGCACTGAACCATAGGCACTCTAATTATCCTTACGTCTAATGGTGAATGAACCCTGGATGTAACAGGGTTATATCGAAGAGTGTCAGTGACACTGAATGAGATTCCACAAAACCAGGAGATTTGAAATATCTCATTGAAACACACAGCAAAATCCTTCGCCACAATAGTGAGAGGTTTAAAAACCGTCCTTAAGATTAATCCACGAGTGAGTCTCTCTGTAAAGGAGTGAGACTTGGAAGGCCTGATGTAGAACATGAGAAATGTAACCGCCTCTAATTATATTGTTTCCTGGAGGGCACTTGTAATTGAACTTGAAAGGAGTCTTGTGAACTGCAATGGGCAGGAGTCCAAGGAGTGAAGTCAAGTCTGGGAGGGTCTGCAGCACCTTGAAACTCAACCAGGCACCTTCTAATTCAAGTATAGCTGTCCCTCCGGGAAGCATTTAATTACATTACAAATATATTTTACTTAATGAATAGATGGTGAGAGCCTTTGGGTCTGCATTGATTTTCCCCCACCCCTGTTCTTTTAACTTTTGTGTTATTGAAATGCTCTGATTAACTTTCTCTGCTTGATATTTCCTATTGTCTCCACTGCTTTGAAACAGGAACTGTAGGAGCTTTAAGAAATTAATTGGAATATTTGTTTAGTTTCACTTTCGTTTAGTAGCATCTGTGTTCTGTGAATTCTTTGGACCCAGGTCCTCAGTGAATAGCAGCAGATATCCATATGCCCCCGGAATCAATGGTCCACTGGAGAAATAGCCATTCCCTCCGGGATGCAACTGGGTGACTGAGCAACAAAATGGCAGATGAAAGTCAATGTTCATAAATGCAAAATAATGCATGTTGGAAAACGTAATCTCAACTATTCATACAAAATGATGGGGTCTAAATTAGCTGTTGCCACTTAAGAATTAGATCTTGGAGTCATTGTGGCCAGTTCTCTGAAAACATACACTCAATGTGCAGTGGCAGTCAAAAAAGCTAACAAAATGTTAGGAACCACTTGGAAAGGGATAGATAATAAAATAGTAAATATCATAATGCCACTATATAAATCCATGGTATGACTGCACCTTGAAGACTGTGTGCAGTTCTCATCACCTCATCTCAAAAAAGATATGTTAGAAATGGAAAAGGTACAGAGAAGAGCAACAAAAATGATTAAGGGAATGGGGCAGCGTCCATATGAGGAGAGATTAAAAAGACTAGGACTATGTAGCGTGGAAAAGAGATAACTAAGAACATAAGAATGGCCATACTGGGTCAGACCAAAGGTCCATCTAGCCCATTATCCTGTCTTCCGACAGTGGCCAATGCCAGGTGCCCCAGAGGGAATGAACAGAACAGGTAATCATCAAGTGATCTATCCCCTGTCGCTCATTCCCAGTTTTCGGCAAACAGAGGCTAGGGACACCATCCCTGCCCATCCTGGCTAATAGCCATTGATGGACCTATCCTCCATCAATTTATCTAGTTCTTTTTTTGAACACTGTTATAGTCTTGGCCTTCATATCATCCTCTGGCAAGGAGTTCCACAGGTTGACTCTGCATTGTGTGAAAAAATACTTTCTTTTGTTTTAAACCTGCTGCCTATTAATTTCATTTGGTGACCCCTAGTTCTTGTTCTTCTTAAAGAAGGAGTAAATAACACTTCCTTATTTACGTTCTCCATACGAGTCATGATTTTATAGACTTCAATCATATCCCCCCTTAGTCATCTTTTTTCCAAGCTGAAAAGTCCCAGTCTTATTAATCTCTCCTTGTACGGAAGCCGTTCCATACCCCTAATCATTTTTGTTGCCCTTTTCTGAATCTTTTCCAATTCTAATATATCTTTTTTGAGATGGGGCGACCACATCTGCATGCAGTATTCAAGATGTGAGCGTACCATGCATTTATAGAGAGGCAATACGATATTTTTATCTTATTATCTGTCCCTTTCCTAATGATTCCTAACATTCTTGTTGTTTTTTTGACTGCTGCTGCACATTGAGCCAATGTTTTCAGAGAACCATCCACGATGACTCCAAGATCTCTTTCTTGAGTGGTAACAACTAATTTAGACCCCATCATTTTATATGTACAGTTAGGATTATGTTTTCCAATGTGCATTACTTTGCATTTATCAACATTGAATTTCATCTGCCATTTTGTTGCCCAGTCACCCAGTTTTGAGAGATCCTTTTGTAACTCTTTGCACTCTGCTTTGGACTTAACTATCTTGAGTAGTTTTGTATCATCTGCAAATTTTGCCACCTCACTGTTTACCGCTTTTTTCAGATCATTTATGAATATGTTGAATAGGACTGGGCCCAGTACAGACCCCTGGGAGACACCACTATTTACCTCTCTCCATTCTGAAAACTGATAATTTATTCCTACCCTTTGTTTCCTATCTTTTAACCAGTTACCAATCCATGAGAGGACCTTCCCTGTTATCCCATGACAGCTTACTTTGTTTAAGAGCCTTTGGTGAGGGACCTTGTCAAAGGCTTTCTGAAAATCTAAGTACACTATGTCCACTGGATCCCCCTTGTACACATGCTTGTTGACCCCTTCAAAGAATTCTAGTAGATTGGTGAGGCATGATTTCCCTTTACAAAACCATGTTGACCCTTCCCCAACAAATTGTTGTTGAAATTATGTTGTGTCTGAAAATTTTGTTCTTTACTATAGTTTCAACCAGTTTGCCTGGTACTGAAGTCAGGCTTACAGGCCTGTGATTGCCAGGATCTCCTCTGGACCCCTTTTTAAAAATCGGTGTCATATTAGTTATTCTCCAGTCATTTGGTATAGAAGCTGATTTAAATGATAGGTTACAGACCGCAGTTAGTAGTTCTGCAATTTCACATTTGAATTCCTTCAGAACTCTTGGGTGAATCCCATCTGGTCCTGATGACTTATTACTGTTTAGTTTATCAATTTGTTCCAAAACCTCCTCTAATGACACCACAATCTAGGACAGTTCCTCAGATTTGTCAGCTAAAAAGAATGGCTCAGGTTTGGGAATCTACCTCACATCCTCAGCCGTGAAGACCGATGCAAAGAATTCATTTAGTTTCTCCGCAATGGCCTTATCGTCCTTGAGTGCTCGTTTAGCATCTCGATCGGGGAAATATGTTAGAGGTCTATATGATAGAGGTCGATAAAATCTATAAAATCATGACTGGTATGGAGAAAGTGAATAAGGAAGTGTTATTTACTCCTTCACATAACACAAGAATCAGGGGTCTCCCAATGAAATTAATAGGCAGCAGGTTTAAAACAAACAAAAGAACGTATTTCTTCACACAACGCACAGTCAAACTGTGGAACTCATTGCCAGGGAATGTTGTGAAGGCCAAAAGTATAACTTGGTTCAAAAAAGAATGAGAGCCTAGCCTAGATGGTCAGCGATGCAATCCCATGCTGTGGGTGTCCCTAAGCCTCTGACTGCCAGATCCTGGGACCCGATGGCAGGGGATGGATCACTTAATGTTTGCACTGTTCTATTCATTCCTTTTGAAGCATCTGGCATTGGCCACTGTTGGAAGACAAGATACTGGGCTAGCTGGACCATTGGTCTGACCCAGTATGGCCGTTCTGATGTTCTTATGTTATGAAGAGATCTGGAGAAGGCACTGGAACTTTTTGGATGTTTGTGGAACATTTTCCAATTTTTCTCCTCTGCAGAGAAAGCTGATCAGTGTCACACAATGCTATAAATATTATGGGTCTGCTATGCAGTTTCTCTTCTTCAAAGTGCAGACCTTTGTTTAGTGGCCTAGATGAAATAGGTTGCAGTTCCCAGTGGACAGGTTTGCTTCATACAATCACCCACCATCACTGTTTGCGTTAATTGCCACTGTCGCTGGCATTTTCAAGAGGAAGAGATTTCTGATCACTGACAACTCTTTAATCTAGCACAAAAAGGCATCATGAGAGCTAGTGGCTTGAAGCTGCTGTTAGATAAAGTCAGAGTAAAAACAAGGCACATGTTTTCAGTGAGGGTAATTAACCATTGGAACAACTTGTTTAGGCATGTGGTGGAGTTTCCATCACTTGCAGTCATTAAATGAAGACTGGATGCCTTTCTAAAAGAGATGCTACAGCTCAACCAGAAATCATGGGCTTGACGCAGAAGTTCTGTGAGATTCTATGGCCTGTGTTATGTAGGAGATCAGAAAAGATGATCTCAGTTATCCATAGAATCATAGAATATCAGGGTTGGAAGGGACCTCAGGAGGTCATCTAGTCCAACCCCCTGCTCAAAGCAGGACTAACCCCCCCAAAATATATCGAGATATACCTATCTCATAGAACTGGAAGGGACCCCGAAAGGTCATTGAGTCCAGCCCCCTGCCTTCACTAGCATCCCGGCCTTAAAATCTATACGTCTATGAAAGAAGACCGAGGAACTAATGGACTATAGAGACTGAACTGTCCTTTCACTTCTCTAGGTAAGTTTGGCTGGGCAGCGTGCAGGGAAGTCTCACATTGCTGCTGTCCATGTTGTTCTTTGGCTCCCACCAATGGAGACTGACATTCTCCAGGACTGTCCATCTAATACCTCACACCTTCCCTCAATACGCTTTACGAATGAAATTTTTTTTTAAAAGGCTGAACAAAAACATTATTATTACTACTATTATTTTTTGGGAACTAGGGAACTCGATCAAGATATTTGGGCCATCAGGGTCTAAGAACTCATCTCGTCTGTTTTCTTTTGTGCGCTGCAGTGCGCTTAACCAAATGCATTATGCAATTAGTTTCTTGATGGTATCGTATTTGCCTTTGAAGTAGAGGCCCAGCTCCCTCTGGATATAAATATGCAACATTTGCAATCAAAAGAAAAAGGGTTTCTGAAACACGCATGTTTATTTATGTCTGCTGGTTATTTCAAGCCCGCTCTCTTCAAGAAGAGAGGGAGGTTTGGACTTGGGGCTCTTTTCCTGGTTAGAGGTTTCCACACGGGGAAGAGCAAATAAACCTGATAGTAGCATCCCCAACTCCTGCACCTAATGACATCAGACTTCCAGACAGTGCGGAAATGGAATTAATTTGTTGGTGATTGACAAAAAAGAGCCACTAACTACCTAATTCAGACAGATGGGGCAAAATGATACCAGTGTGGCCTTTGCCAGCAGCATACATTTTAAATTAAATTAGACTATTTGTATCAAACTATTTTCCCTTTAAATTGAATTACAGAATGCTTCTGTTTAAGGGAGATTAAATTAAATTTAGGGCCTGAATACCAGGAGGTCCAAACAATGAAATTGCATTTTCAATTATATGGGCAGAACCATGTCAGAAGAAATCCTGTTTTGGATCCGTCAGCCAGAGAAGCTGATTCATTCTGAGTTGCTCTCGTACTCAAAGAGTTAAGTGCTTTCGTTTTTCTCTGCCTCCTTGCTTCCGCCCTTCCTTTATTGCCTGCATATGGCCTCTTGGTGCCAGGGCCCGTGGCAGCTGGTCACCATTGAGACACTGCTGACACTGCCAGCTATGATCTCTGGAACCAGGTGCCACTGAGTCTAGTTCTGGACGCAAGGATCACTAGCTCTGAAACGACATTTGGTTTCTTCTCTCAGGGGTGCAAAGAGGAGATCTGGAGCAGGCACTCAAACTTCTTAGCTGTTTCTCTGACTTTTACATCTGTTACTCCCATTTCTTGCCATGTACCTTAAAAAAGCCCAGATTGATCTGTCTGTCTATCTATCCATCCAGCCAATCTGTGTTGTGTTTTTCTATATATGAATATCTAGGGTGCTAGATAGTTCTCAGCCCGTGGTAGTTTTATCTAGTGGGTAGGGCATTGGATTGGACTGAGACTCAGGAGACCTTGGTTCTATTCCGGGCTCTGCCATTGGCCTGCTGGGTGACCTTGGGCAAGTCACTGCCCCCTCTCTCTACCTCTAAAATGCGGATAATGATACTGACCTCCTTTGTAAAGTGCTTTGAGATCTACTGAGGAAAACTGCTATATAAGAGCTAGATATTAGAATACCTACATAGAAGGAGTCTCACACTGAGCCAGGACTTTTCTCCAGTGCGACTTCCTGGATCCATAGCTATTTTTAAAACGTTTGGGGTAAATTTGGTGCTCTTGAAAGCAAGAAACCAAGAGCTTTGCCTAGAGTTAGGTAGAACAGGCATGTGGATGCAAATTCCCTGACCTGCAGCTACCCTTGCTGCTTCATATCTTGCCCCCTCATAGGTAGAGACTTCTGCCTGTTTCATAGCATGTGGTGGAACAAATATCCATGAGGAAATAGAAGGATTCCACTAAACTCATTCCACTTATGTCCTGAAGGCCACATCCTTTGGTAGGGCTGAGTTCTGCTGAGAAGGGAACTGGAATTCTGTTAACGGGCTAAGGAGAGTTCGAATCACAAAGCTTAAAGGGCAGCTGTAGACAAAAGAGTGACTCTGTAAATATGACATGTGAGTTCCATATTCTATATCAGTTTTTATAATGTATTTACCGCTGTTGCATACAAACACCTTCCAGCTGTGCATTAAGCATCGAGATTAATATCTGTCATGTGGTTTGTTCTTCTCTCATCCTTTCCCCAGGAGGAGAACTGTGTGTGCAGTGGAGTGTTCTGTTTTGGTAGAGTTTTGTTTTTGATGTTGCTTTTAAAAAAATGTTCCCTGGTTATTCCTTCTCAGTGACCTCAAGATCCAAGCTGCTCAGTTTACGAAGCAAACGGTAGTTTTTTCTATAACTGCGACTCCTGCAAATTCAATCTGGGATTTGAAAAATCCAGCTGGATTTTTTCTGCCCCTTATGTCATGATAGGTGATTAAAAACTTTCCAATCAAAAACGTACCTGGCTGTTTTGTTGGTGATGCATGAGGCAGAATGGTACCCAACTTGCTGTCTCCGAGCTGTGTACGTTCTGCAGGGATAACAAAAGGAATCTGCTTTGAGTCAGTAGTAAAGTCAGCACCTTGGACACTGAATGCGCACAGGGTGCAGGTCTCTTGAATTAGGTGGTATCATTTTTACATATGGTAAAATTTGCAAAAGCACCTAAATCTCATTTTCAAAAATGCTTATATCATTTAGGCACCTATGTTCCGTTGACTTTCAATAGGACTTGGATTTCTAAGTGACTTAAGTGTGTTTGTGACTTAAATCACTGAGGCTAGGTCTACACTACCCGCCTGAATCGGCGGGTAGAAATCGATCTCTCGGGGATTGAATTATCGCGTCTCGTCGGGACGCGACAATCGATCCCCGAATCGACTCTCTTACTCCACCAGCGGAGGTGGGAGTAAGCGCCGTCGACTGGGAGCCGCGGAGGTTGATTTTGCCACCGTCCTCACAGCGGGGTAAGTCGGCTCCGATACGTCGAATTCAGCTACGCTATTCGCGTAGCTGAATTTGCGTATCTTAAATCGACCCCCCCCCGTAGTGAAGACCTGCCCTTAGTTATCAAAGTGCCATTGAAAGTCAATGGAACTTAGGCACATAAGTGACATAGGCACTTTTGAAAATAGGACATAGCTGCTTGTAAAAATTTTACTCATTGTCATTTTTAAGACCATAATCACACCTTGAAAAAGGTGATTTTTCAGCTATAGCATATCTAATTTAACCAATTATCTAAAGGGACTTAAAGGGACTCCTTGTTTGTGCTAGCAATACTTAGGATCACAGGTTTGTGCTAGCAATACTTAGGATCACATCTTTTTGCATATTTGAGCAAACTGGGTAAACTGCACATGATACTGTTAGATGCAACCATTGGAAGAATTTATCAAGGGGCATGGTGGATTCTCTATCCATGACCATTTTAAAATGAAGATTTGATGTCTTTCTAAAAGATCTGCTCTAGGAATTATTTGGGGAGAAGTTTTACAGGGGCGCTGGAACAATTTGTATAGTGGGGGCGCTGAGAGCCATTGAACCAAACTGTAAACCTTGTACATAATGGAAACCACTTCAAGCCAAGGAGTGTGGCAGCACCCCTAGTTCCAGCACATATAATGCTTTATAGCCTGTGTTATACAGGAGGTCAGACTAGATGATCACAATGGTCCCTTTGGAATCTGTGAATCTACCACCCATTTGAAAGAGTGATTGACAGGTCTGTGTAATTGTACATATGCAAAATATTATGGGTGGAGTTAAGGGAGGCCTTTATAAACAGCCCCTCACAAACCTCTTTCTCAAAATGCTTTTCCTAGAGGTGGACAGGATTTCTCAAAGCTCACATACCTAACTTCCCACGGCAGAGCTGAAACTGCTTCCTTTGTGCTTCTTGTACGATGTGCCTCCCATACGTGTATGCGGAAATAATTGTGTGAAAGGGTACTAAAGCAGTTACCTTCCCATTGCAGAGGAGTTTTCGCCCAGCAGGAGGCAGTCCATGCTGTGAAGCTGTTGCACTGCGTTATCTCAGCCTAGCAGGACCTCATTAACTGATTCAGCCTCTTTGCTGGCTTCTAGATTTTGCAGAGTTTGTTTTCCTGGGTCTGTTCCTTACTGAGATGTCCTTGAAGATGTACGGACTGGGGCCAAGAAATTACTTCCACTCCTCGTTCAACTGCTTCGACTTTGGGGTAAGTTGACATCAGCTACACAAACCAATGTGGTGTGGAAGCCCCTCCTTTGTTGAGTGATGTTATATGTTTATCAGTGAGTGCAAAGGCAATGATGTCCCATGGGCACATTTTACAGAGATTAGTTACTCCTCTCTCACTTCCCTGTATAAATCAAGTGAACAGTGAGATACAATGAGGAAACATGCCAGTCTGAATACACTTCCTCTAGGAATTGCCTCCTAAGAAACCCAGTAGCCAACCAGAACTGTATGTCTGTGGGAATTGTTTTCTGCTAAAAGCCCACATGGAGCCAGTTCTCATCAGCAGCCTCACTAAGTGCTCTAATACCAGGAGATGCCATTTTCAAGTTAGGGGTGTGTTTGTGTTTTAAATCATGTTTCCCTTTGCTCGGATTCCCTACCATCCTGTGGGTGACTTCCCCTCACGATACATGGGCAGTGAGTTTCAAAGTTCTGTGTCCATAATGAGGCGTATATAATAAAAGTGGCATGTTTGGGGGGAGATGCTGAGCATATGCCATTGATGTAAACATTTTTGCTCAGGCCCTCTGGAAAGACAGGACACTTCTATAGGTGTCTGTGGATATGGGTGTCTAACACAATGGGCTACATTCTGCCTACACATAGGCTTACACACCTTCTGTTGTCTTTAATGGGAATTGTGTACCTGGATCCTAAGAGAGTATCTGGGCTGCAATATTTCGTGTCGCTGGCACTCAAGATGCAGTCACCACCATAAAGGTTAGAGAGGGAAAAGAACAGCTGGGGCATCTCGTGTGTCCTCCAGCCAGTCTGAGGTGGACTTTACGTCTGACACCTTGGACGCTTAACTGACAAGATGCTGCGAGTGATTCCCTTCCCCCTCTGGGACTGAACTCACTGTTTCTGCACCGTTCCTCGACTGGGAAATGAATATTGAGACTCACTCCATTTCCCCTTTGGCAGGTGCCCACATCACAAATTCCACTCTCACAGCTGACTCTAATCAGCCCCTTTGTTGGCCATCTCAGCAGGGAGGCCAAGGACCGATTAGGCGTAGAGCCTGGACTAACCCCTTCTCTCTAGAGGGGGGCTGTTTGGAGCAGAACAAGGTCAGGAAAGGTGTGGTGTGTGTCGGGCAGCTGGCCGGGCTCCCAGCCCAGGAAGGACTAACACCATGCCACTCTTTCAGGAAACGGTTTATTAATTAAGATTTTAAAAGCCTCGCGAAGTCAGACAAAACAAAGCTATTCCCCAGACCAACACCGCCCCCGCCCCCTCTCTCAGGGCCAATCATAGGAGCCAGCCTTCCTCCTGCAGCCCCCCTCAACCCCAACTGAGCTTTCTCAGCTCTTCATTGGATCACCTGACCTCTTCCCAGCTGGGGCTGACGGGCCCTAGAGCCCCTGCTGCTTAACGGGGTAAACCACCCTGTTACATGTGGGAAGCATCAGGTGTACTTTGCGGGGCTGGAAATCCCTTACCTTTCACTGACACTGCGAAAAGAAACCAACAACAACAACAACAAACCCCTGACACAACATATCAAATATGCCTAAACTTGGCGATTTTCATGCTAAAACGTAACATTTAGGGCTAGCTGTGCGGACACCATCCCCCAGTTCTGTGGGAGCAAACTGTCATGCAAATAATTGTGTGTGTGGCATTGCATCTGCAACTACTTGCACCCACAGTTTAAGTCACCTTGATGGCTACATTCCTGATTTTGGGATGTAATCAGGGACTTCAGTGAACATCACCTGAACTAAAAGCAACAAGCTGTTGTGGGCATAATTTTGTGCCTGCAAAAACGAAGGTTCTGCTACGGCTGGACTGAAAATTTGGTTGGGATTTTCAAAGACTTCTAAGGGAGTTGGCCAGGGCCGGCCCTAGACCAACTGGTGCCCCAGGCGAGGAGCTTGTTCAGTACCCTCTCCATTTGTTAAACTTTTGAATACCTTATTTTTTTTATTGCATTTGTAGCCCATTTCATGACTCTGATGCATGATTTGCATGCGTGATTTATCCCCGTCATATAAGACGATAAAACTTGCTTACTAGGATCTGTAAATCTGTATTTAGTCATGCTATATATAAGCAGTCTGGAAGGTTCCACAAAGATCCCAGAACATTCTAGGAGGTTACTAAAAACGAATCCACATACGGAATACCTGAAACATTTTACTTCAAACATTCTATTTTCCCTTTTGTCGCTAACAACCAAAACAGCACTCTGAGCCTGGCGCCCCCCAAGCCTGGCACCCCAGGTGGTCACCTGGGTCACCTACCTCTAAATCCGGCCCTGGAGTTGGCACCCAGCTCCTATTGAAAGTCAACGGGAGTTAGGCGTTTAACAACCTGAGACGCCTTTGAAAATTCCAGTCTGTGTGAGCTGTGTCAAGAAAATAAGCCCGTTTTGTAACACTTTAATTTGGCTTTTAATTAACCTAAATTTATCACTGCCTCATTTTTTGTCAAGTTCTAGTGAAAGATGCTGGATTGATGTTCTCTATCCCCCACACAGGTACTGCATGGGCCACAATATGGCAAGCTTCACCCTCACTGCCTGCTAATTTCCCGTCATTTATTTCATAAAAGGCATTGTTAATCAGAATGCTCCACCCACAAGGAACAAAAACTTATACCCGATCTTGTGGGATGAATTATTTAAGAATTTTATATTAAACACAGAAGAAATCCACTGGGCTTTTGTTCATGCCATGCTGAATGAAGCACTGGTAATAAGTTTCACAGACTGGGATTCCCAGGAGGGAGTGGGTTTTGAGCACTTTTCTTATTCTTCCCATTTTAGAGAGTCCATTGGGAACCCACCACTATCTATGTTTCTTCTCCCGCACCCACCTTCCCACTCCCCAAATTAATTCCGTTTCTTCACCCCCTTTGGAACAGTACACAGTTCTGTAGTCAGTTTAGTTTGACAAACCATTGAGATGAAACAGTTCAAAAGCAAAGAGCGAAACAACAAAACAGAGACATTGGCCCCGGGGAGGGGTCGTCTGGTGGAGTCTTGTGTGAAGTTACTCCCAAGAGGTCATTTTAATATGGCAAGAAAATTAATTATCAATTTAAAACTCAGAGGGTCTGGGGGAAGGTTTCACTGATGCATGATGGATCCCTAGAAAGGATACACAGTGGAGGAGAGGAGAGTTGGGTTCTGCTCAAAAGGAGCTGGAATGCTGTACACAAATGGTGTTTTCAGGGTGTCGACAATCTCATATCATCACTCTGGTGTGGTAACTGGCACAGGTCTGTCTATTCACCTTGATTTTCTGTGAAAATTGCATTCCATGGTAGAAATAAGCCCCTTGTGCATTTCAAGGCAATTATTGTGCTTCTCCATCGCTAAAGTGTCTCAACCTTTGGTCTTGCCTGAAGCTAGATATAAAGGCTAAGAAATGCTTGTCTTACCTTATTACCTAAACAGTAACCTAGCGTTTATATAATTCCCCTTTACTATAATGCATTTTTCATTACTATAATTTCTCCCTATTTGCACTACATTTCATTGAAAGTCCCTTTGAATCTTAGGGTTTGTACTATTGCATAGCTGCCAACATTTTAACAAAATATGTCCAGAGACAATTCTGTAAATATCTCAAGGCCGGGGGCTGCTGAATGGTTGGATGCGAACTCTAGTGGATTTTAAGGATTTTTATTTAACTGCAAGTATCTTAATTAACCAGCATTTTAAAGGTTCTGATCAGAGAGATGCTTCCAGTCGATTTTACATCATGATAATACTTAGCTCCTATACGGTGCACACTCGTGAGCCCAGCTGTGCCCTTACTCATGGGAGTAAGGGGGTGTACGGAGACACTTCACATCCCTGTGGGGGCTGCCCATATGCACAGTTTGGGGATGGGCACAGCTTCTGCCTGACTGCTATCCCCAGTCTTGTGCAAGTGGGCACTGGTGGGGAGTGGGAGGAGCCTTGGCTGTGACCTCACAAGAGTCACAATACACCAGCCAACACACAGAACTGGTGCAAAGGGGGAAGCAATCTGCACCACCCGAAGGGCTCATGTATGGTGATTCTGCCACCACAGCAAGGGAGAAGCAAACAGCAGACTGTGACTTTGAGTTGCCGTCCTGCTCCGGGGCAGTGCGATGACATGCCGCCCCTTTCTCCGGCTGGATCGCACATTTACAAAATTAGCACCATTATGTCTGAGAGTTTGGGCTTCCTTGCTGTTTCCTTGATTATGCAAATTATACTGGCAGCCCCTATTAGAATCCAATCACAGGGCAGGAGCTGTCTCCTCTTTGGTCCCTAGCCCTTGTGGGAGGACCCAAAGCCCCAGCCGGTTATGCAACCATTTTCCCTTTTAAAATGGCTTGTTCTTGCAGGTGATAGTGGGGAGCATTTTTGAAGTGATTTGGGCAGCAGTGAAGCCAGGTACCTCATTTGGCATCAGTGTATTGAGAGCTCTTCGACTGCTGAGGATTTTCAAAGTAACCAAGTAAGTCCAGGTTCCTTTTTCGCTCCCTTTGGCTATTTAGCTCGACATTGCCCGCTTGCCTTGCACACTCCTGTTATAAAGCCATGTAGAATTCGGGCCCCAGCAGTAACTTCTGCTTCTGTCCATCCCCCTTACACTGCCAAGCATGAACTGCGATTATCGGATGTGAGTGCTACCAACACCCATGTCAGCCAAAGCGGGTGATTGTTGCTACAGCTGAATAAGTCATGAAGATGAAACTACTCCCCTGCAGAGGACAAGACTAAGATTTGCCAGCACAACAGCAGGAGGAAGCTAGTGCTGCCTGTACTGTACCTAATCTAGGAGTGTATTGAGGTCTTCAGTTTCCAGGGTTGTGAATCTGGCACTTTTGTGATCCAGTAGAGTTTGGTGGACGAACCTTTTCACTTGTTCTTCTGACATGTCAGGTTACTATGCGCTGGAATTAACAAACAGCAGTTGTGCAATTTGTAATCGATTGCTGCAGGATGTTAAAGTTGTAATGTTGAGCTAACTGAAAAATGGTATGGGCATTCGTGCCTGTTTTGTTTTCCCCCCCACAAACAAGTTTGCCCCTCCCTTCCTTCCTCTCTTTAATTATCTCTTTGTATTAACAAGAGGAGTATAGCAGCCAGGTGAGTGTTGGGGCAACTCAGCTCTGGTCAGTTAGCCTCACCTACCACATCTCTGCAGGATTGGGGATGCAGAGCAAACAAACTGTCTTGCAGTAAAAGGTATGTTCTTAACTCAGGTTAGCTAATGCACGTTAGCAAACTTTGGTTAAAATAGTGACAAAGACACAGCACTCAGCTTTTAACTTGGATTACCGGTTCTAGTTCAACGCCAGGCCCCCAAGGGTGTGTCTACACTGCAGCTGGGAATGACCCTTCCCGCTCAGGTAGACAGACGTATGGTGGCGGGGCTTGCGCTAGTATGCTAAAAGTAGCTGTGTGGACGTTGCGGCAACGGCAGAGGCTCAGACAAACCACCTGAGCTCAAGCCCCGTCTACCCCCCGGGGCAAGCTCAGGTGGCTCGCCTGAGCCCCTCCCTGGTGCTCCAACATCCACACAGCTATTCTTAGCGCACGAGCATGAGCCCCTCTCTACCACAAGTCTGTCTACCCGACCAAGCTCCCTCCCGGCTACAGTGTAGACATATCCCTGCAGAGTTGAAGTCGAGCTGCTAACCCAAGTTAAAAGCTGAGTGTGACGGGTTGACCCCTTGGGAAGTCACCTGATGTGCTGCAATTCCACTGACTCTACCTGTTCTGCCAGCCTGGGCCCCCTTTACCCTGTCTTGCTGTGCCAGGCTCTTAAAACCTCCTCCAACACACACAGGCAGGGCCACACCCAGCTGCAGATCAGCTCTGGGAAGACTCAGCTTAAGGGACTTGCTCCAGCACTTAGATGTCCACCTCCCTTGGAGCGCAGCCCCAAAGAGAGATTCTGAAATTCGCCTCTTCCCTCAATGTGGAAGAGGGCTGTGCATAGAAATTTTGAAATTCTATGCCCCCAGTTAGAAATTGCATAAACTGGGTTACATTATAACCCAGAAATAAATGTATTAACTATAACAGGTGTATTTTAAGTCGTTAAGGAGGTAGCAGACAGAACAAGGCTGATTACTAAGAAAATAAAACAGAGCACGCAAACTAAGCTTAATACACTAAAGAAACTGGTTACATGTGAGTTCTCAACCCTAAATGTGGTTCTAATAATCTTCTTCACAGGCCAGACGTCCTTCCAGCCTGGGCCCAGTTCTTTCCCCCTGTTCAGTCTTAGACTATGTCTACACTTGCCATTTAAAACGCAAAATGTCCCTTTTTTATGCTAAAACCATGGGAGCGTCTACATTTGTTAATGACTTTTTGCGGTGAAACTCAGAAGTTTCACCGCAAAAAGAAAACCACCTTCATGAGAGGCATACAGCTCTTACAGCTGTTTTTTTCACGCTGTTGTGAAAGTGAAGACACGTTCTACCAGTGTAAACACCTTTTGGCCTCTGGAGGATATCCCACAGCTCCAAAAGTGACCACTCTGGCCAGCATCTCCGCTGCTCTGACGCCAGGTAAACAGATGTCCGCCCCTTCCCTGTTAGCCCCGGGAAGTTTGAAACTCACTTTCCCTTCGCTTGTAGATGTGGCAGGGGGTTTAAAAAAAATGCCACGAAAGAAACAAGGAAGTAATGGGGCTGCTGGGACATGAAGCAGGGCAGCACGGGGCACTGAGCAGAGACCCAGAATGCCTTTCGCACCCCCCCCCCAAGACCTATCCAGAGAGCTGCACTGTGGGATAGCTGCCCTACAGCACTGCTCTCATCGGCAATGGAAGTGCTGCTAGTGTAAACACTCTCTGATGCCTGAGGAATTAAGTACACAAACCAGCACTTTTCTTTCACCGGTTCCCTATCACTGATGAAACTTACAATGCAAAAACTTTGCAAGTGTAGCCATACCCATAGTTGTTTCCAGCAGTCATCTTGGGTGGGGTAGCAGGGGAGAACTCACGACCTGGATTGCCTCACTCCCCACCTTTAAATAGGATTTGCGTAAGGCGGGAATCCTTTGTTTCCTAGTTTGACCCCGGTTCCCTTACAGTGGAAAGTTACAAGAAGTCCCAGGTAATGTTTTAGCATCAGGTGACAAGACCACCTGACCCTGTATGGCCCTGGTGGCCATTCTTCACAGGCTGACCCACAGGTTCACGGGAAGACTAAGCTCTTTTACAGTCCATTGTCCTTGTTGATGGGCCATCTGCCCTGTCTGACTTTTCCATTGTTGTACCTGAAGTGTTGGCAGTGGGCGTCACCCAAAGTAGCATAGTTGAAATACAGATACATAGATACAGAAATGATACATACACACAAATAGGATAATGGCATTCAGTAAATTATAACCTTTCCAATGATATCTCACATGAGCCATCTTGCATAGAGTATATCAGTTATGTCATATTCATATCATAGGCATATTTTCATAAAGAATATGGAATGACACGCCATACTGAGTTGCCATCTCTTTGCTGCTATTTTAACCTGTTAGCTAACCCGAGTTAGGAACACACCTTTCTTTGCTGTGTAGACACACCCTTAGAGTTATCTGGCTTTTTACATGTTGATCGTTCTGCGGCTCCAACTTTCACCTGTAAGTGTCTGAGGAAATCCAAATGTTGACACTTTCTGGGAAGGGTGGGGAGCTGGAAAAATTGTAGGTTCTCAGCAGAAAAGAAATGTCCTGAAGGGGCAGCAAGCTCCAGAAAAGTGCTCAATCAAACCAGCACCACACATCTGACCATGAGCTAGTTGAGAAAGTTAGCAAAGCAAGAGCTCCAAATGCTACATTGCTGCTGTCTGGTTCTCATTACAGCCTCACCCTGTGCTAATTCTTTCCTTTTTGCCTGGCTTTCACTGCAATCTTTCCCTGAAGCATCCTGCCCTGGGATTTTTGCCTCTAATCTGTTCAGCGGAAGGCAGGGGCACACCATCCTGCTCTGAATAATTGGGGGTATTACACCTTTTGATTTGGAGGCTTTTTCTTCCATCAGCACAAGCCGGGAAGATTGTAAAAAGCAGAGCGACACGGTGGTTAGAAAGTTAAATTGCAGCAGGCTGAAAAGGTCACAGCAGGATGGCACGTCACTACCGTGAGTGGGAATGCAGCCCAAGAGGCACAGAAATTCAGAGAGAGGAAGACAAGGAGAAAATAGCTCAACATAATTTCCTCCTTGTCAAGATGTAATGGGAACTGGCAACTGTAGAAATTTAACTCCTTGTTACAGCCCTGGGGCCTGTCATCAGTCCTAGATGGGTGCTGAAATGACCCGGGTATGCCCAGCGACTCTGGATAATCCAGCCACCTGACCTGTGTGTTTGCTGCCCAGTCATGTTAACTGAGAAATACCAGCCTGAGGCAGGCAGCAGCATGAGGCAGGGAAAATTCCCTTGGAGAACTTTCTGTCCTGGACTGTGGTCATGAAAACCCCTGTCTCTCCATCAGAGCAATTTAGCCTCTTTTTAGGGTCTAAGCCAGGGGTGGGCAAACTTTTTGGCCTGAGGGCCACATCAGGGTTCCAAAACTGTATGGAGGGCTGGGTAGGGAAGGCTGTGCCTCCCCAAACTGGCTGGCCCCCGCCCCCTATCCGCCCCCTCCCACTTCCTGCCCCCTGACTGCCCCCCTCAGAACTCCCAACCCATCCAACCCCCCGGCTCCTTGTCCCCTGATCGCCCCTCCCAGAATCCCCCGCCCCTAACCGTCCCCCCCGGGACCTCACCCCCTATCCAACACCCTCTGCTCCCTGTCCCGACTGCCTCGACCCCTATCCACACCCCCATCCCCTGACAGGACCCCGGGATTCCCATGCCTATCCAACCGTCCTCTGCTTCCTGTCCCCTGACCGCCCACCCCCCCAGAACCTCCGCCCCATCCAACCGCCCTGTGCTCCCTGTCCCCTGACTGCCCCCCGGGCCCCCTGCTCCTTATCCAACCCCCCCCCCCGCCTCCTTACCGTGACGCTCAGAGCAGCATGTCTGGAAGCCGCGCCGCCCGGCCGGAGCCAACCACACTGCCGCGCTGCCTGGCAGGAGCTCGCAGCCCTGCCGCCCAGAGCGCTAGCGGCACGGCGAGCTGAGGCTGCAGGGGATGGGGGACAGCAGGGGAGGGGCCGGGGGCTAGCCACCCCAGCCGGGATTTCAAGGGCTGGGCAGGAAGGCATTAATGGGGGAATCTCGAGTAGGAGTAGAGAGGTTATTTTAGCTCTGTGTTTGGCACTGATGTGACTGCTGCTGGAATAGTATGTCCAGTTCTGGTGTCCATAGTCCAAGAAGGATGTTGATAAATTGGATGGGGTTCAAAGAAGAGCCATGAGAATGATTAAAGGTTTAGAAAACCTGCCTTACATTGATAGACTCAAAGAGCTCAATCTACTTAGCTTAACAAAGAGAAGGTTAAGGAGTGATTTTGATTAGTCTATAAATTCCTACATGGGGAACAAATAGACTCAAAGACTTAAAGGCCAGAAGGGACCATCATGATCATCTAGTCCAGTGGTTCTCAAACTTTTGTACTGGTGACCCCTTTCACACAGCAAGTCTCTGAGTGCGACCCCCCCATATAAATTAAAAATACTTTTTATATATTTAACACCCTTATAAATGCTGGAGGCAAAGCAGGGTTTGGGGTGGAGGCTGACAGCTCGCGACCCCCCATGTAATAACCTCTCAACCCCCTGAGGCGTGCCAACCCCCAATTTGAGAACCCCGATCTAGTCTGATCTCCTGCACGTTGCAGGCCACAGAACCTCATGCACCCACTCCTGTCGTAGGCCCATATAGTTGTTAATCTTAAATCTAGGAAAGAAAGTTATAACACGATCCAATGGCTGGAAGTAGAAGCTAGATAAATTCAGACTGAAATAAGGCGTAAATTTTTACCAGTGAGTGTAATTAACCATGGGAACAATTTCCCAAGGGTTATGGTGGATTCTCCATCGCTGACAATTTTTAAATCAGGACTGGATGTTTTTCTAAAAGATCTGCTCTAGGAATTATTTTGGGGAAGTTCCCTAGCCTGTATTATGTAGGAGGTCAGACTAGATGATCACAATGGTCCCTTCTGGCCTTAGGCTCTGTGAATCTATGAATTCAAAATAGCTTTTGAGAAATTTCCTTCAATTTTATTAATTTTTTTTTAAAGTTAGTGTTTGAAATCTAAATGAAATGTTTGTCAACCTGAAACAACATTTTTTTTTTTTTTAACTTTTTGATTTGCTGAAAGATTTGAAAAATTCTGGGTTTGGGACAGCCCGAAACAATTAAAAAAAAAATCAGAACAGGCAGCACACCAGAAAATCAGTTATTCACCCAGCTCTGCTTGCTGGTAGATGGTGGAGAAGGGAATGGTGTTCTAGGAAAAGAACTGGAAAAGTGGAACAGAGAAAAGTGAAGGAGGAGTGGGTAGAAATAGAATAATTAGGAGCCTGTATGAAAGCCAGCTTCCTCTGTAAGCTGTTTTATGGAGTTGTGGTGGGGGGAACAGACAAATCATCTGGCACCCTTCTTCCACACCCTACAACAGCTGCTCTGCAGTAAGGATTTCAGGTTAAGGGCCTGTCCCCCATAGCCCAGGTGGAAACTGTGGAGCAGGACTGCCATCAGGAACCCAGGCTCTGTGTGGTAGCTTCCTGGTCTGGAGAGAGGAAGTGATAGAAGTAACTGGAGAAAAAGGAAAGAGAAAGAGCTGGAAAAATTCCTGCTTGCTATCCCAAAGTGATCAGAAAAACTTGAAGGGAATGTCTACACCGCACATTAAGCCTGGGCTCTGACTCAGGTTTGAGGCCAAGCCCCTCTTCTGTCCACACACCAATCATAGAACCACAGGGTTAAAAGGGGCCGCAAGGGTCATCTAGTCTAACCCCCTGCCAAGGTGCAGGATTTGTTGTGTCTAAAATCAGTCAGACTCAGGTCAGCAAGCACTCAGCACCCAGGTTTTAGAACCCTGCTTAGGTCAGAGCCTGAGTCCCACTGAGCCTCGGGGTC
This sequence comes from Emys orbicularis, assembly GCF_028017835.1. Taxonomy (NCBI): domain Eukaryota; kingdom Metazoa; phylum Chordata; order Testudines; family Emydidae; genus Emys; species Emys orbicularis. Next base: position 19,192,271 of record NC_088700.1, on the reverse strand, counting down.
CAAGACCTGCCATTTTGCAGTGTGGACGCAAATCAAACCACAGACCTGAATAAGAAGGTCTGAATAGTGCTGTATGGACATGTTAGCACAGCTACGGTAAGCCTGGGTTTGCAATGCAATATGAATGCTCAAGCATGGGCTTGGAAACTCCATGTCCACAAGCACAGGTCCCACAGCCGTAGGTTTACAATGTAAACCTAGATAACAGCATATACAAAGGTTTAAATCCCGATCTCCCATTGTGTGCTCTAACCCTGTTGTTTCTCAGGCTCGTCTGTCTAACTGGAGATTGTTAAAGAGATCCTCAGCTTTAATAGCTCTATCTGCATTTTCTGATTCATTAGTTTTCCTAATATAAACGTTCCCTGCTTGTTCTCAGCAGGATAATAAAATAAAGAGAGAGTGCCATTTCTGTACATCCTCTCAGGACCTCCTTTATTTAGCCTGCCTCTTCCACCCTTGTGTGTGTGTGTGTGTGTGTATGTATGTGCCCATAATGACAAGGGATGGAATAAATCCAGGATGACCTGGTGGGGATAAGAGCAGATGGAACAGCAGTGCCTGGCCAGGTGGACCCTGCTGTATGGAGGTCATGAGCTGAGGTATGCTCTCCTTCCTTGAGTTCTTGTCCACAATTTGCACAATTTAGGGGTTTGATGCAGTGAGGTTAATTTTCAATCATGACTGCCTGCTAAATAGGATGGCCAAATCCCCCTTAAGTGCTCACATTCTATGCCTAAAAGTCTGTTTCAATTTAAATGCCTGAATGTGAGATTTTTTTTTTTTTAGGTCTGTCTGTGGAAATCAGGCATGAAACAGTTGAAAGTTCATGTTTAAATAACTTCCCAAACAACATGGTGGGGGGAATCAGGCTCCTATGGAAATGAACCATTCAGTCCTGGCTCCAGTCTTACCAAAATGACTAGTTCACAGTCCCCGCCAATTCATTCTGGCCTTGGCCTTATCAGTAAATCCTCATTCTTGGCATTCCCAACAGTTGGTATGTGTAGTAATGGAAAGGAAAATGCATGGGATTATATACTGTAGGGAACAGACCTATACTGCAGAGAGGATGAGCTAAGGAATGCTGCATTGTTTAGAACATTTAAAGTTAGATTGGACAAAGCACTGCAGAATTCATGGGAGGTGACTATTCTCCGCAGGCAGGCATTTGCTCAGGAGGTGCTTTCCATCTCTGACTTCTCTGATTCTGTGTGTTATTTTGCTATCTGATAGACTCAAGTGGGCCACATTGTTCTGCTGGCATTACATCAGTGGAGAGTTTGGCCCAGATGAATTGAAGGAGACTGTTCAGCTTGGACTGTGTCCCATAGAACACTCATCATCAGGTCCCTTTTAAAGAGCTAGATCGTTTTAATCTCTCCCGGAAGTGGCCCCTCCTCACCCCGTGACACTAATGGTTGGTTGCTTTGATTTACAACCTAGATACTGGAACTCCCTAAGGAATCTGGTGGTCTCCTTGCTGAACTCCATGAAATCCATCATCAGTTTGCTCTTCCTGCTCTTCCTGTTCATTGTGGTGTTTGCTCTGCTGGGAATGCAGCTCTTTGGAGGACAGTAAGTGTAGTGTGTTGCTCATATCAAAGCAGTCCCCGAGGAAGGCAAAAGGCTGACGGGGACTGGATGGCTCAGAGGATTTGCAAATCTGGTTTAAATTCTTTCATGTGGAAAATTTTCCTATTGGAACATAGTTTTATCAAACCTGAGATTTTTTTTTATGGGACAATGCCAGTTTCTATGAATAATTTCAGTTTTCCAAAGTGAAATGTCAAAACAAGCATTTTTGTTGCAAATTGACATTTTGAAAGAAACGAAGAGCATTTGTTTCGTTTAAAGATAAATTTGTCATTTTGTTCTTTAAAAAAATAATCTAAACAAAATGACATTTGATGTTGAAATGTCCATTCATAGTTTCATTTAGTTTATTTTCAGTTGGATATTTCTGATTTAAAACTTTTGTTCCACAACATTTTTCAGTGTTTTGATTTTTCCATTCCCATTTAGGGATGGAAATTAATTTCAAAATGTTGGAATTTCCAGTGAGACGAAAATGCCATTTTCTTAACTGTTCTGCTAAACACACCTCTCTTGGGTCATGTCTGCACTGCACTTTCGGCGGTAAAAACACACCCCGGACCGACAAAAGTTTTACTGACGAAAAGCGTCGGTATGGACAGCGCTGACAAAGCTACTGCCCCTCATTGGGGGTGGTTGTATTTTGTTGGCGGGAGAGCTCTCTCCCGCCGACAAAGAGCAGCTACACTGTGTGCCTGACAGTGGTGAGGCTTTAGCGGCATAGCTCTGAGGCTGTAAGCTGCGCAGTGTAGACATAGCCTTACTTAACATACCGCATCCCTTCCTGAAACTGACCAGATTATCTCTATGTGGAGCAAATGTTGTCTTCTGACTCTGGCGATAGAGAATTATGAGAGCATAGATATTTTTTTCCTGCACTGTTTTAATTTTTAATTTTTATTTCCTGCTTAGGTTTAATTTCCAAGATGAAACACCGACCACAAACTTCGATACGTTCCCTGCTGCCATCCTCACTGTGTTCCAGGTAAAGCTTCCTCCTTTATGGGGTGTGCGCTAGAAAGGAACATGTAGACATCTGTCGGTTCCCGATGGAGGAGATGTCCCTCAAGCTATCTGGAATTTAGGAAAGGAGAAAGTCATTTTTGTTTGCTCATCGCCAACTGTTTATTAGAGAAGAACTGCTCACAATGTGCTGTGGGATTATATTGCACACATTTACCAGTGAAATGATCCATTAAAATAAATGCTGAGGGGCTCTTTGAAATTCAGGCAAACAGAATTCTTTTACGGGGAAAATGGACGGTCACTTTGCACAGACAAAGCATAATCCAAGGACTGGAGGAGGCCCTCCAGCGTCCTTCATGAGGTCACCTCCACAATACCTTACACTGCAGTGGGACTACTCGTGTGTTGTCCTCTGCACAGCATCTATAATGGCATAATGTAGCAACTGAGCACACAATGATCCGCTTCCATTTCCTCCGGCAGTTGCCATACGTTCATGAGGAGAGTTGCTGGAGAAGGGCCTGAGGCAATGAGGAAATAATATAGCATTTTGCACTACCAAGGTTGCAGGATAAGATTGGATAAGAATTAAAATCAGTGGGGGAGCCAGGAAAGACTCATCAACCTTAGGCAACACAATGGGATGGTCTGGGAGAGCTGCAGCTCAGGTTTTAAGGCCCTGATTCTGCAGCTGCTCCATGCCTGACATTATTACAGAATCACTTGCTTAGTTAGAGAAACGGGAGTGATGCGCCCCGTTCTGTTTGAAACAGCAAGTGAATTTTCATTTGCCGTTGGGAGACCCATGAACGTAGGGGCACAAGCTCGGCATGGATGTCATTTACCACTCGGTTCACTGTACATCCATTTTTGCTGGAGATGGGCTCAATCTGAGAAGTTCGAATTTGGATCCAGACCCAAACGTCCCCAAAGTTGAGTGATGCCCGGATTGGACATTCCAGTTCACAGTCCTCCAAAGGAGTCTTGTGGTTAAAACAGAGAACGAGATCTGGGTTCTATTCACAGGTCGGCCACAATTTCAGTGAGTAACCTTGGGTAAGCTGCTTTGCTATGGCCCTCAATTCCCCCAGATGTGAAGGGGGGGTTATATTACTCAGCTTGCTGAGATGTTGCAAAGCTTACTGCGCTCATATTTGCAAAGTGCTTTGAGGTTCTTCCAAGGCAAGATCCTATAGAAGAGCAAAGGTACTGTGACAGAGACGGGACTGAGCTGAAAAGCGTAGCTCCAGATATGAAAATCCCCAGACTCTGGTGGAGTTTTGGTTTAAGCCAATTGTTACCTGGTGGGAAATTTTATAGTACTTGCTTTCCACTCACATGATAAAGACACTGGGCAATAGGGCTTCTGTGGGATGAGAGTGAGTCTTTGCAGATCAGTTATGAAATTTATGTAAAAGTAAGTGTAAAATGGCAACACAAGATAAACTCAGTGAAATTTTGAAGCGAGCTTCTGCTACCCTGTTCATTCTGAAGAAGTAATTTGATGTCATGTTTCCCCCCACCACACACACAACCATTCAGAACACTGTAATAAGGGCTCCCCAAACCCAGCATTAGACCTTGCCCCTGCCTCAGTTTCCCTACTCTCCTACAAGCCAGTGGGCCAACTCACTGGCCAGTGCATCTATGGCTACGTCTATACTTGGAGCCGGGGGTGCGATTTCCAGCTGGCATAGACATATCCAAGTGTAGATGTAGCCAATGACACTCCCACCAGCGTCAGTTTTTCAGTCCCTTTTTCCCAGCAAAGCATTTATTGCTCAGACACAAATATAGATCAACATCAGTTGAAACAGGTAAACCACCTCCTGCCCCCAGCCCCTCCTAAGGCCACAGAGAGCTTCTGCTGTAGCCCACACAGCACGTATCCCCAGCCAGGTCTTTCACCTAGCTGGCACAGCAAGCCCTCCCTTCCCGATCCTTTCCTTGATCTCCAGTCTGCTGTAGGAGCCACTCTACTCCCTTCAGCTCTCCCTCTGAACTCAGGCTGCCCTTTGTATCTCAGCAGGAGTGTTTGAGTCTCCATGTCAGTCGTCTACCATGTGACCCAGGGCATTGTAGCAACTTGCTACATCTCTGTACTCCAGCAATCGGCTCAGCAAGAAATGTTTACAACAACCATAGACACAGAGGCTGTTTATAAACCAGAAAAACTTCAGTGGCTGTCCATGCAGCACTACTTGAGGGTTGCCACTTAAATAATTATACGTTGCTAGCTGGTAAGAGGTAGGCCATTGACGGGTGCCTGAGGGGATGTGGAATGTTGGAGACAGGATGCTATTGAACTTTGGCTCTGCTGAGGGATGTTTTGTTCAGTGGCTGAGCTCTCTAAGTACTGACCTCAGTGACCCTCTGCTTTTGACCACTCTAGCTGTCTTCTTTTCTGAGTCAAGCTTTGCATGGGTGTCTGATGCTGGGTTTAAATTCATTCAGGTCCCGGTTCAGAAAGCATCCCCATTCAGGACAGCACCTTAAGTACGCGCTTCAGTGCTTTCCTGAATTGGCATCCCAGGCTTTGACATCACTAACACGCACTAGTCAGTCCAGTATTATTATGGAGCAGATTTTAAAAGCTATTCTTATTCTATCATCTGATGGCTGTTCAGCCAAACCTTTGCATTCAATACTGAGCAGTGCCGGCCAAACTAATCACCACAGACAATCTGGTAAGTTTTGCCCATTGATCTTTCTGCAAACGTTCCATAAAACAAACTTGGACGTTTGTGACTTTTTTCCATATTTCAAATGATCTGGCAAATAGTGTGAGTTCCTCACAGATCATTTCCCACAGCTCTTCACTAGTCGTGATTTGCTATGCAATCTGTGATTGGCTTCCTAAGTCACATGATATTTCTGCTTCCTGGCTGGGTGACTCCAAAAGCCACAAATAGCTTTCCAGTATGGTTGCCAACCCCCCAGGATTGTTCTGGAGCCTCCAATTGTCAGGTGATGAAACCTCCAGGAATAACCTCCAAACAAAACTGGCAACCCTGCTTTTTCCAGTTGACCCCTAAACACTCCCATCCTGATTTTTCATGCATATGCCTGTTTCCCCAGCTTCTCTTTCCATGAACATTCTTGTGAACCAAATTCACTCACATGAATGGACCTGGAAAGCAAAATGAAAGCAGATGCACATTCATGGGAATTATTTGAACAAGTGTTTGTGAATCCTGTTTTTCAGAACTCATCCAGCACTAGTGCTGAGAGACCAATGGCCAGAGTCAGTTACTCAAGTTACACTGATGTAACTGAGACCAGAATCTCTGTCCCTAAGTGGTCATTAGGATATACACACTGCACTATATTTGCTAGTCTGCCATAAGAATCATCATTGTATCTCAGCCAGAGCCTTTCCCGAGGTCAGGAGCTGGTGGGCAGTCTGAAATTTGAAATTCTTTCTAGTATATCGTGCACACGTGGGTCTTGATTGATCATATTTATTTTCTTACTAAATACAGACCATTCAAACTTTCTATTAGTGGGTTGGAGTACTGAATTCCAAAAAACATTTCCTAATGCACTAAGAAGCACTATAATTAAAATCCCCCATACGGGGCAATCAGAATGCTAGGTGCACAAATTTCAGAGTGCTGAAAACACAAAGAAAGTTGTTGAAAAACGGGGATGGCAGAGGCTCAGAAGAGTGAAAGTTTTGATGTGGAATGAGCACCTAGTAGCTGTGATGCTTATCAAAGCCTGAGACAAATTCATTAGTCACTGTTTGTTTAGCTATTATTCATGTACTATTTATTGTTATTGTGTCTGCATCCAAAGTCCTCAAATCAGGATCCGGGTCCCATTGTGTTGTGCCCTGTACAACCACATAGGAAGTCACAGTCCCTCACCTACGAACCCAAGGTTCCGCCTCCTTCCGATTATGTTCTTCATTTAGATTCTGTGTTGGGTTTTGTGTTTCTCTGGCCTGGTGGTTGCTGTCTGCAACATTTGGCTGTCTGTGGCGCCTTGTGGTCAAAGACGGCAGGGAGCAGCAGGTGCTGACCAGACCCCTGTGTAACCCACACACCTTCTGGTGTGGTGTTCTGTCCCATCTAGTGGCAGTGAGACCACTTAGAGAGAGAGAGAGAAAATGAGTCTGCTCTACAGCCTTAGCTAACAGCCAGTTGGCTTTTAGCTCATGTGGTAGAGGCTCATGCACTAAGCTCCCGAGGTCCCGGGTTTGATCCGATCCAGCCCGCCGACGAACTGGGGTCTGTTGGCGTTACACCTGCACCTGCTGTTACTGACAAACCAAGATGGTGGGGCTACCAAGTGTCCAATGTCTCCTGTGACGCTTGTCTGCCTCAGCCCCATCGCATCTGCCTGGAGCCCTGTAGGATCTAGTAGGGAGGCAACAGGGATCCTCCAGGTTACTAGGGCTGCTGTAAGGGTAAATTGTAGCTTAGCTGCCTCTTTCCCTCCACTCTCACTGCTCCCCGGCTGGAGCCAAGCTGCATGGAGCAGCCAGGAGGAGGAAGCAGCTGTGGCTGGTAGCCTGGTGCAGTGCTGCTGGCGAGGGAGAAGGGTGGGTAGAAGAGGGGACAGATGGAGAATGGGGCAGGCGAGTAGGAAGCAGGTTCCACGGTTGCTCCACGAGGCTGCTGGGTGGTGCTTGCTGAGCAAAAATCCAGATGGCCTCGCTGCTCAGCCTGTTGTCACTCTGCCAGGGCAAAGCATGGAGCCGAGATGAGAGCAATGGCTGGTTGAAAAAGAAGGTGAGGGATTCGCTGCTGGGCTCTGCCTCCCTTCCATTGCCAGCACACCCACTTCCTCCAGCTGCACCCTGGTACCTCCTCAGCATCCTTCCAGCTACTCCAACACCTGCCAGCTAGCTCCCCTCACCCCTCAGCTCCCCCACCTGTCCCCCAGCACCCACCAGATAGCACTCAGGGAACCCCCCAGCTGTCCCATGCACACTGCCCAGGTACCCCCTCCCTAGCACCCGCAACTTGAAACATCTTCCAGTTACCTCCGACAACCCACAGCCAGGGTACCTCCTGCATCAGGAGACATCTGCTTCCATCTGCCTTTGCCCCATAGGCAGCTGGTAGAGTTCCCCCCTGCCAGAGGCAGGCTCTTCTCCTGCCCCCCTGTGGAGTGAAGTCAGTGACTCTCTCCCATCCATGGGAAACATCACAGGTGGAGCTGTGGAGATCTTGGCCCCTATGCATGACTGGCTAATAGAAGGAAACCGAAGATTCCACTGGGCTGGCCTGGCAAGGGCATATAGGAGTAGGGCTGCTACCGCTTCTGCATGCTGGCAGTCTTCACTCTGTGTCCAGCCGCCAATCTCACAGTGCCGGTGCTGCCAGGCAGCAGAAAACAGGCAGCCCCAGAGTCCGCTGAAGGAAGGAGTTTTGAGGCGGGAATAGGACTAAGGAGCAGCCATTAAGTGCTGCTACTGGCCTCCTGCTGCCAGTGGTCCCAAGTACTCCTCAGCCCTCATGGCAGACCACAGATGTCTCTGGTTACAGGGGCCTCTCATGGGTTGTTGAGTCCAAGGGCCTCCTCCCAGCCCAAGCTTTGGATCTGAGGATCCATAAATCCTGCCTCAAACCACCCCCAGCTGGCTGGAAGGAATTTTATAGAGTCTGGTGGTTAATACCTATTTTCTCTGCTGTACCTCCCAATAATCACTATATTACTTTGGTTTTATCTAAACCAAAATAGTTTAAACAATGTATGTTGAGGAATGTAATTGACTGGAGTTCTCAGGAGGAATCTCTCCCTATCCTCTTAAGGGATGCAGAAAAAAATGCAAGCGACTGCCAGTTTTAGGTAGATATGTATGCGGCGTTGTAGCTACGTTGGTAGAGACAGGGTGGCAGCTGATCTGCAGAAAGAGCTTCTAGAAACTCTTATGGGCAAAAGAAGGCTAAATAACCTGAAGGTGTTGGACGGGTTTCTGGCACACCCCTTTGCAGTGGCCTTCTTATCAGTAGATTTCCCTTTGAGGATCTGTGCCCATGGCTGTATATAAATGATGCTTAAACACTCCAATCCTTTGCTCATCTCTCTCTCTCTCTCTCTCTCATATTTAACTACCCAGATACTGACTGGCGAAGACTGGAATGCAGTGATGTATCATGGGATAGTATCACAAGGTGGGGTCCACTCAGGAATGTTCTCTTCCATTTACTTCATCGTCCTGACGTTGTTTGGTAACTGTATCCTTGCACTTCAGTATGAATTGTCCATGGTATGACATGCCGTCTCTCACTGGCAAATCAGCATTCAGGATTCTCCAGCCTCCTGAAGTGCTGGAAGGCAATGTAGTGTAGTGGGTGAAGCCCAAGTCTGGGAGTCAGGACACTTTGGTGGTATTCTGACTCTGCCACCGGTTTACTGGGTGACCTTGTGTAAGTCACTTAGGGCTTGCCTCTGCACAGACCTGCTCCAAACACTAAATTGGTTTTAATTCATACCTTTTGGTATTTCACGGCAAGTCTGTGTGTGGACACTTACTTCAAATTAAGAAAGTCCCATATTGATTGAATTTAGGCCAGGGAAAAAATAATTTAAGATAAATCCAAATAGAACCTTTTAGCGTGAAGTGTGTCCACACACATACTTGCACTGAAATGAAATCCAACGTAGGCTAGGTCTACACTACAGCCTAGGCCGGCAAAACTTACGTCACTCAGGGGTGTGACTATTCCACCCTCCGGGCGACAGAAGTTACACTGGCATAAGCACTCGTGTGCACAGCGCTATGCTGACGAGAGAGCTTCTTGCGCCAACATAGCTTATGCCAGTCGCATAAATCGGTAGGAGTTTTGCCTGAGTAAGGACTGCAGGATCAGGATTGAATAACAGCCTATTGCTCTAACACACTGAGTCTTTTAATTATTCAGTGTAAAATTATATGATGATGTATTAATTTATTAGTAGACATTGAAGCCTACTACTTTTAGCAAATTCTAATCTCAAGAAAACTCCAGAAAATATTTATTAGATACCAAGTCACCACACTCATACCATATAGATTAGATTTCTCTTTAGACCTTGTGATTTTGGTACCACTGTTATATACTGTGATAAAGTAATTGCATACTTAGTAATGAATTACAGGGGTGAAAAATTCTTTACTAAAAGCAAGTTAAAAGTGCACTTTTCAGCCTTGATTCAACAAACACCACATCTAGCTAACACATATTGTACCCTTCAGTGCATAGAGCGTCTTCACCGCACGTGCTGCAGCGGTGAAACTGTTCTGGGACAGCTGCAGCGCTGTATGTATAGACACGGCCTTAGTTATTTATTTGGTGAATGTTTGAGAGTAAACTACCCCTTGATCTCCCTGTTTCTCAGTTTGTTTCTCCACCTGTAAAATAAGGATAATAATATTCACCTTTGTGAAACGCTTCAGGGTCTTTGGATGAAAGGTCCTATAGCAGGGAAAAGGAGCCTTAACAGGCTGATCAGAGTGCCTCACAACCACCTCCTACCTGAGAGAGCCTCTTTCGGCTTAGCAGCCTTTGCTCCAGGTCAAAAAAGATGTTTGTTTGGGAATTTGTATTAAAGGGTGGGTGGCGGGGGTGGGAGAATAGCTGTATTGAAACAGTCAATGTAGAATCATTTTGGGGGGAAAGTGAGAAAACAAGGTAAGTGCACATTCACAGAAGCATACCAGCCTTTCATTTTGCACGTTTCTCTGTATTCAGCGTGAGGCAATATGATAAGGAACGGCAGATTAAATGGCATCTGAGTTGTAGTTGTCACATTAGAGGCTGTCTTCGGAATTACCCAGCTCTAATTCAGACTGACAGTGAGCAGCAGTATCTACTACATGGAGACGGGCTCGGTCTTTGCACTAGGGTATCCAGCTCATGCAGTGCAGAGACCCTGCTGGAAATAAGAAGATTCTGAAATTGGGAGGGGGCGGGGGAGGAGGGAAGAGCTCTGGATCCTTAGGGCTTGGCATTTGAAAATGAGATGAAAATATAATCACATTGAGAGAGAGAGAGACTGGGAGAAACAGGCTGGCTTTTAACCGTAAAGAGACTGAGATCTAATGCTTTTTAAAAGGATATGGATTCCATTCTTATCCCTTTCCCCCCCTCCACCCTCGCTAATTCTCTGCTCCTATACACTGATGTCACTGCACAGAATTCATTAGTTTCACCAGCATAAAACTTGGGTGATGGAATGGCGAATCAGAGCCAGAGTGTAGTTTTCAAAGAGTATTGTTCAATTTGAGAGCCACCAAGGGACAGAGTCTCTTCCCTGCACCAGCCCCTTTTCGAACTCCCCCTGCAAAGGAGCTGTGAGAGATGGTTCGCAGTATAGGTATGCCGAAGGCAGGCAAGGGAGTGGACAGAGCGCTGTGTGCGCTGGATAGCCCATAGACAGCTATACAAGGCTGCTGTAGGTTAGAGCAGTCCCCGAGGCTAGCCTAACATGCATCTGGAGCCACTCCAGTACCTGGAGCAGTCCAGAATTAGGGAGGCACAGAAGCCATAGAGACTTTCTCCAGACTGTCCCAAAGTTGTTGTCCTGACCTGCTTAGGAAGAGCCCTGCCCTTTATGAAATGCTGTGAGGGACTATCACGGGGCGGGACTCACCCCTGCGGCGCCTCCTGCTGGTCGTCCAGGGAATTAGCATTTCCAGCTCCAGAGAGCCTTCTGCAGGCCGGTGTCCCACTTACCGCTGGGCCTGAGTCCCTCCTGCCCCTTTCAGGCTGGCGTGCTGTACCCTCACAGATCTGGGTCTCCCCTCCCCAGGGAACCTCCAACCCTCTATCCCCACCTCGCCTCAGTCTTGGGCTACTGCCAGTCACTATCTAGCCCCCACTCACTGGGGCGGACTGAAGTATAATTGCCACTCATCATTGGTGAGGAGGGTTTAGACCTGCTGCCTTTGTCTACCCCATTACCCGTCCTGGCCTTTCATCAAAGGCCTGCAGCCTGAGGGATTGCCAGGCTGGAGCTCCCCAGCTCCTCTAGCCTTCCCCCAGCCCTGCTCCACTCTCAGTACCCTGCTCAGCTTCCAGGCAGCCAGGTCCTTCTCTCTCTATGGCCAGAGAGAGACTCTGCCCGCTCCTGGCTCACTGGCCTTTTATAGGGCCAGCTGTGGCCTGATTGGGGCGTGGCTCAGCTGCGGCTGCTTCCCCCAATCAGCGAGCCTTTAGCTCGCAGCCCCAGCCCTCTCCCAGGGCTGGCTTTAACCCTTTCTGAGCTAGAGCGGGTGACCACCCCGCTACAGGGACATATGGCACTGGAGAAGGGGAAAGGGTTTCCCATTGGTTGATACACTGTTTCCTATACTGGTTTTATTTTCATTTCCATGCTACATGCCTTCCAGGGCCAACATCATGTTCTTTGTACGCTCCAGCTATCCAACTGTCCTCTTTGTTAGGGATGCAAGGAGGGCCTCTCCCCTGTATGTTTCCACCCAGACTCCTCTTGATGTGTGTCTGAAACTTCTGCAGATCCTCACACCTACCTGCCGTACTCTGCCAAGAACAGGTGCCATAAAGGAACACTTTGAAATCTCTTTGCTGTCACTTCTTTATTGATTTCATTGAATCCATGAAATGTTTTTTTCGAGGTAGAGAGCAGACTAGATGGTAAAGGGTTAGATTAAAATAATAGTCATTATCTCCAACTCTGGAACATGATTAGCAGCTCAACTAGATTTATGGGCTGAGCATCCCCAACCATGAGAATTTTGCACATAAAAGGGACCTCATGCTGCGGAACTAACCACTTTAAAGTTCCATTTTAACTGACAGACAGTTCCAGCTGAAGATTACACTTGGGGAAAACATTTTAAAAGACATTTTAATAGTCTGGCTCTTTCATTGTTTTAGAAACACAAGATGGGGGAGGGATAGCTCAGTGGTTTGAGCATTGGCCTGCTAAACCCAGGATTGAGAGTTCAGTCCTTGAGGGGGTCATATAGGGATCTGGGGCAAAATCAGTACTTGGTCCTGCTAGTGAAGGCAGGGGGCTGGACTCAATGACCTTTCAGGGTCCCTTCCAGTTCTATGAGATAGGTATATCTCCATTTATTATTATAGTACCTTTTATTGAACCAACTTCTTTTGGTGAAAGAGACAAAGCTTTTGAGCTACTCAGAGCTTTTCTTCAGGTCGCTTTCATTATTAGTTCATTTTCATTATTGCCCATTTCAGTGCTCAGTAACATGCCTCCGGGATTCTCACTCAGCTCATCCAGGAGAGAGCCACCAAAACTTTGCTTCTCATGTCTGTTCCAGGCAATCCGAACTACGTGCCACACACCCTGTAATGCAGACAGAGGAATCCTCAGGGCACTATATACACACATAAAATAAGATATGTCGAGAGTGATTCTTTAATTCTCTGTGAATCCTGCAGGTGAACATGAGTTCACCGCCGTGGAGTTTTTGCATAAATGAAGTACACAGGAGGAGAAGAAAGCCAACTGAAAAGTATTTATGACATTAAGGAAATCACTATAACAGGGCTAATTCATCCCAACGAAGTTCCTGGACCAGGTTCGGATGTGAGATACTGTACACTGTTGCAAATCTGGAAAAAGACTTCAGTGGAGGTTCTCCAGTTTTACACCAGTGTAAGTGACATCAGAGTATGGCTTATTTTGTCTCTGTAGAAATATGTCTTCCGAAATGTTTCAGACCGGTATAATTTGATAGAGTAAATTTGGGATTACTCTGCTTCCTAACCATGTGACTTTATCTCCAATTAACATTCATGAGAATCTGCACAGATTGGGAAGAACAGATGTGGGGGATTTTTTTTGTTCTGTTTTTAAAGTGTCTCTTTTTCCCTTCATCACTCAGGGAATAGCAGTGGTAAGCCCACTCGTACTCCTGCTGATATTTCAAAAAGGATTTCAGTGAGGTCGCTGCCACCTCTGTCTTTCATTGAAATACATTTTTAATGCTTGTGGCATGCAGGGAGCATTCTTTTCATATATCAGAGAAAAGTGAACCATAACTTTCAAATGGCTTATGTTGTGTCAGGTACAACATAATCAGAAATGTCTGAAAATGAAATATAAATGTAGTCTGCCAAAAACCAACCAACCAACCCTCCCTAATATTTTTTCTAGATGTTAAATTGTTGGCGGCACAAGTAGGTATAACCTGAAGTAATAGAATGGCATTAAGAAAAGGGAAATATTGGTAGGATACAATATATCTATTATCCTTTAGGGAACAATCCTGCAATGGCCAGATAGTGGATTAGATATGACAGATAATGTCTCTTCTATTTCTAATCCATCAGTTAAAGGGACACTGTTAATTACTTTTTAAACAATAATTTTACTATTTCGTTCCTGCCTCTGTCATTTGCAATACCCTCTTAGAAGCTTGAAAAGAACGCTTCTTTCCCAACCTGGATTGTTCAATAGGCAAACACTAGTTTTCCACCACCCTTTCCCGTGGACATTTTCACTGGAGTTGAAATATACATGGCTCTTCTCATTTTTCTTACTTGCATCACTGAAGTCAGATCAGCTCTGGGAACAGGTTTTCTTAGCTAACGTGTGCTCCAACTGGGAGGCTGTGCAGTAGCAAAGCAAAAGAAGACACTGAGGTTCCTCTTTAAGGAGTGGCTTTATTTTCAGGTTCTCAGCACCAGCCTTTGATGAATTACTGCTTAGGAGAAGGAGGTTGGAAAGAAATGGACCAAATTCTGCTCCGATTAGAGAGCCTGTTTTAGCAATTGGGGGTGGGCTTCCAAAGCAATGTTTTGCTGCTACCCCACCTGCTGCATACATAAATTCCTGCCCACCATGGTCTGTGATCGCATCACTCTGCGCAGAACTGGCCTAAGAATTTTGGGGCGAGTCAATGAGATGATTCTTCAGGAGACGTAACTGTTTCATTGTAAATGTGGTGAGTGGGTGTATCCCCAGCCTCCGGCTTCAATAGTGCTGCCCACTTGTTTGTATCAGTTTATGTTTTCGAGGCCCTTTGCAAGGAAAAGGGCTAGAAACTTGCTTAAAAACCAAAACCAAAAAGACCCCCAAACCCTGAGATTCTCGTTTATATTATATTTCTAGTTCCACAAAATCCTATTGCTGGCTCTGTCTCAGTACGTTTAATAGGAGTGGCACTATTGGGATGGAGAAAAGAATCTGGCCCGATACAAGGTAAGGCCTTGTCTATATTCAGTGTTGCTCTGTACACAAGTGCAGCTTTGAATATAATCAAGACCTAGAGGGAGTGTCCTAAATGAAACTTCAAAGCCAAATCTATCCCTCAAAAGCAGCCTGTGATGGCCCTCTCTTTGTAACTATGGCGTGAGGGCAATGCTGAACAAAAGCTGCTGAATTCAGCTAACCTGCAGATTGTGTTAACCTGTCCAGGAAGATACAATCTGAGCCAAATGCTGAAGTTTTGTGCAGTGCTTGGTACAACCAGGGCTGCTGCCAAGGTCTTCATGTGACTCGCATGGTCCCAAAGCTCCCATTTGACCAGACTGTATCAGTTTGAAGGTGGATCAAAACAGCGCACCCCATTAAAAGATATATTGGCGGCGGTTAACAACATTACATGAGGCTTTTTCTGCTTGTTTGCATGCAAGGGATAGGAGTGGGAAGCCAGCTCCGTGATTGCCATTTAACCCCATTGGGTTTCTGACTTGGTTGCTCAGAGGCGTTTTGAAAGCATTGGTAGCACCTGAGAGGAAGAAGTCCAGATAGCCGTGGTCACTTGGAATGGCAGCAGTGACCTCTGACAGCGGTAATGCAGCCGTCACAGCTGTCACTCCATTTTGTTAAATTAGAACCTAATGTTCCAATCGGGCATGTAAAGGGGAATTGGGAAATTAGTATCTTTTACATCAAAAGTTAATGGAACTCAAACGTCTGTCAGAAACACAATCATTAAGGAGACAGCATGGTGGGTGGGGAATGATTGTTTCAGAGGGTTTGTTTTTTTTCCGCTGACTTGACTCAGCAGGAAGGATATTCTCTCACCCATTGCCCCTACCTGCCCTGCCTGCAAACAAGAAGGAACCATTTCCAGTTTTTCTCAGAACCAGGGAGATCATCTCTACAGACCAGACTCCGCCATCCGAGATGACAGCCTGGTCGACAGACTCGTGCTAACAGGGCTTGCATTGATGCTCTAAAAACAGGGGTGTCAACGTTGCTGCTCAGGCTCTCAAACCTTTGGGGTTGGGTGGGCCTGAGAGCCCGGATTGCAAAGCTCACCCAGCTATTGTTAGCACGCCAGTGCGAGCCCCACTGATACAAGTCTGTCAACCCGGGCACGGATGCTCGCTCCCAGCTGCAGGGTAGACGTACCCATGGAGGCTGACAGACCTCGTGACTTTCTCTGGCTCTGTAGCTCACTGATTGACTAAACACAACCCCTGTTGCTTAGTGTCACCGTGCAGGGAGTCAATGTGGCGTAAGAAGGTGCTTGTAGGGCCAGGGGGCCTAGGGGTTGCTGCGCCCAGGGCCGGCTCTAGGATTTTTGCCGCCCAAAGCAAAAACAATTTTGGCCGCCCCCCCCCCCCCCCGTTTTTTAATTACCCCACCCCCAGCCCCGCCTCAACTCCGCCCCTTCCCCAAATCCCCAGCCCTGCCTCCTCCCCCCAGGCTCTCAAGCCTAGGAAGGAGGGAGGGAGGGGGAGCAGCGGCGCGCGAAACGGCCGCTCGGGATCTCCCCCTCCCTCCCAGGCAGCAGCAGCGGAGGTGAGCTAGGGCGGCCAGGGCACATTTTTAGGGGCGGCATTCTGGCGCCGGCCATGCCGCCCCTAAAAATGTGCCGCCCCAAGCACCAGCTTGTTTTGCTGGTGCCTAGAGCCGGCCTTGGCTGCGCCTGACCTCTAGCCCCTTGTTTCCCTAGTGGAGGTGCTTCAGGATTTTAGGCGGTGGGGTAGAGGGACCCAGGCCCTCCCTCTCCACTGGGTCCCAGACCAGGGCCCTGTGTGAGTCGACCCCCTGAACAGGGGGCCCTTGCAGCAGGGAGTCTAAATCACCTGCTCTGGGCTACTTCCTACCACTGTCCCTTCATTGGGGTGACTTGTCTCCCAGTGTCCCTTTGTGAATCTTGGGCAGTGCCCTGCCATAGACCCAGGCTCCTTCGGGCGGGGCAGTCATAAGATTGGTGTGGCCGAACCCTACAATGTGTCTGTGCTTCAGTCATCCAGTTACCTCAGGTGCTGGAGGCTCCTAGTCTCCCTTGGCCAGGGAAACAGTACTTACTCCCTGATGGCTGCCTCAGCCGGTAGGCTAGTGACCCTTCTTCTCAGGTAGGGAGGCAGGTAGCTCTTGCCTCTTTGCCAGTCAGCCCTAAACTGAGCCAGGCTCTCTCCTTTTCTCCCCCCTCCAGACCTGGCATTGATTGCAGGTATAATGGGGCAGGGCTAGGTGGGCCCAAAGGCTCTCTTTACCCCTGCTGTGCTGATGGGCAGTTTCTCTGCTTCATCACAGTGGTAATGCATAACTGAGAAAAGACTCAGGCACTAAGTTAAGCAGCCTGCTCTGAGCTAGACTGTTGGGAATGGTCCCCAAGGTACCACTCAGCTAGCTGAGTATTGCTGGAGCTCAGGGTGCTCTGAGCACATCCCTCATGTGCCCCTAAGCTGAGGGGTCTGGGACTGGATGGTGTGGAGCCAACTACACCAGCTTTATGCCACCACAGATCCCCTGGACACTGGGGAGTCCCAGTTGCCCTACTAGGACAGCTGCCTGAGAAGTGCAAAGCACCCACATAGTTAAATGAGTTTTTAGCCCAGTGTTTCCCTAAATCCTGTCTTAGGCTATGTCTGCACTACGCGGTAAGTCGACCTACGCTACTCAACTTAACGTAGCTGGAGTCAACGTACCTTAGGTCGAGTTACCGCAGGGTCTACACCGCGGGGGGTCGATGGGAGAAAATCTCCCGTCATCTTACTTTACTCTTCTTGTTGGGGGTAGAATACAGGGGTCGACTGGAGAGCGATCGGCAGTCGATTTGGCGGGTCTTTACTAGACCCACTAAATTGACCGCCGGTGAATCGATCTCAGAAAGTCGATCCCTGCTGTAGTGTAGACCTGCCCTTAGATTTAGCTGCCATGGAAGGGTCTGCTAACTATACTACACACCCTTGCTCCTTGCCATACTCCCCTTTATCTCCTTCACTCTTTTCTATCTCATTGCTTTCTCTTATAAATCATTTGTTCCCTACAGCAGTGCCTTGTGCATCTTTCCCAGCTCACAGACCACACCAGCAGACACAGCCTAGTAGTTAATTACGTTCTGTCTGCCTAAAATTCCTTCAGGCATTTCAGTTGGTTCTTGTATATTTTCAATTCCTGTCCTAAATTCTTGTGCAACAACTACTGTGTCAAACTACTACAGTGTTTTGCTCTGGTGGTTGAAGCAACCAATATACACACACATATAGGCACGTATAGTAGTAAATGACTTTGGGATTCTTTAGCGGAAGAAGACTAAGTACGTGCAAGATCATCTTCATTATCATGTTAGGATCCCATTCAGCAGATCCATCACTACTTCAGACAGCCATCACAGGACATCTAGAGCTGAACACCTTGTTGTCATATATCAGATATTTTCACAACATGGGATTCTTTCTGAGATATGATTTTGGATTTGTGGACAAGTCTTGTTTTTGTTTGTTTGCTGTATATGCTCCGCCTTTTGTGTATGTACTATCTTATTTGTAATTTATCCTTCGCTTTATTGGAAACCAATACCAAAAATGGTCACAATAAAAAAATATGAAGGAACAAGGAAGAGCTGAAATCATAAGCAAAAATGAAAGTGTTCCTCCTAATAATAAATGAAAGAATAATACTAGACATATAATATGTGCCAGTGATAAAGGAAGCAATAATCTCATTGACATATTGACTTTATTGTGATAAGTTGTATTTTTCTCTAGCTAGTATGTAATATTGCAGTGAGACAAATTTAACTTGAGAAGATATTTTCCTTTTTAATGGCAACCACTGTATAGTAGAGATGGAAGAATTGTCTCAGAGCAAACCGTTTTTCAGCTAATGGTTGATATTTAAGGGGGGAATGAAGAAGGCCAAAAAGTAGGTGCATGTGTTTGAGTCAGCATGGTGGAGTGGAGAAGCTGGAGGGGAAGAATGGATGAAACTGTGATATCTCCTATGCTCTGGAATAGTCTCCCAATGCAAGTGATGAAGTTGGGTAATTCGTAACTGGATTGACAAAGCACTGGAGAATATTCAGTAGGGTGCAATCCTATGTTGGCAGGAGGGGAACTAGATTTTTCCTTTTCCCATGTCTATAATACTCTGTTGGTTGCAGGTGGTGGTGGGGGGGGGAATATAGGTGGAAGATTATTTAACCCATCACTGTGTGAAGATTTTTCCTTAGCTGCTGTCTAAAAGACACACTCCTGAATGTCTTCTTGGCTATTGCTGTCGACAATCTTGCGAATGCACAAGAGCTAACCAAGGTATGTATGAAACATCTGGCTCTTCAACCCATACTTGTTCCAGGGGGACTGTAGTATGTGATCTCCATTCTGCAAATGTGATTAATGAATTCTTATTGCATTCTCCCCCTATGACCCTAGAATTCTGTATACGCCGCTGGTGGTGGATCTAAATGAACTGTCCTATTCCAGCCAACCTCTGGTGGCCTTGAGATTTCTGTACAAGTGTCATGCGCCTGTGGCACATTTCTTTACCCATTTCCATTGCTGCAACCCTTATTTAGGGAGTTGATTTTGAAAGATACATTCCTTTTTGCTTAGTAATGAAGATCTGTGCATGTGCATCTTTGTACCTCTGAGCTCTCCTTATTCTTTAGATTCCCTATTATTATTATTAATAATAATATTATTGTTTTATTTTATTATAGAGTGGGTAGTGAGCACTTTTCCTTGCTATCACACAAAAGTGAAGAAGGACCTCTGACTATTAGCTAGTTTCAGGGGGCAGCGGTGAACCAGTTGAAGGTTTTTAGCTTACTCAATAGCATATTTTGAAGCTCTCGCCTGGGGAAATTCAATGATTCGTGTCCTATTGCCTAGTTTGGTGTTTCGTGCTAATACTTCTTACCTTGCCGAATTTCAGTACAAATCAGAGAATTAAAATCCTCCAGTCAGGTCTGTGGAAAGCCACTTGCAAAAGGCCTTTACAGAGTTTCAGTCAAGATATTAAAACCTGCCTGCCCCTTGGCAGAGGCAAGAGAAATTCGACACACAGGCCAGAGCATTGGCAGAATGCCAGGACCTGGCAAGAGCTTAAAATGAAGCTGAGGTAGCTTTACTTTAATACTTTGTTTTACATTGGAACATCCCTTATGGGAAAATATATATACCCCAGGATTGTGCTGGAAAGGTCCAAAATGCTACAGCTTACCATAGCAGAATCCTTAGCAGAATCCTTCTTCGGTCTCTATGGTTTTGTTTACACATTTCTAACTCGTTCTCATTGGCAAATAAAATTAACACAAGGCCTGTTGTAATGCTGCTCCCTCTGCTACAATGGTGTGGCCCCTGCTAATTAACGAGGAGAAATGTGTTTGTCCAGCAACTAGCACAACGGGATCCTGGTCCATGACGGGGGCTCCTAGGCGCTAAGATAATACAATAAGAAATAATAATATCCCTTTGGGCAGTTATATTTCACAGACTTTTATGGGTTATTCCTTCTATAGTAAAATGATCACTAATCCTTGTGCTTGTTGCACCGGCTAGTGGGAGAGCTTTCCTTGGTAGAGCTGTGACAATGCTTGCCAGTCAGTGGCATGCCGGGAAATTTTCAGTCAGGCATGCAGTTGTACATTGGCACGCAAGATGGCATCCTCTGTGCGGTGTGACCTTGCATATACAGTACACGTGAGGTCATGCTATGCGGAGGATGCCATTTTGTTCTACAAAATGGCATCCTCCACACAAGTGCAGGGCCAGACAGAATTGTCCTGCAGGCACAGCCAGACTGAGGCATTCAATGCATGCCTTGCAGACACCGACAGCATGCCACTGTTGCCAGTAGTTCAGAGATACCATACATCCCTAATAGTTCTTGCGGTGGGAAGCCAGACTAAAAGAAGGTCCCTTATCCCACCCCAATTCCTGCCACTCAGATCCAAACACACTTAACTATACCATGGTACAGGGCTGTTTTAGGGTTGAACTTTTCTTCTACTGTCCTCCCTCTCTGCTAGGCAGCTGCATTGCTGCCTTCAGACTGCAGCTCTGAATGGAGCTTTGTTTCCTGAAAGCGGATGTCTGATGTATAGCACAAGAAAGGGATAATGGGTATCAGGTGTATAATAAATGTTCCTCTGTGTGTGAGATCATGTTTTCTGCATCTCTTTTCTGTTATGATTCATTTGAGTCCTGACTTTTGGGGATGGGGCTTAGTTTTACTGGGGAAGATTTTCCCTTTCAGAAACTCAGCTGTTTCTGTGCATAATAAAGTCCATACATTCTTATAATAGAGATTTATGATCCTCTCCATAGGTGCATTTAACCCCTCCCATGCAGATTTGTGGGAGTCACTTGCATGCAAGAATAAAAGACTGGGCCCCTTAGAGCTCTTGTTTAATGAAGCTCAGGGGAGAGGGATAGCTCAGTGGTTTGACCATTGGCCTGCTAAACCCAGCGTTGTGAGCTCAATCCTCGAGGGGGCCATTTAGGGATCTAGGGCAAAATCAGTACTTGGTCCTGCTAGTGAAGGCAAGGGGATTGGACTCAATGACCTTTCAAAGTCCCTTCCAGTTCTATGAACTAGATATCTCTCTTCCTTTCCAGTCCTTTTAACTTTCCCCTTTTGCTTATTTCAGAAGCTGACTCTGATGGTTAGGAACCTGCCTTTGTTAGAGTTTATAGAGTGCAATTAAATATTGACAGAATCAAAAAGTATTGCCAAATCACCGAGCTTCTTTCGAAACTCTCTTTTACTTCATGGATCCAAAAATCACTAGGGTTTTCAAAAGGGAAGGGAAAAGATAAAAGTAATTCAATTACGCGGCCTACCTAGAGAATGAGAGATTTATTGCTAAGTAAATATGATCATGTAAAATCCAAAATGGCCTGGAGCTATAATTAAATTACTCGGTTGACCCCCAGAGACTTCCTTTGACAATTACATTTTAAAACTCATCAAGATCAGTGTTGCATACAATGTCCAAATACCGTAAGTAACCTGAAAATGACTGTTTGGGGAGGACAAAAAACCCCTCCCCACTTCCATTTAGGTCTGCATCTGTTCAGCCAGCACCACCTGTATTAGATATGAAATAGGACATGGTTTATCACATGACTTGAACTTATTCTGTAGCATTAACCAGTGGATTGTCACTGATAGTGGAAACCAGCAGAGTCATGGATGCTGCATTTCAATGCAGTTTAGTAAGTGGAAACCTGATTAGAAAACTGACCAGTACTGTAAAGCAACTCCCTAAGAATACAAACTCCTCAAGTATTCCCCCTTCTGCTTTGAATAAGAGTGTGTGCTGCCCATGGGCGGCAGGTATCAAAGGCAGGGGAAGGCTCAGCCTACCCAATCTGCCTGCATGGCCCCGCCCACCCTCTCTCCAGGGCCCCTCCAGCTTCCCGCCTCGGGCCCGCAGCTCTTCTTTCCCATGTGGCCGAGTCCTGGGCCAGTGGCGCCAGAACCATGGGGGGAGGGAGGGGACCATAGCTCTCCCACTTCCCCTCCTCTTCCACCTGAGCTCCACCATCCCACCCCCTGGCCAGGCCAGTGTGGAGCCCTGCTGGGGAGCCCGGGCAGCTGTAGGGAGCTGCGGCAATCAGCAGACCTTCCACCTGCCCGGGGCGTGGGGGGGCTGAGAGCAGCCTCCAGCCCGTGTCCCCACCCCCCAGCCGCCCAGGGCAGGAGGAGGGTCTGCGACTCTATCCCGGCTCCCCACAGCTGCCCACATGGCTCTCCCCGACCTGGCTCTGGCCGGAAGGGGGGCCTCGTAGCCGCAGCCTGGCTATGGCAAGAACCGCACGGGCAACTGTGAGGATCCATGGAGTCACGGACCCTCCACTTGCCCCGGGCGGGCAGGGACACAGGCCAGGGGCTGCTCGGGTCCCCCGTGGCTCCCCACGGCTCCGAGGCCCCCCGCAACCCCGGCCAGAGCTGGGTCAGGGAGAGCCACGTGGGCAGCTGTGGGGACCCGGGATAGAGTCGCAGACCCTCCTCCTGCCCTGGGCGGCTAGGGGGTGGGGACACGGGCAAGGGGCTGCCTTCGCCTCCACTTCGGGCAGTTATTTTTAGTAAAAGTCACGGACAGGTCACGCGCAATAAACAAAACTTCACAGAAGCCCCAAGACCTGTCTCTGATTTTCACTAACTGTGACAGAATGGGGAAGGAGAGGGTCCAGCCCCTACCGCTGCTGCGGCTCCAGGGTCTCCCAGGCATCCACAGCAGCTCAGAGATCGAGGGTCTCTCCACCGCCCATGGTGGCTGAGAACTACAGGGGCTGGCGGCGGGGAGCTGTGATGGAGCCTGCTGCCTACAACTGCTCTGGGGCCCCTGCTGGCTGACAGCTCCAGCCCTACTGGCCCCAGAGCTGAAGTGGAAAATGTCACTGAGGGCTCTGGTACTCACGGATTCCGAAAGCTGGGAATGGGTGACCGGGGATGGATCACTTGATGATTACCTGTTCTGTTCATTCCCTCTGATGCATGTGGCATTGACCACTTTTGGTCTGACCCAGTACGGCTGTTTCTTATGTTCTTATGACCTCCGTGACATAATCTTAGCCTTAATGATGATAATTCTGAGCATTCATATCAAAGTTTTCATCCATTGATCAGATGCATGTTCCAGTGTAGGGCTTATGGACTAGATATCAGCTTCAGGGAAGGAATGATGATCAAGTGGTTAGAGCACAGGCCTGGGAGACAGGAATGCTGGGTTCTGTTCAGACCCACTAAAGTGTCCCCAAGCAAATCACTTATAACCTTCCTATCTGCTTTCCCTTCTGTAAAATGAGGATACTGATAGAGATGCATGACCCAGGGCGGCGGCTGCTGCTGTCGGTAGTAGTAGTAATATTGGATTTGTATTGCGGTAGCGACTATGAGCCAACACAGTCTCTCTCTCTCTCTGCCTCAAAGAGAGAAGTGTAAGACAGAAGTTTAATTAATACGTGTATAGTGCTTTGAGAACCCTGGATAGAAGGTGCTACAGAACTATTATCATCTTTATTTTATTCTGAAACACTTGTCTGCTAAACACTGTAGTTGTTCTAAGTTATGTATTGCTAAATTTGTAAATACAATAGCAGTTTTCTTGAGCTACAGAGTCTATCAAAATTTTGTGCTGCAGTTAAGAGTGGCTTAGAAGCAGGAAATGTAATCGTCTACTTTCTAAGGTTTATGTTCAGTGAATGAGATATTAAAAAAAAAAAGGACATGACAACATTTAAACCTTTGTGATCGTATTAAAGCTGGCTAGAACTTGGGAGAAGAGACAATCAGAGAACCCCAGCCCATAAAAACAAAACAGTCAAACCTTCGTCAAATTACAGCACTTTCAGATTTTATACCCCAACGGATTCATATTCTGCAAAATAAAAATATACATTTGACTTACAGTAAGAGTCTCAAGTGATTGATAAATGTACTGGAAGTTGGCAGCTGAGAAACATTGACTTTGTATAATTGTTTAATGGAGCGTTTTCGTCTTGGTCTGGCTTGGATTCCTTCTTTAACTGCAACGAGGATTTGCTCATTATAGATGCAGTAATATCTGGAGAGAGAAAAACAAGCTTGAAAGGCTAATGGCAGAGGGTTTTTTCCCACATCTATAATTCACTGTCATTTTTTCCCCTTGAAAAGAGGAAGGAAAAGGAAACCAATTTCCAAGTGAGTTAAATCTGATCAAATACTATTAAATTCAGACCAGTTACTTGTTCTTGCCTATACTACTCCAGGGTGGAGAAATCCATGTGTAGGCTATGCACTAGTTAATATCTCACAAAGCTAATCCTCAACTGCAGGAGGTGGTCAAATAGCATCCTACAAAGTGCTACCGTGTGGTCTATAACTGCCCTCATCTTTGAAGAGTGATTAGACTCAGAGTAATGTCAAAAGTGGCATTGTAGGGTTCCATGATTATCTTTCCATAATTTCCCTGACAAAGTGGACTAGTTTGAAGGTTAGAAAGGCCGGCCCTGGGATCTGAGCCCAGCTGGGGTCTGTTTCCATGGCTCACCATCAGAAATAAAGGTTCAGCAGTCAGAACGAAACAATGGTGTTGATGGTGCACTCGCTAGAACACAGTAGATCACGCTTCTGCAACTGTATGGGTCCTGCAATGCTAACAGGAGTGGCAAACACAGAAAGTGGTTATGGGTTTTTTTGGAAGAGTCAACTGATGTGTTTCTCAAGGCACACGTGGAGCAGACCTGCTATAGAGGTCTGCTTGGGCCTAGTTTTAAAGCCTGACCTGACCCGGCCAGAGTCTGAGTGGGTCAAGTTGTTTTCAGACCTGACCCAAACCCAACACTTCCCCCTGAACCTGTGTCAGCACTGCTGCCACCTCATCCTTGGGGCTTGACCTGGTGGGGGCTTCCCACTCCTCACGCCCAATGACTGCCTTCCGTCTGCCTCCTGCTGCCTGCTGTCCAGGGGGTTGGCGCAGCGACTGGGAGACCATGAGCCACAGCACCTCACACTCGGCAGCACACAGAGCGCAGCAAGGTGGTGGTGGCTGGAAAGAGGGGGGCATGCAGCTGCCCCTTCACAAACCCCTGGGCAGGAGGAGGTGATCGGAGACTACCGGACCCAAGCCCCAACAGGGTCATTTAACCCAACCCTGGTATTTCGGTCCCGTCGAGTTCAGGTCAGGTTGCAAACTTCTAATCTGCTGAGTAAGAAGGAGCTATCTTTACATGAGCATCTTTCTGGCCATAACCGTCATTTAATATGGCTTCCGATTTCAGGTCCGCTAGGGTAAATCTGAAGTAACTCCCATTGAAATCAATGGAGTTACACCCGTGTAAAATTGGTGTGAATAAGTTCAGATTCAGGTCCTCTGGTACATTATTTGTTTTAAGAAAAAATACTTTCAGTCTAATCAATGGGACGTGGCCTTATTTTACACCCAAAATGTCATGCTCTTTTATATTCTCTTTCCACGTTGTGGCACATGTTGCCTGATTATGATGAGAAGAGGTATAAGAAGATGCCCTCAGAGACTGGAGATTCCACCCAGCATGCAGTTCTCCCTCTTGGTCTGAGTAGAAGGAACCTAAGCAGATGGAACCACACAGAACCTTGCATTATAGGATTTCCAGTATTGACAGACTTTGCCACTGTATAAAGATGAGGGCAGCTGCCGTCAGCTCCATTTTATGCAGAGTAGTTGCAGCCTTCAGGCTCATAACTTGCTAATATGGCACCAGACAGGTAAAGCCCATGGGCCCTGCTCAGGAAAATATGCTGTAACAAATCATGCAGTTGTGTCCTTTAACAAAACCTGAA
Source organism: Emys orbicularis (assembly GCF_028017835.1). Lineage (NCBI taxonomy): Eukaryota > Metazoa > Chordata > Testudines > Emydidae > Emys > Emys orbicularis. Next base: position 19,166,291 of record NC_088700.1, on the reverse strand, counting down.
TGCAGTGTTTCAGAGTGTTTAACTGTTACTTAGTTAAAAAGTGGCTGTGACAGTTGTGTATCACTTATGGCCATTTATGAGTTCAGTTGATTTTCATCCTAGGTCTTTAACTAAATGATGAATGATGTAAACCTGGATTTGTCTTGATTTCGGAAACAGGATGAAGAGGAGATGGAAGAAGCTACCAATCAAAAGCTTGCACTCCAGAAGGCCAAGGAGGTAGCAGAAGTCAGTCCCATGTCTGCAGCTAATATTTCCATAGCAGCGTAAGCGTAATTTTTATTATTTGGGAACTTTGTTTCTATTCTTCAGACTGAGTATGTATCTGTTCCATTGTAGCAACTCATAGGGCACATGAATTCTGATGTACAATATGAAGGACTAACAAGGGGTGTAGGTTGATTTGAATACTTCAGTGTCGATCACTTAGTTTTGTGTTTTATTTGGTACCTTTGCATTTAGTTTGTTTTTCTTTGAAATATCATTGTCTCTGCATCACTGGAAAAGAAATGCATTTTAGAGCATTTTTAAGTTGTCCTAGGAAAGACTTCACCAGGTGAACTGTTATCATTTCACTTCAGACTTTCGTTCTGAAGATGCGTGTGTATGACATATAAAATATAGTTTAAATACAATAATCTGTGCTTTGATAACTAAATTGTAAAGACCACCTCCTGAATTTCAGACACAATAGTGGCTTTGCATGCCCTTTGCTCTCAAAAAAAGCCATTAGAGTGTGCAAAATGGGACATTGCACATGTGAACAGGCACTCCTATGCACCTGGTTCACATTCACAAGTATCATCTCGCACATGCAAATGTAGGCTTTGTGCATGGAAGTGGGCGTGCTTGTGCGATCTCACTTTGGAAGAATGCTTAGAAAATATTACTCTTTGGGCCAGCTTTTCAAATATATGAATCTAAACTTCTCCTGCAGAACATGCATAGGCAGGTGGAAATAGGTAATTTTCAGACATGTGCTGAGGTCTTTGAGGTCAGTGGGAGTTTTGCCTGCATAGGGTAAGGACTTAATTTGGTACACACAATTGCTTGTTTGCACATATAACACACATTTTGCGTGTGCTTCTTAGGGAGCCTGTGTTTGAAAATGAACACATTTTGAAATGTACTGATTGACGCACACAATTATTCAATTTATGCAATTCCATGGGGAAGTTTGAGTGTCTTTGTGTCAAAAATACTGCCCTGCTGTTTGCTGGGAGCTACAAGTATTTCTCGACAGCCTCCAGTCCTCAGAAAGGGGCAGCTGGAAATGACTCCAAGGAGCAGGGAAGCCTAAACTTATTTAGAATAATTTCCTGTCCAGGTGTGTTCCAAAATATCCGTCGTCCAGAGAGAACCCTATTTAAGTGAACAATTTTCTAATATATTTTCCCCAGTGTAAATCCATCTCATGAGGCCTTCATTAGTGTGTATTTAATCTAGAATCATGTTATTTCAGAAACAAGGGTGCAAATGAAACTTGTTCACTAAATTTGAAAAAAAGAAAAGAATATTCTTAATCTGTTTAGCATTTTTTGCAATTCATATTTGTAGAATGCATATATGGTTAGAATTATAGATCATTCTCCTGTTATAATGATTTGCCAGCCTCAAAAGAAATCACATGAGAAAAGTTACTCTTATTCTTTGATGTACTTCTGTGTACTGTAACTTTAAAATGTAAGATGGCATTGTTTATTCTATTATTGTTATAAAATGATTGTATATGTGAAGATTACTTAGAACCCCAAACGCCCATTGACTTTAATGGGCCCAGGATTTCACCCCAGATTCTTAGTTACCAACAGTAGTTTTAGTTCCTGATTTTTCATCAGGCTTTAAGCTGGTTTTTGATATCACATGATCAGTTTTGTGACTACAGTTACATGTAAGTGCAAAATTGCAAGTTACTATTTGTTGTGCCTACAGTTATATCTGCTCAGACATCTATGTGCCTGATGTGTAGGTAAATTCAGGCGGTTAGGCTTATAAAATGAATGCAGTTCCAGGTGCAATTAGTTGTTTCCACATTTAACAGCAGTAGCAAAATTGTGCTTGCAATACTAGAGGCCACATTTGGAAATGTAGAATTTATTTTTTCAACAGTGTGTCTCTAGACAAGCTGTATCTGCTGTATAGAAGCATGAGATACTTACAAGGCTACTGTGATTTACTTGCATGTGTGAGTGAGTGATATTAGGTTGGGAGAAAGACTGAAGAATAAATAGATGGGTGATTGAATGAATAAACATAGAAGGACAGATTAGTGGTTAGAAGGTAAGTACATGTGTGGATGGATTGTTGGTTGGTGACAGACAGGTGGTTTAATAGATGGATGTGACAGAGATCTGAGTGATGTATAAATCTATCCACACTGAATTTTTTTCTTTGAAATTTGTGTTTATAATTTTAATAGGTCTTTATTTTTAAAAAAGGCTTTATTTGATTTTGTTCTCTTAGTTTTAAACTTACTTTTCAAAAAGCATATTTTAAAATGAATTTCTATCATAATTGATGACCTGAGTATAAACCAATATTATGAAAATGTGTTTCAAAAGTCCCTCTGCCTGTGTCAACTAAAATAACTCTCTTTCTTTCAGTGTTCTGTAGAGAGAGTGTTGTGGTTCAAGTGTTTTCTTAGTAATGTTGTTCATGTTAGCAGAATGGTTCTCAATGAACATTGTAGTGTGACTCTTAATATGGTTTGTTATTAATTTGGTGGACCTGTCCTTTGGGTTCCTAGAACCTACAGAGGTGGCAAAACCATCCTGGTGTTCAGTCTGGTAAAAAGTCATTTCTATTTTCCCTCTCTTGTGTTTAAACAGTAAGATACTGTGCTTGCTCCTTTGCTTCTATTTCTTGTCAGTTTTGTAACATTTGTGCTATAAGTGGGAGCGAATCCTGCGCCCCTTCGTCTAATCCTCTTCACTCCTATTTCCTCATCTGATCAAAGTCTACATTTTGGAAACTCCTTATCGTGCATTTACACTACAGTGGGTGGCAGCATCCTCATGCATTACTGCGATGTGTATGTACTGTGCATTTGTTTGTATGTGGAGGTGTACATGTGTATCCATATGCCTGTGATTGTCTGTACTTGTCCTTTTGCTCTGCTATGGAAAATAACCTCATTTAACAACAGCTAAGCTCCAGGAAGAATTCAGCTTACTGAATCAGTTATAGAACTTGCTTTCTAGGCTACAAAAGTTAGTTGCTTCTTTAGTAGGGCAACCTAATTTCAGTGTATTAAGTGATATCTTAGAATTTTGCAGATGCATAGGATTCAGTGCGAACAAGGATTATTTTTTGGTTGGTAGACGGTAAAGTCCTACTACTGAACCTTGAAACTGTTTTAATAATTTATTGATCTTTGCAGTCAAGTAAGGATATCATCTGTCTCATAACTGACTCAGAAGGTGCTATATTATAATACTGCATCTATAACTGGGAGAGGCAATGAAGTAAGTTATTGTAGCTCGTGGTTTGTTGATCTTTAAGGATGTCAGTGGTTCAACTTCTACTCCATAAAAAGGGCTAATAAGAGCGGATTGATTTGGCCATGACTTGGCTTTTTTTTACCTGGTGAACTCTATCCTGAATAGGCTTATTATTTTCTTTTTCAGGATTGAAGCTGATATGAGACATTTTTCTGTTGCGATGTTTGTTTTAAAACAAGATGTTTGTTTAATCTATGTTTTACATTTTAGTTTTAGCTCATTATTTTCATTCTGGTTTTGTGATTTTTTTTTCTGTTTAGCGTTTTCCTTGCTTTATTGTTTCTTGAGGTGAGTTTGGGTTTGTTCAGTTTACCCAGAGTTGTCCTTTGAAAACCTCTGTTTCGTATAGCATTTAAATTGCTCGGCCTCGTGAATTGAGCTACTGTAATAACAGATGGGACTTGACAACAAGCCATTGGTGCAGTTTCCTTGGTGGTGAAAATGGAGGAGAGAGGGGGAAGCCCATCTTAGGGGAATTCCCCTTTAATTGTAGAGTTCATTAGCTGATAGAACAAGTTACTGGGAGGCAGGAATCAGTGCTTTGTTTCTTGCTCTGCCACTAACTCACGATGGGAGTTGGGGCAACTCATTTAACTTTTCTGTGTCTCGGTGGGGAAAACAGGGTGGTGACTTATTAACTTTGTGGAGCGTGAGGCTCCATCGGTCAATGTGTAAAGCACTTTGAGTCCTTACGTGAGAGGCACCAGAGAAGTGCATCACATCAGGATTGAGGATTAAGGCACAAAGCCCCTATTTCGAAATGTAATTTTTTGTAGTTAAGTTTGCTATTTCACAAACCTTCAGTCCCAAACACCACACCTTTGAGTTCCTCCTCCACCTCTTCTTTCCCAGCCAGAGAGATGCACCAATGTCATGTACAAAAGGGGCTGCATTAAACAAAAGCACACACCAGCTCTCTTCGCAGTTCAGTTGACCAGACTGACAGACAAGTTATGACTCATAAAGGAATCTGAAGGCCCACGCAAGCACATCCACTTCACCACTGGCGCTCAGAGGCTACTGAGGCAAAACTTGTGCTTAAAATAAATAACCTTTGTATCTGTTTATTCCTGTGTTTCCAATGGGTCTGCCTCAGACTCTTCTTGGGGAAAGTCTTAAAACAGCAGCAACAGCCAAATTACTAAATTTATAACAACCTGCAAAATAGTTGTGCCTAAGTTGTCACACTGAGTGATTTTTTTTTTCCAAGATGGTAATGGTTTTGAGTTGTTGCTGGCTTCCAAGAGTCGAAGCATAACATGCTGTACAATAGGTCTCCAGCTGGAGATTTTGATGGGAGCGGGAATTCCCAGATATGATGGCTGTAACCCTGTATGGAGTGATAAGGAGACAGTTTCTCCTTGTAGCGGAATATACGGGCCAAATCCCTCACTAAGAGCTGTCTCTAGGACCGACCACGTAATTGACCACTTTAAATGACTCCATGTGTTTTCCAGTTAACAACCCTCTCTGTTAGGCAACTGGTTTTTGCTGGTCCCTTATGTAGTTGCTTAAGGCTTTTTACTTGTGTGCTCAGCTAAGACCTCCTGCTCACAGGTAAACCCTACCAATTGCATTGCTAGCTCTGACCCAAGGGTGCTGCCAACTCATCATAAATTGGTAAATAAATAAAAAGATGTGATGTTAAAATACCAAAGCCAGTACATGAAAGAGCAGGTACAGGAGCACACTTCCATCGTTCACAAACACTTCTTAGTGGTCATCTGTCCCTTTTGTACAGGTTTGGGGATGAAGGTCTGGGCGGGTTGTTTTATTTTCTCTGGTCTCTGGAACTCTGTGGTCTGTTCTACAGTCGTCGTTGGGCATGGCTGTTGGTAACCAATAGAACCCTGCAAGAAATGTGCCTGAATAACTAGCAAATAAAAAGTTCTGTGTACGATGACATATAGACTAGAAGAGGCGTTCTTTTTATCCTGCCGGCTTGTCATTTCTTCCCTCTTCCTGCTCCCTGAATGTGCTGGTGTGTGGGGTATTGTGACTCTTCCAGTTAGTTTGCTTTTTTGCCCTTTTTGTCATGTAACTGTGAATCAGCAAACAGCTGCCCAGAAAGACTCTCTCTCTCTCTCTCTCTCATGGTAAGTAGCAGCAAGCAAAGCTCAAATACCTCCTCCACTTCGCTTTGAAAAAGGAGGCTGTCTTTGCCCTGTGAGTCTACATAGTGTGATTTCAGTATGAAATTAGCTGATGGGTATTGCAGAACAGGGATTCCAGCAATGAAGACAGAGAAATGGACTTCTGAGAGCCCTTTTGCAGGACTTGCGTAGTCATGTTTGGCCAAGTACAGGGATGTTTGGCAGCATCATTGTGGGGCCTTCATCCTGCACCGGACCAAATGAGGCAATGAGGAATATGATGATAAGCACAAGTGTTTTGCCAAGGGATTTTGAGATGTGCTTTAAGCAATAAAATGCTTCAGTTTGCCTCTATGCCTCCACAGACACCTTTGCCAGTGCTGGTTCTCCTTTCCCCGAATCTCTGATGCGGTAAGCCATGACTGGTACATTCTCTGCTATCATGAGTTTTCCACCTAGTTTTCTCAGGCCATTCTACCCATACTTTAGACATTTATGCAATTGTAGGATCCTTGCTGGGAGTTTCACTTAACATCCTGCCAAATCAAGAAATAAAGGAGTACCAGCTTTGGTGACCCCATAACAATAATTTCCCTTTAAAAACGTAAAGAGTGCCAGCACCGAAGGGTCAAAAACGCTCCTGTTTGTTTCAGTGCAGTATAAAATATACTAATAATGAAGTTACGGCAAAATAACCATATGATTGTTCCCCAAGACCATTTATTCCAAGCAAAGCCAAGTAAGTGTCTTTAATGATTGCTCCCCCACACAAGCTATCCAATCCCCTATAAGGTAGTGTTATATATACATGCACTTCACCTTGGTCTACTTTTAATTTTATAATACATTGTTACTTAATATGCTGTGGGTTTGTAATGTATATATTTAAAATTCCACCAGTTCATCCTGCCTTCCCCCCTCCAACCGCATCTCCTTCCCAGGGGCAATATCCTATCATCTGGGCCTTCTGGCTTTATAGTACCAGTTGTTAGCTAAATAAACCCCACAAAAAGCCAATGGAAATAAATCGGTGTTTAAACTGAAAGTGGTAAATTCAGAAAGAGGACGGGTTATATTTTCCACCTCCTGGGAGGGGTCTATAGACAATGTAATGTTGCAAAAACAGAATATATAGAATTATTTTTAAAATTAGAACTAAGTCTCCCTTTAAGTGCTGGAACAGGCAGAAACTGCCCCCCAATCTGTCAAATCCACCCCCACCCCACCCCGGTTAGGCAGTCACATGTGTTAAATGGAGGCAAATCTATCAAATAAAATGTGAACAAATGCCTCTTTATTTCCATGTTTGAGACACAGACATGCTTCCTGTTGCCCATGCGGATGGTATATCCTCAGGGCCAGGCCCTTTTTCCCCTACCCTATTGATGCTACGATAACCTGAGTTGGAATTGGTGGCCTTGTGTCCTTCTCTTAGCTGGAAATGAATCATTGCAGTACATGCTGTAAATGCAAACTCCACCTATTTCTACAAAGACCTCTGCTCTGGGGCCCTGAAGGTAGCTTGTGCAGAGGACTCTGACTATGTGAGTACAGCATATTGCAGCAAAAAGTCTTATGATCATCTTGTGTCTTTTGGTTCACCTTTTTATATTTTCTTTTGGCTCCGGTTTGATTTTCCAGTTGTTTTCCTTTTAACTAGAAGATGATGTCTCTGTGGCTTCCACACTTTCTGAAGCTTGCCCGGGCTCCTTCCAAGATGCACGCTGCAGCCTGCATTCGATAGGACACAGCCTGTATGAGTCTCCTCCCGATGTCTTTTATAGTTTCTCTTCTCTCCTTTATTTTCTCACCTTTTTTTGTTTTTTGTTTTTTGTTTTTTGCATGTGCAGTTTTGTAAAGCAAACTCGAGGTACTGTATCTCGCAGCTCGTCAGTCTCCAGCGTAAATTCACCGTGAGTTGCTCTCTGTTACAATATTCAGTAAATGGATTTATGATCTATATCTATATATTTATAAACCTCCCTGCTTCCCACCCTCCTGATGCCTTCCCCCTTCCCTTGTTTTTTCCAAAAATCATTCACATCATTGTGGAAAACCTCCAGGCCAACATTCGCTGGAAGGACTGGAAGGTGTACAGCAGTGCCATATAATGCTTGTGATTTGAGCGTGAGCAACTCTGTAGTGTTTTGTACATTGGGTGTGAATTCCCCTGCTTCTTTCCCTTTTTTTTTTCCTTTTTCCCTTTTCTTCTTTCTGCCCTTCTTTGTCCTTTCCTTACTTAGTAGTTTTCCTTTCCTTTCCCTCTTACTGTCTTCCTTGCCCTCTTCCCTTGTTTTGTGGCCTGTCTTGTTCTCACTTATATTTTTTTCCTGTGTTATTTATACACTGGGCTAATGGGTTTGATGTTCCACCAGTGTTTGCACTTTTGGTTCAGAAGGAGAATGGGGCCCCACCATGAGCGTGCTCTTTAAAATGAAAGCTAGAAGGGGAGAGTTTCAAAGGGAGCCAGCTTCTGGAAACAGGACTCAAATGGGACAGTGTTTGAAAACTCTGCCTAAATAACCCTTGGAAATTTGTTATGATGAGCAGACACGCTCCTCCACCCCTTCCTGGGGTATGAGTTTAAAGCTCCAATGTACCCTAGAATTTCGCAAACACAGTGGTAGACCCTTCAACCGTTCCACCCACTTCCCATTAAAAATCCCACCCTCTCCGGGACTCATTGTGAATCATGAGTAGGCTTCAAAGGTGCACGTTGCAGCTTTGTAGAAAATACCTTTGATCCCTTCCACGTCATGCAGTGATGTTTGTCATCAACTCATTGAGTGTCTTTGGCTTATATTACACTTTTATCATTTTGTGTTACTTTTCTACGGTGTAATGCTCTTGGGAAGACTAGATAGTGCAGTTCAGACACGAAGAGCCAGATCCTCAGGTGCGTCATCATAGTAGGGCTCAGCGCACCTGAGCAGTTGGGAAACAGAAAGCTTTCCACCACCTTTCTGCTCCTTCCTCCCACTCCCTGATTCCAAGTGGCATCTCAGGTCCGGTTTTGCCCCGGGACAACTTAGAGATGTTTGGACTGGTTTCTCCAATCTCTGTTCACTTTGTGCCATGCTGGAAAATTCCCCCTGTGTAGGGGGAATCTCTGTTGGTGCAAAGTTGGTGGAGAGGACTGTGCTGCCTCCTGCACCAGTTGCGATGTCTGTCTGTTGCTTAGTACACTGGAAGTCTCTTGCAGGACAAGGGGAGGCAGGTGGAAGGGAGAAGAAAGGCGGAGGTTTGGCAGGGAAGGGGATGTGGTGAATTGAGTCCATGCCTGATTCTCTGCTGGTGTGGGACTTTACTCCAGCAGTGTAAGTTAAAACGGCACCAGAGCAGTATAAAGCAGCTTTCATGTTAATGTGAACCAGGCCCGTTATCTTTGAATTTGACCCATATTGCCCATCTCGTGGAGACCGGTGCAGACTGCACTTTTAAAAAACTGACTCTGAATGACAAGTACACAAATCACGTGAGTATCATTGACCCTAAAGCCACTTCACACCTGTTCAGTCATGTAGTGGAGCCTTCAAGCAGGTGCAGATATAGTTTATATCCACGTTAAGGCCCCTTCACACTACCAGAGCAATAAATGTGAATCAGGCCCATTGTGTGTAAGGCAGATCTAGAATTTTGAAAGTTTACCTAAGTCTGCATTTCTTTCTCTATACATATCTGCAGTGCTTTTCCCCAGCCAAATACTTGTTTGGCTAAACAATTCACTGGATCCCATAGGTAGCTATCACTCGCCAGGGCTGGCTCCAGGCATCAGCGAAGGAAGCAGGTGCTTGGGGCGGCCAATGGAAAGGGGCGGCATGTCCGGGTCTTCGGCGGCGGGTCTCTCAGTCCCTCTTGGAGCGAAGGATCCGCCGCCGAATTGCCACCGAAGAATGAAGCGGCGCGGCTAAGCTGCCGCCAAAGTGCCGCTGATCGGGGCTTTATCTTTTTCTTTTTTTTCCGCTTCGCCGCTTGTGGTGGCAAAAAAGCTGGAGCCGGCCCTGTCACTCGCTATATGTTACATGTTGGATTTCCAGTATCCAGTTTGTACCAATAAAATCCCCTCTGTACCTAAACTTGAAGGACCTGATTCTTAGTTATACTAAGGCCTACACACAGTTTTGGCACCAATATAACTATTTCGGCTAGAGGTGCTGGTTTTTCTACTTAAACAGTTAAATCAGTACAATCTCCCCACCCTTGCTCCCCGTAGTGTGGATGCAGTTATACCAGTATAAAGGTGCCTCGTAGCTAATTCTCCTCCCCTGTGGAAATACTTATACTGGTATAAGATACCTTTATATCAATATAATTGCATGTTCTCTATGGGGATTCAACCATTTTAACTATACTAGTACAAAGGGGAATAATTTTTAGACAAGGCCCAAGGCCATGCTCTAGTCATGTGAAGTACAAATAAAACTTATTTCCACCTTAACACTGCTTTGCATTGTGAGAGCAGTTGAAAGTGGCCTTAATATCCCTAAGAATTAGGCCCTGAGAATCCATGGTTACTGAATGGACACACAAAAAATTCCCACTGGAATTTAGATATTTTTTCAGTATTCGGTGTTTAATTTTCTCCCACGGGAATTTGTTCAGTTGAAAATTGTAAGTGGCAAGAAAATCAGGACAAAAATATCTGAGGTAGCTTCTTAACAAAAAGATATTAAGGCGAGTCACCTTCTGATGTCATTTTCAAACCTTCGTGTTGTAATGAACTTATGGTACAAACCCTGCAACCAACAAAAATCCATGTTTGGTTCACTTGGGAAAGAAAAAGAATTAAACATTTATACAAACAATTCTTTTTACTTCTAAAAAGTGAGTCATCATTTGCATAAAATGCACGCTGACAACTGGCAACGAGCTGCTTTATAAAGTGTTAACACACAGCTAAGTGCACAGTTATACTTAAGGTATAAGTCAAAGGCAAAGTGCCTTCAATCACCCCAGTCACAGGTATCTAGGAAATATTATCAGTGTTTTACATATTCTGTTATATTAAGATGGGCAACTGAGTCCCAGCCTATGTAGTTACTCACTCGGTTGGGATTCTCTTTTGATTAGAGGTATTTGTTTGTAATAGCACCCATGATGCATCAGTCTCATTCCAGACATAAAAGAGGGGGTGATCTCAAGACATGTTGTAGAAAGGGCCAACATTTCAACCCTGGGTCCCTATAAGATTAGACATCTAACTCCAGATTTAGGCACTAAATAAGATGTTTAGAGGTTCTGAGCACCTGCTGTTCCCATTATAGTCAGTGGCTGAAAATTTTGACTAAGGAACACTACTGCCTACTCAACATACAGCTACAACAGTGCTCATGATAAAGGTCATCTTTGCAGTGGATTCACATAGAATATCAGGGTTGGAAGGGACTTCAGGAGATCATCTAGTCCAACCCCCTGCTCAAAGCAGGACCAATCCCCAGACAGTTTTTTTTTAACCCCAGTTCCCTAAATGGCCCCCTCAAGGATTGAACTTATAACTCTGGGCTTAGTAGGCTAATGTGCAAACCACTGAGCTCTCCCTCCCCCTAAATACATAATATGGAGGGGGGTGGGAGGAAAGGCGGACATGAGTCTAAAGTGCTATAGTAGGCACACTATGTAGGCGTCTTGGAAGTCTAGCTGGGAAATTATAACTGCTGCTTTGTCACATTTAAGCCTTAGGGCAAATTCTGCCCATGGTTGCAGTCAGTGCCCATTGACTTTAAAAGAAGTTGATGTTCTTGGAGCAATTGCTTCTCTGGTTAAAGCCATAACTGCATGATTCTGCAGCACCCATCCAGGAGGGAAATAAAAAAGCTTTAATATCTCCTGGTCCTCATTTGCCATCCAAATCACTGTTCACCCATATCACTTGCTTCTGCCTGAATTCACTATCCATGTCTTCTGTTTTATCTCCATTCTCACAGCAAAAAGCTTCATTGCACTAAATTGTTTTGTTCTTATCAGAACCAATGAGTTCCTACCGGGATTTAAGCCAGAACCCAGTGTGGGCTGTGCAGTTGTGCATAATAATCACTGAAGTGTCTTATTGAAATTATAATGAGTGACGTAGAGAAAATAACTCATTGAAAAGGAAATGTCATTTGACTGGATTTAGGAGGACTTCTGTGCACTGGATCGTTCAATATGTTTAAGCTAGATGTGTTGTTTGTTGAATCAGGGTTGAAAAGTGCACTTTTAACTTGCTTTTAGTAAAGAATTTTTCACCCCTGTAATTTATTACTAAGTATGCAATTACTTTATCACAGTGTGTACCAATGGTACCAAAATCATAAGGTCTAACGAGAAATCTAATCAATATGGTATGAGTGTGGTGACTTGGAGTTTTCTTGAAGTTAGAATTTGCTAAAAATAGTAGGCTTCAGTGTATACTAATAAATTAATGCATGATCATATAATTTGACACTGAGCAATAGGCTGTGGCATGCATGATGGTGCATTTTATTGAATCCAGATCCTGCAGTTCTCCTTACTCAGGCAAAATTCCTACTGATTTCAACAGAAGTTCTGCTTGAGAAAGCTTCAGGCTTTGGCCTTGAGGACTTTGGCTGTTTGAAGATGTAACTCAATGGACGACACCATTCATTTTGGTGTTCGAGGCTCTAGCAAATTGCACTATAGTGTGGTTTATTGCTTCTTGTGAAATTGAATTGCTGGAGAGACTGGCTGGCTCGGGGAATTGATAACGAAATACTAGAGCTTTCCTTTCTAGTTTACCAATCCATAAAAGCCCTGCTCTATAATCACCCAAAGTTGTTACCATCTTAAAGATTGCTCGATAGCCTGCATGAAAGGCGTTGAGGCTTGCTTTCTTCTTCCCAGTGGATAGGTGTCAGTAAGGGATGGACTGGATCATCCAATAGGTTGTTATTGTAATCCTCTCCCCCAGGCGGTCACTGGATTGCTGAGGTGCTGAGGATACAGTACTGAAAGTGGGCTAAGTATACAATGACCATAGGGCAAGAGTTTAAGCCACTTCAGCGGATGGACCTTACAGATTCTAGTATCTGGCAGTTCCTCTGATTGCCCCAGAGCCTTCCAACCGCTGCTGACGTATCACCCTCCAGGCAGTAGAGTGAAGAACAGCAAATGTACTACTTAACGCATTCACCATAGTGGTCTCCGTTGACCTCTGACAACTCAGCTGATTCATTACAATATCTAGTTTCTGTGAAAAACTGCTATCAGAACTTGGCACAAAATTTGATGTTTGTTGGCAGTTTCAGCAGCGAGACCAAGAACTGAACGTGCCATGGAGAACAAATTCTCCAGGCCAGGACTAAGACATGCTGGCAGGACAGCATGAGAGAGGTCAGCATTTGTGCTTCCTGAGCTGTAACTGCTGTTTGGACAGAGGACTCCAGCCCCCAGAACTACCAGCCAAAAGAGTGCCCTTCACCACCACTATTTTCATATTAATTGTTTTCTTCCAACGAGCTAGAAAGTGAAATAGCATTTTTATACGAGAATACTAAAAGTCAGGCTCCTGTATTTATTGGTCTCTGTTGATCCAGGAAGTTGACATTGTTGACAGTTTTAAAGCCATTTCATAATTCAATTATATGCTTCCAATATGAGTTTAATAGAGAATTCGAGCTGGTCACAAATCAGAATGTTCAAAAACTGTTTTTGTCCTGAATTCGGACAAAAAGTTACAATATCAAAACTTTTCACAGAACAGAAATTGTAATTTTCAATGGGCTAATGCTCATATAATGTTAGAAGGCATGGCTGGACGACACCTCCTGTGAGGTTCCATGGTCATAGGACTTCCTTGATGTACCATGGCAGTTCAACCTGCAGGAGACTGCGATGTATCATGAGAGACGTGGTCCAGCCAGAGAGCGGAGCCCATAGACACTCAAACTACAACTCCCAAGAGGCAGTGCAGGAGCTGAGACGGGCAGAGATTTAGTGTTGAACTCACCAGGAACAAAAATGTTTCAGTTGGGTTTAACAAACCCAAATGGTTCAATTCGGATCAACTCAAACCAAACTGAAATACTTGTTAGATTTTTTCCCATAGAAAATCAGAACATTTAGGCAAAATTGAAATTTTTTCTAAAAAAAGAAATCCGATTTTGATTTTGCGGAAATTGTGTTTTTCATCAAAAAATATTTCAACAAAAAATTCCCCAACAGCTCTAATCAGAAAATACTTTTCTAGGATATCTAAAACATATAGCACTAAATTCTGGAGTTCTTATACAGCGTTTATTCCGTCTATACTCAGGTAAAATTCCTAAAGACATGAATGAGAAAATATGTATGATTTATTATTTGTTTTTATTCAAGTGGTTTATTTTAAACAGTTGTTCTGGAAGGTAATGGTCCTTATCAAAAAGCAGCACTCTAAATGGCTGTGATAAAAATGCCTCAGCCAATAAGAAAGTTGCTTGTTCTTAAATGTGATTTAAAAAAAAATACCAAAAAGGGATGCACTGTACTTTCTTGAATAATCTAGATTGTGATTAGTTGATATTTCATTTGTATTATTTTTAATGAGGAAATAGAGGAGTCACCGGTCAGGAAACTGATAGATTAACATCAGTTTTATTTGACACAATGTCTGTTTTGTACAGAGAAATGTAAATTATCTGATTATAGACACTGCTTTATTGTTTGGTAGTCAGTCTCTGAATCCAAGTAGAATTGATGACGTTATGCAATTAAAATGCGCTAATCATAATATCTGCCAATCTGTTTTGTCATGTCAGGCCCTGGGGGACTGAAGCTGTGTATATTGGCGATACCACTATAAAGAATTGGAAGAGCTTTGTTGGTAGGGAACTGAATAAAGGCAGTGGACATTGGGGTTTGGGGAAGAGAGGTGGATTCATGAGTCGATTTTTTTCCTCTTATGAGGAGGTCTGCAGACAGGGCCGGCTCCAGGCACCAGCTTACCAAGCAGGTGCTTGGGGCGGCCACTTCGGAGAGGGGCGGCACGTCCAGCGGTTCGGCGGCAATTCGACGGACGGTCCCTCACTCCTGCTCGGAGCGAAGGACCTCCCGCCGAATTGCCGCCGCAGATCGCGATCGCCATCGCGGCTTTTTTTGTTTTGTTTTGTTTTGTTTGGCTGCTTGGGGCGGCCAAAACCCTGGAGCCGGCCCTGTCGGCAGAAGGAATAATATGGAGAGCTATTGATTTAAAGCACCAGATCAACAGTACCAACAAAAGATGTGATCACAGAGTTCATGGTTGCACCTATTATTGTAAAGAACCATTTTGCTTAGTTCACACCCGACATAGAAATATCTGCTGCTAATGCTATATTTAGTATCCTAAGGGGATTTTGTGGTAGCCCCATCACTTGAGTCATTTAAAACTGAACTAGACAAAGCACCAGAGAATGTGTTATAGGGAATAATTGTACATTAGCTAGATTTTCCCCATCTCTTCTGCGATTCTTTGTGCGCAACGCACATGAACTGTATCCTCATATGGTAGTTTAATGATACTATGTTTTGTCTTAAGGTGACTGCTATTGTGCCATAAATAAGTCTGGTGAATAAGTTCAAAAGCCTTCCTCTCTGAAGAAATACAACGTCAGAGAAGCGGCACTCAAATGTGTCTGTATTTCAGTTACTGGGAGAACATGTGGAAAGCAAGAATCAGATACATTTAACTGGACAAGCAGAGTACATAACTCCCCCAGCTAAATACTGTTCCTGGAGGGACCAAACTATTCTATTTCTTTATTCCCATTTCCCAGCCAGGACCCAAATATGCACCATCACTTGCTCCTGATGTTCTTGACTAGTTTGGGTGTGATGATTAACGGAGGGCATGCTTCAAACTTTGCAGAAAGTGTCTATGCTTATCTTAATTTTTTTTCCATTTCGTTCCATGAAATAAATGTAATCATTACTTCCAAACCTCACTGCTAACTAATTCTCTTGCTCTTTGGCTTGTTAGTAACAAAAGCTAGTGGCTGGCAATGCATTTTTTGTGTGGGTGTCACCCTTTGCTAACTGTCAGTGTCAATGATGTGACCTCAGTATTTATAGATTCTGAAAAGTTTGGTGAGTCTGTAATTTTGCTGTCCCTGTTAAGGAAGAAAATTTTGCAAAATAGACTTCATTAATATGCAAATTACTATGCTCCTACAGGTTCCCAGTGGTGTGTGTTCTTAGCAGCGGCTTCAGCTCTCAGTTGTCCATAGTCCAAACACAATGGAACACCTTGCAACTCTGAGATGATTGCATTTTTTTTAATGACTGTTTTGTGTTCTTAATACATGTGAAAAACAGCTAAAAAACAAATCACGTTGCCATTTCCAGAGCAACTGCTTCCTGCATTAGTAGGTCACTGACCTGAAACTTACACAAGGGGAAGATCTCAAAACCTACTGCAAACACCATCATATAGGGGCTCTAACTGGGTAGGAGCCATAAAGAAAGCCTCTGAGATCTCAGAGGGCCGTATGCATGTTCTCAAAGTTTCATAAGCCACACGGGCAGGAAGTCATACCACTCAATGGCACAGCCATTCACCGATTCAAATCCAGCCTAGGTTGGTAGGAATCAGAAGTCTCTACTTGATGATGACTCTCAGTCTGTCTAGGTTTTTAGCTGGCACCCCTCTCCATGGTATGAGTGCTTTAGGAATTTGTGTGGAATACGTTTGGGGGTCTCAATCCAAGTGCCGTTGGAGAGGTTACATCACAAATAACAACCACAGTCGCATTGATTGTCCGCTTTACTGGCCACGGGCTGCGAGGGTCTCAAAGACAGAACTCCCCTCTGGAGATGGTCCCGCCGAGTCAGGATGGCAGCGCACTGGAAGGGCGGTGTGTGTGGGAGGGCACGGTGCTGCTGCCCGAGCTATTTCTGTTCTGTGGATAGATAGAGCACATCAATCAGCGTTAGGGCTGTCACCCAGCCCTCAATTAACACATTATTACGATGTGTTATTTTAGTGCTGACAGCATGCTCTGTGCTGTACAAGACGCTGAAGAAAAAATCATCCTTGCCCCAAGGGCTTTAAAATCGAATGAACAGTATCAGCTCAGCAACATCGTGCTGCCTGCACACAGTAAATGACACTCAGTGCATAGAAACGCACCGAATCATGCTCAAGCTTTCTTGCTGTTTTCCCTGAGTTTGAGTGTCACAGGACAGATTTGCTCCCTAGCATGACCCTGTCTGTGGGCTTCCGCAAAACTCTAGGATCTCTAGACCAAGCACACAGCAGAACAAGCCATCTAGAGTGACCAGACAGCAAGTGTGAAAAATCGGGACAGGTGGTGGGGGGGTAATAGGAGCCTATATAAGAAAAAGACCCAAAAATCAGGACTGTCCCTATAAAATGGGAACATTTGGTCACCCTAAAGCCATCCCCGCTGTCCTGGGGACCCCAGACTATTGTTTGCAGCCTCCACGCTGGTGGATCCATCCCAAGACAGTCAGGAGATGCTCTGGTGCTGTCTCTTTCCCGGGAAGCTTCTGCTGGCAGGGCCTGAAGGTGGCGTGTCCTGATTTTAAAATTGCCAGCCCCTCAGGTGAGAATTGCCCAAGGATGCAACTACTTTTGTAGAGGCTGCAGTTATATAGCTGTGAATTGAGAGAGCAATGCAGGTGTATGAGCCATACCGAGTATCCCACACTTGCTTCTCAAATTCCCATGTCAGCCAGCCCATGTAAGGAGGCAGGGTTCTGCCAGTTGGGTAGACACTCGGGGTTGTCAGTTACAGGAAAGAGTTGGAGGGCTCTCCATGCCTCCCTTTCTAGTTCCTTTTGAGAGCACGCAGTACTTTAAATGATCCACTAAGCTGGTAGGCCACTGGCTTAAATTGTGCTCACCCTATAGAAAACTCCTTCCAAGAAAAGAGAAGCCTTCAGCTTTGAACTGAGCGATCAGCTGTGTTCGTTCTGATTTTGTGGTCAAATCAGATTCGTCTGCCTGACTGTCCTCATCCCCTCCAAGTGAATATTTACATACGTTTTTGCCTCTTTTAGTAAAACTGGCCGACACCACGCTCAGTAAAACATGGCAGATGTCTGAGATGCAAACCTTTTCCGACATCTCCCGTGGCGTGACATAACTCCGTCTGAACGCTGCTTCCCGTAGGGCCTGAGAATGGTGACAGACACTGCCAGTCTGAGTCAGAGCACATAAACTCACACTCTGGTTTGTTCTGTCACTGGAGCAGACCCGAATGAATGTCAAGAAAACAGTTCTGGTTTCCTATCTCCACAGCCTCTCCCAAGGCGGTCAGTCAGCCTCGGAGATCTCCTGTCCCACTGCAGGGGTTCATCTTCCTGCAGTGACTGACTAGGGAAGTCCCAACTGAGATTACACCGTAGAGCTGCAGATCGGGGTCTGAGAGGGAAGAGAGCATTTCCTTTCTTGGCAAGGGGATTTTTGTGAAGGAACCAAGGGCCAGTTCTGTTCTCATTTAAGTCAGTGTAAAATCCAGAATAACTCCTTTGAATCCAGTGGGCTTACTCTGGTTTTACACTGGTGCAAATGAGAGCAGAATTGGATCCCAAATCTTTAGAATTTCCGGTTTAAATAAAAGAGGCCAACAGGAGTACATTGTCTCCTTGCCTCATTGGTTAGGCAGAGTACTTATCGGCATGTCCTTATTGGCAAGGCTGCGGTTGCTGCTGTTATGTGGTTATAAAGAAGTCCTCATTCCATCTGTGTTGTATCACCCTCCAGATCCTCTTGTGACAGGGGTGCAGACTAGCTGTATGTGTCTCACGTGCACCTTTGCCAGACTTGTTCCCGTAGCAGCTGAGATCAATGCCACTTTGGTAATGACTGGCGTGTGCCTTGAATTTTGGATATATCAGAGGCTGCCTCTCCCCCCAAGCGCTAATGGGACAGTTCAGATTGTCCAGGGTTGCTCAAATGACCAACTTTTTTGTTGAAATGTGAGGGGGCTGGGGGCAGGCAACCTATGGCATGCGTGCCGAAGGCGGCACACGAGCTGATTTTCAGTGGCACTCACACTGCTCGGGTCCTGGCCACCAGTCCGGGGGGCTCTGCATTTTAATTTAATTTTAAATGAAGCTTCTTAAACATTTTAAAAACCTGATTTACTCTACACACAAAATAGTTTAGTTATATATTATAGACTTATCGAAAGAGACCTTCTAAAACCGTTAAAATGTATGACTGGCACACGAAACCTTCAATTAGAGTGAATAAATGTAGACTCGGCACAGCACTTCTGAAAGGTTGCCGACCCCTGCACTATGAGGTTCAGTCGTTCTCCCAGGCTTGTCCTGGTGATCAGGGAAAGACTGTTGGTTAGGGAAGGGGTCAGTGGATGATTTGGCGGGATTTGGAGAGTTACAACGGTTTTCAGGAGAAGTGGCTTTAATTGTGCCAATTGTACACGGCCCTAGACCATGGGATGGCCATGTTTTAGAACTCAAAATAGCCCTTTCTTATAGTACCAGTTGTGTGTGGGGATGTCACTAGCACTCTGGTGACCCCACTAGCTTTATCTGCTCATGTGTTTTCCACTAGTCATTCTATCTTCATCCCTATGTTTTCTTTGGCTCAACCCTACAATTCCCTGTCTCGGCTAGAAATTTACATTTTCGTTTAAAATTTCTTTTGGAGAAGTGGAGCCAGACCTGATGCTGACTATCTCCTTATTATTTTTCTCCTCTGTTCTGCAGCAAACAGCAGAACTCCTCCAAATCCAAGTCCGTTTGGGAACAGAGGACCAGCCAGATCCGGATGCACAATTTCCGGGCCAGCTGCGAGGCGCTGTACAATGAGCTCGATCCGGAGGAGCGGGTGCGCTATGCTACCACCCTCCACATCCGGCCAGACATGAAGACCCATTTGGATCGGCCTCTGGTGGTAGAGCCAAGGACCGAAGGGCGGAACAACGTCGGTAAGCTAAGCCCGGTGGACGTTCAGGAGACTGAGCAGGTCAAGGCCACCTCTGCCGACAATGCAGAAGTGCCACGGAAGCACCACCGGCATCGGGATAAAGACAAAATGGGAGAGCAGGAGAAGAGCGACGTGGCCAAGGATGAGAACGGGGAGTCTGGCACGAACAATAAGGAGGAACGACACAGGCAGCACAGGAGCCGCAGCAAAGAAGGAGAGGGGGGCAGCAAGGAAGGAAAAAGCGAGCGCAACAGAAGCCAGGAAGGGGGTAAAAGGCATCATCGTCGAGGCTCCGTGGAAGAAGGGACTGAGAAGGAGTACCGGCGGCACCGGCCTCACCGGCACTCAGCGGAGAGGCAAGCAAAGGAAGGCAATGGGACAGCCAACGGTGCCAGAAGCGAGCGGCGTTCACGTCACCGAGGAGGGTCAAGGTCAGGGAACCGGGAAGGCGATCCCGGCTTGAAAGGAGAGAATGGGGAAGAGCCCCACAGACGATACAAGATCCGGCACAGAGCTCTGTCGACATATGAGTCGGTGGAGAAGGAGAATGGGGAGAAGGAAGGAGAGGCTGGGGAGAAAGATCTTAAGAACCATCAGCCCAGGTAAGTCAGCACTGCACACACAGACCTTGTCAGTATGTCAGCTGTGGGGGACTCACTGCAGTATTCACTAGTCATTCTCAATAGCACTGTGGGCTTCAAACCCCCACAGGGGCAAGAGGACAGAGCCACCCCTCCCCATGCCAAGAGGGGCTGTTCCCTCTAAAGGACAACTTTACAATTTGGTCAGAGCTCCTCTAGTCAATGCTGCCTTGAAGTGGTGTTGAGCTAGGATGTCTCTGGCCTGGCCTAAGCCTTTCCCTGTCTAGGGCCTCTGGCAGAGTGAGGGTTGATGAAGAGTTGCCCGATTGGGCCCCTGCTCCTGGCATGCTTCCCAGCATGGCACACGTGTTCATGGTTGCGCCAGCAGAATGAATTGAGCCCCGTTGCTTTTAACAGTGTGTTGGACTACGATTGTATCATACTGTAGTATTTACTTAGCAGAGTATTGTTACTGTTCTTATTTATCATTTGTGTGACTGCAGCATGTAGGCGCCCTAGTCATGGAGCAGGACCCCCAGGTGCTAGGTGCTGTACAAACACGGACAAAAAGATGGCCCCTGCCCCAAAGGCCTTGCAATCTAAGCAATTTTGTCACCTCTTCCCAACTGATTTCCCACCCTTCCTCATGGCGAAATGTCTGGGGTGGAGCAGAAAGCTGACTGTTGAGTGAAAGTCATTGTCAGAAACCAGCACAGGTTCCATGCCCTGTGCATCTCACGGACCCAGCCTGTGAAAATGCCAAGCTCTTCCTTAGTAATGTGTATACATCCACTCTGTCTCTCTGATGGCCTACAGCATTGTAATGACAGTGTTGTAAGGCGTAGTCTGGGGGCCTGTTGGGGTGTCTAGTTGCCTTGGCTGCCCTTGTATTAATATTTAGGGTTGAATACATCATTCTAGAATGTCACATGGTCTGCATGGGGCAAAATAAGCCCCAAATGGCACCGCAGCTTCGGAGCATGTAAAAAGTGTCTCGGTACTAGGGTTTTGCCCTTCTCAATGGAGATATGTTTGCTAACATCTACACAACACAACTGTCACTGCACTGCCATAAGCTCCCCTCCACTCTGGGCACAGCTAGGCTGTATTTTAAAGGTTGTAGAGCTAATTGACAGCTAATTGACACTGTTTACAAGTGAAATTACATGCATGCAAACGCTATGGGCCTGATTCTGCTCTCGGTTCAGTGGCACGCCAATGGGCTGTAGCGCCATTGAATTCAGTGGAGTTACTCGTGACTTGCGTCTGTGTCTGTGAGAAGGGAACCAGCCCGTATGTTTGCCATGTTAAGGTTTATGACATCAGTGCCTCTTTGCTCCTCAGACCCAGGGTGTGTCTACACTGCAGTTAGGAGGTGGGTAGACATACACCTCCTGATTGCAGTGCAAAGTTCTCTGGGAGGGTCTGATTCTTCTGTGCCTTACACAGTCTTTTACACCTGTGCAAAGTGTTCAACAAAGCTGTTCTGATTGGCATGCACTTTGCAGAGTTGTAAAAGGCTGCAGCTGTTGCAAGGTGGTGGCGAATTAGGCCTTAAGCCTGGTAACCCATTCTGTCCCAGGGCTGCTCTGTGCACTAACTGGCATCACAATAACGAAATGGTTTTTAATTCGTACCTGATGTTATATTGGTGCAAGTCTGCGTGTGGGCGGTCTGATTTTGGAATAAAAGTGTTCTGTTTCTCCTTTGCTTAAATTGGTAACCCCTAGGGCTGCCTAAGTCCTGTTGGGGTCACCCAGACTCCCCGAACAGCCGAGGATCAGAAGGGTGCAAATAGAGTTGTAGGTTTCAAGGCCAGAAGGAACTAGCCAGCTAGGCCTCCTGCATATCACAGGCCATCGAATTTCACCCAGTAATTCCTGCAGTGAAGTGCGTGACTTGTGGTTGAGCTGGAGCTTACTTTTTAAAAAGACATCTGGTCTGGCCATGATAGCCTCCTACCCTGCGGGCTGTGTATCTGTGTGCTATGCCCCCAAGAGGCTTAGTGCATAATTGCACGTCCCGTACTTTCACAGAGTCGTGGAGTTTAAGGCCAGACGGGACCACCAGATCATCTAGTCCCGGGGTTCTCAAACGTATTCGATTGCGTCCCCCTTCTTTGTGTCTGTAGTCGTTTGTGCCCCGCTCCCCGCCAGACAAGGACATATACCAGTAAAAACAAATCAACATGTGACTCTCCCTAAATATTAAGAACAGTAAGGCCTTGATTGGAACAGAGCCGACGATCCAGTGTAATAAGAGCAAAAGCAAACCTGTGAGTGTGGTGCGTGCGTGCGCACCGCCTCGTAGCAAACGGGTTAATGTACAGATGGCAACAGCTTTGTAGAACGCTGGGCGAGCGTCACAGAAATCCATCGAAATGCCCAGCGCCTCTAGAGTCAAATGCACAGCGCCACCTGAGGACCCGCTATGTCTGGAGGAATCAGCTTTGCTCGTTATTCATTTCTGGGAGTAAAACGTGCACAGTACATCTTTTCCCTAAAGCTTCTCACCCCCCCCAGAACACATTCGGCACCCCCCAGGGGAGCCCGCCCCCCAGTTTGAGAACCTCTGGTCTAGTCTGACCTCTTGCCTGCCACAGGCCACCCAGAACCCACACACTAAATCCAGCAACCAACAGTAGACCAAAGCATTGCAGCCCTCAGAAGGCTAAACTATCGTGTGCCACAACCGGCTGAGAATAGGAGGGATCTTTTATTTTCTCATCTGTACAATGAGTATTGTAACACTGACCTGCCGCAGCGGGAGTTAGGAGGTTACGTTAGTGAATGCTTGTAGAGCACTTTGACATCAGAAGGTGAGATGCTTCATGATGGCATTGCAAAAGGATTGCTCTTCAGTGGTGAGTGGGGAGCAGTGGGGAGAAATCCCTTTTTAGTGAATGATGAAAATGGAACATGTCCCTTGCAGGATGGAACGTTGTTACGCTTAACCCATAGAATGCTGCTTGGTTTCCAGGCAGCCAACCACAGCACAGGAGGGCGTGCATATTCAGTGGGCCATATTCTGAGCTATTTTGTGCCTGTAGTAAGGTGGGGGTGTCTCCTGGAGTTCCCCAGTGTGCATCGGAGACTGTACATAGTGGAGGGGTCTATTTCCCAATCTTTTCTTGGTCACCGTGCACCCCCAGGGTAGCAGAGAGGGACTGAAATTTTGTCTGGCCCTTCTGAAAGACTGTTTCCTCCCCTCCCACTGCACAGCTGCAGATGAGAGCAGGAGAATCTGGCCCCCTGGTCTCAGTTTCAGTGTGCTACAAATCCAGAGTAATCCCCAGGAAGTCCTTTCTGTGAAAACTTCAGATGTATACCAGTGTATGGCTGATCAAAATCTTGCCTTCTGTGTCTGCAGTATCCAGACAGCTTTCATGTGCCAGGGTATTTACGCTGTTGTCAGATCCTTGACAGTTTTGTGCATGTGAATTTCTGTTGTAGTTTGTAAATGAATTTAATTTGAAGCTGAATATGTCTCAGAGTGTCTTAGGCTAAGCACAATAGCCACTTACTACCCTGATTCCATCACACGCTGATTCCTCAGTAGGTGTTCACAGGCACCTTAAAATGGGGATACCACTAATAAGCACTTAGGGGCTTTTAAGAACATATGTAATCGATCAACTGGCCACTCACACCTCTCTCAAGCTATTACAGCATCTCACATAAACATGCTCCAGCCCTTTAGAGCTCTTGGAGCCCAATCTTGGTGAGCTTGTGCAGTCGAAATCTCTGCAGGGATTGATTTTTGCACAGATGCGGTAGCTACAGTTTCACCGTTAATGATCTCTTTAGGCTATTCTTTCTTCCTGTGTTTGATTCATTTGGGAGTAATCCAGGAACCATCCTGAGCCAAAATGTCTCTTTTGTTGTACTACTTAACAATGTAAGGCGACACTTATGGGGAAAAGGTGGAAACTCCATAGACTGGCTAAGGCTTGAAGTCACTTCTTGCCCCGAGTGTATGTATTTGATTGTAACCGTATCATGAGGCAAATATAGATTTTGGGTGCCCAGAGTCCCCTTGAGGCTCAATTTCTGTGACAGGTTAAAGATTTTTGAACAGTGCCTGAAATCTGAGAATACACCCGAGAGCCATTTACAGCACTTAACTAATCAATCCGCGTGACTCCGTGGGATGCGCTCCATGTATGGGCTAGAAGGTTGTACGTTCACGTCTCGCACTAGCAACTGGGCTCCTACTTGCTGCTGCTTTCGCAGCGCCTTACTAAGGCAGGGCTGCTGTGTTAGAAGTGACACATTAAACCCCAGTCCCTTTCTGGTCATTATTCAGCCAGCACTTAAAGTGCTGGAAAACTTAAGTGCCCTGGCTAATTTTCTCTCATTAAAAATAGCTTCGACAGCCCAGTCTTACTCCCACTGAAGTCCATTACAAAGCTCCCATAGACCTCAGCGGGGAAAAGGATGAGTCCATTATGTCCAAGACGATACGTGTGCACATAATGGCAACCGCATTCAGTGCATTGCTGTTATCTAAGGGCTGCAGGAGAGTACACAAACCATTCTATTCTGTTATGTTTCATTCTTATTAGAATTAATAGAAAACTTAATCACCATGAATCATTTAGAATATTTAATAAAGAAATGAGGAAAGAGTACAAAATTGCCTTTATTGCGCTGCTAATCTAAATGGAAACAAATTAAGTTGGGAATCATTGGAGTGGGCATAGTTCACCTGTGAAGTCCTGGTAACAGAGTGGAATTGACATGATGATCTCTATATAGTGCACCTTCCAACTGGATCCCAAAGCACTTTACAAATGTTATAGATCAGCCATACACGCTTTGCTCATTGCTGAAATGTAGCCACTTCTAAAGTGGAACTCAGCAGCTAGTTAACAGCAAAGTGCAACTTTCCACAACAGCTTAGGTCAGGAAGTGAAGAGCACCAGATTGAAATGAAACTGCAGGGAGATGGAATGGAATGTCCTCATTCGCAATCCGGCCAATACGGAGAGGCTAATTTGCTTACTGTTGCAAAAGTGCCCAGTTGGATCCTTACTGCGCATAGCTGGGACCTCAGTTTTATGTCTCATTAACGCAAACGGCACCGCCAGACACCCAAAGCCTCCGAACATCATTTGTACAGCAGCTAGCACAATGGGGCCCTGGTCCATGTCTCTGACTAGCAGGCGTCGAGGTAATACAATAGTACATCATAATAACAACCTCAGGCTTGGATGCTGGTTCAGTCGGACTCAGAGGAGAAAGAGTCACTACGGCTCCGTCTGCACTCGGAGCTCGGTGCGTGATTCCCTGCTCGCGTACACCTACTTGCGGCAGCTCTCATTGAGCTGGTGCTAGTATGAGTACGTACCCACTCGTTTCAGGTGGGTTTGTATTTGGCACAGCTCAGTACCCATGCTGCTGCAGCTTTACTGCTCTTGATACCTGTGTTTGCTCGAGTATGTGCACGTGAACAGGGGAATCACACCTTGAGGCTGCAATGTGGACGTAGCTTTACTGAATCACTGACGTATGAGTTTTCCCCAGAGATCTTCCATGTAGAGACTGACCTGGCTTAGCTGAGAAGATCTGACAGGCATATCCTGTGGTGGCCTGGCTGCAGGGCATGGGTTTTCTCCCTGCTTTGGTCTTAAAGAGGTTTATAATCTCTGCTGTTCTGTCTCAGGGAAACTCAGTGTGAGATAGAGGCTGGGGGTAGCGTGAGCGTCGTCCCAGTTCATACCCTGCCCAGCACCTACCTGCAGAAAGTGCCCGAGCAGCCAGAAGATGCTGACAACGAGAAGAATGTGACACGGATGACTCAGCCACCACTGGACAAAACCACCACTGTGAACATCCCCGTCACCATCACCGCGCCTCCAGGGGAGACCACTGTCATACCAAGTGAGTGCCTTGGACAACCTGTCGGTCTCAATGGAAGTTGTGGACCATGGGCCAGATTTTCAAAAACAGCTCTGCACGCTGGGTGCGGAGCTCTTTTGAAATCCCACCCCTCTGGTGCGCATTGCCACGCTGTGTAGACAAGCCCTGACACTGACTTGGTGTGTTGCTCTTGGGCAAATCCCTTGGGGCCTGGTTCTTCAGAAGAGATGAGCCCCCACAACTCCAGCTGAAGTCAGTGGGTGCTCAGCGCTTGTGGAAATCAAGCCCTTTAAACCCTACTGCCTCAGTGTCCCCAAATGAAAGAGAGGGAGATGGTTGTGAGCCTTTAATTCAGGAAATGTTTGTGAAGCACTTTGAGAACATCTGAGCACTACAGTGTGTTATTAATACCAGTAGACTGGTTTTCCCCTCAAAGTGACTAGGACAAGCCCCATGTAGCACATCAGCCAATACATCACTATCAAGACTATTGAAACCAAACAGCCTATCACCCCAGAGCGATGGTCACTTTACCGTGGGGCAGCTGTCAGCCAGGCACGCCAAAAGCTTTTCCTTTATCCAAAGTGAGTGCTAGGGAAGGGACAGCGAGCAGAGTTTGATTAAAGCTTGTCACTCAAAGTGTGCTCTAATTAACGAGGGCTGGCGTGCCATGTCTAAGCTCTTTCATTATGACTCAGATGAATGAGAAATTGGTGGGTTGTTATTTGTCCTTTTTGAGCTTATATCCTGGATACGACCAGTACAAGGCCCCTTTCTGAAGAAGATGAGAAGGCTGCTTCCGTTTTTACTCTAAATACAGCTTTTTCTTTGTATTGTCTGATTTGTATCGTCAGGCCCCAAGTCTCTTCCCTGCTGCATCTGTGTAAAGGGGTGTGGAACGAGCTAGAAAATACCAGTGGCACAGAACTTTATGAGCAGCCCTCTCCATTCCCTGGCTTGGCGGGAGGGAGCAGGGGAAGAAGGGGATGTTTTGGGAGCATGACTGGAGAGCTCTTCTGAGCAAGTCGTCCTAACTTAGAGTAGCCCCTGGAGCTGCAGTAAATTGTGCTGGTAGCTGGGCCTGGAATACAGGGAATGTAATTTGGCTTAAAGCAGTCTGGACTGTGCCTCTTAGGCCCCTGTTTGTACTCTTCCTCTTTACTCTCTTGACCATAGGAGATGTTTAGTAATTCTGCTACATTCTGATACTGACGTCTCTTTCAGTCACAGTCTCCCCTAGTTCTTTCTTCCCTTGTGATGTTGACATATATCTGATCTGAGAATTAGTAAGGAATTTACTCCGCATGTTTTGGAAAAGGATTTAGGGAGATCTGTCATTTGTTCATGCTGAAATATCGGTTTGTTGAGGGGGGGGGATAAAAAGTATAGGTTCGGTGGGTAAACCACAAAATCTCAGCTAAAGCATCACAAGAGAATGTCTTTTTGGACTTACGAACTGATTGGCCAGTGTATGCAGCAGCTATTTGGCTAAGAAGAGAACATGCAGCATAAACAGGGTCTCTGGTTCATGGTTTGGGCATCTGACTTCAGTAACTCCTAACACAGAGAAGTTCAGGCTTTTCTCAATCCCAGAATTATCAAAGCAAAGCTATACCTTGCTTATCTGAGCCTTCCAGATCCATCCCCGCTGCTGGTTCATATCCCATGCATCAAAAGATTCAGGAGCATGCTGTCAGTTAGGCTCATTAGCTGATTCTCTATCCTTACCTGCTGGATTCTAGAGCTATCTGGTTGTTTGGGATCAAATTTCAATGCCCGTCTTGACAGACCCTTTAAAAAAAACCAAAACCTTAAGATTTGCCCGTATTGGGGCATTTCCCAGTCATTTCTGAAATGTTGCTCATCAGTGAAGCAGTTAAGGAATAATTTATTTGTACTGTATATTATACTATAATAAATAGCCATGCTAACAACAGACAGTTAGTAGGTTCATTATACTTAATCAGCATGTTTGAAAGCGGCTTTTCTGTATACAAGCTGCCTTGTCTATATATCCAGCAGTTGAAGAACATTTATGAATGGGATGTGTTTACATTTTTGACCTGTTTGATGCCTGTTTCCTTCAATTCACTTTGTAGTGAACAACGTTGAATTTGAAAGTAAAACGGAAGAGAAGAAAGATATGGAGATTGATGACTTGACAAAAAATGGGCCTAAGCCAATCCTGCCTTATAGCTCCATGTTTATCTTAAGCCCTACAAACCCGTAAGTCTTCTACCACCATGGTGCGTTTTCTGTCTTGTGCATGTGTGTGTGAATATGTGGAGAAAAAATAATGTACATTTACTTGATCTATGTTTAGTCAAATCCATTGGAAAACTAAGTATGTAGCTTGACTGGCCTACGAACCAGATGCACCGTTTGAGTTGGGCTTTTCTGAGGTAATAAATTACCAATGGAAAAGAGGGGGGCAAATCCCGGAAGAAGTCTGAGCTTCTGATGGTCAAGTTAATGAATATTTGTTCAGTGATCCATCGGTGGAGACTGTGAGCTCGCTATTGTGGATTGCTCCTCTGAATTTCCAGTCTGACCAAGAGCACATACCTTTGTCAGAGATCTGTTTTGGAGGATGGAATGTCAGTAGAAGAAGAGGCGTTATGAGGAGCAAAGGGCTGAGGGAAAGTGTTTTTGAGACCAGCGAATGCAGCCTGGCTCCACAAACACCTTCCCTTGGAGGATGTGGTCCTCTTGCCAGCCCTGTAGCCCCACATCACCATAGAAGCTGAATTTCTGGGACATTGCAAGTATTTCTTCATGAGCTGAGGCTGAGTATAACATATAGGGTCTGCTGGGGTTATAGCACTTCTGTTGCTTACAGCATCTGTGTCTCATGGGTAGCTTTGCACTTTGACTCTGCACGTAGAGAACCGTGTCATTCCCAAGTGCCGCAGGACTAGACAGGTACGTCATCATGAGCCGTAGGAGTTCTAGCATAACGGGCTGTGAGTCATTTCAAGCAGTAACTTGGGTCTGGAGCAGAGGTTTGGAATCTTTGCCACCTCTGAGGATTGCTTGCACTATTTGTGATCATTTCTCTCTGGATTAAACCCTGATTAGATCTGCTTTTCACAGCTCTGGGCTATAATCACATTCACCAAGATGACCTGACTATGAGTGTGTGTGTAGTTGGAATACATTGGAAATAAATACGGAGGGTATCTTTCAATACAAACTGTAGCTACAAAGGAGCCCAGACCGTTAGCAATCTGACCGCTGTTCAGTAGCCTATAGGAAATGAATTTAGGGCTCAGTCCACTTCCCATTGTCAGCATGGGCTTCTCTAATTTGAAAGAAATATCTGATTTCCCCTTCTACATTTTCTGTGGTTTGTTCCTTCAGCTGTCATTAAGGCTTCGTGGAGGGCTGGGGTGGCTGATTGAAAAGTCTATGGAGATTTCAGTTTCTCAGAATGCTGTGAACACATTGTACTAGTTCTAACCAGTAGCTTCAAATACAACAAAACATCCTTTGATGAATGTGATAATACACAGTCAGTGTGAGGGAAGAGTTTGATCAGATGTGCACACAGCATGGTACAAAAGAATGATGAACTTTCTGGGAACAAAGAAATGTTGGAATGATGGGGCTTGGATCCTGGCTGGCTTGATTTGAAACATTATTCTGCCTCGGATATTTGGCTGCCTGTTCTGCTTTGCCTCAGCTGTGGGTTGACTGCCTGGACTGAGTCTTAGGTAGTTAAACACCTGATAACGTTACTAAGCTGCAATAGCAAAAAGAATACAAAGTCCTGGACTGAGAATGGGCTGCCTGTAGCCTGGTACAGACCAGTTAGAGCAGGACAGGTGTTCTCAACCTTTTTTCAGGTAACTCCCAAAACACGCCCCCTTTTTCTTCTGTTACCCCATCTTGCAGAAAGCTTTGAGCCCCATATTCCAGTATCCTCTGTGCTCTATTAATGCCCCCCTCTCATGACCCCCCCAAGAAAAAAACCAACCAACGGTGTAATACATAGTTCATGGGACCAGGGCCGGCTCCAGGGTTTTGGCCGCCCCAAGCAGCCAAAAAAAAAAAGCGCCGCGATCGCGATCTGCGGCGGCAATTCGGCGGGAGGTCCTTCGCTCCGAGCGGGAGTGCGGGACCGTCCGCTGAATTGCCGCCGAATAGCTGGACGTGCCGCCCCTCTCCGGAGCGGCTGCCCGTCTCCGGATCGGCCGCCCCAAGCACCTGCTTGTCAGGCTGGTGCCTGGAGCTGGCCCTGCATGGGACCATATATGGGCAAAGTAGGCATTAACATACAGGGCCATACGGGGCCCGGCACTGTGAAGGTAAGCGAGATGAGGAGGCCACAAGATGCCTCCCATGAAGGGGCTAAATGCGGTCCCATTGTGGAGCACATACACTGATCCCTGCAAATGTTGTGGCTGGGGCTACAGGGAGGAGTAAGGACGAGATTGGCCAGACACAGAGTGATGTGCAAGAGTAATGCAGCTGTCTGTGGAACATATGCTCCCCTGGAGACTCAGCCAGAATTCCTCCCGAGCTCTCCCGCTGCCGTGTTGTTCCTTAGTACGCCATACCGCACATCCCAGCTGAAAAGGCCAGAATCTAGCTCTGGGTGTGTGTCAATTGGATGATTTCATCGGGTTACTGAGCCCCTTTACATTCAGAAAGTTACTTTCAATGTAAGAAGGGCTACAAACAGATTGAAATGAAATGTCACACTAAAATGGTCAGAAGCACCAAAAGGTCTCGAGAAGGTACAGGAAGAAAACAGAAGTTTTTTCTGGGTCTACACAGGTGAAGGTTGGGTGTAGGTTCACACCTCTGATTCTATTTCATAAAGCAGTTCCTTTCTATTTTTGAAGGGTGGGATATTTTTTCACAGTATCTATTTCTAGATGATTATCTTCCCAAGCTCTGTTGTATTGCCCAGAGCACAAAGCATTTTTGAAAAATATAATTTAAATAGATGGTTTTTAAAGTACCAATGTTTAAAAAAAGCACATAGAAAATTATTTATAACATGCCAGTCATAGTTTACAAATATTTCTGCATCTCAGTACTTGTTATGAATGACAAATAACCAAAAATAACTACTTGTTATTTCTTTGATTAATCCAAATTCAACATGTAAGTTAAAGTTACAAATGTTGTGGGTAATTTCACTTCTTTAGAGTCCTTGAACATCAGGATAGTTCTGCCTTATTGTAAGATGCATAACTAGAGCTTGGGGAACTCTGTGAAACATTTCTATGACTGGTTTCAGAGTAGCAGCCGTGTTAGTCTGTATCCGCAAAAATAACAGGAGTACTTGTGGCACCTTAGAGACTAACAAATTTATTAGAGCATAAGCTTTCGTGGGCTACAACCCACTTCTTCGGATGCATACGAAGAAGTGGGTTGTAGCCCACGAAAGCTTATGCTCTAATAAATTTGTTAGTCTCTAAGGTGCCACAAGTACTCCTGTTATTTCTATGACTGTTATTTCAGTATTTTTTCATAACAAGTTCACTTCAGTTGTTTTGTGCCCCTTTTACATTCACTCTCCATTACTAATCTAGCAACAGGAATTACTAAAGTAAATACTTGCAAAAAGGGAATTTTAAAATCCACTGCTCAAATATTTGCTAAATATATGCTCCTATCATAATTTAGGGCTGTTGGTTAGTTACATACATCATCCAATCTGGGAATAGAAACAATACCAAGTTTATTATTAACTAACCAACACCATGCACATTTATTATTTTGCATATTTGCAATTAAACATTTGCAACTGAGTGCCAATCAAGAGTTATTTGCTGAAAGAATTTGTGAATAGTTTGAATGATATAGAAATACCAGAGTTTCACAATTTTCTTGTAGATGAGTCACAATAAAAAGAGGTTAAATGTATCAAATAAATTACTGGTTATGAACTAGTTGTCCAGCTCTCAAATATTGTATTAAAGAGCATGGTAGAGATGCCTGGAGAGAGAGAGAATAAAAACATTACATTGCAGTTATAAAACACTGTTTATCTGAGGATCTCAAAGCACATAGCAAACATTGAAGGTCTGATTCTTCATTCAAAGGAATTTCTTGCATGAGTAAGTGCTACAGTACTATGGTACTGATCCTACAGTACTATGGTACTGACCCTGCATCATTCAAGTCTTTGGGAGTTTTGCCACTAAACTGAACAGGATCAAGTCAAGCCTTCTGCATACAGGGGATGTTAGTGCATGGCACGCTGGGGTGTCCCATATGGACACTGCTACGGCTCATTGAAAGTCCCATAGTGCACTCTCTCGTACTGCTGTTGGAAATAGGAGGACAGCAAAGTGTGCTACAGAACTTTTAGTGCACTGTAGTTGCTGCACGTCAAGGTAGCGTGCTGCAGTTTCATGCCCCGGGTAGCGGCACACTAGCGTCCCATCAAGATTAGCCCTTAGTAAGGTCTGCAAAATTGTGCCCCAATAAGTTAAAGTTCTTGATGGTCCTGGGATATCTAATACCACTATCACCATCTCACAGATGGATTAGTGAGGTGAAGAGAAGTGACTTGCCCAATGTCCCGCAGCAAGTTGGTGGCAGATCAAAGAATAAAGCCCAGTAGTCATGACTCCCAGTTCCCGCTATAACCATAATAAAATTCCCAAAGCTGATATTCTTGATAAGCAACGTGCTCCCCACCCGCCCCCCAAGCCACCAACACTGTGATGCAGACTCTGAGGGACAGTAGCAATGTCAGTGCTTCCATCTGCTTTCTTTTATTTCTTTGTTCTTTCAGAATCCGACGCCTGTTTCATTACATTGTGAACATGCGCTACTTTGAGATGGTCATCCTCATCGTCATAGCACTGAGCAGCATTGCCCTGGCTGCCGAAGACCCTGTCCAAGCTGAGTCTCCAAGGAATGATGTGAGTAGTGACCAAGGCAACCAGAAGATGATTGTTTTGCTTCTCTGGTAGGAGGTGTGGACAGCAGAACAACACAGATTGCAGAGTGTGGGGGTTCCATCCAGTGATATCAACATGTGCTATCTAGTGGGTGACACTGGGGTTGGGAGTGCAAACCTGGGACCCTCTGGAAGTAAGATCTGCACCCCTGACAGCCAAGTGCAATACAGAGAGAAGAAAACAGCCACCAAATCTGGCTAGCACTGAGGCCGGATAGGTATCAATTAGGGTGAGACTCACACTAACATAATGACAGCTCCCAGATTTCATGTCTCCTTCTGAGAAGCGTTGCAGAGCCAACATTGAACTTTTTACTTGCATGGCCTTCCAAAGTAGTGGCTAGTCATTTATACCAACAATCTGGTCTGTCAATTTCCCTACTACAAGCACTGAGGTTCTCTGGCCCTTTCCTCTGTTTGAACCCCATCCACCTTTGAGAACCTGTGTCTTAGCTGTCGATTGATGCCAGCTGGATGGGACTGCCTTGGAAACCTGGAAAGGGGCTGTGCCTTCACCAGCCAGAGGGATCGCTGCCGAGCAATGGAAGGCATTGCCACGCTCCTGAGGGTGCAGTACACTTCCAGGGTATTTTCATCGTCTGTAGTACAGAAAGCAAGAGACTGAAGCCAGGCGTAGAGTGGCGTCTCCTGAATGGTTTGGCACAACAGTAACCACTAGGACCAGCCCAGGGTGGATATTTTGTTTTTAAACAAGTACAGAAAAATACATTTAGGGCCCAGTTTTCAACAGGCTTCAAACCAGAGTCTGAGCTTACACACCCAAGTGATAATGCGCACACAAATGGGCATGCACCTTATATCTACACACAAACCCCACAGCTGCAGTCACAGATTGGATGGCTGGGCACCTGTTGTGTTAGCACCTAGGTACCCGTTGGGTTTCTTGGAACGGATCTACTCCAGATCATCCGTATTTGGATCAGGAGACTCAGATGCTGTGTCAGCTAGTCACTAGAATTAAGATGATTACCAAACCTCCCCACTCGTCTCATGTGACTTTGGAGAATGAAAGCTATATTAACCTACAGGCCCGGATTAAAATACTCTTGCTCTTCAGTAACACCTTACTCCGTGAGTAGCCCTGTTATCAAGGGTATCAGCGGTATCTGGCCCTAAATTAGCAACAAATACAGCAGGATCCAGCTGCCTGATTTGTTGCACAAACTGTGTACACGAAATAGATGCAGTCAATTCCAAGTGTAAAACAAAACCAGAGACTGGGACTGAAAATTTCACACTTAAAATCCAAAGCAGTTTACCAAGAAGATTATCTAATTGATAGGTGTGAACTGTCAGGTGTTTTACTTACTGAGGCCTGAGTTCAGGATTCTGCCTTTTCCTAACCCCTAAAACAAATCAGGAGTTGCAGTCCTCAGAACATAGGAATTTCCATATTGAATCAGATAAGGGGACTACCTCGTCTCATAGCCTGTTTCCAATCTGGCCAGTTCCAGAGGTTTCAGGGAAGGGTTCAGAAAACCCTGAAATAGGCACCTATGAAATAAACTAGCTAAGGGGAAAGTTTCTTCCTAATACTTGCTAGTTAGAGGTTGGTTTATGCTCTAGACCAGGGGTTCTCAAACTGGGGGTCGGGACCCCTCAGGAGGTCGCAAGCTATCAGCCTCCACCCCATACCTCACTTTACATCCAGCATTTATAATGGTGTTAAATATATAAAAACGTGTTTTTAATTTATAAGGGAGGGTCGCACTCAGAGGCTTGCTATTTGAAAGGGGTCACCAGTACAAAAGTTTGAGAACCACTGCCAGGGCCGGCTCTAGCTTTTTTGCTGCCCCAAGCAGCAAAAAAAAGCGCCGCCCCCGAGCCCCCCCCAGCCGAGCGCCGCGCCGCCCCCCCGCCGAGCGCCGCCGGAACCCCCCCCAGAGCGCTGCCCCCCGCGCGCCGGAACCCCCCCCCAGCCGATCGCCGAGCCGCCCCCCCCCCGCCGCGCGCCAGAGCCCGCCCCCCCGTGCCGAGCGCCGCCGGAACCCCCCCCAGCGCGAGCCCCGCACCGCCCCCCCCCGCCGAGCGCCGCGCCGCTGGAGCCCGCCCCCGCCCACTGCCGAGCGCCTCCGGAACCCCCATTCCAGCGCCGCGCCCGCGCCGCCCCCCCCCCATCGAGCGCCACGCGCCGGAGCCCGCTCCCGCCGACTGCCGCGCGCCGGAGCCCGCCCCCCCGTGCCGAGGCCGCCGGAAACCCCCCCCCAGCGCGAGCCCCGCGCTGCCCCCCCGCCGAGCGCCGCGCCGCTGGAGCCCACCCCCCCCGCCGCCGGAGCGCCCCCCCCCCCCGTGGAATGCCGAGCCGCGCTCCTCCCGCCGCCCCTTACCAGGTGCCGCCCCAAGCACGTGCTTGGGTGCCTGGTGCCTGGAGCCGGCCCTGACCACTGCTCTAGACCAGGGGATGTATATCTCTTCCTTACACTCCAGAGGCATTAGCAATGCTATCATCAACTATTGCAGAGGGAAGCACATTTGTACAAAGGTGTTGGCAGAGAAGCAAATTCGGAAAAGATTTTCAAATATTGTGATTTAAAGTGTATTCACTTTGCTATTTTAAACCTGCTATGTACATGTGCACACAGATGATCTCTCACACGTGCACACGAGCGTTCGGACAATGATTTCTTTTGTAAAAAAAATACTGTTTCAGTTCCATGGAGGGAACTCCAATTTGTGGTGTAAACTACCTGAAAGCAACCCATGAAATGGGTGTTATGCAATGACACCTTGGTAAATATGCCACTGCTGGAATTGGCCTTCCATACACTCTTTTTGGGCAGATCATTTCAGTGATTCTGTTCTTAGTCTCCTTTAAATACAGATTTCTCTTTCTGACTTAGGCGCTGAAGTATCTGGATTATATATTTACGGGTGTCTTTACCTTCGAGATGGTGATAAAGGTAAGAATATCACCATGGGTATTTATTCAACTTTTCAGATTCACTGTGGTATATTTTCAGGTGTCCAGAGCAAGAGATATGAACAGGGCTTGTAGAAAATGAGATATTTCTCATGCGTGTAGGAAAACATTGATGGTAAGAAGTTCTACCCATTATGAACAGGGCTTGGAAACAGCTGGCACACACCCGTACATCATACCAGCATCTTTCTGTAGCTACTGTCTTGTTCTCCAAAATCTCAGCTTTTGTCTTAAAAAAAAAAAAAAGTTTCTTGCTGTTATGGTTGTGAAGAAAATCTCAAAAATGTGAATGGAGTGTGATGCAGAAATGTCAGCGTGAGTCTGCAGCTACTCGAAACCCTAGTTCTCAGAAGTGCGAACAGCCCCATTCATCTCAATCAGGTGTAAATGCTGAGGCTCAGTGACGATTATTCAAAGGTCAACATTCACTATTTCATCTCACACATAAGAACAGAAAGGGAGGGGATCACATTTGGGGGGATATTGCCACCGATGGGGTTCCAAACACAAGGAATTTATTACTTCCTTGGGCAGCTCTCTCTACCTATTATAGTCAGGTAGTTTGGCCCCCAAGTAACTTCCAGCAGAGATGCCTCTGTGGATGTTATTTAATTTAATGTTGTGTAGTTGGCAAAGTGCATAAGACCAGTACACTACAGTATATATGTATTAAACAATGAGAAGTAAACAGTACAGGTGAACGTATATTTAAGAGAAGACTAAATTACAAGAATGGATCCAAATTGCCCTATTCTCGGCATAATCTCTAATATGTGTTCATTGTAACAAACTACCACACAATGTGGCATAGGAAAAGGCCAGGAAGTGGAAAATTAAGGGGATTGACAATCATGGAGTGCACTGGCAAAAATATGTGTAAGGAAGCTTACAGAGCATCTGCCTGTGTAACCCACACGCCTCCTGGGTTTCGTGTACTGTCCCATCTAGTGGCATCGGGACCACTTAGAGAGAGATTAATGAGCCTGCTCTACAGGTTTAGCTAAGGGCCATTTGGCCTTTGGCTCATGCACTAAGCTCCAGAGGTCCACAGTTTGATCCTGCCCACCGGCGACCGGGGTCTGTCTGTCTTACAAGTGAGGGCTCGTCCGGGATTTCAACTGGGAAGATTCTGAAGCTTGGGACACGCTTCCTCAGCTAGGGGAAGTATGTAACCCACACACCTCCCGGGTGTGGTGTTCTGTCCCGTCTAGTGGCACCGAGACCACTTAAAGAGAGAGACTGAGTCTGCTCTACAGCCTTAGCTAACAGCCAGGTGGCTTTTAGCTCATGCAGTAGAGGTTCATGCACTAAGCTCCAGAGGTCTCCGGTTCGATCCCAGCAACCGGGGTCTGTCGGCATTATGCTTGCACTACTCCTGACTCTAGTCAACATTATCTGCTTCTGAAATACTAACTTCTCTCGCTAAATTACAAAAGCAAACCTCCCTCTCCCCTACTGAAAACCTGTCAAAAACAAAAACATCACTACTGTGTAACTTTTGATATAAAACTACTCAAGGTAGTTATGTCCCAGGCAGACTGCGAAGAGCTACAAAAGGATCTCACAAAACTGGGTGACTGGGCAACAAAATGGAAGATGAAAGTCAATGTTGATAAATGCAAAGTAATGCACATTGGAAAACATAATCCCAACTATGCGTATAAAATGATGGGGTCTAAATTAGCTGTTACCACTCAAGAAAGAGATCTTGGAGTCATTGTGGATAGTTCTCTGAAAACATCCACTCAGTGTGCTGCGGCAGTCAAAAAAGCAAACAGAATGTTGGGAATCGTTAAGAAAGGGATAGATAATAAGACAGAAAATATCATATTGCCTCTATATAAATCCATGGTACGCCCACATCTTGAATACTGCATGAAGATGTGGTTGCCCTTTCTCAAAAAAGATATATTGGAACTGGAAAAGGTTCAGAAAAGGGCAACAAAAATGATTAAGGGCATGGAATGGCTGCCATATGAGGAGAGATTAATGAGACTGGGACTTTTCAGCTTGGAAAAGAGACGACTAAGGGGGGATAGGATTGAGGTCTATAAAATCATGACTGGTGTGGAGAAATTAAATAAGGAAGTGTTATTTATTCCTTCTCATAACACAAGAACTAGGGGTCACCAAATGAAATTAATAGGCAACAGGTTTAAAACAAACAAAAGGAAGTATTTTTTCACACAATGCAACTCCTTGCCAGAGGATGTTGTGAAGGCCAAGACTATAACAGGATTCAAAAAAAGAACTAGATAAATTGATGGAGGATAGGTCCATCAATGGCTATTAGCCGGGATGGGCAGGGATGGTATCCCTAGCCTCTGTTTGCCATAAGCTGGGAATGGGTGACAATATCACTTGATGGTTACCTGTTCTGTTCATTCCCTCTGGGGCACCTGGCATTGGCCATTGTCGGAAGACAGGAAACTGGGCTTAGATGGACCTCTGGTCTGACCCAGTATGGCTGTTCTTATGATTTATAAGGAGGTTTTGTGAAGGGACCGAAATCATTTGATCAAGGATATAGGGGTTCACCTCATTGCAGATAATAAATATCCCTGCTACACATCTGTATTTGGAGCTGGTTCCTGTGTTTTTACATGTGGCATGTTAATTTGTTTCCTCTGAAGATGATTGACCTGGGGCTGCTGCTTCATCCTGGCTCCTATTTCCGTGACCTGTGGAACATCTTGGATTTTATTGTGGTCAGTGGGGCCCTGGTGGCATTTGCCTTCTCGTAAGTAGCTTTTCTTTAGAATCTGAATTTCCAGGAAAGGAGAGAGGAGCGTAGATGTGACACTGAACTAGAGCCATTTAAAGCTCAGTAGTTGTGGTTCCTTTTCACAACAGGTTCATGGGTTTCACAGCCCCAGTTTTTTCTTTTAAAGTTTGGGTCAGAACAAACTTAAAACTTCAAGTGAAATTTTCATTTTCTTTCACCCAAAACTTAGGGGGAAAAGAACTTTCCATAATGTCAACCTCAATTAACAAGCTGTTCTAGATTTCATCGAAACTTCACCCAGGTGTGTTTTGGTCCCAGCTGCCACTCATTCGAATCTGGACCCATGTTTGTGACCTATTGGCAAGCCTTTCCTGGCTCATTGCAAAAGTTTCTGGCAGCTCTGAATATTTTTAAGCTGCTCTGATTGAGAAAAAAATGATCACAGGAGATCGAGCCATTTAAGAAAGTGCATTTTTTTTCACCAGATAATGTATATCTTTCCCCCCAAATCTGGAAAAACATATTTTTTTAGAATCACTGCAGCTTCTGCTTTGTGTGTTTTCTGTATTTCTCTCCCCTCATTCTTTTTCATTAAAGATATTTACATGACAACAATTTCCAAGTTTCTACAGAGGTCCTCTTCTCCTGCTGCTTATTCAGTACCTCAAGTCACTATCCTCTGTTTCTGACATCAGTAGAAAGCAACAAAGAGTCCTGTGGCACCTTATAGACTAACAGACATATTGAAGCATAAGCTTTCATGGGTGAATACCCACTGCGTCTGATGAAGTGGGTATTCACCCACGAAAGCTTATGCTCCAATACGTCTGTTAGTCTATAAGGTGCCACAGTACTCTTAGTCTGGATCTGTAAAAAGCAACAAACACGGCTACCCCTCTGATACTTGACATCAGTATAATTTCCCAAACCAACTACTGTGATTTCACAGAACATTTTGATATCAAGTGAGGAATGAGCAACAGACACAGATGAATTGTTACGAAACCAAGATCCTCTTTTCATTCATATGCCCTTACTAGTAAAGAACACAGGAGGAGAAATACAGACACTTCAGAACACAAGCTGATCACAGAGGGAGTCTGGGAGAACATTTCCCGCCCTGTAGTAGTGTGTAGTTTACCAGTTGCATTATGAGGGGTTTCAATATGCCTCTGAAGTTCCAGGTTTTGACCTGGAGGCAAGTTTAAAATAGGAGTAGATTAAAGTGCACTAGGGAGGTTCTAGTTCATGGCAGCAGCGGGGTCCATATGGATACTTAATGCATGGCAGGCTAGTGCAGGGTAGATTTACACCCCAGATGGCTGCAAACTGAGTGTGCATATAGACAAGCTCTAACAGTATTTTACTTGCCAATCAAAAGAATGAATTTGCTCTTCACAGTTGAGCTAGTGGAAGTGTGCAAGCCTACCCTATATGTTACAGAAAT
This sequence comes from Emys orbicularis, assembly GCF_028017835.1. Taxonomy (NCBI): domain Eukaryota; kingdom Metazoa; phylum Chordata; order Testudines; family Emydidae; genus Emys; species Emys orbicularis. The sequence continues at coordinate 19,126,348 of NC_088700.1, read as the reverse complement.
AGAACCATTTCTAAACAGAAGGCCAGATTTACTCGTGTTCTTTGGTTGATTTGCATAACTCTGACAATGCAAAACCACCATAAACTCATCTTAAAGTTAAGATAGGTTTATGGTTGCTTTGCATCACTGGAGCTACATAAAGTTGCCAGAGCATTCCAGTGAATCTGGCCCAGATTTTTTTCTTCTTCTGTAGTTTCAGAATTCCTTCTGTGTTGTGTCCATGAAGTCTACATTCTAGATCTTTTGTTTTAGTTCAATGGCAAATGCTCTAAAAAATAAAACCCAAATCTAAGTTGATTTGACCTCAGTCACTGAGACTGTAAAAACAATAAGATGTGACAGTCATCTTTTCCCTCTTCCCCCAGGGAGAGAGCTTGGACATAGGCTATTGGAAACTTGTATTAAATCACAGAATTAGATCCTTTAATCCTCTAGATTTATTTTCAACAACATAATGGTGACAAGGACTTTCCCAGAAATGGTTAGATTACAGCATATGATGAAGGTAACAATGTTGACTAGTGTTTAGAGAAGGGGACTGCAAACTGGGAGGTCTGTACTCTGTTCCTGACTTGGCTGCTAATGAGCTTTGTGATCTTATGGGCAAGTTGTTTGAGGCCCAGATTTTCAAAAATGACTTCTAGTTTTGGTTGCCCACTGCTTTGGGTACCCAATTTTAGGTACCGAGGGTTTGGTGTTCATAAGGGCTGAGAACTCCTAACTCCAGTTGAGGTCAATCAGGCACTCCATACCTCTGGTAATTAGGCTCTGGTTGTGTAAAGTTGGGCACCAAAATTAGAGGCCACTTTTGAAAAACTGACCCTAAACTTCTCTATGCCTGTGTCTCCTGATCTGCAAAAATGGGTATAATAATACCTGTCAAGCTTTTATTTAGTGAGGCTTAGTTAATTAAGGCTTGTAAAAAAAAATAGAGAGCCCCAGATGAAAGGTGGTCTAGAAGTGTTAAGTATTGTTAAACTTAAATGTCATTTTCTGGGAAATAATGTCCATGTCTGTGGTCTGTTGTAAATTCCTGATCTCCCTCTCCAGTAAGATTTCACACTTCCAAGAGAGGTTGGGAGGAGAGAAATCTAGGGAGCTTGTCCAGTCAGAGAAACTCTTGTGTGTTCTGAAGACCAATAATATCATTGGTCTTTAAAATATCTTCTCCTTGGTGAACATGGTTCTCTTAAGGTAACGTAGAACATCAGCAGATCTATAGAGCCTTTTATGTTGCTGGACAAATTGTTTCTGATGAAAGGTTTCTAGTTTCTGCTCCTTTTGAGAGTGCATTGTATTCAGTATTTCTTTAGTTCACGCTGGCATTTATATCTAATAGTATAATATCAGCCTCTGCACTTTATTTGTACATCCTTGGGCTGTACTTCATGACAGCGTGTCTTGAACGACGTGTGTTACCTACTCTTTAAGTAAATGTCGAGAATAGGTTCATGGAAAGATTATAAAGGGAAGGGGGCAGGACTCTTAAACATGCACCTTTTTGGGAGGCAATAAAGAAGGATGGGGAAACTGGTTTGGATAAAACAAGAACCATCCCAAACCTTCGCCCAGAGTTGAACTGAATCCAACTTTTTTTGCGGTTTGGAAGAGTTTGAAGAATTTCCTATTTTTGCTGCTGCTGTTCTTGCTGTAGCTTCTATACTTCCATATTCCAGCTGGGATTGTAAATGATAAAATTCCATGAGAGAGACAATATTTTCAGGATTTCTGGACTCATTGGATGCAGGAAGTACCAGCAGTCTTGTGAGAGCCTGTTCTCCAGAGATTCCTAGTCCAATTCTGCTAACATAAGGGATTCGGACAGTTCGGATGAAGTTTGGATAAACATTCAGACTCCTGAGTACTTATCCAAACCAAAGGCCTTCTGACTGAACCTTGTGGAGTTTTGTTTATCACTAGAAAAGAACTTGATTTGCTAAGTGAGATGGGTGATTTTGTTGTGCCTCTGTAGGGATTTTTTTTGCTTCCAAATGCTAGAGCACAAATGTAGGTAGAGCCTACGATAATCTTGTAAACATTCTTTACTGCAGCCTTTACTGATTCCAGTCTGCAACAAGACAGCTCAATGACTACCTCTCAGCCAAACCCATTTAATTCACCAAATTCATTTTCTTGATCTACTGTTTGATAGTGGTGATCTGTATTAAATTTTGCCAAATGGGCATTTCAAGCGGACACCAAGTCAAACCAGCCCATTCAGAAACATTGTCTGCTGGAATATTGCAACAGCATCAGCTTGTTAATATAGATAATAATATGAGTCACTGCTGCACCAGTCCACCTTCTTCTGCTCATAGTTCTTCAGATTGTAACTCAATTTATTCTTTTCAAGGTGGGCCCCAAAGAGATGCTTGTAAGCGATGAATAATAACAAAAATTATATATCTTCTGTCTAGCAATCATCTCCCTGTGTTGATGATAAAAATGACATGAGGGTTGGGCTGTATATTGTTGTCTTTAAAGAAATGGAAGTGGAAGGGCTTAAAACAGCCTTGCAAATTTGTCATGACATTTGGCCAGCCCGAGGCACAAATTCTACTTGCTCAATCAAATGATGCTTATGAATGGGGGGAAAAAACTAGAGATACACTCGGTGGGCATCAACAAAAAAAGTTTACCCCAGATGTGTAGAATTTTGCACAGCTTGTTTAAAGTGAATGAATTTACCATAATTTGCTGAACAATGAAAATTATTTCCTCCCAAAGTGACAATAAGTTGAAAGTATAGCAATACTGTCTGTTTGTCAATCTGACACCAGCCAGGGTGTGTGTGCATATGTCACATATCAAATCTATTACTTACTTCCTTATTTATTTTATAAGCATTGAGTTTAGGGTGGGTGGTGGGGAGGGAGCACGGATCTCTTTGTGCAGTGGGTATACTGTATAGACCTCTGTTTCTGTTTGTCATTGACTCTGTGCTCTTTCTTTGTCTTCCTGTTGCTGGAATCTCTCTCTAGGAGTTTCATGGGGTAATGCATTATTGCTCTCTTGCTGCATTGTTATGCCTGTGAACTGTGTGTATTCTCGGCAGAGTGTACACACTCACCTGTGGAAATGATCCATGTTACACCCATTGTATTGACTTCTTTGTCCCTTCACTACCCATTCTTCAATGACATCCCCTTCCTCTTAACAGCTCTCATTTGTCCCTGATTACTGTAGTCAGAAGAATAAACCCAGGTTGCAGTTCCTATGTTTAGCAAAAGTCACAGATTGAAATATGCAAATTTTTATGCATCCAGCTACAGTGTGAAAGATTTGGGGGAGTGACTTATTGGGACTAGCCTTGATGTGTGATAGAAGTTTGCATGAAAAATAATAAACAAGTAGGCATCAGAGTAGCAGGGTTTAGTCTCATGTAGGGGGTTGCATGTGCAAACTCCATTAGCGGTAATGGAAGTTTCATGCATAACTTTCTGCATTCTTAAGAATCAAACCCCGCATGAATTCTGGCTCTATGCAACTGCCAATAGAGAAAGCTCTCTGACATGGAAACTAAGTGATGTGGGGTTTTGAGGGCACTACAAAAGAAAGATGTTGCAAGAGTGACCTTTAACCTTTTTGTCAGGGGATCTCAGTTATGTCTGTGGGACAAAGGAGCTGCCTTTTCAGGACCACGGAGAGCTCCTTCCGCCAGAAGACAGACTGTGCCATCTCCTTTTCTGGCTTTCTAGAGTAAGAGAAGAGGGCAGGGATTCTCCTCAGTCTCTCTGCAGAGGAAGATGAAGAGACAGAATGAAAGGGACAGGAGTTTTGTGATACAATCTAGGAAGTAGGGTGCTCTCTTCTTTCTTCCCTTTTAGAAGCTGGATCAGTTAGGCACTGGAAGTGGATAGAATCACACTCAGGCAGAATTGTGACCTCATTTGCTCTTAAGCGGAGGAGTTCACGTTCTACCTTGGGGATTTCAGGCGATCACAGGAGACAGTGGCTCCTCCTCTCCATGAATATTTGATGATAAGCCTTTAAGAGCCCTGTGTACATGAAATCAGAGCTGCTGGCAGGATCAACAGAAACAAGAAGCTTCCGTTTGAAAGATCTATCAATTTTTTAACAGATCATTTATTTATTTTAAAAAATTACTTACGAGGTTTCTTTTGTTATTTTTAATAGTTTAAATGTATGAGCAACACTCTACTACAGGACAACCAGAGCTGGCCGGATGCCGCCAGTATTGGCCTAACACAAACCCACAGGCCATTTTATTTTTCCTTTTTATTTTTTTCCGTGATTTTTTTTTTTTTTTAGATTTTTGGGTTTCTATTTTCTGTCCATTTTCTAGCTGTTCAACAAAGTTCATAGCGCAGCGACGATCAACTCCCCCTCTTCTTTCTCTCACCCCCACAATGTGTTTGGGCAGGGAATATTAGACAGTGAAATGCATCCTGGTGTATATCCATTAACTGAATTTGTAGTACATCTGACCCTTCCAGTTTGTTTCCTAGCCTCGTACTAGGGCATTTTGCCAATCAAATTTGGAAAAGCCCTCCGTTTAAAAACAAACACTCTTGTCCTTGTACAGATAGCTAGTTAGTGGAGCTGTCAAAAGGGGGTATGTCTCATCAAGATGTCACTTGCATTAATCCATCGCATACAGTCCTGGACCCTTTAAAATTCCACCTCTCCTGTAGGGAGAGCCTTATTTTTTTAACAGGAAATCAGGGTGGGTTTTTCAAAAGCACCTCCATGACTTTCAATGGAGCTCATGCTCTTAATTCACTCAGGTGCTTTTGAAAACCCCACCCTCATTGTTATTGACTGAGATCCTCCTAACACACAGAAAGAGTTTTAAATCTTGAAATCCTTTATTAGGAATTCAGCATGCTTCCCGTTCTCATCATAGAATGGTTTTGAAGTATATCCCTACATCAAGAAGACTGGTGGCTATGCTCGGGGGGAGGTGTCACCATACCTGTTCATTAAGCCCCATGTCTATTAACCTTCTACCCCTCCCCAGGAATGCAGTCACTTAATATTTGGTTATAAATTGGTTGTAGATGAAGCCTACTGGATTTCCAGTTTGCAGTAATGTCTCTCCCTCCTGAGGTTTGTGATCACTGTTCTACAGACATAGCCTCACTCTCCCAGATCAGCCATCCAACAGCTTCCCTCTGTACAAAGAACAGTTTCAGATTTTAAACATTGCCTCTTATTCATTGTAATAAATTCTGCCCATTCCAAGACGGCTCCTGAACACGGCTGTGTAACTGCAGGATTCATGGCCTCAGACATCAATGGATTTCTAGTTTGCCGGAGTTCATGTTTTGTGCTGTTTTAGATACAGTGCACCCCACGAGAAGCCCTCCCTGATTGCCTGTATTTCATTATTTCCCAGCTACATCAAGACGTGTAGAAACAGATCCATCTGTTTCCTGTGCTTCGTAGTGTGGGTGGGTGGGCTGCCAAAAGCCAGTTCTTGTTTCTATATACTGAGAGCACTAGATTTTTGTTTGCAGAGATGAGCATTGTATAGATCACACCCACAGGTACCTAATATCTCTTCCCTTTTCACAAAACATTTGAATCTCATTTTGTTTACTGTTCGCACATCCTGTTTCAGAAAACAAAATTGGGCTGTGAAATTAGTTGTTTTTCTTTTTGATTCTTTCTTATGTCTAAGGGCTCTGTCTTCCAAATCGAACAGAAGGATGAGCAGTTAAGTATTTTTTTGTGCTTGTACACCTGAAGACGGAAACTCAGTGGAAGGATGTGAACAGTTTCCTCTTGGTTATGCTGGCAGAGCTGGCCAGCGTGCACTGGCTGTAACATCATCTTTGCTTGCTAGCATCTGGTGATGTAAAAACGCATAAAGAGATCCAAAAATGCTGTTTAAAACCTTTGGGCCTGAGTGTCGTTTACACTAAAGTCACTGCCCTGACAGTGTAAAGGGGCCTAAAGGGAGAGTAAATTACTGTCATGCTCACTTTAAGGCCAGAGCAGTATAAAGTGGTCTTAGGGCACGTCTTCACCACCCGCCGGATCGGCGGGTAGTAATCGATCTATCGGGGATCGATTTATCGCGTCTTGTCTAGACGCGATAAATCGATCCCCGGACGCGCTCCCCATCGACTCCGGAACTCCACCAGGGCGAGAGGTGGAAGCGGAGTCGACGGGGGAGCCGCGGCCGTCGATCCCGCGCTGTGAGGACCCGAGGTAAATCGATCTAAGGGCACATCTTCACTACCCGCCGATCCGGCGGGTAGCAATCGGTCTATCGGGGATCGACTTACCGCGTCTAGTGAAGACGCGATAAAATCGATCCCTGATGGCTCTACCGTCGACTCCGGAAATCCACCGCGGCAAGAGGCGGTAGCGGAGTCAACGGCGGCGCGGCAGCGGTCGACTTGCCGCCGTCCTCACAGCCAGGTAAGTCGACCTAAAATACGCCACTTCAGCTACGCTATTCACGTAGCTGAAGTTGCGTATCTTAGGTCGACCCCCCGCTGTAGTGTAGACCTAGCCTAAGATACGTCGACTTCAGCTACGCTATTCTCGTAGCTGAAGTTGCGTATCTTAGATCGATCCCCACCCCTTAGTGTAAATGGGAGTCACACCCGTTTGTTTAGATGGTTGATCATTTTTAATGTGACATTAACCCATATTCAAAATTCAAAACACATTTAGGCCCTTACAGTGTTGGTGATCTTAACTTTTGCCTTCAATGCTTACTGCATCAGCTAATAATATTGGATTATATTCTAATCCCTCCAAGAGACCCTTGCAGTAGGCCAGGTAGAACAATAGCTACCCATTTACCACTCCTTCCTGCAGTCCCCACAGAGCAAGGTTAGGAAAGCATTAGCCCACTGAAGATGAGCTTTCCTGTTTTTTCTAAAAGCCAGCCCTCTGTATTGAAGACGAAAGAGGCTACAGCTTGCTTCATTTCCTGCAAATGGCTTATGAACCTCAGACACCTGGCAACTTGCCAGTGCAGACCTCAGCTGAGTGGAGTTTGACTGCACCTTGCTAATGTCGATCTGCCCCACAGAGTCTCTGCTTCCTTCAGAAATGAGGGCATTATTGTCCCTGTGACCGCAGAAATTATTCCCTCGTGGCTGCAATCTGAGTTGTATGGTGAATCCCTGCCTCCTCTCACATTACATTTCAGTGTCCTCAGACATCCTGCAAGAAGAAAAATAAAAACCTTCTCCTGCTCCCATTGAACTAAAGGAATTGTGCCATTGACTTGAGCAGAAGTAGGATCAGGGCTTAGCACTGCATGGGTTGAATCAGCCTAGCATTCCATTGGCCTCCTATATTTATTTATTTTTATCTTTTGCATCTGCCAATTTTCCCACTGGCTGTGCCATTTATTACAACACAGGCAACTATTCTCTGTCAGCATAGACAACGACAGGAGCTGATGGACCACATGCACAATGCTAAAACTTTGTTACTGCCCTCTGGAAAAAATGCTTACAACTCAGTCAGACACGGTATAAAAACTGTCAAGTTTTTCTGCTATCTTTGAGATGCCTATGGGTACATTTCATAGAATCTCTTAAACCAAACGGTTGGCTTGTCGTCTTAGCTTTCCACTCTCCTTCATGTGTCCTCCCTGACCCACATAGACAGGGATTCCTTTCCCTTGACACTCGTGTAACAGCCTGCCTAGAGGGGATAGTCAATAGCATGGTGCAGGCTAGCATGTTTTTTCAGCAACTATGCTGCTTAGGGAAACCATGCTAGCAATGACCATGCTTAAGCACAGCTGTGGCTAAAACTTTTACCAGCTGCATAATGGAGACAGTGCCTATTAGTCATCAAATGTCTCCTAATCGGGCGAGACAAGTTGGATGAGGTAATATTGTTTTTTCATTGCACCATCTTCTGTGGGTGGAAGAGACAAGCTTTCGAGCTTCACCGAGAGCACCGTCAGGTCACGACTCCATCAGAGACCTTCACATTCCTCAAAGAGCAGTTATTAACATATTAAATCACAATTAATACTCCTGATTAATGCAGCTCCATAGAAAAGCTTTGTACTGCTGCTGTGTTTTTTGCAAATTAAGAACAAAAATATTTATGGTGATATACCTGAAAACCATCTATTTTGATTGATTCAATGCTTGGGTGGTTTGGCAAGAGATTGGGCTATAGAGGGACTTTCCAAAGCCTCTTCTGCCATCTCTATGCAGAGGAGTATACAGAAGCAAACGCTTCTCCCCTCATGTGCATTGGAGTTAAACCCATAAATCCCCTTGTGACTCAATTGCAGAAGAGGTTCCCCAACCCCTTAGACCATGAGAGATCATGAGGATCTATAATGGCTTTATCAATTTATCTCTAGAACAGTCTCCCTTAAGACTAATAGTGGAAGTGGGCAATCCCTTCCAGTCATAGCTTGGATTTCTAATCTCACACCAATTTTATGCTAATGTAATTCCATTGACTTCAGTGGAGCTACGTCTGGTTTACAGCAATGTGAATTAGAGCAGGAACAAGCTCCAGATGTGTCTGCTTAAAGTGGTTCTAAAATAGCAGTGGAAAAACTCAGATGTTCTGTGCTCTCCCTGTCTGTGTTCCTAGCCCCTCACCCTCCATCCCTCCCAATCAAGTCATGGAACTCAACACTAGAGACTAACCTGTAAAGATGATATAGGCAAGAGCCTCTCAGCTTTCATTCTGAATGTTCCTGATGTCGCCCTTGCTTATCCGTGCACTGTAAATGAACAGAAGTGATTGATGTGACATTCCCCAGGGTACAATCTGGACTGCTGAACAGCTGTTTCCCCTCAATTCGCCAATCTGGGGTGCCTTTTATACTGCTTCACTGTGAGAGCAACCACTCCTGGTCTGCCCACACCCAGCCTCCAGCATGTAAATCACCCCCAGCTATACTGTATGAGAGCTATAGCCAGCCAGCCATGAATTATATTACAGAGCGACACCAGTAAATTCTCAGTCCCAGACCTGTGTGCCTTGTACTGCCCAGCACCCTCCTGGACAATAGAGGCTCATAGCAAATCTGTCATTTCATTCATAGAAAATGATGTGCACAAATCTTGTTATCCCCGCTGAAGTTCCCAAACACTTCAACCCAAACACATGGTTTAGAGAAAACAATAACATCAGTTTAACTACTGCAAAAAGAAAGATTTTAAGTGATTACAAGTAAGGAGGCATAAAAGTCAGAATTAGTTACAAAGAAACAAAAGGTAAAACACAAAGTAACACCTAACTTAACAAGCTAAGAGAATTCAAAGCAAAAGTCTCTCTCACCGCATGCTGTAGCAGTCTTACTAGCTGAATCTTCCAGTCAGAATCTCCCCTCAGTCCAATGATGCTTCCTTTGTCTTTTCAAGTGTTGTTGATGCTGTGCATAGAGATGAAGGGAGAGAGGTAATCTGAGGTGTTTGCTTCCCTTTCTTATGGCATTTCTCTTCTTTGAGAAACATCTCCAGCTGTGGTTCAGGTGACAGCATGTCTGTGGGATGGGAACTTCCAGCCGTTTCTTTGACAACAATTAAATTTCTCACTCTCGCCCTTTTCCCTGCCAAAGAATGGCTGCTTAACCAGGTGATGGTCTATTTGATTTTGTTGACCCATGGCCAAGGCGTTAGTTTGCCTTTTGTCTTTGAAGAACTGGTTTGTGGCTGCTTTTCTAAACTTGGAACATGTCTTATACAATAGAATTTCATAGCTTTACATACATTGTTGCCACACACATTTTACCAAGACAATAATGTTCAGCAGATTATGAGTTTCCAAATGATACCTTACAAGGCACACTTTGTACCAGATTTATCATAGTTTTGTAGAAAGGGTGAACATAGGGATACAGACTGTCACACTAGGTAGAGAAAAAGACTGCAAATGGGACATGGGTATGTTCACCTCTAAGATACTGGTGCAAATCCACTCTGTTCAGTAGCGAGCAAAAGTTGTTACCCTCTCATTTCTGTTCAGCTGGTCGTATGAAATGACTTGTTGGTTTCTCTTTACTAATGGAGCCAAGTCACAAAACTCACCATCACCACTCTCAGCAGGGTCAGTGGCTTGAGTGAGCCATAGAGTTTGAGCTGTCCTCTCCCCCCTAAATATGGTTTCTCCAGAATAGTGTTAAGTCCTTACTGGTGAGGCTGTGTGGGAGAAGTTTGAACTTGCCACTGCCCATGCTGTACAGTTCTGAGTCTCTTGGCTTAATTGTGTTTTTCTTGACATGCTTTCCCAATGGGGAAGGGAAGCCGAATGTGGGGGGAGCGGAGAGGAGCCAGGGAGCCTGCTCAAAGCAGTGTTCATTCACACCTTTTGTTATTTCAGTGCAAGTTTATGTCTCAATCAGCCCTTAAACCCATGCCTGTAGTCAAGTTCAGCTCCATCAACAGTCTTCCATCTCATTCTCACGCCATACTAAATGAAGGTGAACTGCATTGTTGTACTAGCAGATTGACAAAAGGCCTAGCTGCATCTCTTCAGAAAAAGCCCTACTTTTTTATTTTGGGGGTGGGTTGGGGAAGGAACTCTATCTCTTCATCAACCCCCCCATCCCCTTAATGGTAGCTAAATGAACAGTATTGTTTGCATAAATTATTAACCTTTCGCATACGGTTTTCGTAAAAGAGAAGTGACCTCCAACCTCTGCATGCATGGCCTGAAAAATTACACTGTTATTGTTTCAGGCATGTAATATGTCTGCATATTACATGGCTCAGCATGGTCTTGGCAGCATGTCCTCTAAAAGAGACCTGAGAGCGATAGTATGGCTGTACAGAATGCAGAAATGGAAAGCTTATTCTGCCCAGGTAGGACGTGCTGTCCATCTACCCACCAAAAGGTCCAGTCCCTTCTATTCACTGCCTGTTTTACTAAGGAAAACATTATCTCCAGACCATTAAGAGAGCTGCCCTGGCAAATTGGATGGGAGGTGTGTCATCGAAACTTCTGGCTTTGTGGGAAGAGGCGGTGACGTGTGTAACACAGGCCACAAATGTTTTGGGTGGGGCAGATGTGACTTTTTCCCCCTTCTCCCACCAATAGCTGCAGCTGTGCTCAAGTGCTCTGGCTTCTCTCCTCTCTGCTATAACCAGAGATCCTCTGCTGCCCTCCTACTGGTGAGAGGAAGGGGAGGAATCTGAGCCTGGTGACACGGTGTGAATAGCTGGGAAGTGATGCCGGGATGGAGAGCACAAGCAGTTAAACTTTCTCAGGGCCAAGTTCTGCCCTCAACTTCCCTTCTGTACATCGCTTTACGCTTCTCAAGCGGATGCTCATCTGTAACTCCCTGTGTGAGCATCCAAGGGGAAAAATTTGGCTCCAAATCTGAAAAATATGAGTATTTGCAGGCCTTTATATGAGCCCCTCTAGAACCAAACTCCTTCCTTTTGTTCTTCTTTCATTCCCCTTTCAGAGGAAGCAAAGGCAAAGACATCAACACAATCAAGTCACTGCGAGTCCTGCGAGTCCTAAGACCACTGAAGACTATCAAGCGTCTGCCCAAGTTAAAGGTTGGCGAATAACAGGAAACAGTTCTTCTTTGTTGGGGACTTGCAGGGTGGGCTGTGGGCAAAATTTCTTGTGTAAACTCAAAGTGGGTAATGTATAGACCTATTATTCTACTGTAATTGATTTTAATTTTTGCCAGTTTTTACTTAGATAAAAAAAGACACACACACACCCTCATTTAATAGTTTGGCACATTTTTATCAAATGTTAAAAGGTCTTTTGGTTTCACAGCAAATGCCACCTTCAATTTTGTGAACTGTTGCACAACCAATAGCCTTTATAAAGGTTGGGGATGGGGAAACCCACCCAAAACGCAACCTACACATTTAACACCATTTTTTGAAATTTTGTGGTGTGCAAAAAGTAACTCCTGTAGCATTCACTTTCACTGCACAACTTGTACACAGTGAACTCTGCACATTTTGCCCAGCTCTGTCCATGGAAATCTTCCACTAGGTCAGGAGGAATTTTAATCTGTTCATCTCGGAGTGTGTAATGCAGGGTTAGCATCATAGAATGTCAGGGACCTCAGGAGGTCATCTAGTCCAACCCCCTGCTCAAAGCAGGACCAATCCCCAGACAGATTTTTGCCTCAGATCCCTAAATGGCCCCCTCAAGGTTTGAACTCACAACCCTGGGTTTAGCAGGCCAATGCTCAAACCATAGCCTTACATCTCTGGAATCCCGAGTCACAAGTTGAATGAATGTGGTGGCCTGAGCTTAGTTATTCACTACTTTTCAAGAATGGATTGAAAACTGTTCAAGAGTAGCCCGCCACTGGAATTGTGGGGTGGGAGGATTTACAGGATTAAACAGATGTGCATTGTAGGCACTCAGTGCAGGAAATAATGGCTGTACAGTGCAGGGCCGGCTCTAGCGTTTTTGCTGCCCCAAGCAGCAAAAAAAAGAAGAAGCCGCGATTGCAAGCGGCAGCAGCTCTACCGCCGCTTCATTCTACAGCGGCAATTCGGCGGCAGGTCCTTCGCTCCGAGAGGGAGTGACGGCCTCGCCGCCGAATTGCCGAACGTGCTGCCCCCCTCTTCATTGGCCGCCCCAGGCACCTGCTTGCTACGCTGGTGCCTGGAGCCGGCCCTGGTACAGTGTTTTTGTGCGCTCACCAATACGGAGCTTTTCCATTAGAGATGGGCCAAAAACATAAAGAGCGTTTGCTTTTGTGAAACCACATCAGCCCAATTTTTTTTAGCTTCCCTCTGGGTCCTGTTTTATCCAAATCCCCCTGGTTCAGGTTCAGATCATTTCAATTTTAGCCAATTTAATTTTCACACACGCTAAATTCACCTGAAAACTCTGCAGAAGACCAAGGCTAGTTGATTGGAAATTTAAATGTGTTGTTCTGTGGCCCTTGAAATCAGCAGTGTTAATTTTCGTCTGCTCTGGAATGCAAAGAAACACTGGCTTTTTATTAAACAAATTCTTTATTTTCAAACTTATATTTGCCAGACCGGGTTGAATACTGCTAAAAAGTGTCAGTGAATATTTATATGAATCAGAAACTGAATTCATATTGCTTGTCTTCACACCCCTTTTGCATTTGCTCCTTGGAAACTAGTTACTGGTCACTGAAACTGAATGTTTTGTGGGGATTATTAGAGAATATTTGCAGAACGTGAATTTGGAATTTCTGGATTGTGCTTGCACCAGAAACATGATTCTAAGAGTTACATTCAGAAAAACAATACCATATGCCTGGTGTGTTCGAACAGAACTAATCAATCCCGCTCAGAATTGCTTACATTGAATTATCACCACAGACTGCTCATGAACATGCTGTAAGCCAACAGCCATTTGCTGAAATTATTTGGCAACTAATACCATATAACAAATACTTTCAGAAAGTGTTTGCAGACAGTTCACAAGCTACATTTGCCAACTAAATTATTTAATAGTTAACACTGGTTGAATTGTTTGCTACAAATTATTTATTCAAAGCATTTTGGTATTTTATCATGAAATAATTTTTCTTATCATTCAAACAGTTCAAATAATATTTAATGAGTAATTTATTTGACAAAGTTTATTCCCTAACAGTCATTGAATAGATTAGTCACATATACATTTTTCACTTATTCATCCAGCTATACAAATATTTGCTTGGGGCTAATATTTACATAGACAACCGGTTATTATATTTGCCATTTTTACTGGCAATATCACAGAATTCAGTCACACGGTTTAAACTCTTGCAACAAGGAAAAAGAATGGAACTGCAGGAAATGGGTATTAGTAGAATTAGGAATTTGAAACATCTGGTGTGCAGGTTAAAGGTATCTGATCCAAAATTTCACATGTTCCTGTTTAGATGCCAAGATCTCTCTCTCTCTCTGTCTCCTCACCTCTTCCCCTGTTTTTCACCCCACCATTATAGGCTGTCTTTGACTGCGTGGTGAATTCCCTGAAGAACGTCCTCAATATCCTAATTGTTTACATGCTCTTCATGTTCATTTTCGCTGTCATTGCTGTGCAACTCTTCAAAGGCAAATTCTTCTACTGCACGGATGAGTCCAAGGAGCTAGAAAAGGACTGCAGGTACTTGGCAGGATGGCAGGGCTTGCTGGAAGCCAGCAGTGGATTACTTGCAGGAGGAAAATCCTGGGTCCCGTCCTGAGTTCCTTTGACGGTGATAACTCTCCTAACTGTGTGTAACTTAGTCTCATCATTCTGGGCTCAATTAATTCTAGCGTGGCTCCATTGAATAAGAGTGCTGCTTTAACAGAGTTATACCAGACGTTAATTTTACCCTTTGTTTTTAATAGTTTTAATGTCTAAGACCCCGATCCTGCAAAGTCCAATACTTAATTTTAAGTCTGAGTAGTTGCAGTGACTTGGTTCATACTAATCATGTGCTTAAAGTAGAGCACAAACTTAAGTGTTTGAAGGATCAAGGTCTGTGTGGCTAATTTGGCTAGCTGCCTTTCTGATTTTTAAAATGGATTTTTTTTTTCTTGAAGCTCTTTTATTTGAACATTGTAGTTAATAAGTAAGAAGTTAAAAGGAAGTTAAAGGGCCATTGCTGGCACTAATATGATAGAAGACCCGTGTTTCCAGCCTGATTTGTCCTTTAACAGTGTTTTTTATGTTGTTCTTATGCACCACAAGCCGGCATGGCTCCTCCTTGCTTGCATCTTTCTTTGATGATTGCTATCATCTGGGAATGTCTTTAGTAATGTCAGCGACAGCGCTTGGAACAGTGATATGTAGGTTAATCTCTCTGTATATTTCCTTTTCTGGCTGCCAGCTTTACAGCAGCAGAGCAAATATATTATGAGGTCACGTGTCAGCAGTATTTCTGGGGTTTGTATTTTCAGTTTCTCATTGGCTGAATAGTGGATTTGTTTTCAAACAGATATTTGGAACCCAGAGGACATTCTCCACTAGATTGTAACAGTTTTTGATGGATCAGATTATTCCAAGCCTAAAGTAATCGACAATGTCCTCTTAATTGTAAGCATTGTCTTAGGGCTTGTCTACACTACACTTAAGTCGATGTATGTTACATTGCTCAGGGGTGTGGAACCCCCCCCGGGAGACGTAACTTACATCGACTTAAAGTGGTGTCTACAACACGCTATGTGGGTGGGAGAGTGTTCTCCTGTCGACATCGCTTCTGCCTCTTGTTGAGGTGGAGTAATTACGTTGACGGGAGAACGCTCTCCCATCGTCATAGCGCGTCTTCACCAGACGCGCTAAATCGACGCCGCTGCATTAGTGCAGCAGCGGCTGATTTGCCATGGTAGTGAGGAGAAGCCCTTAGTAATTCTCATGTGTGACTGACCGACCTAGGGATATGGTCCTCCCCTCCCATGCCCAAGGTTGTGGATTCAAGTCTCTGCTGCACCTTGTGCAGAGATTAACATTCTCTGGCTCTGTTCATTTTTATTTAGATTATAAAATCTTGGGGCAGGAACCATCTTTTTGTTCTGTGTTTGTACAGTGCCTAGCACAATGGGGTCTCGATCCAAGACTGGGGCTCCCATACACTACTGCAATACAAGTAATAACGATAATCATCCTTAATTGCTGCCGAGCCTTGTCACCTCACTTGTTTCAAACCTCTGCTCTTCTTTTTAGGGGTCAGTATCTGGATTATGAGAAGAGTGAGGTGGAGGCACAGCCCAGGCAGTGGAAAAAGTATGAGTTTCACTATGACAATGTCCTCTGGGCTCTGTTAACGCTGTTCACTGTCTCCACAGGAGAGGGGTGGCCAACGTAAGTAACGTGGAGTTTGTCGGGTTCATTTACCTCATTGAGATGTAATGCTAACTCCTCGTAGCTGTCAGGGACAGATAAACAATCGACGACTTGTGCAAAGTGGATGGGGAATTCGTTATCAGCCAGGCTTCTGGTTTTCCTCACGAGAATGTTAAACGAATCAGAGGATTAGGCAGGACTTGAGTGTATTTTTCTGCACATTCCTATGAGGTTGTCCAGTGGTGTTTCCTGGGCACTTTTTGATAAATAATTGTCTGCTCACTCCTAGTCTTCAGATCTGCCCTGCTTTCTTTGGTGTGAAATAGATTAAGAGGTTCACAAAAGCTGCTGACCTTGAGGTCGGGGGCGAAAGGAACGTTGTGACCCATGAGGAAAGCATTCCAGGCTTTTTGGCTCAAAACTATCATTACTGTTATGCGTATTACTTTATTTTGCTTGGCTTTTAATGGGAAATAGTAGTAAAAAATGCAACCTGGAAGTCTTTTTCATGTGGCAGGCAACCCCTTTCACCCATTGTCACGGAGTGTGGGGGAGTCAGGGCCCTGCACCCCCTTCCTGAGATTCACCGTGACTCTCAGCCAGCCAGTAAAACAGAAGGTTTATTAGATGACAGGAACACAGTCCCAAGCAGAGCGTGTAGGTACAACCAGAACCCCTCAATAAAGTCCTTCTGGGGGATTTAGGGAGCTTAGACCCCAGCTTGGGGTTCCCTGCGTTGCACCACCCAGCCCAAGACTGACAACAAAAACTCCTCCAGCAGCTCTCTCCCCCCCTCCCCCCAGATCCTTCTCTCCTTTGTTCAGTCTCCCGGCCAGAAGGTGTCACTTCTCCCAACCCCCCTCCTGGCTCAGGTTACAGCTCAGGTAGCTTCCTTCAAGGGAAGTCCCCCATCCCCAGTGTAACTCCCCTGCAACATTCCCAGGTCAAATCTGCCCCGCTCCCTGCTCCGTCACACCCAGGCCCCACTTCCTAATACAATAATGAATGAAAACCTCAGGGGCCAACATATTCTCAGGGCAGTGTGCATCGCAGATTATTCACAGTCCTTTCACCGCTGTTGTTTCATCCCTGTTGACACATAGAAGACGAGAGGAAGGATTCAGACCCCAAAGTATCCCTTCTCCTTGCAATCTCAGAAAATTGATCATGGCAAATATGCTGATGGGACAGTAACAAATGGTCCCCTGTTCCAAAATGGAGGAAAAAGAAAGGGTGCCGACTAGCCCATAAGGAAAGTTCTTTCCCAGTTGCAAAGGTGGCAGTGAGTTTAATCCCATGCATGTAAGGAAGAATCTCCGCAGTGAAGCCTCTGATACCAAGTAAATCTAGAGCGCTCACTGGTACTTTGCCCTGCACTTAATTTAATTGCTTTTCTTCTCTCTCTGCATTTGATTACAGTGTATTGAAGCATTCGGTGGATGCTACATATGAGGAGCAGGGTCCCAGCCCTGGTTATCGAATGGAAATGTCCATCTTTTACGTGGTGTACTTTGTTGTCTTCCCCTTCTTCTTTGTGAATATATTTGTGGCGTTAATCATCATCACCTTCCAGGAGCAAGGAGATAAAGTGATGTCGGAATGCAGTCTAGAAAAAAACGAGGTACCCAGGCGTTATGAATTCAGCAACCCCTTGCACACTGGGAGTTGGCATTTTTTGACTCAGACTACCTTGCTACAAACAAAATCCCACCCTTACCACCACCAGTACTAAGGACTTTACAGCAGTTATTAACAGAGGGAGGTCCTAAATTTTGTGTTACCAATGACCACATTGAGAGATGTGTTGAATATGAAATGTAAAGAATCAAGTTGCCGCCCCCCTAATCCTTTGCATGGATGTATGGCCCATGGAGACCACACATCTCTGAATATGATGCTACAACTTGACCTGAGCAGCTAAACAAAATTACATGTCTCTGTGGACCACTCCTCCCTATTACAGATGAACATGGTGTTAAGTACTTGCACTCTGTGAATGCACAGGGGCTGACTTTTATTTTTCTTGGTGGGTGCTCCACCCCTGTTCCGCCCCAAGGCTCTGCTCCGCTCTGCCTCTTCCCGCCCCCTCCCCCAAGGCCACCCCCCTGCCCACCGCTTGCTGCTCTCTGTCCTCCCCCAAGTGCCTCCCACCAGGCGCCAAACAGCTGATTGTTCTGTGCCTAGCCACTATGTGATAAACATACTCAGTCCATCCTCCCCAAAATACCTCACCCATGCTCTCAAAGATAACCTGTTTCATATGAACACATTGGCTACTGGATGACCCCAGCCGATTTTGATTTTTTTCCCCTTGTTCCTGTTTTGTAGAGGGCCTGCATAGACTTCGCCATAAGTGCCAGGCCACTGACCCGCTACATGCCTCAAAACAAGCAGTCTTTTCAGTACAAGATGTGGAAGTTTGTGGTGTCCCCTCCCTTTGAATATTTTATCATGGTCATGATTGCACTCAATACTATTGTGCTGATGATGAAGGTTAGTGAGCTGTTGTTAGTTCTTCCTGACTTCATGTGGGCTAGGAAATGTGGCATTTGCTATAGGAGTGACGTGCTTGAGACACTAGAGTAAAATGGAAGTGACAAGAGCTAGATTAGCTTCTGATGTTGCCTAGTCACTGGTGTGGCCGCAGTACTGTTGGTTGGGCAGTCCTTACTGAAGAAGACAGGATTGCCTGGACGTGGACCATGGTAAGACAGAGCTCCCCAGCCCACGAAGGCAGAAAGCTCAGACTGCTTCTGCTTGCACTCCCCTATGCCTGTTGTAGAGGAATTGGGACTCAGTTCTCTAATAATGTGGTGTTCCCCACTGAATCTGTCACTCCTAATTAAGGGTCAGATTCACTCTCGTTTACACTGGTTGAAATCCAGAACAACTCAAGTCAACACCGTTACTCAGATTTGCACCAAATGGAGAATCCTTGGGTCTGGCTGGGCTTCACTCAACACAGCACTCAAAAGGGAGAGGCAGAGGTGTCTGTATCGCATGTATGATCTCCTCCAATCCCTGGCGTAAGATGGAGCTGCCTCAGATGAGCCCAGCGGCTGTTACGTTGCTGGAGATTACTTGGGTGCAGCAGCATTCGGGGCACACTCTAACCTTCTGAGCACTCCTCCAATGTACCTGCTACTTGTGAGGAGGTCCTACACCAGCAGAAGATTCTCCAGTGCTAGGGGAATGTTCAGCTGCCCAATTCAGATAGTGTCATGACCCTGTTGTGCCTTTGGAATGGCACAAAGGATCCATAGCATAGACTGGGATCTGGCCTTAAGTAAAAGCAGAATCTGGCCCTAAATCAATCAAGAGGATGGATCTAGACCGTTCTCAGTGGTACCTGATGACAGAACAAGGAGTAATGGTCTCAAGTTGCAGTGGGGGAGGTTTAGGTTGGATATTAGGAAAATCTTTTTCACTAGGAGGGTGGTGAAGCACTGGAATGGGTTACCTAGGGAGGTGATGGAATCTCCTTTCTTAGAGGTTTTTAAGGTCAGGCTTGACAAAGCCCTGGCTGGGATGATTTAGTTGGGGATTGGTCCTGCTTTGAGCAGGGGGTTGAATTAGATGACCTCCTGAGGTCCCTTCCAACCCTAATATTCTATGATTCTATGAAGAGTCCTACAGTAAGGCGCGTCAATTATGGACATTGTTTCATCAGCATAAAAAGCCTTCCCGTAACAGCCTGTCTTCCCTCTTGGTTTAGTTCTATGGTGCTCCAGACGCATATGAAGAAATGTTGAAATGCCTGAATATTGTATTTACATCTATGTTTTCAATGGAATGCGTTTTGAAGATCATTGCCTTTGGTGTACTGGTACGTTCCTTTCTCATTTACCTTCTGCTGCTTTCCCTTCTCATCAAACATTCATGCTGTGAGATGACACAGAGATTAAAAAACAACCCCAAATTTAATTTAGGGATTTTATTTTCCTTTCTTGTGTTTTTATTTTGCAGAATTATTTCCGAGATGCCTGGAACGTCTTTGATTTCGTAACAGTTTTGGGAAGTATTACTGATATTTTAGTAACAGAGATTGCGGTAAGTACAGTTTGCTAAATTCACTTCGTTAACCCACAAAACTGTGCCCTGTCAAGGCGTCACATCTCCTTCCCACCAACCTATTTCCTGGAGTTGCCTCTGGGGCTCCTCATGAGATGATGTGCTTTGGGGGCCCATTCACATTAGCTCTGGTTTTTCCCGAGGCTGAAAAAACTGTCTGGCTAAAGATTCCCATTTTACAAGGAGTTCTGATGAGAACGGCCGTGTTAGTAGCTGTGCTAGGAAATGCCATCTCTTTCTCCTTTAATGAAAGGATCCCATCGTTGAGCCTTTTTTACCCCTTCATGGAAAAGTCCTATAGAATTTAATGGAGAAGAAACCCAAAGAGGGTTATTACAATTGTTTCTGTTTTGTAGTGTCCCACACTGTGCTAGGAGCTTCTCAGAGGAAATAAGGAAGTGTTATTTACTGCTTCTCATAACACAAGAACTAGGGGTCACCAAATGAAATTAATGGGCAGCAGGTTTAAAACAAATAAAAGGAAATATTTCTTCACACAGTGCACAGTCAACCTGTGGGACTCTTTGCCAAGGGATGTTGTGAAGGCCAAGACTATAACAGGGTTCAAAAAAGAACTAGATAAGTTCATGGAGGATAGGTCTATCAATGGCTATTAACCAGGATGGGCAGGGATAGCCTCTGTTTGCCAGAAGCTGGAAATGGGCGACAGGGGATGGATCACTTGATGATTACCTGTTCTGTTCATTCCCTCTGGGGCACCTGGCATTGGCCACTGTCGGAAGATAGGATACTGGCCTTAGATGGACCTTTAGTCTGACCCAGTATGGCCGTTCTTATGTAAAGATGCTGTTCTCTGTCCCTTCGAGCTTTCAATCTATGTTTTATATTGGACAAAAAGAGTGAAAGTGACACACCAGGAAGGAGCAGATGGGGTGAGGAAGGAGGAGGGTTAGAACAATAGCATTGTCTGCAACCTCAGTTTAGCCATGTTGGGGTCATTGTTCATTTTTAAAAATCTACATAAAAGGTTTCCATAGAAATTAGTGTTAAAAGAATGTAGTAGAGAATGAGATCATTTCTGTAGAACTTACCAGCCGAGCTGTAAAATGTAAGAGACTTCCATCACTGCTAAGGAATTTTTGAGGATTGTTTAAAAATGTCCTACTTTCTATTAAATTCTATAGGATGTTTTCATAAGGGCAAGGAAGAATAATGACCCCATACCGAGAACCTGGTTTTACCCCGCTTATGAACTATTCTTATCTTAGCTGCTTGTCTTCATCACATTCTGATGTTGTTTTAGCTGTGCATATTGAAAATGTACAGCACTGTAACTTTTCCTTGTACATCATCTACATGGCAAGTTACTACACGGCAAGCTGGGGTGTGAATCTACAGCACACCTGCTAGTGTAACATCCCCTGTGGACACTGTCCAGCTCACTGAATGTCCCGGTTACTACTTGTAGAATGTCAAACCGCACTCTGCGACTTTCAGTGGTCTGTAGCAGTCTCCACACAGGATCTTACTGCGCGGGAAACTGGTGCATCGTAGATTCACACCCTGGCTCGCCACACTTAATTTGCCGTGTAGACTAGCCCCTAGAGACATGTTTTAGGATATTTCTGTGTGTACTGAGAGCCCAGACCTTCCCCCTTACTCTAAGAAGTCCTGTCCCAGGGACTCATTTACAGAATCGAGCCAATTGTGCCTTTGTTACCGGTCCATGCTGCATGGTACAAAGCTGCAATATCCCAGGACCCTGGAAGCAGCTATCACACAACTGGCTGGTGTGGGGGTGGTGATTTGTTTGGGGAGGAGAAATTTACCCCAGAGTCATTGTAGGTCTTCTTACCTCCCCCACCCACAATTTTGGGGTAGTTTGCACTCCAACCATTGCTAGGATGGAGCACTATCTGTTGTCAGGAGAGTGCAGAGAGAGAAATTTTGCCTGGCTCTGCAGAAAAAGTGCTGGGGGGAAAGCTCCATGCTCCCACCTTTCTTCTCCTGCATCGCCATGGAGAGGCCAGCCATAGTCTGACCCTCAGCGGGCAATGAGATGGACCTTAGAGCTTCCTATAATCATAACACAGATGAGTAAATATGTATGCAGGTCTCCGCACAAATAGTACATTTCACACTCAAATTGTAACAGATTTATCTAGAGCTTGTCTATGTGAACATTTAGTTCATGGCAAGCTGAGGTGTGAATCCTACACCACACTAGCCTGCTGCAGACTAACTGTCCACTTGGACCCTGCTGACACGCATTAACAGTTCATTAGTGTGCTTTGATCTAGTTCTGTTTGCAATAGGATGGGATCAATGCACAATACCAAACTGTTAATGCACGGCAGGCTAGTGCAGGGTAGATAAACCCGTCAGCTTGCTGCAAGCTAAATATTCATGTAGACAAGCCCATAGTAATTCTGAAAATACAATGTGCTAGGAATGACCAATGATTTAATATGCATGCCTGCATTACCCTTTTATTGTACTGTAATTTCTTCAAGCTTAACCATCATGTATGGAGGGCAAAATACTTCGATGGTTTAAAGGATGGTGTAAGTTACATCAGAAGATGGTCATATACAAAAGAGCCAAACTTCCAAGCACCTGTAACATTTTTCATGGATGCTCCCAAGTTGCATTTTAGCCAGCATTTACATCCTGGTATAAGAGGAACTAAATGTATCTAGCTCCCCCTCAGAGAGGGGTATCTGAACATTTCCAGCTACACTGGTTCTGCAGCTTCCCTTGGCTGCGAGTTCTGTTGCAAAACTGTTCTTACAAACTTTTCCCTAACATTTAACCTAAATGCCCCGTTTCAGCTCCAGCCCATTACCCCTTGTTCCGTATCCATTGACTAATGAACCTATTTTAATCCTTGCTCTCTTTTAATCGTGCCTTTATAAGTATTTGTATACAGTTGTCTTGTCTCCCTTTTACTCTTCTTTCCTCTCAACTGAATATGCTCACTTGTCTCAACCTTTTCCTCAGTGGGTTTCTATCATCTTTGTGGCTGTCCTCTGAACTCTCTCCAGTTTGTCACTGTCTATAGTAACATAGTCCTCGTTACGGAACAGCTTTGTAGCCTCTGGTGAACAATCCTTTAAGCAGAGCACATCTTTTTGTAAACTTCAGACAGGATCAGGGCGCGAATAGTTCTCAGGCACCACACAAAGCTAGCTGAAGAGATGTTAGAAAGGAGCTTAACTCACTTAAGGGTGAGAGGGACATACAGATCTCATGAAATCATTGCTTAATGACACTTTTTTGTTTTTTGAAGTGGCGTTCCATAAATTACATCTAGAACAGGACATTAACAGCAATAAATAATTCTAGTTTGCAGTGCGTCATTCACAAACAGAAATGTACTTTTATAGTTCCATCCTCCTGGGTGCAATCTAGGCAACCTTGCAACAGGGGCTTGGCTCCCCTGGAACTTTTCCTCCTTCTCCAACCCCAAAGAAGCCAGTGATACCCAGGGTGGAACCCAAGAGGAGGGATTCAGCCCCCTGCTATGGCCCCATTTCACAAACCCAGGCATGGGGGGGCAAGGCTGTGGCACACACCACTATGGCCATTCTGACCTCGCCTGGTACAGACACAGACACAGGCAGCTGTAACTTAGAGCAGGCCCTAGGGCTGCCTGCATTACACCAAGGGCTGTTTTGGCCCCTGCAACAGCCCAAAATCTGGAGGGCATGTGGACCTCTCCCCCTTGGCTGCACCAGCTGTACTCCATCTCCTGGAAGTGCAGGACAGAAATTGATCCAAGCTCTCTTTTCCTTTACACTTCTGAGCAAACACTGAAATCCGGGGGTGTTAGGTAAGGATCTTTGAGGATCTGGGCCTAAGCAGCTTTGTCCCTGTAAATTTCAATGGGTCGTAGACTCCTAATCACTGAGCTGCTTTTGAAAATGTTACCAAGTGAAAAATGGTGTAAAGAACAAGGAGCGCGAGGGAATTTTGCCCTGCTTTAGCGAGAGCACGGCCGGGCAGACACCAATAACTCCACCTGGGAGCTGGAACAGATCTTACGAGGGGCACAGGCAGTGTGGTGCCTCGTTAGACATTTGAGGCGCATACTTCAGGGCGTATCCCTTCAGTTGTGTTTAATCTTTGTCCGTGCCCAACGCCTTTCCTGCCCCTCGCGCTCTGGCGTGTAAAGGAGTGTGGTTGGCAAAGGGACTAAGACTTACTTTGGCTCAGCATAGAAGAGTGCAGCTAGTGCTTAACCTTACTTGAACTCACATGTCATCTCTATTCATGCATAGTCTGGAACATAGCAACCCTTGTGCATCACGCACATGCTTCTGGGATCAAGGCTGTGGTTTTATACAAACTGCAGGAGCCGGAGAAAGGAAAGGGACTTTGTTCTCGGGTCATTTTCCAAAGATTGGTGTCAAAAGTGTATAGTTTCCTTATTGGAGGAAATGCCCCTTTTGTTGATAGCCCAGCCTTCCTCTGGGCAAGACTCTCAGCAGGATGTAAACAACAGTATGGACATTTGTATGACACCACTAGTTAACCCCCACGTGAATGCTCAGCCTAACTAGTTATCAGCTTGAAGTTACATATTGTTGTTTTAACATGGGCACAAAGGACCCCAGACGCAGGGGTCGGCACCACCATGTTGCGCGACGGACGCTTGACAGAGTTACTGTACTTAGTGACGGACATTGGGGGCGGTTATGTCATTCAATCATTCCATTTTTTGAAAAATTACCATGGACTTCAAAATTTTTACCACGGACACTTGTGGCTGTGTACGGACACGTTGCTCACCCCTGCACAGATGACATCCTGGCCATTCTCAGCTCAGCACAATTTCTGTTCATGGGTCCCTATGATGGAAAATGAATTCCTTTCCACTGTCCATAGGGGAAGGACTCCTCTGTGAGACCAACCCTGAGATCGCTGGCAAACTGTGACTAGAGATGGACAAGAGATAGATCTGGCTTGCAAATAGGTGCAATGATTCCAGTTTCCTGCTTGGCCAATCTCCCTCAACTTTCCAACTGTAAATATTCTCCAAGCCAACTCAACCAGCTAACCCGGCTAGCCTTGCTGCATCAGCACTTTTGTACCACTGAAGAGTAAAGATAAAAGGAAAAGAAATGTGTTGATTAACTGCTTTTTTTTAATTTCTTAGTCATGTTATATGTAATTTACTTTGTGAATGCAGTAGATTTTTTTTTTATTTCCTTAGGCAAAAACACGTATGTCAATTTTTCCCTGGTTTAATAACCTAAGTAAATTAGATGGAGTTAAAGACAGGTCAGTTCTTCTGAGTGCATTAGGCCTGCAGGAGGTGCTGAGAGCATATGTGAAACTGACATCTATTTCTCTGCCTGGAAATACAAAAAAATAAAATAAAAAGTGTTTGTGAACTGTCTACTAATTTGCATTACAAAATGAAATGCAAATAACTGCCACACTGTCTGTGTTATCTTTAGGGTTTCAAAATCTATTTTGATTTGAAGCATTTCTTTAATTTGTTTAATTACCATTAAAAAAAGGGGAAAAAACCAAAAGCCAATAATTTTTTTCCAATGAAATTTTCAGAGCTTCGGTTTTTTGCTTGTCCTGATTACTCATTTTCTCTTTTGTTTTCTGTTTTTGTTCTTTATTTTCCTTACCTACCTGCTGAATCACGCCATCCAATCAACATACAATGCGAAAACCATGTCTCCGTCTGTATGTTGTGCACCTGCTGCTCAAAAAATAATTTGTAAATAATCTTGCAAATATTCATCCATGAAAACATCACATATAGGAAACGGTTGGTTTCATTGAATTTAAACAATTATTTAATTCTCTGCTTTTATTTTCTCTTGTTTTATTATTATTTTTATTTTTAATTTTATTTCATTTTTATGAGATTTCCGATTGCACTAGTGGAAAGCCTCACTGTATGTCTGCAGCGTGCCTCACAACTGGCTTCTCTTGTGCATCTTCTTCCCATTGGCTAATTGGTGACATGAGGCACACAAAGTTACCAATAACCCATTTTTTGCTGTTTGTTGTTACTCTTGATAATGATAAAGGGGAAACTGACACTTGCTTTATTTTCATGGAGGACTGAATAAGTGTTAGAAGGATACCTGCTTTCGTATGACCTGGAGTAGGGAAGATAGTTTGGCTTGGGAAATCTTTATTTTGCAGGTTATAGAATCAAATTTAAGGTTCTAAGCAACCACTATTTTATACTGAGATTTGTTGGACTTTGTGAAAAAGGACGTGGTCCATTTAAAAGGACAATGCCAGGTGCTTTAAACCCACAGTTTAACTTTGCTTGAAAGGCAAAGATTTTTAGTGAAGCTGATATAGAATTAATTTCGTTGAATTAAAAAGAGGTTAGTGAAAACATTGACTTTGTTTGGCTTTGAACGTCCACTGCAAAGCCAGCAGGCTCCCATTTTGCCGCCACGTGAGATCTAGAAGAAGACAGTGACTAGCAACAAAAGTAAAGCATTCTAAATAAAATAAATGAGGCTGGGGTTGCAAAAAAGGCCAAAAGGATTTAGGAATCCAAATTCCATTGAAATTCAATCAGTGTTAGGTGCCTAACTCCCATTGGCTTATAGGAAATCCGACCATAGACTGTTTTCTTCGCCCAAGATGAGCAAATACAAAAAGCAAGCCATTTAGATTGTGAAAAAATACATTTAAAAAACTATTCCATTTGTAATAATCCCAGGTGGTATTAGTAACACAGCTAAGGAAATGGGTTTATTAAAAATACATGCATTTTATCTGGCAGCATCTCTTTAAGCTGTGTTAGTTTTCCATCTGGATTTTCTGTTGCACAGTTGCGGTTTTCTCCAGAGATTAAATTAGCTTTGGCCTCCATGACAGACTGCAAACACACACATTCCATAACCATTTAATGCAGGGTCATGGGAGGAAGTTGTCTTCTGGGAAGCAACAGAGAAGAAAAAGCAATGTAAAGTTCAAATGATGCCTTTCTAGAATTTTCATGGTGAAATCTGAAAGGTGCGTGCTTGATGTGCTTTACGGTAACTTGAATTATTACCGCAGTGATGGTATAAGGCCATGATTGCACTACCAAATTTGTGTGTGCAAAAGCAGGTTCTGAATGTACAACAAGCGAGTGCACAATTTATTCTCATACAACTTTGTCACCCATGTTTGAGAACGTGGGCCTTGGTACTACCCGTGGTGCAGCTTAATGGTTTAGATCCTGATCCTCCATGGGCTGAACCTGACATGCTTGTGGAATCCCCTTGACTTCACTTTCTAGGATCAGGGCCGCTGGAAACAACATGCTTGAACTGACAGAAGCTCCTGAACACACACATAGATAGGGTGAAATCCTGGCCCTCTTGACTTCAGTGAGAGTTCTCCATTGACTTCAATGAAGCCAACACTTCACCCAAGGTCTGGTCATTTCCCTTAATGTTAATAGAGTCACGTGCATTTTGGAAGACCATACCCTTCTCTCTGCACATTTCAGACTGTTCACACACTCATTCTTAGTGATATAGTTGAAATGTTAGTTCCCAACTGTCACCCCTACAGTGCAGTAAAGGCTCCCCGAGATATCCCAGTCACAGCACTGAAGACCCAAAGGCTGACCTCTGTCCTCAAGGCCAAATTCCTGCCACATGCGGCGCATGACTTTGGAAAAACCGTTATTCTGAAGGAAGACAGCTAGCATGTCTGCAGTGAAGACGCAGCGGCATGGGCCATCCAAGCCCATTTGGAATCCTGGCAACGTACTCAGGTTGCTGGTCCAGGCCATGACCTGAGCCATTGCATCTTCATGCTGTATTTATCCACGGTAGGCTAAAGTCAGTGCAGGTATGCCTACCCGAGCTGCAACCACACCGCTAATGGTGGAGTACACATATCCTATAGCTGCAGTCCATTTGTTTTCTGTTATATCTCTGGGCCAAATTCAGTTTTGACAGTGTTGGCATAAGTTAGCTGAAAGAAAAAAACAGGCATATGAAGCACACTAATGTAATTTTCACTGATTTCATCATTCTGTTAGATGTAACTAACATCGATATGATAGTCCGTGGGAATGAATTCAGTTGTGGCATAAGGCGTCACAACTGCCATTTCAAATAAAAGCTTCTGGAATTAACTTAGCCAGTTATTTTGCTGCCAATACCCAGAGCAGAATAAAATACAGATGGCTTTTCTGCATCTTTACTGCCTCTGCTGACACTGCCAACAGTTTAGCTGTCTGCAAATGAAGCCGAGATGATGCTGTAGATGCAGAAGGAGCAGATTTGGACAATAGCAGGATGTCATATTTATGGTCACTTTGCTGCTTTTAAATATGGTAAATAGCATGATATCATGGGAATGGGTAAAAGCTAATACTTGAAAATAATGTCACCCTGGTCAGTCTTCAGCACCTGTGCAACAGAAAAAGGGGGACAGCAAGAAGGAAACAAATAATCCACAGGAATGACATTCGTGTGTCACATAGAGTTAATTGAAAGGAAAATCAATGCAAAAACAATTGAGCACAAGAAATATTGCAATGTGGAGTTTCCCCTTTAATTGCATGCGATTCTAATAACTGCCGAGGCACTCTTGCCAACGAGGGGCAGGATTTCTACACAGTGTACTGGGGGGTAACACACACGCAATACCGCTTTGATTATCACAGTTGCGTGTGTAATGTTACCAACCGGTGAATAGCACGGAGAACCGTCCCTCAAATGCTTCGTAACTGTTGATAAAGTAGGATTTTCCTGGGTCTCTGGTCATCCTCCTCTGGGCTGTTCATTTTATTACAATTGGTGAAATGGTGGCAGGTGTGTTGGCAAAGCAGGTGTTGAGCCTGGATCTGTTAAAAAAAATAAAAAAAGAACTGAAAGTTGTTAGCCACCCAACTCCCAATAAATTTCAATGAGAGTTGGGTGCCTGACTCCCTGAGGCACATTTGAAGATCCGATCCTGGACCAGGTTCATGTGGGAGAGATCTTAGCACTTCTTACCATTACACAGTTGTCCTGTGTTTTCCCGTAGAGTGAAAAATTGAGTTAGCTAATGCAATGTTGACCGTGACACTGATCAAGACAAATGTTAAGCATCATATCAGCTGACTGTGATTTATGAGGGAGTTCTAACTGGAGTCTGGACAAAACAAACTATAGCGTTTTTACTACTAAGCAAATGCGGTAATAATCCTTAGGGGGGGAAATGCTGTATAAATGCACTTCTAATGTTTTATAAACTCAGGGCCTGATCCTTTTCACACTTACTGTATGTGCACAGAACTACTTATATGAGGAAGGTAGTCGTGTATGAGGAAGGTAGTCGTGTGCGTGTTTGTATGTGCAGGATCTGGCCCAAATATCACGCCATATCTACCTATTGTCTCAATGGGAGTTAAGGGCCTGATTCTCCGAAGTCGTGCACCTTATGTGGTCAGATGGGGCCTGATCCAACACCTGCTAATAAGGTGAAGTCTTTCTATTGACTTCATTGGGCTTTGGATCAGGCCTGCACAAGGTCAGTATGAACTGCGCCCCAATTCCAGTGGTGATATGTACCCCCACTATGCACAGATGCAACTGACCACTCGAGATCTTAGACCGTGTGTTTAGGTTGAAGACTAGATTAAAGCAATGAAGTTCGGATATATTGACATTGCTGTGTAACCACAGTCAGAATCTGACTCCTGTCCATAGATGGCCTTTAATGCTGAGCTGAGCTCTGCTAGGTATTTTATGAAGGAGCAACAACCTAGAGAAAAGTATAGTTTTAAGAAATAATCTTTGAATCCTCCGCTCTGTTTTGCTAACCTTGAAGAGCCCAGGAGAATCCTTGCTTGCGTTTTGCCTGCCATGATCTGCCTTCTGTTGTAGACCAGAAATAGCTTTGTGTTGTCTGCTCTTTCATTGAACATCTCTGTGCTTTTCTCTTTTCTCTTTATTTTAGGATTGAGTCTGACATACAGTATATGCCTAACTCTGAGCCGCTTGCCTTTTAAACACAAAACAAGTGCATGTCTGAAACTGATTTCTTGAACCAGTTGATGGTCTCGGTGGAATGCAGCACTATTGGCCCAATTGCTGAGCTGGCATTTAAATAAGTTCATAGATCAAACAAGCGCCTAAAAACTCAGCATGAGCTATGCACCCAAATAAACAAGAGCTTTCAGTCACTTTAATCTGAGCAGGTATCTTGTGGTAAAAGATGATGAGGGCGGGGGGAGATGGAACAAGGGGAAGCCTATACTGATTCATCTTTAGCTACAAGGCCTCCTTATGATTGTGTCACCCCCTCCATTGCTTAATACTAGGTGGGATTTTATGTAGTTAACCTTGTCAAATTAATTCCTGGGGTTAAAGTTTCACATTCATGAGATTTGGGATCAGCGCAGGCAGGGGGACTTTTTTTTTTTTTTTAATCTACTTAGATTCCCCCCGGCCCTCCTATTTTAACGTTTGCATGTTTTCTTTTGGAAAGACCCCCCTCTAGATTAGCTCATTAGCTGAGCTATTTTCGGTCAAATAAAAGAAAAGGGAAGGGAGGAGGAGAATCAACCAAAACAATCAAATGAAAATCAAAATCCCTGGCATTTCTTTGATCCACCTTAAAAGGGATATTTATGAATCATTAATAAGTCAGCAGGCTCCTAAGGGCAACCCCTGCTGCTGAACATTCAACCTTCTCTCAAGTCACTCTAGTCTTCAAATGATCAGGCTTCTAAAGATAATGGTCATGCCCCAGCAATGCTTCTCAGCAAGGCTCCTGTCCTATCACCTGTTGTGTAAATATTTCTAAAAGGAGGGCGCTTTAAAGTGGATTGGCTGATCTCTTCCTTTGTCATGGAAGAGGCTAATGGTTCCCACTGTTAGAGACTCCCTTGGCTTACGTTGGATTCACTCTAATAAAAATAAAATGAGGCTTCAAAACAATCCCACTCAATAGCAAATAATAATAATGCACCATCACCTTTCCTTAACGGTTTGGGGAAACCTGCTTTGCATAAAGAAAACAAGAATTCAAAGAAAAGCGTGTGAGGGCCATTTTTCTTTTTATTATTTACCCAATAGCCGAGGGAGGGGCTTTTGTAGAGAGGGGTTTTCTCGACTTACTGCATGTGGAGTGATCTGCACTGACGAATGTTTCTTTTGGAAGGTTTTCTGGTGGCCGATTTGCTGCTTAGATCGTGAAGCCGGTAATTTTAATTTCTTTTTTGCGGGCTGTGGTTTCTAGTCGCGTTAATTTCTGAAGGACACAAAACCTTTACTTTCCACAGGACAACTTCATCAACCTCAGCTTCCTGCGGCTCTTCAGGGCAGCCAGACTTATCAAACTTCTTCGCCAGGGTTACACCATCCGCATTCTGCTCTGGACATTTGTACAGTCTTTTAAGGTGAGTGGCAGCCAGGCTCGAGAGCCGAGCGGGATCAGCTAATGCTTTGCACTTCTGTAGCATCTTCCAGATGAGGACATCAAATACTAAAGAACTAAGCTTTTCAGCATCCCTAGAAGGCCATTCTCTGATAACCTTTCTGTAAGATGGGTAATTAACTTGATGAAGGTCCTCCTTGGTCTGACTTTCAGAAGCACTGAGTACCCCTAACATCTGACAACAGTGGATCCTGCTGGTGCTCAACACCTTGGAAAATCGGCCCCAAAGCGAGTCAGTTGCAGACACAGAAATAAAGCTCAGGAGTGCAACGTTCCAGTCTCCTGCTCTGTCTGCTGCAAAACCTCTTCTAGAATGTAACAACGGCAAAAACAGTAGGGGTCTACAGATATTTAGTAGGGCTTTCCAAAACCTATAGAAGGTAGAGAATGAGTGGGGCTTGTTTGGATTTTAATTCTGTAGAAGGGCTGTAATTACATTCTGTAGATTAGGAAGGCTATCATTTTCTCCTAAATTCTATAGGGATGTCTCAGTGTAGTCACCAGACCATCTGCAATGATAATATTTAGCATATATTATTACTAATTGTTTCTACTGTGGTAGAGGCCTCAGCCTCATGGTGCTAGGTGCTGTACAAAGACACAAGTAAAAGATGCCCCAAAGAGCTTACATTCTCCTGTTAGCCAAGGACTCAAAGTGCAGATCTATCCATTAGCCCACATCCGCATGCAGCTAACTGCATTTTTCCCTACCCTGACTTAGGTGCATACTGAGTTACAGCAGAGTGTGTGATGTACTGCTCTGTATGTCTAGGTATCATCTGTCAGGCTTTCTACTGCGTATACAGCTTCCCTCTAGCTTGAGGTCTTACAGCCGCTGCTTTAGATCGTTGCATGGAAGTTTTTGCTGCAGGAGCTCTCCTGAGAACAATAGTACAGGTTTATTGTGTCTAGGGCCTTCCATGCAAACTACCCCCCTGCAAATGCCTTACAGAGTTAATCCATAAATAACTGCAAAGGGAAAGCGAAGTCCAGAGGGAGCATGTTTGGAATGTGACGTGGAGTCAGCGAGGCAGGATGTTCCCGGTAGCAGAAACTTCCTCCAAGAGTAGGTGAAGGGGATATGGTCAAGGGCATTGCTAGATGGCCAGGGGAAGTGGGAAAGGATTGTTCAGAGGACCTGAGCGCAATATCAAGGTTGGAAGGGACCTCAGGAGGTATCTAGTCCAACCCCCTGCTCAAAGCAGGACCAATTCCCAGACAGATTTTTGCCCCAGATCCCTAAGTGACCCCCTCAAGGATTGAACTCACAACGCTGGGTTTAGCAGGCCAATGCTCAAACCACTGAGCTATCCCTCTGTGGGATTTCAACACACGGTTTTGAAATAAATGGGGAGGTGTCGGAGGCTGGCGATGGGGCTCGTATCACTACAGCAGGAAGGCAGCAGTATGCTGTGCAGGCTGCAGCCTGGAGAGCTGGAACTTGAGTTCATTACAATGAGATTGTATTTAAAGTCCTTTGAGAGACCGTGGGGCAGGCAAGCTGGTGGTTTCAAATACGCCCTCAACATTTCCACTCTCGCCTAGATGTCAGGCCGTGTAATTAAAGAGCCTATTGCTATGGCTGGTATGCTTTAAAATAAACACCCCATGACATTTGTTTGATAGCACTTTCCTTAAGGATTCAATCCATGGGCTGGGTGGGGGAGGGTTTTAGTCTATCATAGCTACAGCAGCCAGTTTAAAACTAACCAAAAACATCTCCCACCCTTGGACTGAGAATGTTCCTCCTCCGAAATAAACCGGTGCCCACAGAATGGTGGAAGGGGTGGGCTTGTAGTTAAAATACAAGAGTGGGACTCGGGAGACACTGGGTTTGGATCAACCTCTGCCACTGAAAGAGCAAGTCACCCAGATCTTGAGCAAGTCACCCGGCCTGGTCTTGAGAGAGAGAGAGAGCTGCAGCTGCATGAGCCAAATACTTTGGCTGGACTTCTAAGAGAGCCGGATAGTCGCAAGATCGCTAATAACATCTGTAATGATACAGGCCAAAGTCAGATGATCCGAAACATTTGGGGGGCAAGAGAATCATAGAATATCAGGGTTGGAAGGGACCTCAGGAGGTCATCTAGTCCAACCCCCTGCTCAAAGCAGCACCAATCCCCAACTAAATCATCCCAGCCAGGGCTTTGTCAAGCCTGACCTTAAAAACTTCTAAGGAAGGAGATTCCACCACCTCCCTAGGTAAACCATTCCAGTGCTTCACCACCCTCCTAGTGAAAAAGGTTTTCCTAATATCCAACCTAAACCTCCCCCACTGCAACTTGAGACCATTGCTCCTTGTTCTGTCATCTGGTACCACTGAGAACAGTCTAGATCCCCTTTCAGGTAGTTGAAAGCAGCTATCAAATCCCCCCTCATTCTTCTCTTCTGCAGACTAAATAATCCCAGTTTCCTCAGCCTCGCCTCATAAGTCATGTGCTCCAGCCCCCAATCATTTTTGTTGCCCTCAGCTGGACTCTTTCCAATTTTTCCACATCCTTCTTGTAGTGTGGGGCCCAAAACTGGACACAGTACTCCACATGAGGCCTCACCAATACTGAATAGAGGGGAATGATCACGTCCCTCAGTCTGCTGGCAATACTCCTATTTATACAGCCCAAAATGCCGTTAGCCTTCTTGGCAACAAGGGCACACTGTTGACTCATATCCAGCTTCTCATCCACTGTAACCCCTAGGTCCTTTTCTGCAGAACGGCTGCCTAGCCACTCGGTCCCTAGTCTGTAGCAGTGCATGGGATACTTCCGTCCTAAGTGCAGGACTCTGCACTTGTCCTTGTTGAACCTCATCAGATTTCTTTTGGCCCAATCCTCCAATTTGTCTAGGTTTCTCTGTATCCTGTCCCTACCCTCCAGCATATCTACCACTCCTCCCAGTTTAGTGTCATCTGCAAACTTGCTGAGAGTGCAGTCCATGCCATCCTCCCGATCATTAATGAAGATATTGAACAAAACCGGCCCCAGGACTGACCCTTGGGGCACTCTGCTTGATACCGGCCACCAACTAGACATGGAGCCATTGATCACTACCCGTTGAGCCCGATGATCTAGCCAGCTTTCTATCCACCTTATAGTCCATTCATCCAGCCCATACTTCTTTAACTTGCTGGCAAGAATACTGTGGGAGACCGTATCAAAAGCTTTGCTAAAGTCAAGGAATAACACATCCACTGCTTTCCCCTCATCCACAGAGATGGCCTCGTATGGAGAAACTGCACTCTGCTTAATATACGACCCTATCCAAGACTGATTGATGATTCGACCTGGAAACCAAAGTGTGTCCCCACTGCCTGCTGATAATACACTGCACTTCTGTAGCAACTTCTATCTGACTCAATAAGCACTGCAGACATGAATGAACATGTCCTCACAACTCCACCCTGAGGCAGATAAGGATTGTTACCCTCTTTGGCCCAAGCGGTTCACTGATTTTCAGGGTCTTGTAGGTTGTTTCTGTTGGGAGGAGAAATCGACGATGGAGTCAGGTATATTCATTGGTATGATCCTGTTTATTTGCAAGGAATGTACCAAGTCCTGTTTCCAGGAATCAAACAGCGAGAGACAGGTTCTTTGCTCGCAGTTTCCAAGCCTCTTTCCAGCCAGCACTCAGCCCAAAAGGGCTCTCTCTCAGCTCTTTCCCAGGGTCACGCTACAAGTGCTTCCCTGGCAGTCTGTCAGGCTCCCTTGCTGCCTTCTCCGTGCTTCTGAGGTGTTTCTCCTGCTCCCCCCCCCCCCTCTCTCACCCATGGCTGCAATCAAATCAGTCCCCTACCGCTGCATTTGTTATCGGAATCCCAGGAAACTCCTTGGACTGCATGGCCCAGGACTGCATGCGGTCTGGCCTCGGGCGATGGTTTTCCCTTGTTTCAGCTACTGCTAAAGAAAGGGGCATTTAATTGTTCCCTCATTTAGCTTGAATGGGTCATCACGCCCCGCAGCTCCAGTGAGGTGGTCTGAGTGCCCAGCCCTCAGAATAACAATATTATTGTCCCCATTTTTTACATGGGTGGAAACATAGGCACAGAAGAGCCTGATCCTGAGCACTTACAGTTCCCGGTTATCAGCGTCTCTCTTCCCCCACACCGCGCTGGTTCAGCTGTTCTAGCTGTCCTATGGAGGAGATGCAGCTCCAGCCATTCTCCTCCCCTCCCATCTGCTCCAGGGGGAGGAGCGAGCAGGCACATCACTCCTGCTCACCCAGATGCAAGGTCCTGGTGACCTGCACAGATTGGGTCCGTACTAACTCTCAGCATGGGCATCTAGGCCGAGTCAAAGTCTAGCCCTTAATGATTGATCATGAAAACTTTTTCCCGCCAATGTAATTTTCTGCCCAATTAAAACCAATGCTTGCTTCTTTGTAGATGTATTTTTCTCAGAGAACGTTTTTAAATTTTTTTTTAGAAATAGCTATTTTATCACTGTGTAACTTTGCCTGAGAACTGCCAAGGTATGTCGTTTCTAAGCTAAAGTACGCACCATGCAGTCTGTTATTGCTTCCTCTCTGGGTAGGTTCTGTCTACTCACAAGGATATGTATGCAATATAACACTGGGGGAAACTAACTCTATAAAAAAATCCTAATGGTTTGTAATAAGGCAAGACCTGCTGCCAGCAATGTATCTTCTGAAGGTCTCCTTTGCGCCACAGCCGCTCCGGTTTCTCTTGCTAGTGCTCTCATCCAAACCACACACAATGTGACGAAGCACCTGGCTAACCAATAATGAGTAAAGACTGTTGGCTAGTCTGTGGCCCTGCTTTGTTAATGCTGACCCTGTTGGTTTTTCTACAGGCCTTGCCTTATGTGTGTCTCCTCATTGCGATGCTCTTCTTCATCTATGCCATTATCGGCATGCAGGTAACATTTTGGCTTCAATATCTAAAAATCTAAGATTTGCCGTGCTGACGCAGAGCATTAGACAAGCTATTGCTACAGCCTGCCTCCAGCAGTGGGCCTATTTCAGAGTAAGGTGAAGAGCTCCCCGGACTCCAGAATAGGAGAGGTGCAGAGAAGGCATAAAGCCACCTTTGCCCCCACCCCAAGGTCCTGTGCCAAACAGCGCTCAGACGCACTGACAAATTGGGCCCTGGGTATCCGAAATGAGTGTTTTTTCCATCTGATATTCCCTGGAGATCCAATGCAGCCCTGGTGTTAAGCGGAAGTAACTCTGATTGAAATAAATGAAAGTTACACCTGCGTATGCTAAAGCTGAATTGGCTCCATCAGTTTTGGGGACAGCCAGCTGGATTTGCATCCAGGCCATCTTCTCTTCTGTTTGACGTCTTTCCTGCTCCACCCCTGCCTCCACAGTATATGATACGCCTATTTTGCCCATCTGCTGAATGTCAACTCAATGCAAGTTACATTACCACCCTCTCTAACGTCTGCTTTATGCCCAGTTATGCCAACTGTGCTGCTCTCATGCATCACTGCTGACTTGCGACCAGAGATTCCCAGGGGAGCTTACTCCAGGCTGCATTTGGTCCTGATGCTTTTGTTTTCTTTTGCAGGTATTTGGAAACATTGCACTAGATGATGATACCTCAATTAATCGACACAACAACTTCAGAACTTTCTTGCAAGCCCTGATGCTATTGTTCAGGTAAATAAAATAAAATCTACGAACTTTTAGGTTTTCCACATGAGTAATAAATAAGTTTCTGTCTTCATGTGCCAGCTTAATTGCTGAGATTATTTGAGTTAATAGAAGTCCTCCAAGCGCAGCAGTTGTAGTGAAGTATACCTCCCTCCATTTTCTGTTCCTCCTGGTTAGAGCTGTACACATCAGCTGGAAATGTATCTGCCAGACTTTGCACACAAATTCCTGTTTCATTTCATGTGAGTTTATGCCACTCAGAGTTTGCTGTTTTGAGAGATTCAACTTAACGGTTATTTTTGCATCATGACCAACTTGAAATTTCATATTTCAAAGATACTTGTGGTTCAGAATGAATCCATTTCCACTTGCACTCATTCGCGTTGGAAAAGGAATCCACTTTTAAGTGAATTGTAGCAATATTTTCAGCCGTCTGTTGCCTTTTCTGTGGTTCTAACAAAAGGAGAAAAAAACAACCCTCAATATTTGGTAGCTTTGCCTTTTATTGTGTATATTTCACTGACAGCTGGGTGTGCTATATGTTATGCACAAGAAATGGTTAATTTTTGCATAAGGCTACTGCTTCCGCAAGCCGCTAGCACCAATGTCAGGGGCTCAGGCTTTGGTCAGCCAATGAAATTTTATTCTGATGATGTAATGCTTGTAACTGGATATCCTGCTAAGGATCTTGATTAATGGAGTGTGTGTAGAGCCAGACAGACATGAAATTAGCTCACTCTGGTTTGCTTATACAGTTTAAAATAATCTGATTGAAATAAATCTCTTAATTTCTGGGAGAGTGGCACTATATGTGAAAGAAAGCATAGAATCACATGAAGTAAAAATCTTAAATGAACCAAACTGTACCATAGAATCTCTATGGATAGTAATTCTGTGCTTGAATATTAATATAGCAGTAGGACTATATTACCGACCACCTGACCAGGATGGTGATAGTGACTGTGAAATGCTCAGGGAGATTAGAGAGGCTATTAAAATAAAAAACTCAATAATAATGGGGAATTTCAACTATCCCCGTATTGACTGGGTACATATCACCTCAGGATGGGATGAAGAGATAAAGTTTCTTGACACCTTAAATAATTGCTTCTTGGAGCAGCTAGTCCTGGAACCCACAAGAGACAATTCTTGATTTAGTCCTAAATGGAGTACAGAATCAGGTCCAAGAGGCGAATATAGCTGGACGCTTGGTAATAGTGACCATAATATAATTAAATTTAACACCCCTGTGGCGGGGAAAACACCACAACGGCCCAACACTGTAGCATTTAATTTCAGAAAGGGGAACTACACAAAAATTAGGAGATTAGTGAAACAGAAATTAAAAGGTACAACACCAAAACCAAAATCCCTGCAAGCTGCATGGAAACTTTTTAAAGACACCATAATAGAGGCTCAACGTAAATGTATACCCCAAATTAAAAAACATAGTAAGGGAACCAAAAAAGGGCCACTGTGGTTAAACAACAAAGTAAAAGAAGCAGCAAGAGGCAAAAAGGCATCCTTTAAAAAATGGAAGTTAAATCCTAGTGAGGAAAATAGAAAGGAGCATAAACTCTGGCAAATGAAGTGTAAAAATATCATTAGGAAGGCCAAAAAAGAATTTGAAGAACAGCTAGCCAAAAACTCAAAAAGTAATAGCAAAACAATGTGTAAGTACATCAGAAGCAGGATGTGGGGACACTGGATGATCAAGTTGCTAAAGGAGCACTCAAGGATGATAAAGCCATTGCGGAGAAACTAAACGAATTCTTTGTATCAGTCTTCATGGTTGCAAATGTGAGGGAGATTCCCAAACCTGAGCCATTCTTTTTAGGTGACAAATCTGAGGAACTGTCCCAGATTGAGTTGTCATTAGAGGAGGTTTTGGAACAAATTGATAAACTAAACAGTAATAAGTCACCAGGACCAGATGGTATTCACCCAAGACTTCTGAAGGAACTCAAATGTGAAATTGCAGGACTACTAGCTGTAGTCTGTAACCTATCATTTAAACCAGCTTCTGTACCAAATGACTGGAGGATAGCTAATGTGACACCAATTTTTAAAAAGGGCTCCAGAGGTGACCCCAGTAAGCCTAACTTCAATACCAGGCAAACTGGTTGAAACTATAGTAAAGAACAAAATTGTCAGAGACATAGATGAACATAATTTGTTGGGGAAGAGTCAACATGATTTTTGTGAAGGGAAATCATGCTTCACCAATCTACTAGAATTCCTTGAGGGGGTCAACAAGCATGTGTACAAAGGGGATCCAGTGGATATAGTATATTTAGATTTTCAGAAAACCTTCAACAAGGTTCCTCACCAAAGGCTATTAAGCAAAGTAAGCAGTCATGGGATAACAGGGAAGGTCCTCTCATGGATTGGTGACTGGTTAAAAGATAGGAAACAAAGGATAGGAATAAATGGTCAGTTTTCAGAATGGAGAGAGATAAATAATGGTGTCCCCCAGGGGTCTGTACCGGGCCCAGTCCTATTCAACATATTCATAAATGATCTGGAAAAAGAGGTAAACAGTGAGGTGGCAAAATTTGCTGATGATACAAAACTTCTCAAGACAGTTAAGTCCCAGGCAGACTGCGAAGAGCTACAAAAGGATTTCTCAAAACTGGGTAAATGGGCAACAAAATGGCAGATGATATTCAATGTTGATAAATGCAAAGTAATGCACATTGGAAAACATAATCCGAGCTATACATATACAATGATGGTGTCTAAATTAGCTGTTACCACTCAAGAAAGAGGTCTTGGAGTCATTGTGAATAGTTCTCTGAAAACATCCACTCAATGTGCAGCGGCAGTCAAAAAAGTGAATAGAATGTTGGGAATCCTTAAGAAAGGGATAGATAATAAGACAGGAAATATCACATTGCCTCTGTATAAATCCATGGTACGCCCAAATCTTGAATACTGCATGCAGATGTGGACACTCCATCTCAAAAAGATACATTGGAATTGGAAAAGGTTCATAAAAGGGCAACAAAAATGATTAGGGGTATGGAACGGCTGCCATATGAGGAGAGATTAATAAGACTGGGACTTTTCAGCTTGGAAAAAAGATGACTAAGGGGGGATATGATAGAGGTCTATAAAATCATGACTGCTGTGGAGAAAGTAAATAAGGAAGTGTTATTTACTCCTTCTCATAATACAAGAACTGGGGGTCACCAAATGAAATTAATAGGGAGCAAGTTTAAAACAAACAAAAGGAAGTATTTTTTCACACAATGCAGAGTCAACCTGTGGAACTCCTTGCCAGAGGATGTTATGAAGGCCAAGACTATAACAAGGTTCAAAAAAGAACTAGATAAATTGATGGAGGATAGGTCCATCAATGGCTATTAGGCAGGATTGGCAGGAATGGTGTCCCTAGCCTCTGTTTGCCAGAAGCTGGAAATGGGCAACAGGGGCTGGATCACTTGATGATTACCTGTTCTGTTCATTCCCTCTGGGGCACCTGGCATTGGCCACTGTCAGAAGACAGGATACTGGGCTAGATGGATCTTTGGTCAGATCCAGTATGGCCGTTCTTATGTTCTTAACTGTAATAAAATCAGATTTTTTTCAATCTTGCCCCTGGATCCTTTGGGCCAGATCCTGGCCCCTGGTATAGCCCTTTTTTTTTCACAGCTGCAGCAGCACTGGAGACTGTAAAGTTAGTTTAACCAGCCAGCTGAGGATACTCCTAGAATAGGGGGAATTCCTGAGTGGCCTAGAGCTGACTTTGCTCGCTTTGTGCTGTACCATCACTGTAGAAGGGTGGACAAAGGTCTGGGGCCTGACTCTGGTGATCCCCAGTTGCACCTTGCACAACTAGGAGAAGTCTCATGGCTGCTCTGACTTGCACGAGGAATTGAACCAGCCCCAGGATCAGGGTCAAGGCACATGAGTCGGGTACTGTGTGGGAGGTTTTAACAGTCCATGCTGTAATATCCTATGGAGTTTGTAAAGTTTAGGGGGGGGGAAACAAATGGAATAACAAATATGTTAGGACTTCAGAGCTGCAGCACTTTACGCCCACTTCGCACAGGTGTAAACAGCTACATAAGATTCCGGGCAATGGAGAATCAGGCCCTCTGGCAGAAGTTATGGACTTGATGCATCAATTATTGGGTGAAGTTCTTTGGCCTGTGATATACGGGAAGTCAGACTAGAGTCTCATAATGATCCCTTCTGGCTTTATAATCTATTAATCTGAAACTAAGTGTCAGAGGCAAGGTGGGTGAGGTAATATATTTTATTGGACCAACTTCTGTTGGTGAGAAAGACAAGCTTTTCGAGACACACAGAGCTCTTCAGATCGATGTGGCTCAAAAAGCCAGTCTCTCTCACCAACAGAAGTTGGTGGAATAAAATATATTACCTCACCCACCTTGTCTAATATCCTGGGACCAACGTGGCGGCAATTACATTGCATACAAGCTAAGTTTCAGTCATTTGATGGAAGAATGCTTGGAAAAGAGACAAGAAGTGACTACTGCTATGGGAGAAGGTACATTTGGCTGAGTGCCTCTGGGACTGGTGAATTAATTTATTTTTAAATAGCGTGTGACAGTTGGGAGTCACTTTGGGAAAATTTAAGGTTATATTTACATCTGTTTCTTACTACAGGAACTGCTGCTATATAGAACACAGGGAAAGAGAGAGGGGGGAAGAAGTTAAAGAAAAACCCAGGAGACTTTCATAAGAGGGGAATCTTTTTCATTTCTTTCTTTCACAAAGTTGGTAAATGAATCAGGTACAGTAAATGCCAGTGCACACTGCTTCCAAGAATGCATACGAACACACAAAAGCTAGCCATGGATGGAAGCAAGATGTAGTTTGTAACAAAAAATTGATAAAGGAATTCAAAATAGAATTTAGAAAAGATTGTTAGAGGGTGTCTTTTTGGTTAATTTGATCTCCTGTAACAGGACCAGGTGTGCTGGGCAGAGCTCTGATTAGCTCTAATGGTGTACATTTCTGCAGTCAAAAGAACTCACGCTTTTGCCTTTCATTGAAACTTTGTCCCCCATCTGTAGGAGTGCCACCGGGGAAGCTTGGCACGAGATCATGCTGTCCTGCCTCAGTAACAGAGCCTGCGACAAACTCTCCGGCCTCACCAAAAACGAATGTGGCAGTGACTTTGCCTATTTTTACTTCGTCTCTTTCATCTTCCTTTGTTCCTTTCTGGTAAGTCAGTCCCAGTTTCTGCTTCCTTTCTGTCTTATCAAACTGCAGGCATCACATCAGCCCTCACTAACTCCTCCAGCTCCCTTCGCACTTAGCACGAAGTAGGTCCCTCTTCTCCTTCCCACCTCCTTGTTTTCTGCTGCTCCCTAATGATGATTTAGACAACATTACAAGACAGTTCCATTAAAAAGCATTTATTATCATGGTGATAAAAACCCTTTAATCTCCAAAGAGATAATTTAGTAATTAGTTTAATGCACCAGTTTTTATCTTTCTCCCCAGGAGGGGGAGGGGGTCTAATTTATGGAATTAAACATTAATCTGTTTTGTCTCAATTTTTATATGGGCTTTTGAAGAATGGGATTCGGAATGGGGAGGGGTTGGGGAGGTAGGGACACCATCGGCTCTATGTTGCTTTCAGAAAGCAGCAGGAAAGCACCAAGTTTGTATTTTATTTGTTGTGGGAAAAACCTGATAATTTTCCACTGATGGTGTTTGGGAA
Organism: Emys orbicularis; assembly: GCF_028017835.1. Taxonomy (NCBI): domain Eukaryota; kingdom Metazoa; phylum Chordata; order Testudines; family Emydidae; genus Emys; species Emys orbicularis. The sequence goes on along the minus strand of NC_088700.1, from coordinate 19,083,918 downwards.
ATTTTCAGTCATGAAGGTGAAAGAAGCACACCACGCTGCTGTAGCTGATTCTCCCATTGTTCATCAGGCAGGACTGGAACTAGTCTTTTAACATAAACTATGTTTTGCAAATCCCTTGCAAACACATGAAAGGCTATCCATTCCTGGAGGCTGATTCCGCCTTCAGCGATGCTGGGTTTTATGCTGACATAACTCCATCAGTGTACGAGAATGGAGAATCAGGCACACAGGGAACAAACTCAGAGACTGAAGAGTTGAAATCACAGCTCTGAAACTTACCAGAAGGCAAATAGGATTTATCTGTTCTAGCCTACATATGATCCCTCACTGCTTTCCACTGTACAGACAAGAGATTGCCTTAAAATTTAAGAGCTGTTTATGGCTAGGTCTACACTACGGGGGAGGTCGACCTAAGATACGCAACTTCAGCTACGCTATTCGCGTAGCTGAAGTTGTGTATTTTAGGTCGACTTACCTGGCTGTGAGGACGGCGGCGAGTCGACCGCTGCTGCTCCCCCGTCGACTCCGCTTCTGCCTCTCGCTGCGGTGGAGTTCCGGAGTCGACGGCAGAGCGATCGGGGATCGATTTTATCGCGTCTACACTAAATCGATCCCCGATAGATCGATCGCTACCCGCCGATCTGGCGGGTAGTGAAGACGTGCCCTATGAATCGGAACTTCACAAATGCAGCCAATCCCTATTACCCACAAAAGACTCCGTCCAGGAAAACTAGCTTCATATGGCATTTATATATTGCAGGGAGACATGCCACCTCCTAGGTCACCATGAGGTCCTTTGGCCAACTGGAGCCCTCTCCTTGGCATCTGACATCTCACTCCTCCCTGTGTGGATTAAAATTTGTAGCACCTTGGAAGCTGATAAAAAGTTACTGCTCCATTTACTGATTCCTTTAGCACTCCACCACTTTAAAGCTTTCCTTGTACAAATCCCTAACCTAACATCAGAAATTCTCTATTTTAAAGTCCATTAACATTCCTCAGGTTCTCCCCGCCCCCTCCTCCCCCGTGGAAAAACCTCACCGAATCACGCCAACTTTCACACTCAAAATGGAGTAGCGGAATGGGAGGCTGGCGTACATCTGTGACCTATACAGCCCTGAATGATCTTACGCCTTGAGTCAGTGCTCCCAAAAGCTCTGGGCTGACACCCTTCACTCATTGGCAGGCCATGGGGAGGCCCCAGGCTGAAGAGTTAAGGAAAGGAGGCGGGGCTTCCAAAATAGAGCGTGAAAAGTAAGCCAGCTGCAATATTTGAGACACACTCATTACTCATTTTTAAAAATGTACTTGGCACTTCATTGCAATAAAACATGTGGTTCCCCACAAACGATTAAACCATTATAGAACAGCGGCCTTGCCAGCAGGGTGTGTATTTATGGTTTATTAGATTTTGTTACATCACAGAGTTGGGGGAAATTATGTAATGTATTGGTTTTTAACATTACTTCAGGGGCTTTAAGGATGTCCGGTTTGACATCATTTTCCTTGTTTAATTTGCACTCTTTGATATAAAGTGAAACTAAAAAATAGAGCAACTGTAAAAGTTGCTCTGTAGCAGTTAAATAAACCTGTATTGAACCCAGCCCTGCATTGGGGACTACACAAAACTGCACCACCTTCATGGGAGAACAACCTCCCATAGCTTCCCAGTTCACCTGCTGTGTCCTCACTTAGGGCTGGTCTACACTGAGGGGGGGGGGGGGATCGATCTAAGATACACAACTTCAGCTATGCTATTCACGTAACTAAAGTCGAAGTACCTTAGTTCGACTTACCTGGCCATCCTCACGGCAGCAAGTCGACCACCGCGGCTCCCCCTTTGACTCTGCTTACTCCTCCTGCCGAGGTGGAGTACGGGCGTCGATTCGGGGATCGATTTATCGCGTCTAAATGAGACGCGATAAATCGATCCCCGATAGATCGATTACTACCTGCCGATCCGGTGGGTAGTGTAGACATGGCCCTGGGCAGTGCAACATGCACTCCCCCCTGTGGCCAACCACCTCTTCTGGGCAGTGCAGAAAGAGGAGAGGAGACAGGGTCCTGCCCCTGACTCCTACTCTGAGGCTTGGGGGGGCTGTAACAGGTTGTAAGAGAATCATTTTCTTTGATCCTAAGGGGGGTGAGCAGATACTCCCAACCTGAACCTGATCCAACACTCAGTGGAGTCAGAAGAAAGACTCCAATCGACTTCTTTGGATCAAGCCCCAAACTCGAAAAAGATGCCATGGATGTGAGGACTTTAGGATTGCAATTATTATGTATGGAACAACCTGCTGTGTAGCTAATGTGTATCAGAGAACACATGGTCAGATGTACATACTAGCCAAATGTACTGACTTCAGTTCCACAAAATGAGCCGAGTACCTTCAGCAGGAATTATTTCATTGGCCTCAGCTGCCCTGGAGTAGTCAGTGGCCTTCAGTGTCAGGCAGGCAGGAGGGAAGCTGTATGAAACATCAGGTTTATACCATGTAAACTCTCACCTCCTTCAATAGCCACCTCTTCTTATTGGTGTTTCTGACTGAGGAGGCAGTATTAAGTGTAACTGCACCTAATGCATTTTGGGGGTAGCAGAAGGGATCCTGAAAAAGTATAGTCTAGGAGTAACCTTTTCAAAAGTGCCCAAGTGATTTAGGAGTCTAAGTCCTATGATCAAAAAAGACTTAGGTATTAAAAAACCTAAGTCCCACTGATTTTCATTCAGATTTAGTCTCCTAAGTGTCTCTTACTTTGTAAAATGGGATTTATGCTCGTAAGTGACTAAGGGCTGGTCCACACTAAGCCCCCAGTTCGAACTAAGATACGGAACTTCAGCTACGTGAATAACGTATCTGAAGTCAAAGTATCTTAGCTCGAACTTAAAGGTACTTAACGCGGGTCCACACGCGGCAGGCAGGTTCCCCCGTCGACTCCGCCTACTCCTCTCGCGGAGCAGGATTACCGGCGTCGACGGTGAGCACTTCCGGGATCGATTTATCGCGTCTAGACAAGATGCGATAAATCGATCCCAGAAGATCGATTGCTTGCCGCCGAACCAGCGGGTAAGTATAGACGTACCCTTAAGCACTTTCAACGGTCCATTCCCAGATCCTTAAGAAGATAAGAACGGCCATACTGGGTCAAACCAATAGTCCATCTAGCCCAGTACCGTGTCTCTGACAGTGGCCAGCGTGAGATGCTTCAGAGGGAATGAACAGAACAGGGTAATTTTGAGTGATCCATCCCATTGCCCAGTCCCAGCTTCTGGCAGTTGGAGGTTTAGGGACACCCAGAGCATAGAATTGTGTCCCTGACCATCTTGGCTTATAACCATTGATAGACCTATCCTCCATGAAAGTATCACATTGTTTTTTGAACTCAGTTATACTTTTGGCCTTCACAATAGCCCATGATAATGAGTTCCACAAGTTGCCTGTGCGTTGTGTGAGGAAGTACCTCCTTTTCTTTGGTTTAAACCTGCTGCCTATTAATTTCATTGGGTGATCTCTAATTCTTGTGTTATGTGAATGGGTATATAACACATCCCTCTTCACTTCTCTATACCATCCATGATTTTGAAGACCTCTGTCATATCCCCCGTAAATCATCTCTTTTCTAAACCGAACAGTCCCAGTTAGAGTCCTGCACAGATAGAAAATTTGTATCTGCATCTGATCCACAATCTGCAAAAATGGTCCGCGGATATCCACATCCGCAGATGCAGATATCCGCGGATTTGCAGGGCTCTAGTCCCAGTCGTTTTAATCTGTCCTCGTATGGAAACTGTTCCATACCCCTAATTACTTTCGTTGCCCTTTTCCAATTCCAATATATCTTTTTTGAGCTGGGGCAACCAGAGTGGCATGCAATATTCAAGGTGTGGACATAGTACGGATTTATATAGTGGCATTAAGGATATTTTCTGTTTTATTATCTATCCCTTTCCTAATGGTTCCTAGCATTCTGTTTGCATTTTTGACTGCCACTGCACAGTGAGCAAATGTTTTCAGAGAACTATCCACTATGACTCCAATATCTCTTTCTTGAGTGGTAACAGATAATTTAGACTCCATCATTTTTGTGTATAGTTGGGACTATTTTTTCCAGTGTGCATTACTTTGCATTTATCAGCATTGAATTTCATCTGCCATATTGTTGCCCAGTCACCCAGTTTGATGAGTAACTCTTCACATTCAGCTTTGGACTTAATTATCTTGAGTAATTCTGTGTCATCTGCAAATGTTGCCAACTCACTGTTCATCCCCTTTTCCAGATCATTTATTAACATGTTGAACAGCACAGGTCCCAGTACAAGATCCTTGAGGACCCTACTATTTGCCTCTCTCCACTGTGAAAATTGACCATTTATTCCTACTCTTGGTTTCCTATCTTTTAATTAGTTACTAATCCATAAGAGGACCTTCCCTCTTATCCCATGACTGTACTTTGCTTAAGAACCTTTGTGGTGGGACCTTGTCAAAGGCTTTCTAAAAGTCCAGGTACACTTATCGACTGGATCACCCTTGTCCACATGCTTGTTGACACCCTGAAAGAATTCTAGTAGATTGGAGCATGGGACTGAGAATAAGGATACCTGGATTCTGTTCTCCACTTTACCAGGTAATCAAGTCAATTCACTTTTCTCTGCCTCAGTTTCCTTGCCTATAAAATGGGGTTAGTAATACCATGTAAATTGGAAGAAAGGTCTAAAGAGTGATTAATTGACATTCATATAGTATATTACTGTGGCAGTAAGTTAGGGATTGGGGATGTCTTTATTAGCGGGTCATGCGTAACAGCAGTAGCACATCCTGTACACGATCCCCCAACCAAAGATGCACCCCCTCTTCCTCGTGAGTACGGAAGGATGCAGGGTTCTTTTAAACAGCACAAACTCAAACCCCCGACTTAATTGCCTGGTTTCATTTTAATGACTTGCAGCTGCTGCTGAGCTGGAGACCGCTAAATTCTGTTTAATTTTGTTGATCACAAGCAGAGAGCTGGCAAACTGCTCCGCTGCACTATTTCCTGGTGCGCAGATGTCATGCCACGAAGCAGCACCCACATCAGCGCCGGGAATAGAGAGCAGAAATATAGAAAGCTGCCTTGTGCTTCTCAGGTCTTTATCTGGCACAGGGGCATCACCTCCACCTTTTGGGTGAGAGAAACTAACAAGACCTTACCTGTCTTTTGTGACCTTCCTAGCCTACCTTCTGTGCCCGATTCAACTCCTGCTGAAGTCAGTGTGAGGTTTTCCATTGACTTTAATAGAAGTTGGGTTGGACCCTTATCTCTCAGGAACATTTGCCAACCTGTGTATTAAGATCTTGCCATTGGAGGCAGAGGCCTTTTGCATACTATCCTTCTCATCCCTGGGGTCCCTTTGAGGAGTCTCATCTCTGAGATCCTAACAGAGGACCTCCAGGTTCAAAACCCGTTCATCTGAGCTGTTGTGTCTTGAGTTGCTCTGATCTGAGCAGCACTGGGGAATGTTCTCAGGAGAGGAGCTGCATACGTCCGAATGATGGGTTAGTTGATTGGAGCACTTTCTGCCTGCATTATGAATAAGGAAACAATGTTTCTCCAGAGAGAGAGAGTGAGTCACCTTGTACCAGTTATGCCCGGGATTGTATCATTCAGCATAACTGCCTCAGTAACGGAGAGAAACGTTTCCTGTTACAATAATACACATGTATTGAATTTCACACTGGCGAAAGGTGCTGGATTAGCAGCCCTGAAGAACAAACTCCTCTCTTGATCCACTGCAGCAAGTAGCATGGGAAGCAGTGTCCCAGTGTTCCCCAGCGTGCTTCAGTCCTGCCAGGCAGGGACTGTCTTTAGGCGATGAGAAGGAACTTTACTCTCCATGGCCCATTCAGTCCTTGACTCTTTGTGGAGGGGGTCATCAAGGGAGGGTAAGGTAGTGTGCTCACCACCTGTGGTGTCCCCTTGCGTCAGCGTGCGAAGCTGCGAGGGGACATTGTTCCCAGCACCTCCTACTGGCCATCTGCCTCTGGCAGGGCCTTCTGTGGCTCAGCCCTCTGGCCAAGTCATAAAGTCCAAACAAATCCAGTGTAATAATTCTTTGGCCTCTCTCGGGCCAAACTAGTAGCTACTACTTCTCCAGCAGGATTCCCCCAGGGACGCTGGCACTTTATCTCTGGGGTCGCCTTGCTCCCATGGGAGCCTGACCTGCCTTCTATCCATTTGTCACATTCTGGGGTGCAATCCAGACCAGTGAGGGGTTTTGCCATCACCTGCCATGTACCCCTGGGTGCCTCAGTGCTCTGCTGCATGCAGATGACACCCTGAATGTCTATGCCCTACACATCCCTGGATCAGCAACTCTGACCCCAGCAGCCTGCCTACAACCCCACCCTGGCTTCCCCCAGCATCGGTTACTACTAGCAGGGTGACCCCAACGCACTCCCAGTCCCAAATGTTCCCAAACCCATGTGCTCTGCAATGTCCAGTCCTCTCCTGCAATATTCACAGGAACAATAAGGTCCGTTTGACCCTTTAAAGAGAGAAAACCCAACATCTTATCACTCTAACTGGAGTTAACAACATCTTATCACTCTAACTGGAGTTAACAAGCACTTTAGTTCTAACACAGCACTGCTGGTTTAGATTAAAAGTAAAACAAGTTTATTATTTACAACTTAGAAGATGGGATTTTAAGTGATTTCAAGTATAAGAGAAAAAGTTAGAAATGGTTACAAGAAAACAAAAGTGAAACATGCTTTCTAGTAACTAAAACTCAACCTGGCAACATAAAGTGTGGGTTCACGATGGCTTTTCTCACCCACAGTCTTCCAGCAGGACAGCTGAACACACACACACACACACACACACACACACACACACACACACACACACACACACACACACACACACACACACGTCACGATCTTCTCTGGAAGCTCAAAGTGCTGGTTCCTTTATCATCTTAGGAGAACTTGGGTTCCTTGCCTCTTTCTTTTATAGTCTACTGAACGTCTGAAATGGATTCTTCTGAAGGTCATCCCCCAAAGTACAGTTTATTCAATTTGTAAGGAAGGGATATGAAGTCTGGTGGTGAAGGACCATGCTGTTTGCGAAAATGCAAATTGTTCTGCTTCTTTCAATCTCCTCCCCTTCTTAGCTTTATGGGCCTGTTTACTGCATATGTGTAAATTAAGGGAACCCATGTTCCTTTGTTTAGGACAAACCTGTTTAACCCTTTTACCCAGGCCCGGCTGTCCAGTCTTGAACATGGGCCAGTATTGTCATACAAAGGGAATTCAGAACTTGACCTGTAATGTTGCTACATACATTTCATCCTGACATCATTGACCAGTGAACAATTACTTTGTGAAGTGCTACAACATAAGGTACAAAGATTATTAAAATAGTGCGTGGGTGTGGTTACAGGAGTTCTTAGGGTCACACCGTTGTAGGCCCTAGCTCAGGGCTTTCCCCCACAAGAGTCTACTCTGCTCCCAACAGGTTTCTTCTGCCACATCACGCTCCTTCTTACTCCCTTCCATGGAGCCAGTTTCCACCCGCAGGGCTCTGTGGGACGGAGGCCTAGGCCCATTCTTGTCCCAGAGCCCAATAACAGGAGCTCTGCCACTGCTTCCCTTCTCCAGACCCGGACAGTTCTCTTGGCATTCTCACTGTCAACTCCAAGCCCTCATTCAGGCCCTGCGCCCACAGAGACCTAGTCTACCCCCTGTGGGCTCCTTCCAGCCTACGCCAGTTGCATGGCTTCTCTAGAGAGAGAACCTTTTCTCTCCCCCTTCCTTCTAATCAATGTGCCCTTTATTCTGTTCTAGCAGCCTCTTTCTAGCTAAAGCTGCTCCCTTGCTCATTAGCAGAAGGGGCATCACCCGGAGCACCTGATTGCTGCCAGGTGTAGCCCACAAGGTTTTCATGAGTCAAGTAGGCCCTAATTCTCCTGAAGAGCCATTAGCCCCATGACAGATTAGTGCCCTTTGCGGTGTTGGGCTTTGTGATGCGCATGCCTGGGAAATGGACTTAGACCAGCAGCTCTTTTTATATGGGCTACTGATCATCCTAAAACAACCTTAATGCTGCCAAAAAGAATGGGCCAAATGGAGTTCCTGATCCTGGCTCTGCGGCCAGGAAGAAAAAGCTAAGCCAGCATATTCTAATCTTATTTCTTGACACTCACAGCAGACTTCTAAACCAGGAGTTCTCAAAGGTTCTCTACCCAGGACCTCCCCAAACAATCCGTGGTGATGGTTCCAATCCCACAATCCTTTGCAGTCACATCCTATGTCTCTTTGGCATCCTGGCAAGAAAACATGGCAATTTCGGGATGGGGGGGTGTCTGATGTAGGTGGTTGATGGGGGTGGGTTTGTGGATTCTGGAGAGGAAGGTGGGTGCTATTGGATGGGGACCCACCTTCTCAGTGGAGAGCTGCTGGTACTGGGGAGACTTTGGTGGAGGGTCAGGAGCTGTTGTCTGGGGATGCTGAGGCAGAGATGGATGCTCTAGGGTGGGGTTGTATGGAGTGGAGGGGAACATGCTGCTGGGCATTGGTGGAAGGGTTGCAGATCCTGTTAGTTGCAAGGATGGGCGGGGTGCTTCCTCTTCTCCCTTGCCTCTCCATGTGCCTGCACCCTGCTCTGCTCCTGCAGTGACTGACGCTCCGGGAAAAGGAAAGTGCATTTAGCCTGTGGAGTAGGGTTGGGCAGGTCTCCTGTTAACATGCTATTATTAATGAATGAGGAGCTATGATTACAGGCCCCAAGGGAGGATTTCTCCAGTTATTGCTGGCCTGAAGGGTGACTAGTGGCTGCAGTGCCACGTCAAATGAGGATGAGGGTGCAACAAAGATTAAAAAGTGGGAGACTTCAAGACAAACATAGGGATGTGGAGAAACCACACCTCGCACTAAGCAAATACGTGTATTCTCAACTTGCAGCTTCATTCTTCAGTTACACATCTTACATCGAATCCACAAGGTAAAAGGCAAGTGTGTTTCTTTCCTCCCCCACCCCAACATCCTTATGCAGATGTTGAACCTGTTTGTGGCTGTAATCATGGACAACTTTGAGTACCTGACACGAGACTCTTCCATCCTAGGACCCCATCACCTGGATGAGTTCATTCGGGTCTGGGCTGAATACGACCCAGCTGCCTGGTATGTACACAGCATATATTTATGTAGACAATATATATATAGACATAGTCCATATACTGTTTTTAATGTGACTACAAGTCCACAAGGAAAACAAAATCCAGAGCTGAAAAGAGGTGGGGAGGTGAACATTGCAACCCAGATTCACTCTGCACTTGAGATTAACAAATCTGATGTAATTACAGGGGAATTTCCTTTTAGCTGACATGGGAACCAGAAAAGAAAGAAAACTCAAACCCTTAACAGTGCCAGAAAACGAATGGGTCCGTTGCAAACAGAGTGCCTGATCCTAGCTCCATGGTCATGCAGAAAAGGCATTTATTATTTCTGGAAACACAACAGAACACCTTTGGTTTTCATTTCCCAGTGTGAAGGGGAAAGAAAGTAGAATCTCTCGCCATCTTAAGCGTGTTAGTTAACACTTGAAATTAAGTTCTCCCAAACCCAGTCTAGATACACAAAGATTATGCAGCATTTGTTAATAGACAAGGATTGCCTTAATCATTTAAAATAATAAAATACAGCAGCGTGTATTTGTGTTGAGGTCATGGGAAACCAGTGAAGCTTTCTTTTCACGTTTTCAAGGTGCCATTCCTCCCTAAAGAGTGTGGCCCTGATTTGCCACTACTTTGCACATCGAGTCATCACTTTCAGCTGTGCAACTTGAGTGTAAAATGCTAACAAATCATAATCCTCCACTCACGCCCGGTAGCATTTTACATCCACTCTGAACAGGTGTACGGGACAACACAGGTTGCAAGGCAGTGGGGGAAGGACTGAATATTTGTTAATAGAGCATTGGTTTGCTTAACACATACAACTTAAATAGAGAAGAAGCATCAGAAATTGTGTTTTGATCCTGGAAACATCCACTGAATGGCAGCAATTCACAGATGAAATCTTTGATCTTTTTAAGAATACGTTGTTTTTTGGGCAAGAGGTTGAAAGCTGAGACATGTAAAGCAATAAAGAGAAGAAAAACCAATAAACCTAACTTCTCTGAGCCTTTCAATTCCCAGTGAATCTCCAATAAAACATCCTTGGTATACAGGCTTGTTAAGGGAAAGGGTTTTTTTCTCCCAGCCAGAAAGTGAGGTTTTCAATTAAATCTGCCTTGGATTTTTTGTTTTTTAATCCAAATACAGTAGTGGAGGAACCTACACACAACTGGCTGGGTCCCTCGTGGCAAGAAACACTGCAGTAAAAGGAGCAAGAGAGTGTTACCACAGACCAAGAGGTCAGGCTGGAAGAGTTTTAGCATAGAGATGAAGTGGAGGTTGGCTCCCACAAGGTTGCCTTGTTACCAGGTCCGGAGCAAAGTTTGCTTGAAAACATTGCAACAAATGTAGGGGAGAAAAGCATTCGGTTACGTGCCACCTTTATGACAAAGCAGGACATTTAGCCTCTACAGAAGGCTTTAAAAGGTCAAAGAGAGCTCCATAAACCTGAAGGTTTTAGATGCTCTGAGGTGCAGTCAGAACCATTTCCTTGATCTTTCACAGCTTTTGGAAATTGTATATTGGAGACAATTTTTTTTTACAAACTACCACCCAATTCTTATCCCCCATCCTCCGCACTAAGCCACCGGGCAATGTGTTTCCCACAAAATACAGCTCTCTTGTGAAAAGGCTTCAGACTTGTACATCTGCAACACACAAGCTGCTTCCAACCCTTTAATGCTTTTCGTCCTGTTTTTGTTCCCCCGCAAGCAGAGCTGAAGATGTAGGGGAAATGTTTATAGACATGAACTTAAACCCCTAATAAGAATGCACTTAAGCCGGTTTAAATCAAACTTAAACTAATTTGGTTTAATGTAGTAGCTTTAGTACAGTGGGTAAATCTGTTTAAACATAATCTATACCATCTCAAGTGCATCCACATTAGGGATTTGAACCAGTATAACTAGATTTTAGTTAGTGCAAGTTTCTAATACAGACCAGTCCTTATATAATAGCTAATCAGCAATTGGGGGTTATTTTTCATTTGCAAATCCTGTCCACTTTCTTACCACTGATGGGAAACTCCGTGAGGCTGAAAATTTGGGAATGTCCATTCTCCCTTAACAAATAACTTCAACTCCCATGAGCACCAATGAGAGAAATTACCTGTGTACAAGAAAAAACCCCAATGCGCTTTTCCTAAGATTCAGATGCTCAGACCATGGGGGTCATAAGGAGGGTGTTTTCTGCATGATTTCCTCACTCTTCTGATTCTGAAGTGAATGATTAAAATGGTTTTAAATGACACTTATTTTTAAAAAGTAATGAATGCAGACTGTACTATGTCACGCATGAAGATCAGGGAGCTTCAGTCTCTGATTTACTCTAGTTTTCCACTGGTGTGACTCCATTGACTTCGGTGGAGTTACTCCCAAAGTGCAACTGTGTAAATCAAAGGGGAATCAGGACTTTTGATATCTTAGGCCTTGAGCCTTCAAAAACAGGCCTTTGCAGAATTTTACACATGCAAGTAGTTCCATTGAAGTCCCATACATCAACTAAGCATATTCTTAAGTGTTTGCAGGTTTGAGGCCTAAAATATCAGTGATTTACACTTTCTGAGATAAGAACTTTTCTTCATAATGCAGGTGTTTACATGTCATGGGGAATAATAGATAATTATAATAATTTGCATGTAAGGGGATTATACGACAGTGTGATCTAGATTGAGGCAAACTAGATTATTATTCCTACTTTTATCGATGACTTACTTTGTGACCTTTGTCAAGCCACTTAACCTCTGTATGCCTCAGTTTGCCCATCAATAAAATGAACATAATAATGCCTTATCCACCTTTGTAAGCTATTTGAGACTCAAAGATGAAGTGTGAGTGCAAAGTGCAAATATTATTATGTATAGGGTAATAGTTATATATTTATTTTAATATTTTATGTCTTTAAAATATTATCTTCAGTGTCACCATCGTTCTCCTGGTTATTGTGTCTTTAAACTTTCTTGGGGGGAAATAATCAAAATGCTGAGAAAGAGGTAAAAGCAGAGAAAATATTACTATTGTTTTAAAAAAGTATTTTGCTAAATAGAAGGTAAATATGGTAATGCTGATGGATTAAAGGATGGTAGAAACACCATACATCAGAGAGAGAGAGAGAGAGCTATGAACCCTACTAATCTGGTTCTGGGGAAAATCTATCACATGTAAACTGATACTGACAAATGGCAATCTCACATTAATTATCAGCCACTTTTAGTTATTTTTAAAAATAATAGCACTGAACTTCAAGATGACCTGCAAAATAAAATGAAATTGGATGTATGGCTTTTTTTTTTCTTTAAGATGTATAAAGAAGGCCTGAAAGGTGCTGTATTTTTCTTTTGAAGAGTCTTCTGTTTTTCCCCCTTGGAAATATTAGGAACGTCAAGCCTTGTCTTTCCTCTTTTGTCAGAGTCCTTCTTGGCTGACTAGAAGCATGTACTGTAAGGCTAGGTCTACACTACGGGGGGGCGGTCGACCTAAGATACGCAACTTCAGCTACATGAATAGCGTAGCTGAAGTTGCGTATTTTAGGTCGACTTACCTGGCTGTGAGGACGGCGGTGAGTCGACCGCCGCCGTCGACTCCGCTTCCGCCTCTTGCCGCGGTGGATTTCCGGAGTCGACGGCAGAGCCATCGAGGATCGATTTTATCGCGTCTTCAGTAGATGCGATAAGTCGATCCCCAATAGATCAATTGCTACCCGCCGATCCGGCGGGTAGTGAAGACGTGCCCTAAGTGTTTTCAGCTCTTAATTGAAGGAGCAGGGTTGTGGAATCCCTAACAAGAAGAGCTTCTCTCACAAGTGTCTGAGACAAATAGGTGTTAACAATGGCAAACAAAAACCAAAGAGATTTCAATTGCCTGAATAAGAATCAGTTCCACTGTCAATTAATCATGGTTCACTACAGTGGCATTTGTCATGTCAAAAACACACTAGCTCTTCCAGGCATCCACAGAGTCTCCCAGGGTAGATATATTTCGGGGCTTGTCTATGCACAGTTTTTGCACTGACGTAACAATATTGATTTAGAAATTTCAGTAAATTCACCAAAGGAAAATGCCACTATAATATCAATATGCCACAGTTTAATATCAATTTAATTGTATTCATAGTAGTGGGTTACACCAATTGAACTATGTAGTTTTCTAAACCGATACAATTATACCTGTGCAAAAGCTATGAGTAAACCAGCTCGGAATGTCTAATACAAAAAACAAAACCATATGAAAATATTGGGGGGAAAAATCTCTAAGGCCTTTTTTATGTATCGTAAAGAAGCTTAAAAAAAAGTGTGTGGGGGGGAGAGGGGGAGGGAAATACCAGTTTGCTTTTCTTTGCAGCTTCCCTTGAAGTTCGGTGCTGCTATTTATTTAGGTGATTTGGCTAATTATAATTAGAAATAAAAGTAATCCATGACGTTTCTTAATCCAGCTGCTAGATTAACTGAAAACATTTTTTTTAAAATAATAGAATTAACCATAAAAACAACTTTGCGATTTCTGATTTCAGTTATTACTAATGGGATCTGAATTTTCTCAGTCCTAATCAGTCTCATAAGGCTCTTAAGATAGCAAACTACTGAGCTGACTGTTAATCTTCTATGTTCTTATATTTCAGACACATTAAAGAACTATAACATTAGTGACTCCCATAATTAAATGCGGTGGTTAGAAGATCTTTTCTATTGCATTGTAGTTCGGACAGTAATTAAAACATCCATGCTACTTTATGCTGTGGCTTTTGTAGAGCAACTGGAAGTTCTCCCTCTCTAGATCTGAATTAAGGTGTCTACCTCCCAGAAAACCCAATCACTGTCAAATTAACCTTGTTTCTAGAATGTTTTCCTCCTCCACCCTCTGCCATTTGCTATGTTCTGTAGGGGAGTGATCTTTTGGAACAAGGCCTCCCTCCTTGCCTGTGCTGTTATAACTTGTGATGTTTTCTTTCCAGTTGCCGGATTCATTATAAGGATATGTACAATTTGTTACGTGTTATTGCTCCACCCCTTGGCTTAGGAAAGAAGTGCCCTCATAGGGTGGCATACAAGGTTTGGAATTTCAGAGAGTCTGTCCAGCATTTCCTTCTTTGGTTTTCTTTTTTTTTTTTTTTTCCTTTTTATCCAAACTGCAAATGCAAACGATACTGAAAAGAAACTGGAACGTGACTAACCCGTTGCCTGAAAAGGAATGATTGACTGCCCCCTTATCCCTTGATGCATCAATTCCCCATCTACTCCTACATCCCAGCTGGCTGGAGAAAGGCAGCCTTATGAGACAGTGAACTCAAAAGCTTCCATCCCTCATGGTCTAGATGGGAAGGGGTGAGCAAGGGGCAACACTCATATATATATATATATAAGAGAGAGAGAGACAGCATAATAATATTTCTGCAGGATACTGAGGAGGAAATCTAGTAATATGGGGACATTTTATTTTGGATTTTTAGCTGATGTTGCACTTTCAGTTTAGTGACTAACCTCTGATCCCTGCTCTTTCCTGAGTTGAAAGGACATTAGATCAAGGGCCCAGTTAACGATGCAGCAGGGTGGGAATGCTTACATAGGCTTAGGAAAGGATGAGGGACTGAATAGTCTTTCTCTGCCACAGTGTAATAGCAGAGACTGCCGTTAGGAACAACACAGATCTCTTTGAGATCCTCAGATGACAGTGTAATGGACTTGCAAAGTACTGTCGTGCTTGGATGAGATGATGGTGTAGGGGGAGGAGGGTTTTAGCTTAGGTTTATTAAGGACTGAAGAACCTTTTGAGGAAAAGAGGAGCCTCTACAGAAAGGATGAGCTCCACCTAAACCAAAATGGACCCAGACGGCTAGCATTTAATATTCAAAAAGGTTTTAGACTATTTTTTAAACTAAGAGCTGAAGGAAAGCCGACAGATGCAGAGGAGCACATGGTTCCAGTGGAGATCTCCGTTAGGGATGAATTTATTAAAGGGTGAACTCTATGGTCTAGGAAAGGTGATAGGAAAGACGTTGGTAAAGATAAAGGTAGGGCCTACTGAGGAACAGTCAAATGTAAAAGAATGCCATTTAAATATAACATATGGAGGGAAGCAACTGAATATTGATAAAATGTACAAATGCTTACATACAAATGCTAGCAGTCTTGAGTACTAAGATGAGTAAACTGGAGTGCCTGGCATTAAATGAGGATACTGTTATAATAAGTGTTGTGGAAACTTGGTGGAATGAGGACAATCAGTTGGAAATGGTAATACCAGAGTACAATATATATATATAAGAATGACAGAGCAGGTTGCATTGGTGGTGGAGTGGCTCTGTCTGTGAAAGAAACCATAGAGTCAAATAAAGTAAAAATCTTAAATGACTCAAACTGTACCATAGAATCTCTTTGGATAGAAATTCTATGCTTGAACAATAGGAGTAGGACAGTAGGAGTATAATATTGAGCAGCTGACCAGGATGGTGATGGTGATTATGAAATGCTCAGAGAGATTATAGAAGCAACAAAGACAGATAACGCAATAATAATGAGGGATTTCAACTACCCTCATATTGACTGGGTACGTCACCTCAGGAGGATATGCAGAAATAACATTTCTAGACATGTGGAACAGCTTCTCCTGGGGAGAGGCAATTCTTGATTCATAACAGAGGTTCAAACTAAATATGTACCCACCCCCCCAAATAAATAAATAAATATAAAAACAGAGGACCGAAAAGATACCGTCATGGCTAAACAATAGAATAAAAAAGGCAAAATGGTTAAAGGCAAAAAGACATCCTTTAAAAGTTGGAAGTCAGATCCTACTGAGGAAAACAGAAAAGAGCATAAAGTCTGGCATGTCAAGTGTAAAAGTGTAGTCAGGCAGGCCTGAGAAAATATCTGAAGAATAAATAGTTAAAAATACAAAAGATAACAGCAAATGTTTTTTAAGTACATCAGAATCAAGAAGCCTGCAAAACAGTCAGTGGGGCCACTGGATGATCGAGGTGCTAAAGGAGCACTCAAGGAAGACAAGGCGTTGCCGAGAAGCTAAATGAATTCTTTGCCATTGGTCTTCACTGCAGTGGATGTGGAGGAGATTCCCACACCTGAGCTATTCTTTTTAGGTGACAAATCTGAGGAACTGTCCCAGATTAAGGTGTCAGTAGAGGAGATTTCTGAACAAATTGATAAACTAAACAGTAATATGTAACTAGCACCAGATGGGATTCACCCAAGAGTTCTGAAGGAACTCAGATATAAAACTGGAGAACTACTAACTGCGATATGTAACCTATTGTTAAATCAGCCTCTCTACCAGATAACTGGAGGATAGCTAATGTAATGTCAATTTTTTAAAAAGGCTCCAGAGGCGATCCTGGCAATTAAAGGCCAGTAATCTTAACTTCAGTTCCAGGCAAATTGGTTGAAACTGCACTAAAGAACAAAATTATCAGACACATAGATGGAACACAGTATGTTTGGGAAGAGTCAACACGGCTTTTGACTCCTGAGCAACGTAGTTATACCAGTCTAGGTTTGCAGTACAGACCAAGACCATAGGGTAGGAATAAATGGTCATTTTTCACAATGGACAGAGGTATATAGTGGAGCCCTCCAAAGATCTCTACTGGGACCTGTGCTGTTCAACACACGCATAAATGATCTGGAAAAGGGGTGAACAGTGAGATGGCAAAATTTGCAGATGATGCAAAGTCCAAAGCTTAGTGCAAAGAGTTACAAAGGGGTCTCACTAAACTGGGTGACTGGGCAACAAAATGGCAGATGAAATTCAGTGTTGATAAGTGCAAAGTAATGCACATTGGAAAAAAATAATCCCAACTATACACACAAAATGATGGGGTCTAAATTATCTGTTACCACTCAAGAAAGAGATATTGGAGCCACTGTGGATAGTTCTCTAAAATGTACATTCCATGTTCAATTCATATGATCAATGAGGTTTAAAAATCTATCAGAAATATACTTTTTTCAGGTGGGAATAAAAACCCCAGGGCTGTATTTCTACGTTGAGATAATGGCTAGGCATAGACACTTATCCTTTTGCTTTTGTCAGTTGTTTCTCTCTTCCTTTCTTTTCCCCGGGTACGTCCAGACTACCCACCGAATCGGCGGGTAGTAATCGATCTATCGGGGATCGATTTATCGCGTCTCGTTTAGACACGATAAATCGATCCCCAAACGCGCTCCCCGTCGACTCTGGAACTCCACCAGAGCTAGAGGCGGAAGTGGAGTCGACGGGGGAGCCGCGGCCGTCGATCCTGCACCGTGAGGACCCAAGGTAAATCGATCTAAGATACGTCGACTTCAGCTACGTTATTCTCGTAGCTGAAGTTGCGTATCTTAGATCGATTCCCGCCCCCCAGTGTAGACCAGCCCCCCATCTATCAGCCATCTGTGTAGTACCTGGGAGTGTGGTCTAGTGAGCACCCTAGAGCATTTGGACTCAGGGTACTTGGGCTCTATTCCTGAGTCTACACCTGACTTGCTGTATGAGCTATGCCAGTTCATTTAACCTCTTTGTGCCACAGTTTCACCATCTATACAATGGAGATGATACTTTCCCTGCTTCACAGGGGGGTTAATATTAATTAATAATGCTCTTTAATATGCTTTGGTATCCTTGGATGAAAGGCACTGTGGAATTACAAAACATTATTAACACGCAGCCAGCTGGGAAGATAAAACCAGACACTACAGTTGTGTCCAAAGTCAACGGCAGCAACAGTAGGGGTAGCAAGCCAGGAAGGGATGGCTTTTCAGCTCTGCCGCCCCTTCTTCCCAATGGAGGATTTAATTTGTCGTGGACTCTGGCTGTAACAAAACTCATCAACAATGGAGACAGAATTGCAAGGCTTCTGTTGAGCCCCGGTAGTTCCTAGCTTTTTCCACTGCTCCCAAACTCGCAGGCTGGTCAACGTACCCTTTTAATGAAGCCAGTTGGTTAGACAATGGAATGGCCACCTCCTCTCCCCAGTCCCCACTCGCAGATCGAAGGTTGGCTGGGAGCTATGCGGCTGCCCTTGTCAGATCCGAATCTGAGTTGTTGGAGGAGTCTGGTTTCATTGGATAGGGTGCTGCAGAGATTCAGCTCTTTCTGGGAGTCCGAGCAATCGTAGTCTACCCATGTGAGAAAAAACAAAAGCGGATTCTTCTTCTTCTTCTTTCTCTTTTAGCCTTTAACCTAAATTGGAAGCAAAACTTCTTATTCACAAAAGGAAAAGAGAAGCATTGTATATGTCACATCTGTGACTGTCCCATAACTCTGCCTACCAGCTCTCCCTGGCATGGTGAATACAACCATTTTTTGATTTGAAAAACAAGCAAACAAAAAAACAAACCCCCCTCCATCCCCCACAAAATCCCTACCCACCCCAATCCCTTTCCACATCCATTGACGTAGACATCAATCATTCCGTACTGCTGCCGCAGGGATTAGTGTGTCAGCGTTTAACCTGGGATTTCTCTGCGATAAGGAGGAGACACCGGGGGTTCAACCAAAGGGACGGAAGCGGAGAAATCCTACAGTTTACCCTCCTGTTTATTTTGTTTATTTTTCTCTTTCCTGAGAAATCTGATTAACCGGATATCTGTTTTTCTTGTCTGCTTTCTCCCCCGCTCCGCCCCTGCATTTCCCTCTCCCTGGTTTCGTTTCACTCTTTGTGTTGCTCCCCATTTTTATTTTGGTTCCGGTTTGATTTCTGTGTCCTCCTGCTTTTGCCACCCCCCCCCTCTCTCCCCGCCTTCAATTCCAAGCGGGCGCATCAGTTACACTGACATGTATGAGATGCTGAGACACATGTCCCCACCTCTAGGCCTGGGAAAGAAATGCCCTGCTCGAGTTGCCTATAAGGTAGATCATCCTTAAAAACTCCCCAAACCACCAGTGAAAGCTTCTTTTGCCATGGCTGAAATGGGTGCCGTTTTCCTGTGATATTATTGGTGTGATGCTGAGTTCTTTCTGGTGCTTTATCTTCTTTCTACGCAGACTGGATTTTAAACGTGCCGCATTTTTGATAATATTTTTTTCAGTCATTAAAATTGTGACACGTTAGTTTGTCTTTCTAGCTATGTCTCCACCTAGCTATATAAGTGGCGCTCTCTGTATCTCTCTGCTTCCTTTCCAGTCCACTGGCGGGGTGGGAAGTCGAGTTAATGAGCAATTTACGCCATCAATACAACTCCACTTATTTTTGTATATCTCTGTCTACTCTGACTAGCCTTTTAGTTGTGTGTTGTTTTTTTCTTTTAATTAGGTCAAAGTAATTAGGATAGGCAGGGCCGTAGGAGGTAGCAAGTTATTAAATACAGCCAATACCATAAATGCTCCCTAATACACTCGTGGAAACAACTGCACACAAATCAAACCATTTTGGTCCAAAGGAAAAAGAGAAATCACATATAATTTGTCCTAAAACAAAGTTTTAATTAAGCCACAAGACACAGTACATTTATAAAAATACGTTAGTTGCTACATTTCAGACCCTGCTGTGGAGAGTGTGGTAGAAATGCAGAGATAAATTAGATTGAATGTATAAAGCACAATCCAGGATTCCAGCCAATTCCCTCCCATTGGTTTCAGCGAGACTTGCGCTGCCACCACCAAATTCTGCATGAAATTTGCATTTGGAGGGGGCTTCATTGGGAATATTTCTTTAGCTTTGGTTCTCATGCCTTCAAAGGGATTTTCAACAGCATGCAGGACTGGCTCCCATTAAAGACAATGGGAGTTTTACTGTTGACTTTAGTGGAAACAGAATTAGGCCAGCACTGAGCATTTTTGAAAATCCCACTCATCCACCCTGAGCTTTACTTGGTGTGACAGGTTGGAATGAACCCAGACCACATCGTACCTCCAAGTGTCACCTGGTTTCTCTTTTAAACTATGTGACACTGAGTTTCAGGAGCAGTTCCATGTGAGATGGGCCTACGCCAAAACCCCAGGTCCAGTCCCCACCTCCACCCACTTCCGGGAAGACCTGAATTTCACTGTGGCCTTTCGTAGCACATGTAAATATCAACCAAAGTTTCAAATAAATACTTTCCACATGGCTCTTCCCTGTTGTAGTGCATTTCCCCTCTATGGGACAAAGTGAAAAGAAGGTAAGAATAGTTGGCTTGGAGGAGGATTTTGGCTCCAGTATTATACGAATGATCAGTTAGGTACATTTTCTGTGTGCATCTTGATATGCTCCTGGCATAAAATGTGAGTACTCCGAAGGGGCGTATCTATTATGAATATATAATAATGGCCAATATATAGTAAACGTCCTTATAAAAACTTTGCAGACACATTATCAATTTTTAAACTTCCATATTTCAGCCATTTAAAATATCCGTTGGTAATATATATACACACACAGAAAGGACGACATTTGCAAAAGTGGCCACTGGTTTTTTTAAGTGTGTCTATTTTAGAGGCCCAAAGACGCAGTGAGCTTGATTTTTCAGAGCTGCTGGGTTTTGGTTTTTGTTTATTTGGGGTTTTTTGGCCACTTTCTATATATGCTTTTTAGAGCATATGTATGTACGTGCACACACATAGAAGCATAATATTTTCAATTGTATTACTTTTTCCTACCTCTCTACATTAAAAGTAGCCAATAAGTGTGTTTAAAACATACATTTTAACAGGGTTATTGGCTGCTTGTAATCAGGGCCGGTGCTACCATTTAGGCAAACTAGGCGGTTGCCTAGGGCGCCAAGATTTGGGGGCGCCAAAAAGTGGTGCCCCCAATTTTTTTTTTACAGTGTTCCTATGCCCCCTCCCCGAGCGCGCGGTCACCACTCCACTTCTCCCGCCTCCCAGGCTTGCAGCGCCAATTAGCTGTTTGGCGCTGCAAGCCTGGGAGGGAAGGAGAATTAGAGCGGGGGTGGCGTGCTCGGGGAGGAGGCGGAGCAGAGGTGAGCTGGGGTGGGGAGCTGCCGCATGGCTCCCGAGGGGGGAGCTGCCGCAGGGGGGCGCCTCAGGGTAGACGTGGGGGGGAGCTGCTGCGGGGGGGGGGGGCGCTTCAGGGTGGGGGGGGGCGGGGAGCTGCCAAAGGACTGGGGGGGCGCAAGGTGGAAGTTTCGCCTAGGGCGCAAAACTTCCTTGCACCGGCCCTGCTTGTAATTCTGCATTGTTTAGAGGCTGCATTTGTTGTTGTTTAACCTATATATGCAGACTTTTTTCCAGCCTGAGACCTTACATACTTATCTGCTCTCATTCGTCACTAGAAAGTTCTTTTCACATTAGTCTTCCTACATGCAGTTTAATTTATGTCTGTATTTATAAACCTCTCCCATAGCATTTAGGTATCCTTGAGTATTTTTTTAAAATACACCCACTTGATTCTCCTACCCTTAATTTTTACTCATCAAGTAACAGCTCTCCAAAGAGATGGCAGGGAGTGTAACCGAGACTCATAAGTAGAGACGGGTCCGAGCTGTGAAGTTCAGATTCACAGTCAGACTTTCCCTGAGTTGAAGGTGGTCAGATATATTGTTCCACTTTGGCTCACTATAGAATAGGTCCAAGCTCTGGAGTTTGCCCCTGGATCTTGATTTGAATTCCCCCCCACAAAGTACTGGAGGGTTAGATCAGTCATTGCAGGTTGGGCTCATCTCCATTGATAGCGGTAGCAGTGTTACTAGGGGATTTCACTAATTTAATTTGTAAAAATCCATGCTTTCACTAATAATGACATTGGCTTTCATTGCCTCTCTCCTCCATTTTTATTAACTGACGTGTCTAGGAAGAGCATGTGCAAGGAGACATGTTTGTGCTGAAAATCTGCACTCATAGTAACACTGCATGTGAATGGTTGCATTCAGTTGCCCTAGACGCCAGTGGTTGCCAAGTGGTCATTGTCTACCTGGTGTTACCATTGCAGTTCACCACGATCTGTTGGTAACTGATGGGAAAACTCGGTGTGACAGACAGTGGGCCCTGCTTGGGGCACAGTGCAACCATCCATGCTCGGCTACATGCACATGTTTCAGATCACAAACAAATTTGCTTTCTAAGACGATAGAAAATAAGTAACTAACAATTCAAATGACACCCTCTACTTGTGCAACTGTAGCTCAGAGACAGCTAGTGAAAGGAGTCAATGTTTTGTCTTTGCCCTCTCCTGTTCTCTCGCTGTCAGTAAAAGTCATTTGTTTTCTGTTCTGTTGGGCAAAAGGTTTTTTGCCCTTTTTGTCCCTCTTTGTATCATGTGTATTTTCCTGACTCTCTCTTTGATTGCAAAGATCTGAGCAGCCTGTATGGATTTGTCCCTGTCTCTGTCTGTTGACCTTCTCGATATTTCAGTGTTGTTTTTTGTTTGTTTATTTTCTCCAGCCTTTTGGGGCTACTGTTTCTTTCCATCAAATTTCTTTCTTTTTTTAAAATTTGTTTATTTTGTTCCTCCTTTGTGAACTGTTCTCCTTGGTTAGCAAGACCAATCCCTGCAGAGTTGTTATGCACGTGGCTTGCTGCTTGCCTTGATGTTCATGCATGGGAATCTTTTAGTGCCTTGTTCTGACACTCCTCAGGTGACAGGAGAGCTTTATCCCAAGAGACACTGGGCTTTCGAAAGAAGAAGGCCACTTTCCTCGACATTGCTGGGGCTGGGGTAGGGGAAAGTAGCACTTTGGCTTCCCTCCAATTGATTAAACTTCTAGTGGTAGCATAGTTTCAAATCAGAGCCTTCGGTCCATTTAGCAAAGTTTACTGAGACTTCATCGTCGTCCTGTACAGGCCTTGTGAGTTTGCCAGCAACCACGGGGAAGGCTGGTCCAAATTTTTTGGCAAAAGATGCAGATTTGGCGACACCAACACATTTTTGTGAGCTCGTGTCAGTTTCGCCAAACTGGTCTTGTCAAAAACAAAACAAAAGTACAAAATAATCAAAATGTTTTATGCTGACATTTTTGAAACAAAACGTTTTGGTTCAAAGCAACATTTTGTTTGTTTATAAAAAATACAAAAAACCTTTACAGGTGGCCAAAAATGGAACAAAACATTTAGTTTGGGTTGAATGAATTGTTTCATTTTTGACAAAATGGAAACATTTTGTTTCAGGTTGAATTAAATGTTTAGTTCGACCAGAAACCTTTTTTTTTTTTTTTGACTTTTAGATTTGCTGAAAATTAAAAAAAAAAAAAAAATTGGTCAATTTCTTTAAAATTAGCAGCAAACAGGAAAAAACCCATTATTTGCCCGGCTCTAGTTATGGGTCTCCCCTCTTTTTATAACGTACACTGGGAGCATGGAAGCTTCTAAACATTGGTCTTTTTAGCAGGTTTGTAGACAAATAATCCTGGATAACCCTGCCCTTGTGTATGTACGCATACATGCACGCCTGGAAAAATTGCATAGGAAAATGGTCAGTGCATTATCTGAATACATTAAAAGATTTTGTGGCTGCAATGGTTGCATGCATCTTGGTGCTCATGATTCTCTCTCTTGGAAATCTGTCCTTCATTAGTTTTCAAGGCTAGGTCTACACTGCAGCGGGGGTCCGACCTAAGATACGCAACTTCAGCTACGTGAATACCGTAGCTGAAGTTGCGTATTTTAGGTCGGCTTACCTAGCGGTGAGGACGCGGGAAAGTCGACCGCTGCCGCCGCCTCCGCTGCCGCCTCCTGCCGAGGTGGATTTCCGGAGTCGACGGCAGAGCGATCAGGGATCGATTTTACCGCGTCTTCAGTAGACGCGGTAAGTCGATCCCCGATAAACCGATTGCTACCCGCCGGATCGGCGGGTAGTGAAGACAAAGCCCAAGGCAATACAGTGAGCATTCCAACAGCGTGCTTTTCGTCATCTGGCAAAACTGGAGCCCAAGCATTTGCAGTCATTGTACACAGCTATCGACAATGGCATTTTCAGCGTGGGGCTGATTTTATACATCCCAGACTTTCCGGTGTAGCTGCAGTGAAACTGGGGGAAGGAAACCCAACCAGCGCAACGCCCTCTGTGTACTTGGCAATGCGTTGCTATTGAGTTGATGCCAAAGTGAATTAGAATTTGGAGGAGGGGGTTCAGGTTGATTTGAGTCGAGGTGGGACTTTGGAGCAGAAAGTCATTAGGCTTGGAAAGATTTGATTTTTATTGGTCAATGTCAGGAAATGTCGACTTCACTGTATGCACACAAACAGATGGAAAAAATATTTCCATAGGTAATAGTGGGAATGTACAGATAGGCAAAGTAAGAAAAATGATGTTTGAGAACCTATTAGAGTTTGATTTAAGGCTATTTACTTCATATATTTTGACATAGGATGTTTACTGGTTATAAAGCTTTAATTTTTTGATTCCTCAATATTATCCCTCGAAATTATGAAAAAAAAAATCAAATTCTGCCAAGCCTCAATGTAACGTCAACGGTTTTGCTGATACCAGGAATATCCAAACGTTGCCCCGCTGAGCGTCACACTGACAATTTGCCAAGAATACCCGGTCCATCCCCTTACCTTGCCCATCTTGAACCACAGGTGCAGCCCATGTTGACTACAAATTCCAGCATGCAATGCTTCATCTTGTTCTGAGTAACCCTCTGTTGGCCCAAAGATTGAGCCTTGCATACTGAGATGGTAGTGCCCATGGGCTATACTTTAGAATTCCTTAGGCCATATCAAAGCGGCCAGACTGGCTTTGGGGACACCTGGCAAATATTCTCCCTTCCCAAGCTTTGTGTCAAGAATGGGGCCAGCAGAATTTGAATGTCTGGATTATGCTGTGAAAGATTCTAAATGAATCACAGCCTTTAACTGGTCTCTATGCTAACAGGCTGGTCATTCTACCTTCTCCGAGCAGTGTTTGTATGGGGAAATGCAATGACTAGCCAGTCAAAAGACAGGGCATTAAATAAGTCAGAGGATAATAGTTACAATTAGAACAGGGTTAATTATTCATAGCAAATAATTTATTCAACAAATTCAGATTCTTTTTCTGCCAGCAGATTTCCGTCAGCAGTTCTCAATTCTTTTGAATGTATTCACTGTTGGGAATCATTCTTCCCCCCTCCCCCTCCCCCGGTGATTTTTGTCCCATAAATTGCCCATGAATAGAATCATAGAATCATAGAATATCAGGGTTGGAAGGGACCTCAGGAGGTCATCTAGTCCCACCCCCTGCTCAAAGCAGGACCAATTCCCAACTAAATCATCCCAGCCAGAGCTTTGTCAAGCCGGGCCTTAAAAACCTCTAAGGAAGGAGATTCCACCACCTCCCTAGGTAACCCATTCCAGTGCTTCACCACCCTCCTAGTGAAATAGTGTTTCCTAATATCCAACCTAGACCTCCCCCACTGCAACTTGAGACCATTGCTCCTTGTTCTGTCATCTGCCACCACTGAGAACAGCCGAGCTCCATCCTCTTTGGAACCCCCCCTCAGGTAGTTGAAAGCAGCTATCAAATCCCCCTCATTCTTCTCTTCTGGAGACTAAACAATAGTTCAAAGTGAGTTTTCAGTATCCAAAATTTGAGTGGTGTTAGCTAGTTTTAATAGGCTACACAGAGCACATGGTGGTTTTTTCCATTGACATTTGGATGAGTGTAACAGTGAGTCAGATTCCCCATACACATACTCATGTTTACAGTTCACTTCCTTGCAGAGGGTCTATAGGCAGCCTATGTGGTTTTAAATTTCACTTAAGCACTGAGATGTAAGGGATGTATAGGCTGTATAGTAGCCCTCTACACTGAGATGGTTTGCCCCTAACATTCTTTAATATCTGCTTAAAATTCTCTGTCTCCACTGGAATTCCTGTAAGTAAAGATTTTCAGGAGACTGTTTTCTAAAAGTGAACATGAAATTGGCACAGATTCAGGCCAGGTCAGTTCTGTATTTTACTGGAATGAACACCTGTGCACAGTTAGTTAGTTGCCCAGCTTTAGTTACAACCCCTGTTAATAGCTGAGGCACGTCTGACTCTCTCATCTCCTGGAGCAAGAAATGCTGCAGATGTAACCCATGCTCCAGTCTGTAATTGGCTGCTATCTTGTTATCTGGTTGCTCCCTCTTCTGTGATGCAGAGAGTTAATTAGGATGCTCTAGAGAAAATATCACAGCCCCAGCCCCTGAGGCCTTTCACTGCAGAAACATTAACAAGATCTTCTGATACATTGGTTAGGTTCCTCTTGTTAGCCTCTGTTCTGCTCATGTTGAGAAGGGAGAGTGACTCTGAAACTGCCTAATTAAGATCTGGGGATTGAGGAAGTTTCTCTGGCACAGGTTAGGAAATCAGGAACTAGATCTCCATCTCCTGCCTGATACTTCTCTTCAAACTCCATTTGAGGAAATGTGAGAGCAAATGAAGTGAAGGAAGGGGAATGGCAAAAGGAGCAGAGAAATCTGTTTTTGCCAGGCACAGAGATCTAGCGTGGGCTTTTCTCTTCGTCCAAGGTAGTCTTCTTCCCCCATTTAATTAGTGTAGCTAGCCACACTTTTTATTTGTGGCAGGCAGTCCCAAGTTGATCCTGGAGTGGAGTGAACTCCTTACTGGAGTCTAGGAGCATTGTGATCCCTTACCATCTGTATCAACACGCTCTTATGTTTTCCTTTGAAATCTGGAGTAATGGAAAAATGCTGCAAATTAAACCCTTCCCCTCCTCCCTACAGTTCCTTCTGGCAAATTTTTGAATCACACTTCAAAGCAGCAGGCAGTGCCAAGGCTCAGTGGGTCGCAGAGTGAGGACTGCCGTCTGAAATACTGCTAAAATGGGCCATGTTTTGGTTTTGAGTGGGACATGAAGAGCAGAGGGGCTAGATAATGCAGCCCCCTCTCTCACTGAGCATGCTCGTTAGCTCTCACAGGGTTATAGCGCTGTAAGGTTGCCTCGTTGTGCCGGAGAGGAATGGAGAGGGTTAATTCAGTCTGTGTAATGTGAATCCACTTCCAAGCACGGTGGAAGGTGCCAGATAAGGTGTGCGAGCTTAGGTTGCTAACGATTGTGTTACACTCCTGAGCACGCCTAGTCTGAACTAAGTGCTCAGATGCCTGGGCAGATTGCTTGTGACTCAGGCTACATCCACACTTACCGGAGGGTCCGGCGGCAGGCAATCGATGTTCTGGGATCGACTTATCGCGTCTAGTGAAGATGCGATAAAATCGATCCCTGATCGCTCTGCCGTCGACTCCGGAAATCCACCGCGGCAAGAGGCGGTAGCAGAGTCGGTGGCAGCGGTCGACTTTCCCCCGTCCTCACAGCCAGGTAAGCCGACCTAAAATACGCCACTTCAGCTACGGTATTCACGTAGCTGAAGTTGCGTATCTCAGGTCGGACCCCCGCTGTAGTGTAGACCTAGCCTCAGTAAAAGTGCAAGGCCTCCTCTGCTGACTTCTACATGCGTTGCATAGACCCAGAAGCTAGATCAGGTCAAAGACAAAGCAATTACTTCCTCCCAGGTCCTCTGGATTTGCAAGGAACCGTCACAGAAACTTTAAGCAACATTTTGACATTTTTCTCAGCATGGGGGTTGTAGAGGGAAGTGCTGATTACAGGGTTTTCAGAAGTGTTGAGCACACACAGCTCTCATGGACTTCAGTGGGAGTTTTGGACACTCCGCACCTTTGAAAATCAGGCCCCTAAACTGTAAGCCATGGGATGTATTAGCAGGAATGTTGCGAGCAAGACACAAGAAGTAATTCTTCCGCTCTACTCCGCGCTGATTAGGCCTCAACTGGAATATTGTGTCCGGTTCTGGGCGCCACTTTTCAGGAAAGATGTGGACAAATTGGAGAAAGTCCAGAGAAGAGCAACAAAAATGATTAAAGGTTTAGAAAACATGACTTATGAGGGAAGATTGAAAAAACTGGGTTTTTTTTAGTCTGGAGAAGAGAAGACTCAGGGGGGAACATGATAACAGTTTTCAAGTACATAAAAATTTGTTACAAGGAGGAGGGAGAAAAATTGTTCTCCTTAACCTGTGAGGATAGGACAAGAAGCAATGGGCTTAAATTGCAGCAAGGGAGGTTTAGGTTGGATATTAGGTAAAACTTCCTAATTGTCAGGGTGGTTAAGCACTGGAATAAATTGCCTAGGGAGGTTGTGGAATCTCCATCACTGGAGATTTTTAAGAGCAGATTAGACAACAACCTGTCAGGGATGGTCTAGATAATACTTAGTCCTGCCAGGAGTGCAGGGGACTGGACTAGATGACCTCTCGAGGACCCTTCCAGTCCTACGATTCCATGATTTTTATGTGGCAGGGCCTAGCAGCATTGCAGGTAGATGAGGCTTTTAAATGGGAGGAAGAAAAAAATAAATATTTGGCACATATTAAGGACTGCAAGGTGCTGTAACTGGAGGGAAATGTTACTTTAAAGAGATATTTGCTATTTATGTTGCCAGATAAGACAACATGAATCAGCTTGTCCAGTGTGAACTAGATGTTTCTAGGAGCCTGAGCAGACTCATGCTGAACTGGGTGCTGGTGGAGTTAGTGAAAGGACTGAGCGTCTCTCCTAACAAACCTGGCCCCTGAGTGCTTATTCAGCATGACAGTGGGTAGCCCCCAAATAAGGGGAATCGACCATAGAAAGGGTCTGATTTTTCCTCTCCCTTTTCTCCGGGGATGCATTCGGAAAGGGGTGGCTGCTCTAAGTAGATGATTTAAAACCATTGCGATAAACAAACCCAAATCTTGCTATAGAGAGATAATGAGAGCACTTTATTCATGTGCATTACAGGTTGCTATCCTGTCTTCTGCTCTTTGGGAAGGAGTCATTCAAGTAGGGGATTGGGAGTCAGGACTCTTGAGTTCTGTTCCCGGCTCCGCTATTGACTCTCTTTGTGACCTTGGGGAGGTCACTTCACTTCTCTGCCTAATGGGAACAATAATAACCTGCCTCGGACAGGAGTAGTGAGGCTTATGGTCGGAATGTGCACGGGTAAGCAAGGCATTGCAGGGAGTGCAAAGAGACTTTCCTTGCTCAGTGGCTAACTACAGTCCCATTGGAGGGCGTGCACACTGATCCTTGCTACCAACTGTGGGAGGAGCTGGATGGAGGGCAGAGGGAAGGCCCTGGTCTTGTCCATCCTCTCTCCTGGCTGGGTGTGGAGGGCCATGATTGTGCCACACATTGCAGTGGTGCTGGAGCTAGCTTGTGCTTCCCCCAGGAGGGAGTCTGGTTGAGTCTGCTGGACTCGCTACACCATCTCTGACATTAACAGCCGGATTTTAGTTCCAAATGAATATCTGTAAAGTGCTTTGAGATCCTCAGATGAAAAATGCTGTGCACAGGCTAAAAGTTATTCTTGTCTTTCCGTGCCATGGCTGGCATGTATTGCTAACATGTCCAATCAGAAATAACCCATGCTGGGTCACTCTAGAGGTGTTGGCATTAGGTCATCCGATTAGTTTGCACTGTATGGCTGTAAAGGCTATGTAGGACTCCGCAAGGCAAGGCAGCCAGTCACATCACTCCTGCTATTGAGCAGTATGGTTACAATGGGACACAGAATAAATATGGAGGGCCACATGTCCAGGTGGGCCGCTAGCACTGCACCCAGCGAACACTGGTTTGCATGTACACGTGAGCGCCCGTTTGCTCAGTTAACCGGCTGCGCCACACGTCTGTTTGTGCGTGCAGATACACAGGGCTACACGTGCCCTTGGAGAGTTCGCCTTTGACATCCCATCAGCACTGATTGAAACTTGCGAGGAAGGGCCTCAGGGCAGTGGTGCCGTGTCAGGTCACAGTATGGGCTACATTTTGCCCTCTGTGCGTGAGCACGGCTCCTCTTGGGAATTAACTCTGCTAGGTCCATGGGGAGAGCCAGGTTTTGCAGTCCCAGTTCTCAGGAGGATGGAGCTCTCCTAGGAGGATTTATTTTCTCACCTGCTTGGTCTTCATTTCCACGCATCTTCTTTCTCTCTCCATCTCTTATCTCTCTCTCTCTCTCTCTCTCTCTCACTGAAGTAGGATTCAGTGGGGCTCTTTCAGTAAGTTAACCATTGGATTGCATTGAACACACTGCGTTTGCGCTAACCTTTGGCGTGCTGAAGGAGGATATTCCAACCGAGGCGCTATTCGGTTTTACACCATTGAACAGACAAAATGTGTGGAGCTTTGCCAGCATTTGCTATTGCCTTTGGATTACATGAGGAGGAAACGCTCAGCTTCGATTTTGTTATCCCTCATGTCAATACACAGAGGAGCACCCCTTGTCCTTGTTTTAAAGGGGGTTCTGTTAGGTTGTCCTGGTTTCTCTTAGCTCATTGATTACTAGACTAAACCTGTAGGGGGCAGAGTGGGTTGCTGCACAAGCCTTTCGCCCCCTTAGACGTGGGATCAGAACCTAACGTGTAAAATGAATGGGGTGGTCTCAGCTCTTTCCAGTGCTTGTTCACCATAGACAAAGATAATGTGCCCAAAGGGTGCCCCCGCCCCACTGTATGTCAGCAGGGCTCAAAATAGTGTTTAAAGTCCTACCACGCTCATCCCTGCCCTTCCGAGGGCTGGCCAGTTTCCCTGAGCGATCGAGTATTTATTTGAGCTCTTCCCGCACTCCTCTGTGGCAGCTGGCGTTGTGTGTGTAACCCTCGGCCTGTTGCCACACAAGTAGCTGGGAGGGTTTGAGGTTGAGGGCTGATGAAGCTAATGAGAGGAGTTATTCATTCAGGATCAGATGCAAGCACATGCCCACGTTAACAGTCCAGTTTCCTTAAGCAACCAGTGTGGTTTAAACAGTACAGGCTGGATTTCTCCCATGATGCTTTGTGCTGGTACGATTCCATTGACGTCACAGGAGTTACCTGTACAGAGCAGCTGCATGGGTGCTTCCTAGCACAAGCAGACAGTCAGACTAAAATAGTCTAAAAGCAGTAGTGTGCCCATGGCGGCACAGGCAGCAGCTCAGACTAGCTGCCCCGAGTACAGTCTCACCCGACGCCCAGAGTCCATAGCTGGGCAGGTAGCCGGAGCGGCCGCCCCGCTGCTGTTTATAGTGTGTCAGCACAAGCAGAGCTGGGATCTACCCGAACTGGGATGCGCGCTACCAGCTGTGGTGTAGAAGTTTGCGCTCCTAGAAGTGAACAGGGGAATCAGGCTCCGCCATTTTTACCTCAGTTCCACCCTCTCTGTGGTTGCGTTTGATGCGACTCCTAAGTCAATGTTCAGTTTATACCACTGGGAAATACAGTTTCTGAGCTTCCCCCCCCCACAAAGAGTCCAAACTGTTTTTTCCCCGATGGTGGAAAAGGAGGACGGAATATTCATGTGAGAGTCCTGTCCTTTTCTATGAAGAGCAGTTTAATGATTAGAACAGAGGACTGAGCATCAAGACCCCTACAAAATCCTATTCCCAGCTTTGGAGTCTCTGATAAAAGACTCTGGGTAAAACTTTCAAAAGCACCTGAGTGACTTAGGAGCCTAAGGCCATGTCTACACTGGCACTTTTGTTGGTCTAACTTCTGTCTCTCAGGTGACAGAACCCCTGAGCGACATAAGTCACAGCGGCAGAAGCACCGGCGAGGACAGCGCTATGTCAGTGGGAGATGCTCTCCTGCAGACATGGCTGCCGCCACTCGTTGAGGGTGGTTTTATTATGCCGATGGGAGAGCTCTTTCCTGTCAGTGTAGAGCGGCTACATGGGAGACCTTACGGCGGCGCAGCTGCATCGGTACAGCTTTGCTGCTGTAAGGTCTCTAGTGTAGACGTGGCCTAAATCTAGGGTGACCATACGTCCCATTTTGGCTGGGACAGTCCCTCTCCCAGCCGTCCCGACTTTTTTGACCAAACTGATCATCAGTTGGCAAGAGCAAACGGGATAAATGTCCAGTTTTGCCAAAAAAGTGGGGTGGGACCCCTAACGGGGCATGGAGGAACGTGCGGGGGGGGGGGGGAGGGAGTGGCAACACCAGCCCTGTGCTGGAGGGAGGGCTTGATAGAGTGGCTCGGGCCACCCTGCCCCACATGCAGAGGCGAGATGGGGGCCTCAAGTGGCCCTGTGCATGGGCAGGCAGCGGGGGTGGGGGCTCGGATGACCAGCCCAATGCACGGGGGAGGAAGGGAACATGGGGGGAAAGGGGAATCATGGGCAGGCGGCGGGGGGGGGCCTTGGGCCGGCCCTGGCTGCCAGTGGGGAGGCTGGCCCTGTGTGGGCAGGAGGCAGGGACGGCTTGGGACAGCCCCACAGGGGTGGGGGGTTCAGGCCGGCGTGGCGGTGTCCCGTTTTCCCTTTGGGAAAATATGGTCACCCTACCTAAGTCCTATTTCCAAGAGTGCCAGCCACTTAGGAGCCCAAGGCCTTGTCTATACACGAAAGTTGTGGCGCTCTAACTATACCGGCATAGTTAAAGTATTAAAACCCTCCTAGTGTGAACAAAAGTTATACCAGAATAAATGTGCTTCTAGTGGTATAGCTTACTCCAGTAAGGGAAGGGGAATAAAGTATGCCAGCGTAAAGCCCCTTTATACAGGTATAACTGCATCCACACAAGGGATTGTACCAGTACAACTATACAGATAGAAAATAATCACACCCTCCACTGCCATAGTTATACTGGTACAAAAACTGTGTATGGACCAGGCTTAACTCCCATTGGCTTTTATCCAGACTTAGGTGCCTGTCTAACGACAGCCACTACAACAGGACAGCTACGGTGCTGCAGCGGTGCCATTGTAGCACCTAACATAGGTGCTTCCTACCTCGACAAAAGGGGAGTTTCTGTCAGTGTAGTTAATCCACTTCTGCCAGATGGAATTCCAACACCTACACTGGGGTTAGGTCAACCTACCTGCAGCTTTCAGGGATCAACATTTTTCAGAGCCCTGAGCCATATAGCTAGTTCAATCTGATTTTTAAGTGTTGACCAGGCCTACATGTCCAGATCACTTTAAAAAAAGTAGGCTCCTAAATCACTTAGGCACTTTTGAAACTATTAGTCTCCCTCTCTGCGGTGGTTGGAGATGGGGCAAGGAAGTGGTGTCTGGATCTGAATCCAGATTCAGTTTCTCCTGGGAAGTGTTTGAGTTTTAGGCAGAAAGGGACACCTTTTCAATAGGTTTCAGAGGGGTAGCTGTGTTAGTCTGTATCAGTAAAAACAACGAGGAGTCCTTGTGGCACCTTAGAGACTAACAAATTTATTTGGGCATAAGCTTGCGTGGGCTAGAACCCACTTCATCAGATGCATGGAGTGGAAAATACAGCAAGCAGGTATAAATATACAGTACATGAAAAGATGGGAGTTGCCTTACCAAGTCAGTGCTAATGAGGCCAATTCAATTAGGATGGATTTGGCTTCAATAGGGCTTCTCCAGCACAGTCCCTCTTGGAACTGTTGGGAGCACACGAGGAGTGCGTTCACGGTGCCTCCCTGTAGGGGGCTGCAACACGTTCTCCCTTGTGCATCTGGCCAGCTGTGTTGCCTGGAGTGGAGGGGGTGGAGCCATGTCTCCACTTTCCCCTACCCCTGGTGGAGTGCTTTGTACCCCAGGAGTTCGTAGAGAGACACTGCCCCTGTGTGTAGGAGAGCACAGGGATGAGAGGATGCAGACAGAAGGCTGGTTCTTTGCCCCTGGCAAGCCCATCCAGCGCCTAGGTCCAGTCTGGCCCTTTCTGTGCACACGCAGCTGTGGCAACCCTTTATGTACAAATATCTTCAGCATGGTGAAGAATCACAAAGAACCCACTTAAATGCCCTTAGCAAAGTGCTGAACTTCTGTTAAACAAAGAAAAGGTTTCCCTGGAGTGATCAAACTAACAGCCTAATCAGCTTCCAGATGGCACTCCCCAGGGATGAAATCCACCCTGTGCAGGGGACCCAAACCTTGGGTTCTACCGACCTATGCAAACCCCTTTCACAGGAGCAAAAAAAATAAAATAACTCTACAGATAACAACCAGTAACTTCTTTGTGTTGCATGAAATCTTAGAGAAAAGAAATGTAGAGGCTTGTCTGCTTTGGCTCCAGTTTAGGAAGTTTCTGAACAGCATATGAAAGCTGAGGAACTGGGATCTCAGCATTTGCTGAGGAAAAGAAATCAGTCCTTACTGAACAGTGCTCAGGTTATCAGCTAGCCTGGAGGGCTGGGCCTCTAGTGATCACTTACTGCTCCACCAGCCAACTTGTTCAAAAGCAGGAAGAGCTGATGGGCCAAAGTGGCACACTTGGTGTAATCTCATTGACTTCATTCGAGTGACACCAGTGATTCATTTGGCCCGGGGAGTCTAATCATGGATGATGGGGGAAGCGTTCCCACAGGGCCTCAAGATCCCTAGCCAGACTCTGGAAAGAGTCACTCTGATGCTGTGACTTGCCCATCAAAGGGGAGGAGCTGGAGCTTTGTGCGGGCATCACACTCCACTGCCAGGAGGAAAGGGTGAAGGGAGGGCCTAGCACTCCTCAATAAAAGGACTCCTTCCAGCTACTCGGCCATGGCATTGCTATGGACTGGATGGGCGTTCGTAGCTGGCAGCAAGGGAAGGGGAGGAGGAGCGCTACAGCGCTCTAATGGGATTGCAGGGGATCTGCAGGAGAGGGGTGGAGAAAAGAGTCCAGTGTGTCTGTCATAACAGGGATCCTCCCTCTCCCTTAGCTAGGAGCAGCCCTCGTGCGCGTGGCAGGTCAGACCCCTTCTCTGTCTCGCTCAGCTCTCCTTACAGGCGTGGGGTGAGACAGCAGCGTGACTGTGTGCACGGTCAGGGCACGCCACGTCTCCCAGAACTCCGTATAAATGCAGGGCCAGATGCACAGCTGGGATCAGCAGGCACAGCCACACTCGCTGCGGTGGCGTTGCACTCACTGACCCCAGAAGGGAATTGCCCCTGCAGTGTCGACCTACTCACCCTTCAGACCGACTTGAGGCTCCCAGGTCCTGCTTGTGGCTCTTTGTCTCTGTGCTGTAGCCTCCCTGTGGGACAGGTAACGCCTGCAGCTGGAGTCAGCCATAGAGTGTTCTCCTTAATGTGCCATGTCACCCTATGCCTCTTGCCTGGCCAGCGGTGACCCTGACTGAGTGGCTTTCCTTAGACATACACAACCAGGGTGTGACTGGTTTGGTAGAAGCATCAGTAGCACCCCGAAGATAGCTGAGAGAAGGCCTCAGCTGCTGCTGTGCTTCTGTTGCCCAAACCAGGACCCGTGGAGCTCACGTGGTGGGAGATTAGGCTAGGGTGGTAGGTCCTGCCATGGGATGTTGCCAAGGGAGATCAAATTGATCCAGCTGGAGACAAAATATACCCCTCTGAGGGCAGCATGAATGCTGGCAAATCCCAGTCTGAGAACTTTGCAGTGAGCCCTCTGGTTCCGCAGCAGTCCAGAAAAGAAGCCGCCCTCCCCAGGGGCAAGGCTGCGTCTCCCAACAATCAGCACGCGAACGGTTAGCGTTTCCGAATGGCACAGACTTGTGATTTTGCTATTGTAAGAATCGGGGGGAGGGATGATCCCCTTAGAAGGGGCAGCGTGGAGGGTGGGGGAGGGACAGCGCCAGCAGGCACTGACAGCAGCTCTGCTTGGTTCCTCAGCGCCTGGTGCGGATGAACATGCCGATCTCGGACCCGGACTTAACGGTCCACTTCACTTCCACGCTGATGGCCTTGATCCGGACCGCTCTAGAAATCAAACTCGCGTCAGGTGAGAGGGGAGATGAGAGGGAGACGGGCGCGCACGTGAGCGTGAGCTCGGAAGCTAGCTCGCAGCTGGGTTATTGTGCAGAGAGGGCCAGCCCGCTAAGCCAAAGGAAGGGGACGTGGAGGAGGAGTTCCATAGAGGAAGTGGGAGGATCCTCTAGCCGATTACCTCCACCTCCTAAAAGGGAAGGTGGACTGATGGATTTTGGATTGGGAGACCCCAGCTCTGCTCTGACTCAGGGTATGTCTACACAGCAGCTGGGCGGTGTAATTCTCAGCCCGCGTTGATGTAAATGGGCGTGGCTGCAGCAGCACGGCCGATGGCTTGGGCTAGCTGCCCGAGAACGTACCCAGATGGGTGGGTGGGACTGTGCAGCAGCTAGCCCGCCCCGCCCCGCCCCCCGGGCAGCTGCAGCTACCCGGCTAATTTTAGCCGGCTAGCTGGAGCAGAGTTAGCGCCTTGGTCTGCGTGAGCTGGGAATTGCACCTCCGGGGTGCAGTGCAGATGTGTGTCCTCGACAAGTCACTCCACCGCTCTGTACTGCTTTGTAAATGGAGAACGTGGCTTGTTCTCCCGAGTCAATGGCTGTGAGGTGAAAAGCCCCAGGCAAGCACCAAGCGTTGTGATTTAAAAAAAAAAAAAAAAAAACCCTGACTCCTTAGGTTTTATTGCCTTAGCCAGGCCAGTCAGAAGAAAAACCTCTCCCTGCTAATGATGCTGTCTGCTGGCGTGGAAGCCGCGAGTCTGCGAGCTCTGACCTATATTATGCTCTGAGATAAAATTCAATTATTGAAATGCTTAATCAGGCAGATACATGGCTTCCCAATTAAACAGTACAATATAATAAAATATATCAAATTCTACCTTGGATTGTTAGCCTGGTTAATCGGCCTTCAAAGCTGTGGCTTCCGCTGGAGCCAGGGACAGAGTGGAAATGGCCAGAGTCTTTGATGGTCATGTAGAATGTCAACCTAAAGGGAGGACAAAGCATGTCCCTGTGGCTAAGATGCGGGACTGGGAGTCGGGAGAGGTGGGCTCTGTTCTTGGCTAACTGAATGAGACTGAGGATCTCGGCCTACATGACTTGCCCAAAGGCATTTAGGCACCTAACTCCTATTCATAGACTCATAGACTTTAAGGTCAGAAGGGACCATTATGATCGTCTAGTCTGACCTCCTGCCCGACGCAGGCCACCGAATCTCACCCACCCACTCCGGTATCAAACCGGTGTCTGAGCCATTGAAGTCCTCAAATTAATGGGAGTGAAGAGCCTAAATACCGATGAGGCTCTACAGCTTAACCTCTTTGTGATACTTTCTCAGCTCATAGTAGGGCTGGACGCTTTAGCTCATAAATGCACTTTGAGATCTTGGGGTGAAAATTGCTCTAGGGCAGTGGTCCCCAAATTTTTTACCTTGCGCCCCCCCTTACTCCTGTCTGCAACACACACCCCTGGAGGTGGGGGCAGGGCTGGGAGCAGAGCTGAAGGCTGAGGCCAGCAGCTGGGACCCCAGGCATGGGGCCGGCAGCTGGGGCCCTGGGCGCTGGGGCCAGGAGCGGAGCTGGATGATGCTCCCTCCCTGCCGCCTGTGGGGGCTGGTCTGGGCCCCAGCTGTGCTCCCCCGAACATTCTCTGTGCCGGGGGCACGCCCCACAGTTTGGAGACCTCTGCTGTAGGGGGCAAAATATTATGGTCCAATGGATCTAGGCTGACTGACGCCAGCAGAGGTTCTGACCATGTAACTTTAAAGCAGGTGTTTAGGACGGTCTCATTTCTTAGGGGCCAGGACCGCCTTCACACTAATAAGCCTGCGTGTGAAGGGGACAGCCGAGCCCTGAGAGCCTGTGTCATTTTCTTACATTTCACTGGTGATCGGTCAGGCCGAGTCACTTCATTGAGGGTGACTGTCTGTGAGACCTTTGGCCATATGCAAACAGGAACCAGCAAATAGGCCACTTTCCACAGAACGGAGTTTGAGGGGGTACAGGGTAGTCAGGGGCATGGATTTGAGGTTCTGGATTTGGCCTTACCCATTATTACCTGGTTGGTTTGGATTTTTAGGTTTCTCCTGCCAAATGTAATTGAGAGTGGCTGGTAAGACAAACAGTCCCGTAAGCAGCCCATGAGATGCAGCGTGGCAGGTGGCATGCTCCAAGCCCTGTTATAAGACGATAATAGTCTCCTCCGTTTGCTTTTCTCTTAGAAAATCCATCTCTGTCATAGGGATAAACTACTCAGCCTCGTACTGTGCAATTTAGCCACTTGGGAACCAGCCTGTTACCTCATAAATACTTGAATCATTCTCAGCCCGCATGTCGAGAACCCACTTTGGCCTTTTTAACGTTCTCGCTGTCCTTGTGTTTCGTTTTATAGCATTTATTTGATGCTGATGTTATATAACGGTCTTTTAATTTTTTTGTGTGTGCTCTCCCCCCACACCCACCCTGGTGAGGGAGGAAGGGGAGCGCGTGCGGGGAGAGTGTTTATGTAATCGCTCAAGCCCACTGTTATTTCATAGTAAGATTGTTTTCTGCTGTGGCTTTGCTGTGTCCCTCAGAAGCAGCTAATGATGTGAGAAGGACATTGTTCAGGTTATAGGGTAACAGTGGCCGTGCGTCCCGCTGGTGGGGACACCAGATCAAACTGGTCCCTGAAATATTGTACTGGTCAGACTGAATCCGTTCCAGAACTCACACGCTGGTTTATAGTGGGGAGGGCTAGCGCTGCCGTTAATATCAGTGGTGAAGCTGATCCTGACTCGGTGTTCTGGGAAGAAGGCAGGGGAATGGGTTTGGAAAAGACAGGATCTGTTCACATGGTAGCTTGCTCGTTCATTTGAGGTACAAATGAGGAAAGTACGTGTGCAACGTATAGTCGTTTGCGCTCCGCTTCATTTGCCTTTTTTGCCCCCTGCCCAGCGGGTGTGAAGCAGCACCAGTGTGATGCCGAGCTGAGGAAAGAGATCTCTCTGGTTTGGCCCAATCTGTCCCAGAAGACATTGGACTTGTTGGTGCCTCCCCATAAACGTAAGTGCTAAGGAAGGATCCTCTTCCCCTTAGAAGCAATGCAGAGACATGAACCCAAAAGCCCATTCCAGGCAGCCACAGAAATCCAGGTTCTTCCCCTCTCGTGCCCAGAGCCAACCCTCGGGGTGCACCGCAGTCCAGATGACACAGTACAGAAGCCCATTTCATCCTCTGCCTGGAGTTTCCTTCAAGTGTCACCTCTGGAACGCTCACAGCCTCATGTCCCTATCCCTCCGTAGTAAGAATCCCAGGTCACTCCCAAGCATGGGTCTCAAAACATTATATCCTAGTGCCTCTTGCCTGAGCCAGTAGATTCATTGCATTGTGGATGAAGATAATACATAGTGGCCAGAAGAGAGCAATGCCTTGTCCAGCCTCTTCAAGAGAGATTTCTTTGTCATGCAGCAGTCCTGCTTCCTGTAGTTTTATCTGCTTCCAGTCTGGCTCCTGCCGGTCAGGGGAGCAATTTCTACCATCTGGGTTCTGTCTGCATCCAAAAAAAAAGTCAAGAGAAGGATGTTAAAGGCTGCAAAGAGCCCGTGTAATAGGAAGGGGGGGTTGGTACTAAAGGCTTAATCTCCCCTAAGGATGGCCTGTGGGAGCGTGTTGAGAAAATGGAAAGTTTGAAATTCTCTTGATTGGCAAAAGCAAGGGCTCTGAATCCCCTGGCTTGCTGATTAATGAGAAACAGCCCCGTCCAATCAGGGCAGCTTTAACTGAGAAAGGTATGGCGCTAAGCTGCGCGACAGGGAGAGGTCAGTGATAGACCTGTAAAACAAAAACAAACCAAAAAACCATCTGGAAAAATGAAATACAATTTAAATGTATATTAGCCCGTTATTCCCCTGTTGATGATAATATAATGAAAGAAAAATAAGGCCTTTCTGATGATAAAAAGGCTGGCTGCAGATCTGGTATTAATTTAAACGTTCTTTTCTGTCTCCCATTCTTACACCACCATATGGCTTTACTTGCCTAGGGCATCCTTCCTGTAACATATCCCTAAATATTTTCAACAGAGAGCAAAGCTAGGGGGGTGGGTGGCTTTCAAAGCGGGGTGCCCTGACCCTCAGAGAGAGGAAAGGCAACAATGGTCAGGGAGAGAATGAAGGAAGAGGAAAATTGCTAAGCTGAAGAAGTCTGTTCTAACCATGTCTTTTCCTCTTTTTTCTCTCTCCCTCCTCCTCCTTCTCCACTTCTAATGTGACGTCTTATATGGCTTTTTACTTGCTTTTCTTGTCCATTGGACATTTCCCCCATTTAAATAATTTCTTCCCTTTCCCTCCATTTCTAACACCCGTTCCTTCTCTCCTCCTGCACCTTTCCCCCTCTCCATCTGACTCTCCTTTCTGCATTTCACCTCCCATTTCCTAATCCAGCTGACGAAATGACTGTGGGGAAGGTCTATGCCGCTCTCATGATATTCGACTTCTACAAGCAGAATAAAAACAGCAGGGAACAAGTGCACCAGCCACCTGGAGGTCTTTGCCAGGTACCCAGCAACAAGACGCTGTTCCCTCTTCTCACTCCCACCAAGGTGCCTGTGCATCTCACGGTCCTTTATACTAGCAATGACCAAACCTCAGAAAGTCTAGCGGTCCCATTCCCTCCAGCACCTGAAATTTGGGTTGCTTCTCCAAGCCTTTTTGAATTGTCGAAGCATCTTGGAAGTGGAAAATCTCATTTAGTTTCTGACCCTTCCTAATTTCAGCGGAGCTGGAAATACCTTGGGTAAAATTTCCAAAAGCACCTAAGTGACTTAGGAGCCTATGTCTCATTAAAAGTCTATGAGATTTAGGCTCTTTAAGTGACTAAGAGTAATATTTTCAAAAGCAGTAAATGTGCTTAGGCCCTTGGGAACCTAAGAGCCATTGAAAGTCAGTGAGATCTAGGCTTCCAAGTGCTGCCACTTTTGAAAAATGGAACTTAGGCACTGTTGAAAATTTTACTCCTTGAAAATATCTCCACCCATGGTGTTTGGGCACTTCTCTTCCTACCCTGGCCAGAACTGAGAGGGCCGAGGCACATATAGCCTGGTAAATTTTGAGAGTGTGAGATTGTACTTGTCACTAACGCAAGTTCTTCCCCCAGATGGCTACACAGATATTGTGGTTGAGTGTGGGACACACAGATAGAGACTTGATGATGTTTTAGGTAATGCAGGCAAGTGTAATTGAAATTATAGACGAAGAAAAGAAAGCACAATAATTATAACAAAACTTCCCAGATTATGCAGATTTATGGTGATTGACATACTTACAACATCATGGAGACTGATTACAGTAAAAATAGGAGAAAAATCAGTGGTGCTCACTGTGACACTTACCACACAAGGAATGTGCTGGTCTAGGCTTCCTATTTGGTTGCCCACATACATCTGGGACCATATCTAATTAAATCTCAGCCCCCTACTCATATTTGATATTCTGAGAGACCAGTTTTAGGGTTCTGGTTGTCCACATGTGATATTCCAGTTGACCATAATTACATTTCCAACAGTTAATGTGAGTCCCTTTCCCAATAGTTTTGGTACATCAATGCAGTTAACTTTTATTGCAAAAAGCCCCTAAGATGCTGTCATCTCTTCATTTGTGGTTTATCTCTTTATCCCTAGATGCATTGCTAACTTCTCACAAAATACAGATTGCCGTATTTAACCCTGTGTCAAGCACATATTTCATAACCTTTGGTCAAGTACATAATATTTATGCTAACTTATGCTGACTGCCGACCTCTACGAGGCCTGACTCTAAGCCCTTAACGCTTAATGCTTAAGACCTATAACCGAGCCTATTTTTAATACACGTATTTGGGTTTTTCTACTTGCTGTTGCAGCTTCAGTAACTTCCATTATGATGTCTATAAGCATGCTTTACAGATAAGTTATATTTTACCCCAAACTGTAGCCCCTCCAAGATCAGGTCAGGTGTCAGCGGTCAACAATGACAAAC
Source organism: Emys orbicularis (assembly GCF_028017835.1). Lineage (NCBI taxonomy): Eukaryota > Metazoa > Chordata > Testudines > Emydidae > Emys > Emys orbicularis. The sequence continues at coordinate 19,042,260 of NC_088700.1, read as the reverse complement.
AATGAGTGAAAAGTTTATGCAAACACTGAGAAAGAGTTGGCTTGAGTTTGGGGCCAAGGTTTGGGTTGATTCTTATTGAAGCCAAGCTAGTTCATCTGTCCCTGTTTATCGCTACTGTGATCCTTACTTTTGCTGCAATAATCATTCCACAGCTCACAAGCACGGCATGTTGTTGTTGTTGGGCTAAATCCTGAGGTTCTGACTCAGAATTTAAACCCAGCTCCCGTTGACTTCAAAAGGCCTTGTGACTGAATAGGAACTGCAGGAATGATCCCCAGGCTGTGTCCATGTTCAGATCTTAAGGTCATAGGATAAAATCTTGGCCATACTGAAATCAGTGACAAAACTCCCACTGACTTTAGTTGGGCCAGGATTTCATCTATAAAGTGTATAATATAGTCATAGGGTCACTCAGTTAACGCCAAGCTGGGATGATGAGTAAATTTCATTGGTATCATGAAGCCCTAAATCAGAAACATGGCCTTGGGATTGAAATAACAAGCACCTAGTAGGCTTCAGGGTGATGTTCAGTACGAGACTCGGTATCCCAGACTGAGATCTGAGTTAGCACCTGACCCTTTAAGCTGTGGGACCTTTTGAGGTTGACTCAAGACCATATCATTTTATTCTGTTTGATCTGAAAATTGATGTGTAGCTAAAACCATTCCTCCTAAATAGCCTGTCTTGTGAACTATAAAAGGCTCGGCTATGTGCTATGAAAACAAACTGGAAAGAGCGAAAGAAAACATTTTTAAAAGTGAATTTAGTGCTGGAACAAGGTGCCAGATTGACATCCCTGGATTGTGATGTTCTTCTGTTTGCCCACAGAATGTGTACAGCAAGGACAGTGGCAACGCATGCTTCCTTTATACTTTCCCTGCAACGTGCCTCATCCCTGATACATAGGGACCACTTTTAAGGTCCAATGTGGCCCTCGCAGCATGTAGCCTATCCATAGAGAATGCCAGTGAAGGGGGCAATTAGTGCTGGTTGTGATCTTGGAAGAGGGTTTAATAAAGTGGACACCACTAAGAACGCGACTAGGAAAGACCACACCCCACGTTCTCCAAGCAGCTGTAGCTTTCTCACTGATGCCCTCTCCTTATGCATTGCAGACTGGGCCAGTGTCGTTGTTCCACCCCTTGAAAGCAACCCTGGAGCAAACCCAGCCTCTGGTGTTCAACCATGCTAAAGCATTCCTTCGCCAGAAAAGTTGCACCTCGCTCAACAATGGGGGCACATTGTGAGTATTCCCTGGGCTTCCCACAATTACCTTTGACTGCGGTGGCCCCCATGGTGATTTCTCCATAGTTCTCTGATTTCTCAGTATTCGAGCCAGCCCCCTCATGCAGTCTGCATTTCGTAACTTCCCACCATTGCTAGTTTGTGTTTTCGGGCTCCGGGAGCTTGGAATATTGCAAAACTTGCCCAGTGAACGTTCACTGATTCTAAAGAGTCTTGGGGCCAAAGAATGCCCCGCAGATATGACAGGACTTAATGTCAGTGGGAGTTTCCATGCATGGTACTGCGAAGAATTTGGCCTTCGTTTCCTGCAGCCAGACAATACAATCTCTGCACAATATGCATGCCAATTGTCCTCTACTTCCCTCCCTATTTCCTGCTCTCCTTGTGTGTTAGATTTGTCTGGGTCACTCATGCCACTGACATTCAACAATAGACCTCTGAGATATAAATACATTAATAACCAGTAGGGGGAAATATGGTGGTAATAAACTGTAAAAACCTAGAGGTAAATTTATCCCTGATGCAGCTTTGCTGATTTCATTTGCGTTACACCTTAGAGGAATTTGGCCAATAACATTTAAGAGTCTTAGCCTAGCTGGCCATGTTAATGTAACTTCTCCATGTTTTACATAAGCATGTGTATTTGCTGAGTATTTTTGTGTGTGTTTACTAGTGACAGTCTAGCATTCGTCTGTTCTTTTGTGGAAAATACCCCCGTTTAGCAACATGTGATCTGCAAGAAAAGTTTGGTCTTCTGTGTCAGTGCCAGAATTAATTTCCTAAGGCACTGAAAACAGGTTGCTGTTTTCCCTTTTAAGTAGATTGGTTTTGTTTCCATGTTCTTCCTGAGATCCTCAGGGAGAATGAGGAAATTATCTGTCAGTCAAAGCTCAAGAGCCCTGTAGTTTACTAGCTTCACCAGTCGCTCCCCCCATCCAGCCACACGACTTGAGAAGTGGGGGACCCCCAGACCGCTCCAGAGCGCTTTAACTAAATCCAGCTGCAACGCCTAGCACAGCAGTTCACCTTTTCTCTTCACCTTGCACCAGGCCAGCCCCAGAGAGCGGGATCAAGGAGTCTGTTTCGTGGGGGACTCAGCGCACTCAGGATGTGTTTTACGAAACCAGGACCCCAGCTTTTGAACGAGGCCACTCGGAAGAAATTCCCATTGAGCGGACAAGCAAACAGGTGAAGATAAAGCAGAATGCAATAGGTCTCCATAGGTGTCAAGCGAGTTATTCCTTTTGACTCCCAAACAGCTCCCCATTCATGTTTTGGGACAAATATTGCTCTGTTGGTTGCAAAAGTCTTGCTTGGATGTAACTGAGGACTGAATCTGACCCATTCATGTCTTTGTAACACTTTCTTTGGCAGATGCCCCTCTTGGGTGTGTGGCGGATTCAGGCTTATTCCAAATGGGAGCATGGGGGAGGAAGAATGGTCTCATGGCTAGGTGGCTGGATTGGGAGATAGGAGACTTGGGTCCAATTCCCAGCTCAGCCACAAACGTTGCTGTGTGACCTTGAGCAAGTCACTGTGCCTGGCTTCCCCATCTGTCCCTTGCCATACACCTGGATCTCATTGGCTGTTGGAGCTGCTTGGAATTGGTGCTTAGGTGACAGGCAGGGGAAGAAAAGAGAATTTGGGATTAGTTTGGCATCATTGATACATGATCAGAGGTGGACATGGCTGGACAGTGGGTGTTAAGTGGGGCAGGGCGGAGGGGGACGAGGGTTGGGCTGTGACTGTTCCTTCTAGCGAGTGTCATTTTCACAGCAAAACTTTTCAGAACTGGAGAAACCGGAGCAGGGGAAATTAGCCAAGAGGAGGAAATCAGAAACCAAACACCCAAAGGCGGATTGAGGGACTAGTGCGATGGGTTTACGGAGTCTTTAAATTGTAGGTCACCTATTCAAATCCAGCCCAGGTGAATAGCTACTGCGAGTGTTTACCATAGGATGGCTCTTCAGTGACCTAGCTGAGGTTTGGGGTCTTTAGTGCAGCTCCTTGCATATCGACGGGCTGTACTATAAAAAGCACCACCATATTTGGCACTAATTGGCTCCCTTATTGACTGAGTGCGGCGTGGAGACTGACCTACGCTGAGAAGGGGTCCACGTTGAGGCGTGCTGGCAGGGCAGTGTGGGGAAGCGTACACCAGCATTCTCCAGGCTGAGCTAGTTCTGTAGATAAATAGTGACCTTCAGTCACCAGGGCTATCAGGCTGGTGTCTCGGACTAGCCGTAAATCCTCACAGATGAAACAGAAACCCAGCAGTTCGCCTTAGTCCTGGAACAAGCCTGGCAGAGCGATTGCTTTAAACGGACATTTATGTTCCTGCTTCTGAAAATATTTCTCAATCCAATCAGGTTGTAGAAATGAGAGAAATCAGCCCCACCCTGGCCAACGGAGAACACCAGCTTGGCCTGGAGAGCCAGGGGCGGGCGGCTTCCATGCCGCGTCTGGCCGCCGAAACTCAGGTGAGGGAGGGAGGCTTTACTGGCAATGGAAAACTTACAGTAAGTCAAGCATTCAACACGTTCTCTCTTCTTGTCCGTGTCATGTTGTTTTTTAAAGCGACTGGTGGGTTGTTTGTTTCTTTAAGAGACACTGATGGAGCGGGAGGCTCAGAAATTTGAGCAGCCTTTGTGCTTTTGATCCTTGGGATGCTGTGTATACAGAGCTGTTCCCCCAGCTGTCTCCATCCCCTTATACAGGCAGCAAAAAAGAAATCCTGCTCTCTGGGCGAAGCACCTCATTTAATCTGATGTCTGTCTAGCTGAAAAGATGTGTTCCGACTGACAGGGAGTCACTCTATGGTTTGCAGAGGTGTATTTCATAGCCTTGCATAGAACATGCATACGTCACTGCCCTGAGTCCGTGGCGGGGTATATCCATAGCCCTGGGAATAAAACAAGCTGCATGTTTCTTTTTGATGAGCCGGTTTATATATGAAATGTGCTGTAGGCGCTCCCTCACCAGAGGGCTGCATTTAGACACTAAGCATTTCCTCTGCCTCTCTCCTCCTCCACCCTCCAACTAGGTTTAGCATGTAGTGCACTGTATGGTGGATTGGTAATATGATGCTTAAGACTTTACTTCCTTTGCTTATCTGATGGAGCCTTGTAAGGAAGCCTTGTCATGAGAGGTGGCCTTCAGAGCAACTTTGTGACTACCCCTGTGCGCTTCATGGGGCACACGACAACACGGTTTTCTCAAATCACTTCTGGGCATTTCACAGGTGCATTGCTAACATGTCCGCCAGACACTCTCCGATCACCACACTGCCTGTTATGTGTTAGAACATCTCCATCTTGCCATGCCTAGTTGTGTCTCTTTAGCTCAAATTGCCTGATTCATATAATAACGAGTGAGTCACGTGTGACTGTGCTGTTCCACAGGTGAGACAGAATGTGGGAGGTGTGCTGAATTCTAGAACTGAAGGGCTCTCGTGTATACAGCAGCACCTCCAGTAGATATGTCCTTCCTTCCTGACTGACTGTATGACAGCCAGCTTGGATCAGTGCACAAACTGCACCCAGCTCTGCTGTCTGGATCTCTCTGCTACCTTAAGGAAGATCTAAAGGAACACCTTTCCCCAAGGACTGTAGGAAATCCTTGGATAAGACTCTATCTCCCAGAATTCTTTGTGTTCTCAGAAACTCTATTTATTTTGCTTAAAACCAACCACCCCCACCCCCAAGCCCCGAAAGCTGAGCTACCCTGATGGGATAGACTTGTGCCAGGTTCTACCAAACCTAAAGCCATTCCTAATGGGAACAATGTCAGCATACGAACCCTAAAAACAACCCTTCCTTGGGCGTTAGTGTTGGGCATTGATCCTTTTCTTCAATGCAATATTAACACTAACTTCATATTTGCATTGCTCTTTTCAGCCTGTAGAATCCCAAAGCACATTAAGGACTGTGCATGTAAACAGTGGTTGCCAATAAAATTTTTGCTGATGCTTGCAAAGGCAAAACTATAGATTTTAATGGGGACCACTGCACATGCATAGGAATCCCTCACCCACCACTGAAAAGCAGCTGTGTCTTGGTAGCCATTTCACTTAGTAGCATCTCTTCCTGGGAAATTTCAGGGGTTAACACAGAAATTGCATGAGTTTTTTGATGACCACAGGACACTAAAATAAAGGCTAACCCCTCCAGCACCACAGCATTCCCAGCACCACACTGCTCCAGTTTAATACACTGATTCACACGGAAAGAGGTCACCTGTAGCACTTGGGCAGTCCTTGGAAAACTGCATACCCAGTACTGACCAATCCCAGCCTTGCTTAACTGATGAGAACTGACAAAATCACAGTCCAAGGTTGAAAAGCCCCATGGCCCACAGATAGCCCTCCAGCAGAACAGATGAAATCTGCCAGACTGCTCCTGGGCTCTTCCGTAGACCCATCATTTTCCCTCAGGAGACTCCTTCAACTTCTCCTATAGTTTTTTTTTAAACAAAACAAATCGATGCCTCCATTTCCCCAATAAAGAGTTACAGATGAAGCCTGTGAGCAAATAGGGGCATGGGAGGGAGGCCATTAACGAAGCCAGGGAGTGAATTTCTTGCTTGGGAGAAGCATGTTGCCCAGAGCGAAGTGCACACTCTCCCTGCATTAATGCGGTGTCATTTATTTGTGAATCAGGCCTATGCTGTCTGAACAGATCTAACTCATTTAATGATATAATGTTTTAGTGCTTGTAGCTTCAGCAGAATAACTGATGTCCTTTCTGTGTGTTTCCCCTCTGTGCCCTCCCCCGTACCCTTTATGTGCTACTTCTGGTTCCTCCCCAAACTTTAATTTCTTTTTTAACTTTTATTAACAATCCTTTTTTTTCATTCATCCCCTTTTCTGTTTGCCTGTCACGTCTCTGTCCTTTTGCGTTTCACGTCTTTTATCGTTTCACACTACCGATCTCGCTTCCTCCCTCCCCGTTTGCTTTCTTCCTTTCCTCCGGTCACCTTCCCTCCCGTCTCATCATCTCGTCTGCTGCACATCTGCCGTGATGTCTGACAATGGCTGCTTCAAATATTCTCTCTCATCTTGTCCGAATTGTTTGCAGAGGAGCAAAACACGGTCACCGGGGAGTTACCTAGCAGTATGTAGTTTGCACTAAGTTGTATCCTATTCAATTGTTATTAAGCAATGATTAACATTCACTAACCCCTTTCTCCCCCTCTCCCCCTCTCCCCCTCCCCGGCACTCCTTGTTTGGATTACTTTCTGGTGCTGTAAAGATGCAGCTGCGGTCTCCCTCTACTTCAGTTCATGGCAGTTCCTTTGATCCATAGTTGCATACTGCACATTGTGATACCTTGCCTTTGTTTGTATTGCCTTGTTGGCTAAAAATGTCATAAGGGAAAACAGTGAGGGTTGATAATGAATGAGAAACTAACGAACCTCTCAAAGGCTCTGGTATATTCTCCTCCCGTACGTCTCCACTCGAACTGGAGGTGTCATTTCCTGCTTGCGTAGGTGTAATCATGCTAGGTTTGAGGGGGACTAGCATGCTAACAATAGAGCCACCCGAGTACATACTAGGGTCCCGGGTGGGATTGTACGCCAGCAGCTGGCCTCTCCTGCCCCCCATGCTGCTACGGCTACACTGCCATGTTTAGCGTGCTACCGCAATCAAACCTAGCATGTGTACTGGAAATGACATCTCCAGCTCCAGCATAGATGTACCTTGGGTGTAGGTGGTAATGAAAGCCTCCAGGTGGGAATATACCTGTCTGTGTGGTATAGGAAGAGAAACTGTTCTAATCAATCTCTCGTTAGTTTCGGGGGAAGGGGGGGAGGAGAGGGTTGCACCTGGAACAACTGAAGAATCAGGCCCTAGGAAGGTTTGTTTCCTATGTACTTGGCTTCTTTTTTGAAAGTCTTTGCCCCTCTCTGCCCTTTCCTTTGCAACAGTTCCTTTGGGCAGAGGGAGGTTATCAGGTTACTTAATCTAAGGTCTTGATCTACGTTTTTAGGATGGGGGGATTTCCTGCATTTACTTCCTGGCCAAGATCTGTCATTTCCCAGATCTCAGCATGTCAAATCTGCAGTGTTGTTACCTTACCCTCAGCCCCTCAAAAAAGAAATCTCCTGGCTCTGAATAATAAGTGTGGGGACCTGGCATTGGGAGGTCATTCCATGCACAGGGGGCAGCGTGGAAGAAGGTACAAAGCAGGCAGTGGAAAAGGAAACAAATAAGGCATGAATTATACTGTGGCCAGTTGTTCGCTCTATTGGTGACTTAAATACAGAGCTCTGTCTGATTAAGACAGGTACATCTCGTGAAGGTCCTATAAAATGGACAGCTCCAGAGTGGGGAAAGCCCACTTGTGAGTTCCAGGAGAGGGCGCTCAAGCGGTGCTGTCCTTTGTCTATATGGGCTGAATAACCTGCCAGTCCCCTGTTCGGAGATCCTCTTTGCCTCCTTTCTCTTCCCCCTTACTTAAATTTTTTTATTAAAGTTAATGTTAAAAAAGTACATAGTGCACAGGTTAAGAAAGGAGTGTCTGTACATCTGGGTATAGTGCTTTGATTATCCACAAATACAAAGTTTGTTTTTAAAGTCATAAGGTACATAGAGTGCACACTCAGCAATAACCCAAATATAGGTGAACACATTTAAGAATACAGTTTAGATATTAGCCTCTAAGTATTCAGGTCCATCACTCATGAAGAGTTATACAGAGTGGTTGTGGAAAGCAAATGCAGCAATGAGTGTAGATTGTCCCTCGGTCATTGAGAATTTAGAGTAGGTTGTCCATTTAGAAAATACAATCCACCAGGAAAGTATTTCAGTTACTTTCCCCACTGCGCGTCTCATCTACTACTCACCACTCCAAACCTACACCACTCACCAGAGCCATCTTCCCAACTGGGCAGCGAGAGTGTTAGCCGTCCAACCAATTCCTGTCCCTTTACCGTGATTCAGAATACTCCTGTTCAAAGGTTGCAGTCACAACTGCCCTGCTCCTCAATAGGCTGCAGCATCACCGCACCCTGGAGAGAGTCCTCTTGGCCATATCTTAATCCCCGGTGCCCAGTCTGTGCCTTCCCAGTGCTTATGTGTCTGTGAGAGCCCTGCTTCCAGCAACAACATCCCACCTGGGAGGCCTGATGGGAAGGATCACGGTTTGGCTGAGTTGCTGGGAAGAAAGAATGCGGGGGTTAAAAATTCTGCTCAGATTGCTCCCTGGCATGTGAGATAAGCAACCCCATCACTGACACTACCCACTAGGAAATGAAGGGTGTCTTTACATTAAAAATAATTGCATACCAGCTAGCCTAATAATGTGCAAATATCTGGGGGCAGCAGATACTCAAACTCCAGTGTATGCTAACAAAGTGGCACCACCAGTTAAAAAAACAACCACCAGAACAACCCCACAATGGAGTAGATAGAAAGGTTAAAAAGAACAATGTTAATGCTTTGCTAGAGCTGTCATTTTAGGCACACATAGGAGGAGGGAGCATTCTGTCATGCATATGACCAAAGGGACAGAGAGAAATCCTGAGTCCACATCCATGAGACTTGAGACTGTTGTGGGTAGAAGTCTCTTCTCTACCACGTTCCTTTTGCCTAATGAGTAGACACAGCAGAACCTCTAGAGGGTGGCTGACACGTCCATAAAGCAGGGCCACAGAACAACTGGAGACAAGCAAAGTGAAAGAAAAGAAAAACAGATTCTTGTCATTTATGGAGCTTTGTCAGTGGTCGCTGGGCAGGAGACAGGTCTCGAGCTGAGCTAGTAGCAGTCAGGATCATAGAATATCAGGTTGGAAGGGACCTCAGGAGGTCATCTAGTCCAACCCCCTGCTCAGTGCAAGCAAAGACCATGGCAATGTAGAGAGAGACCAAAACTCAAAGCACACTGGTACTCCTCTCAGTGACCCCAGCACCTGCCCCATGGCACTACTCTGCACATGTCCTACCATGGTGCTAAGGGCTCAAGTTCCATTAGAGTTTCAACAGGATTTCCACTTTGGTTCTCCAAGAAGTCTGTCTTGTGAGGCCCTCCCAGCAGACAGAGCGGTCCTCTTCTCACCGGTCCCCCCTTCAGCCACGTTGTGGCTCTGAACCTGCATCATGATAGATCTGCCTTTTCTCCTGCAGCACCTTGGCAACAGGTGAAATGTTCTGGAGCGGGGAGCTGCTGTTCTTAGAAAGGCAGGGCTGGGGATATGGTGGCAGTGGGGGTAGGGGGAGGAGAGTGTCATGAAGTCTCCATTCTCTATTGACCACCTCATATTGCACTGGTGAGACACTTGGAAAGCGTATTCTTAATGCTGGGATTGTAAAGGGGGAGGTCACAGAGACCAGGTCTGGCTTTGGCCTAGGGACAAGGCTCAACATTGCCTGCAGGAAGCCTGTATTTGATGCAAAGTTCTTGTCATTTGTTCGTAAACTGGGAATGTGGTGAAGAGAGGAACTGGAAGGCTTGTAGCCAGTTAAGGATTGGCACTGGCTAATGTCTGCAGGGAATCCCCTCTAGCCTTCACCAGACAGAAGAGGGGTGGTTACAAGATCTTGAAAAGCAGCAGGGGGAGCCCCAATGGATTTGCAAGGCCCCCAGCAGGTGTGAGGAGAGAAGCTCCCTTTCCCACAGCAACAATATGATCCATAGCTAAGACTACGATTTAGTCACAGAGGTCACGGCAGTCACGAATGCCGTGACTTTACTGGACATCCGTGACTTCTAGGGCTTCAGGAGGAAAAGGCAGGACTGTGCGTCCCTGCCCCGCAACTGGGGCTGGCTGGAATCAGGACCCTGCAGCTCCAGCCCCGCGGTGTCCCAGGCTTGGCGGGGGCCACGCGCTCCAGCCCCGGGGCGTCCCGGGCTTGGCGGGGCTGCAGCCGGGGCCATGTGCCCCAGCCCCACAGCTTTTGCCAGGGGCTGCAGCTGGGGCGGCGCGCCCTCCTTGCAGCTTCCCAGGGCTGTGTGCCCCCCTGTGGCTGGGGCTTGCTGGGGGCTGCAGTGGGGGCTGCACTCCCCTGTCACGCAGCTGGGCCAGCTCTGGGGTAGGGGCTGTGTGCCCCCTGTGGCTGCGCCCCCTGCTGCGGCCACTGGAGTCAGGGCTGTGCCCCCCACCGTCGCGGGGGCTCGGCCTCTCAGTCCCCCCCATGGGACTCCATTCCTCCCCCCTACCTAGCCCTGCCCCCGGTTATTTGTAGTAAAGTAACGGACAAGTCACGAGCTCTGTGAATTTTTGTCATTGCCGGTGACCTGTTAGTGACTTTCACTAAAAATAACTGTGAAAAAATCTTAGCCGCATCCATAGCATATGATGTTTCCAACAGGCAGCTGGTCCCATGGAGTGAAGAAGACATTGGAGGCGGAGAGAAAGGACTGTTCCTTTCTCTCCTACTCGAAAGGAAAAAAAATGCACCACTAAATGAAAGTCCTGAGCCAAAGTCTCCTCCATTAAAGTGATGTGACCCCATGGAAAATCAGTGGGCTTGCACCAGTCTTATAAAGAGGAGAATTTGGCTCCCTAGTTTTAATTTTTCATTGCAGTTTATTCCCCAGGGAAGGCGGGATATGATAGAGGAGGTGTTAGTTACCTGTCTACATAATGCAAGAACCAGGGGCTACCCAATGAAATTAATAGGCAACAGGTTTAAAACAAACATAAAAAAGTACTTTGTCACACAACACGCAGTCAACCTGTGGAAGTTGTTGCTAGGGGATGTTGTGGAGGCCAAAAGTATAACTTGGTTCAAAAAAGAATGAGTGAAGTTCATGGAGGATAGGTCCATCAGTGGCCAAGATGGTCAGGGATGCCACCCCGTGCTCTGCGTGTCCTTAAACCTCTGCCTGCCAGAAGCTGGGACTGGACAACAGGGGATGGATCACTGGATAATTGCCCTGTTCTGTTCATTCCCTCTGAAGAATCTGTCACCGGCCACTGTCAGAAAACAGGATACTGGGCTAGATGGACCATTAGTCTACCCAGAATAGCCATTCTTATGTTCTTAAGGAGGCCAACTCACATATTTGAACTCATACAGAGCAAGTGGCTTAGCCCAGGCCTGAAGTAACACCTTCTTTTAATCCCAGTCCTTCGCTACAGCCACTGGACAGCATGGCCTGTCTTTCTGCCCCACTTACACATCGTTATTACTGATTTTCTTGCTTTTTGTCTGATGTACAGTAGCGTGCGCCTGCTTATTTCTTTTGGTATTGCACTGGGAATAGTGCAGTTTCTGGAATTGCACTGGGTGAAACAAATGTTGGCGTATTATCTTTGCGAAACATTTAGATGCCATGCCTGCCCTGTGATCCTACTTAGTCCTTCTTGATGACTCACATGAACACTGTGTATTGTGGCTGATGTGTGCATTCCTCTATGGCTACAGTAATTGTGTTGTCACAAAATTCACAATAAAGCCCAATTCAGGTATCGCCGACTACGTTCGTTCCACACATTCAGCACTAAATGTTTCATTGTGCAACCACTTCTGTCCTTTCCCGTTCTGTTTGATTAACCTTTTCTGTCTTTTCCCCCACCCCAGCCCTGCAAAACTCTCCCATTCTGGAAGACACCCAATTAACTGCAGTGTGATCTCTGCCCTCCCCCACCCGCTCCCCTTTCCCTCCCTGTGCTTTGCAGCCCATCCCAGACACCAGCCCCATGAAGCGCTCCATCTCCACGCTGACGCCGCAGCGCCCGCATGCCATGCACCTGTACGAGTATTCCCTGGAGCGCATGCCCCCGGACCAGGCTCATCACCACCATCACCATCGCTGCCATCGACGGAGAGACAAGAAGCAGAAGTCGTTGGACAGGTCACCCAACCAGCTGGCCGATGGGGATGCCGGTAAAGGCTTTTCCACATTGTTGTCTCTCGTTCACACCACAGAACTCTGATGATTGTTCCTCCCAAACCGCTGTTCTTCATGCGTCAGGATGAGGGGATGTGGACTTGGGAGGGAGCATGATGCCCCAGGCCTTTCCCCATGGATGACAATACCCCCAAGGGGGGGCCTTTATGGCTGTTTCCTCCCACTATGAGCAATGGTGCCCAGCAGGGAGGCTTACACTACGGGTGGGTGGGGGGGGGCAGTTCCATGTGAGAGGATCCACATGGGACCCCCAGAGTCCTTGAACTTGCTCGGCCCCAAGCTGAATGTTTCTATGGTTATTGCAGCCCCAACCCATTACTTTATTTTGGTGGCACATTCAGGTGAGGCGTCTTCCAAGGATAAGAAGCAAGAACGAGGCAGGTCCCAAGAGAGAAAGCTGCACTCTTCCTCTTCCTCCGAAAAACAGCGCTTCTACTCCTGCGACCGCTACGGGAGCCGGGACCGTTCTCAGCCCAAATCAGCTGATCACAGCAGGCCCACCTCGCCCAATGGGGGGCTGGAGCCAGGCCCCCACAGACAGGTGAGGAGATTCAAGGCGGGAGGAGGCATGACATCTTCAACGGGTGCACCCAGGTTTAAAAAAAAAATCAGGGTTGGGGACTGGCTGAACAATAGGAGATGGAGCCTGGTTCAGATCCAGGCTGGTGACTGAGGGTTGTTGCCATCGGATGGCTCTTTGGAGGCCTTCTGCAAAATGAATTGATGGTCTCAGCCCAGTTCCTACAGAACAGGGGTCCATACCTCAGAATCCACCCTCCCAGTCGGCACCCTTGTTGGCAGTGTCAGGAGAGAGGCCAAGGACTAAGTGGGGCCTGCAGACTGAACTACCTTCTCACTTCTCCTGGGGAAATTGTCCCATGAGGTCTAAGCCCAGGCAGGCTGGCAGGGCAGAATGGGAAGGTTGCACTGCTGATTTTTGCGCTGTCTCTCTCCAGGAGATAGAGATATTAACCCAGCGCCTATTGCCGCACTTTGCATAGAGCACTCGTGGGCGTTATACAGAAATGGAGTTGTACTAACCACATAAATCCAGACCACCAGAATACAAGCAAGTACAGTCCAGTGCAGAGAGAGGGAACCCAGAGAACTAAATCCTGCCCTCAGTTACACCCCTGCAACCACTGACTTCAGCAGGGGCGACTGAGGGCAGAAGATGGCCTCCAGCATGGTCCTGTCTTTGCAGCTGGCAAACTTCATGGAATGGGGCATTTTCAGCAGCATTCTGAAACAGGAGCTAGGATGGGCGCCTTCCCCCCGTGCTAAATCCACCCACAAACACATCAACTCTACAGGAGCCGGGAACCAGCTAACGTAATGTAGGGAAAAAGTAGAACTTGGATGGAAGTTGAGGGTGCTCCGCACCTTGCCAGACTGAGCCCTAAGTGGGTCTCAAAACACTGTCTAGCGCTAGTTCTAGGGCGGAGAGAGTTGTGACCACACTTAGAAATCTGCCTAGAGCTGCAGTCTGAGTGTGACTGACAGGCCGTCTCAGGAGGGCTGACTGGTACTGTCATCTGAACAGACACACATCCCCGCAGCAGCGTCACTTGATAAATGGATAGCTCCGAGGGAAGGAAAGCCGGCTGCATTTGCTGTGTGGGTTAGAGCCCATGGGATAAAAGGAAGGAAGGTTGAAAAAGAAGTAGAGTCTTTATAATAACTAGTGCCACCCCCAAGATAACAGATCTTTCCACCTCTTCGCCTTGTTCTGTGCATTATTCCTCTCTCCGGGTGCATTGTACTTTCATGATTCCTAGCAGCAAAACAGGTTATAGTCTCGGAGCCTGGGTGTGGACGGTAACTGAATGCTTAATGCCTCATTAGTCCCCAACGCATTGCTTTGCAACACACACTGGCGTACTTAAGGTATAGAATACACTCTGTAAAATCATCCACCACTTGGTCTATTGGCTAAGACCAAGTGTCACAGGGAGCTCCTCAGGCTCCCCCGGGAGTGCAGTGCTACCCAGCCTGTTTTCGTGGTCTCTGAGTCACCACCACCCACAGTCTGTTTCTTTTTTACCTATGTTCCTTTAATCCTCAGTTTCCCAACGCGGCAGGACGTAGCATAGGTACACAGCACACCCTCTGAACTCCTTCCCCTTTACATCTTGTTCCTCCCAAATATGTATCCTCCCCTTTGCTAAGCCAATTACCTCATTAGCTCAGCAGTTGCCACCAAGTGGCAGTAGTCCCCCTTCCACCACCACCCCTACCCCTCCCAAGTAACAAGTTGCTTGATTCCAGTTAAGCCAACAGCCTTCTCTGTGCTGTAGAAACCTCAGTGCTACAGCTAGTCATGCCATGGGAGATATCTGTTTGGTGTCTGACACATTCAGGCCCTGCCCAGGCACAGGGATGGATTCAGTGATCGAACAAGTCTTTTCTATCTCCAGCTACTACGAGCCTTAAATGTATCCTATTTCATACTCAGCTGCTCTGCAGATGAATTTTCTTTCTGATCCTGCTGTTCCTCCGCTCCTTGAGAGAAGGGAAGAAGATGATTACTTCTGTTATTGTTAGTGGGGTTGCTGGACCTCTCCTCTTCTATGTGTATATACTAGAGCATTAAATGCAATGCACATGTTAATTATAAACAAAAAGATTCCCTGAAGTTAATAATCATTCAGTGTTGGAGCTCCAATGACACCTTATTACCCTGTCCCCACTACTCCGTTGAGTTTTAGTTTGCCCTGTGTGTCTCTTTAAAAACAAATGCCTGAGTTGATTCAGGAAGGACGGACGAAGAATGTCATTCCAGTGTCCATGTATGTTCTACATACAGGATAGCATTAAAAAGGCCCCCCAAGCGATGCATGTCAATTGACTCACACGGACCTGTTAATATGTCCCTTTGGTCACGCTGGAACACATGGATTTTTTTTAAATAAACAGTGCAGTCAGTGTAGAGTTTCCACCCTAATGAGCTGAGGATGTTTGCCCCGATGAGGGGCCTGTGAGAAGCTCGGTTGGGCTGGTTTCTGCATTGTTGTAACCTGCCTATTAACGCTCAAGGGTCGTCGTCGTCTTCTATTTGTTAGCTCTTCCCTTCCCTTGGGGACACCACCTTTAACCAGGAGCCATGCCTGGCTTAGCAGATTTTGCCAGGCCTGGGAAGCATTTTGCCTATACACCTCAAAAAGTATCTGATTTCTGGCCCTCCCTGCTTCAAAATAAATAAATAAATCAGCTAACTCCTATCTCCCCCACACACACACACACACACACACTCAGCATTAATGGAATGAACAACACAATCTCTGTTTGCCTAAGTCTGCTAGTTTGAAGGGACTGTCTCTGTGTCACTTGAGCAGCACACAGTATTTGTCCTGATGTCTGCCAGCTCCAGCAGACTGGGTCCCAGAAGCCACCGCTGCCTGGCGGAGGTGGTGGTGATGACTGTAATTTGGCATCTCAGGAACCATTCTGCCTCCCCTGCCCTCTGTGGCAAGAGAGAACAACTTTTCTCTATCGTTTTTATGGCAGCCTTTCAAGTATTTGAGGACCGCTATCATGTCCCCTCTTAATCTCTTCTTTTCCAAACTAAACATACCCAGTTCCTTCAGCCTTTGTTTATATGACTTGCATTCCATCCCTAGATCATCTTTGTTGCTCGCCTCTGTATCCTTTCCAGTTTCTCCACATCCTTTCTATACGTTAGTGACCCAAACTGGATACTGTACTCCAGCTGAGGCCTAACCAGTGCGAGTAGAGTGATACTATCACCTCCCGTGACTTGCATGCTGTGCCTCCGTTAATGCAACCTAAAATTGCATTTGCTTCTTTTGCAACAGCATCGCATTGCTGACTCATGTTGAGGTTGCGATCCACCACAACTCCCAGATTCTTCTCAGCAGTGCTGTCCCCAAGCCAGTTATCCCCCATTCTGTATTTGTGCATTTGGTTTTTCTTCCCTAAGTGTAGCACCTTACATTTGTCTTTGTTGAATTTTGTTGTCTGTATCCCAGTTCTCCAATTTATCAAGATCCCTCTGAATTTTAGCTCTATCCTCCAAAGTGTTGGCAGCCCTCCCCAGCTTTGTGTCATCTGCACATTTGATCAGTACACTCTCTATTCCTACATCCAGATAATTAACAAAGATGTTAAACAACACCCGGCCCAGAACAAATCCCCATGGAACCCCACTGGAGACCTCCCTCCAATCTGACATCATTCCATTAACAGTTACTTTTTGTTTGTGGTTGTTTAACCAATGATGTATCCACTTAATGGTAGTTTCGCCAAGCCCGCATTTCTCCAGCTTACTTATCAGAATGTCATATGGGACTGTGTCAAAAGCCTTGCTGAAATCCAGGTATATTATGTTCACTGCATTCCCCCTATCCACCAAATCAGTTAGCCTGTCAAAGAAGGAAATCAAGCTGGTTTGGCATGATTTGTTCTTAGGAAATCCATGTTGGCTGCTAGTGATCACCCCTCCATCCTCCAGGTATTGGCAAATCGAAGGTTTTATACATTGCTCTAGTGCTTTCCAGGTATCAAAGTCAGGCTGACTGGTCTATAGTTCCCCCGCTTCTCCTTTCCCCCCTTTTTAAAGATGGGCACTATGTTAGCCCTTTTCCAGTCTTCCAGGACCTCCCCTGTCATCCAAGAGTTTGTAAATATTATTGCCAGTGGGTGGCTCTGAGATTTCTTCAGCTAATTCCTTCAGCACCCTGGGGTGAAGAGCATCAGGCCCTGCTGATTTTAATTCATTAAAATTGGTCAGAAGATCTCTGATTTGTTCTTTACTTATCCTGATCTGCATCCCTTCCCCTTTAGTGTCTATGGTAACTTCGCTATATATAAGACGAAGGCCGCTATCTTCCACTACCACTCAATCCACCTACAAAAACATAATGGAAAAAATGTATGTGGCAGAATAAGAACTGGAATGACCTGATGAAGCTCTTATATATTTAAAGGGCGCTGTCAGGTCGTTTCAACCAAACAAGAAATAAATGTTTGTAAAAATACTTCAGAAAATTCATATTCTTCCATGTGACACCGCAAACAAACACCAACACAAGGGCCTGATTCTCCTCTGGCTTCCACCAATTTTACACCAGCGTAACTCTGTTGATTTCTACAAAGTGACTCACAGTCTATAAGAACATAATTTCACCAACAGTGTGAAACTGACCTGTCTACTCTGCCATCCAGCTTGAGACCCAAAAAGGAAACGCACAGCATAAATAGTGAAAAGTAAATAGATTTTTAAGAGTTCTCTTTAATGATCCCAGGTGTTTTAGAGTCAAGCTGGTCAAAACATTTTCATCTTTTTTGTGTGTGTGTGTGATGAAAAATGGCTTTTTTAATTCAACAGAAATTTTCATTGCACTCCCAAGAATCCAAAATATTTTCAGTTTTCAACAAAAAATCAAAAAATGGACAATGTTCAGGTGTCAAAAACCTGAAAAAGACTGCAAAATGTTTAAAAAAATATGAAAGAGTGTAGGGTTTTTTTTCCAATTTGTTTTGTGGAAAATAATAAACATTTTCCTACTGGGTCCATTGGATATCTCAGGTAAGGAGCTGGGAAAGAATATGATTGGTGTGTATGACTTTTCTCTGGACAGTGTCCCTTTCTGTTGGAGCCGTCTGCTGGTTTGCGTCCTACTAGCGCTCTGATTGTTTCTGTTCTGATTTATCGCTCACGGCACTTTTCCAGCTCTTTACATCTCTGTTTTAATTGCTTCTCTATAACCTCCTTCCCCTGACTGTGCTTGTCTAAACTCTCTCTTTTTTGTTTTTTCTCTCCTCTTGTGATTTGTCTCTCCCTCCTGTCGCTTGTCCTTCTGTTTTTTACCCGCGTGCCTTTGTGTCTGTCTGGTGTTTCCTTTTTTATTTTTGATTTGCTGTGTTCCAATTTTCATGTAGGGTAGTGGTTCAGTTAATGGGAGCCCCTTGCTGTCGACATCTGGTGCTAGCACCCCGTGCCGCGGGCGGAGGCAGCTCCCGCAGACTCCGCTGACCCCCCGCCCCAGCATCACTTACAAGACCGCCAACTCCTCACCCGTGCACTTCACCAGTTTCCAAACCAGCCTGCCCGCTTTCTCCCCGGGGCGCCTGAGCCGAGGTTTGTCTGAGCATAATGCGTTACTGCATGGGGACTCTCAGAGCCACTCACGCTCCCCGGTGGCCCGCATTGGTTCCGACCCCTACCTTGGACACCGCGACGACAGTGACAGCCCGCACCGTGTCGTGCCCGAGGACACGCTCACCTTCGAGGAGGCTGTCGCCACCAATTCAGGAAGGTCCTCAAGGACTTCTTACGTCTCGTCCTTGACTTCCCAGTCTCACCAAATCCGCAGGGTTCCCAACGGCTACCACTACACGTTGGGCCTCAGCACGGGCCCTGGGACATGCGCCAGAACCCGTAGCTATTACCACGAAGCCGATGAGGACGACTGGTGCTAGCATAAAGGCAAAGCCCTTGCCGGTGTACGCGTTTGGAATCGATGAGTTTTATCATCTGGATGGCTGTGTGCTCAGACACACATGGTGACCGGAGTCACGGGGGGGAAGAAACAGCCGCTGGCGAGAACTGCTCCAAACCCGATGCCATCTGAGACGCTCGTTCAGCCTCTGTCTTTTCTTTCTTTCTTCTTTTTTTCCCCCCCTTTTGCACTAGACAAAATAAATAAATAAATAATTGAAGATCATTATTGTGGAGGGAGTGCTTTCTCTCTCTCTCTCTCGCTCTCACCTGCCTACTGCCTTGTCTAGTTAAATGACATATACCAGATGCCAAATCTGCAATGTATGCACAGAGCTGTGGGAAGGTCTGAACTTTGACAGCAGAAAAAGGACTGTCGATCCATAGTTTTTGTTGGGTGGTTGTTTGTTTTTGTTTTAGTTTTCCGGTCAGAGCGGGTGTCGGGGATGGAAATGGACACTCTTGTACACAATCGAACCTGTATTTTATCTCATTCAAACATTAAGAGAAAGAGATCTGCCTAACGCACTGGGAAAGGAGAAACCCAAATCAGAACGGGGGACTGTCCTTTGACTCAGTGTTCAACAACAGCAATCGTTTTCACTGGAGCCAGTAACAAACCTTCAAGCTGATAAAGCACTGTGTCGCCGTGACTCTCTGCTTCGACACGCTGCTCTGGGGATTTCTTTTCCTTTCTTTGTCCACGTCGAGTCCTTCACACTGACACCCGATAAAGCTACTTTGTAAGGACGGTTTCCTTGCTGCTGGGACTTTTGTTTCTGTCCCCCCATCTCCTGTCAACTGCAACATGCCCTCAATGTTTTGTCTTGTTTACAATATAAGCTTGATTTAGCAACAAAAAAACAAAAAAAGAAGAAAAAAAAAAGAAAAGAAAAAAAAGCGGGTGGTGGAAAGGAGAAAAGGAATTGGTTTTATATCAAGCTATTAGATAGAACTTTAACTTTTCATTGTGTGCATTTTTGTAAATTGTACAGTAAAAAAGAAAAAAAAACGAAAAAAAAAACAAACTTTATGTAGAGAATTAGTCCAATTGTCATTCCAGGTCCCACTGTTTCTATTGAATGCTCCAGTTGTTCACTACTAAGTGCCTAGCCTTTGAAATCTCTCACAGCGATGATGCTCCCTCTTGCTTCAACGCATCAGAACTTGAGAAAGTGTGGGGGGGGGGGGGAAGGGAGAGGAAGAGCCTGTAAGATCTGTTTGTCTCAGATATCTACTGTGCATACAATGCCACGTGTATGTGTTCTGAACAGTGTTTTCAAGTAGCCAGGTTGGAAACTTCAAAGGGGAGGGTAAAAATATTTTTTAAATAATTTTGTTGAGGAGCGGGAGGAGAATGATCAGGGCAAACAAAATCGGCCTTTTCTCATTGAACAGAATTTAGGATCCTGCAGGAGAAATGCAGGTAGAAGTACAGCATCGGCAGCAATGCTTTTACAGGAAAAAAAAAAAAAGAGAGAGAGACTTTCACATTGCATGTCTAGTCTTAACTTGGTTGTGAAAGCTCTGGCAACGTTTCATGGTGCGTAGTTCGTGTCGAGGGCAGTTGGAGAGAGCCTTGTTATTATTGCCTGTTGAAAAAAAAATCCGACTCTCAGGGATGAGATTTCTGTATTTTTATGTTGGATCATTTCCTTTTTGTGCGTGAGTGCGGATTTCTGCGTTTGGAGTCTGGGGAGAAGACAATGACAAGAAGGGGGGGAAAGGGTTAAAGAAAAAGATTGGCAGACCTTCCATTGATGGGCTGGAAGAACCGCTGTGTGGCCACTGTTGGACGTGCTGCGGCCAGGGGTTTGGCATGGCGCTTTGAGAGAAGAGTGAGGGAGAAGAATGAGGAGAAGAAAAACCCAGCAAGGCCAAACAACAAAAGAGGCGTTGGTCAGAACGTTGGCAAGGAGTAGGCCTGAGATAGTGACCAAGCCATGGGACACTAAGACTATAGAATGAGTGGGTACTTGGGAGGAGCAAGTTTGGGCCCAGTTTCGTTTTGTAGCTAGGTTAGCAGGGGTATCACACGTTTCAGAAAATGGCTCGGAAGGCATCTGCCACTATCGGCAAAGTCTCCGAAGGGGAGCGGGACAGGTGTCGTGTGGTCGTCCACATCTCCTCTAACCTTTATGTTGAGAAAAATTGAACCTTGTTTTGTTTTAGGAGCTTTGGCCAATCTCATCCCTGGATTCTGCTAAAAGATAACCAACTCATCTCTATTATATCTCTATATATCTGTGCACTTTGAGGAAAGGAAGTGCTTTAGCCGAGAGGTACATTATGGATAACGGATGTAATTTTTAATTGTAGGGCTATGCAACAAGATGACACTTAAGGAAACAAATCAAAACAAAACAAACAAAAAGACCTTCATCCATTCTGTAGCTTTACCTGCTGGATTTTCCTGTTTCAGGCTTCAGCATGATTGTGACCAAATGTTTTATACATTTTCCTTGTATGAAGGCACAAACACTTTCTTTGAAATTTTAAAGAAAACATTACTATTTTACTCCAAGAAGTAAAGGAGGAAAAAAACCAGTATGGCTGATAGTGCATGCAACCATTGTACCCACATTGGAAAGTGAAAGGAAATGTTCTCTCTGTATTAATTTATTTTGTCTTTTCCTCCACCCCTGCCTTTCCCCTTCCTACATCATTTTAGATATTAAAAGCCACAATCTCATATAAATAAGATGGCTGGAATCTCACAGAAATAGATGGCATTGGATCATTTAAATTCTTATATAGTATAGACCACAAAGAAGAACATTGTTGATGACTTCCCACTCTTCTCTCGGGGGGTTTCTCCAAATGACAATGACAGAAGAGCCTGACCACTGTTGTTCATAACCCCGTTTGCATATTTTTTACAGCCTGTGCGCTGTCTCTTAAACACACACATAATATTTCCCAGAATTCTCATAGTGAGTTGCCAAACTTGAATTGCACCAACCAGTTTTCTGCATCCAGAACCAGTCTCGTAGTGGCTGTACTTTGAATAAGTAATGTTTGCATGTAAAATATATACATATATATATATAAAGTATGTGCATGGAAAATGTTTATCTTCGTACTTTTTTGATACAATGTATTCATCAGTTGTTAATTTTTAATTATATTTGATATAAATTGGGGGTTTGTTGCAAAACTTTATATTTAAAAAACAGTGTTAAAAATGATAAACGTTCCAACCATGCAACACAACTGGAACTTTACAAAAAAAAAAAAAAAGGTTCTGTGATTGCCTAGTTTGCTGCCTGAGTAATATTTATCAGCCAAACTTTGAATTCTGCAGTTGTTTCTACAATTACATTTTGTATGAAGCAAAGTCCTTGAATTAAAATAAAAACTTAGCAAAAAACGTACAGCTCCACAGGTGGTGTGTGCAGTGTGCATGATGAATGGGAGAGCAGCACCCCGAAAGCATTGCTCATTCTAATGATCTCGCTAGGGAAGAGTCGTTATTATGAAATTTGCCTTTTCAATATGAGGAGTCCAAAATGCCATTGGTGGGATTTCATATGGAGCAAGATTGCCTGAACCAATGGCTGGAAGTTGAAGCCAGACAAATTCAGACTGCAAATAAGGCACAAACTAACAGTGAGAGTAATTAACTATTAGAACAATGTACCAAGTGTTGTGGTGGATTTTCCATCACTGACTAGTTTTAAATCAAGACTGGATGTTTTTCTAAGAGATCTGCTCTAGGGATTATTTTGGGGCAGTTCTCTGACTGGATGATCACAATGGTCCCTTCTGGGTTTGGAATCTGTGCATTGCCTGGATTGAATGCCATAAGTAATTGATCCTCTCTTTGGTTGCGTTCCCCTGCAGATGCTCATTTTTTAAAGGAGCTGTTTGTGAATTTGCCTAATTGTACTAAGGTTACAATTCTTGGAGTCCAATGTGTAGCAAAATTTCATAAGCCAGGTTGAATGCTGTAAGAAATTGATCGAATCTTTAGTTGTTCCCTGCAGATTGACAGACGCACATTTTTACACATGCATGTTACTCTCATGGAGGTGGAGCAGTGTTAGGCATTAACCCCTTACCTGCCGTGCTGAATCCTCTGCCTCCCACAGCCAGCAACGGTCTCCAGTGATACTATTTCAAGTATACATTCCCATTGAAATCAAACAGAGCTTCAAGACACAGGAGGTCTGTTTGGCAGTGTAAGAGGTTTACGTCACCTGCCTAATACACAGAGGTAACATGTCACACTTGTAAAACAGTTAATGAGAGCCGCTTGCATTTCCCTGGAGCTCGGACCTCATATTTAAGCAGAAGAAAAATCCAAGGAATGTTTGTAAATATAAATGAACATCCGCAACTCGCTTCTTTTGGCCACCAGACAAACTTCCTCCCCCACCACCAGAGAAATTGCTGAACGCTCCCAGAGCAGGATCAGACATTGTGCTCTTTCTGACAAGTCAAAAAGCAATAAGTCACTTGCGCTTATTCCCAGCATTGCAGAAACATTACGCCTGAAAAGAACGGCAGAAAGGAGAATCGCTTGCATTTTTCAGTATTCTTTGGAGATCCAGATTTAGGCTTTTTAGGATTCATTCCATCTCTCCTCCCTCACTGCCCACCTATTGTTGTTTATTATGGATACTGGTAGCACCTTGAACCACCGAATGAGACCAGCACTTTGTGCTAGATGCTGTACATATATAGTAATAAATAGTCCCTGCTCCCAAAATCTTATGATCTCCATTGATAAGACTGACAGCGGAGTGGGAGGAGAAATTATTTGGTCAAGGTTCTGGAGCAAGTCAATGGGAGGAACAGAACCACATCTCTTGGCTGCTGGCCTGAACCATTTGGCCTCTCCTTAGCAGTCCCAAATGTACAGGCTTTGGGGACAAGGAGATCTTTGTTCTTCCAAACATGGTCAGAAGGGAGGGCTTCCCTCTGATCAATGCGTCTGATCAGGAAGAAGGGGAAGATTTACTCGCTAGCCCATTCCAACAGTTGGGAGTCAATCTGTGCCCACTGCTCTTCCTACCTTTAAGGAAAAGTTCTGTAGAATTTAATACACAAATAACTTTTCTACAGGCTTTGACTCATCCTATAGAACTTATTCCATAAATCAGATCCCTAGTATAGAAATCTGTATGCCCTATGGTTTAAGAGGAATTTCTACAGAACGGTATTGGCTTCATCCCTGGTATGTTCTTCCAGGGGATAAGAGCATGTACGTCTGGCTGGGCATCTTTCCATGTGTTGTGATGGCTCCTGGGTGGGCTGGTTGCTGGGATTGAGCCAAGTCTCTCTGAATCTAAAAGCACACACCTCTGCTACCTGAGCTAAAGGGCGAGGTGTAGGGGCTCAGACGCTGTGGCGGACATATTAAACCTCTTACACAGTCTGGCCACTAGATGGAGACATGGCCCTCCCCAGGGTTAGTGTGGGTTACCTATCCCTCCCACCATGGGACCCCTCCTGAGTACCAGAGGTCCACAGTAGTTCAGATCCGTGTACTGACCACCAATTTTAACCATGCCCCTCAACAAGTCATCTGCAGGAATTGAACTTGGCATTCTTAATATTTCTAAGATAAAAGAGCAACTTCCCCCACCTCCTATTGTTTAAAAACAATCCTTGCAGGCCTTCTTACATCATGAGGAAACAAAGGGGGTCTATTATACAGGAAATGCTGGATTATGACCCTCAATGAATTCATAACATGGGTTGTATTGAAACCCATTAGTTACTAAATATACAGGATAGACATGAAAAAGAGATCCCAGGAGAGACCGAGATGGTTTGGCTCGAATTGAGTTGGTTCCCAACTCTATGTCTATTTGCATAAGGAGTCCATAGAGTTCTATAGACATCTGAGTCTCCACTAAGTCTATGATTTACTCATTCCAGTGACCTGCTGGAATTCATTCCTGTTGATCATTGCAAAATTGACGATACGTTCTCTTTGATCCACTGCCACAGAATACAGTGAGAGGGTAACGTTTTCAAATGGGACTAAGTAATAATACCTATCTCTTATATAGCGCTTGTCATTGGTACATCTCACAATGCTTTACAAAGGACCGCAGGATCACTATCCTCATTTTACAGATGGGGAAACTGAGGCACAGATAAATGACTTGACTTACACAAGGTCGCCCAGCAGGCCAGTGGCAGAGCCAGGACTAGAACCCAGGTCTTCTGAGGTCCACTAGGCCACACTGCTTCCCTAAGTCCTGGATCTTCAATCTCTTAGGTTCGTTTGAACGCTTTGCCTAGGTCATTGGTGAGACTGTGCCTAGAAATCTGCATGCAATACCTGGCACCTCAGATTGCAGGAAATGTGTTGATTAATTGGAGGAAATCCAGAGAAGAGGAATAAAAAAGATGATGAAAGGATTGGAGGGATTGATTTAGGAGGCAAGATTTAAGTAGATTGGGGGAAATGATGATTGAGATATTGGGAGCAAACCTGTGTTGATGCAAATGGGGTGGTCTGGAGCATGTAATCATTTCTCCCCCTACCCCATCTCAAATCTCTGTGATGGTCTTGAGCCAGAAAATATTCCTCCCCCAATTCTTTTGTCCGCATCTGTTTATTATTAGTCATTAGTTTCCAGTTGTGCACTCACCACTCAGTACTGTATAGCCCAAATAGCCATGGTCCCTGAGCAGTTACCAGAGCACAAACTGACCCTGGAATAGCCATGGGTGGGGGCATAAAACCCGTGTTTCTCATCTAATGTAGTGGGAGGGAGTGGGTGTATTTGGCTATTGGATTTGCCATTTAAGATGATTGCTTGTTTGAAAGGTAACATTAAACTGAGCAAAAGACTGTTGCAGAGTAAATGCATTCATTTCACAAGGCTTTTTTTCCTCCTAAGTACAACAATGAGAATGTAAAAAGCCTGACTGCAGTTGATTCTCACACAAAGCCCCCCACTCTATAGGCAATGGGAGATTTGCATGTGAACAGCAGGGTTGCATCCTTCAGCTAGTTACCTTGAAGGCTGGATAGATGTCTCACAGCAGAAACCTGTTACAAGAGACCCATGGGGGAAATGCTACAGGAGCTTTCCAGATGGGCTGCTGGGACAGAAGGTTTCAGCCTTGAAAATCAGTATGATTCAGTAACATCTGACAAAGGAAGGAAATGTCCTCCTGACAAATGAAATTCTATACACTTTGTAAAGCAAAGTCTCTGAAGTTTATTTCCTTGGTCAGCTGAGTAAGATGGTGGCAGGATGCTGCCTCAGAAGGGGTAATCAGGGAATGAATAGCAGTAGAAATAATAGAAATGTAGGGCTAGATGCAACCATGAGGGTTCACCTACTCCATCCTCCCAGGCTCAGGCAGGATAAGTCTAACTAGGGCAGCCCTGACAGGTGTTTGTCTAGCAGGCTGTTTAAAATCTCCAAAGACAGCAAGTTCACAACCACCCTAGGTCACCTGTTCTACTGCTTAACTATTCTGAGATATTAGGGAAACCTTTCTAACTATAATGAGTAGCAACAGTTGCTCCTGCAGCCCCCATAACAAACAGGTGGAGAGGGTTGGCTTCATAGTTTAATGTTCCTGAACAAGGGTTCAGTCAAGACCTACTCAGGCCTGATTCTCCACTACCATGTCAATGCATACACCTGAGCAAAGTGAGCATCGCATCAGTTGCTACCACTCCGCCTTGATAGCATTTGACACCCATTTTGCACAGGTGTAAGTAACTACCCAAGCTGCTGGACAGTGGAGAATCAGGCTGCTTATCTGTACAAACCTCTTCCTCTAAAATCTCCCTGTGTTCTGTTCTGATGGTGGGAACGCTAGTCTAGAGGGGATACACATGTTACCACCACTGGAAGCCCACTGCAGTCCATGGGCATTTTCTGTTGTCTTCAATGGGCTTTGGAGCAGGCCCTAGGTTATCTAACCCTATACAGAGCAGGTCTGGAAAGCAAGGTGGTTAAAAGTACCACTGACTTACAGTCTATGCTAGCACTCCTTCGCTTGCACTGGTAGTCATGAGACAGTTGCAGAGTTTGTGTAGACGGTACCTGAGAGAAGCAGTCTATAGATCTGCAAAGCAGGGCTGCTTTCTCCTGACAAGCCCTTTGCAGGTTGAGTCTGTAAAATCCTCTGTCTTTAGGAAAATGACATTCTTTTTGGCCACATTTACACTAGGAAAAAGGTGGGTTTAGTTATCACAGATGGCCTTCACCTCGACAAACTAACATTAAAACTACAACTTGTTCTGTTCATGCTAGGATTTTCACACATGTTAATTAACAGGTAAGCTATGCCTCTTTTCCTAGTGTGGATGTGGCCTTTGACAGCAAAAGACTCCAGGAAGCTGTCACCACCCAGCTCACTAGCAGCACTTGGCTCAGATGGTGCAACTGTAGCGGCCCTGGAACAGCTGAAAGTAAGCAGGTGGAGCCCGTGTTAGAGACAAGCTTGGTTGCTAATCAGTGAATAGTCACTGACACTAGGTTTGCGGAGGCAGGGGGTAAAGGGCAGGGCAGTAAGAGGCAAGAACCCAGAGGCCCTACTAAGAACTGCCTTGAGAAGTAGAATGGTTCCTCCTCCCAGTGTGCCATCGCTGGGGACTCCAAAACAGGACCCCTAGGGGAACCAGAATCCCACAGGAGGCTAGAGCCAGGAGCCTGGGGGGACCCTGCACCTCAGAGAGCTGGATAAACAGACCCCAACTGTAATGGGGGGGTAGCTTTTATGGCCCCCCCCAGGGCAAGTATTCTCTCACCAGCAGCAGGTGGGAGTGGAGTGGGGTTGGGTGTTCCATTAACCCATGAAGCCCCAGGCTAGGGGAAAGGAAGCCTGTGTCCCATTAACCGCTTCTGGCCCTGGCCTTTTAACTTGCGGGGAGGTAATAACTTGTATTAGGCCAACTTCTGCTGGTGGAAGGGACAAGCTTTGAGCTTCACACACTTTTCCTCTGGTCTTTTATCATGTGAAAGACCATGACAGGAGCGATTAGGGCTCCACTGGGGGGAGGGGAGAGAAATAACCCATGCAGTGACAGAAAGGGGGAAGACGTACCCAACCATTAACCCCTGCAGCTCCAGAAAGGGAGGGAGGTCCCCGTTAATCCATACGGTGCCAGGCTGGGAGGGGGATCCCCATTAACCTCTGGGGAGCCAAGGGGGGGATCCCCATTAACACGTGCCGCACCAGAAAGGGGGCGGGTCCCCATTAACTCATGCAGTGCCAGGCCGGGGGATTTCCCGTTAATTTGTCCGTGCCAAGCCGGAAAGGGGCCCCCTGTACCCTGCTGTGAGCCAAGGCGGGGGGGGGGGGGGGGGCAGGTGCCCCCAGGCAGCCCCGGGCCGGAGTCCCGCGGTGGGCGGGGCCGGGGGCTGTGCCTGGCCCGGTGGGTGCGGGCTGGAAGCGGGAGCAGCCGGCCGGCGAAGGGAGGGAGCCGGGCGCGGCGGGGCTGAGTTCCACCTCCCGGCTGGGGAGTGACTCCGCTCGGCCGGGCGCGGCAGGCAGCATGGGCGGCGGGGGGCTGCGGATGCTGCTGCTGCTGCGTTACCTGGCTCTGGGCGCCGGGCTGGAGCAGGAGCCCTCCGAGCTGGGCTCCGGACTGCACCCAGGTAGGGGCGCTGGGGGGAGCGGGGGTGAAGGGCAGATGGAGGGGGGGGTGAGTGGGGAGGAGCAGGGGGTGAAGGGGCGAGGGGGCCGGGAGGGGAAGGTGAAGGGGGAGGCCAGGTGGGGGAGCGAGGGGGGAGATGGAGGGTGAGTGGGGAGGAGCAGGCGGTGAAGGGGCGAGGGGGCCGGGAGGGAAAGCTGGGGGGGTGAAGGGGCGAGGGGCCGGGAGGGGAAGCTGGGGGGGGGTGAAGGGGGAGGCCAGGTGGGGGAGCGAGGGGGGAGATGGAGGGTGAGTGGGGAGGAGCAGGGGGTGAAGGGGCGAGGGGGCCGGGAGGGGAAGCTGGGGGGGGAAGTGAAGGAGGGGAAGCTGGGGGGGTGAAGGGGGAGGCCAGGTGGGGGAGCGAGGGGGGAGATGGAGGGTGAGTGGGGAAGAGCAGGGGGTGAAGGGGCGAGGGGGCTGGGGGGGTGAAGGGGAAAGGGAGTGAAGGGGGCGAAGGGGGAGGGGAAGCTGGGGGGGTGAAAGGGCAAGGGAGCAGGGTGAAGCGGGGACCGGGGTGGAGGCAGGAGGGGGCTGCCTGTGTTGAACGGGGGTGCGCCTGAGGTCCCCAGCTGGACTCCCGGCTGCAGGGAGGTCTCTAGCCCGGGATGCTGTTGCGTGGGGGAGCCCATCCCTTTCCGCTCCCCGCCCGCTCCGTAGGAGGGACGGGGGAGTCTCCTGTTCGCTGGGGCATCCCCGGGGACCCTCCCTGGGCTAGGGGGCACCTCCAACACGGGCCTGCAAACAGACTACCCAGCCTGGGGGCGTTTCCCCCTTGTTCCCCGCGGGCAGCCCCTCCAGTCCTTCCTCCAGCAGCAAGATGCTTCTCTGCTGGGGAGGGGCCCTGCTCGTGCCCGGCTGGCGCTTTAGTTTTGGTGCTCGGGTGTTTCCGGCTGGGGGCTGCATGGGGCAGGCTTAGGAGACAGCCCAGCAGGGGGGTGGTGGGAGGGAGCCTTTGAGACCTGCTTTGCGGCAATGGAGCCTGGCCATGCTCTGCTGAGGGGTCTGGGGGACAATCCTCGCTCATCCAGAGACCCCTTTAGCTCTGTACCCCTTATCCTGCTGTGCTCTGGCCTTCCTGGACAACCCCGGGCTCTGACCCAGGTTTGAGCCCAAGCCCCCCTGACTCAGGACCTGGGCTTTAGGGCCCTGCTAGGGTGGTGGGTCAGAGCCCGAGTCTCACGTCCAAGCCCTGTCATTTTGCAGTGTGGATGCGGGCCAAGCCGCAGACCCAAGTCAGGTCTGGGTAGTGCAGCAAGGGCGGGTTAGCACGGCTGGGGTACCCTTGTCCAGCCATTGTAAGCCCAGTTTACAATGCGGTGGGCATTGTGGGCTTGGAAACGCTGAGTCCACCAGCGTGCGAGCCACGGACTCAGGTTTACAATGTAGAGTAGAAATACACTCCGGTCTTGTCTACTCAAAGTCGCATGTGTTTAAGTTAAATGGGGTTTTAAAAACTGACCTAGTTCAACTGGTGCAAACCTCTGTGCGCAGGGTCAAGCCTGATGTATGTCTGTTGAAATTGCTGCAGGGATTTCCCCCAACTCTGCACCCAGCTAACGGCATCGGTCCTTTTCCTTATGTGTCTAGACAAGCTGCCTGTGTTCAGGGGAGGGAGCATTGCCCTGGTGCGCTGGTTACTCACTGTACAGCCATGCGAGGCGCTTAGGCAGTCTGTATAACTGCTCTTCTTCTGTACCACTTTGCTAAGGAGCCAGTTACTTTGGAGACAGATGCTTGGGAGGCGTCACTTTCTGTCCGTGTCCTTTGGGATAGCCATTCCCACCTTCCAAACGGGATGGGGCTTTTCCCGTGGAAAGCACAATGAACCTTTAAAGTCCCTTATTCCTCCATGTGGCTGTTCACATCATGCATGTCCTGGGGTCTGGCGCTCCCTGCGATGGAGCCACTGATAAGAGGTCTCCACTAGGATGCACTGTTAAACCAGGATTTACGCTCCTTGGGAAACCCAGGTAGGAGGTGATGAGGTAACTGACAACAGTGCTTGGTCTTAAAGCTTTTCCTGATGATTGGCCTGTTCTGTCTAGCTGCTGATGTCTTGCATTCCCTGCCTCCTTTGGGCTGACTCTGTTTTAGAATCCTAATGCAACACACCTGTATGAACTGCAGAGTGATGCAATGACGCACAACGATGTGCAGGTGCTGGGTATGGTTAGGGTGGTTTTGTAATCACAGATCTGGGAATTGGTGGACATCACCCCCACCCCCAAACCTATCCATCTGACCAAAGAAACTCACACCGCTTTCTCTGAAGGAGAACATTTGGAAATCATCTCTAGCTGCAAACAACATCAATCAGAACTGGACCATGTAGAGCCAAACATCATGGCCAGTGTCCTGCTATAAGGCTGCTCTTTTATTCCCTTTTCAGAGCTGCAAGGCTGGGCTTAGTTATGCCGTGTGGGGGTGTGGTTAGGGGGCTGGGAGATCTGGGGCACTGACTAGCATTCCACAGGTGCGGCTTCAAAAATTAGTCACAGGGGGCATGAACTTGGTGGTCTCTGCTCAATTCAATGCACCTGTGTTGGCACGAGAAGCTACACAAGCACTGCCAGAGTGTAACAAAGAGGTGGAAGGCTCATGTCTGTTACAGGCTGGTCCAATCCAGTCCGTCCTTGCTTTTTGTCCATTCACCAGTGCTTCCAATCCATTGCTCTAATCTAGCCCCCATGCCAGCCTGCTGAGAGTAGGAGAGCCTCTCGCATGGCTGTGCCCGGCGCTGGCTTCCAGTGCTTCATTTCGCTATAATTTAGCTCTTCTCCCAACCCTGCCGCTAAACTCAAGGGTGCCTGGGGAGGTTACCGGTGGCTGAGGGAGTTCACAGCGAGCTGACTTTGAAGGAGAAATACAATCCAAGGAGAGCAAATCCTTCCCAAAGGGATACAGCATCATGAAATAGCCAGTGTTACTTTTCCCGGTGTGCAGACGAGGCAGTGAGAGCTGTGGTCATGGTGGAGGCAAGGATGGACTGAAAATCTTAAATAAGCAGTGTGCCTAGTGGGTGGAGCAGGGGACTCGGACTTTCCTCCATTTTGAAGTCGATAAGCTCCGTGTGGGGGGAGACAGCTGGGTGCGTTTAAGATGCAAAGGGGAATTCTTTTTTATTTTAAAACAAAGCTCTGTTTGTTGCTAAGGCGTGGTCTGTTACGCGTCTTGTGGCAGGAGCTGGGAGCCTCCACCCCGGGGTACGTTTTCATTTGAGCTGGGAGGTGTGATTCATACCTGCACTACCTCTGCTTCTGCTAGAGCAGCGATACTCAGCCCTCAGTGGATCAGGAGCAACGTAAGCAATCAACATTACCCAAAAGAGCCACAGTCACGTGAATTCAGTGTTTCGTTTCCTGTAGTACTATTCATATTTGAACAGTATAATTGGGGACTATTTAGTTTTTTATATATATATATATATTTTTCTCCCAGCAAATAAGTGCAAGTTGATAACTTAATTGGTTAATAGCATAGTGAACGCATCCTGATTGATTAATAATTAAATCACCCAGTGGTTTAATATCATGTGCTGCAAAGAGCTGCAGGAGATGCATTAAAGAGCCACTTGCGGCTCGCAAGCTGCAGTCGGAGTATCGCTGCGCTAGAGCATAACAATAGCAGAGTGTCTGTGGCAGCACAGGCAGCAGCTCGGGTTAGCTGCCCAAGGACAGGCCTGCCTGAGCTCACGGGTAGGTACTGGGAGGCGTGGGAATCACGCCTCCCAGCTCAAATTACACGTACTCGTAGCCATGGAGCCGAATCCCATCGTGCTAGGCGCTGCACAGACACCGAACAAAGAGACTGCCCCTGCCCGAGGGAGTGCACGCTTGGAATCCATTAGACATTCGATTTCAGCCTTGAGCGTAGTCTCACTGGTGCGAGCCTGTAGGGCAGGCAAGGGAGACGTGGGCATACCTCGGCTTGGCACTTGGCAGTGTCGCAGATAACGGCGCTCCTGCTGCTGTTCTGGTGGCTGACATTAGGGCTAAGTCAGAGGCTACATCTGTGCTAGAAACATGGCAGCTACACAGCTCTGGTATTGCCGCTGTCGTGCAGAGAATTACGATGGCAGTGGAAGGGGTTTCTCCATCGCTGTGGTAAATCGACCTCTCTGAGAGGCGGTCGCGCGTGTGACAGAAGAATTCTTGTGTCAGCCTAGCGCTGTCTACAGTGGGGCTTCGGTGGGCTTAACTAAGCCCTGATCTACACTACAGAATTACTTCTGTAACTACATGGCTCAGGGATGTGAATAATCCACCCCCCTGAGCGATATAGTTTTACCGACCTAAATGCCGGTGGAGACAGCGCTATGTTGGTGGTAGAGCTTCTCCCACTGACATAGCTACTGCTTCTCCTGGATGTGGATTGACTGAGCCGATGGGAGAGCTCTCTCCCTTCAGCTCAGAGCATCTTCATTAAAGCGCATCCGTGTAGCTGGGCCCATGCAGCGTTTTAAGTGTAGACCTGCCCTAGGTCTCTCGGGGATCTGAGGTTTTTCACACCCCAAAGTGACATAGCTAGGTCGACCTACCTTTCTCAACCCTAAATGTAGACAATGCCTAAGGGAAGCTCCTTGGATTGAAGCGCACATCCAAAACTTGAGAGCTATTTGTCATCTCAGAACTCCAGTGCCATGGATCGCAGCTGGGTGTTTGGAGGGGAAGAGGAAGAGAAGATGTTTCAGGGAAAGAGACAGGCTGTTAGTACACAGAAATGAAGAACGGATTAATTCATTAATTGGAAGCTCCCAACTGGTGGCTGTCACCAAGTGTTAGAAGCTGCTCTGCTCTTGTGTTTTGGATATTCTTTGTGTTAATACAGCCAGCCCCTGAGGAAAGGGACTTGAATTGTTATAGTTTGGTGCTTCATTCTACCTTCTTGCTCACTGGCATGCATACTGGGTTCTGTTGGGCTTACGGCCTGCCTAGGAACCTTCCACGCCTCTGCTCCTCCAAAAACCGAGAGCAAACGAAGCCCTTTGAAATAGGGCTTGTACATCTTAAGAGGGAGTTAATTCTTCAGGGCATGGGCCCTTTCATAGTCTGCACAGCACCTAACACAATGGGTTCTCAGCCCTTCTTGGGGCCTCTATGTGCTGCAGTCATACAGATAACCAATAAATCTCCACTTGGGTGGACATGCGATGGCTTGTGAAGAGCTGCTCAGAGCCAGGTATTTTGGTGAGCTCTTCTTCCTGGCTTTGTCTTGCAGGCCCGACTCGCATTTCTTCAACAGGCGCATATCTGTATTGGTAATGGACTGTTATGATTCTCTTGCTTCCACCTGGACTTTTCCTCTCTGGTGCTGATTAAACCTGATATTTCGAATCGTCACACCATCCGAATGCATTGAATGGCTTTCCCCCTGCGTTAGCCTGGCTTCCCTCCTTTGAATTCTGCTCTGCTGCTTCCTTCTCCTCCCCATTTCAATCCACACTCCCTATCTATCGCTTCCCCTTGTGGAATCGGTTGCCAAGGTTGCAGTGGGTTTATTTTGTGCTGAGGCTCATTTTCTAAGGGGGTAGGTGAAACCCAGCCGAACAGAAGGCTATTCCTGGCTGCCCTCCCTGAGCTCGGCACTGCATGCAGCTTTGTACACTGGTGCAGTGACCTGTGGCGTTCATATATCCAGCCGGTGGTCTTTGCGCGCCGAGATGGAGTCTCACTGAAGCAGCACAACTTCCAAAGAAAAGTGATGAGTGCAGCTGAAGACTCAAGTTGGACAGGTTGTTGTTTAATGTCCACGGGGCCTTCTGGGTCGGCTGTTTCCTCTGTTTTATGCGAGGGCTTCATTGTTCTTGGCATGTGTTTTGGGATGGGGGAGAGAGGACATTGGAGGCAGCTTCATAGGTCAGAAGATCATGTTCACTCAAGGTCATTTGGCGTTAACTTTGGCTGCTTGTTGGTGCTTATTGATCTTCTTCTTGGTTCATATCTAATTCTTTGCATTTCTATAGCAGCTTTCAGCTCTGGGTCTCACGACCCCTGTAGGTGATAGGGAAAAGATACTGGGTGATCTGTTCTTTACTCACCATGAGAGAAGTAAGAGGCCAGAATGCAGCCTGCAGGAGATGGGAGCTGTTACTCTTTGGAGCCCCTTTGCACTTCCCTCCCCAGTTTCTGCCATGCTAGAGGAGTTGCTGATGCTGGTCATGCTCCGAGGTTACATTCTCTAGGTTTCCCAAACCAGGCTCCCATACTAACCTCCCTAGCGTCCTCTCGTGAAGTGATGCGTTGCTGAAGAGACAGTACCTTGTTTAATTCAATGTGGCTTCCCCCTAATGTAGCCCCTGCTGAATGAAATGCTCTTTGAAGGGGAAATGGCTGTCCTTGAGGGGATGAGGTTTAGGAGCCTGGTTGTTCTGTGAACCTTTGGGTTACACTGGGGCAATCAGGCAGCAAGATAGCTACCCTGCCCCGTTCCTCCTCCCTTGGAGGTACCTGGGCATGGCAACAGCAAAATCGGCAGTGGGAGCTGGGGGTGGATGTGACATCAGGTCTCTCTCTCCTGCGGCTGTTTGTCCTTGTCCTTGCTGTGGGGTGTAAGAAGGATACTCCTTAATTATACACCTAGGGCCTCATGCTCCGAGGTGCTGCACTTCTGCCGCTGGAGTCGATGGGAGCTGACCCCGCGCCACTAGAACTCAGGTCTGTGATGACCTGGGCTTCAAAGCACCGTCAGTGTCATAAGGCCCACAGTGAGGCTGACGAGCAGGAGAATTAGCTTTTTCCTGACCTGGGACTGTCCCTTCCCCACCCCCTAACCTGTGGTGGGGTTGAGTCCTAAATCTCATGCTGCCTGTGGTAGCACAGAGAGTCCCAGCAGGCCTGGGAGTTGCCTTTTGGACTTTCTAGGGAGAATGAGATGGTGTTGGGTGCGTGTCGATCATTGCTAGACGGATTGCGTCCAGAGTGAAAGAACTGGATAACTTCAGAGTGAAAACTACTTATCAGCGGGCATGTGAGGAACCAGCATCGGTGTGGATGTTGGCAGTGCTGGTTGTTCTAAGCTAAGGTCCCGTCTCCCTTCATCCAGGTGGCATTATTTCACTCTTCAGGCTACCTTTGTTATGTGGTTTTGAACTGCAAAGTTCCCTGTGACGATCAGATCCTTTGTCTTATTGCCACAGAAGATCGTGAGCGTAAATACACAATCAAGAAGCTAATGAGCAAAGTGGGGAACGAGCAAGGATTCCGAATAGAGTCACGTGTGTGGCGGACAGTGGTTTGAAAAGCCCTGTATGACCAAAGCTCTGCTCTCGGTTACTCCCAGTTCGTGTAACTGAGGGCAGAATTTGGTTCTCTGACTGCTCAGCATGGTTAAGGTGGGAATAGGAAGAGGAATAAGAGGATTTCAAATGAAGGAGCTGTCAGAGGTAGCATATGGGCATCACAAAGGCCTTTGAAATCACTTTCTCAGAATCAGTTTGTATCTGTGCCTGTGTAGGGTGATAGTATCAATTATGTAGGGCCCAGATTTAACTGGTCTGCAGGGATAAGAACTGATGTGATGAGATAAAGAATTTGTATAACATGGGATGGGCCTGTCTAAAGTGAAAACTCAATTGTGTAAAAGTTGTGGTGTGGTCCCGTAAGATGAACCAATGTTCCCCAGGAACCAGTATGAGACCATTGGTACTTGGAACCCAACTCGGAATGTAAAGGCTGGTCTACAGAAAGGCTAAGGCTTTAATCTAGCCACACAAGACCAAAAACCGACCAACCCCCTCAAAAAAACCTTCTGAGAAAGTGACCTAAAAATGAATGGATGCAAACAAGTTGACCTCAGTTAAATCTTAGTTAGCTGATTAAAATCTACTTAATTAAGAGAAGATTGGTATCTGAAGCTGCAAAGCTTGGTTTACTGCAGGACGACATATCTTCCTCTCAGTCCAGTGAAAATGACCTCTTGGTATGTCCTCCGTCCAAAGACCTGAAGCATTAAAATCCCATCCCAAAAGCTCCTCAAACCCTTTCCCAGGTTGGGCGCCTACCCAGCTGTTGCATTGCAAAGTACATGTGCTTGCATTCTATCGATCGATCGATCTATGTGTGTGTGTGTGTATATATGTATGTATATATCAGTGTTCCCTCTAATTTTTTATGTCCATGTGAGGAATAAATGTTATGTGCATCAATATGGAGGTGATGTGTGGGGCCAAGGGGTTTGGAGTGTGGGAGGGGGCTCAGGGCTGGGGCAGAGGGTTGTGTGCAGGGGGGTGAGGGCTCTGGCTGGGGGTGCAGGCTCTGGGGTGGGGCCGGGGATGAGTGGATTGGGGTGTGGGAGGGGGCTCAGGGCTAGGGCAGAGGGTTGGGGTGTGGAGGATGAGGGCTCTGGCTGGAGGTGTGGGCTCTGGGGTGGGGCCAGGGAAGAGGGTTTGGGGTGAAGGCTGCCCCGGGGCTGTGGTGGGAAGAGAACTCCCCCCAGTCCTCTCTCGCCGCAGCAGCTTGGGGCCGGGTGAGAGGCACTGCTCCCCGGCTGCAGCAGCTCCGGCGTGGCTGGGCTGGGCCCGGCCAGGGGAGGGGCTTCTCTCCCCGGCAGCTTGGGCTGAGCTGGGCTGGGCTGGGGGATGGGCTCCTCTCCCTGTCTGCGTGGCCCTTGATAGCCTGCTGTGTGGCCATGCAGCACAGCTTACAGGGAACTTAGAGGTTTAGTTTTTTATATATATATAAAAGGGAGCCTGCCTTAGCCCTGCTGCGCCACTGACCGGACTTTTAACAGCCCAGTCAGTGGTGCTGACCGGAGGCGCCAGGGTCCCTTTTTGACTGGGCGTTCTGGTTGAAAACCGGACACCTGGTAACCCTAAGAGGGGCCCTCAGCTGAAATAGCAAGGCATGGCATATTGCAGGTCAGACTTGCTTTGTATGGGCAGCATTGCATAGGACTGGAATAACTGCACCGCTTGTAGGCCAGAATTGAGGTAACACGACCAGTCTGTGTGTAGGGAAGCTTTGCATAGCACCTGCCCTACGCTACGGCCCATCTGAAGAGGTTGCAAGCTGCTCTGTGTTGAGGGCAGGCTGTGTTCAGACATACGAAACCCTGATCCAGGGGTCCTGGCTACCGATCTTACCGTGTTGAGGCGGGTGGAATACCAAGGAGTTTAATTCCCACCGGATGCCACAGCCAGCTTCTTTTCAGAGCTGCAGCACTATTGATGCAGTAAAAAAAAAAAAACTCTCCCATTTCTTATGCAGAACTTCCTTTCCTGCCCAGCTCTCAGCGTTGGCAGTGAAGTGTCATTAGCAGATACCCCTTGGTTACCTGTGGTTTTCTCGCTTCACTCTGCTCACTCCTCAGGCGCTTGCTTCAAGATCTCTTCTGAGATCAGCATGAATCTGAGGGAGGAGGCAGGGATAGCTCAGTGGTTTGAGCATTGGCCTGCTAAACCCAGGGTTGGGAGTTCAATCCTTGAGGAAGCCACTTAGGGAACTGGGGAAAAAATCAGTACTTGGTCCTGCTAGTGAAGGCAGGGGGTTGGACTCGATGACCTTTCAAGGCCCCTTCCAGTTCTAGGAGATGGGATATCTCCATTAATTAATTTATTTAATTTATTTTAATTTAATCTAAACCCCAACTTTCCTCTGGCGAACAGCCCTGCTATGGGAATGCCATGCTCTGAGCTTGGATTCATTACCTACCTTCCAATATCTTAACGCCATGGTAGCCAAGCTGAATGTCTGTGAAACTTTCCTGTTTTTTTTTTTCCTGCTCTGCTTTCATTTGTAAGGGGATTCCTGGTCCTGCTTGGAGGCTAGGGGGCACTGTAGGGAAGTGTGCAATCTGAGTCAGTCTGTAAAGAGCCAGCCTAGAGCAAGGTGGGGTGAGTTGTGCCTTGCTGCCTTAAGGAGCAACCTGCTTTGTCTTTCTCTGGTTTTGGTTCTGGTGTGTTAGGGTTCTGGATTCTAAGAAATAAAGTAGTGTTATGTTGCAACCATCCCGAAAGATAGAAACATACTTTAACTTATCTGTATGTATGGAATGAACATAATATAAATGTTGGTCAGGATGGTAGCTGTCTCACACGCATCAGGCATTGATCTGGTGATCTCCGGAACTAAAAGCATGAGTCATTCTACAGTTTGTGCTGAATAGTCAGGTTGTATTGCTGGGGGCGGTAAAAGACTCACATCCCTCAGTGAAATGGGCCCAGAGAGGGGTGAATGACATACACTTGCCAATGGGTTAACCGTGCACAAGTAGGGAGTGTATGTACCGAGCGTAAAGGGGGCACACAAGCATGTCAGGTGTGCAGCACCATTGAACGCCGTGGGCGGGGAAGGCTTGATTCAGACCTGAAGCTGGAGCCATCTCCAGTTGTGACCCTGGGGTAGAGTGTCTATTTTGTATGTTCCCCTTGACTGTACTTTGCCTGCAGCACTCACTGGATGGCAGTGGAGAGAAGCCTTGAATCCAAGTGAAGAATTGGATTCACTCAGAATATGCTCTAAGCATTCACTTGGGATTTCTCTGTGATTCTGTCCAATTTTCATCCTCCTGCCATACTGACCATCCAGGTATGTCGAGGAGACTCCCGTTTGCAAACAAAAAACTCCCGATTTAATAAGGTGATCTCCTGCAACTACATTACCTAGAATCTTATGTGTCAGCCACACGTGAGTGTCAGCCTTTCCCTCTCTCTCTGAGTCAGTGAGAGAGACTGTATGCA
Organism: Emys orbicularis; assembly: GCF_028017835.1. Classification (NCBI taxonomy): domain Eukaryota; kingdom Metazoa; phylum Chordata; order Testudines; family Emydidae; genus Emys; species Emys orbicularis. Next base: position 19,003,411 of record NC_088700.1, on the reverse strand, counting down.
TGTGTAGCTGATGCACAGGATTCTGGGTAATGTAGTTGACCTCAGAGCTGGATTAACCCATTACCTGGGCCCTAGCTGATGACATGGGTCAATGGGGAACATTCACAGCCTTCTCCGGCCAGAAGGGACCATTATGATCATCTAGTCTGACCACCGGCATAAGATGTAACCCATTGACTCCTGCATCAAGCCCATAGCTTGTGATTGAGCTAGATTATATGTATTTATTTTAGACAGGCGCCCAATCTTAATGCAGACTTCAAGTGACGAAGAATCCACCACCTCCCTAGTAAGTGGTTCCAATGGTCAACTTTAGGAAATACTAAAATTAGTGCTTGATTTTGCAACTTAATGTTCTTTTAATGAGTGCCTTTCCATGGAAATAATTGGAAGAGGGGTTTCTAGACAAGAAGGTGTAAGATATCATCAGAATACCATGTGTGTTTATGATAATCTAAATACATATGTTTAATGCAGACAGATGATACATGCAACACTCCCATGGAAAAATAAGCAGATTGAATTAGTCTGGCAAGGCCTGTGTGCTACCATGCAGAATCCTGTTATCTTTCATTCTAGAAATATTTACAAAAGCTCTCCCGCGCTCTCAAGGCAGTGCATGTTGCCAGCAATAAACCTGAACTCCCATCACTAATGGGTCCAAACTAAAACACCAGCTATTTTTATGTGCTGCAGACCCAGCTGTGGCCAAAAATAACAGGCTGATTGAGGCAATGAGTTGGCCGGGTCCTTGGCGGCCCAGGACTTTAGTGTGATAAAGAGGTCTTTGCTGGGATGTAAAGTGATGTGGGTCTGATGTTCTCCTCCACGCCATGTCCCCTGTGGGCAAGCTCTGAAATGATCAGATCTCATAATTGATACCCTGGGAAGCAAGTGGCAGATTTTAGGTGCACAAATGTCTAACATGACACAGCCATGGTGCTAAGGAGACATATCAGGTGAGGTAATGTTGTTCCATCTCAAATCAAAACAGGCAGAGCTGGTTTCTTTTTACAGATATTCACTGGGTATTGTTTAAAAAAAAAAAAAAAAAGAAGTCCCCCTTTTACAAGCCTTGTATTCATAGCAGGGCTGCTATGTCACTCCTAACGCACGTGGGCTTTTGGCCTGTGTGAGAGATGCTGGTTTTAATTCCAATATCAGCAGTGGCAGGTGATTAAAACTCCCCCTCTGCCCAGCCCTGCTATGTCATCTGCTCCATACGGGGTTGTTCATTTCCCTGCAGACTTGGTTTGATTTGAGCCAGGCTCAGGAAAGGGAAGCACAAAACCCCCTTTGTAGAGCAGAGGGATGGGAGGCAAAGGAAATCCACTCAACATTTGTAATGCCCAGAGGTCCCAGTCAGGATTGGGGCCCCGTTGTGCATGGTGCTGTACATACACCCCAGATGTTACAACCCCTGCACTGAAGAGCTTATGATCCAATTTAAGCCAAAGACTCAAACTCCAGCAAATTGACGGGGGAGGGTCAAGGAGGCAAGGGGAACAGAAATAACAATAAGAGCAGGGTGGGGATGGGAAATGCGGGTAATGATAGTAGATATGTGGTTGTCTCAGCAATCAATCATTGCATTTTGATTATACTTAATCACTGCAAGGGAGGGGGTGGGTTTACATACCTCTTCTCTAACACTTTGCCCACTTATTGTTTATCTTCATATTGTTGGTTTTGTTTTTGCCTGTCTATCAGACTTCTGTTAACTGGCCTATTTCCTTGTATTACCACTCCCCCCAAAACGACCCTTTTCCTCTTTCCTCTCCTCCCCTCCCAGCTGTGTACTGCTGTGATAAGACACCTGATCCCCACTCCCCCTTCGCTGTCTTCTTCTGCCAGCCTCCTGGAGAGACTTTTTACCACAAAGCTACCCAAGGGGGGAATAAATAACTGGCTTTCCAGCCCCTCTTGCTGACCGCACATCTGTGGACAGGGAGTGAGCCGAGGCCAGACTGGGACGCTCCTGGGACTTCCATGCCCGGGTCTGCATGGGGAAGAGCAAAGGGTGCAAGCTGAATAGTGGGGAGGGCAGGGTGGGTGCTGGCCTCTGCTGGAACGCTGCCTACCCACTCCCCTTACCCAGGGTGGAGCTCAGCCCCTGCTTTCTATCCAGATGTGGAGCCAAGGACAGGGGAAAGGAAAAACATGATCATAAACTAGCCTCCAATAAACCATCCCCTGTAAAACACAAAGGGTTTGCTCCTGGGGACCTAGCGGTGTTACTTCTGGGCAGGCGGAAAGGTAAAGCCCACTTCTTAAGGAAAGGATTTAGAATTCAGTCAGTACTTGGGGCACACACCAGCACCAGGCTGGCTTGCCCTTGAGGGAGATTCACAAGGCAGGGAAATATGGAGGAGAATCCATAATCTCGCACCAAATTCAGTCCCCTGACCCTGGCTGCGTCGTGCTGGGGGATTATCGGGCTTGTGGCTGCCTGCAGTGTCACGGAGTTCCCGGGCGATGCTCTGGAACTGCTGCCCAGGGCTGGCTCCAGGCACCAGCCCAGCAAGCAGGTGCTTGGGGCGGCCAAGGGGAAGGGGCGGCACGTCGGGCTCTTCGGCGGCAATTCAGCGGCGGGTCCCTCGGTCCCTCTCGGAGGGAAGGACTTGCCGCCGAAGAAGAAAGAGGCGTGGTGGAGCTGCCGCCGATCGCGATCGCGGCTTTTTTTTTTTTTTTTTTTTTCCCCCACTGCCTGGGGCGGCAAAAACCCTGGAGCCGGCCCTGCTGCTCCCTACAAAGCCAGTCAGGACTCTGGTGAAGTCTCCTCTCTGTGAGCAGACTGTCTTCAGGGCAAGAAGCTCTCACAGCTTCATCTTCCTGGGTCTGACCTTGGAGCATTCAGCATCCTCTGCCCCTCCGTGCACTTCCCACACAGTATTCAGAGGAAACATTAAGAACAGTCCCACTTCGTCACACCATGCTCCGGTCACAAACCTACAGCTTGTTGCAGTTTTCCTGGTACACTCTCACCACATCTCATTCACACATGTGTGCAAGAGATTTCTGTCACTTTGGGCTGCAGCTCCCCGTGGCGATGAAATGAGGAGTGGTTGGAATCGGATTCATGGTACAGGTACTTCAAGGATAAGTGTTTGTATCACATCTGGGGGTCCTGTTGACTAGGGCTCCTAGACACCATACACAGTGCATTAGAAATGATTATGGAAACTCTTTGCGAGTTAAGCTTTCCTTACTCCGTCTTCCAGACACCCTGGGCCATTGTCGGAGAAGCTGTCCTTTTGCTCGTAGGTGTCGTATAATGCAGGCATGGTGTTAACCACTGAAGTGATGTGGTCGGTTGATGCTAATAAAGTTATCAAGAGCTAATGCCAACATTTGCAAACCTGCTCGCCTAACGTTCGGCGCCTAAATCCATATTTGGGCCCTTAATAAATGGGTCCACCTTCAGACGTTCTCCAGAAGCTGTGGACACGCGGTTTCACAAGAGCTCAGCACCCCTGAAAATCAGTCCATTTATGTATCTACCTAAATATGGACTTCAGGTGGTTCAGACAGATATCTTGGAAATTTTGGCCTAGAAATTATCCCAGTGATCTGTCCGTGCATCCTCCAAATGACCGCCCGCAGCGAAGATCTAGATGCATAGTTTTGATCATGCAAAGAGGCTGCTTTTGAAAGTTGGCACAAAGTGTTATGTAGCAAGTATTGAATTACTTGGGTTTGTTGTAGCCTGTTGATCTTTGAATCAAATTTTCAGCCATAAGGGAGGGCTTCCTCTTGGGTTGTCTTCTATGAAACCTTATTCTAATTGTTCTTGAAACTGCTAGGTCTGTCTTATGCTTTTTACACAGTGTGTAACCACATGGGCACTATGGGATTCAAATAACCTTGTTTAGTAAATACATATAACATGCAAGGCCTAGCTACATATATATACACTGTTGCTGTGGTGGCTTCTGAAATATAGCAGATATCAAGGACCACTAGAGGAATCACAAACTATTTAAAGGGACACTACCCAATTCCGTTACACTACAAGTTCCAAAGCATGAGATGAAAAATAACTCCCAAGTAATAAAGAATGTGGTATAACCTGCACAGATGTACTTTCATGCATTCTTTTTAAGGCCCTGATCTTGCCAAATGCTAAGCAGAGCTGGGTGAATAATGATTTTTGGTTCACTGGCAATTTTGAAAAATGGAAGAAAAAATTAATTATGGGTGGAAAAAAATTCTTCAAACTTTTCAGTGAGTTGGAAAAGTTGAACAAAAATTCATTTTGACGTGCATGAAACGTTGAGATTTTGACCATTTGTAACCATTTGATTGGTTTTAATAAACTAAAACGATCTTGAAACATTTGTTTCAAACTGAAAAATCAAAACATTTAAAAAGTGTTGAAATGAAACATTTAGATTTGTTGTAGGATTTCCCCCCCCCGCCCCCAACCAAAGCAATTTGGTGAAACCGGCGTGAATTCCCAAGACATTTAGGCGTTGCCGAATCTGCACGGTTAGCCAAAAACCGTTTACTATGAAAAATGTCGCCATTCGCTAGTGCTGAGCGCCGTCCATTTCGTTTGGCTCCCGCAAGCCTTGAAGGTGGTTAGCAGCTCTGAATGAACAGTCATTCCAAACCTCCTCGGGTTAAACCCTTCCGATGCTGGCACTGGGTTTTTCTTAACCCAGCCCGTAGCCCACTTATAGATGGATTTGCGTCAAATAGCCCTCGGCTCTGTCTGTTTCCATTCTCCCTGACTAGCTCTGGGCAAGGTATTGGTTTCCAATGTCAGATCTTGTTTGATTCATTACAGGGTATGCGGGGACGGCCTGGCATTTGGATTTTTCATCATTGAGAAATTCTGGCGCTGAGGAATCGTTCTGGGAGGAGGCGGTTCAAACACAGGACCTGTGTTGAAAAGAAAATGTAAACCAAGCAGAGTGAAATATGATATGAAAGCAAACGTCATCCCCTCTAATGAAGACCATTCAACCTGAGGCTAATTGTCATCTCTTTGCAAGGCTTCTTTTTAATAACCCTGGGTGGCAAGCACTAATTCTCACCACTCCATCACTTTCAGCCCTGCAAGCCAGTAGTTGTTGCTGGCTCCTAAAACTACTTTGCTTCTCCAGCAACAGCAGTGGGAATAACAGCGCCTACAGCAGCTGTGGAAGCTGGTACTGTGATCGGCCTATAATTAGAGCTAGATTCTCTGTCACATCTGTCTGTTCTGCCTGCTGCTGTCCTAGGAGCAGGGCAGGATGTTGAAATTTACAGCAATCCTGCTGTCACCGCCCATAAGACCAGATCAAAGCTGGGTTTGTCTCCTGGCTGGAGGCAAAGCACAAGAGCAGAGGAGAGTCCCTAATCTTGTTGTCTCTGCATCCTCCGCAGTCAAAATCTAACTAGCAACCCTTGGGATGAGGCAGCCAGTTTAACAGATGGAGTTCCTCTCTCAAAATTCTAGTTTTTGAGAGGCTTGCTAAGGGTACGTCTATACTTACTTCCTGGTCCGGATGTAAGCGATCGATCTTCTGGGATCGATTTATCGCGTCTTGTCTAGACGCGATACATCAATCCCGGATTGATCCCGGAAGTGCTCGCCGTCGACGCCGGTACTCCAGCTCGGCGAGAGGAGTACGCGGCATCGACGGGGGAGCCTGCCTGCCGCGTCTGGACCCGCGGTAAGTTCGGACTAAGGTACTTCGAATTCAGCTACGTTATTAACGTAGCTGAATTTGCGTACCTTAGTCCGAAGTGGGGGGTTAGTGTGGACCAGGCCTCAGATAGCAAATAGATCAACCCTCCTCCCCCCAAGGCCCAGAGAGAGAACATTATTCAAATCCACTTCTGTTTAAGACCTGTCAACCTTGACGATGTCTCTCTAGCCCACAATGCTGGTAATTAGTGCAGCACTAATGATTTGAGCTGAACTTTGCCTGGCTGTGACATGCCCACCGGCAGCGTAATTTTTGAAAGGTTAAAGGCCGCTTTTGGTCACCTGCGCCAGGGGCGAGGGTACCCTGCTAAGATGGTGAGTTGGCCCTTTAGAGCTAGATGTGTAAATATAAGCAAGGTAAAGGTGAAATTTTAGCAGAGTGCAATGATGGAAGGAAGCCGATAGCCCTCCCTGGCAGCTATTCAGCCTGGTTGTTTCACCCAATGTATCACAGTGGTGTGTTAGATCTGCAGCAGTGACTGCTTAGTTAAGATTGCAAAATAATTTCCAGGTACTTTTGGGGTAATTCTCCGGCCTGTGTTATCCAGGAGGTCTGACTGGATCATCACAATGGTCCCTTCTGGCCTTGGAGGCTATGAACCTGGGATAAGGCAGAATTGTATTTATTTTATTTTTTTTACACCCTCACGTTCATCTCTCCCTCCTCCCCCAACCTCTCCACAAATGCTCCCTTCCCACCTGAGTTCTTATTGGTGTGCTCTTGCTAGAGGAGAATGTTTCAGGAGCGGTTCGAGGAAGATTGGGCAAGATGTGCAAGAGAAGTGAGACTTCAAAAACGGACACTTTAACATTCTGGGGTTTCAAGTTGCTGCGAATAATCATCTGAGAGAAAACTTTGGGCTAGGAGCTTCATATTTGTTTGTCATCAAAACATTTTTTAAAGTGTAGCTACTCCTGCATGCTTTAGTAAGTTGCTGGATCATTTCCAAGTTACTCACTATGGGCAATTGCTTCTGCAAGGTCTGTGTTACACCATGCCTCTGGCGGAGTCGTCAAACACCAAGGATTGAATTGGGACTTCAATATTTTAATGTGCCAACCTCTACTTCTTGAGCTAAAAGACCCAGAAGTCTGTTAGCCGAGGTTGTAGCAACCTCTGTGTGTTGCCCAGCCGCCACTAGAGGGGGATAGAGCACTGAGCGTTATGTGCTCTGAGTGGGTGTGGCAGAGATACCGTTTGGGTCAGGTCCGGTACAGCTTGACAGGAACCAAGGTTCAGTGCTGTGGAGCTGCCTAGCCCCGGGCCTGGAGAGCTTTCCTTTCCCATGAGACCCTGCAGAGGAGGGAAGCAGCGGCAGATGCTGTCTGGGGAGCACAGCCAGCCTGCCAGTGCTTCTGCTTGGGTCTCTCAGGGGTGAAGGTGAATGGGATGTTAAGAACTTTCACGCATGTGCTATTCTGCTGTGAGCTGACCAGCCCTATTGAACTGCACCTGGTCCTGATGTCCGTGGGGAATTGAAGACGCTCACCACCTTGTAGGATTGGGCCCTCTCTGTTTACTGCAATTCCCTGCTCTCCACCTCCATTTCTCCTCTACGAACGTTGCCTCCGTTATATAGTTACTGTGTATCTGCATCTTCTTACAAAGCCCCATATAAACTGCACCATAAGATACTTATTGCATATGTACGGTTTCTGGTCAGGGAATTCATAATGAACTTGAATGGGGAGCAGGCAAGGCTTAGGGTCAGAGTTAAGGTTGTTTGTGGAGTTCTAACTGTTACATTTCTGTAATGGGTAATACACACTCAGAGGTCAGGTTTGTCACAAGGGAAGGCTGTGAACTATTTAATATATGAGCCCTCAGCTCAGTCTGAGGTGTTGTCTACATGGGGAAGTTTCACTGGGTTTAACTGAAATAAATTTTTAAAGCAATTTAGTTAACCCTTTTCAACCCCATGTGTGGAAACTCTGACTCTGGCTTATTTCAGGTTATCTTTAACCTGTTCATAATCGACCCCAAATAAGCCACTTTTAAAGGGAAATGAGTGTCCCTGTAGGTTTGCATTGGTTTAAAGTCATACGTTCGGTATTGCTAACCCCAAGTATGCAAAAATCGCAAGTCAGGCCCCCCCAAAATCACAAGATTGCTGTAAAAATTATGAGATTGTAAAAATAAAATGGTTGGGGTCTCCTCATTTGTTTCTGGCTTTTGATACTTTAGGGGTCACATTTACAAGTTTACTTTCACAACCATAAAGGCTAGAAACTTTGTTCTGGTAATGAAAGCTGAGCTTCTGGAGTATTCACATGGCTCTAGGAGCTGAGGTTTTAGGAAAGCTACCAACTGTTGCAAGACTTGTGATTTAAAATCATGAGGGCTGGCGACGCTGCCCCGGGAATGAAACTAGTGCAACTTTCATGAGTGAAGAAATCTGCTCAGGCTTCTGGAAAAGGCTACGACACGCTGGACTTTCTCAGCAGCTTAACGCTGGCATCAGCACAGGTCTCCCTGTACAAACATGGCCTCCCCGTTCAGGTGTAGTTACTCCAGATGCCTCTCCTTGCCGTCCCTCAAGGCAGTCGGTAATGGAGAGCAGAAAGCGCTTGGCCCTTTGTAGACAAGCATTGCTTTATTTTTACATTTACCAGCTCTGTTTCTTTCTTTAAAAAGAGAAGCTAGTATAAACCATCTGGCTTCATGCTCGCAGGGCAGCTGGGATGTTTTAACTGCCTGGCCATGCCCTTTGGGAGACTAGGTTGGCATAGTATGATGTATTCAGTGCTAGGGCCTTACATAGCTTTAACGCCGTGAAGAGTACTTCCACATGCTGTGGTGTTAGAATCATAAAACATAGGACTAGAAGGGACCTCGAGAGGTCATTTAGCCCAGCCCCCTGCACTCATGGCAGGACTAAGACAGGATGCTGGGCTAGATGGACCTTTGGTCTGACCCAGTGTGGCCGTTCTGATGAGGCTCGAAATAGTAGGGTTTGCAGCAAACTTGGGGTGCTGTGGTGGGAAGTCTGGGCAGGGGATTCTGTGCTGTGAGTGAGACTGGGGTGCACTGGCAGACCTGTGAGATGAGGGAGGAGAGCACCGGGTGGAATAGCAGGTGGGTACTACAGGTGAGGGCTGTGGTGTACTGGCATAGCTGCCTAGGGTTCCGGGAGTGGACTAAGGTGCCAGGGAGGTGGGATGTGTTCTGACAGGAACCTGGTACTGAAGTTGCTCTCTTTACCTGACTTTGGGCTTGTGACTTTTGTGTCTGCTCTGTATTTTCGGGGTGACGATATGACCAGGGAGGCTCCTCTCATGAGTCGGGTGGCCGAGTTGGAGAGTTTTCAGGGAACGTCCAACAAGCTGCGCTGTCGGGAAGCGCCTTTGAGGCAGGGTATTGGGGTCTGGCTGGAGTCAGCTGAAGATCAAAGGCAGATAGATGCTGCTCATCAGGGCTGTGTGTGACAAACAGGCGTAGCGTGAGCAAAGCGCAGTGAATAGGCCATGAGGATTCCTGATCAATCACAGAGGACTGGCAGGGTGAAGGGCCAGGCTTCAGACCTTCGATCCAGGGGGGCAGGGAGAGCATTGATATAGCCTTCCATATTCTGTGCCCTGGGGAAACCCAATGGTACATTTCCTAGCGTTGGCACCAGGCAGATCTATTAAAGGAGAGACCTCCTGGAAACATAGAGTGATGCTCAATGTAGAGACAATTCTGCTTCTGTTTCATATTTTGCTCTGCCTTCAGTTTTAATTGCTTTACCAACCTTTGCATGGCACGCACAGCTTAGGAGCGTCTGCTGTGTAATGAAGACTCTCCAAGCATGCGCTCTGTGTTTTAAAAAAGTATAGCTAATTTTTATTAAACCACTGAAACTTTCCAATGAGGTCAGAGATCCATATGGCAGCTTCCCCCAGCTTCCAGACAACCCTGTAGGGTAGAAAAATCCTGAGTCATGCTCCAAAACAATGAGATTAAAAAATAATAATTGTTTTTTTCTGATTTACTTTCTGGGTTTTGAGCCTTTAGGGGTTCATATTTCCAAGCTTTTTTCTGTAGCCATGAAGGCTAAAAACTCTTCATTTATTTTAATTAAAGTTGAAATTTTCTTGTAATCACAGGATTCTGGGAGCTGGGGCTTTACGAAAAACACCAAATATTGCAAGAGTTGGCCATGCTGATTTACGTAGCAGCACCTGGTGTTTTGAGGAACTTAGGGCCTATTTCAAAACTCATTAACATCAGTGAAAAGGCTGCCACTGACTTCACTGTTGCCAGGCACAGCAGCCAACCTTATTCTTCAGTTGGAGTCGTCTTTGCTTTTTGTCTCTGATTTAAGAATAAGCAATTTGTCGCAGTGGTGTGGATTATTTCTGATTTCAGGGTCGTCTTTCAGGGTGAAGTTTGGGAACAAAGAGATTTATAAGAAACAAATAACTTGTTCAATCTCTTGTGTTGAGAAATCTTTTGTCTATGAACAACACTTGTTCTGAAATTAGGGTATTAAAAGGCAGGTCTTCAATGAAATGATCCAATTTGTTAGGGTCAAATGAGTTGACTGATTATGTAAAGCTTAACAGAACTGCCTAAACTGGTTATTTATATCTGTTAGTTCCAACATGACACTCCCTCCTTTTAAGAAGGGAGAAATATTGTTACTGGCTAGTTCCATCTGAAGTCTTCGGGCGAGTAGTTTACCTGATATCTCTCTCTCCATTCCTCGTATCTTTATTTGACCCTGTTGAGTGTGAATTTGATTTGGTTGCATAAGCATTCATTGTGTCTATATTTGGAGTTGATTAGAGAAGACAGGAGATGACACCCCCAGTTGTTATCTACTGCCGCACACTGGAATCCATACAGGATATCACCAAGCAATTACAACCCATATTTGATGGGGACCATGTCCTGAAAGAAATCTTTCCTGAACCCCCTCTTCTGGCCTTCAAACCACCCACTCACCAAGCTCATCATCGAAAGAAAGTTCCGAACAGACAGGACACACCAGCTCAAAGTGGCACCAGACCCTGCCATAACAACAGATACAAAACCTGCAGCCATATCTCCACTGGTACGATGATCAATATCCCCCACAACACATCTTTCAAGGTCTGTGGGTGCTACACAGGCCTGTCACAACACGTGGTGCATCAAATGCCCCAACAACAACTAGGTGGTGAAACCAGACAATCACTGCGCTCTCCAATGAACTCTCACAGAAAGATGATAAAAGACAAAAACACTCTATCACTGGTGGGTGAATACTTTTCAGAAAATGATCACTGCATGTCTGACCTCTCAGTCCTCATCCTCAAAGAAAACCTGTACATCACCTTTAAAAGATGAGCCTGAAAGCTTAAATTCATAATTGCACTAGACCCCAAAAATCATGGACTCAGTAGAGACATTGGTTTTATGTCTCATTGCAACAACTATAACCCAGATTTCTAACTCTCCTTTGTCCTGTGACTGCGGAGGTGTTAATTGCCCACTTCATTTTGAATGGTTTCTTGCAACATGTGTTAATTCCTTGTACTTCACAATCTCTTCCATGTTGTATTTAGCTGTGGTGCTCTGATCATAGAATATTAGGGTTGGAAGAGACCTCAGGAGGTCATTTAGTCCAATCCCCTGCTCAAAGCAGGACCAACACCAACTAAATCATCCCAGCCAGGGCTTTGTCAAGCCTGACCTTAAAAACCTCTAAGGAAGGAGATTCCACCACCTCCCTAGGTAACCCATTCCGGTGCTTCACCACCCTCCTAGTGAAATAGTGTTTCCTAATATCCAACCTAGACCGCCCCCACTGCAACTTGAGACCATTGCTCCTTGTTCTGTCATCTGCCACCCCTGAGAACAGCCGAGCTCCATCCTCTTTGGAACCCCCCTTCAGGTAGTTGAAGGCTGCTATCAAATCCCCCCTCATTCTTCTCTTCTGCAGACTAAATAACTCCAGTTCCCTCAGCCTCTCCCAGACCTAAGAGCTCTCTGGAGCTCAAAAGCTTGTCTCTTTCACCATCAGAAGCTGGTCCAATAAAAGATATTACCTCACCCATGGGAGCAGTCTTAGTCAGTGGAAAACACTATGATGAAAAGTTTGTCCCAAAATTACATGGCTGGGATAAGTGAATGATACTTTTCCAAAGTAACTTGAGCAAACTGGTCAGGGTATGTCTACATTGCAATCAGAAGTAACTGCAGCAGTTGTAGATGTACCTGAGCTGGCTTTGATATGGTTCGCTCGAATAACAATAGCAGTGAAGATGCAGCAGCATGGGCTAGCCTCTCAAGCAAGGGTACCCATGGTCCCAAGGAGGTTTGCACAGCCCATCTTGCTGTGGTTTCATTGCTATTGTTGTTTGAGGGAGCGAGATCAAAGCAAGCTCAGGTCTGTCTATACATGTCTACAGTCACACCTCTGATTAAGGGCCTCTATACATTGCAACCAGGAAACTTTTTTCCCCTTCTGTTATCACATTGGGAATTGCATAGATGCCCTTTGTCCTGTCCACACCAGATTAAAAACACAATCAAACACACACCACTTCTTGATGTTTTCTAGGTGACTTCAAATGCTTATCTCAGATCATGCATTGAAGGTACCATCAAAGGTAAATCTTTTAAGGCTGTTTCAACCTTAGTGAAAATCAACTCAGCTTCCAAATAGTGACTATCTGGTCATTATTTCTATTGCAGTAGCATGTAAGGATGCAAAATAGAGATTAAGGACTCATTTTCCTGTACAGCTAAATAACAAAAAGACTGTTCCTCTCCCTGAGACATCGCAAGGAAAGAAAACATAAAGAAACAATTAAAGAGTTTAGATTTTTGTGTATCTGGAAGTTGGGTGGGAGTTCTGGCACTTGAAAAGTGCTCTCCATGAATGAATTGATTATTTGTAAGCCGGGCCGGCTCTAGGCACCAGCAAAGCAAGCAGGTGCTAGGGGCGGCAAATTTGCAGGGGCGCAAGAATCCAGCATGAGAGCTGAGAACCAACAGGGAGCCCTGGGAGCTGTAGTTCCTTGGTTAGCTCCCTGCCTATAGAGCCAGCCCTGGAGCAGGGAAAGAACTACATTTCCCAGCATTCCCTCGGCCGCAATTAACAGGAAAGGGAGGGGGAAGGAGTGTAGAACTGAAGCCTCATGCTGCAGCTTGCTGTGAATGGTAGGGACCAGGGCCGGCTCTGGCTTTTTTGCTGCCCCAGCAAAAAAGGGCCGGGGGGAGGGCGCCGGGAGCCCTGGGAGGAGGGCAGCGAGCCCCGGCGGGGGCTCGGCTCTCCCCTCGGCGGCCAGAGCGCCGGGGGCAGGGCGGCGAGAGGGCGGCGAGCCCCGGCTGGGGCTCGGCTCTCCCCCCGGCGGCCAGAGCGCAGGGCGGCGAGAGGGCGGCGAGCCCCAACTGGGGCTCGGCTCTCCCCCCGGCGGCCAGAGCGCAGGGGGCAGGGCGGCGAGAGGGCGGCGAGCCCCGGCTGGGGCTCGGCTCTCCCCCCGGCGGCCAGAGCGCAGGGGGCAGGGCGGCGAGAGGGCGGCGAGCCCCGGCTGGGGCTCGGCTCTCCCCCCGGCGGCCAGAGCGCAGGGGGCAGGGCGGCGAGAGGGCGGCGAGCCCCGGCTGGGGCTCGGCTCTCCCCCCGGCGGCCAGAGCGCAGGGGGCAGGGCGGCGAGAGGGCGGCGAGCCCCGCCTGGGGCTCGGCTCTCCCCCCGGCGGCCAGAGCACAGGGCGGCGAGAGGGCGGCGAGCCCCGGCTGGGGCTCGGCTCTCCCCCCGGCGGCCAGAGCGCAGGGGGCAGGGCGGCGAGAGGGCGGCGAGCCCCGGCTGGGGCTCGGCTCTCCCCCCGGCGGCCAGAGCGCAGGGGGCAGGGCGGCGAGCCCCGGCTGGGGCTCGGCTCTCCCCCCGGCGGCCAGAGCGCAGGGCGGCGAGAGGGCGGCGAGCCCCGGCTGGCGCTCGGCTCTTCCCCCGGCGGCCAGAGCGCAGGGCGGCGAGAGGGCGGCGAGCCCCGGCTGGGGCTCGGCTCTTCCCCCGGCGGCCAGAGCACAGGGCGGCGAGAGGGCGGCGAGCCCCGGCTGGGGCTCGGCTCTCCCCCCGGCGGCCAGAGCGCAGGGGGCAGGGCGGCGAGAGGGCGGCGAGCCCCGGCTGGGGCTCGGCTCTCCCCCCGGCGGCCAGAGCGCAGGGCGGCGAGAGGGCGGCGAGCCCCGGCTGGGGCTCGGCTCTCCCCCCGGCGGCCAGAGTGCAGGGGGCAGGGCGGCGAGAGGGCGGCGAGAGGGCGGCGAGCCCCGGCTGTGGCCCCGCTCTCCCCGGCGGCCGGAGCGCCGCGCCGTCCCCCTCCAGGTGCCGCCCCAAGCACAGGCTTGGTGGGCTGGTGCCTGGAGCCGGCCCTGGTAGGGACAGAGCCAGCTCTAGGTTTTTTGCCGCCCCCCACCTCAGCCCTGGGCTCCCCCTGCACCCCTGTGTTGCCCCAGCCCTGGGCTCTCCCCCGCCACACCCCCTGCTGCCCCAGCTCTGGCCCCCACCTGCACCCCCCTGCTGCCCCAGCCCTGGACTCTCCCCCGCCACACCCCCTGCTGCCCCAGCTCTGGCCCCCACCTGCACCCCCCTGCTGCCCCAGCCCTGGGCTCTCCCCCCACCCGCACCTCCTGCCACCCCAGCCCTGGGCTCTTCCCCCCCCCCCTGCACCCGCACTCCCTGCCGCCCCAGCCCTGGCCCCCACCCGCATCTTCTGCCGCCCCAGCCCTGGGCTCTCCCCCCACCCGCATCTCCTGCCGCCCCAGCCCTGGGCTCTTCTCCCCCCTCCTGCACCCACACTCCCTGCTGCCCCAGCTCTGGCCCCCACCTGCACCTCCTGCCGCCCCAGCCTGGGCTCTTCTCCCCCCCCCCGCACCCCCTGATGCCCCAGCCCTGGGCTCTCCCCCAAAGAAAGAATTGGGTGGACTAAATGGACAGTGCATCTCTCTATCTGAAGCCTAGCAAGGCAGGTACATGGATCCCACTAGAATTTAAAATGAAAAGTAAGGGAGGGGAGGCTCTACTAGACTGGGCAGCTTTAGATACAGTACCAGGCACGTAGGAGGATTTACACTTCTGAGCCATGGAAGCAGAAATTGACTTTTCTTTTCCAGATTTAGCTAATATACAGAAAGGGAATCTAGCACCTGCCTTCCAGATTTGAACACCCTCAAAATTCAGGAGTGCTCAAGCTCAATTTGGGCAGCTGTTACTTCATTTCTCCCAAATCAAATATACTGATCCACTGTAACTTGCTGTAGGAAAAAGTAGAATAAATTGAGCAAGAAATGCTTCCCAGTGGTTATTAGGACTGGAGTTGCTATTTTCAACAGCCATTGCTTTTTTTTATTATTATTATTTTTAAGTTTTAGTTTTATTTGTTTAAAAGGAAGACAGTGATATTGCATTGGCAAATTCCCCATAGAAACAAAGAATGGAACAAAAGAATAATAAAGGCACCTCAACTTTTCCTCATTTATGTAGGACAGTCTTATAATATGCATCCAGATAGCCTTCAATCACACAAGCTGAAAATTGTTCCACTTTACTGCAGTTCTGTAACCATATGGGAACCAATCCTGTCTGTGTTCTGTGCACATCCAAAATTCCTGCTGAATGACCCGCCCTGGGAGCGAGTTACCAGTGACCCAGGGCTGGGGCAGCAGGAGGGTGCGGGGGGGGGAGGGGAGGGAGCCAAAATTTTTTTTGCTTGGGGCACCAAAAAACCTAGAGCCGGCCCTGTTTGTAAGATGGGCGTTACTAACCAAACCTGGTAGGAAATGGAAAGAATGATCACAAGGAGCTAACTAAGGTTAGAGCTGGTCAGGAATTTTTCATCAAGGCGACTTTTCAGCAGAAAATGCAGATTATGCAAATATATATGTTGCTGGTTTTGTTTTGTTTCTGTTGTGAAAACAAATGAAATATTTCGTTTTGGGTTGGTTCATCCCAAACTTAAATACTTCAGGAACCAAAATGTTTTATTTAGAGTCAGTTCAACATTAAACCACATTGCCCTATAGTGCCTCGTGGAAGTTTTGTTCAGGTGCCTCATGCCCTCATTCTCTGCTATGGGTCTGGCTGGACTTCAACTCCCATGATGCAACATGGTCTCCCTTCTGACCAAGCTGTGTGGTTTGTCATGGGAGATGTAGTCTAGCCAAGTAACCCAGCCTATAATAGGTGAATGGGGGCATGAGGCACTTGAACTACAACTCCCATGAGGCACTGCAACCCCACAGGGAAATACAGTGTAATGTTGAACTGACTTGAAATGAAACGTGTTAGTTCAATTCAACAAACCAAAATGAAACGTTTCACCTTGGGAATGTCAAAATGTTTCAGTTTGATCAAAGATGCTTAAATGCAACATCACCATTTCCAAAACTTTTTGGAATTTCAGTTTGTGAGAAATTTCTATGTTAATTTTTTGTTCCAATTTGGGATGAAAACAAATATTGGAATTTCCCACAGGATGGAATTCTGATGTTTTGACTGCACTCTAATATTAAGTTTCAGAGTAGCAGCCGTGTTAGTCTGTATCCGCAAAAAGAACTGGAGTACTTGTGGCACCTTAGAGACTAACAAATTTATTTGAGCATAAGCTTTTGTGGGCTATGCATCCGATGAAGTGGGCTGTAGCCCATGAAAGCTTATGCTCAAATAAATTTGTTAGTCTCTAAGGTGCCACAATTACTCCTGTTCTTTTTCTAATATTAAGATTATAGCCAGACTATACAAGAGCTAATATCCTCTCTCATCTGCGATAACTGAAATAATCACAAAGTGGGAGCATTTAACACACTAACATAGCTATTCTCCTTTCATTCATTTAGGATGCATCACATACTTTTCTCTTCCAGTCCCTTTTCAGTTTAAATGTTCAAAGGTTTTTACACCCATTTCCTGAATTAGGGTAATATACACCTTCTCTGCCTCTTAAGAAAGGAAAGAAGTTTCTTGCATTTTCCTGGGGGCATTACCACCCAATATTTCACTCATAGAACTTAAAAAATGCAGAAGAGATGAGGTTAGAGGTTGCATCTTGCTCATTTCTTACATCCAAGGGGCTCTTGTCAATATAGGCTCTTTCATGTATAATGTTGCTTCCTAGAGCAGTGGCTCTCAACCTTTCCAGACAACTGTACCCCTTTCAGGAGTCTGATTTGTCTTGCCTACTCCCCAGGTTCACCTCACTTCAAAACTTCTTGCTTACAAAATCAGACATAAGAATACAAAACTGTCACAGCCACACTATTACTGAAAAATTGCTGACTTTCTCGTTTTTACCATATAATTATAAAATAAATCAATCAGGAATATAAATATTGTACTTCCATTTCAGTGTATAGTATATACAGCTGTACAAATAAGTCAGTGTCTGTATGAAATTTTAGTTTGCACTGACTTCGCTTGTGCTTTTCATGTCACCTGTTGTAAAACTAGGCAAATATCTAGATGAGTTGATGTACCCCCTGGAAGACCTCTGAGTACCCGCGGGGGTACATGGACCCTCGGTTGAGAACCGCTGTCCGAGAGTGTCCTCTGCAGGTAAACTATTGGGCATTCAGTCTGTTGCCAGCTGAAGGATTAAATGTAATGTCTAATTTCAGCAATGTCCTTTGAATGTGCTGAAATGATATACAATACCCTAGTGAGAGTGAAGGGAAGAGAGTGGTTATTAAATGGTCATGGCTGAAAGACATAACAAGGATTCAATCATTAAAGCTATCACAGAGCTGATATTGTAGTAACTATGGTAATTCTGCCCAAGTGGTTCCCGACTGATTGAACAATGACAAAGTCATGTAATAAGCTCAGTCCGCCCTCACTGCTGTCTATATAGCCACGGGGAAGCGTGATCTAGTGACTAGGGTACTAGCCTTGGGTTTAAGAGATAGGAGTTCAATTCTCTGCTCTGCTACGGGCTTTGTGTGACCTTGGGCAAGTCACTTTCTCCGTCCTCCAGCTGTAAAATGGGGATAAAAACATAACAAAATGGTGATGGGGGCATGTATGTACCATAGATAGGAAAATGCTTGGGGCAGAGATGGTAGAGTTAGGAATGTCGAGCACGTGACTTGCAAAGGTGCTCTCGAGGAGAATGTTAGAGGTTGGTTCGAGTCCACACAGACCCCCAACAGCGGTGGGACTACTCAAGCACGTGCCTTTAACACTAAGAACCTTGCTGAATCGGGGCCACCAAAAAATAGGCTTGGCTGCAGTGTGAGTATCAGTGCTTCCTCCCCTCAGGAAGCGTGCATGAGAACGTCTGTCAGACGCAGCTGGCGCGTAGCACTGAACACCATGAACTTGTTGGTTCAGTGACAGAAAAGTGACATTGTTGGCATATAATGATGGAAAAGAATATTCGGACCTTTGCAATCACAAATCCCAGGGATCTGCTGCAGTCAAGGGAGTCCCAGATACCAGCCCGCCTTTCCCGAAATCACTCGTCTGCACTGGGGGGGGGGGGAGAATCGATCTAAGATATGCAACTTCGGCTACAAGAATAGCGTAGCTGAAGTTGACGTATCTTAGATCGACTTACCTTGCGTCCTCATGGCGTGGGATCGATGGACGCGGCTCCCCCGTCGACTCCGCTACCACCGCTCGCTCTGGTGGAGTTCCGGAGTCGACGGGGAGCGCGTTCGGGGATCGATTTATCGCGTCTAGACGAGATGCGATAAATCAATCCCCGATAGATCGATTACTACCCGCCGATCTGGCGGGTAGTGAAAACATACCCTTTGACATGAACTCTACTTCTACTCCTCTGTCCTCTAGCCAGGGGATGGTTATAATTAAAACACACATCTGTTCCCCTCCCTGGGTGAGTGAACCAGGTAGAATTTTGCAGAATTTGATACAAAGGGAAAGCTTACTGGAGCTACCAGAAGTACATTCAATGAGATGCTGCAAGGACGTGGGAAGGATGGGGCTCGAGAGGTGGGGCTGCCAGTGCCGATATCTGAAGTGTGTAGCATGACTGCAGGTACTATAGCTTGTACTTTTAGGTGCATGTGTGAGCGCTCCCCCTTTCTAGATCCATGTTTGCAGTCACAAAAACCTGCCGTCAGCCTCACTCTTATGGCGAACTCTTAAGGAACACAAGAATTGCCAAGCCCCATCAGAGTAATGGTCCATCTAGTCCAATGTTCCATCTCCCACATTGACTCATCCCAGATGCTCCCAAGGAAGCTTTAAAACCCCAGAATGGACAATCAAGGCATAACCTGCTGATAGGGAATGTTTCTGCCTCACCCCAGCAATTAGCTGCAGCCCCAAGCTCTTGGACTGAATGGTATCTTATGGCAGTGAATGTAAACTGAGATCAGGAAGGGTGACTTGGGGAAACTGAGTTTATTCAAAGTTTTATACCTGGTACAATCAACACTTGTTGAAGTTTTGATCGCTGTTTTGTTGACCTTAATTTAGGGTCTTTGTCCAGTGTTTGGCCCTGGATGATCCAGACGTGCAGCTCTGAAGAGCTGGAAAGATGTGAGCAGTTGATTCTACTGTGAACAGCTCTTTCATGCTTCGAGGTTTTAAAGGGTTTGTTGAGTGGTTTCGGGGGGTTTTATTTTGTTTTATTTTATTTGCCACATAACCCACATTTATCATCCCTTGAGGATTCTGTAATAGTTGCAGAGACTTGGTGTTTTGTGTAGAACCTGCCTCTCCACACCTGGAATTACTTGATACAGTTTAATGGTCCCATATGACAGATGTGCTCAGTTCATCTCCTAGTAAATGTGCTATGCATAGGTCAAAGGGATTTAGCCCAGGGAAAGCTGCTGCCATGTTTTGTTTCTTTATGTAGAATGCAATTAAAGGTCAAGTTTTCACCTCTTTACATTATTATTTTAAGACACAGTTTGTGTATTCTTAAGGAAAAGTACCTGTATCTATAGAAAGTTAACTATTCTTACAAATATCATTACACACATACACACACAAAAAACTCCTAGCAGTGAATGTATTTTTAATAAATATTTGGTTTACATATTCATTTTTTGTCAAGATTGGGAGAAATCAGAGTAACACATAAAAAATTTATTGTAAAGGGAATCTTAAATCACCTGTGGAGATATCCCTATCTCATAGAACTGGAAGGGACCCCGAAAGGTCATCGAGTTCAGCCCCCTGCGTTCACTAGCAGGATCAAGTACTGATTTTTGCCCCAGATCCCTAAGTGGCCCCCTCAAGGATTGAACTCCCAACCCTGGGCTTAGCAGGCCATTGCTCAAACCACTGAGCTATCCCTTCCCCTAAGACGTATTTTTTTCTCTCGCTCTCGATATATCTATATATAGACAGATAGATATAGATATAATGTGTATGTGTGTTCTGTATATAAAAATATGGATAATTTCACCCATCATTGAACTGCAGTCACCTCTAGCATGAAATGCAGCTGATGTTTAACAGCACACAGCAACCCTACGTGACAGATTAGAAAGTAAACAACAGAATAATTTTGGTGCATATGGCTAGGCCAACTGGTTCCAGAGAATACCTTGGGAACTTGAATGACAATAAGTGGTCTGGGCCTCTTTCACAACACAATAGCACAGCACCCCATTGCTGTGTTGGAGCAGACCTTTAAAAAGGGGTGTTTGGAAGAGCCACAACTACTGGATTCCCAACACCATTTCTTTCAGTATGTGTTACCGGTGTTTCTGAGAAGTCTCCCAGATGAAGTCTGGACTGCTTAGCTTGTGAGATCTGATGGGGTGTGTGTGGGAAGTGGGGGTGGGGTCTGGAAATGGAAGCTGATGACCAGCTCTGTCTTCTGAGAACAGAAAAATTGAAGGGGCTTCCAGTCCGCAGGCATCATGGAGGAGGGGCATCCATGATACTTACACGATAACTGATTTGATGCATTATCTGCTGTGCGTGATTCCAAAGAACGGAAGCGTCCATGTGCTTGGAAGCCACAAAAAAGCTAACTGCTAAGGGTGAGACAGTGTGGTCTACTGGCTAGAATGAAGGACTGGAAGTTGGGTTTCCTGATTTCTATTCCTAGTTCTGTCACCTGTTCATCGTGAACCTGCACAAGCCACTTTGCCCCTCTGTTCCTCAGATTGTCCATCTGTGAAATGGGGATTATGAAGCTTTCCCTGCCTTTATAAAGTGCTTTGAGAATGCTGGGTGACTGGTGCACTCTTTTATTATTATTTTACAACAAAGTGTGATTCTAATGTATCCAAACCATGCAGTGTAATCACAGCATCTGAACCGGCATCGTATGCAATGGCTGGAAGATTATATTGAACTCGCTCCTCCTTTCTGTTTTTTACTGCACTAGAGGTGAAGTTTGAGAGAGGTACCCTCACTCCACTCCCACCTCAGAATGAGCAGCCACCGTAAACATTCCCTCCTGGTTAGCGTGGATGCAAATGGCATTGGGATTTGTGAGTGCGGGGAGCCCTGGATCGTAGCATGAGAAACCGCAAATAGAAAGGTTCTTCTGCAATGAATTCCCGTCGCCTCGGAAACTGAAATACTGCAATGAAACAAAGTAATCCACAGAGAGAAATCTAAGGGATCCTCTCAGGCAGGACCGGAGTCCAGTCCCAACCCAACGGTTCGGACAGAGAGGCCCACAGCTTCCCTCTGAGGATGGCTAGCGTGAGCTCGTTTTGCCAGTGGGGCTACAGTAAAACGAAGAAGTTTTGATGAGTAGCAGACAGCCCGTGTTCCACTGTCAACGTCAATCTTGAGGGGTTTTATTATACTGGTGTTGGCTTCGCTGATGCGGTAGATGTGCCAATAAATGAACACCAGACCTGGATCCAAAAGGGATGTTTGGTGGCCTCGAGATCTGCAACTAATTATGAAACAACCTTGTGAAGCCGCGGCGCCGCCGTGCATAGCTGCTGCGGATTAGCGGGCGTGCTCCATGGATCGGGTTGTGTGATGGGTCGGGGGGAAGGACAGTCGCTCTAATGTCTGCATTAAGGGTCACTGAGAGGAAGAGCTGGCTGATTGCCTACAAACCACATGCAGGGCCAAGATTTCAGTTTGCAGGGGCACCGCATCTGTGTTCAAGGGAAGCAGCCTCCAGCTTCTCTGCAGAAGTGTTTGCTGTGTATAGTATGCTGGCTCCATCCTGGGGAGTTATGGATGGTAGCCTCATGCCCTTAACCTGTAGGGGGTTTCTTTAAGAGGCTGTGTATTATGACCTGCATTGACCTTGAATAATTGAGTCCAGAGGTCTAAAAAGTCTCCAGTTTCTAGAGGCCCTCTAGGTGCTTGTTTTAACATTTCTGGGGAGGAATGAATTTATGTCCTATGTGATTTTGCTGAGCAACATCCCCGGCAGGAAACATCCAGAGATAAATCTTGTATCTGCAACCTTGCAGAAATCACTGGGGCTGCATTTGAACTGTATCTCTGTCAGTGGTACGTATATGGCCCCCATGACCATAGTGTCTGAGGACCTTACAGTCTTTAGTGCGTTTATCTCCACAACAACCCAGGGAGGTAGGGCAGTTATCCCCATTTACAGAGGGGAAACTGAGGCACAGAGATGATGTGATTTTCCCAACGTCACACAGGGACTCTGTGTGGAGCAGGGACTTGAACGTAGGACTCCCAAGTTCTAGACCAGTGTCCTCGCAACTGGACCATCCTTCCTCTTGTGGAGAGCAGCATTTGAATCCTACTCAATTCTGTCTCTTGTACCTAGCTGGTAAGAACTGGGAGGCACGCGGGCACCAGAGTTGGGGGGTGTGGGTGTGGTTTATAACTCAGGATTGCTGAACATTGGCATTAATTGGATGCTGGATCTAGATATGGTTATAATGGGACTAAATGGGAAAAATGAAGTCACCCCCTTCACCCCCTCCTTTCTGGCCAGACTGTACCTGTGCAGATCATGGATGTACAAGGAGTGGAGACAAGGCACCCTCTCGCCTGTTGGCTAGACCCCAACGGCAGCCATTGCATTCAGGGGACTGCAAAGTCTGAACTGGCCCCTCTGCCAGTGATTTGAATGTGAGTAGCACCAGGCTTGCAGTGAGCAAAACCAACCCCCATGCGGAGCTCCAGCGAGTGACTCCTTGCTTTAGAAGTGCAGGTTACGGGGAGGGGCCAAAGCACGGATGACAGCAGAAACAGGCACTTGCCCAACATCTGTTGACCAGCAGCTCCTGTCATTAAATTCCAATTACAGTAAATGTCCTCTCTTCGCGTTTGCCCTGCCTTTCACTCCCCTCCGTTCCACCTCTTCTCAGCTCTTCAGCCAAGAGCACTGCATTCCACCAGCTATGCCGTCCTGATGCTCCTCTCTCCTCAATCTTACCTGCTGCCAAGATCCTTGAGGGGGGGAGAGAGTTACTGCAGCTGTGGCTTTGTAGCCCAGCCTTCAGGGAAGGACTGAGGTATCTCAGTTTCAGATTTAAGATGGGGAAAAGGGGTGAGAATATTTTAAAGCAAACCCAACCGTTGAGATAACTGTGTGCAACAGGGATTGTGTGGAAGGAACAGAATCTCACTCCTTACTCATCACAAAACTTATATTCCCTGCATAGGTGCGACTTTCTAATGTGCTGGGAGGGGACTCCCCTCCCACCCCCCAGGCCCCGCCACCCTTCCCCCCAAGACCCCACCCTGTCTCTTCTTGCCCCGTTCCACCCCTCCCCCAAGCGTGCCCCTCCCCTGCTCCTCCCCCATCCCCTCCCAGTGCCTCCTGCATGCCGTTAAACAGCTGATTCGCGGCGAGGGGGAGGCACTGATTGGCGGGGCCGCCGGAAGGTGGGAGGTGCTGGGGGGAGCAGGAGGCACTGATCAGGGCAGCTGCCAGAGGGTGCTCAGCACCCACCTTTTTTTTTTTCTATGGGTGCTCCAGCCCTGGAGCACCCACGGAGTCGGCACCTATGGTTCCCTCTTTATAGAAGTAAGATTGTGAAATAACCAAAAGCCACCTAAGGAAGCAGCATAAGTAAAACACCAGACTGGGAGAACTGGATGCTATTCTCAGGCCTGGCACTGACTTGCTGTATGATCTTGGGCATCTTGCTTAATCTCTGTGTGCCTCATCTCTAAGAGGGGACGACGCTCTATTCTACATAGATTTTTTTTTTTATCGCACTCAGCGCTATAATATCTGAGCACCTTCCAGTAGCGCATTAAGCAATATGATTACACAGATCTCTCGTGTTTGCGCGCTCATCCTCTCCCAGAGGAGGAAGTGTGTGCAGGGGGGTGTCTCGTTTTGGTAGGGAGTGGGAGTTTTATTTAAATATAAACATAGCTGTTGCTAGGTGTTGATGGAAGGGAAGGCAAGGTCAAAGAAATGAGCCCGAACTTGGGGCAGAAAGTGATGTGGTTTGTGATAGGTCTTAGTTCCTTTGAGTTCATTCCAGTCTCAGACCTCCAGAAGGTTCGGTCTCCCACACAGATGAGCTTTACTCTTATTGTTGAGAGATCCATTGGGCCAGAGAAGTGTAATTGCCAACCACTGTCTTGGTTCCGGAGCATTAGGTGGTCGGTTAGATGTTCTGGGACCAGGCCAGGGAATCCTTTGAAGACAAGGACCAAGACCTTGAACTTGATTCAAAATTCTGTGGGAAGCCAGTGCAGGGAACGGAGAGACCAAAGCGAGAATTGATCCTTTTGGGAACTCCACTGGTGAGGGGTCTAGTGGAGGTGCAGTTTTCCACCACTACTCTTTGGATAGTGCTCACCCACCTTTGTAAAAGGCTTCAAGCTGTGGTTAATGCACTGGACTGGGGCTCAAGATCTGCTTTCAGTTCCCAGCTCTCATGCGGATTCCCTGTGAGACCTTGGGCAAGTGGCTTGGGGTGGATTTTCAGAAGACCAAAGTAAGTGGCTAGACTTTCAAATGAGCTCTGTGCATTTGGGGCTAAGCTCATTAGAACATCTGGCCACAAATATCACAGTGGGAGCTGCTGGGTTCTGAGACCTATTTAGGGGTCTGGGAGCCGAGCTCATGAAAATTTGGCCTTTACTCTTTGTTTTTGTTCCTCATCTGTAAAACAGGGATGATCCTTTATTTCTTCCACCCTTTGTCAGCGTTGTCCAGTTAGATTTCAAGCTCTTTGGGATCAAGGACTGTCTCATATGATATGTGTTTGTACAACTCCTAGCCCAATCAGACCCTGATCTTGGTTGGGGCTTTTCAGATAGCTCTGGTTCAGAAAAGCAAAGCCTGTTAGCACAAAACAAAATAAGTTACCATTTTAATCACATAATGTAGCTCTTCCATAGACATTTTATAATCTGTTATAATTAAAGCAGCATGCTACTGTAATACAAATAATAAAATGTATATGAAAGAATCATAGAAATGCAGGACTGAAAGGGACCTCGATAGGTCATCTAGTCCTGTCCCCTGCACCGAGGCAGGACTAAGTATTATCTATGCCAATTCTGATAGGTGTTTGTCCAACCTGTTCTTAAAAATTCCAGGGATGGAGATTCCACAACCTCCCTCGGTAATTTGTTCTAATGTCTAACCTAAATCTCCCTTGCCATAATTTCTTGTCAGTGAACAAGGAGAACAATTTATTACCCTCCTCTTTCTAACAATTTTGTATGTACTTCTAGACTGTTATTGGATCCCCCCTCAGTCGTCTTTTCTCCAGATTAAACAAACCCCGTTTTTTCTCTGTTTCCCTGCAGGTTTTCTAGACCTTTAATCATTTTTGTTGCCTTTCTCTGGACTTTCTCCAGTCTGCCCACATCTTTCCTGAACTGTAGTGCCCAGAACTGAACTCAATACTCCTGCTGAAGTCTTACTAGTGCTTTGAATAGAGCAGAAGAATTACTTCTCGTGTCTTCCTTACAACACTCCTGCTAATACATCCCAAAATGATGTTCACTTTTTTTGCAACAGTGTTACATTGTTGACTCTTGTTTAATTTGTGATCATCTGTAAACCCCCAGGTCCTTTTCTGCGGTACTCATTCCTAGGCAGTCATTTCCTATTTTGTGTTTGTGCAGTTGATTATTCCTTCTAAGTGTAGTACTTTGTATTTGTCCTTATTGAATTTCATCCTGTGTATTTCAGACCATTTCTTCAGTTTGTCAAGATCATTTTGAATTCTAATCCTGTCCCCCAAAGTGCTTGCAACCCGTCCCAGCTTGGTATCATCAGCTTGGTATTATCCAAATCATCGATGAAGATATTAAATAGAGCCAGACCCAGGACAAACTGACATCACATTATATTATATTACTATTAAAGAGCTACATTACATTATGAAAAGTGTAACTTATTTTGTTTTTTGCTAACAGGCCTTGGT
Source organism: Emys orbicularis (assembly GCF_028017835.1). NCBI lineage: Eukaryota > Metazoa > Chordata > Testudines > Emydidae > Emys > Emys orbicularis. The sequence continues at coordinate 18,977,482 of NC_088700.1, read as the reverse complement.
TTTATGAGCCAGAGCTACCTGGAAATGGCCCCAAAGCAAATGTCATCATTGTCTTACTGCACACAGAAAACGTTGCATTTGATAGAGAGAATTAAACTAATTTGTCATCCTACAAATGCATCTGAGGTGCAGAAATGCAGCATTTAGTTTGACACGGTTGCATTAACAACACTTTTCTGAAGACCCTGAACTGGGTAATTCAAAGAGTTGGTTTTTGCCTGTGGACATGTCTTTTGTTTTCATCTGCGTTGGATGTATAAGAGTTGAGTGAGATGCTCTGTAATGAGTGCTATTAAGGGGTCATTAGAGATGCATAGGATTTGAAATATGGAGTGTTTGAAGACAAATCTTGCATTCTGTCAGCGAGATCTAAGTGAGCCGATTTACCACACCCTTTACTGTTTGTCTCTCCGCCTCCCATCTTTTCCCACAGCTTTTTGAGCAGGTCTGCTCTTAGAATGATAAATTGAGAGGCTGAAGGGGGGAAGAGGGCTATACAAAGGACCCAATCTCCATCATGCCTCTCACATGCTCCTTGTTCTGAGGGGCATTGCTCGTTTTAGTCCCTGAGTTACCTACCTTCCACAAAAATTTGGTGCCCCTCCCATTGTTTAACGGTTGAAAATTATTCTTTGTTTTGGGTGTAAATCATGAAACGGAGGTGACGGAGAGTGATTTACACTAGGAGAAGGAATCCTGCTGCATTTTAAGTTTCCTGTGTGAAGAATTTCATTTCCCTCGCTTTGGGTCTTTCTTAGGGTGACCAGATGTCCCGATTTTATAGGGACAGTCCCAATATTTGGGGCTTTTTCGTATATAGGCTCCTATTACTTCCCACCCCCGTCCCGATTTTTCACACTTGCTGTCTGGTCACCCTAGTCTTTGTGTCACATTGCTTTTGGCGGTGTGTACAGTGCATACCCTACATGCCAGCAGTGTAGACAGAAAGGTGCTTAGGCGAGTAAAGAGACTCCTGAACCCTGTGGGTATGTCCCCTGAAGGGCTCTCTGCGCAAAATAACAGTGACTAAAATGAGCCGACCTGATGGAACACGCAGGCAGCAGAAGAGGAGCCATTTTCTGTAGACGCTGTTGGGAACAGAACCTCCATTATTACACACCCATCCAGGGCGTTGACGCTGCTTGGTTCAGTCTGCAAGGATGGGCCCAAAGCATGCCTTCTACCAGGTTAACACTTAGGCTGAAGTATGGCTGTTTATCTCAGCTGTAACAGAACTTCGCCCCAGAGGCACGAACTGCACCAAAGTGTCTTACAACACCTGTGGCCCGCGAGAGAATTTAACCACTTGTTCAACTTTGTAGGTGGGATTTTCAAAAATGCCAAAGGGCCAGATTTTTAAAGGCATGTAGGTATCCAACTCCCATATCTTTACAAATCTGACCAAAGTGATTTAAGTGCATACGTCTAATTGAATCAATGAACCATGTGGTCCTAAAACATCTAGGCAGTTTTGAAAATCCCACTCTGGGTCTATATTCAGCCAAGTTCTCGGAGCCCTGCTTTATTGTCTCAGACTTTGGAGGCAAATTCTATTCTTACTGAGGCTTAAAAACAGTTGAAACCCAGGAACAGAATCCTTTGCGTAGAGCAGTAGTGTCCAGTGTCTTCAGTGTTGAAGGTGATCATGTTTCAAAAAGATCCAGGGGTCCCATCACAGTCTTGTCAGCTCACATGGTTTTTGGTGTTTTTACTTAAGTCTCCAGCTCCTGGGGTCATGTGAATACATTGGATAATATCTCGACGTTCATTTAAAAAAAAAAAAAAGTAAGTTTCTAGCCCTTGTGGTTACTGAGAAAATCAGGACAACATGAGCCCTAAAGGCCCCAAAAGCAGAAAGCAGACTCAAAGAATGCAGTTTATTATTGGTTAAAGTCTCAGGGGTTTCTAAGCCAATCTCATGACTGGAGTTTTTAGGGTGAGACTAATACTGCAATAGAGACTTTAGGGTAGATGTTCGGAACTCTTTGCCCCATAAGCCCCCTTGCTGAGGGTAATCCAGCAATAAGGAAGGAAAATCAACTCCTCAGATCACTCCTGGCTCACTCCAGAGCGGCTCCTGGGGCTGCAGAAAAGATGACTTGAGGCAGCCAATAGGCAGCACCCCCCTTCCTCCTCCGTGTAGCTAGGGGGCTGATTTAAACACTTCAGTCAAAATGCCGGGACATGGCTCAGGGAGACGCCATTTTCATTTCATAATCAAACACACGCTTTCTTTGCGTGGTGTCCCTCATGGGCTGCAGATGGCAAGAGGCCGGGCCCTGCCGTTGCAGAGCAGTTCACGGATTCAGCAGAGCTGTGCCAAGAGCCATAAATATTATGGGGAGAAGATCTGGAAGTGAGAGCAGAATGGTGCAATTCCTGGAGTGCGGCAGAATTGTTCTTTTATAAATAGGTTACCTAGAAACTGCCTGTGTGCATGCTCTGTACAAATATTCTGTGGGCTGGGGAAGATAAGTGGCTCCATTAAGGTCTGACATCTTGATGTTTATGATGGGGGAACACCTGAGCCATAGGATAACAGGTGTCATTCTCCTCCACTCTGGCTACAGAAAACTGGCCTGCAGTGGGCATGTGCCAGCCTGTGTTTTAAAGGAACTGTGCAGATTTTCTCTCTCCCTCGGTGTGCGACAGAGGTTAATCCATATTGAAATGGCCATGCGAGAGGAAAGGGGTGGATCTTGATTTACACGTTTTCATGTCTCGCATGCTGATTCTCAAATGGGCTTCATTAGGGCCGCTTCTGCCTTTTGAATTGAGAGAGGGCAAAACTCATTTGGGGGGAGCATTTGCCCTGCTGCTTGGTTTACACCCTCCTAAGTCACCTAAGGATCAACCTCAATTTAAGTGAGCCCATAATGGAAAGTGATTTGCATCCTTAACTCTGGGGTGTGTACTGAGGCCTAGTGGTACGATAAAATGTACAGCAAGTGTGTTAATCCGAGATCTTTAGCAGGTTGGATCACATCTCCTTAGACTCCTTATTCAAACTGAAAGTTACCCTATGCAAAGTAGCCGGATCTGTCTGAACAACCTATTGAGAACTTCAGATGTTACAGAATAGTGTTTCCACCCTTTGCCGTATAAGCTGGTAAACTGCTTAACTTGCTCTGAGCAGCAAACTTTTGTGGGTCTTATAATGAGCAGATTATGAGGCTCCCCTGAATAAGCAGTTTTTAGATCCTTATTGATGTGTTCATATTAATATTTTACTGGTGGTTGCCCCCCCCCCCCGAATTAGTGAACATTTTGAACACTGTCATACCATATGTCATAAATGTGCTATGGATCTTCGTCCACAGCTCCAGTCCTAATTACCGTTTCTCACATTCATTAGTATCCCATGGGCTAGAACGATACATATTTTCTTTTGGCCAAGCTTAAATGCTGGTTTTGTGGTGGATTCTCCATCACTGGAAATATTTGGATCAAGACTGGATGTTTTTCTATAAGCTGTGCTCTAGTTCAATCACAGCTATTGCACTTGAAGCAGGAATTAATTCAGGGGAATCCATTTGGCTTTTGAACCTGGGATATGCAGTAGGTCAGACTAGATGCTCACAGTGGTCTTTTCTGGCCTCGGAATCGATGCATCTTTAAGCATAGCACATACACTTCTGTCACTGCAATATTTCCAATCTCTTTCCTAGTCTTCCAGCAGGTTCGTTTTGGGACACTCGTTGCTTGATAGCTTTCCATAAATGGAAGCAGCAGAGCTTCCACTCCTTGTGGTTAATTCTAGAGGTTTTAGGAGATCGGGCTCACCAACAGTAGCTTCAATTGTTGTTGTTTAATTGTTTGTCATTAAATATTTCCCATTTTGTAAAAAGAAAGTGCCAGGGATTATCCTTAGATGCCAAGGTGGTAAAAATACCTGTGCCTTGTCTACACTAACGATCCCACCATTGCTACCACTGGAGAAGATGCACATGTGATTATGCAATGATGGGAAATTTCCCTGAAAAGGCTACTGCAGATAGAGTCTATGGGCTTCCTAACTGCTCTCCTCCCTCCTCCCAGTCCTCGTTGGCTTCATTTCCACTTCCCACCTTCCATCCCCCATCTTCCCTCGGCTGCATTCGAGTCCATCTCTGAATTCAATTTAACGTTACACTCTTCATCTCTGCTTCGATTCTCTGTTGTCTTGTTCCATCCCCCAACTTCTGCTTTTTGTTCCTCAAATCTCAGCCTCCTCATTGTCTTGTCTCTATGTAACTTACCATAATATTTTTGTGGGGGCTGGGGAAGGACAAAAGGGAAGATTTGGTGACAGTGGGTATTTTTCTCAAAAGCACCCAAGTCCCATTTTCAAAAGAGATTTAGGCGCCCAAGTCCCATTGATTACCAATGAGCCTTCAGCTGCTAAGTGCCCAAATCACTTTTGAAAATGGGACTTAAGTGGTTTTGAAAAATGTATCCAGGGAGTGCTTGTTAATACAGGTTTATGGAACGCAATCCTATCCTCCCCAAAAGCTTTTTGAGTTAAGTGCTCTCAGTTTACATTTAGAATTCTTCTGTCCATCTCTATCTCATAGCTTTCTCTGCAATGAGTTTGGTGCTAACACCTACTACGGACATTGTATAAAACCAGATTGCATGGTGCGCTGACCTGCTGTCATTCAGGGTCTTTGATAGCTTCTGGGAGTTTCCAGACCTGCCCCTCTACCAGAGCTCAGCCGTGAGGTCACATTACACACATGTGAAAATACAAAGCAAGGTGAATGGTCAGACTGAGCCTGCAGTGGAAGGATGTTTACCTTGAGGTTGTTCTTCCTTGGTTTGTGTTGCCAACGTGAAACATTCAAAATTGTGAGATTGGTTTCAAGATCATGAGATTTTAATGAACAAATGTGGGGCCATTTGACTTTTGGACCTGTAGTACTCACTTGGGTCCACGTCTCATGCGTTTCTCCGCAACGATGAAGGCTGCAAACTTACTCCTTTGAAATAAAAATTAATATTCTGATTTAGCCACCTGACTCCAGGAGCTGGGGCTTTAAGGAAAGCAGCCAGTATTGTGAGGATCACAAAGAAATTGTGAGAGTTGGCAACACCTGCCCGATTTTGTCTCTGGATATAGAGCCAAGGCAAAGCTACTTCTAGAGTGTTTTGCCCTGAGAACCTGGCTATGGAATAGTATTTGAATAATAGCTCTTTTTTATGTTCAAAATGCTTTAGAGATGTTATTTAATTAATTCTGACTTTGCGAGTATTATCCCTGTTTTACAGGTGGGGAAATTGAGCCACCGAGGTTAAGGGATTTTCTAAAGGCTGCCAGAATGGGGGGTGAGCTGGTATTAGAATTCAGAAGTTCTTGATTCCCAACTTAATGCAGAAACTGTGAAATAATGCATCTGTGTGTGGTAGCTGCTGGTGTTCATTACCAGAAAAGGGAGAAATACACCCAGGGAAAGAGGCTGACATGCAGTGTATTCTGAGTATTGCGAAGGTATTTAGTGATTATAACAATCCTGAAGGAGGATAGCTCAGGCCGCTGGTTTTGTTTTGCGGAGTGTCAGGATCACAACCACAAATGAATGTTTCTTTTCAGAGCAACCCAGAAACCATCCTCCCCTGCGCCTCTCCACTGGAGCCTTGTGCTCAAATGAAACTCACATCTCTGCCAGATGCACGGGATCCTTTTAATAAAGTGACTTTGTTAAAGTGACCTGGAGAGGTTCCAGTGGTGCAAGCAGAATTCATTTCTTACCGGTATGCTGCACACATGGGAGGGACACAAAGGGGGGGGGCACCAGCTAAAGGGGGGGCACGTTACCTCCCCATGTGACCCCTGATGTGACTTCTCCCCGCCCGTGGTCCCCGTGCTCTCCTTGTCCCCTCCCCATCCCACGTTACCTGGGGAAGAGGGAGAGGGCTCCATTCTCCTCCCACTGCACCGGAGGCTTCTGAACTGCAGGGCTCTCCAGAACTGCAGCAGTGAAAGGAGCAGAATGTGGGGCCCCATGCCAGCAGCTCCTCCGGGCGGCCCCACACTGGGCGGCCACACACCAGCAGCTCCTCCGGCGTGGCTGTACCACCCCCAGCCCTGTCCTCTGGTGGGGCTGCTGTACAGACCCCAGACAGGAGACGCAGCTGCATGGAAGGGCTGGGAGCGGGGCTGGGGGCAGTACACAGCTACGCTGGAGGAGCTGCTGGCGGCCCCACGTTCTGCACCTCCTGTGTCTTTCCAGTAGGGAGTACCGGCTATAAATATCTTACTGGTACAGCGTACCGGACCGCCGTACTTGCACCACTGAGGTTCCCTTCTAAAATGAATATAAAGAAAGATGCCAGAATGAGCGTGCTGGAAAGAGTCCTGTGGTTGGTTAGAGCACTATTGGTTTTTCTCCTTTCCTTCCTCTCCTGCGGCTAGTCAAAAGCTGCATGCTTTCAAGGGGGCAATGTGGTCAAGGGTGCGTGTGTAAATCCAGCCGATGTTGGGATGCTGTAACGGCTCTGTATAGGCAGCAGACATTGCCTGGGTCATGGAAGATAAACGGGAGGTGTGCTAATGACAGCACTTAAAAAATAAAGGGAGAAAAATGATGAGCTGGAGTCGACCTCTTGACCCTTAAGCTAAGAGTTAGAGGATATGGCTGCATAAAGTCTGAGATTTTTTTCCATCCATAATCTTTCTCTCATGCGTGTGTATGACACACTCTCTCTTTCTTTCCTTATTGTTTCATGTGGTCCTTCAGTGCTTCATTTCCACGTGTGTTAGACATGTTTGTAATATCTCAGTAGCCATAAAACTTGACTCCTCGTACCTTGAGTTTTTCCAGATAAAGAGAGGTGATAGATCCAATAAAGAGAGAATAAAACTGCTGTCAGGAAGCTGAGACGGGCAGAGCCGGGGCTGGTACCATGGGCCGGTATATATACAGGGGCTCTTTTCTCTGCTGTAAACAAGAAGGTTTATGCAGCATGGCTGATTTCTGAGCTTTCGAGGGGTGTGAAGGCTGTGCTTGGAGCTCCATTGCAGCCTCACAGTTTTCCCCTCCCACGTGCAAGAAGCTCATTGACAGTCGAACGTGGAGCAGTGGAGGAGTTCGTTTAACGCACTGCTGGAAGGCGCTCCGATGCTGCGGTGATGAGTGGTTATAAGAACCTGTCTAGAAGAGACTAGAATTGTTCAGAAATGGCTCGAAGGTGGGAAAACTCCAGGTGTTGCCTATTCGCTGGGATCCGTGGGCGGGTTTGGGGTTTGTTTTGGTTCCTTAAATGAGTAAATAAATGAGTGAGTGAGTGAGGAAGAAACTTCAACAGCTGGTGGATAAGTCTTGATTGCAACCATTAGTAGCTAAGGCGCTCACTGGCCCAAATGCTAAAGTAATCGATGAATGAGTGTACTGGAATATTGCAGAATGCAACGTGTGTTGTGTTTGTGTGGGCTCAGGCTGGTGCATGCCCATGTCAGGTGCTAGGGACACCAGGGGCGCTGGAACAATTTGTATAGTGGGGGTGCTGAGAGCCATTGCACCAAACTGCAAACTCTGGATATAATGGAAACCACTTCAATCCAAGGGGTGCCGCAGCACCCCCTGCACCTCTAGTTCCAGCACCTATGAGGGACACTGAGACTTTTTCACTTCCTGCCTTGCCTATGCCCCACATAGGAAAACATGGCCATAAATCCCATTGTGTGTGCATTACATGCCTCTATAAACCTGTACACACACACAGGCATGCGTACACGCGCGTGCGCACACACACACGTATCTCCCCTTCAGGAAGGCTCCTTTGCAAAGAGATTAATTGGCCTTTGCTTGTGAGATTGATCTTTGTATCTAACTTACCCCCCCCCCCCCCAAAAAATGTTAAGCATCTGGCACACAGGTGCTCCCCTGCCCACCCGGTAAACTTGGTATGAAGCCAGTCATACTACAGAAGCAGATGCCATCTCTTGGCTTGACCCACTGGTAAGACTAGATGCACTGAGACTAGGCCAGGTGTGCCCGCTGTTAGCACGGTGGCTGTGAAAGTGGTGAGGCGGGTGTTGTAAGCAGAGCTCGGCAAATAATTGATTTTTTTTTTAATTTGGTGGCCAAAACAAAAAAATCTGGCGGAGGGGGGAATTGCTTTGTTTTGAAGCAAAACTGAAAATGTTTTTCTCACCATACTGAAAAAATTCATTTCAGAGCAAACAAAACATTTTGTTCAAACCCCCTTTTTGAGCGGTGAGGGTCACTTCATTATGGTTTTTTACCCTTTTTGATTTTTTTTAAACATCTAGCTAAAATTCGAAATGAAACATTGTTTCACAATAATTCAATGTCTTGTTTTGAAAATGTCCAAACGTCTCGCTTTGATATTTTTTTCCTTAATTTCTTTTTTTATTCAGCTGGAACTCTTCACCAAATTCACAAATAGTTTTGGTTTCCCTGAAACTCATTTTTTGGCAAATTTAATCGGGATCAAAAAATGTCACCTAGCTTGAGTTGATCTCATAGAAAGGGAATGACTTGCAACATTTCCAGTTCATTTTGCTCATAAAATGTTCACTCCAACGTTCAATCAAATTAACACCTTGGGGAACAAGGTGAGGGCTGACTCGCCCACCATCAAACTAAAGTTGATTTTAAAACCTACCTCAAACTCGATAGAGAGGAGAGCACCCCAAGTCACCCCCTAGCACTGTACCACAGATGTCAGTGGAGGCGCTTGTCAAACTGCCATTTTGAATGTGGAATCTGTGTGTTCTGGTTAATGTAGTGCTAATGGTTTCAACCTGGTGCTCTGATGTGTGGTCTGATGCTTCAGACAAAGAATAGAAAGGCTGCTGGTCAGCTCATCCCATTGGTCACGGCACATCCTGTTGCTACCAGCATGAGGGGAAGGCAAGAGAAACATAATTTGATGCATCCTTTGCTGCTCTCCTTCCTCTCCTTGGGGTTGGGAATCAAGACATCACTGCTGGATGTAGGTATCAATGAGGCGATTTAGGGTACGTCTAGACTTGTGGTGGCGCGTACAGTACAGGCCGTGCGTGTCAGGTAGCACAGATAGATGTAGCCGGTGAGGCACGGCTGAGGCGAGTAGGGGTCACTACACACCTGAACCCAAGGGCGTAAACTCTACACAGCTCTCTCCTATGTCGACACTGCTATTAGTGTCTACCTACCTCTGCCGCTGGAGCCTTCCCTCACTGCAGTGAAAGGCTCCGGCACTGGCGGGAGGCTCTGGCAAGGGGGAGGCAGTGGGGAAAGGCTCTGGCAGCTCCCCCTTGGGAACCTGGGCCTCAGCCTTTCACTGCTGTATGCAGCTCCACATCGCAGTGAGTGTGGACCAGCCTGCCTTTCGCTGCAGCGTGAAGCTGTGTGCGCCCGACATGCTGCTGCGAGCGTAGACAAGGGCTTAGATCAGGGGTGGCCAAACTGCGGCTCACGAACCGCATGCGGCTCTTTTGCAGTTAAAGTGCGGCTTGTGGAGCCCTCCAGCCCCCCCCCCCCCATTCTCCACCTACTAGACTTGAGGGGAGAAGCTCGGGACCTCTGCCTTGCAGCAGGGTGGTGGGATAGGGGCTTCTGCCTGGCAGGGGCGTGTCGGGGCTTCAGCCCCACAGGTTGCACCTGCCGGGGCTCAGGACTTCAGCAGGCGCAGGGCTGAAGCCCCGAGTCCAGACTATCGAACTTCTGAAGATGGTCGTATGCGGCTCGGAGAGTCCGTACGTTTGGCCACCCCACCTTAGATGGCTACTGTGTGTTTGGGTCTCAAAGTGGCAAAGGCATGAAATGTTGTTTTCCTTTGCTCTTCTGAAATCACCCACCTCCTGCTGCGTGTTTCACAGGAGGGGCTGTGCAAAAACGTTTCTAATTTACCGCAATAAACTGTGATGGTCATTAGGTTCTGCACAAATCACTTGGAAGCCAAGATTCTTATTCCCCCCTCAGTAGGAATACGGTTACAAGGCTTCATGGCGGGCAAACGGCAGAGAGCCTCATAGAATTTCAGGTCAGCCATGCCTAGGAGAGCTGGAGGGTTTTAGACACAGTCAATTTAACCTGGCCAGGATGCAGTCAACAACTTTAGAGGTTTCCTATTTGCAGGGTTAGTGAAAATGGGACAGATCACCACTTTGAGGCACATATTCGCTACCCAGAGTGGGTAGATGGAAGAGTCGGTTGTTTGGAAGGCGTGGGGGGAGATCTTGTGCTGAAGTGTGAATGAGTGATGATTCGCAGTTAGTGGCAGTATTGCCCATCTCATGTGTTCAAAAACCACCAGTCATCTGCCCCCCCATCATAAACATCATGAGGTTTTGTTAAAATATCAGAAATGTTGGGGGGGGGGGATGTTTGAGTTTGAAGCAGTCACATTTTCATCTTTTTCTTCATAGCCATGAACACTAGAAACTCCTTTAAAAGAGAAAAAGCCAAGATTCTCACATAATCCTACAACTCCAGTAGCTGGGGCTTTAAGTCTAAAACCACCCCCATGCCCATCTCTGAAACATTCAAATAGTGCATGATAAAACTGGAAGAGCTGGCAACAGACTCCCAGGTTCTCTGGCCTCTGCCAGTCAGCGGCAGTGTGCTCTTGGGAAATCCCTGAACTCAAACTGCTGCTCTGTGCTTCAGTTTCTCTATCAGTGACGCAGGAATCGCCCCGCTTCCCTTGCAGGGATGATGTTGCAAGGTTTAACAAATTGCAAGGGCTTTGTGATTTTGGGCTTATTCATTTTCCCCCATGAAATGTGCGGTACCGAGTACAAAACGTCGTGATAAATATGCCACTGTTATAGCTCTTACTGCATGGCATGGAGTTAAAAATCAAGTCTTTTCCTCACATTGAATCAAATGCTTATTCTGAAGGACTGACAGTTCTCCCTCCACAGTGTGCCTCTAAAACAATAGAAGACGAGATGCCCTAGTCAATTTTTAACCAATTCCCATTAAAACTTCCCCTAGATTAGCTGTTCTCAGAAGACTCCAACCGTGTGTCTACACTACAATTGGGAGCATGCCTCCCAGCCCAGGTAGACAGACAGTGCTTCATTTGTGCCAGGGCCTGGCGGTTCAGAGCCCCGGCGCCTCTGGGCTTGCTGCATCAGTTATGAATGTAAAAAAATGGCTGGAGCACCGGCACCTCTTTCATTACAAATTAAGCACTGTAGACAGGCATAGGCAGTGGCATGGGCTAGCCACCAAAGTACCCTGGTTCTGTACTTGAGTGGCTAACCTGTGTTGCTGTCCATGCCGCAACATCCACATGGCTATTTTTAGCGCTGTAACTTGTGTGTGTGTCTGTCCCTCCCTCCCTCTCTCCCTCCCTAGGCTGGGAGGCATGTTCCCGGCTGCAGTGCAGACATTCCCTAAAGACCCTTAGCCTATGGCTTCCTCTCAGTGTGCATCTGAATTGTGGGTTGTTTCATATCAGCACACAGCCAGCCCCCATGTGCATGCTCTATGGAATCTATCTTTGCATGCCCGACACACACGCTGTAAATATATTGACTCTGTGCAGATTAGCTCCTTCAAAAGAAGCCTGTAGTTATAATCCTAATGGGCCCGTTTGCCCTCATAGCCAGCACTGATGTGTGTCCCTGATGTTGCCTTGCAGAGGGAGACCTCTCTCCGATGCGGGGGGCCAAGGCCCTTACTCAGCAAGAAATGCTCATCCAGCTTTTTGGCTTAAAGAGGAGTGAGAAAACAAACCAAGTTCATTTTCACAAAACATGGTTGCTTTTCCTTGCTTTAGTCTCCCTGCCTGTATTTGTCTTTCATTTTTATGGTTCTTTCAGGCTTTGCTGAAATGCCCTGAGAGACGAATACTGTCTCACGATTGCAAACAGAACATAACTGGAAGGCAACTTAGATAAATAAATAGGAGAGAATCCTGGCCCATGCTCGCCCGGCGCCTGCGACAAACCTGGCTCTTTCCAACCTGCTCGAAGTTTTTGAAGTTGAACTGAAGTGACTTAACTAAATGGAATAGGTGGTTTAATTCCCCCCCAGTCACCGAGCATCTTTTGTTAAGTGGCTTAATACCAACTTGTAAAGTTATTTATGCAAGGTCACGAACAAAAGTACATTGAGCTGCACCATGGAAGGTAGGATGGGATCTTACTATCTGAGTGTCTCCCAGAGAGGTATCTCAGTCCAATCCCTGTTTTCTTTGGGGGTTGGGACGGAAATACCAATAGATTAAATGACTTGCCCAAGGTCTCACAGTGAGTCTGTGACAGAGCCAGGAATTGAACCCTCTCTCCAGAGTCCCCAGGCTGGTAACTTAACTGCAAGATCTCCTTTTGTTTCCCAGACAATTGGTCTGATCAGTGTGTCGGTTTCCTGCTTTGCTTCTATGACTCTACAAGCTAATACTAGAGCTGGTTGGGAATCAGAACGTCTGTTCCATGAGAAATTCTGACATGTCGAATTTTTTTCATTTTTAATCTGAACAAAAAGCCAAGTTTTCAGAATTTCCTTCAAAACAAAAATTCAAAATATATCTATTTGGGACCATTGTATTGTGTCATTTTGATAAGGTAGACGTTGTGTTTTGTTTCGATCATTCACATTCATTTTGTTTGATTTTTTTATTTTTATTATTAAAATATTTCATACTAGTGTAAAATACTAAATTATATATATATATATATCTAATAGTTTAATATGCTATAAAAATAAATGTATTTTAATAAAAAATTACAAAGTCTAAACAAAATGAATCTAAACAATAAAGTCAAAATAAAACTTTTCACCTTCTCAAAATGATTTGTTTGGACTTTTCCCCCATGAAAAATATAGGCAAATCAAGATTTTCTTGCAAAACATTTCCATTTTGACTAAACTGCTATTTTCCATGGAAAACTTTAATCAAAGTTTCAACCAGCTGTACCTAAAATAGACTCCAGGCAACATCCGAGTAAATTTTCCCTTTCTTAAGTGTATATGATGTGGCCATGGCATGCCATATATTTCCATCAGGAAACATACCTACACTGATCAAAAATTTGTGGGTGTGCGAGCAGCTTTGCAAGCCCAATTGTAAGCTGTGTCTACAGCTGTGCTGCAGTTGTCATGTTTAGTCTGATCGTTTGACACCCCCCGCCCCCCCGCTGTACTTTGTTTAAAAGAATCCTGGGAATGCCGGAAGATTTATATTCACAGCCATTGACCTATATTGTTCTCAACTGTATGTATTAAATAGGTCTAGCAGGCATTTTTGGCCTTGGAGGGCAGAGGTGGGAAGAGAGATCATCTCAGCACTCGAGACAACTCAACACCAGGAAGAAACTCATGGTATTGAGAATGTAAGCAAACGTCCGGTGTCACTTGAAATCAGATTGCTTTTGCTCTGGTTTCAGGGGTTCCTGAGAGATTCGGAGTGTCTTCCTTAAGAAAGCATTTGGGTGTTTTAGTCATTGGATTATCATTATTATTTATGTCCATTACAGTAGGGCCTAGAGGATCGGGGTCCCCCTTGTTCTGGGTGCTGTACACACACATAATAAAAAGTCAGTCCCTGCCCCGAAGAACTTGCAGTCTAGATACATAAGGGGAGAGTTTTGGAAGCCCAGAAGGGGTTTAGCAGCATGGGGTCTGTTGACTTTTAATGGGTTCTGTGTTCCTGAACCTCCCTATTCACTTGATTCCATCTCAGTTTGCCGTCTGCTGGCAGGTTGCCCATCGATGATGTATCCAAGTGCCCCGCATATTTTAAGCCTGAGATTAAGTAGCCACCTGGGCAAGTCTGCACCCAAGCACTAAGCATCAGGCTGTGGGAAGGTTTGTGCTTCGCCAAGTCACATTCTCTTGCTGCTCCTAGGAGGGGAAGGATGGTGTAGCGGCTAGGGGCCTGGGTGGGCTTTCCAGAGACTGGGGTTCAATTCCTGTGCCTAAATTCCCCATCTCGACAATGGGGATGTGGACGTACCCCGAGAAGCAAGGCTTGTTCTGGCTGAGGTCCCTTTCCAGTCTTCACCTCAATAATTCGCAGCTCCCGTCCTGTAATCTCAATGCATCCAAAATGGCTACAGCCTGTGATAATTTCAGGCTCCAGATGCCTTAGAGATGAATTGTGTGAAACTGTGTAAAGTCTCCCTCCGTTTCAATTCGCTGCGGCTTCCTTACTTCCCTGCCATCCTCATGTAGGGGCACGTGCCTAGTGCTGCCTTGCATGTTTTATGTCTTAGGGAAAGAGCTGTCCCAAGAAGGGTTTATCTCGCCGTGCTTTTGGATATGATGTGGTGATTAACAGATTCCTGAAGATTTTGGAGCATTAAATACAGTATAGTTGTATTTTAACAGCCCTTTTCTTTCCCGCAGCGAGGGAAGCTAGCTGGTGGCTCTAAATTCTTTCAGTTCTCCCGGGCCGGTGGTGCTGTGCATTCATTTCCATAGAGGTGGTCTGAGCTCAGCTCGGGTCACAATGAAACGGGCTGTGGAGTGGCGAATTGTTGAGATGCCCAAAGCAGTCGTGACAGTATCGCTGTAGAATTATGTATAAGCTGATGTTCACATATGAAAATAACTCTCTTCTGGGGTGAAGGAGAACTCCATATATTATTTTTGGGGGGAGGGATAGTTTAGTGGTTTGAGCATTGGCCTGCTAAAGCCAGGGTTGTGAGTTCAATCCTTGAAGGGGCCATTTAGGGACCTGGGGCAAAAATCTGTCTGGGGATTGGTCCTGCTTTGAGCAGGGGGTTGGACTAGATGACCTCCTGAGGTCCCTTCCAACCCTGATATTCTATGATTCTAACTGCTATTGTTACAATTAACACTTGAGGGCTAGGTCCCTTGAGCTGAGCAAAACTCAGGCTTTCTGTTCCATGTGGGATGGTCAACATTTCAAAATTTATTTTCATTCCAAATCCGAATGAAAACACAATTTCCCATGAAATAAAATTTTATTGTTTCAGGCTAATTGAAACATTTTGGTCCTATTTTGACTTTTTAAATTATAATCTTATATTTATAATTTGTAATATAGTATCAAATAAATTTCAAAACAAAAAGTCACCTTAAAAGGAAAACTCGAACTGTTCCACCCCAATGGATTATTTTGACCTTATTGAAATGTTTTCTTTCCAAATGAAATTTTGTCTACGCTGACGCATTATTTTGGAAAGTTTTGATTTCAGCAAAGTGGCATTTGCTGATGGAAAAGTGTTTTACTGGAAAATTTCAGATCATCTCTAACTTAACCTCACCCACCTTGTCTCTCTAAATGCTTATTACCTCTTTTATTGGACCATCTGGTGAAAGAGACAAGTTTTCAAGCTACACAGAGCTCTTTTTCAGGCCTGCTCTTAGGAAAGTTTTACTTAATTTGATTTGTGTGTTTAACATTCACAGCATTAGGGTGTACATTTGTTTACAAGTGAAAGAAATTACGGGGGGGGGAATATTGTTCTCTATTTTGTTTTAACCCATTTACTTTGTGCATTTGGCAGTAACTTCATTTTAAAATTCAATATTATGGTTGTAAAATCAAACCAGGGGGATACAGGCAGAGGTAGGACTTGATACTGCTTTAAACTTTTTAAAAATATTGGCCATCTTTTAAAGTGACACTGTCCCTTTAAGTACAGAAGCATATGTTAAGGACAGCCCTGCTGTGTGAAACGAGCACTGGTGAAAGGTGCTGGATGAACAACCTGGAGACGGAAGCTGAGTATTTATCCACAGACACAGAACAATTCATGCCGGCTTCCCCTGCCGTCCCCCAACAATGTGACCCGCACAGAGGGGTACTTTGCTGTACAAGTTTTGCTGCCTGTCCAAAAGCGTTGCCACCTCTCATGTATAACATGATGCTACTGTGCACCATATTACCACCTCTGACCCTTTTGCAATTAGCGATCACACCCCAAAACGTGTGTCCGAAAACACTTGCCTGTTTTCAAATCCCACCAGTGCATTTCAGCGGGGCCTACAGGATGTGCTGGAAATTGATTGCACTAAAGCAAAATGTCTCTGCTCTTGCATTCTTTGGTTCAATATCATTGTTTCCATCTGGCATCTCAGCAGCAGCTTCTTTTTTTGTGCAACTCCAGGCATTGTAATAGATTCATTTGATATGATTAAGCAATGAGCTAAGGTGCATCTGTAATGGGTGTTTATAGGCATATTTGGTTTTGAACAGGATGCTATTCATTGGCATCTCCACGACCAGCTTGGAACTGGTCCTCCCAAAATGCGCTTGGTGCTATAGTGACCACTGATAAACTTAAGATTGAGATGACACATTCTTGGCTGCAGTCTCGTTGGCCTGTGCTTGCTCCTGCTAATGTTGGCCTGTGTACAAGTCTCCCTGGCGCAGAGCTGGCTGGAAAGGTTTCTCTGTTGCCTTAGCAGCCCAGAGGCAAGTTAAATTTGGCAGTGAATGTTGATCTCTAAGAATCTTCTCTAAAGTGCTGAGAGAACCTTCTCTTGTCCTTTTGATTTGAAGGTGAACAATGCAGAGTAGACACTAGTTTACACAGCATTTTGCATACTGAATGTACCCAAAAATATGCTTTGAAATGAGCTAATGTGCTTGAAGTGAACTGGGAACCTTACCTCTCCTTTCTGAAGTACAGCAAGGGGAATGAAGGGATAGGCTCAATTCTGGGACGCTTCTGGACTAAATCTCTGCAAGGTGCACTAGCCCTGTGCTCCTTTGCCACAGCAGTCGCCAGGGAACGTTTCCTCCAGCATGGAATGGGGCATGCACCTTGCTAGCCAAGCGCACGCCTCTGGAAAGGAAAGCACTTGCAAGTGGGAGGCCTGTGTTAATGGTGGTGGTGCAGCTGCCCATGGTCAGCCTGGGGGGAAATGGATGCTGTCTTGCACTGATGCAGAGAAACCCAGTGTGGTGTGGTGGATTGGCTGAACAGCCATCGCTCTGCAGAGGGCAGCGTGGTGACCCTCCCGCGGTACGGGGTGCTTGGGCACTAGCAAAGAGATGTGGAAGGAGGCTGTTGCAAGGTGAGGGGAGCCGCCTGCTGGCAGGAAACTCACGGAAGCTGCTGCCTTGACATAGAAGAACAAGCAGTGGTGACCCCAACAAGCCATGCTGCAGAACCGAGCCCTGGCTGGGGAACCTCTGGGAGAGGACTGGACTGAGAGGAGACCCCTCAGTACTAGGGTTGAGGAACTCCTGGCCCTTTCAGCTGTGCCGAAGGGCCAAGCTAGGGGCTACTCTCTTATTGTTCAGTTAAATCTGTCGCAGCTAATGAGTCTAGAGTGTGCGCGGCCTCTTCTAATGCCCCCTTCTCGAGTGCTCTTTCATCTGCAGGTCTCCAAGCTCATCGGTGAGTGAGTGTGATGAGCCTCATTTTCCAGGTGGGGAAACTGAGCCACCCTGAGAACCAGACTAGCTGGTGGTAAAATTCCCCTTCTGCTCCTTGCAGAAGCAGGGTAAGTCTCTAAAACAGATGCTTCACTTCATAGGAAACCAAAATAGATGGGAAAAATCCTCCTTCAGCATGGGATCAATGTAAGGAAAGGTTTCCCACCTGCTCTTATGGTAATTGCATAGGCTGTGTGTGCACCCCTCCCTTTTCCCTCCCGGTGTTTGGCCCCGGTGGCTGGAACAGCCTGCTTCTTACTTAGAGATGGGTGTTGCCTCCTTTATTTAAGGAGTTGGGGTTTGTGCTTTTGGTGCTGGAAGTCCTGGGCTCCCTCCCCACTAATGGTCATGCTGGCTGTATGTAAATAGGACCCTGGTTCATTCCATGTATCTGTCATAGGAACTGCTAGGACGGCTCAGGCCTGTGGTCCATCCAATCCAGTATCCTGTCTCCTATAGTGGCTGGCACTCGATTTGGGCACATTTTTTCTCTGCAAATAGAATATTTGCCGAAAAATGCATTTTTCAGTCGAACGAAAATATTTGTGAATTCGGGTCAAATTTGGCAAATAGTTTCAGCTGAATAAAACTGGAGAAAAACACCGAGTCAAAATGTTTCATTTTGACATTTTCAGGATGATACATTTAGTCTTTAAATTTCAAAAACATGTTTCATTTAGAATTGTAGCTCGTTTTACAAACAAAAAACGCAACCTACAAAACCCTGAAAATGAAAAGTTCTGTTTTGGGTCGAATTAAAAGTTTTGTTTGGCCCAAATCAGAAAATGTTTGGTTTTCCGTTTCACAGAATAGAAACGAATAGTTGTAGTTTCAGGTTGACCTGAAACCTAATTGTTTGGATTTTTCTGATGTCGCCACCAAACTGAAAAACCAGTTACTCATCCCAGCTCTAGTGAGCATGCACCGCTTCAGAGGAAGATGCAAGAAACTCTGCAGGAGGCAGATGTGGGATAACCTGCCTCCCATGAGGGTCTCATCTGATCACTAATTAGCATAAGCCCTGAATCAGGAATCTCAGTATCCCTTCCAGAGGTAACGGGTCTCTTTCAAACTTCCAGCAGGTGCTGAACTACAATGGAAGAGAAATATTTTGAAAACTGTTCTGAGTCCCTTAATGTCCTTGTAACTACAAAATAGCAAAGGTGAGCGGGAAGTAGCGTTTCCCTGGGTTAATCTCAGGAGCAGAAGTTACCCAGTTCGGCTGGATTGAACACATCACGAAGGCTGCTTACATGAGCTTGCCTTGCTGCAATCTCCTCTGCAGAGCCAGTGCATCGCAATAGAGATGTCAGTGCCGAGAGCGGTTGCTTGTTTAAGCCACTTGAGAGGATCGTGTTTGTTCTCTCTTGTAGCACAAGTCTCTTCTCTGCCTGCTCAAGTGGGTTGCTGAGGCCTGCTGGCTTATCCTGACAGAGCAGAAATTAGCCAGATGAGGCTCGGCTTAAATAAATAAATGGAAACCTGCTGCTCCTATGGAAAAGTGCTGCAGTGTGAGGTTAATGCGGAAGGGCAGCATCTGCACCCCGGGGAGGTGATACACTAGTTTGGATCCCCCTGGCCACCTCTTAATGGAAGCTGGTGTCTCTGGGAGTGAGATGTCATTTATTTAAACATCAATTCAGCTAGCGAATGGTGGGGAGGCAGTAAATGTGTCTGATGGCCCACGGTATTTCTACACTGCCCGTCGCCATGGTTTCTAAGTGCTGATCTCACCCAAAAACAAAGATGTATCTTGGGTACCAAAATTACTTACCTGTAGTTTCTTGCCTTCAGGTTAATGGGTATTTTTTTATTATTTTCTCCCTCATTTCACTCTCTGCATCCTTACCTCCTCCTTTGAGGGACCCCTGCTACATGCACTTTGAAAGCACAGATGGTGTCACCACGATTGGGTGCTGGTGCGACTGCTATTTCTGCAGACAAGTTGTACTCTTGCATGACCGCTTGGTGTACTGGCCCTCCCAGATCAGGATGGGACCGTGTGGTATGTTCTGCTCTTCCACACTCTGGAATGTAGCCGTGCTCCCTTTTTGGTCTGAATCTAGTTTAAAAGGGATCTTGTTAATTTCATGCTTAATTTTTTTTTTTTTTTTTGTTTTGGTCAATTGCTGTTTTTAAGGCCAGTGAAAGGAGTGCAAAGAACGGTTCCCTCTCTGTGTACGCAGAGCACCTACAGTACTGGTATGACGACCACACTCTCCTGCTGTGATGCTGAGCCCCAACCCTGGAGGGGGACGTCTCTAGGGTCCCTGTTCAGGAAAGCATTTAAGCACGTGCTTAGCTTTAACTATGTGCTTAAATGCTTTCCAGGATAGGGGCCTGTGCTTATTTTGGGATTTGGGCATTTGCTTAAAGTTAAGCACAGACGCCTATTCAGAAAAGCACGTAAATATGTGGTTAAAGTTAAGCTTTCCTGAATCGGGGCCTAAGTGTGGGAAGATAGTTCATCCTGTAGAGTACGTCCGGTCCACAGCCCCGCTTCTGAAACTGCCAATGAGGAGATCGGTTAGTGGTGGTGGAATGTTGCGGACTCGGGCCCATTGGGAACTCCACTGACATCCACCCCCCTCACTTTATCTATTCACATTGAGAGCTGGGCAAAAGCCACAAGTCTCCCCTGCAGATCCCTAATCCTCCCACGGGGCTCTGCTCCCTAGAAAAGCCCTTTGAGGAGCCTGACGGCAGAACTGTTACATTACGGCGTGTGAACTGGATCAAAACAGCTTTCTGCTCAATTGGCTTGCTATTCGCCAAAGCCGCAGATCTGTGCCTCGTGTATATATCCTGACAAGCTGCAGCGTGCCCTAGGGTGTTCGTGTGCCCTGGAATAAATCTCACACCTCATCTACAGTGGGAATTGGAGTGAAAGCAGAGGCTGGATGTCTGCCAAGAGATTGCAGACGCTAGTGCAGATGGTACTGGCAGGGCTCCCGCTGTCAAGTAATCAAGTCAGATTGTCCACGCCCTCCCACCTATTGCATTACTGGCTCCATGAAAACCCAGCGCGTTTGTGCCAGGTGGGCCCAGCGGGGTGTTGTCTGAGATAATTACCTTCTCCAAGCCCCCTGGCCGGGAGTGGTTATTTCCCATCATGTGTCATGCAGGTCAAGGCAGAAACAAGGGATGTGGTCACAGAGATCCCAGAGGCAGAAACGCTCTGTCCTGGGGTGACTCCCTTCCCCACCCGCTGCTTCGGTGGCCTTTGATTCCTGAAATAACGCCACCTCTTCCTCCTTGGTGTGAGCTGGAACCGTTACATTGACAAGAAAGCTCCTGGCTCCCCAGCCGGGTTGCTGCCGGGTCTCGCCTCCAAGCCAGGCTGGCGCCCTGTGCTGCCCCCTGGGGTCCTGGCTCCCCACTCCCTGCCCCGAGCACAGCAGCTGACTGGACTCTGGGCACGGGTCTTCTCACTACATCCTTAGCCTGCATCCTCACTGCAAGCAGAGCCCAGGCTTTAACCCCCTCTTCCCCCCCGAGCTATGTCAGCGTATCTGGGCTTAAAGCCCTTCCAAAACCACGTTAGAGGTTTTTCTGTGTGGATGGTAGGGGGTCAAGGCTACAACCCAGGTGTAGCAGGGTGGACACCCAGCTCCTTCCGGGAGGGGTTAAAACAGGGCTGCAGCTGGGAAAGGAAAGGCTGATTGGGGGAAAGCAGCCACAGGTGGGGCCACGCCCCAGTCAGGCCACGGCTGGCCCTATAAGAGGGCTGAGGGCCAGAGACTGAGAAAACACTCTCTCTCTCTCTCGCCTTTTGAGAGAGAAGGACCGGGCTGCCTGGGAAGCTGAGGAGGGTACCTAGGGTGGAGCAGTGCTGGGGAGCCCCAGCCTAGCAAAGCCCCAGGCTGCAGGCTGAGTTAAGGGCCCACAAAGGGGTACTAGGGCTGCAGAGGGGCAGCCCAGAGATAGGCAGAGGCAGCTGGTCCAACCCCCCTTGCTGCTGATGATGAGGGGTTTACAGACTGCGTCGGCCCCAGTGAGTGGGGGCTAGATGGTGACTGGCAGTAGCCACTGAGGCAAGATGGGGATAGAGGGTTGGGGGTTCCCCTGGGTGGGGAGACCCAGATTGGGGGGTGCTGCGGTGGGCAGAACCCCTGGGCAAAGGGCACCGGGGTCTGGGAAGGACACGGGGCCAGTGGCAGGAGAGACACCGTCCCGCAGAGGGTGCTCTGGGCTGGAAGAGCTAATTCCCAAGACGACCAGCAGGAGGCGCCGTGCCGGTGAGTCGTTGCCCCGCCCCACCAGGTAAGAGCCCTGGGTGTGCAGTGTGGACCTATGTAGGTGCCCAATTTGAGATGCCTTTAAAGTAGCCTGGTGTTCAGGAAAAGCCGAGCACCCACCATCTGCAAATCCAGGTCCTTTAAGGCATCTCAAGGGAGACACCCAAAATCACGTGTCGCTTTTGAAAGGCTTTGTCCTTGTGTCAGACTCTCTGCAGACGCCGCTGCAACCGCTGCACTTGGCTCATGTCCTGGAGGTTTTCTTCGCAGCTGTAAGGGCTAGAGACTTGCTTTCTTTATTCTTTCTTTGTGAAACGGAGAGAACAAGAGGGTACCTCGAGAAAGGTGGCGTACTGATGTATCCGGCGCCCTGGGGAGGAGCAGGCTGAGGCGGATGCTCCAGGGTAAGCAGGGTACTGCCACCTGCAGATCTAAGGTGTGAGCATTGATGTTCGGTCAGGCCGTCTTGCCCCTCCCCATTAGGGGCTTTTGAAAAGCAATAGGAGCAAGGTACTGAGGCTTTGTCTGCACTGCTAAGAAAAGGTGCAAGTTTACTGCGGAGGAACGAACATACCCTTGGTTCTCCCATTGTAACAACCACAGTGGAGGCGAGGCACTGTAGGTTTACTTCAAGGTAAAGTCGACCCCGGTGGGGAGGGGGGTCCTGCTGACCTTGCAGAGCTACCTGGTGGCAATCACTTCAGGATTTGACAGGGAGATAAGAGCAGTGAAGACAAAGCTTCAGTCTGGGGCATTAAATTAAATAAAATAAATAAATTCTAAAGAATGGAAATCCCTTAACGTTTGAAATCCGCCTCTCCGCAAAACAGAAACAAACCCTGCAAGAAACCGCGCTGCATAAGCTGCCCTGACATTCCCCTTGCTGATTTATTTGGGGCTGGAAAAGCTGTGTTTATTAGAAGGTTCAGCCCCAGAGGTCTGAGAAGAGCTGCAGCTGCTGATAGGCACCAGACCCTAGGGACCCTGCTTTAAACTATACAGCTGCTGCACACACATTCCTATAGAACATCCAATAGGTCTGGGGGTGGGGTGGGAGAAAGAATTGGCTGGAAAGAGAGGAGCAAGAAAATGAAGGGGAGACAGCTAGCTTGAGAGACCCTCCAGCACTAGGTGAGGGAAGAGAAAGGACTTGGATATGCAGGCATGCACTCTAGAAATACCAGAGAGGTCAGACAGCACTGGTCTTTTCCTTCTGTGAGGCAAAGAAAGTTCCTGGCTACAAGAGCAAACCCATTTGCTCTACAGAGGTGAGACTGAACGACACGTTGATTACACATGGATGACGCTCAGATGCTGCGGTGATGGGTGTCAGTGTAAAACCCACGGACAGATGGATGTTCCTTGAGCTGAGAGTTGAACATGTGCACATTTATCTGTACGCATGGCCTGGTTCTCATCTTACTTATGCCAGTGTAACTTTTGATTTCCATGGAGTTACTCCTACCTTACACTGGTGTAAGCCGTATCTGAACTGGGCACCATGACTGCAGTTGGCCCAGAACGTTGTTTGGCTTTAGACAGTGCCTTTCATAGCAGGGTGTCCCAAATTTCTTTCCAAAGCACTGAGCTAGGCCGTGCTTATCAATAGCTCCGAGTTTTGGATGCTAGAGCCTGTGTTATTGAATCTGCTGTATGGATTGCAACGGGGTGATGGTGGATAGAGACACTTGGACTGTGAGTAGAGAGACGTGTAGTCTATTCCTGGCTCTGCCACTGCCTTGCTGTGTGACCTTGGGGAAGTCACTTTGCCTCTTTCTCCTCCTGCCCTTTGTCTGTCGTGTCTATTTCGACTGTAACCTCTTTGGGGCTGGGACTCCCTCTCACTATGAGTATGCACAGCACCTGCTCGGTGGGGCCCCGATCTCAGTTGGTGCCTCTCTAGGCACTACCACAATATGAATGTTAAACATGCTAAGATAAGAGCTGGATGACTTAATTTGCAACTGCAGCCATTCCTCAGCTTGAGTGGGGGCTGGGGGTTTCTATGGAGCTGATCAGTTCTGTAGCTGACGGTTTGGCTACATGATTTCACAGCTGGCGTATTTCACGGTCTTGCTTGGCTGTGTCTGTAACCGCGCCACCAGCAAGAGAAGCCACCTGTAGCAAACACTGGGGTGTCTAATCTGCGAATGTCATTGGTGGTCATCTTAATTCTGTAACAATGGGGGCAGTCCGGGTGATTTACAAGTAATTTGGGGTCCTGCTGTCTGTCAGCATTGGGGCTTCTTCTCATCTAGGCCATTTTTTTAAATGCTGATGCGGGATGGACATCACTGGAGACTGAAGTCCTCTCGAGCAGTTACATCACTGGCTGTGTGTCTGTGTGCGCTCCCCTATCAATGCCCTTCATCAGGAGTTGGAGTTGAATCTCTTCCATGCACCATCTAATCGTAGACCAACCAGAATACTGGTCACTGCTGAATGTGATGGTTTCTGAGATCTGAACTGGCAGAAATACCCAGGCTCATTGGGAATTCAGCGGCTGGATTCCTAGTGGTGTGCAGAAACAGCACTAGCGTGGAAGATTCCTAGGGCACTGCTTACTCTCTGATTGTATTTTCTCTGCCTTCCTTTCCAGTCTGACTTCTGCTTTGCTGAAACTCTTTGATTTACAGCATGGATTCTCAACCTGGGGGTTGTGAACAGACTTCAGGGGGTCGTGACCACCCTCCCTTTCCTTTATGGCTAGATGGGGAGGGAGGGGGACCCCGAAGGTTTTTGCGCTTGCAGTGTGGGGTCATGGTTTAGAAAAGGCTGAGACCCACTGTTTTTTAAAGTTCAAACAACTTCATGAGCTTGGTTCCAAATGTTGTTTCAAACGCATTTCCATTATCGGTGTGGTAGCCTTGGCCCACTCTTGATTGTTCATGGGGAAGGGGGAATCTGGCTCCTCTTGGGCTCCATATTACCATGTGGTTGCTCTCCTTTCTTGGGGACATAAAAATCCAATGTAACCACACTGGAGTTGATGTTGCCTTCCCTGCCCCAGCCCCAGGGCTGAACCTTCTCCTTTTCAGCTCGCTGCCTGCTGGCATTGCAAATGTTTTGCTCAAACTGTTGTTAACCTTCCTGCTCACCAAATGACATAGTTTGTCCCGCTACCTGCATTGAAATGACTGGGTCGAATTCATGCAGAGTCCAGATTATTTGAAACTGGACCCATGTTTATACAAACCGCCCAGAGTTGGTTCAAGAAGGGAGACTATTCAGGTCTGAAGCCAACATTTTTGTCCACAGCCTGGATTAAGCGACCGGGCCCAGGATGGCGAGGTCTCACGGCAGAGTGCCCTGGCTTTTGCTGCTCTTCTTGGCAGTAGCAATTAAACTCTTTCCTGAAGTCACAAGAGTAGCTTGCCCAAGGCCCCCGTCCTTGCTGTGGAAGGGACAGGACAGGACAATCTGCATACGTGCACACGCATGTCGGCCGGGCAAGCTCTGGATGTTCTGGCCGCGATGCAGTTATCTGGTGCTTGTTCCCACTCCCAGAGCAAAGGGCTGCTGTGCTCAGCCCTAGTCGTCCCTTGTGCGCTTTCCATCTGAAGCGTGATCTGCTCTCCCTGGGAAACTGCATTCCCGCCAAGCATGCTGTGCTGACGCCTTGCTATGGGCCTTCCTTCTCTCTGCCTGCTGGGGGTTCCCGCAGGAGGGCTGCCTGTCTCGCTGATGTTGCAGGAACCTTTCCTCACCTCTTGCTTGGACACTTTCATGGCTCATTTTGTAGCACGTGGGATACAAGCTTTTTGAGAGGACCCTTTTTTTCATCCATTGTAATTTCCAGGTAGCAGGTCAGTGCCATTCGAGAGCGTCCCTCTGACCTGGCAAAAGGGGTGTGGCCGTTCCCCAGCCATGACAGCCAATCACAGAAATGACTGGGATCCTCACACTTTTCTTATAATCGCCTGCAAAGCTACAGGTGTCCTTCCTTTCTGGGATATGAAAAACCCGCTGTGGGAATGGCGGGGGTCCTGTTAGACTGAGGGGACCGGAGGGAGAGCTAGTTTCCAGACATGCCTGGGAACATAGCGGTATCCTTATGGACGATGCAATGCACAGCTTCATAGGGCAGTGAGGAGAAAGGCAGTTAACACAAACCCTTTAGCTGGGTGGAGCTAGGGTGACCAGACAGCAAGTGTGAAAAATTGGGACGGGGGTGGGGGGTAATAGAGCCTATATAAGAAAAAGACCCCAAAACCCGGACCGTCTCTATAAAATCGGGACATCTGGCCACCCTAGGTCAGAGGTGGGCAAACTGCGGCCCGCGGGCCACATCCGGCCCACGGGACCCTCCTGCCGAGCCCCTGAGCTCCTGGCCCGGGAGGCTGTCTCCCGGCCCCTCCCCTGCCGTTCGCCCTCCCCCACAGCCTAAGCTCACTGCACTGCGGGCGCAATGCTCTGGGTAGCAGGGCTCTTGCAGAGGGGGCAGGGAGCAGGGGGGGTTGGATAGAGGGCAGGGGAGTTGGGGGTGGTGGTCAGGGGGTGGGGGTGTGGATGGGGGCAGGGCAGTCAGAGAGCAGGGAACGGGGGGTTGAATGGGAACAGGGGTTTCGGGGGAGCAGTCAGGAAGCAGGGGGTTAGATGGGGTGGCGGGGGGCAGTCAAGGGCAGGGGTTCTGGGGGTTGTCAGGGGACAGGGAGAAGGGGTGGCTGGATTGGGTAGGGGTCCCGGGGGGGCAGTCAGGAATGAGAGGAGGGGTTGGATTGGGCGGCGGGGGGCAGTCGGGCAGGGATTCCGAGGGCGGTCAGGGGACAGGGAGGGGTGGATGGGGCAGGAGTCCTGGGGGGGCTTTCAGGGGGTGAGAAGCAGGGGGGTCGGATGGGGCGGGGGCTGGGCCACGCCTGGCTGGAGAGGAACAGCCTCCCCTAACCAGCCCTCCATACAATTTCAGAAACCCAATATGGCCCTCAGGCCAAAAAGTTTGCTGCCCCTGCCCTAGGTCGAGCAGAGATTGTAGGTGGTGTGACAGACCCAGACCAGTGGGGTACAGGAGTCTGTTAGAGGGCAAATATACTGGTCACTGGATGAGTAGTTTTCTGTTCCCTGAGTGACCAGAGCAGGGGCTGCACTAGAGTAATCAGGAACCTGCTAGAATCAATTAAGGCAAGCTAATCAGGGCACCTGGGTTTTAAAAGGAGCTCACTTCAGTTTGTGTGGGAGTATGAGGAGCTGGGAGCAAGAGGAGCAAGGAGCTGAGAGTGAGAGGGTGTGCTGCTGCTGGAGGACTGAGGAGTACAAGCGTTATCAGACACCAGGAGGAAGGTCCTGTGGTGAGAATAAGGAAGGTGTTTGGAGGAGGCCATGGGGAAGTAGCCCAGGGAGTTGTAGCTGTCATGCAGTTGTTACAGGAGGCACTATAGACAGCTGCAATCCACAGGGCCCTGGGCTGGAACCTGGAGTAGAGGGCGGGCCCGGTTTCCCCCCAAACCTCCCAATTTACCTGGACTGGGTTCTTCCAGAGGGGAAGGTCTCTGGGCTGTTCCCCAACCCACATGGTGAATCTCTGAGGCAAGAAAATCTGCCAATAAGCGCAGGACCCACCAAGATAGAGGAGGAGCTTTGTCACAGTGGGTATGTGGCTGGGGGAATATTAATTAGAAATACCGTCCCATCCCCTTAAGACGTACTATACTGTTTAATCCACCAGGCAGTGTTTTGAGTCCTTCTATCTCCCTAAATTCAGAGGTCATTCTGGAATAAGCACGTCTTTGGCTGAGACTCTATTTCAGTGATTCTTACAGCTCAGTGACACTCCTCCGGGCAGGAAGATTCCCAGACATGATCATTCTCCTCCTGAAAACCCTTTCAAAGGGCTGTTAGCTATGGGGGACCATGTTCCCGCGGCCTCCAGTACACCCGAGCACCTTTACCCGTGGCTAATGATGTGAGCAGCACTCTGGCAGGAGGATGCATGAAACATTTAGTCTCTCTCTCTCTTTCCTTTTTGCCCCCATGCAGATGAAGTGAACTTGCTGGACAAACTGACTTCTTCCGCCCGGGACTTCAGCAATATTTCCCTCAGTTATGACGAAGCCAACTGCAGTGTCTTGGAGGTTGGACAGTACTCCACCCTCAGCATCCCCACCCGGGAGGCCTTTGGGGACAGGTAGGCTGCTTGTCCAGAGCTTCTTACAATCGGACTCCCTGCATGCCTGGTGATTTGGTCTTTTAAAAACCTCATTCCTCCCTCAGCTCTCCTTGGGGTACATTGTCATTGCTGCTGGGGTTGTGCATGGCGGCTTGTGTAGACGTCCCCCTGCAAGTAGAGGGGAAGAAGCCACGGCGTGGGCTTCAGCGCCAGCTGCACAAGCAAATACCTATCCCGGGGGGCCAGGTGGGCTTGTGTTGCCCATACTGAAGCCTGTACTACAGCTTCCTTAATTCTAGCATTTCGTAACTTTTCGGGGCTTGACTTTGCCATGTGCATAATGTTCTTTTAACTTAGTTTTTGTGCATCAAATTATATAGAATGAATGAACATTCCGTTTATTACACCGGATGCTACAGGATGCCGTGGCTTGCTTCCCTCTCCTAGGTTTGCAGATGAGCTGAGCGTGTTGGTGAAACTTAAGTATTCTCTGAAGGAGGAGACCAGCCTCTTGACGATCCTCAGTCATCGTAGCCATGTGCTGTTCCAGATCAGGATTAACCCCCTTGCCTTGGTCTTTGTCACCACTAGGAGGCGACATTATGAGTAAGTTCCATCTTAGCTCTCTTCTTTCTCTACCCCAAAATATGGGGGGGCTGGGGAGGAGTTTCCAAAGGCAGGCAGCGAAGCTGAGCCTGTTGAATACTTAGCGGTGGGTGCAAAGGGGTAACTGCCTGGGCACGCCAGGTCACGAGCATGAAGCTATCCATTAATGCTAGAGCTGCTACATGTTTTTTTGCTGGTAATCACGGGATTGCACCCACATATCCATCCACTGCACTCTCAGGTGCCTATCTGAAAATGTAGAACTGTGGTCTTTTGCATATGGAGACATGCTCTAGCTCCAGCCATGAGAGAAATTAGTTGGCAGGTGTGAAGGTTCTCGGGGTGCCAGGGACTGAGTCACCTTGTTACCCCCTGCCTCCAGCATGAAGGAGTCTTGCTTGTGCTTCACTGGGTGTCTGCACCCCAGTCCCAGAGTCCCTTTGAAGTGTTTCCCCGTGATATCCAGCCCTAGGCTGCTCACAGAAATATCAAGTCTGCTGTCCCCCAAGAAGCAGTATACACACCAGCCAGTAAGATTCAGCTCTGTTCCAGCATTTTGCTTAATATCACCGCTCTTAGATATAATGAAAACAAAAACAAATTTATTATCAAAGATTCCAGATTCAAGTGATATTGGAAACAAAGGGTTACATAAAAAACAAAATCACATGCTTTCTAGAGGCTAAACTTAAAGAACAGGCTAACCTGTCTAAAGTTTATCTCACCCAATGTCTTTTGCAGCTTTCCAGCCAAGGTTGTCTGAGACCCCGTCTTCATAAATGTAAATGCACTGTCCATTTATTCCTATGTGCACGATAAGGGGTGTCGTCTTTGTCTTCTACTTATACCCCCCACAAAGTTCATTGTCTGTCCTTAGAGACGGGATAACCACCTGGGGCTTGGTTTTCCCGCGTGCTGCTTCCCTTTTGACTTTGCATCTCTTCGCTGACGTAAATCCATTATGTTAGCGTACCATGCGTAAGTTGCATCCTGCCAGAGAGAGAGGTGAATAAACATCTCTTGTCTGACAGAACACCCTGTTTTTTTCACCTCTGATGCTGACTCATGCCTTGTTACGGACTCGAAGATCATATTTTCAGTTATGTACGTAACTCCTTACACAGTATCTCTATATACATTTCACAATGATATCAATGACCAGTGTGACCCCGGCTTTCATTTAAGACCTCACATGACATTCTTTGGTGAATCAGAATGTACAGACCAGAATCAAGATGTTCCTGGAACCCCCTCGCTAGTTGGAATTAAGAGGTTCTTGGATCACAGCAGGGAAGAAGGTTGGTGATGCAACAAAACTCAGGGTCTTTAGTCAACAGGAGTGTGGCAGGCAGGGCCGGTCCTGCTGGTCATGTCCCCTCAAAGTTCTCCAAGGGTCTGTCCCTGCTGACATCTGAGGCAGGGCCCCTCTGGTCGCAAAGCAGCATCTCTGCTACTTGTACCAAACAAAAGTTGGTTGTCTGACACCCTTTTCCCCTGCTTGGGCTGTTGAAGGGTGAGCTCACTGCAACTTACTGATGCAGGTGAGTTGACAGGACAGGGCCTGTGTGCTAGTCTCACATCCACTAAGGTGAAGGCTGCTTTGGTAGATTTTCTAGGTTAAGTGGGAGGGTGTGCTCCTGGTTTTGTCCTAGAGCATTTGATACTATCCTCCTGCCGGTTGTGCCTGAGATTGGACATCTCCCCACTTCGACATAGTTCTGGGTAGACAGCATATTAGCACTCTCTCCTACTGTTCATGGAGCAGAGTCCCCCTTGGAGAAACGGGGTTACTCCCCCATCCACCCCGTTTGGGTTGGAAATTGTTTGGAGGGAGGAAGCGTTAGTCACCAGGACGTACTGTGGAGCTGTTGTTCTAAGGCCACGTCTACACTAGGCGCTAGGGGGGTGATTCCCCCTGCTTGTGCGCACATGCTCGTACTAGATCTTATGGAGCTAGCACGCGTATAAACAGCAGGGCAGCGCTGGTGGTGGCAGTGGAAGTACATGCCGAGTGTGAATTGGTTTGGTACTCAGGACAGCTAAGCCATGCCTTCCTTGCCGCTGCAGCTACCCTGCTATTTATACTCGCGCTAGCTTGATGAGAGCTAGTGCGAGTATCTGTACGCAAGCAGGGGCATCACCCCCCTACCTCCTAGTAGAGATGGAGCCTAAAAGCCTCAAGCCATGACTAATTCGTCATATAGGGGCAGAAGAGAGAATCTCTTGGGGGGTACAAATATGAGAGTTCAGTCTGTCTGCCCACACTTCAGTTGGCCTTGTGAGGCAGGCCTTTAATACTGTTCTTCACCTGGGAAACCTCTTATGAGTCCATATGCCAGGGATTAATAGAATCCTAGAATCCTACCCAGGAGGTCACCTAGTCCAACCCCCTGCTCAAAGCAGGGCCAATCCCCAGACAGATTTTTGCCCCAGATCCCTAAATGGTCCCCTCAAGGATTGAACTCACAACCCTGGGTTTAGCAGGCCAATGCTCAAACCACTGAGGTATCCCCCCAGGCTAATGCTTCACAGTTTTGAAATGTAGCGGTTGGAGGAAGAAAATAATTTGCAGCGAATCCAGGCTACCGTACTACGTGGATGGTTCATGTGTGATGGATAGATCCCGCCCACCTCAATATGGCAAATTGAGTGCTTTGGTATTGGCCTAGCTATCGTTATTTTAATCCTGGACTGAGATCACACTCTGACCTGGTCATTTGGGAGGGATTGTGGCCTAGTGGCTAGAGCATGGGACTAGGAGTCAGGAGACCTAAATTCTATTCCCAGCTCTGCCATTAGATGGCTGTGTGGCCTTGGGCAGGTCACTTCTCTCTGTTACTCAGTTTCCCCATGTGTAAAAATGGGCGTAATGTTGGTGACCACCTCTGTACCGCACTTTGAGATCTGTCGATGAAGAGTGCTGTATAAGAACTTGATGGCATTTGGAATCTTTATTATTAAAGGTTGAAAGAAATGGGCATGTTTGCTAAAGAGAAGCGTGAGTGGGGACCTAAGTGTTTGAATACGCAAAAGATTGTTATAAAGAGGACAGCGATCAATTGCTCTCTTTGTCCACCGAGGGTAAGACAAGAAGACAGCAGCTTAGTTGGTAGCAAGGGATGTTTACGTTAGATATTAGTAAAAACTTTCAAACTGTAAGGATAGTTAAATTCCAGGATAGGCTTCCAAGGGAGGTTGTGGAATCCCCATCACTGGAGATTTCCAAGAACAGGTTGGACAAAGACTTGTCAGGGATGGTCTAGGTTTATTTAAACCTGCCCAGTATAGGATGATGGACAAGATAATCTCTTGAGTCCCTTCCAACACTACGCTTCTCTGGTTTTATGATTATTTGCCATGATGTGCATAATGACACATCTGTTTTGCTAATGAAATCCTCAAAGCCTGTCTCAGACACAGCCGTGGCTTTTCCAAGGAACCTGGCTGAGATCCAGTCCCCTTTCCTCACTCTCCAAGAAAGAGGGAGGCTCCCTTTCTTGCCTTGTCCATGAACGCCTCATAACTGGTTTTCTTGAGTTATTTCGCTGCTGACTGGCAGGCAGGGAAGGTCCAAAGCAGCAGCGGGAGTTGCGTTCCCAGTGACCCATCACCTGTTAATGTGACTCCGGATTCAGTCGTGCCTTGGCTCGGGGCTGCAGATGACACGATGGCAAAGTGATGGTTATAAACGGCCTCACGTGCCGAGTGTGTCGTCCATGTGGCAGGTGGGGGGATCTGCGCAGTGTAAAGCCGGGGGTACGAGAAATTGGGGTGGGGGAAGTGTCAGCCTAAATAAAAGAGCCAGCTGACACAACCTAGGACTCCAGGATTGGATCCGAGCCAGGCTGAGACTCCGCTTGGAAAGGGTCCCTGCACCATTCAGTTTGGGGGGATGGGATTCTCTCTGCCTTGCAAGAGCCTTTGAAAGTCCAGGCGTGCTGCTGTCTGCAGTGAGGCAAGATATGGCCAGAGCCAGTTTTGCTGTTCAGGCTCTGACTGAGCCAACCTTCCCCCCCCATCCCAGCTGGAAAGGTTGACTCTAAACCAGCTGCAAAACCCAAGGAAAGTGTTGGATAAAGTGGCTGACTGGCAGATAATCAGTAGAGTGCAGTCAATTCCAGTGCTTGGGTGCCCACATGACGTGTTACCCTGCAGAGGGAGTGGGGCTGGATGAGTGGACGCAGGGGCCTGCCCAGGACAGATGGACATTTGGGAAAGAGGCTGTAACTGACTAGATGGGGGATTTTTCTACAGATTCCCCAGTGTATTGGAAAGCTACAATATTCCAGCACTTAGAGACTGCAGTGACGGTACGTGTCTGTTACAAGGAGAGCTGAGTGACTTTTTTTTTTTTTTTAAACAAATAGTTTTTTTGCTGAAAAATGCAGTTTCAGTCCATCTGAAACAATGTGAATTTGATGACCTGATTAGTTTAGGCTGGGGAAAGGCTGTCAAGGTCAGCTTCAGAAAACCGTGTTGTGTCCCTAATAACCCTGACCCAGTGGCTAGGGAGACCCACATTCGAATCCCCACTCTGGAGCAAGGATTTGAACTCGGATCTCCTCCCTACCAGGCTCTAGGCTGTTCAGCACCAACTAAATCATCCCAGCCAGGGCTTTGTCAAGCCGGGCCTTAAAAACCTCTTAGGATGGAGATTCCACCACCTCCCTAGGTAACCCATTCCAGTGCTTCACCACCCTCCTAGTGAAAAAGTGTTTCCTAATATCCAGCCTAGACCTTTCATACACTGAGACCATTGCTCCTTGTTCTGTCATCTGCCACCACTGAGAACAGCCGAGCTCCATCCTCTTTGGAGCCCCCTTTCAGGTAGTTGAAAGCAGCTATCAAATCCCCCCTCATTCTTCTCTTCTGCAGACTAAATAACCCCAGTTCCCTCAGCCTCTCCTCATAAGTCATGTGCTCCAGCCCCCTAATCATTTTTGTTGTCCTCCGCTGGACACTCTCCAATCTGTCCACATCCTTTCTCTAGTGGGGAGCCCAAAACTGGATGCAATCTTCCAGGTGGGGCCTCACCAGTGCCGAATAGAGAGGAATAATCACTTCCCTCGATCTGCTGGCAATGCTCCTACTAATGCAGCCCAATATGTCATTAGCCTTCTTGGCAACAAGGGCACACTGCTGACTCATATCCAGCTTCTCATCCACTGTAATCCCAAAGTCCTTTTCTGCAGAACTGCTGCTTAACCAGTCGGTCCCCAGCCTGTATCAGTGCATGGGATTCTTCCTTTCTAAGTGCAGGACTCTGCATTTGTGCTTGTTGAACCTCATCAGATTTCTTTTGGCCCAATCCTCCAATTTGTCTAGGTCACTCCAGCGTATCTACCTCTCCTCCCAGTTTAGTGTCATCTGCGAACTTGCTGAGGGTGCAATTAATCTCATCATCCAGATCATTAATAAAGATGTTGAACAAAACCGGCCCTAGGACCGACCCCTGAAGTCAGGTCTCCTCCCTCCAAATCCGTCCTCTGAATCAGGCAGAGAGACTATACAAATCCCCATCTGCTGGGCGAGTGCCTTCATCACCAGGCAGCAGGGTCCTTCTCACTCTCTTTGGCCCAGTGAACAGTCAAGTATTTATACGAAGTGGACCAGCTGCAGTGGGAGAGACGGAGAGCAGAATGGCCCATAGGCTGGTGGTTTGGATGCTCACTGGTTAGGGGGGACCTGAGTTTTCAGAACTAAACTGAATATTTTTTTTCTGATTTCTGAAAACCCAATGATTTGCCCAGTTCCAAGTAATGGAAGGGTTAGATTTCCATGAGACGCTTTCCTTTGGCTTGTAATTATCCAGTGTGTCCAGGGTAGCTGGCTGCATAGCACAACGGGGGTGAGCCTCTGAGGGGGCCTATGCTAATACCGAACAGTGAACCCAGCCCAGTATAAGATGTTGGTTGTTTTGTGTCTGTCTGAGCCTCCTATTCTGTCTTTCTCCTGTCCCCAACCTGGGGCACACAGGTTCCCAGTTTCCATCCTGGGGGATGGGGACTGGCATCAGGTTGCCCTCAGCATCTCCTCCGAGAGACTGGAGCTGCATGTGGACTGTCAGCTGGTGGAGAGCGTGGGCTGGTCCAATTACTTTGGGATGGGCATCACCATGCAGGGGCTGGTCATTCTTGGAGGCCTGATTGAATCCTTTGAGATTCCCTTTGAGGTGAGAATTTGCTCCTCCTACACACAGACTCTTCTCTTTCAGCACAAAGGAGCTGCATAGGCAGCCTGCAGGGGAGACATTGCATTGGGACGGGGTGGGAGGGCACTCTAATGAAATGATGCTGGAATTCCACTTGCTGATGGAACCCCATCTCCTCCCTCACTGAAAACACCCTGTTTATTTTCACTACGCAGGTGATGTGCAGTGCAAAGGCTTTGAAGTGCACCAAGGGTTTGCTCCTAGGTCAGAGAAACCAAAACAGTGAAAGGACGTCAGCCAGTAAGACGGAAACCCCCAATAGAATCCCCTCTAACCCACTCCTTTCTCCACGTGTCAGTTACAGACGTGCCCCCGCACTGTGGGGAGAGGGATTAGTTTTGTACGTCCTCTGAGATGAGTGACTTTTTAAATAAGCAGTGAAGAAAGAGCTTGATAGTCACTCCACACTAATATCCCCAAACAGGATTCTTAAGCCTTTTGAAGTAGAAAAGCAGCGTGTCAGAACTGGCCGTGAATGTAGCTAGAATGAGAGCACCAGGGAATGCAGCATCCCATTTCCAGCCAAATCAACATGCTTGTGACTCCTGAAATTTAGGAGGAGAGAAATCAAACAATACAAAATTGGCACTCTGACATAGCAGCGTTCCTGTACGGGTTTGTCTATGCTG
The DNA here is from genome assembly GCF_028017835.1 of Emys orbicularis. NCBI lineage: Eukaryota > Metazoa > Chordata > Testudines > Emydidae > Emys > Emys orbicularis. The sequence goes on along the minus strand of NC_088700.1, from coordinate 18,942,403 downwards.
CAAACCGAGGTGTGATGGCTTTCTTTACTAAAAATAGCAGTGCAAGCCAACCAGCGACTCTGGCTATGAACAGTCCTTGCTAGCCTGCACTGGGGTCCATGTTCCTCATTGCTTTTGGTACCCAGAAAAGCTAGATTAAAGTTAGCGTGCATATATCTACCCGAACTGCAATCACGCGCCTGATTGCAGCATAGACCTATCCTGAGGGACTCTAAGCTCCTCACTAGCATCCGTCACATCCTCCAGGATATTTATAATTACCCCCATTTTACAGGGGGATAAACCGAGGCTCCCACAAGTTGACATGACTTGCCCAAGGTCACACAGCAGTGTGACAGGACCCTGGAATATAAACCAGGATTCCCCCAGCTACTAGACCATGCTGCCTTCCTGTTCAATTGGTCCTGGCTTGGACAATGCAACGTGTGCTGTAGAATAATAACATTATTTGCCTAGACACAGTGGCTAAAGGGTCCAGGCAGGGATCTGGGCCCCGTTGCACTAGGCACACTACAGGCATGCGTTGGAGATACAGTCTTCCTGTCTAAGAACACACAGCAGGTCATAAGAAGGAGCTCTGTTAAGGAAATGCTTAGATCTTATTGGATCCAGGATTATTTTAGGGTCTTTGCACTGAAACCCCCTCCCCAATAACTAACATGCAAACCAGGAACCAGATTAAAATAGGCAGCTCTAAGGCCCCTTACCATCTTGCATCATCTGCACAATGCCCGTCCCTGTTGATTCAGGCGTGCGTATAGCTCTGTCACCCTTCCCCACCTCTCTTTCACAGCCAGTCGCCTGGCCAAACCCTTGGCTTGGAAGGAAGATTTCATCTCATTAAGATGGTCTGGGGTTGGGGTGATTATCCAACAGCTTTCGCACATTTATCTCATCTCAGCTTTTACGGCTCCTTGGAGACAGCGGGCGAGAATGATTAAATGGGGCAGGCTCGTATGGAGAGAGATGTTTGCTCTGGACAGTCACAAGGTGCAGAAAAAACTGCTTATGGCTTAATGATGCTGCAGCTAACAAATCATTGCACCAGTTACACTGGGCTCAAGAGGGAGGAGAGGTTCAGAAGGATGCTAACAAGGAGAAGCCCTGTTTGAGTTGGCTCTGACTTTAATAATTACAGAACCATAGCAACTGTGGAGACTCCTGGCTTCTCCAGGCAAGCAGGGCTCTTCCCACTCCCCCCCAGATACTCATTTCACCTCTCCCAGTGCCAAGAACCAGGCCCTCAGCGTTGCATTCCCTACAGGCCTCCTCTTCTTCAGGTTCCCCTGGCCCTGATGCTCTCTCCTTCCTGCTGACACTTTCTCCTCTGCACAGGGCTGTCCCCAGCAAAGGCCAAGGAAGGCAAAGAGCTGCTGTCTGCCCTGCTGCGGCAATGGCCTTCTTACACCCCCGTTCTAGAGCCAAGGATCCGAGTGCAAGGAGGGGGGCCTGGGTGCGGGGAAGGTGGTGTTTGGAGTTACCAGCCAACACTGACCTCATGGAGACAGCTGGTTCTTCCCTCCCTGTCTTGCCAAACGCTGGGGGTCTAGTAATCCAGAGCCCTTCTAGGTAATTTCAGGCTGTGGGTGGGGGGAATGTGTCTGCCCTCTGGGACAGGGTGTTGATTTGGGGCCTGATCCATCAGCGTGCTGAGCCCCTTCAGGGCTGATGCTCAGCACTCTCTGCGCCATTCTCATCTCTCCGGAGAGGCCCAGCACGCTGCAGAATCCCATCCTTCCCTCTCAGGAGTTGTGCTCGGATGTTCCCCTGCTGCCTGTTCATCTCGTCTCACCATGGAGCCAGGGGACGTGCCCGTGTTGGTGTTGGGACCCACGGGGTTCAGAACCTTGGCCAAGATGACACAAAAAAGTGTGCAGGACCAAGCATACTAGGCTCAGACATCGCTGCTCTGTGGGGTCCCTCTGTTGGCCCTAGAATAGGATTCCTTCTCTGTGGACTGTGGTGGCGCATCTCCCTGCCAGTGTAATTGCTGCATATCCTGAGTCCGAATAACTCCATTCAAACCTATCCCACTTGCGTTTTATTTGCCGCCCGTCCTCCAGAGGCAGTGTCAGCGGTCCGTGTGTAAACTCCACTTGTTTGTTCCCTTGCCTCCCAGGGTGCTCTGCAGCAGCTGACCTTCCAGATGGGAGATCCGGGGGCTGCCAGTGAATACTGTGGAGACTACAATCCCAGATGCGCCAGCACTTTCAGCACTGAAGCTTTCCGCAACCAGTCCCGCTCCCCAGGGGATCTTTCGCCCGCTTGGCCGGAGGTGTGTCAAGGGCCTGCAAAGAGCATTCTTGGGTTTCCCCATTGCAAAGTGGGATTCAGTTTATCCCTGATGTTACTTAATCCCTGGGGTCTCTCCATTGACCTAATTTAGCCCATTGGGACTCAGGTTTCTGCAGTGGTGTGGAGAGAATATGATAATGACTGTGACACCCTTTGCGGTTGGGCACTGGTGTAGTGTTTGTCTTTCCCTTCCCACGTGGGTCAGTGCTCCAGGGCCGGAAAGGAGCCCAATAGCACCTGTTTACCTGGTTCCACTGCCCCATAACCTACGCAACAGTGGCAGGTAGCAAGAGTTTCAGCAACGGTGTCGGATGTCACCTGGGGAGAGCTAGGAATAAGCGATAGCTTTGGAGTTTGTCTCCTCTCATCCCCTCCCGCACTGTGTCTGGGGTGGGAGCTCACAGCCGTATTGCCCGGTCTCTGTTTCTGGGTGGGTCAGCAGAATGACCTTGCCGGGGTACTAAGTCTGCAGCTATGGATGGGCAGGGGGTGTACACTATCATGCTAGATGGGGGAAGCTGAATGGAAGCTAATCTAGATCAGCGATGGGGGTGGAGAAGACCCCACAATTGCATGCATATTGAGAGGGGCTCATGGGCCAGGGATCATGGTAGTTTTATCCCTCATTCCAAACAGAGCCACGCCCGTTCCCCTGAGAATCCCCATGGCAACATGGGAGATGGCTCTACTGCTGATGTCCTGGTGACCCAGGAGCCTCTGTTAAACATAAGCTGCTGCTCTGTCATTTGGGGCTTTGGCATTTGACTTCCCTTTGTGAAATGGCGAAGGGGCAGGGCCGTAGCAACAAAGAACGTGGCCCCCTCCGAACGGTGGCCCCCTCCGAACATATGTCCGGGCGGGGCCCCTTACAATGCAGAAACTGGAATGCGGTATTTATTTTGCCACTTTTAGGGGCCCCCTTCCTTGCGGGGCCCCCTCTGGTCAGAGGGTACGGAGGGCGCTCGCTAAGCCTCTGCGAAGGGGTTTGGTGCAAAGGGGAAGATATGGCTGGGAGGGAGGGGTTTTAGCTGTAGGAAGTGTGTGTGTATGTGTGCGCGTTATTGTGTGTGTGCGTGGGTGTGTAGAACACACACAGCTAGTATTGCGCAATGCTGCAGCACATTTATCAAAGAAAGAGTGCGACGAATGAGAAGTGTTGTGCTCAGGAGTTCCATTCCCACCATGAAATCCCACCGCCATGCATCAGGGCTAGGCATGGAACGTCCTCGTGCATCGTGCTTACGAACGTTTACTCCTCTAAGGGGATGTCTACACCAGTGGTTCTCAATCAGGGGTCTGTGGCCCCCTAGGGGGCCGCAAGCAGGCTTCAGGCGGTCTGCCAAGCAGGACTAGTGTTAGACTTGCTGGGGTCCAGGGCAGAAAGCCGGAGTCCCACTGCCTGGGGCTGAAGCCCGGGGCCCTGAGCCCCGCCACGTGGGTCTGAAGCAGAAGCCTGAGCAACTTAGCTTCACGGTGCCCCTGTGGCAAGGGGCCCTGGGCAGTTGCCCAGCTTGCTACCCCTTAACGCCGGCCCTGGCTTTTATATGCCGAACACCAGCTACTGTGGCACAGTTGGGCTGTGGAGTTTTTATAGCATGTTGGGGGGGGCTCAGAAAGAAAAAGGTTGAGAACCTCGGGTCTACACTACAAATCTAGGTCGACCTATTTAAGGTTGACTTACAGCCACTGCAGTAATGTGCATGTCCACACTACCCTCCTGGGGTCGGTGGTGCATGTCCTCACCAGAAGCGCTTCCACCGACCTAAGAGGGGCAGTGTGGGGAGGTGAGAGCCCGGTCTCTCAGCTCCGCTGGCAGCTCCCTGCCAGGGGCCTGGCTGCCCCACCGGCTCCCAGCGGGCTGCCTCCCTCCTCCTGCTCCCTGTTCCTGCCGGGGGCAGGGAAAGCCGCCCAGGGTTTCTCCCCCCTACCTGTTCCTGCCAGGAGCGTGTGTGTGGGGGGGAAGCTGTCTGCATCTTCTCGGCCCCCCCGCCCGCTCCCCACCAGGAGCTGGGTACCCTTGTCAATTTCATGGCTCACCGAGCTGTGATTGACAAGACTGCTCAGCAGGGAGCAGGCAGGGGGGTCCCTCCTGCTTCTCACCCCAGCTCCCAGCTGGGAGTGGGGTTCGAAGCCACCAAGCTCTGGCTCCCAGCCAGGAATGAGGGGCAGCCCCCCGAGCTTCTCACCTCGGCTCCTAGCCAGGAGCAGGGTCCAGTGGGGGCTTTCTTGTGAATTTCAGGGCTCCTGCCGTGAAATTGACAAGATGGCCGACGTAAGGGACACCGTGTCTACACAGACACTTTGTCGCCCTAACTACACCGACATAAGCCTTACCCCTCTCCTGGAAGTGGACGAGTTATGTTGGTATAGTAGGGCACTTGGGGCTTGTCTTCACTACCCACCTGGATCGGCGGGTAGAAATCGATCTCTCGGGGATCGAATTATCGCGTCTCGTCGGGACGCGACAATCGATCCCCGAATCGACGCGCGTTCTCCACCGGCGCAGGTAGGAGTAAGCACCGTCGACGGGGGAGCCGCGGCGGTCGATTTGCCGCCGTCCTCACAGCGGGATAAGTCGGCTCGGATACGGCGAATTCAGCTACGCTATTCGCGTAGCTGAATTTGCATATCTTAAATCGATCCCCCCCCCGTGTAGACCTAGCCTTACATCGGTAGGAGGAAGGTTGTAGTGTAGACGCTGACGTAATTGGGTTGACATAGGTCGACATAAGACAGTTTAACTGTGTAGTGTAGACCAGCCCTAAGTTACTGGTGTAATTGACAACCAGAAGCGTCGTGGGTCTCCATTTTACCAGGGTTCTTAATTATTTTTCAAGAAGAACTGCTGCTGCTCCTCCGGGAGCCCAGTCCAAAGAAACTTGTGTCAGTTCTAGCACCATCTTTTCTAGCCTGAGCGGCTCAGTTTGGGCTCAGAAGCAAAATGCCCCAAGTTGCAGCACAACAAGCGTTACTCACGGTCCTCCCCAGTAATGATGGTCCTGGCGCATTAGATGGCACTTTTCTTGCTCAGGTTGCTGGGCAGATCTACTATCTAACACTTGCCAGAATCCCATGAGGTAGGTTCGTATCATCTCCATTTTACAGAAGGGGAACTGTGACCCAGAGATGATCTTGTCCAAGAGTGCTCTGGAAGAGCTAGGTCTTTGTGGGCCGCACCCATTGTTAGTCCTTCCTAGAGCTGCGTAGTAAAATACCTGTGTTCCCGGAGAAAAAGCTCCTGGAACTTTACTCCAGAATCGCAACAAGAAAATGGCTAAATGTGCACACTTGAAGCACAGGTGTTAAAGTACCAACCAAATTCCCCAGTCCTGCTCATGCAGCGAGAAGCATGCTGAAAGGAGCGACTTTTTCCAAGAACCAGTTCTGTTACCCATTACGCTCTTAACCTATGGAAACAGCAGAGCCATCAACAATCACTTGCTTAAATAAATTCAGCTATTCAGGTAGTGATGTATTTCTCTCTCTCTCTCCCTCCCTCTCTCTCGATTATCTAGGTGCCAAAAGAAACCAATGAAATTCAGGAATCCTACACTCAGGTATGACTTTCCCAACTCAGTGGGGGGGATGTGTACAGGGGTAGTCCCTTTTTGGGATGGGTTTGGAGGGGATCCAAGATTTCATTACGCATCATGATGTTTCTCAAGGAAACAAATGGATTGTTTTGACTACATCAATAATTATCCGGTAAAAGACCATATTGCACAGCCAGGGGGACAAGTTGTTTGTTTTTTTTCCAAGCACCCCAAGTGCACTAGATGCTCTCAGAACAAACACTAGACAACATCCCTGCCCTGAAGAGCTTCCAGAAAAAATATAGAACTCCCATGAACCATATTAAACAGTAAAGGCAGAAGAAGCATCACAAGATTATGGAGTTGCTTAGAGTTTTTAGGGGCACGTTTTGAGTGTTTCGTTTTTCACCCTTGATGGATTGAGAGGCTGGTCAGGCGTTGGTGGAATGAATCAAATGGCTGCACAGATGGATCGGTTTGTGCTGTAAACATGGGTCACGTGTGTCAGTGGAAACAAAAATGATCTGTAGGGATAGCTAGTGCTGCCTGGAGTTCTTGTAAATAGGGGAGGAGGAGGTGAGGATGACGGGAAGATGGTGAATTCTGAAGTTGATGTTGGGGGAGCAAGAGAATGAAAGTATGGCTACCGCTTCCGCTACTGATGTGGGACTTCAATGATTTGCCCCAGGAAGATTCCTGTTGCTGCTCTCCCGTCATAGAGTATTTGGAAGGGGCAGAAGCTGCCAGACCAGTGCCCAAATTTTATAACTGCCAACGCTTTTCTCAGTATGGGGATAAGGGACAAGGCCAGAGTCGCTTTTCTAATCGTAGGGGGAAAGGTTTAAGCCAGAGGTGGAAATGTAAAGGGTTTAAGTGTGAGTAGCTTTTGAAACTTGGTGTACTATTTATTAGTTTTGAACATACAGGAGGTCACAGCAAAAGTTTAATAGCAGAATCCTATGGCATGGTCTCTCACTCTCACGATGTCATTAATTTTATGCAAAATACATAAATGTAGCTATTCAGAAGTGTGTACCGAATTCTGCCCCTAATTTGAACACACAGTTTAGTCTTAATGCACGTGCAACTGAGGTATCTGTGCAAATCCGAGCGTATGCAGTTGTGAAAAAGTGTTCCATAAAATTCCTCAGAATACATTAGAGAACTTTGATATTCCAGGCAAACTATGAATTGCCCTGAATTACGCAGCTTCACAGTTATCCAAATGAGCAGCCTAGTTTGTGATGCATTCTCCTTATCTACTCTGTTATCTGTCTGCTTCTGAAACCCGGCTCATTCTCAGTAGCTTTCCTGCTGGTTAGTGTGAATTAGCGAGATTCTGCCATAGTAAGAAAGCCGGTGAACTTCACAGGCCCGAAGGGGAAGAATAATGAGATTCTGGAGCTGGGTCAAGTTTAATTTTTCAAGCCCTTAATCGAAACCAGAGATCAGCTCCTGCAGAGAGAAGTCTTTCCCAGACCTGCTGCAGAGACTGTGATAAACTTCAGTTTGTAGTTTTTGTTTTCAAGACTCTGCACTTTTAGGGGTAGATGGAAGCTCCAGAGTTTTCATTAACTGCTAATTAGGACTAACTAATTGCATATTATAAAGGACTTGGTTAGTACAGTGCTGGAGCTGAGGGCAATCATGTAAGTGGATGAGTACAAAAGGTACTCGATTAATTGCTTGGCGCTTATGTCATAAATCGATGTCTCCATTTTTCAAGGGTATAAGATCCTTGGTTTGTGTCTCCAGGCAAGGTTAGCAATTTAGATCCAGGGAAGTGCTGGTAACATGCGTTTACCCTCGTCCAGACAACAGCTCTTATGCAGTCTCTGGAGCTGGATAATTCTGCTTGTCATATTTATACCATTTATCACGAGGGAGCAGTTGGGCCAACTGGATTTTTAAGAGGGAATCATAACATACTAGTAAAACTGGGAAGAGGAAGCAAGACACGTTTCTCTTTTTTTTTTCCCCCCCCCCTCCATCCCTTTCCCTCCTGAGTAATTGTAATTGCTATTTCAGAGCCAGATGGATGGCTTGACCAATGTACCATGGGTACCATTTTCCAAAGCATTTTCCAAATGACATAGGAGCCGAAGTCTTTTTTTCCCCAGCCATCACACAGGCGATTAGGAGAGCAAAGTCTCAAGGGCTTTCAATGGCACTTTGGCTGTTAAGTAATTTAGGTGCTTTTGAACAATTAAGGCAAAGTCTAAACTAGGGGGAAATCTTGTTAAAAATTCCAACTGGCTTCAAGACCAGTTACTGGTTGTGTGTGTGTGTGTGTGTGTATATCTATCTATCTATCTATCCCATCAAATCTTCTTATCCTATCCTATCATTTGGAGCATCTGTGTAACTAAGACAAAGCTAGACCAATTCAGATGGAAATAAGGTAAATTTGTAACAGTGGGAGTAATTAACCACTGGAACAACTTACCCAGGGTTGTGGTGGAGTCTCCAGCACTGACCATTTTTAAATCAAGATTGGATCTGCTCTAGGAATGATTTTGGGGCAGGTCTCTGGCCTGGGTTATACAGTAGGTCAGACTTGATCACAATGGTCCCTCCCGGCCTTGGAATCTGTGACTCTAAGGCAGGGGTGGCCAACCTGTGGCTCCGGAACCACATGCGGCTCTTTAGAAGTTAATAGGCGGCTCCTTGTATAGGCACCGACTCCAGGGCTGGAGCTACAGGCGCCAACTTTCCAATGTGCCGTGGGGTGCTCACTGCTCAACCCCTGGCTCTGCCACAGGCCCTGTCCCCACCCCAGCTCTTCCCTCCCCTGAGCCTGCCATGCCCTCGCTCCTTCCCCCTCCCCCCGAGCCTCCTGCACGCCGCAAAACAGCTGATTGGGAGGTGCGGGGAGGGAGCGGGAGGTGCTGATCGGCGGGGCTGCTGGTGGGACGGGAGGTGCTGAGAGCGGGGGCGGGGAGCTGATGGGGGGCTGCTGACGTATTACTGTGGCTCTTTGGTGATGTACATTGGTAAATTCTGGCTCCTTCTCAGGCTCAGGTTGGCCACCCCTGCATTAGGGCCTGACTACACGTACAGCACTGCAGTAGTGGAACTGTAGCACTTAGTGAAGACCCTACCTCCCATCGGCGTCGGTGCGCCACCTCCCCAAGAGACGGTAGCTCTGTCGACGGGAAACGTCCTCCATCAACATAGCGCTGTCTACACCAGGAGTTCGGTCGGTATAACTGCATCACGCGGACGTGGGTTTTCCACCCCCCTGAGCGGCAGAGTTATACCGACCTAAGTCTGTAGGCCAGACTTTGGTGCCCAAACCCATCCTCACTCTGTTCCAGGGGTTTGCCCTCCGTCCTAACTAACAGAGGAACTACAACAGCACTGAACTCACCAACATTAGCCTCTGAGCTGTCTCCTCATCTGCCTGATGTCCAGGTTTTACGAATGCGGTTTCATCTCCAACCCTTGTGCTTGGGTAATAAAAGATGAATTCAATCATGGTGGATGTGGCCCATTCCCAACAGTTGACAAGAAGGGGTGAATATCAACAGAGGGGAAATTACTTTTTGTAGTGCTAACAAGGCCAATTCAATCATGGTGGATGTGGCCAATTCCCAATGGTTGACAAGAAGGGGTGAATAGCAACAGAGGGGAAATTATTTTTGTAGTGACCCAGCCACTCCCAGTCTTTATTCAGGCCTAATTTGATGGTGTCAAGCTTGCAAATTAATTCCAGGTCTGCAGTTTCTCGTTGAAGTCTGTTTTTGAAGTTTTTTTTATTGAAGAATGGCCACTTTTAAGACTGTTGTTGAGTGTCCAGGGAGATTGAAGTGTTCTCCTGGTTTTTTCAATGTTACAGTTCTTGATATCTGATTTGTGTCCATTTATTCTTTTGCATAGAGACTGTCCGGTTTGGCCAATGTACATGGCAGAGGGGCATTGCTGGCACATGATGGCGTATATCACATTGGTAGATGTGCAGGTGAACGAGCTCCTGATGGTGTGGCTGATGTGGTTAGGTCCTATGATGGTGTCCCTTGAATAGATGGAAAATTTTCCCTCTATTGATATTCACCCCTTCTGGTCAACTGTTGGGAATGGGCCACATCCACCCTAATTGAATTGGCCTCATTAGCACTGAGCCCCCTACTTGGCAAAGCAATTCCCATCTTTTCATGTGCTGTATATTTATACCTGCTTACTGTAACTTTCACTCCATGCATCTGATGAAGTGGGTTATAGCTCACGAAAGCTTATGCCCAAATCAATGTGTTCGTCTCTAAGGTGCCACAAGGATATCTCGAGATGACATTGTGTGGGTTGCTGTGAAAATAATCTTCTTTTTATGGCGCCCAAAGGCCTGTGAGTCTCCTGCAAAACTAAAAGTATCTTAAAGCAATTCCAGTGGGCAGTGTGGCCAAATAACAAACCGGAACAATGGCCTTCCCTGCAGCACCAAATAAGAGGAGGATAAATGGATTGAACTAAGCAAACGTTTATCTCTCCCCCTGATCTTGCAAGTGCTTATGCAGCTGAGTGCACTCAATGGGATTATTGTTATTCACATGCATAAGCATTCACAGGATTAGGCCCTTAAGTACCCAGGTTATATAACTGCAAAAAGCATGCTGTGAGTTCTAGGAGGTTGTTTTGTATGAACTGCAAAGTAAATAAGATTGTATCTGGGCCCTTTATTGATCGATGAGGGATCAGAAGTTACCAGCAAAAAACCCTGCTTCCACTTGAGGTCTGGAAAAGCTCATGCTCAGGCTTCAGTTTGTTTATGCTGTCGTTATCCCACTAGTTCTTCAGTCCTCCGAGGAGTCGTCCCAGCAAAACTGAGCAAATCAAGCCAGGATATTTCTGGTGACTCTAAGATTGGTGGTGGTGAGAAAGAACAGAAAACTTCTTTTGGTGGGGAGGGGAATGAGGGTTGGAATACAAATCCAGAAAGGATACAAAGAGACACAAAATCCCTTTGCTGTTCATCTTTAAGTTATGATGTCTTTGAACTAACACTCTGTCTGGATGGGAAGCCCCTCTTAAGCGTAACTTTTCAAAGTGGTTAATGAGGGATTTGGCTGCTTGCTTACCATTAACATCGGTGGGAGTCACGGAGTTAAATTTCAGCAGGTTGCTTGGCACTCAGCATCCTGTAGCAAACTGCTTGTTTTTGTTGTGTGCGTCTTGTGTGATAAAGACCAGACCTGATGGAATAAACACTGGCAGTTTTCTGCCCCACTAATGCTCTCCAGCACCTCTGACTATATGCGTCGCGGTTAATGCAGTCTAGACAGAAATCCCTGTGTGTGTTTGAGAGCAAAGGCCGGTTTGGAATCTTGAAAGCTTGACTGAAGAAGTTTGAGCAAATGAGGAACTGTTCCTGCCTCTCTCTGCAACTTGTTTGAGACGGTGCATATAAGGATCAGCTCTAATTTTTATTATAAATCAAGCTGAGCAAATAAGTGATTTTTTGTGTGTGTGTGTGGCTGAACCGCAAAATCCAAAGAAAAATTGGTTAACTTCCAACTGAAACTGATTTTTTTTATTGTTTTCCTTGATGAAATTAAAAACAAAAAAAATCACGTGGGTCAAACAAAATGTTTCAGGGGTCGACTGCAATCAGTGCTTTGGAAATTGTTGTTTTCACTTTGTTTTTCAGATGTAACTATTTGCCGAATTCGACCTGAATTTGTCAATTGTTTCTGTGCCGCAAAAAATGGGTGTTTTGGCTAATTTATTTTCACCCATTTTTTTTTTTTGTCAGCTCTAATTATAGACCTTCTAATGTCTCAGCCATCTGAAATGGACTGAGCTGCATTTCAAACTGGATAGGATATAGTTAGATGGTTTCTGGCACAGCATTCCAGATGTGTGTTTTGCTTCTTAATACTATATTTAAAAAAAATGAGTTGGGGAGCAATCTGGGTTGATTTTTTTACTTTGTTTTTTCTTATAATAAAAATAAAACACCATTCAGCTATGCAATGTGGCATCGCCTAGAGTGAATAACTGCCAGTATTAAACCTTTTATCAGCTGACCTGCAGGCTCTCGGTTCCCATGTTCATGCTGCCTTTTATTGTTTACCACGTGCTTGCGATATTTCAGTATGTTTTCAGTTTGAGAGATTACTTCTCTGCTCCTGTACTAGCTCCTTTACAAAGCACTGCACCTCCATGATTAGTCATGTCGTTCTGATGTTTTGCTGTGACCATGTGGTTATAGATCCATTGATCTTGTGCAAGGTCAGAAGAGCTGCTATTTGCCAGGGGATGGTTTTTAAAATGATTTCTCTTTCGTCCCTTTTCTTGAATTGGATTCTCAGTGGCGATGTATTAACAGTCACACATTGTTTTATAGAGATACTTCAAGGTATTTAGGTTGGTGACTCCTTGCTTTGGCTGGTCTAAATTTGACCCTGAGGCCTAAGTTTTTCAAGACTGACTAGAGTGATTTTGGGTACCTCAATTGGTGGAAACCCAACTTGAGGCAACTTACGAGGTCTTGACGGTAAGAAGTCCTGAGCACCTGCCCTTTGAAAATTAGACACTTTAAGGTGTTTCAAATTGAGACCTAAAAATGGTGAAACCCAAAAATCACTCTAGTCACTCTTGAAAGTTTAGGCCTTTAATAATCAAGGCTTGCAGTGTATTAATATTCCAGGTCCAGCATCTGGACATCATTTGTAAATTCGAAGGGAGCAAAAATTGCTGTCACATTGCCTTAGCCCCAAGGAGTGGGCGGGGGTTGAGTATCTTGATTTTCCACAGTAGCAAATGGATCAGGCACACCTTCCTGCTACTCCATAGTTATCTCCCAGAATCTGCAGCATCAAGTCCCCTCGTGCTGCTGATCCCCTCTGGGGTTTTGTTACTGAAGGAAACATGCCATAAGGTAAAGAGTAGCGCAAGATGGGAATTTTTGCAGAACTCTTTGTCATTGAAAAATGCCAGTTTGTTGAAATGGAAACTGTTCATGAAACAGAGTCTGAATTTCCCAATGAAGAAAGTGGAGGGAAAAAAGCTTTGGAATTGGCAGTATTTTGTGTAGACACGTTTGAAACAAAAATGTCTGTTTTTTCTGAATCAAAATGACTTTTCCTTTAGCCATTTAAGCTCGTTAGGGTAAAGATTCTAAAGAAAAAGTAAATCAAAACACAAGTTATGAAATATTGTTGATTGCCCTGAACCAGAAACAACTTTGTGGTTTGGTTCACTGATCTTTTCAAGATTTTGACTTTTCGGCCTGATTTGAGACGGGGGAAAAACCTTTGAACTCTTGAAAATATGGGAAACCCGTTTCCTGCCCGGCTCTAGTAGAGAGCTGTGTCCCTGAGCACTCAAACTACTGACTCCACTGGCTCTGCTTTCTAGAGCTCTTGAGGCAGAGAAGTGCATCGATTTCCATGGGGGCTGCTGAAGGAGGATTTGCCGCATTGACAGACAAGCAGCCGCCACCTGAACTGCTCTGAAGCCCGGGAGCCCACGGGCTGCTCCCAGAAGCCCGGCATGAACAAGTTGCTGGAGATAGGCAGGAGTGAGGTATTGACAGCCGCGCCTGGGCTGCTTATCCCTTCACATTCTTCCTGTCAGTGCTCATCAAGTTAGGCTTTTGTTGTCAGGACTGACTGGGAATCAGTTATCTTGGGGAAGGGGAGGGGGGAATGGAGAGAGGGGGCCATGGACTCTTGATCTAGCAACAGAAGGAATTTGTTGTTCCCAAAGCTCCTGCGGCACAGCGGCTCTGCTCTTGGCTTCGGTGCTGGGTAGGTGGGGCTCATAGTCTCTGAGCAGGTGCTAGACCCATTCACGAAGGTTTTGTGCGCAGCTGACCTCTAACTTGTCTCCTTTTCTGGCTGCCTTGAGGAGTTCAGAAAAGCGCCGTGCACTCAGAGGGGAGCGGGTTTTTACTTCCTGCCTTGCCTTTGCTCGGTCCAGCTAAGCAGATCATTGCTTTTGCTTCTGATTTGGTGTCAGGCTGCAGTTTTATTGCCTACCTGCACAGGAAGCAGATTTAGGGTCCAAATGATGGGGGGAGGGATAGCTCAGTGGTTTGAGCAGTGGCCTGCTAAACCCAGGGTTGTGAGTTCAATCCTTGAGGGGCCATTTAGGGAACTGGGGTAAAAATCTGTCTGTGGATTGGTCCTGCTTTGAGCAGCGGCTTGGACTAGATGACTTCCTGAGGTCCCTTCCAACCCTCATATTCTATGATAACTTGGTACGGGCTAGGTTTACACGCTCCTGCTTCAGGGCATCAGTCAACCGCTAATTAATGGAGGTTAGGAGGGACTTTGCCTGGGAGCAGGTTATTCTATCACCCTCTGCTGCAGCGTTTCTTCAACCTTGCGCGGAATCAGCTGCTACTGGCCTCAAGATACTAGGCAAGGTGCAGCACTGGTTTGTACCAGGCTGGCAAGTCCTACGTTCCATGAGATGCCTGGGCAAAAGCCCTCCCGCCGACAGGGGTGAGATGGGGGGGCAAAGGGGTCAATTGCCCAGGAGCCCATTGACTTAAAAGGGATTAGGTGGATGGGATAGATACACATTTTTTAAATAAAAATTAAGATGAAAAGAAATCCGGTTTCCGGCTACTCTGTACAGAGCGCCGTCCCTCACTGCAACAGTAGCCGTTTGCCAGCGCACTGCTGCACCCTGCTGGTCCGGCAGAACGTCAGCGACAGCAGTCTGGGAACCGCGGCGCTTGCTGCCTCCTCGGGCTGCTTGGGAGCCGCTGGGCCGGCTGCGGGGCTGAGGACAGGGAGACTTTAGAGAGGAACGAGCTCCCTCTGCGCTACCCGATTTCCTCCCCCGGGACTGCTGCTCCTCGCCAAACACAAGCCAGCAAGTTCAGCCACCCAATCGAGCCTCTCTAAGTTTGCCAAGGGGAACCGGGGCTAGCCCCCCCTTCGCTGCCGCTAGCACTGGCTGACGAGCCGCTGTCACAAGTGCAGAATGAGGGCCACCTCCACCGCTCAGCCAGGGAACGAGGCACAAGTTTTCCCTCTGCCTTCGCCCCTGGCCGCCGCCTCGGAGATCTCCCAGTAGATGTGGCGCACCAGGCCTGCCGTCTCTTCATTGCTCTCCGTGTTGATGGCCCACAGCACCAGCAGCGCAAGAATTGTATATTTTGATGTTGTTGGTCATATTCAGTCAGTTACATCTTGTATATCAGTTTTTCCTTGTCTTTAAATCACGATTAGGTGTTTAATTAGCCTACTTAATACTTTAGGTGTTTCCTTACTTTGTGCTTCCTTAAATGTTTTATATATTAATTAATTTCATCCCATAATGTATTTATTTAATTTAAATATATAATTCAAAATAACAAATTCTACATCTTCTATTTAGGCTCACAATTTGTTTAATACTGGTGCTGTAACCAGGGCCGGCTCCAGGCACCAGCTTGCCAAGCAGGTGCTTGGGGCAGCCACTCCGGAGAGGGGCGGCACGTCAGCTATTCGGCGGCAATTCGGCGGGCGGTCCCTCACTCCCGCTCGGAGCGAAGGATCTCCCGCCGAATTGCCGCCGCAGATCGCGATCGCGGCTTTTTTATTATTTTTTTTCTTTGCGCTGCTTGGGGCGGCAAAAACCCTGGAGCCGGCCCTGGCTGTAACTGGGGGAAAAGTTAACTAGATCAAGAAACGCCACAGCTTTCACATGACGGGTTCTAATGTGTTATCAATAGGATAAAAAGTAGTGTCGTAAATCTCAGCCAGCCCTTTCCAGCGGGGCCATTGACTGTTCTGCCTGGGGCCCAGAATTGCTGTCGGCAGGCCTGGGCAAAAGCAGTTGCAGGCCCAAGCAGGAGTATACCCTCCTGGGGAAAAGTACACTGGGAAAGAGGTTGTGTGCGGGAGTTTGTCATCTTCAAAGTACTTTCTAAACCACGGCTAATCTGTGCAAGCCCCATGGAGGGAAGGAGGTATCTGTCTCTGGCCTGGTCTACACTACGAGTTTAGGGCGACTTTAGCAGCGTTAAATCGAATTAAGCCTGGATACGTTCACACGACGAAGCCCTTTCTTTCGACTTAAAGGGCCCTTTAAACCGGTTTCTTTACTCCACCTCCGACGAGGGGATTAGCGATAAAATCGGCCTTAGCGGGTCGGAATTGGGGTAGTGAGGACGGAATTCGACGTTATTGGCCTCCGGGAGCTATCCCACAGTGCTTCATTGTGACCGCTCTGGACAGCACTCTCAACTCAGATGCACTGACCAGGTAGACAGGAACAGGCCCGTGAACGTTTGAATTTCATTTCCTGTTTGCTCAGCGTGGAGAGCACAGGTGACCACGCAGAGCTCATCAGCACAGGTAACCGTGATGGAGTCCCATGGGGTAGGGTTCTGGATGTTGGGGGTGTGATTCCCAGTTCACGTCAAGCTCTCCTCAAGCTAGTGTGCTACAAATAGTAACGTAGGGACAGTAGCACAGGCAGTGGTGAGTGTAAGTGAAAACCTGCCTGAAGCCCGTGGGGATGTACTGTACTCAGCTAGGCCATAACCACTCGCCATTGCCTGCGCTACCCCGGCTACACTCCCGTTTGTAGCGCGCTAGCTCCTTGAGAGCTGCCCCGGGTGCGTGAGCTGGAAATTGCACCCCTCGCTCCAAGTGCAGACGCCACCTCGGGCTTTCTTTGTGGACTCGGTGCGGCCGTGACTCGTCCTCGGTGGCGCTGCTCCGCTCCCAGACAGCGCTATCTCCTCCCTAGCCGCCCGCGCTCAGCCTGGCTTCCTGATGCAGTACAGCGTGCAAGTCCGAATTCAAGCCAATCGAGCATCAACCAACCGGCTCTCATGCCTGTTGGGCCTCCTGCCCCCTCCCCACTTTCAGAACCAATGAGCACCCCTGCTTTCCTCCACTGTACTATTGCTGGGGTCTGCAGCACTTTAACCCAGTCCCTCTGCTGCTTCTCTGCTAATTCTACAAGCAGAGTTAGGCAGCAAGAGCCAGCACAGGACATTGGGACAGACGACTCCGCTGGGACACCAATGGTCCAACTCCTCTCCCGGTGGCAAAATTCCCCAGTGCCTGGCTCAAGAGACAAGCACCCAAACCCAAGCGATAGGAGGCTGGCCTCCTTCCAGCAGCCGAAACCCTCCCAGCCTTTCTAGCTGATAACACCCTGCCACGCTGGAGCTTCCATCACATGCCTGTCTCTGTGTGACTGCAGCAGGGACTAGCTGGGCTCCTCTTCCTCGTCACAGGCCTGGTCTACACTACAAGTTTAGGTGGACTTTAGCAGGGTTAAATCGAATTAAACCTGGACACGTCCACACGACGAAGCCCTTTCTTTCGACTTAAAGGGCCCTTTAAACCGGTTTCTTTACTCCACCTCCGACGAGGGGATTAGCGATAAAATCGGCCTTAGCGGGTCGGAATTGGGGTAGTGTGGACGGAATTCGACGTTATTGGCCTCCGGGAGCTATCCCACAGTGCTTCATTGTGACCGCTCTGGACAGCACTCTCAACTCAGATGCACTGACCAGGTAGACAGGAAAAGGCCCACGAACGTTTGAATTTCATTTCCTGTTTGCTCAGCGTGGAGAGCACAGGTGACCACGCAGAGCTCATCAGCACAGGTAACCGTGATGGAGTCCCAGGATCGCAAAAGAGCTCCAGCATGGACCGAACGGGAGGTACGGGATCTGCTCGCCATATGGGGAGATGAATCAGTGCTAGCTGAACTCCGAAGCAGTAAACGAAATGGCAAAATATTAGAAAAGGTCTCCAAGGCCATGAAGGACAGAGGCCATAAGAGGGACGCACAGCAGTGCCGCGTGAAAATTAAGGAGCTGCGGCAAGCCTACCACAAAGCCAGAGAAGCAAACGGAAGGTCCGGGGAAGAGCCGCAAACATGCCGCTTCTACGCGGAGCTGGATGCCATTCTAGGGGGTGCAGCCACCACTACCCCAACCGTGTGCTATGACTCCCTCATTGGAGAAACACACAGGGAAGCGGGTTCGGGGTACGAGGAAGATGAGGATGGAGATAATGTAGATAGCTCACAGCAGCAAGGTAGCGGAGAAACCGGTTTCCCCATCAGCCAGGATATGTTTATCACCCTGGACCTGGAACCAGACCCTGAGGGCACACAGGGGACCTCTGGTGAGTGTACCTTTGTAAATATTACACATGGTTTAAAAGCAAGCGTGTTTAATGATTAATGCTTAATTTGCCCTGGCAATCGCGGCCAGTACAGCTACTGGAAAAGTCTGTTAACGTGTATGGGGATGGAGCGGAAATCCTCCAGGGACATCTCCAGAAAGCTCTCCTTCATGTACTCCCAAAGCCTTTGCAAAAGGTTTCTGGGGAGGGCTGCCTTATCCCGTCCGCCATGGTAGGACACTTTACCACGCCAGGCCAGTAGCACGTAGTCTGGAATCATTGCATAACAAAGCATGGCAGCGTATGGTCCTGGTGTTTGCTGGCATGCAGACAACATCCATTCCTTATCGCTCTTTGTTATCCTCAGGAGAGTGATATCATTCACGGTCACCTGGTTGAAATGGGGCGATTTTATTAAGGGGACATTCAGAGGTGCCCGTTCCTGCTCTGCTGAACAGAAATGTTCCCCGCTGTTAGACACGCGGTGGGGGGAGGGGTGAAGTGAGCATCCCAGAGAATTGGGTGTGTGTGTGTGTGGGGGGGGGGGGTTAGTTGGGTTTGTGCTGCATGTTAACCCGGAAACCGCAGCCCCTCCTTTTACATTGCAAACCCATTTTAAATGGCCAGCCCAATGGGTGCTTGGTATGGGAAATGAGGGCGCTGCTGTTTGAAACCATTCCCACATGTTAAGAAGGTTAAAAAAGCCAAAAGACTGTGGCTTACCATGGCTGCCTGCAAGCCGAAATCTGTTGCCTGGCACTGCGTGAGTGATCTCTCACACCAAACCGGCAGGCCCTCAATATAAGAGGAAAAATGCGACCTTGTAACGAAAGCACATGTGCTTTGTAATGTGAACAGCAAAATTTAACGTGAAAGAGTGTACCCATTGTTCTCTAAAGTGTGTCTTTTTTAACCACCTCTCCCTTCTCCTCCACCAGCTGCAAATGTTTCTCCTTCACAGAGGCTAGTGAAGATTAGAAAGAGAAAACGGAGGACGCGGGACGATATGTTCACGGAGCTCCAGATGTCCTCCCACGCTGACAGAGCACAGCAGAATGCGTGGAGGCAGTCAATGTCAGACTACAGAAAAGCACAATATGAACGAGAGGAGAGGTGGCGGGCTGAATCGCGGGATGAACAGTGCAAGTTGCGGGCTGAAGATGATAGGTGGCGTCAGCTTGCAGACAGAAGGCAAGAGTCGATGCTCCGGCTGCTGGAGCATCAAACTGATATGCTCCGGCGTATGGTTGAGCTGCAGGAAAGGCAGCAGGAGCAGAGACCGCCGCTACAGCCCCTGTGTAACCAACAGCCCTCCTCCCCAAGTTCCATAGCCTCCTCACCCAGACGCCCAAGAACTCGGTGGGGGGGCCTCCGGCCACCCAGTCACTCCACCCCAGATGATTGCCCGAGCATCAGAAGGCTGGCCTTCAATAAGAGTTAAAGTTTTAAACTGCAGTGTGTCCTTTTCCTTCCCTCCTCCCCCACCCATCCCGGGCTACCTTGGCAATTATCCCCCTAGTTGTGTGATGAATTAATAAAGAATGCATGAATGTGAAGTAACAATGACTTTATTGCCTCTGCAAGTGGTGCTCGAAGGGGGGAGGGGAGGGTGGGGTGGTTGAATTACAGGGAAGTAGAGTGAACCTGGTGGGGGGGGGGGCGGAGGGTTCATCAAGGAGAACAAACAGAAGTTTCACACCATAGCCTGGCCAGTCACAAAACTCGTTTTCAAAGCTTCTCTGATGCGCACCGCGCCCTGCTGTGCTCCTCTAACCGCCCTGGTGTCTGGCTGCGCGTAATCAGCGGCCAGGTGATTTGCCTCAACCTCCCACCCCACCATAAATGTCTCCCCCTTACTCTCACAGATATTGTGGAGCGCACAGCAAGCAGCAATAACAATGGGGATATTCTTTTCGCTGAGGTCTGAGCGAGTCAGTAAGCTGCGCCAGCGCGCTTTTAAACGTCCAAATGCACATTCCACCACCATTCGGCACTTGCTCAGCCTGTAGTTGAACAGGTCCTGACTCCTGTCCATGCTGCCTGTGTACGGCTTCATGAGCCATGGCATTAAGGGGTAGGCTGGGTCCCCAAGGATCACGATAGGCATTTCAACATCCCCAATGGTTACTTTCTGGTCCGGGAAGAAAGTCCCTTCCTCCAGCTTTCGAAACAGAGCACAGTGCCTGAAGACGCGAGCATCATGTACCTTTCCCGGCCATCCCACGTTGATGCTGGTGAAACGTTCCTTGTGATCCACCAGGGCTTGCAGCAGCATTGAAAAGTACCCCTTGCGGTTTATGTACTCGGTGGCTTGGTGCTCCGGTGCCAAGATAGGGATATGGGTTCCGTCTATCGCCCCACCACAGTTTGGGAATCCCATTGCAGCAAAGCCATCCACTATGGCCTGGACGTTTCCCAGAGTCACTACCCTTGATATCACCAGGTCTTTCATTGCCCTGGCAACTTGGATCACAGCAGCCCCCACAGAAGATTTGCCCACTCCAAATTGATTCCCGACTGACCGGTAGCTGTCTGGCGTTGCAAGCTTCCACAGGGCTATCGCCACTCGCTTCTCAACTGTGAGGGCTGCTCTCATCCTGGTATTCTGGCGCTTCAGGGCAGGGGAAAGCAAGTCACAAAGTTCCATGAAAGTGCCCTTACGCATGCGAAAGTTTCGCAGCCACTGGGAATCGTCCCACACCTGCAGCACGATGTGGTCCCACCAGTCTGTGCTTGTTTCCCGGGCCCAGAATCGGCGTTCCACGGCATGAACCTGCCCCAGTAACACCATGATTTCCACATTGCTGGGGCCTGTGCCTTGTGAGAGGTCTATGTCCATGTCAATTTCCTCATCACTCTCGTCGCCGCACTGCAATCGCCTCCTCGGCTGGTCCTGGTTTTGCTTTGGCATGTCCTGGCTCTGCATATACTCCTGGACAATGCGCGTGGTGTTCATAGTGCTCATAATTGCCGCGGTGATCTGAGCGGGCTCCATGATCCCAGTGCTAGCTATGGCATCTGGTCTGAAAAAAGGCACGAAACTAGTATCTGACGGACCAGGGGAAGGAGGGAGGGAGGGGCGAGTGACAACATGGCGTACAGGTACAGGGAATTAAAATCAACAAAGGTGGCTGTGCATCAGGGAGAAACACAAACAACTGTCACACAGAATGGCCCCCCCCAAAGATTGAACTCAAAACCCTGGGTTTAGCAGGCCGTTGATTTCACGGAGGGAGGGGGAAGCTAATGAATACAGAACAAATCTATTTTTTACATCTTAAGCTGGCAGCCGACGGTGCAGCATGACTGATAGCCACTGCAGTACGATGATGATGGATACCAGTCTTAATATACCATCTTCTACCAAAAGGCAAGGGGCTGCTGCTGTGTAGCAATGCAGCCCCACGTCTGCCAGCACCCAGATCGCCCTCGGCCTCTTCTGGGTGCTTAGCAGAAAATACTGGGCGCTTGGCAGAAAATAGCATATTACGACTGATAGCCATCATCGTCAAGACAGTTCAATAGGACTGAGCATGTCTGCCCAGGTGCCTCTGATCGAACCGCAATATGACGACGATGGATACCAGTCGTAATATACCATCTACTGCCAAAAGGCAAAAGGCAAAAGGCAAGGGGCTGGTGCAATGCAGCCCTACGTCTGCTAGCCCCACGGCTACCAGTCATGATGCACCGTCTACCACCAAAAGGCAGTTAGCTGCTGCTGCTGTGTAGCAATGCAGTACCACGTCTGCCGGCACCCAGATGACATATGGTGACGGTGAGCTGAGCTGAGCGGGCTCCATGCTTGCCGTGGTATGTTGTCTGCACAGGTAACCCAGGTAAAAAGGCGCGAATCTATTGTCTGCCGTTGCTCTGACAGAGGGGGAGGGGCCTGACGACATGTACCCAGAACCCCCCGCGACACTGTTTTGCATCATTCAGGCATTGGGATCTCAACCCATAATTCCAATGGGTGGCGGAGACTGCAGGAACTGTGGGATAGCTACCCATAGCGCAATGCTCCGGAAGTCGACGCTAGCCTCGGTACTGTGGACACGGTCCGCCGACTAGAGCACTTAGAGCATTTTATGTGGGGACACACACAATCGGCTGTATACAACCGATTTCTATAAAACCGGCTTCTATAAAGTCGACCTAATTTCGTAGTGTAGACATACCCTCTGTTTTAACAAACGGGAAAGTTGAAGTTGAGGGATTTGCTCAGGATCACAGAGGGGAAATGGAATCAGAGCCGGGAATAAACTCCTGGTGTCCTGCTTCAAGCTTGCATCCCTGTGCTTGGTGGGTATCATACGAAGATATTTGTCTTGCATTAACTTCAGCTATAAAATCCCCAGAATGTTTTGATTTCCCTCCTGCTTGCAGCTTGTTGCTAATAACAGATGTGCTTGGGGTATAAACAGCCTTTCAACGTGATATTTTAGGAAAGAGCTGGGAACGGCGCTCAAGCGCTAAGCCCTGGCTGCCCGTAATACTCATCAATGTTAGACTTGCTGCCCATCCTGTTGCCATCTTCCAGATTTTGACTCTTTTTTGTAGTTTAAAATTATATCCTGTTTTATTTTAGCAGCAGCAACTGCCTTTTCCAAGGCCGAGGCTGGAGAAGGCTTTTATGTGCTATAATGATAAAGAGTCTTGGTGCATAATGAGCTACTAGCTGGTATTTAGTTTTTTTCTATCTACCCTGTAGGGTGAGAAGGGAGAGGCCTGTGCTTTCAAGTCCCAGCTCCAGTTCTGTTCTCAAAAGCAGAGACAAAAATAGGTTTTCCATCTAGTTCGGCATTTGTTTCTCTTTCAAGTGAGTTGACTTTCTCTCTTTTGAAGAGCGGATTTCTAAGCCCGGCATTACGTTGAATGGCTTCCATGTGGCATGGCCTTAATTTTCTTTTTCGACTGAGACGTCTTTTAGTCCCTCGACCTGCTCAGAAATATTGTATCCGTGGGACTTATATGACCCCCTTTGCCTTAGTCTCAGAGCACCGCACAGTCTTGAATGTGTGTTATTCTCACAACAGCCCATGATATATGAGAGAGAATCACTGCTATCCCCATCAGACAGACAGGGAGAGGAGGTCCAAGGAGATCAAAGCCTGGCGTATACTTGAAGATTGTAGTGATATAGTCCAAGCCCTTATGTGGCTGCAGGGGAGGGATAGCTCAGTGGTTTGAGCATTGGCCTGCTAAACCCAGCATTGTGAGCTCAATCCTTGAGGGAGCCATTTAGGGAACTGGGGTAAAAAAAAATCTGTCTGGGGATTGGTCCTGCTTTGAGCAGGGGGTTGGACTAGATACCTCCTGAAGTCCCTTCCAACCCTGATATTCTATGATATATAAAGGTGGCTTATACCATTATCATTAATCCCCTTCCCAAACCACAATAGCTATACTGGTGTAAAGCACCAAAGGGCTTGTGCCACACTAACTATACCAGTATAATTAAAGTGGTACAACTTTTGTGTGTAGACAAGGCCAAAGTGATTTGCCCAAGGTCACGCAGAGTGTCTGTGAGGGGACAGAGAATCTTAACCTGGGGCTCAGAAGACATCGGTTAACTCTAGGGACCATCATTCCTTGTGTGTTTTCTTGCACTTTTTTTTTTTTTTTTTTTTAAATACAGCATCATGTGAGCCAAGCAGCACAGGGCTCTTTGGGATGCATTGGCACCTTCAGATCCTTGCCGTTCTTGAAAGAGAGTTTATTCCTCCATAGAAATGTTGGCCCAGATCCTCAGCTGGTATAAACCAGCATAATTCCCTGGACAGCAGTGGGTCTAAGGTGATATATATTGGCTGGTGATTTGGCCCACAGTTTCTCTGTCCTTCTTGTGACTCACCTGCCTTCCAGTTGTATGTGGTCTTGAGTATGAAATGATGTAGCTTGTGCTTTCCCCTACAGGGTTTAAATAACTCCGTTCACTAGGATTTTCCCTCTCCAAATCGTAGGCCAAAGCATAAGTTCCTTCCTCAGTTTTTACTCTACTCTAGCAGAGTTGCTGCTGAAGCCGATCAGGGTTGAATAAAGACACCAGGATTTGTTGCCATGTCTGAAGTACTCTGTCTATCTTAGGTATTTACATAGCCCCCCTATCACTGTAGTATCAATCTTCAGGTTGCTTATTCTCCCAGCACCCCTATGGTGCAGAGCAAGGCTATTATCCCTATTGTACAGATGGGGAGCTGAGGCACCGGGAAGTTGAAGGACTTGCCCATGGTCACTCAGGCAGTCTGTGGCAGAGCATGGAATTGAACCAGGTCTTCCAAGTCCCATACCAATGCCCTCACTGCTAGAACCTACATACCCCACCACCACCCCATTCCTCGGTACTGCGATTTTAAAAGGAGAGTGAGGAAGACCCAGGCGGTCGAGGAAATGGCATGAGAAATGTAGAACATTTTCCATGGAAAAGCCTGACATAATAAGAACATCTTCTAGTGCTTTCTGAATATGGCCAGAGTCAGAACCTCGACTAGGAGTGAATTCCAGTGGTGAGCACCTGCAGTGCTAATGAACGCTTAGACCTTGTCCCATTCAACTTCCCTTGGGGCCCAGCTGTGCTATTACACTCTTTTATCTTGCCAGTGTGGACAGAGCTGGACTTAATTATAACCATGTTATGGAAACTTGTTGCAGCCAAAGACCAGCAGACGGTTATTACGGTCTTGGTTTTCCATGCTCTGGTCCCATCGCTGCAGGCAAGCGCAAGCCTTGTTATTGTATGAGCCCCTGCGATGGATCTGACCGTGTGGACAAGCCCTGCTGTAAAATCACAGGTTCTAAGGCAGTTTGTGTGTTGCGTTTGAGGGCTATGAATTAAGAAGAGCTGCTCAAGATCCCCTGATCCCTGCAGAACATTCTTTGTTCTCTAAGAACTCCCTGCAGAGCCCTCGCCCAGCAATGAGCATACTGCGGGATGGAGTGAGACTCAGGAGACCTAGGAATGCGTGATCTTGGGCAAATAACTTAATCTCTGTGCGCCATCTGAAATAAGGATAGTGATACTCCCCTAGCTCACAAGGGCGTTGTGAGGTGCATTCATTAACGTGGGTGAGGTGCTTTAATACAATGGTGTTGGGCATTGGCTGTACAAGTACCTAGATTCCTCTTATGCGCTGAAGATTCCTATGGATGGTAGAATGGGAGCTGATAGGCTGCAGCCAATGGGGAGCCTGTGGCAATGTTAACAAGGCCTGATGTGCCCACGCTTGGAAACCTCGAGCAAATTTGCTTTGATACGCTTTCAAACTAAATAAAAACCGCCTGTTTTGTAAGCTAACAAATGACATCAGGTCAGACTTTGTTCTAGCGATGACTCAACTTTATGATGCCACTAGGCAGCTCTTAAAAGCAGGAAGCTTTGGTCAGCTTGTGGACAGCTGTAGCTGCCTGGTGGGTCAATGAATGAATGCCAGTGGGGAAGTGTGTGTTTTTTTTTATTAAAACCTCACCTCAGGGTTTCCTGCCATAAGTAATACCCAGAGTGATTTGGTTTTAATAAAGTTAATAGGACAGACTTGAAGATTCCTCGGCCTGAATTTGAAGGCACATTTAGACATTGGACGACTTCCCTTTTTTTGGCTGTTCTGTAGTGAGGAGCCTGTTCTTTCTATACCGACCCTTTTAGTTCAATAGTTCCATCACAGCAGGCATGGAAAATTACAGCCTGTGAAAACCAGCGAGGGGCTGAGGACCATCTCCATAGCCGTGGTAGCAGCGATTAAATGTTGTAGGCGAGTGAACGTTCTGCATAAATAGTAATTTGCACTTAATAGCACTTTCCATCCGAGGGTTTCAATGTGTTTTTTAGTCATTGAGCTTCATAGGAAGTCAAGTAAGGAAGGGCTGTATAAGAATCTCTTCACCAATCCCAGAAATGCAGCCATGCTTGGGATAGAAAACAGCAGCCATTTAGCAGTATGCGGCATCGCTACTAAGAGCGGGACTCTAGGAATAAAACCATATGGACTTGTGACTGCAAGGGGAATATAGGTACGTGGAATATAACTATCCGAACTGGATTATAGCCAGGAGAACTAGGCTAGCGCCCATACACTTGATGATGTGTCCTACGGCCTGGATTATGATTTCCAGGTCTTGCCCGAATGATCGCCATAGCTACAGCACAACCTTTCCCCTCCAATATCCGCTGATCTGGGACATTGGTTAACGGCTGAAATATCACCTATTGAATCACCAACACCACCTTCTACAGCACTGAGACGACACTCAGAGTCTGACCCTCATTAACGTGGGAGACCCGACAGGTTCACAGCCCAGTGGAAGCAAGGAATAACAGAACAAATGCAAACTGGACTAAGGACGTGTCTACGCTGCAGTCATGGGGTGGGATTGCAGATGTACCCAAGCTAGCTTTAATCTAGCTACCTCAGGTCCTGGAACAGTGAAGCTGTGTCAGCCTGGCCTTCAGTTCAGGCTACGGAAGGCCACCCAGAACTCTGGCTAGCTAGATTAACGGTAGCTCGAGTATGTCTACACAAACTGGAATCATATCCCATGCCTGCTGTATAGACATACCCTAAGATGAGACACTTGGGAACTAATGGTTAGCATTTTAACCAAGATTATAGGTGGTGAGCTAATGCTTACCCCCAATACATGCTGTCCTACCCTTCTTTCCCCATGGTTATCACTCCAGCCTAGTAAATGCAAGTGAAGAAATGTGGCTTAGTGTCAGATTCTTGTTTTTAAAAAGTGTTTGTGCAATCTCTGATAGTTTAAAACTGAAGTCTTTAAAGTACTGATATAGAGAGAGCGGGAAAGCAATCTGTTTAGGTATTCCTCTCACCATAGCAGTTCTCACCCATTACACTTAACATGGATACTTATTTTTCATTGAAACGTCAGAAACCTTCTCTTTAGAAAGCATTTCGCTCATTCATGAAACGTAAGAACAGCCATACTGGTTCAGATCGATGGTCCATCTAGCCCAGTATCCTGTCTTCTGACCGTGGCCCATGCCAAATGCTTTAGTCGGAGTGAACAGAACAGGGCAATTTCAAGTGATCCATCCCCTGTTGACCAATGCCAGATTTTAGCAGTTGGAGCATGGGGTTGCATCCCTGACCACCTTGGCTAATAGCCATTGATGGACCTATCCTCCATGAACTTATCTAATTCTTGTTTGAACCCAGATATAGTTTTGGCCTTCACAATATCCCATGGCAATGAGTCCCACAGTGTGAAGAAGTACTTCTGTTTGTTTGTTTTCAACCTGGTGCCTCTTAATTTCATCAGGTGACCCCTAGTTCTTGTGTTATATGAAGGTGTAAATAACACTTCCTTATTCACTTTCTCCACACCAGTCATGCTTTTATATACTTCTATCATATCCCCCCCCTTAGTCATCTCTTTTCTAAGATGAACAGTCCCTGTCTTTTTAATCTCTTCTCATATAGAAACTGTTCCAAACCCCTAATCACTTGTGTTGCCCTTCTCTGTACCTTTTCCAATTCTAATCTATCTTTTTGGGGATGGGATGACCAGAACTGCATGCAGTATTCGAGGTGTGGGTGTATCATGAATTTATATAGTGGCATTATGATACTTATTGTCTTACTATCTATCCCTTTCCTAACGGTTCCTAACATGGTTAGCTTTTTTGACTGCTGCTGCACATTGAGAGAGATTATCAGAGAACTATCCACAACGACTCCAAGATCTCATTCTTGAGTGGTAACAGCTAATTTAGATCCCATCATTTTTAATGTATAGTAGGGATTATTTTTTTCCAGTGTGCATTACAGACGCTCCCTGACTTACGCAAGCATTCCGTTTTGGAACGCCTTGCGTAAGTCGGGAATGTATACCCGACAATTACGCCAAAAAAAAAAAAAAAAGCTTACGGGACTTTTTCCGTAAGTGCGGATTTGCATAAGTCGGGTTTGCGTAACACGGGGAGCATCTGTACTTTGCATTCATCAACACAGAATTTCATCTGCCACTTTGTTGCCCATTGTAACCTAGTTTTGTCAACGTGGCCAAAGTGTGCAATGCCTCTTTTAAATATAACGAGAGATTGAAGGAAGACCACATCTCTGCGAGATTATGACATTTTGCACAAAGACCACTTTATGCTCAGGATTTGGTGTTCACAGCACCCTGTGAAATGCTTAAAATATAGGTTAAAGAAGCGGTCTGTTTCTAAACAGAATAGTCCTTCTAAACTCCCCAGAAGAGCTTTGCTTCCTCTTTAAGTCCCTACTGCCCTCCAGGACGTCCCAGTGCTGTGCTTCCCAGACACTGCTCGGCGGAGATTCTCTTGGTGATGCGCAGGTCAAAGCAGTGGCGGATCACGAGGTTGCTAAAGGAGATTTCACTTTAGAGCAGGCAGGGGCGGCTCTATGTATTTTGCCGCTCCAAGCACAGCAGTCAGGCGGCCTTCGGCGGCATGCCTGCGGGAGGTCTGCCAGTCCCACGCCTTCGGCGTACCCACCGCCAAATTGCCGCTGAAACCGCGGGACCGGCAGACCTCCCGCAGGCATGCCGCTGAAGGCAGCCTGACTGCCGACCTCACGGTGACCGGCAGGCCGCCCCCTGCGGCTTGCCGACCCAGGCACGCGCTTGGTGCGCTGGTGCCTGGAGCCGCCCCTGAGAGCAGGGCAGGTGCACATCTTGATTATGAAGTGTTGTGCAGAATGGAAAAGCTTCAGAACCCCTGGATGCAATGTAAAAGCAGCTCCTCCCCTCGCTGTGTGCTCACTGACCCTCCCAATGTCAGCACCCCACTGGGACAGAGTTTATACATTCTGCTTCATTAGATTGATGCACCGTGTCTCCTTGTTCCGGAAAACCATCTGTGCAACGCTAACCTGATAACATTCCAACTCTTCACACCCTGAGGTCGAGCTGCCTCTTCGTTCGCTGAGGGATCCTGCTGGCTAGATCAGGATTCTATGTGCCGAAGGGAAGCGCCGGTAGCAGCTTGTGACTGAATTCTGTGGAGAGTTGGATATGATTCCCCTCATCCCTAGGGTATCAGAATTGAATTGGCATCTACAAGGACAGTGCCCATTTTTCACTGCTTGGCTTTTCTATTTCAGCCTATGCTGCTGTCCTGCTTGGGATTGGGTAACTTGTGCCTGACAGAGGCCCGTATTGTCCAGCCCTGTTTCTCCTAAGTGAGTTAGGGTGCGTGCACCTGTTGTCACCTGAGTCACTTCCATTAGACTGGGTAGGTTTGTGATAGTATGGAGGGAATATAGTGAATTTGATTTGCATATGCAGATGAGCTCTCCAGGTATCATCACTAATTATCAGGACGTCGGCATTCAGGGAGAATGTGCTGGAAGAATGCCCCAGAACCAAGCCCAACCGGCCCCTGGATGGCTTCATTCAGACCTGTTCTCCAGGACTGTGACCCCCAATGGACTTGATGTCATATTGGGCCTGCATCTCGGGACAGACAGACTGGATCTAGTGGGTGTTTTCTCTTGTGGTTGCTCGTTGGGCTGCATTTCTATCCTGTGGGGCTTTGACTCCCACCCGTCCCTTCTTTTCACTTATCTCTTGCTTATTAGTGACCACTTGCCCCAGAGTATTTTGGGGCTTCAAAAGCTTCTAAAAAAAAGGACATGGTGCTTTTGATTTTCTCTCTTTCCTTTATTTATCTGAAAATTACTGCAGCACATAAAAGAAATCACAGTAGACTGCAATCTAAATGTAACCCCACACACTGTGTCTGTCGCCCTCTCGTGACTAGTCTACATAAGAGCCTACTGCTTCTACCAGCTTGAGGAGTTGCTCTTTTAGCTCAACGGTTGGAGGGTCACCATTTTAATAATGAAGGTTCCGAGTTTGAACCTCACTGATGACCCAAGCGCCGGGTGGCTGTTCTTAAAATGTATATCCCAGTACCCTGCATATAGATCTGGTCGTAATACTGGTTGTAAAGCTGGTTAAATGCAAAAATGCAGGGCAAAGAGACACCACTGTGATATTATCCATTTGAAAGGGGCTAAGAGCTATAGCCCACTTCTCTACTTTCTTGCTACCCTGTAGAATCTCTACTGATTGAAGAAAACAGGCCTGAAGCATAGTTGCCCAGGTTAACTAGGATTAAAAGGGAGCTGTTGAAACCCTTTCAGTGGAATAGCAGTGCCTGTGACCCGTCCTTGCTGAGGCACCGGGCGGGGAGGCAGGCATGGTGTCGGAGAGAGCAGCAGGCAATTTTATCAGGCAAGAAAGGAGAGAGGTAAGAATACAGTGCACGTGAGTGTTAGCGATGAGGTTTCTTCAGAAGTTAGCACTCTACTGGTGTCCCTGTGAACCTCGGGAGCCAAGGGCTTCCAGTTCATGCAATCACTTGATTGTACAGTTCTGTCAGAGGGACATGGTTGGAGCCCAAAACACCTGAGTTCTCCTGGTTCTGATACCAACTCCCTCTGCAACTGGGGTGCGTCACTTCATGCTTTTGCCTCTGTTTCCAAAGAATTGAGGCACAGGCCTTCTCCGCGCCCCTCATTCCTCTGTCCAGGCATGTTCCCCATCTGTTTCCATGTATGTCCTCACTAGCATGCCCATTCCTTGCTGTTGGAAAGGGTTGTTTTGTGTTCCTTTGAAATGCCACGATTGAAGAGTAAGGCCAAGGTGGAGTCTGGGCAGGTTTTAATAGTACAAGAGACCCATGTGGATACTGTGCAGGGCTGAGTGGATCTCCTGGTCATTAGATAGATACTAGGACAGAAAATATCATGTTGCCTCTGTATAAATCCATGGTACGATCACATCTTGAATACTGTGTGCAGATGTGATCGCCCCATCTCAAAAAAAGAGATATTGGAATTGGAAAAGGTTCAGAAAAGAGCAACAAAAATGATTAGGGGTATGGAACGGCTTCCATATGAGGAGCGATTAATAAGACTGGGACTTTTCAGCTTGGAAAAGAGATGGCTAAGGCAGGGCTTGGGAGCTCTGCTCCAGCTCCAGGCAAAAACCTGCAGCTCCACTGCTCCAGAGCTGCTCCAGCTCCGGGCTCCACTCCAAAGCCCTGGGCTAAGGGGAGATATGATTGAGGTCTACAAAATCATGACTGGTGTGGAGAAAGTAGCTAAGGAAGTGTTGTTTACTACTTCCCATAGCACAAGAACTAGGGGTCACCCAATGAAATTAATAGGCAGCAGGTTTAAAACAAATAAAAGGAAGTATTTCTTCACGTAATGCACAGTCAACCTGTGGAACTCCTTACCCCAGAGGATGTTGTGAAGGTCAAGACCAAAAGAACTAGATAAATTCATGGAGGACAGGTCCATCAATGGCTATTAGCCAGGATGGGAAGGAATGGTGTCCCTAGCCTCTGTTCGCCAGAAGCTGGGAATGAGTGACGGGGGATGGATCAGTTGATGATTACCTGTTCTGTTCATTCCCTCTGGGGCACCTGGCACTGGCCACTGTAGGAAGACAGGATACTGGGCTAGATGGACCCTTGGTCTGACCCAGCAGGACCATTCTTATGCTCAAACAGTCACGTGTTTTCACCGGTGGAACCACACCCCAGTTTTCCTGCATGCCAGCCAGGTTCTGTGCCATTGGACCTAAAAGAGCCCATCTGCTTGCTAGGGCCTGAAGACGCTTTGCCCAAAGTGCTATGCACGGCAGAGTAGTTAGTACTATTTGTGCTGCCTTTGGCCAGGATTTGGGGCATGGGAACCCAAAACCACTGGATTCCGATTTAGCAATCCTGTCTGCCAGGATGTTTAATTATACCTTGCAGAGAGCTCAAAAATACCCTTCCTGACGTTTATACGTCCCTGCGGGAGCTGGGTGTCCCCCTTTGGCAGGCAGCGCCTGGTCTGTGGGTCTGCACTGAAACGCTCCTTTCTAATTATCTCCCAGGGAGCTCTAATTTGGTTCTTCAGGGAAGCAGCAAAAATCATTCCCAAGAAGGGAGGCTGATGGAGGCTGCAAGAGCCTCATGCTTTCCTGGAGAGCTGCAGCCTCCATTAAAAAGCAACATGGCTTCAGAATAGGTGATGCCAATGGCATTAGAAAAGCAAACAGCCTCTCCTGTCCCCTCTCAACCCACGTCTTCCGTTTGCTGGGGAGCTTGTATCTCCCCTTTCTTGGTCTCATGTTGGCTGCTGTGAGGTAGGAAGGATGGAGTCAGGAACCAGGGAACTGCCGGACTGGATCAGCCCCATAGTCCGTCTAGCCCAAGGTCCTGTCTGACAGTGACCAGCACCAGATGCTGCAGAGGAAGGTGTCAGAATCTGACAGTAGCAGATGTGGGATTATCTGCCCCCTTGCAGGTCTGGTCCGCATCCCTTATAATTAGCTATTTGGTTTAAACCCCAAAGCAAGAAGTTTTATGTCCCTTCCAACATGTTTTTTTTAAGCATTAGCCATTATAACTCTATGTATTCTTTTTATACAGAATTGTCTTGTCCAGAGGTTCCCAAAATGGGGGACATGGAGGCACATTTCGGGGAGGCGGATGGTGGGCCCAGGCCAGCCCCCACGCAGGACAGGGAGGGGAGCGCCAGCCCCACCCCGGCCCAAGCCCTGCTCCCAGCCCTGCGTGGGGACTGGCCCCGGCGCGGCTCTGCATCTGGCTGCTGGCCCCCACTGCAGCCCGTAGCCTCAACCCCCTTACCTCTGTCCGTGTCTCCGCCCAACCTCTCCCCCAGCTCCCAGCCTGGCTCCAGAGCGGTGGGGGGGCATGGACAGGAGTAAGGGAGGCACAACCCTCAAAAGTTTGTGGACCTCTGGCCTACTCTCTCTTTGAACGTTGTGAAGGTTTTGACCTCAGTGAAATGCTATGACAATGAATTCCACAGTCACATTACTTGGCGGGAATGTGAAGTTTATCTTTTCATCTCGGAGAGATCGCTCCCCATCCTGTCTAACCCCCCATACAAATATCTCAAATGCATTCCCTAAAGACTCCAGAATGAATCCTATCCTAGAACAGGATGGATAAACTACTGAACAGTATGACAAGTTATATTCCTGGCTGTCTTAATCCCCACATAGTAGGTTTGCCAGGTGTTCAGTTTTCGACCGAAACATCCAGTCAAAATGGGACCCTGGCGGGTTCGGTCAGTACTGCCGACCGGGCCGTTAAAAGTCCAGTCGGCGGTGCTGTGGGTCTAAGGCAGGCTAGTCCCTACCTGTCCTGGCACTGCGCTGCGCCCCAGAAGTGGCCAGCAGGTCCAGCTCCTACACGGGAGGGCCACGGGGCTCCGTGCGCTGCCCCCACCCCGAGCTCCGGCTCCACACTCCCACTGGCCGGGGTCTGTGGCCAATGGGAGCTGGGGGTGCTGGTGCCTGCGGGCGAAAGCAGCATGTGGAGCGTCCTGGACCTCCTGCCTAGGAGCCGGACCTGCTGGCCACTTCCGGGGCGCAGCGCGGTGCCAAGACAGGCAGGGAGCCTGCCTTAGCCCCGCTGCGTCGCTGACCAGGAGCTGCCTGTGGTAAGCCCGGGCCCCAACCCCGAGTCCCAACTCCCTGCCCCAGCCCTGAGACCCCCCCAAACCCAGAGCCCCCTCCTGCACCCCAGCCAAAGCACTCACACCCTGCACCCCAACCCCGAGCCCAGAGCCCCTTCCCACACCCTGTACCCCTCATCCCCGGCCCCAGCCCAGAGCCCATACCCCCTCCTGCACCCCAAATCCCTGCCTCAACCCACAGTCCTCTCCTGCACGCCGAATCCCTTGGCCCCTCTCTCCAGCCTGGAGTCCCCTCCTGCACCCCAAACCCCTCAAGCCTGGCCCCAGCCCAGAGCCTGTACCCCCTCCCACACTCCAACCCCCCTCCTCAACCTGCAGCCCCCTCCACATTCCAAATCCCTCAGCCCCAGCCTGGAGCCCCTTGTGCATCCCAAACCCCCCAGCCCGGAGCCCCCTCCTGCACCCCGAACCACTCATTTCTGACCCTACCTTGGAGCCTGCACCCCCAGTTAGAGCCCTCTTCCCCTCCCGCACCCCTGCCCCAGCCCAGTGAGGGTGGCGGAGAGCGAGCTACTGAGGGAGAGGGAATGTAGTGAACAACGGCGGGGCCTTGTGGAAGGGGCGGGGCCTCGGGGAAAGGGTGGGGCTAGGTTCGGTTTTGTGCGACTGGGCAACCCTACCACATAGTCTTTGTGGTTGCTACATATTGTGATTGTGAGACATCCTCTTGTGAGCTAGATCTTGTTTTATTGGCTTGATCAGAATGGTTACATTTTAATAAAGCTAAGCCCACGTCATGGTTAAGGATGAAACTGTTGGTTTTTTTTTAAATAAGAACTATGAATGATTCAGTTGGACTGAATTTCAATCTGAAAACATTTTTCTGAAATAAAGTTACTAACTTAGTCCCTGGCCTGAAAATAATTAATAAAATAGATTGTTAAACTTTTAAAATTATGGATCTGAAAATTACCAAATCGGATCAAATAAATCTATCCTCATTTAGGGGGCAGGTGGGGTTTTTTAATGCACACAGAGATTTTCTTCTAAGGCCTGGTCTGTATTCAAAGTTGCACAGTGTAATTGAAGGTGTGACTTCAAACCTGTTTAGTTAAACCAGTGGAACACGCAGTGTAGATGCTCTGAATTTGATTTTAAACCTGTCTTCTATCTAAGGTTGAATTGAATTAAGAGTAGCTAAATCAAGATAAATCAGATTTAAATTGCATTAAGGGGGTCCATGTGGGATTATGAACCACTTTAATTAAATCAATTTGAAATAACACTTTTATTTAAATAAATGAAAACTCTGAATATAGACAAGGGATAAAAATTTCAAAAGCGCCTACGTGACTTGGGCGCCTCAGTTCCATAGAAAGAAGATGGGGCGTAGGCTCCTAAATCACATAGGGCCTTTTGGTCTGCAACCTTGGTTAAAATTTTCAATGTGAATTGCGGGAAGGCTGGAGAGAAGGGGCAGAATGGGACTTAATGATTGGTGGGGGGGGTAGAGTGAAATGCACCCAGATGGTTGGACTGGAGGAGGAGATGGGGTATGCACGGGGTGGAATATGCCTCACCGTTCAGAATACGTTTTGTAGGAGAAAACTTGTGTTTGCTCCAAAAGTTTGGCTTTCTTCCAAATCCATCTCAAAGCCATCACCAGGCAGCTTGGGTCTTAATGTCTGAAATGGACATCTGGATGCCTTTGGTTTAAGACTTACCAATGCTCAGAACATGATCCCTGCATGTGGGAAGAGAGTAAGCATGGTGTCTTAGCCTTCTGCCAAGTAATTTCAGGCTGGAGTTCCTGTATGGTGCTGGCCTGCAGCTTATGGCTTCTATGGGAAAGCCCAGAAGAGAGAGGATTGTGAGACGTGCCGTGTATTTGTCTAATATGTGGTATAAACACATTAACACACGCAATCCTCTGTTGCTAATTAGTTTCAGATGATGCCGGCGCTGGCTGCTTGAAGCCCCATATACACTAGCCGTGATGCGTAAAGTGTTCCCATGAACAGCACGAACATTGTTTAACCCTTTGGCTTCTCAAAAGCAGGTGGTGCCAGGAAAAAGCAGAGGACTTACCATGGTTTGTGTGACGAGAGCTCCGATGTTGAAATACTATCCAGGATTCCTTTGGGAAAATCAGTGGGGTCGTATGTGTTACACAAGTGCTAACTGCAGCAATTTCATCACCGGAACAGTTTAGGATTCCGTCCTTTGTGTAAATGAGATGAGTTGAAGCTGACCATAGGAGGAGGGCTGTTTAGTGTCTAAACTAGGGAATACGGGTTCTCTTCCCAGCTCGGTATCTGGGATTTTGGGCAAGCTGATGTTCAGAGTTGTTGAGCCCAGCCAACTCCCATTGAGTCGGCCGAATGGGAGATTCAGATACTCTTCGTCTCTGAAAACCAGTTTATCGACGTTTGCTTATGTCGGTTACAGCGTCTATGCTGTAAGGAGGGCTGGCTGCAAAACAAGAATTCCACTTCATGAACATTTTCAAAACGGAGGCAGGTTTTGTTCCACCGTGGGATAAACTGGAACCTTTCATATTTTTTTCATGAAAAATGAGAGACTAATCTCAGAATAGCCAGTAGCCCAGTGGTTAGGACACTCAGCTGGGATGTGGGAGATCCAGATTCAAGTCCTTCTTCCAAATCCGGTACAGCAGGAACACTTGAACCTGGGTCTCTCATATCCCAGGTGAATGGCCTAACCACCAAGCCTATTGGCTATTCTGGGTTTTTGATCAGAAATTCCATCCTGGACTTGAGAAAACTTTCATTGAAACTGATTTGTTTCCATTAACATTTTTGGTTTTGATTAATCTGCATTTTCCTTTGAAAAAGCGCAAAAAAATAAAATAAAAATCAACCAGCTCTACCTGTAATTGCTTAATGTAAAGCATCGTGAGGTCCTTGGATGAAAGATGCTATAAAAGTGGGTGTGGTTATAGTTAGCAATAGGCACTGCTCTTCCAACTTTAGGGGACTCCTTTTCCTTCAGATCTATAATACTTGCTCTTGCAGCTGTCACACACACTGTTTCACATTCCTCAGAGTGGGGGGAAAAGGGATCTCAGGTGGCAAAGATATTGTGGGTTCACTGAAGTCAGATGAATAAGAGAATCTGTGTTAGAGCTGGGAACTGTACCAGACCGCTTAAGCGTAGTCCAGTGCTCTAACCCCAAGAGCATCTTTCCTCTCCAAATAGCTTTGTGTTAGTCCTTGCTCAAGTTTGCAACCCTCCCAATTGAGTAGGTCTGTCAATTTCACCAATGTGCTGTTAAGTAGAGCGGGTCGGGGATTTTTTGACAACTCCCCTTTTTTTTTCCTCACCAAAAAATGTCAATGAATTGAAACCCCATTTGTCTGCGGAAACAGAGTTGGTTTTGACGAATTTCCTGACTCAAAAACATTTTTGAACAGAAAGTAAGTTTCAAAATTGTCAAAACATCCCAAAATGAAAACGTTTGTTTTTTCTAGTAGAAATGGCTGTGTTTCAAATTTTGGAGTACGTTTAGACTTAAAGAAGATTTTAAAAGCAATCAAAAATAAAAAATTTTAAAATTATCAAAACCTAACATTTTGGTTAACCTGAACCCAGAAACTTTTTCAGATTTTGGATTCAGGGAAACTTTTTGAGATGTTGATTTTTTTTTTTTTGGTCCCAGTTCAGGGCAGGAAAAATTTCAATAGTATGAATATTTTTGCAGGATGGGAAAATCATTTCTTGGCCATCCTGTTCTTCTGTTAAGCCCCTTGGCTTTTCCAGGATTAATATGTTATATAACACCCCCTCCTCCCGCCCCACTTTGGGAGTGTAATGAGCACCTGGTCCCTTTGCGCATGGACTCACGGTGGGATTTCTCTGCAGAACTGTATTCCTTCTCCAGTTCCTTGTTTTTAACCAGATGCAGCTTATTTCTTTCATTTGATAGTCTGCTCCACCTTAATTGGGTACAGAAATCAGCTTTGAAATGCTTTGATGGATTCTCTGTCGTGATCTATAACAGTGGTGCTGGCAACGGAGAGTGTTCGTATGGCAGTGCTTCAGGAAGAGAGACCTTTCTTTTTCTGTTTCAAAGTATCATGAGTAGGGCCGTACCAATTTCATGCCCGTGAAAAATGTGTCACGGACCATGAAATAAGCCCTTCTCCATGAAATCTGATCTCCCCTTTGCTGCTGGGAGTACCCTAGCCAGGGGGTTCCTAGCTGCAAGTCCCCCCTGGGCTGGGGAGGGACAGGACTTGTCCTTCCCCTGCACAGCCACTCTCGCTGTCACGTGGGAGATCAGATCGACCTCCACGTGCCTCCTCCTGCTGCAGGAAGCTCCAACCTCAGAGGTTCCTGCAGCTAGAGAGGTGGGTCCGATCTCCCCCTGCTGCTGGGAGTGCCCCAGCCAGGGGGCTCCTAGCTGTGAGTCCCTGCTGGGCAGTGGAGGGACATAGGACCCTGGCAAGAGGCTGGATTTAAGCCTTCCTTTTGCAGAGTGCTCTTGTTCAAAGGTGCTGCACATTCAGGGCCGGTGCTACCATTAAGGCAAACTAGGCGGTTGCCTAGGGCGCCAAGATTTGGGGGCGCCAAAAAGCGGTGCCCCCCAATTATTTTTTTTTACAGCGTTCCTACGCCCCTTCCCCCGCACTTCTCCCACCTCCCAGGCTTGCAGTGCCAATCAGCTGTTTGGCGCCGCAAGCCTGGGAGGGGAGGAGAATTAGAGCAGGGCCGGCGTGCTCAGGGAGGAGGCGGAGCAGAGGTCAGCTGGGGTGGGGAGCTGCCACACGGCTCCTGGGGGGGGGAGAGCTGCTGCGGGGCGGGGGGCGCCTCAGGATGGAGTGGGGGGGGGGAGCAAGGTGGAAGT
Organism: Emys orbicularis; assembly: GCF_028017835.1. Taxonomy (NCBI): domain Eukaryota; kingdom Metazoa; phylum Chordata; order Testudines; family Emydidae; genus Emys; species Emys orbicularis. Next base: position 18,904,203 of record NC_088700.1, on the reverse strand, counting down.
TTCGCCTAGGGCGCGAAACTTCCTTGCACCGGCCCTGTGCACATTTCTTGGCATCTTCCTGGTGCCATTTCTGTTCCAGGCCTCTCAAGGTGTTTCAGATCACGCTTTGCAAATGCAACCACTGCTCAGCAAGTTCAGGCATTGCACTGCCCACAGGGTAACCCACAGCTGGCACCTCTGGGATTTGCATTAAGCCACAAGTAGAACAGACGCTGTCGTTCACCTTTATTCAAAGGGTTGTAAGCATATCGAATAAATGTGACGAGGAATCTGTCCCTCACTGGGACCTGAACCCACGAAGCTCTGACCCACAAACCAGGACCTCTTTGCAAGAAAAGTCTCCATTTGCTCTTGTCAGGAGTATTGCTTATTTCCTCCCCAGACCACCATTTTTTCGTACTTATTTTCCCCTCCTCCCTCTGTTTTTTGATGTCGAACCCTTTGTCCCACAGAAGCATCCACTGGCTTCTGGTTTGCGGTGGGAGTTGAGACAGAACGTCAGCCCTCAGGGAGGCCTGTTCATGAATTCAGAGTCGCAACACATCTGCGCTCATAGGCATCCCAGTCTGGGGAGGGGTGGGAACGGAGAGCTGTTCACCTTCACAAGCACCTGCTGCTTCCTCCCATGCAGATGACCTCTATTGGGCTTTCTTTGTCTGGCCCATAGGAGATTGCCAGTCAAAGGCATGTTCTGCTACAGAAAGGGCTTGTGGGACATGTTCTCTTCCAGTGCCATGGATAACTTCATTAAGGATGCTCCAGTGGTTAAGCTGCTAGCCAGGGGCTTTGGAGATGTGAGTTTAATTCCCTGCTCTGTCCCAGACTTCCAGTGTGTCCTTGAGACTTAGGGTATGTCTACGCTGCAAAAGAAAACCCATGGCAGCAAGTCTCAGAGACCTGGGTCAACTGACATGGACTACAGGGCTAAAAAATAGACGTGGAGATGGTCCTGTCCAGGCTCTGAGGGCAGGTCTACACTACCCGCCTGAATCGGCGGGTAGAAATCGATCTCTTGGGGATCGACTTATCGCGTCTCGTCAGGACGCGACAATCGATCCCCGAATCGACGCGCTTACTCCACCAGTGGAGGTGGGTGTAAGCGCCGTCGACTGGGAGCCGCGGCAGTCGATTTTGCCGCCGTCCTCACAACAGGGTAAGTCGGATCTGATACGTCGAATTCAGCTACGCTATTCGCGTAGCTGAATTTGCGTATCTTAAATCGACCCCCCCCTGTAGTGAGGATGTAGCCTGAGTTGCACCCTCCAGACTAGAGCCTGAGCAGGGATGTCTACACTGCTAGTGTTAGCCCTGGAGTGCAAGCCCAAGTCAGTTGATCTGGACTCTGTGGCTTGCTGCTGCGGGTTATTTCTGGTTTGCGAGGGAAAATGGACACTGTAGTTGGACACCATTGCCCTGGGCTCTGTTAAACTAAAGCCTTTCTCCAGTCAAATCTGACCACACCCTGGCTCCTGGAGTTTTATAATATATTCACATAGCCAGGAGCAGAGAGAGACAGCTCACTCCAGTGCCAACGGGGTAAAATTTCCTTACCCACTCTTGATATTTAAGTACAAATTGGCAATGGCTTTTTTTTTTTTTTTTAAGAAGAACCCAAAATCTGTGGTGTGCTTTGGAGCCCAGCCATACTTGTAGTCTGTGCTTCCATTGAGAAAAATGAGGGCACTTGTCGGGACTAGCTCTGTGGTAGTGAAGTGGGCGGGGCTATGTAGCATCCCTTGAGTCTTTTATGCCAACTGCACAGTCGAACCTTTCCATTCCCCATGCTTGGTTTTGCCCTGCGGGACATGATGAAGATCCTCGTGCTGAGCTGTCTGCTGCTGGATTTGCAAGCAGCTCGGGCTGCCATAGGCTTTCCTAAGGTAGGGGAATTTTGAGCAGGGGGTGGGACTAGATGACATCCTGAGGTCTCTTCCAACCCTGATATTCTATGATTCTGTGAATTGTTTAGGGTTGGTGTTAATCTCCCCCATATGCACCCAGCCATGGAGGACCCAGCTGTAAGTCTCATGTATTGTAACATGAAATTATTTGTCCTGGAGGTTCAGTCCAGTTTGATTGCAAGTAGTAAAGGCTTTTGGTTTGTGTTCTTTTCCCCACATCTGCATCCCTTCAGTTACTGATGTGTGTGTGTGTGTGTGTCTCTCTCTCTCTCTCCAGAAGACAAACTTATTTTACCCCCTTAGAGAGTGCCTATATCAGTTCCTTTGAAGATAAGTAAATGCCACCGTTAAATTGTTTCAAAATGTCCACAAAGAGGATAATAAGTTGGTTGGGGTTAAACAGCACGTAGAGTGCAGGGACATTTTGCTGTGTATTTATATCATGTTCATAAATCTTTTCAGGCAAGCAACTGTGTGTCATTCTGCTGCTCTGGTTCTATCTTCCGTAGATCTTCCTTCAGGTAGTGAACTGGGCATGGCCAGGTCCTGTTTTTAACCTGACTTCCTTTCTGCAGTGGGACTGACCTCAGTGGATACGCTAGGCAGGGTGACCAGATGTCCCGATTTTATAGGGACAGTCCCGATATTTGGGGCTTTTTCTTATATAGGTGCCTATTACCCCCTACGCCCCATCCCGATTTTTCACACTTGCTCTCTGGTCTCCCTAGGGAGCTGCTGCTTTGATGATGATGCCTCTCAATCCTGGGACTCCCAATTGCGTTTGGTTTTATTCTGAATTCAAATAATTCATTTTGAAGTGATTTTTTTTCTTCTTTATTTCTGCTCGAGGTGGCTGTTTGTTTCTCTGTTAATCAGGCTTGCCAGGAGACTGAATTGTGTGTGAGAGACACTCGAGGAAGTGGATTACTGTCAGGGCCGGCTCCAGGGTTTTGGCCGCCCCAAGCAACCAAAAAAAAAAAAAAAAAAAAGCCGCGATTGCGATCTGCGGCGGCAATTCGGCGGAAGGTCCTTCGCTCCGAGCTGGAGTGAGGGACTGTCCGCTGAATTGCCACCGAACAGCTGGACGTGCCGCCCCTCTCCGGAGTGGCCGCCCCAGGCACCTGCTTGACAAGCTGGTGCCTGGAGCCGGCCCTGATTACTGTGGACTCTGTGCATCAGACAACAATGTGTTATTGACTTTCCTTCATTTTAATTGTGGAAATGCCGTATCTAACTGTATGGAGTTTACACTTATTTCAGCTAGATCAGAGGTTTTCAACCTTTTTTTCATTTGCAGACCCCTAAAAATTTTTGAAGGGAGGTGCCAGACCCCTCTGGAAATCTTACACATAGTCTGCAGGCCCCCGGGAGTCCACGGCCCACAGGTTGAAACCCACTCAGCTAGATCAGTGCCCTGATGACTGCAGTACAGTGCCACGGAGCAGCACCTGCACAGCCACAGAGCGGAAGGATTTACTATTTGGCCCCAAGTTTCAGTTCAGTTACATAAGTTGTGTGTATCTATATTTAGTAATCTAGAAGCCCAACCAACTCTCTGTTCCAAGGAGCAGTATTGGAAGAAATCACTGACAGAGAAATGTCCCTATTTTTACAAATACGCACACGTTGTGTGTAGAGATCAATCAAGCACGTCATCCAGGGTTTCATTTTGTGGCTTCATTTAGTTCTTGAGGAAACGAACATTGGAGTTGTTGGCCAAAAATGCTTCGAATACACTAGTCTTTTGGGGAAATCTCCTAGTAACTTCACTGGGGACAGCAACAGCAGGAGTGATAGTATAGACACAGCCATCCGCGTTTTTACCACCGTGTCTAGTCTGGCTCAAAGCAGGACTAGTTAACAGAGAGGAAAAAATGCTTGTCATTGCCAGAGCTCTACTTGTACTAGTGCTTCCACTACGGACACTGCTCTGCAAATACAGTAGTGCTGTGGTGGGAGACTTTCTGAAAAACAAATTTATCCTCATGGCAAGCTCGCTGTTAGTTCCATTGGTAAGTAACCAGGGCTTACATCTGTGGCATTGAGTATTAAAATACTTGTCGTGAGCTCTCAGCCTGATTGAAACAAACTCCTGCAGTGAGTATGGATACCTGTTAAGTACAGGGCAACTTGCCGTAAGCGACACCCAAAGGACCCACAAAAATGGATGGCTTATGCAGAATGATACAACACATTCTGATTAATTAATTTAATTAATTAATTAATGGAGATATCCTATCTCCTAGAACTGGAAGGGACCTTGAAAGGTCATCGAGTCCAGCCCCCCCCCTGCCTTCACTAGCAGGACCAAGTACTGATTTTGCCCCAGATCCCTAAGTGGCCCCCTCAAGGATTGAACTCACAACCCTGGGTTTAGCAGGCCAATACTCAAACCACTGAGCTATCCCTCCCCTCTTACTCCAGTGTAAATTGGGAGCTACTCCTCTGAAGTCACTGGAATTACACCACGGTAAAACTTGCATGAGGAGAGAATCGTACCTAGGATCGTTGCTGGTCAGCAATATTTTGACACAATGTTTTTCATTGAAAAATGCCGATCCAGCAATATCAGAATTTTTTGTGGGAAAAGGTCACTTTTGATGGAGTTCTCAACTTGAAATATTTTTGAAAACGTTTTGAAATTGTCAATGTTTCTTTTGACATGTTGGAAATTAAAATGTTTTTGGTTTTCCAGTTTGAAACCACTTTTTGTTTTGAAATGTAAGTTAATTATAGTAAAAACAGATTTTTAAATGGACACAGTCAAAACAAAATGTTTCCATTGACTGGAACTGAATTCTCCCCCTGCTCCTTTCTGGATCATGAACATTTTTGAGATTTTTGACTTTGTCCTGATTTGGGAAGGGCCAAAATTTCAAAATCTCAAAAATGTTCATGGGACGGGGAAACTTTCCTGCCCAGCTCTACCTAGGATGTTGGCAATACCTTAGGGCACAAGATAGGAAGTTGCTTGATAAGAGCTGTATCTTGTTCAGGTTTCTCTGTAATCAAGACAGCATCTCATTGATTCTAATAGGTGAACTTAAAAGGGGATGGTTGTGTTGTGTTAACTTATCAGCAGGATCATGGCTTTGATGGACACCCACCCACCTTGCCCTGCTTCCTTGTGAATCCAGGCCTCTTCTAACACTGTTACAGAAACAGAGCTGTGGGAGGGGTAACTGAGTGAGGTCTGTTTTCCTTCCTCCTGGTTTCCACCTCTTCCCGCCCTCCTGTCATGTTAAATGAGGCACCACATGTTCTGGAAGTTTAATTATATGTTTCCTCTCTTGATTTTGCCTCGTGGTGCACTTGCTGTATGTGACCGATTAATTCAGCATTTCTAAATAAGCAACAGCGGGTCTGTTAACCAAGACCAGGTGCCTAACAAACAGTTGGGCTAAATGATGTTGCTAACCAGTTCTGCTCAAAGCAAGATCCTGGCAGATGTGGATGGGCTAGAGAGGATCTCACGTACGAGTGTTCCTTCCTGGTCTGTCCCCATTTTACAACAGTATAACCCTGGTAACAAGGCTGGTAACTCTGTCTACACTAGCATTCCTACTGTTGCTATCACCAATGGAGCTGCAGTTGTGGGAGATTTAAAAGGGCAACGCAAGTGTGGGGCGTGGTCTCCCTCTAGTAACTGCTTTAAGAGGATTTATTATTTGTATTGTGATACAATGGACCAGGACTCAGTTGTGCTAGGCACTCTACAGACACAGAACAAAAAGGGCTTACGGTCTGACACAACAGACAACAAAATCTGGGTTCAGACCTCACTGTTAACCGAAGTTGGAGTTAGTGACAACAGTACTGAAGATGAAGTTTAACATATGTTCTAATGCAGCGAAACCACTTTGGGTAGAACATCTTACTTGTTTAGGGAGGTTATTTTCTTTTTGAGTTTGGAACTTTTTTAATGTCATGATTTCCCCCTCCCCTCTTCCCACTCCCCTCTCACTGTATGGGGAAGGGTGAGGTACCGGGACTCCATCTCTCTTGTGCTAGGAAGCTGCAAGAACAATTGCTGCTTTCACCGTCCCTAAGGGGGCAGTTTACTATGATGGGCTAGCCCAGAATGAAACCCTTGCCAGTCACCATGTTTAATTCATTAATTTGCCACAGATGTCCCAGAGACTGCACTTCCTCTTATCTTTCCTTCTCCCTGCCTCCCAACCCCCTTCCCTGCTGGACCCTCAAGGAGGTTTGCTGCCTAGAGTGTTATTCCAGCTGCTGTTAAATGGAAGAGGAAGTTTCAGAGTAAGGGCTGGGAGCTTAGCAGTGGCCCTTAATTGAGATATGCCTGAGCATGTGACTGCACTGAGACCACAAGGGGACTTTAAGTGCTTTGAGTTGTATCTCAAAGACTTTGGGTTTATGGATTTGTGCCTCGTGTAACTCCGTGGACTTCAGTCTGCTTGCACCAGAGTTGGATTTCCATCCTCATAACTCTGGCCTCTGGCTCCCCTCCACAAAAACAGGTGTTTAATTTTGTTTTACCCTTTAGTTCGAGGCTGAGAAAAGAAGCGGCTACATGTTAAAGTTTTGTCCGTGGCCTAGAATTTCACTTGGCCAATGCTCTGGGTGCCTTTAGCAATCTTCTAAAATGACGCTCATGAATTAAGGAGCTCTGGGTTCTGGTTCCTTAGCTGAGAAGTTCCAGTTTGCCCTGAAATTAGGGATAAACTAGCCTACCCACTACACCAGATCAAACCAAACAACCCAGCAACTCTGTATAATCAAAAATAAATGAATTACTTGCTCCATGCCGCTGTTACCCAGCCCTACCCAATGCCCCTTTTCTCATGGGTGAGGGAGAAAAGGTTGGACCTAAAAGCTAATAAACATGGGTTGTTTCTGGACCAGCATGGCCAACAGCAGGTGTTTTCCAAAGGCCTGGAATGCGAAGAGAGAATGTCTTGTCAGGTTAAAATGATTAAAAATGTCCTTTCTTCTTCCTCCCTTTCAGGGCTCAAAATTTACCACTTCAGATTTGGCCGTGCGGCCACCCCTGGTGTGGGAGAATTCCCAAGAGAACCTTAGGCCCAGCCCCAATGGAAGTGCCCTCACTTCAGCCCCTTCTACTAAAAGGCTCTCTGCTGAGGAGGAGGAAGAGGAGGAACACCTTTCTATTGAAGAGGAAGGCTTCGAGCTTTTGAACACCACCTACAATAAAATCACAGGACCTGGCAGGCCCGGGGTTGGCAGAAGCGAGTTGGAGGTCGCAGGAAATGCCAGTGATTCCATTACCACGGTTACCTCAGTTCCTCCTTCTGGGCGTCGAGATGTTCAGGTGGCTGATGACAACATTATCCTTTCGCGAACCTCCACCAAAGTAAACAGACCGGCTTCCAAGAAAGACCACGTTTCGAAACCCCAGGATGAGAACATCACTACGGAAAAGCTGAAGGGAGACACGGGCTCTCGGACCTGGTTCTCACCCAGCAAACCGATTGATGCCATCATAGACCTAGACAACCCTTCCATCTTCTCCAAAGTCTCCGCAGAGGTCAGCCAGACAGCGGGTTCTGCAGGAAACATAGCCAGGGCCCCCTCTTCTGACTCCCATAGGAAGGCGGAGGCACCTGTGGGTGAAGGAACCCTAGAGAGCCCTTCTAAAGCTTCCCTAAGCCCCGAGGATGCTGTGAAACCAATCCAGACATCACTGGATACTGAGGTGGTCCCCACAGAGCACAACAAAGGGGTCGTGCACCGAGGGAAGACAGGCAGTGAAGCAAAGGGGAGTGAGGACCATGGTCAGGCCGGTGTCTTGTGGACAGCAGCAGACGGGCAACAGGTTCGAGTGAAGCCAGGACCCCGGGGGCCGCAAGGACCACCAGGTTTGCCTGTAAGTGAAGTGAGGTGTGAGGGGTTGTGTTTGAGGGAACCGTTCTGTATACAGTGGGGAATCCTCATTTACCGTAACGGAAGCAGTCAGAAGTCACAAGCGACCGTGACTGTGACGGCACATGGATTTGGGGGAAGGCGGGGAGGTGTCTGAAGAAGAGGCTCCGATATTGGAGGCTCTTCTCCAGGCCTGACAGCTGGTGAGGTCAGGAGACTTCCACCCCTCTGGCAACCATGCTGAGCTGTCATTGTTCCCTGTCCCCATCAGTAACCGCAGGAGGCAGCCATTAATGCCGAATTGAGCCCTCGGCAATAGCCCAGGTACACCTCGTCCTTCCCTCCCTTTCAGCCCTGCTCCCACAACTACGGGCAGTCTACTGTAAAATATTAAACCGTTAACCCTTAAGGTGGCGTCACTGTCGTCCCCCCGCCCTTTTCTAGCTGAATGAATGTGGAGGGGATGATGCATATACAGTCCTGGGCAGACAGAAGTAAAGTCCAGCTCATCGGCTCAAAGAAAGGCAAATGCTTTTTGAAATTTTGAGGGTTTGCAATGATACTTGCAAGAGCAGCTGCTGCTGCTTCCCTGCTGCCCAGGAAGGCTTGAAAGCCTTGGTGCCTTCTAAAGCATTGGCAAACTTCAGAAAAGTCCTCCTGTTCGTAATTCTCACGTCAACCAAAGCATCATTTGAGGGTTCTAGGAATACAGGCACTTTTGAGCTAAAGCATCCTGAGGGTTAGAAGTTCCCCCCGGTGACTTCCGGCTTCCTACTTTTGCTAGAGTCCCCGGTTGGTGATGGATTGTGTTATGTTCACAGCATAGACACAGAGAGAGAACTTAGATTAAACTACTCTGGCTGGAAGACTGCAACATAACACAACTTTATTTCTGAGAATTCAAACCGATAACACACAAGAACCCCAAAACCGAGAGAGAGAAAGCAGACTGCTCCCTAAGACAGCGAGACACAACTCCCCCCACCTTGCTCTAGACTGGCTCTGTCCAGACTGACTCATCATGGCACGCTTCCCTATGGAGCCCCCTTGCCTGCAAGCAGGATGCCCCCCCACACACACACACACACCTGCAGTCTTAAAATGATAGTTTGCAATTCCAACACAGTCCTCAATGCACCACAGATTGGTGGATGCATGTGACCCAGCTCTCTTGTGCCCTTGCACCATGTCCCAGAACAATTGCTGCTCTCGCTCTCTCCATTTCCTCTCTTTCTCTTCCCATTTTTTCTTCTCTTGTTTTTCCATGTTGTTTGTTTGTATAGCAATAGCACCTTGAAATCCCACCCGAGGGCCCCAGTGTGCTAGGTGCTGTCCAAATACATGGTGAAAGACAGTCTCTGCCCCACAGAGCAGGGCAGGAGGTTAAAACAGCAGCACAGAGAGGCAAAATCACTCACCCAGGGCTTCACAGTGGGTCAGTGGCCAAACCAGGAATAGAATCCAGGTATCCAGAGGCCCAATCAGGTGCCCTATTCACTAAACCATCCTTCCTTCTATGTATGGCTTCCCCAACCTTCTATATTTCATTTGTCTTCAGCTCTCCCCCTTTTCTTTGTTGCTTTCCTTCCCTCTCCCACCCCCCAAACAACAGTACGTGTTGTGGGGGTGGGCAGGGGGCATCCATCACTGGCTCTGTGGAACCAGGCTGAGGTTAGTGCTGCGGGAGCAGAGACAGGAAGCCTGGGTCAATGGGCAGCTGCCTGAGCCAATAGCCAAGATGCTGGTGCAGGCCTGGGGAGGGAAGGGTGGTGTGAAGGTGGGAGGTTTTGAAGAGTCACGGTGCTTAATATGCAGCATGTTTGCTGAGGACCTGGCACGCTGCTGTTTTCCCTACACCTGCTGTTCATCTCCCTCGCCTGTGCCGCCCAGAGACCCCTTGTTGGACTAACCTGTCCGCCTCTCGGGTGGGGAAAGACTATGCCATGGGTCCAGGGCTAGCTGCATCTCCATCCCCTCTTCGAGTGTACCTCAGGTACCAGGCCTTGGGCCTTTACCTTTCCTGGGGTGGAATCAGTTGATTCTCCCAATCTTAGACTGGGCCCTTGGCTACATCCCTGTGTGTGACAACTGTGCTACCCTTTGGTAGTGTGTGACCGGAGGTGAATACAGTGGCCAGCCGGCCTTCATAAACCAAGCTTGTTTAATCTTCACAGTAGCAATGAAGACATGAGACAAAAGGGATTTTAGTGCAATGACCAGTCTATGTGCACGTCTGTCTTGCTTAAAGTCCTGCCACCCGGTGATGATGGACCAGGCAGACCTGTCTGCTGACACCCCAGTGGGTGTCAGTCTGTTCCCCTGAACAGGTCCCCAACAACTGTCTCTCCCTAGATGGTCCCTTTTTTATCCAGCCAGAGCTCTTTGTTCTCTCTGTTCCCAGGCTTTTTAGTCTTGCTGTCCAAAACCAGCTTGGTGGACTCAGCGGGAGGTGGAGTCAGTCTCCTCAGAGTCAGTGGCTCTCCCGTTGTCCTGTAACCCCCAAGTGTTTGCTGGGTGTGGGTGTGTGTGGCTGTCTCTCTCTCTTATCCAGAGTCACTGTTTTCGCCTTCCACTTTCTTTCCTAACAGCGCTGTTTGATTTAACCCAATATCGCATACAGCGACCATCCCAATAACCAGGTCAACATACAGTATTCTTACATTACTACAGCGCAGTTCCACATCCATCACAGACTGCATTAACCCTTCATTTCTGAAGGCCTTAGCCTCTGATAACGGCTATGAACATGATCTTAGCTTGATGGATGGATGGATGTTTGTCCACCATCCAATGAAAGCCATCTGGACCATCTCTGCTTAAACAAACTTCCAGGACTAGAATTCTGAGTTATTTGCTTTTCCCTTTAATAATCTGCATGTATCAAGTTCTCTACCAGCGGCCGGTTTTACGTGGTTGTACGTGTGATCAGGCTTTGCAGTCGTTGTCATTAAACGGTCATCCTTTACCCACAGTTCCCACACAGTGGTACAGCAAATACCACAGTGATTTCCCTATAACTGCCGTGGGTGACTTTCTAATGGCAACAACTAACTGTATGTAAAATAATCAGCCCTAAGAGAATTCTGTCCCAGTCACAAGATCAATTCCACTCAATCTCCCATCCTCAGACAAAATGTGTTTTATCACCAGGGTATTGGGTCACTTGACATTTAAATTTAGGTCCATTAGGTTCTCCCCCCCCCCCCCCCCCCCCCCCGAGCCTCTTTCTTGCTGCTGCTGTTTTTGCCTGCAGGACTACACTAGAGAATAGAACAGATGCCAAGAAGACTCCAAAAGTCACAAAGTTTTTACGACTTTTGACAATCCTGCTGTCTTGCCATCAGGACAGGGAGAATCACATGAGCAGAGCGTGCAACAAAATGTCAGCTCCATGTACTCGGTGGACATGGCCTAGCCTGGTAGAAGCCAAAGTGATTAAAGCTAGTAGACGAAAGTTGTACATTTCCTGCCAAATATTTCAGGAGGGGAAAAATTGGTGTTTAGTTCGATTATTTTTTTTTTTTGGTAGAACTGTTCTTCTATGGCTAAACAAAACTGAAAAATAACTCCCTCCTCTTTATTTTCCACTGGAAAAAGGAGAGACGGGGAAAGCCCCCAAATGTTTTGTTTTAATTGAAAAGCCGGGGGGGGAAATCGATTGCTGAAAAGATGTTTCAACCAAAATATTTCGACCAGCTCTAAATGTCCCTTGTAGGTCACACTCCTTGTTCTAGAGCCCTCTGCACACGGGCCTGCTCTGGTGTGTTTCATCCACTTGTCTGAAGTGGGAGTCGAGTTGTGGGTCAGTGATTTTAGCCCTACTCCCCATAGTACAGCGCATATGTGTGACCAGTTAATTTTGTCTTAACGTCTGCCATGAGGCAGATCCTGAATGGAAAAACGTAACCTGGCTTGTAACTATGATCCAGGGACTCAGAGTTGCTTCAAGTAATTTCAGGTGTTTCCTTTTGTAAATCGGAGGCCTGGCAATTGGCCTGTGTCGATCCCATTTCTCACTGGGGTTCTGAGCCGCCCAGCCCATCTAGGTGGTTTTAGGCGCACAAGTCCCATCAAAAGGTTGTGAAAATGCCCCAGGGACTAAAGCAAAGAAGTGATGGATTTTTCAAGTGTTTAACTATGTCCCAGAAGGCATTAAATCTGGAAAATATTTTTCTCCCAAGCTGGTTTTAGGTCGGTGCCATTGCCTAGGGCCCCACACAATGCACAGGCCCCTGTGAACGTGGCAATAAATTCTGCTGCTCCAAATATGTCTCTCTACTGGACCAGGTGTCTTGATTCTTGCTGTAAGTTCTGGCCTTACCCAGTGGGCTCTGCTCTGCTTAGCCTGGCTCAGTGCTTCAGACGCTCCTTCCTTGCTTTGTCGATTGTACAGCTGTGCCTGGTGCTTTGCAGAAAGGCCAAAGACAGGGCGCCTGGCCTGAGGGCTTCACAGTCTGCAATAGATGTGACGTGATGTGAGGAGAGGGCAAGAGGGAGGGAGGGTGACACTAAGCAAAGCTACTAATCCAGTGCACAGTGTGGATTGTGTTAGGTCCTGTCTTTTCAGTGCACAATTTCCAGGCGGCAGGGAACCCAGTTGGCGGGACTGGAGATGGGAGAAGACCCTGGAGGAGGCGAGGGAAGCTGAATGCTATTCAGGATAGGGCCGGGCTTCCCAGGTGCAGTGGGTGTTGAGGGCGAGTGTATGCACAGGGGGAGATGAATCCACAGAGGCTGTGGATTCATGTCTACACTACGAAATTAGGTCGAATTTATAGAAGCCGGTTTTATAGAAATCGGTTGTATACAGCCGATTGTGTGTCCCCCCACATAAAATGCTCTAAGTGCATTAAGTTGGCGGACCGTGTCCACAGTACCGAGGCTAGCGTCGACTTCCGGAGCGTTGCACTGTGGGTAGCTATCCCACAGTTCCCGCAGTCTCCGCCGCCCATTGGAATTCTGGGTTGAGATCCCAATGCCTGAATGATGCAAAACAGTGTCGCGGGGGGTTCTGGGTACATGTCGTCAGGCCCCTCCCCCTCCATCAGAGCAACGGCAGACAATCGATTTGCGCCTTTTTACCTGGGTTACCTGTGCAGACAACATACCATGCCAAGCATGGAGCCCGCTCAGCTCAGCTCAGCTCACCGTCACCATATGTCCTCTGGGTGCCGGCAGACGTGGTACTGCATTGCTACACAGCAGCAGCTAATTGCCTTTTGGCAGTAGACGGTGCAGTATGACTGGTAGCCATCATCGGCTATCTGGGTGCTGGCAGACGTGGGGCTGGCAGACGTGGGGCTGCATTGCACACAGCAGCAGCCCCTTGCCTTTTGGTAGAAGATGGTATATTATGACTGGTATCCGTCGTCATCGTACTGCAGTGGCTGTCAATCATGGGCACCTGGGCAGACATGCTCAGTCCTATCAAACTGTCTTGATGATGATGGCTATCAGTCGTAGTATGCTATTTTCTGCCAAGCGCCCAGTATTTTCTGCCAAGCACCCAGAAGATGCCGAGGGCTATCAGTCATGCTGCACCGTCGTCTGCCAGCTTAAGATGTAAAAAATAGATTTGTTCTGTATTCATTTGCTTCCCCCTCCCTCCGTGAAATCAACGGCCTGCTAAACCCAGGGTTTTGAGTTCAATCTTTGGGGGGGGCCATTCTGTGTGACAGTTGTTTGTGTTTCTCCCTGATGCACAGCCACCTTTGTTGATTTTAATTCCCTGTACCTGTACGCCATGTCGTCACTCGCCCCTCCCTCCCTCCCTCCCTCCGTCCGTCAGATACTGGTTTCGCGCCTTTTTTCAGACCAGATGCCATAGCTAGCACTGGGATCATGGAGCCCGCTCAGATCACCGCGGCAATTATGAGCACTATGAACACCACGCGCATTATCCTGGAGTATATGCAGAGCCAGGACATGCCAAAGCAAAACCAGGAGCAGCCAAGGAGGCGATTGCAGCGCGGCGACGAGAGTGATGAGGAAATTGACATGGACATAGACCTCTCACAAGGCACAGGCCCCAGCAATGTGGAAATCATGGTGTTACTGGGGCAGGTTCATGCCGTGGAACGCCGATTCTGGGCCCGGGAAACAAGCACAGACTGGTGGGACCGCATCGTGCTGCAGGTGTGGGACGATTCCTGGTGGCTGCGAAACTTTCGCATGCGTAAGGGCACTTTCATGGAACTTTGTGACTTGCTTTCCCCTGCCCTGAAGCTCCAGAATACCAGGATGAGAGCAGCCCTCACAGTTGAGAAGCGAGTGGCGATAGCGCTGTGGAAACTTGCAACGCCAGACAGCTACCGGTCAGTCGGGAATCAATTTGGAGTGGGCAAATCTTCTGTGGGGGTTGCTGTGATCCAAGTTGCCAGGGCAATGAAAGACCTGGTGATATCAAGGGTAGTGACTCTGGGAAACATGCAGGCCATAGTGGATGGCTTTGCTGCAATGGGATTCCCAAACTGTGGTGGGGCCATAGATGGAACCCATATCCCTATCTTGGCACCGGAGCACCAAGCCACCGAGTACATAAACCGCAAGGGGTACTTTTCAATGCTGCTGCAAGCCCTGGTGGATCACAAGGGACGTTTCACCAACATCAACGTGGGATGGCCGGGAAAGGTACATGATGCTCGCGTCTTCAGGCACTCTGGTCTGTTTCGAAAGCTGGAGGAAGGGACTTTCTTCCCGGACCAGAAAATAACCGTTGGAGATGTTGAAATGCCTATTGTGATCCTTGGGGACCCAGCCTACCCCTTAATGCCATGGCTCATGAAGCCGTACACAGACAGCCTGGACAGGAGTCAGGACCTGTTCAACTACAGGCTGAGCAAGTGCCGAATGGTGGTGGAATGTGCATTTGGACGTTTAAAAGCGCGCTGGCGCAGCTTACTGACTCGCTCAGACCTCAGCGAAAAGAATATCCCCATTGTTATTGCTGCTTGCTGTGCGCTCCACAATATCTGTGAGAGTAAGGGGGAGACATTTATGGCGGGGTGGGAGGTTGAGGCAAACCGCCTGGCCGCTGATTACGCGCAGCCAGACACCAGGGCGGTTAGAGGACACAGCAGGGTGCGGTGCGCATCAGAGAAGCTTTGAAAACGAGTTTTGTGACTGGCCAGGCCACGGTGTGAAACTTCTGTTTGTTTCTCCTTGATGAACCCTCCACCCCCCCCCACCCGGTTCACTCTACTTCCCTGTAAACCAACCACCCCCCCTCCCCTCCCCCCTTCGAGCACCGCTTGCAGAGGCAATAAAGTCATTGTTACTTCACATTCATGCATTCTTTATTAATTCATCACACAACTAGGGGGATAATTGCCAAGGTAGCCCGGGATGGGTGGGGGAGGAGGGAAGGAAAAGGACACACTGCAGTTTTAAACTTTAACTCTTATTGAAGGCCAGCCTTCTGATGCTCGGGCAATCATCTGGGGTGGAGTGGCTGGGTGGCCGGAGGCCCCCCCACCGTGTTCTTGGGCGTCTGGGTGAGGAGGCTATGGAACTTGGGGAGGAGGGCTGTTGGTTACACAGGGGGTGTAGCGGTGGTCTCTGCTCCTGCCGCCTTTTCTGCAGCTCAACCATACGCTTGAGCATATCAGTTTGATGCTCCAGCAGCCGGAGCATCGACTCTTGCCTTCTGTCTGCAAGCTGACGCCACCTATCATCTTCAGCCCGCCACTTGCTCTGTTCATCCCACGATTCAGCCCGCCACCTCTCCTCTCGTTCATACTGTGCTTTTCTGTAGTCTGACATTGACTGCCTCCACGCATTCTGCTGTGCTCTGTCAGCGTGGGAGGACATCTGGAGCTCCGTGAACATATCATCCCGCGTCCTCCGTTTTCTCCTTCTAATCTTCACTAGCCTCTGTGAAGGAGAAACATTTGCAGCTGGTGGAGGAGAAGGGAGAGGTAGTTAAAAAAGACACACTTTAGAGAATAATGGGTACACTCTTTCACGTTAAATTTTGCTGTTCACATTACAAAGCACATGTGCTTTCGTTACAAGGTCGCATTTTTCCTCTTATATTGAGGGCCTGCCGGTTTGGTGTGAGAGATCACTCACGCAGTGCCAGGCAACAGATTTCGGCTTGCAGGCAGCCATGGTAAGCCACAGTCTTTTGGCTTTTTTAACCTTCTTAACATGTGGGAATGGTTTCAAACAGCAGCGCCCTCATTTCCCATATCAAGCACCCATTGGGTTGGCCATTTAAAATGGGTTTGCAGTGTAAAAGGAGGGGCTGCGGTTTCCGGGTTAACATGCAGCACAAACCCAACTAACCCCCCCCCCCACACCCAATTCTCAGGGATGATCACTTCACCCCTCCCCCACACCACGTGGCTAACAGCGGGGAACATTTCTGTTCAGCAGAGCAGGAAGGGGCACCTCTGAATAAAATGTCCCCTTAATAAAATCGCCCCATTTCAACCAGGTGACCGTGAATTATATCACTCTCCTGAGGATAACAAAGAGCGATAAGGAATGGATGTTGTCTGCATGCCAGCAAACACCGGGACCATACGCTGCCATGCTTTGTTATGCAATGATTCCAGACTACGTGCTACTGGCCTGGCGTGGTAAAGTGTCCTACCATGGCGGACGGGATAAGGCAGCCCTCCCCAGAAACCTTTTGCAAAGGCTTTGGGAGTACATGAAGGAGAGCTTTCTGGAGATGTCCCTGGAGGATTTCCGCTCCATCCCCATACACGTTAACAGACTTTTCTAGTAGCTGTACTGGCCGCGATTGCCAGGGCAAATTAATCATTAAACACGCTTGCTTTTAAACCATGTGTAATATTTACAAAGGTACACTCAACCAGAGGTCCCCTGTGCCCTCAGGGTCTGGGAGCACGCCTTGGGTGAGTTCGGGGGTTACTGGTTCCAGGTCCAGGGTGATAAACATATCCTGGCTGTTGGGGAAACCGGTTTCTCCGCTTCCTTGCTGCTGTGAGCTATCTACATTATCTTCATCCTCATCTTCCTCGTACCCCGAACCCGCTTCCCTGTGTGTTTCTCCAGTGACGGAGTCATAGCACACGGTTGGGGTAGTGGTGGCTGCACCCCCTAGAATGGCATGCAGCTCCGCGTAGAAGCGGCATGTTTGCGGCTCTGCCCCGGACCTTCCGTTTGCTTCTCTGGCTTTGTGGTAGGCTTGCCTTAGCTCCTTAATTTTCACGCGGCACTGCTGTGCGTCCCTCTTATGGCCTCTGTCCTTCATGGCCTTGGAGACCTTTTCTAATATTTTGCCATTTCGTTTACTGCTACGGAGTTCAGCTAGCACTGATTCATCTCCCCATATGGCGAGCAGATCCCGTACCTCCCGTTCGGTCCATGCTGGAGCTCTTTTGCGATCCTGGGACTCCATCACGGTTACCTGTGCTGATGAGCTCTGCGTGGTCACCTGTGCTCTCCACGCTGAGCAAACAGGAAATGAAATTCAAACGTTCGTGGGCCTTTTCCTGTCTACCTGGTCAGTGCATCTGAGTTGAGAGTGCTGTCCAGAGTGGTCACAATGAAGCACTGTGGGATAGCTCCCGGAGGCCAATAACGTCGAATTCCGTCCACACTACCCCAATTCCGACCCGCTAAGGCCGATTTTATCGCTAATCCCCTCGTCGGAGGTGGAGTAAAGAAACCGGTTTAAAGGGCCCTTTAAGTCGAAAGAAAGGGCTTCGTCGTGTGGACGTGTCCAGGTTTAATTCGATTTAACCCTGCTAAAGTCCACCTAAACTTGTAGTGTAGACCAGGCCTGTGACGAGGAAGAGGAGCCCAGCTAGTCCCTGCTGCAGTCACACAGAGACAGGCATGTGATGGAAGCTCCAGCGTGGCAGGGTGTTATCAGCTAGAAAGGCTGGGAGGGTTTCGGCTGCTGGAAGGAGGCCAGCCTCCTATCGCTTGGGTTTGGGTGCTTGTCTCTTGAGCCAGGCACTGGGGAATTTTGCCACCGGGAGAGGAGTTGGACCATTGGTGTCCCAGCGGAGTCGTCTGTCCCAATGTCCTGTGCTGGCTCTTGCTGCCTAACTCTGCTTGTAGAATTAGCAGAGAAGCAGCAGAGGGACTGGGTTAAAGTGCTGCAGACCCCAGCAATAGTACAGTGGAGGAAAGCAGGGGTGCTCATTGGTTCTGAAAGTGGGGAGGGGGCAGGAGGCCCAACAGGCATGAGAGCCGGTTGGTTGATGCTCGATTGGCTTGAATTCGGACTTGCACGCTGTACTGCATCAGGAAGCCAGGCTGAGCGCGGGCGGCTAGGGAGGAGATAGCGCTGTCTGGGAGCGGAGCAGCGCCACCGAGGACGAGTCACGGCCGCACCGAGTCCACAAAGAAAGCCCGAGGTGGCGTCTGCACTTGGAGCGAGGGGTGCAATTTCCAGCTCACGCACCCGGGGCAGCTCTCAAGGAGCTAGCGCGCTACAAACGGGAGTGTAGCCGGGGTAGCGCAGGCAATGGCGAGTGGTTATGGCCTAGCTGAGTACAGTACATCCCCACGGGCTTCAGGCAGGTTTTCACTTACACTCACCACTGCCTGTGCTACTGTCCCTACGTTACTATTTGTAGCACACTAGCTTGAGGAGAGCTTGACGTGAACTGGGAATCACACCCCCAACATCCAGAACCCTACCCCATAGGAACAGGGCCCAAAGAGGTGGATGGATATGGCAGCATAGAAGGGAACCGCCAATGAAGAGAGAGGGCATTGCCTTGAGAAAGGAGTTCTGATGAGAAACCCTGTGGCTTCCTCTGTATTTAATATTGAGCGGGGTGACATTCATCCCTGACTGGTTTGTCACAGGCAGTTCAGCAAGGCAGAGGGCGATGGGCTCCCCTGAGTCGGCAGTGAGTGAGAAATGAATCCAGATCTCATTCGTCTGTGATGCCAAAGACTGGGTGGTGGATTGGTGCCAGGCAAGGGAAGCACAGAATAGCACTGATATTAAAGGGGAGGGGGGGGGCTTTCACATGGAATTATGGTTGTTGATTTCTGTTTTTAAATAGTACAAACATTACAGACACAAGAAACCCAGAGTTAGTTAAGGCTCTTAAGCTTATATTAATCACATCCTCTCTTAAAACTTTATACCGACGCCCATTACCACATATCTTAGCACCTTCCACATTAAGTCTACAGCAACAGCTAAGTCCCTGGTGGACTTCATGCAGTCTCTGACACTTCACCTTTTGGGGGAGTCAAAATCTGCTTGGGGTAAAATGGACAGACTTCTCCTTAAAGTCCCTAAAATTAAGCTCTGGGTGTTGGGCCCAAAGGTTGCACAACTACTGAGCAACAAAGTTAGGGGCCTCCTTTCTGTGCCTCTGTTCCTGCTCCCACCCTTAGTCTCTGCCCCCCAAACACTTATACAACAGACAATTTCTTCTTATGTACAGCACCCTGCACAGTGGGGGCCCAGTCTTGTCTGGGGGCTCTAGGTGCCACTGTAGTAGAAATAAGGAGGGAAACTGAGGCAGAATGATATGGCCAAAGCCCCAGGGTGAGTCAGGAATTAGAACCTAGGAGTCATGATTGGGCTGCAATAATGAGAATTCCTCTCCCTCTTCCAAGCTCAGTGGAATGTCCCATTGCTGCAGGTGATAGCCAAGGCAACATGGCAATAAAGATAAACAACCTGTCTTGAATGGAAGCCTGGTTTGCTCCCTGTCTTACATGTTCAGTTTGTCTTTGTTTCCAGAGTGCCCTGGTTGTCCCTTCTCCTCCTTCCTGGCCTTCACAAACTCTCAGATTTCTATTTATTTGCATGCACAAGTCTCTCTGGTTCTAGATTTGTATATTTCTGATCTCTTGAAAATGGCCCCGTCAGGCTTTTTCTGTGCTTTGGAAAAGCCAAGCGATCGCGTTAACATTTTGATCCCATTTAGCTCTGCACAGGGTCTGACACTTGGCTTCTGAGATCATGATTCACTACTGGACGGAGAGCTGGGGAAAGCGCGGCTGTGCTTGCAGCGTAGATGTTCATCTGCTCTGCCCTGGCAGCATTAGTTGCCTTTAGAAGGCAGTAAAGCACAGGCAGATGGAGATAGCATGAGGTTTGTGGTCAAGAGCCATGTTGGTGCGGGAGCCAAGGGGATGCAGCTCTTAACCCGGGCAAGGTTAATGCAGCGGTGCTTATGCTTAATGTTGGAAAAGGGCACTCCTAGCATATTCTATTGCAGTCTCTCTGTCTGTGCAAAGAAAAAGCAATTGATCTTCCTTTGGGCTGCTAATGTGTCATACTCGTAAAGCAAGGATGCTTTCCGCTTTCTAGCGCAGCCTGCGTGTCTCTGCTTTGCTGCAGTTCCTCAGCAGAAGTTTTATGCCTTTGCAAACTGTTTTGAGTAGCTGCCCACATAATGAATCCTAGATGGAGCTTTCCTTAATAACTTTGCACAGACGGCTTTTGCTAACCAGGTCAGACTGTGCCTAGTCTTTGCAGAGAGGGGCATCAGAGTAGGGTGTAGTGGACTAAGTAAAGGTTTGAGATTGGGTAACCTGGGTTCTATTCCCAACTCTTCTCCTGATTTCCCGGGTGACCTTGGTCAAGTCATTTCTCTCCCCTACGTGTCTGTCCATTTGAAACGTGGGAATGATGATACTCCTTAAGCGTTTGTAAAGAGATCTGAGGTCTAGAGGTGAAAAGCACTATGTTAAGTGCAAAGTATATTTTTTTATTTTAAAAACTGTAGATGCTTATGATCTCTGCGTCTCATTCTAACCACATTAGAAGCTTCTGTGCTGGGGTTTTGACTGCCAATGTTTTATATGGGGCGGGTTCAAGGTAGTTTGTAAGTATTGTCAGGCTTTTTTTATTCATTTTTTGTTTGTTTGTTTATTAATCAAATTTAGCACTGGTTATTTGAAGGAATTGGCATGTTTTGTATTCCAGGATTTACCCTGAAATCTGAAAGAAACCCATTGTGATTCCATAGGGGAAGCAAATGCAGAAGCATAACTCTGGTTTTCTCTAAGGAGTTATCCGTTGTTTCATGACACATGCAGTTACAAATGTCAGGTCGCTCTGGAAGATGAAGGATTACACTCCAGAATGACAGAGTATGATTTACAGAGAAAAATACGAACTTTCTTCTTTAAGAGACCCCATGGATCAATTTTCATCTTCTGCTCTGAAATGCTACAGCCATTGAGTCCACTATTCTTGGTGCTGTGAATGTGTTTTGTCTTGCTTTAAATGGTATCAATGTAAGAGGAATTTGGCTTGTAAGGAGAGAGAAATATATACTGTGAAATTGTAGCTGATGCCATGATGACTGTTGAATTCAGTAACAACTCCCAAATCTTCACCTCTTTCTGTCCATCATCTATCAGGATTAGTATGTTTGTCTGTAATATTTCCCTCCTGAGATGGCATTTATTTTGTGAATTTATGGTGGCTATTCATTAATGTGAACTAGGAGAATATAATCTAATCAGTTCACTGTCCATCAAAATACAGAAAGATGGAGTATCCCAAACATGAACGCAGCGTAGTTTATAATATGTGCCCATGGCCAAGACCATGGAAGAGGGATTTTTTTCTCTTTGAAAATACCAGTCCGTTTATGAGACTCAGGTACAGATTAATTTTAATATTAGTCATTATTTGTATGACAGTTGCATGTAGAGGTTCCAGCTGAGATTGGAGACGCATTGTGCCGTGGCTGAGCTAACAGCAACATGGTGTGAGTGTCCCTGTCCTGAGTTGCTTACAGTCTAAGTAGACTAGACAGACAAAGGGCAGAAGGAAGGATTATAATCTGAAATGACACACAGAGCATAAGTGATTTGCCCAAGGTCACACAGGAAGGCAGTGGCAGAGTCTGGATTTGAACCCAGCCCTCCTGAGACCTTGTCCAGTGCCTTAACCACAAAATCAACCTTCCTCCCCAATTTTGGCTGAATGGTTTGCCCTGCTTGAGAGAAAGTCCTGCGCCGCCATGTAGGTCTCCCCAGTGTGAATGCAAAGAGGTTATAGGGAGACGTTGAGGCCTTTGAAGGGGCTATCCTCTAACTCGCAACATGCACGGACTAACAGTTCAGAGATGAGAACGTCCGGCGATGTCATCTGAGAGAAGATGGAAAAGAGGGAGGGGTGAATGGGAAGAGTGATCCTTCGGGGGGGGGGCGCTATAAATAATAAAAAGCAGGCAGAGGAGACAAAAGAAGAGCAGATGTTGAAGAGAATTTAGAGAAACAGAGAGAGCGAGATGGCAGTTCAGGATGGAATGTGAGTATAACCAGCTGAACTGGTGGGTTTCTTTTAGCAAGGGGTTAGGTGAGAGCAGAACTGAGCAGGGCCCTGAAGGTAAAGGATGAGGAAAACCAGGGAAGGGACTCGAGGAAGGTACCAATGCAGTTGGGGCAGCACAAGGAGGCTTTGATAGTCTTAAGCAGTATAGTGTTGCCTGGAAACGTCCTTTGGGGATGCAGAGGGGCTGGTCTCGTACGAGAGAAGAGAGGTTGGTAGCCGCACTAGAATGCCCGATTCCAGCCGGTTGCTCCAACAGCTCAGCTGTGCGAGCATCCCAAGCCAGTAGGAACCTAGAACTTAATGTCCCAGCTCCCACTGACTTCCATGGTAGATGTGGAGACTCAACATCTCTGCAAATCAGACCACTTATTAATATTCACAAGTTGGTAGGTGCCCAGATTTGAGACCACTGGGTATAGCTTCCAGATACCATGGATGTGGGCATGGTATAAATACTTAGAGACATTTGTGCCCACAGCTCTTATATTCTGGGCGTCTGTGTGGAGAGCGAAATCACAGACGATTGCTCCACACACCGCCCATTAAACAGGTGGGTTGCTAGCACAAATAATCAGCAGGACTAATTCATGTCCATGGCTGCCTCTGCTAGCTCTGTTGTGTTTTTATACCCGGGAGCTGCTTTATATTTTACCCACAACAGCGTCCGTCGGCATTACACGCATCCTGAAAGTCAGCCAGAACTTTCCAATAGCACTTTTAAACATCAGGCATTTTACAGAGAATCATATTCTAGGATGAACTCCCCCGAGGTGGCTGTCATTCAGGAGAAATGTGCGCCATATGATTCTATTTAAAAAAAAAAGCCTCAAAATTGCTGTGCACAGGGCCAGAACGTCTGCGGCTGGACGTCCACAAAGCATGAAGCCATGTGGAATTCATACCTGTTGGCCAGTGTTGTTCCAGTACAACGTTCTGGATAATGGCCTTGTCTTCAGAACGATAGTTGAGTTATTTCTGTGCCAAGGCAGCTACCCTCAAATATAACTGGGAAATATGGACAGAGCAGTTTGATGAGTCATTGTCATTGCTGTTGGTGGTCCAGGGAAGGATATTGATAATTGATACAGACTGTGGCTCTTTGTTTCCTCTTCTACTCAGCGTGAAAGGAGACTGGTTGGTTGGTTGGTTTTTTGGCTTGGCTGACAGAAGTCTATATGAATGCTACCCCCTCAAACTAAACTCTTGGGTGAACGGAGTCCCGCGTAGGGGTGAAGGGGATAGGGGGTGGTGTCTCCGTTCAGTGCTTAGTAGAACATGACTTGCATTACAGAGCCACCAGTCACGTGTTGGCTTGGCTTGCAGGCTGGGCTCCGTAAAAATACCCAGGCCCAGAACAAATGTGTTGAATTGCAATTTTCCCTCAGGACTCAAGGTGTTTGCTTCCTGCTGCAATTGAAATCACCAGTGCTGTTGATGCAGGTGGTATATTTTGGGATCAGGGACATAGCTCTAATGATTTGAATAGAGCTACGCTGATTTACAGTAGCTAAAGAGCTGAATTTTTATTAGGCTAGAGCAGAGGTTCTCAACCAGGGGTACATGTAGCCCCAGGGGTACATAGAGGCATTCCAGGAGTACAACTCCTCATCTAAATATTTGCCTAGTTTTACAACAGGCTATGTAAAAAGCACTAACGAAGTCAGTTCATACTAAAATGTCATACAATGAGTTGTTTATATCGCTCTACATACTATCCATTGAAATGTAAGTACAATATTTATATTCCAATTGATTTATTTTATAATTATATGGGAAAAAGAAGCAAGTCAGCAGTTTTTCAGTAACTGTGTGTCTGTGACAACTTTGTATTTGTATTTCTGATTTTATAAGCAAGTCGTTTTTTAAGTGAGGTGAAACTTGGGGTACACAAGGCAAATCAGACTCCTGAAAGGGGGACAGACAGTAGTTTGGAAAGGCTGAGAACCACTGGACTAGAGAACTTGATGTAGAGCTTTTTTTCCTTACAAACAACTGAAAACACAAATATACCACCCCCACCACCGCTGATGATATTTGTACTTCATCCTTTTCCTGAGCAAAAAGCTTTACAAACTAAAGATGGCTACTGTCAAATAGAAGGATTGGATCACATTTTCCAAGGCTGCTAAGTACCATTTTTAAAAGTGACAGAGGCAGTCAAGAAACAAAGTCTCATTGATCATCAGTGGGATTTACACTGCTGAAACTATTTCCCTGTCCTACGTGTGTGTGTCCAGCTCTGTCTCACCCCTGTATAGCCAATAACCCAGTGCTTATGGCACTCAGCTGGGATGCGGGAGACCCCTGTTCAAGTCTGACCTGATTTGGATCAGGGTCTCCCTTGTGTTTTGACTAGATTTTCCATCTTGCACTAAACCTTCCCTACAAAACGGACCCTTCAATTGGAACAGGACGTTGTAGTGGGAATCAGCATTTTCCTGCAAAAAAAGGAATCCGGCTATGTCTACATTAAAAACCCTGCAGTGCCCCAGTGTGGACACTTACTACTGGTTCTCGCATTGCTGCAGTAAATAGACCTCCCCAAGAGGTGGTAGCTATTTTCTTCCATCTCCCTAGTGCTTTCTATACAGGGGATTTAAGTTGGCTTAACTACTTCACTCATAGGTGTGGATTTTTCATGCCCCTGAGCAATGTAGCTGGGTTGAGTTTCTTAAAGTGGCCTTAATTCATCTTATTTTAACTAAAAAAAACTGAATTAACGCCACTTTAATTTGAATGAGAGTGCCCATATGGGTTTAATCCAGTTTAACTAATTCACTTTAAAGTCCCACCTTTCATTAATCCATATTAATTTTCCTGTGTGCCCCATGTAGACAGGCCCTGTGACAGTCATGCTGTTGGTTTCCACCCAGCCAGCAACAAGCTCAGCCTTCCAGTTGAGTTATCTGCCTTCCAGTCTGTGTTTGCAGTACCTCTGCTTAGAAATAACTGTCCTATGACCAGCTTGGGAGATCTTCACAGGTCAAGGTTGTCCTGTGCCAGCATCTGAAATCTTTGTAGGTGGAGCAGGGCAAACAAACATGGTTGAGTGACACAGCTCTTGTTTTGCTTTTCAGGGTTGCCGAGGGAGACGCGGACCTCTGGGACCCAAAGGAGACAAAGTGAGTAAATTGGAAAACTCTTGAAGTTCATTAGATGTGGTTTAGGTCCAGGGGTGAATGCAGCAGACATATCTTCTGATTCGAAACTGCCTGGTGAGCTTCCTGCCCACCAAGCCTGGTGGTCCAATACTTATACAATGATAATTCAGCTTTTGTTGGGATGTTTTAGAGCCAAATGCATGCTTGTGTCTTGAGACAGCCTTTCTGTACAAGCACAGTAGAGGAGTTTGAGCTACTATTATTATTCTGAATTACCAGTAGGTACCTTACAAAGTATCATTACGCCCATTTCACAGATGGGGAAACTGATGCACAGAGCAGTAAAGTGACTTACCCAATACCATCCAGGGTCAGACTTGAGAATAGAACCTAGGTCTCTCAAGTTCCAGTCCAGTGCTCTCGCTAGTAGACCACCCTGCCCTCTCTGTTAACAAAGACTCTGTATACCTTAGGAATAGCCTTGTCGACAAAGAGAGACCCTGGATGTTATAGTGTCGGGGGGAGGGAAGCGGGCATCGCTCCAGTGCTGCTTCACGTTGTCTATTAGGTTTGAGACTTAGCTCCTCAGGGTACATCTACACAGCAGAAAACCCCCACAGCAGCGAGTGTCAGAGCTCAGGTCCACTGACTCGGGATTGCAGGACTTGTACTGAGGGGCTAAAAATAGCAGTGTAGACCTTCAGGCTTTGGCTGGATACGCTTCCCTCTCACTGGTCTCAGAGCCCAGGCTCCAGCCTGAGCCCAAATATCTACCTGGCTAGTTTGGGCCTGTAACACAAGCCACGTGACCGTGAGTCAGCTGATCCAGGCTCTGACACCTGCTGCTGCCAGGGTGGTGGTGTTTTTGCTGTGTAGATGTACCCTTAACTCTCCAGGACAGCAGTGCACTACAGAGACCTATTCCAAAGGCTGTGTCCCTGCACAATGCCTCTTTTCCCAGCTTTAGAAACCCAAACTGCAGCCCTTGGCATGGTTAAATCCCAGTCCTCCCAGCTGTCCTGTCTGTGCGCAGGGTGCCTTTAAATCACCCCACATTCCCTCTTAAACAAGGAAGGAAGACACCAGGGCACTGCTTGAAACTGCAGCCAGCAGGCCCACCTAGGGATGCTGGTTTCTCAGATGTGGCTTAAAACCTTGGCCACAGAGACCAGGGTGATTTTGCTGCTTCAAGTACAAAGGCCCTTCTCAACCTAGCATCATTCAGCATCATTCATCTGTCTAAAAGTGGTGTGCCCCGATGGATGTGTACGACGTGTGCAGGTCGATGAAGTGATTATTCCCCTCTATTCGGCACCAGTGAGGCCACATCTGGAGTATTACAACTGTAATCTCCACCTTCAGCATCTCGCTTGGCCTGTGTGTATTCTCTGTACATTTTAGAGTTGGGTCAAGCCACATATTTCATTCCCAGCTCCAGACTTTCCCAGGGTTGTTTGGATCTCAGGGTTTTGATTTATCCCATTTGGGTCACAGGAATCGGCCCAGTTGTTCAGATCTGAACGCCCCCTCAGTTGGGGTACGTGGTTTTGGTTTAGGCTGGCTCTGGGTTTGTGTTGACTGAAAAGTCCAAGCCCGTCTTAAAGGAGTTGCCCTTCTCTTTCCTAGGGGCACCCTGGTGCAATGGGGAGAACAGGTCCCCCAGGAGATCCAGGCCCCCCAGGCGTCCCTGGTGTACCTACCGTTGTTCTCTGGAGAAATTCAAAGGAGGACTGGCTGGCGTTCATGGTGAGTCTAGGACAAGCCCTTTTCTGCGGAGAAGGAAAGGAAAACTCAGACTGCTTGCTCCCCAGGGCAGTGCATACTAGGGTGAACTGCACAGCATTTGGCTGCTCCTGAAAACCCCTGAGCGGAGAGGTGCAGCACAAACTGGGACGGTGGCTTTCTTGCCAGGGTGAAACAAAAAAGGGACTTAAAGTTTCTGTATAGAAAGAGTGTCACTTCAATAATACCTGCCACCTGCAGCTCTCCAAGAGCTTCTGAGACACCAGTTGAGCCTCACATCATCGGGCAGCAAATAAGTTCTATGCCCTTCTGACTGCTGGGGAAACTGAGGCACGGAGAAGTTAATTGTCAGATTTTAAAAACCTGATCTCTATGTTTGCGAATACCTGCTCCAGCCTCAATTATGGCAGTGTTGGGCCAGAGCCTGGCAAAAAACCTCAGGACTCTGGAATCCTAGTCCCGTGCTCTATCTACTAGGCCACACAGCCTACCTCTGAAGAGCCTACAATCTAATTTCCAACCTGGCCCTATGCCTGAGGATAGTGGGGAGGGCAGGTGAGAGTTCTGGCAGTAAGACTGAGTGGTTTCTCAGCTTAGGCATGCTCATGTCTTTAACACATTTACATTTCTTTGATCATCTAATCACATCTTGTGGGCATCCCAGAAGAAGCTGGTCTTAAGGAGGCTCTTAGCATTGCCCTGCACAATAAGCGTTCCATGGGCCAGAGGGACAAAAAGCTCATAGTCACTCAGAACGCACATTCTGGGGAGCAGTAAGAGAAAACCCTGCTACCCCCAAGTCAGAAACTCCCCCCAGGCATCAGCAGCAGGGTTTGAACCCACAATCTGCCATACCAAAGCACAGGTCTCTACCAATTAACCTAAGGAAGAACTCTGTTAGCAGAGAGAACAGGAGGACTTGTGGCACCTTAGAGACTAAAAACTTTATTTGAGCATAAGCTTTCGTGGGCTACAGCCCACTTTATCAGGTGCATGCAGTGGAAAATACAGTAGGAAGATAGATATATACACACAGAGAACATGAAACAATGGGTGTTACCATACACACTCTAACGAGAGTGATCAGTTAAGGTGAGCTATTACCAGCAGGAGAGAAAAAAACGTTTTGTGGTGGTAATCAAAATGGTCCATTTGCAGCAGTTGACAAGAAGGTGTGAGGAACAGTGTGTGTGTGTGTGTGTGGGGGGGGGGGGGGGAATAGTTTTACTTTGTGTAATGACCCATCTACTCCCAGTCTTTATTCAAGCCTAATTTAATGGTGTCCATTTTGCAAATTAATTCCAATTCAGCAGTCTCTCGTTGGAGTCTAGCTAGCAGATAGACCATAGGCAATTAATCCTTTCCAGGGCTTAATTTTTAATGAAAGAGGGGCCAGGGCTCAAGCAATTTTTTTTACATTCATAACTGATGTGACAAGCCCAGAGGTGCCGGGGCTACGAACTGCCAAGCCTAGAGGTGCCAGGGCTCAGCCCAGGCAAGCCCTAGCACAAATGAAGTCCTGATCCTTTCTGTGGCCCAGCCATGAAATGAAAAGGGGGGTTGACACTCTTACCCAGCGTGTGATGCTGGCGTGTGGAGTGCTGTATATTCTGGCACACGAGCTTTGATTAGTCATAACTTCACTGGCGGGCTTCCTGCCGTGGCAGCAGCGGTGATGCCGGGGTAAATTCTGCAAAGCGGTGGAGACCGTAGCAGCAGCCTCCCTGCTTCACGTACCCGCCTTTTCCGTTTTGCCAAAGATCAACGCTGAACGAGCCGCCGCTGGGATTCCTCGGGAGGGCTAATCCGTGGTTTTCTATTTCAAGCATAAGGGTTTTGATATTTTTTTTTCCCCCCTTCCTAACCCGCATTCCCAAACTTTGCCCTGGGGCAGGGGGAGGGAAAGCAATCCTGATTCAAACCACATGGAAAGAAGAGCAAGACTCCTAAGGAGAAACATGGTTCAAGCCAGTGACACAATTCCAATTGAAGCTGTCCTGGCAAGAAATGGAAGCAGTATGTTTGGTATTTATTACTTTTCCTTTATTAGAACTGCATGCTGCTGCGACGTGATGTTAGGGAAGATATATTAAAACATCAAAGCCCTTTAATGCTTTTTAAAGCTGCATCGTATTCCCTGCTGGCCGTGATGCGTGTTGGCTGGGTTGCCGGCCGGGTCTGCAGGGGAAGCACATGTTGCTATTTCAGAGCCTACCACAGCCCTGCTTTTTAGTGCTGAGCCAATGTCCCCATGCAGCAGCCATGATGTGTAGCCACTGGGCCAGCCACTCTACAAACTGGCTTTACAAACAAGCCTTCCAGCACTCCGAAGAGGGGGCCAGCTGTTGAAATTAACCTGTGTTCTGGATGGGGAGTCAGGGACCAAGGGTTTATTGTAAGTAACTGGCCTGAGGCGATGTAGCAAGTCAGTGGCATAGCCAGGAATAGGGCTGTTGAAGGCCTAAATAGCCACAGTGGCAGAAAAATAATGAATTCTACGACTGACTGGAAGATTGTACCCCAGCTTTCAGGCACAGACCTGGCCATGGTGATCCACCTGTTCACGACATCCCAGGCTGGATTAATGCCCCTCGGATCTAGGAGTGAAGCCATTGGAGTCTGAAGAAGGTCCAGGTTGTACCAAACGCACCCACCTACCTGCTTAGCAACGCTGGTTGCCCCAAAGGCATCACCCCTGGCTTCCCGTAGATTAGAATGCAGTTCTAGATCTCTGTTCTTATCATTGATGGGGCTAGTCCTGAGATCAGTTTTCCTCCTGCTGCCATGACAGTTGCAGTTGACAAGATCAGCCGATAATCGGGGACTTATGGGTGGAGGAGGCAGGACATTCACAGAAGCTGGAGCGGCACTATGGACCCCACCCCCACAAGAGCTGGGAACGCCATGAAATTTCAGATTTAAATAGCTGAAAACATCAAATTTATGATTTTTAAAATCCTATGACTGTGAAATTGACCCAAATGGACCATGAATTTGGTAGGGCCCTAGCTATTGGCCACTGTTGCCATGGATTGACCCATGGTTTGACCTGCTGTGGCACAGCCGGTCTGTGGCCACAACAGGTTGATCAATTAACCGTGTAGGTTCCTAGCTGGCTCTGAGAAGCCACTGGAGCATGTACTTTAGGCGTATTCTCTGTGACGCCAGCTGCATGTCCTGGCTTCGCCTCTGCTAAGGGGAACCCACTTTTTATTATTCCAGCAGGAGGTGTGAGGGGAGAAAGGAGGGGGCAATGCAGGTTTCACAAAGCGAGCTTGTAACAAGAACGCTTCGTCGCTGCTGCCGGTAGCTCCATCAGCCATGTGCAGGTGTGCTGTAAAAGCAAGCGCTCGGGTGGGGTGGCGCAGGTGAGGACGTGTTCCTCTCGGTGCACGTGTGTGTTGGGTACATTCTTGGGGTGGGTGTTCTTGTCTACATTACTTCCGTCGTTCCCCTTTGTAAATAACATCAAAGAGGATGGGGTGGGAGAGCTGTGAAGGTGCCAGCGTGATTGGGGAGGGGAGTTCACCATACAGGAAATGCAAACCGATTTCAAGGCAGTGGGGCCTGTGTTGCTTATGCTCTCCTGTTAGCAATGTGCCAGTGAGAGATGCTTCTGGAGGAGGGGACTGGAGGCCTGCAGGTGCTTGGCAGGAGATGAGAGGGATCCTCATGACTATGAGCACTGCTTTTGATATTGTTCATCACTAGCCAAGCCAGCAAAGGGATTTTTCGCATCACCTGTTTGGACATGAGCAGTGACATTTCCATCAGAAAAGATAACCCAGCCCTGTGGACACTTGGGTCATTCCTGCTGGTGTTCTCCTAGGTTAGTCGGCGCCTGCTGTCACTTGGGTGAAGCCACTGAACTGGCCCAGCTCTCACTCATGGAGAGTACCATGGAGAGCATTCACCGCATGGCAGCCAGATGTTGTGATGCAGCATGTTTGTGCCGCGACTCGTGTTGCATTGGAGAGGGGAGGTTTGTGTCATTCCAAGGTGTTGGCTGGGTCCATCAAGGGTCTATAGAGTCTGTTGTTTTCATCCCTAGATAGTGAAGAGATCGTTGCTACTCCTATTAAGGTAGATGGAACGTGAATACTTTACTTATCCCTTCCTGTGAAGTCACATGGGAGCAAACCCAGCACCTGGAATCTGAACCTTTCCAAATTTCTGAGAAGCTTGGACTTGGGCTCCCTAGATCCAAATCTGCCTCTTTGATTTTTTTTGTTTCAGGCCAGATCAGAACTATAAGGGAGGGTGAATTTCAGGTTTGGATGATGCCAGATTCCTCCCGAGAATTCAAACTGGCTGAAATGTCATGAGGTTTGTGCTGTTTATCCAAACTCTTGGCTAAAGCTAACCCAGCATCCACACCATTCTGATTGCCTGTTGCCATAGACCAGAAATTCAGTAAATAACTAAGAGCGATGATAGAATGACAGAAGTTAGAGATGGATGAAACCTGTGGGGTTATCTAATCCCCATCTCCCTTCTGCTAAACGGCAAACCTCATCATGTGCATTTGGGATCAGCCACCTATCTGATCAGTCACCTTTCCAGTCCTCATTTGCCTGCAAAATGGGGTGAAGTGACCTCTCAGTATTGGAGTTAGAACTCTGACATTCCTGGTTCCCGGTTCTGAGCTCTGTCCAGCTATGGCCATGCTTTTCTCCTGCCTGCCTGTAATACCAGTTTTATTTGGAGGCATTTTGTATTAAAGCTCCTGGTTTGGCCTCGTGCACTTGCATTCTGTTTGTTTAACATGCCTAAACTCTGTCACTTGAAAATATTGCCCAAAGCCATCTTTCGTCTGAGTGTTGTGAGCCCACAGTAAACAGTGGTATTATCGTTGGCGGGAACAGATGGTATCTGTAACACGGTTTTGGAGGCTGATTCTCAAGTGCTCTGTGTTCTCTGCAGAGATGGTGTATTCTCTTGCTACATGTGTCCGCTGAACAAAACATGGACCCTTGTGTATCATGGGACCCAGTGGCTGGCCCCTTGCTCTTAGCCAATTGCTACTCTTCAGGTGAAAAGAGCTACTAGGAAAGATGATGCGGAGTAGTTGAAAGGCCACCCCAGTAACTGCAGTGGTGGAGGAGGTGACGGGTTGGACCCCCCCCCGTCCGGGATGCCACCTGATGTACTGGGGTTTCACTGAGCCTCTCTTGCTCCACTAGCCTGGATTCCCTCTCTCGGTTTTGCTGAATTAGGCAGCACACACACACGGGTAGGGCCACACCCAACGGCAGACACAGACTGAAGTCAGCTCTGTGTGAGAGGACTCACCCAGCACTCACAGTCACACCCCTTTTGGGGGATAAACCCTAAATAATACTGTCTTGTGCTGTATAGAAAGATCTGCACAGCACAAGCTCATAAAAATTCGCCCTCTCTCTCAATGTGGTGAGAGAGATGCACAGCTTCTTGCAACCCCCCCCCCCCCCCCCAGATATGAATTGCACAAACTGGGTTATGTTATAAACAAGAAATAAGTTTATTAACTACAAAAGGTAAATATTAAGTGATTATAAGGGATAGCAAACAGATCAAAGCAGATTACCTTAGTAAATAAACAAAAACCGCAAACTGAGCTTAACACGCTAGATAGGTACTATATAGAAATTAGCAAATTCTCACCCTGAGTGATAAACAGACTGGCAGATTCTTAAGGCACAAGTTGCCTGGGCTTTCCTGGGCTTTCATACACAGGCTAAAAATCCTTCTAGCCTGGGACCATCACTTCCCACAGTTCAGTCTGTTCCTCAGGTGTTTCCAGGTGTGGTGGTGTTGGAAAAGTGAGGTCCCCCCATAATGTCATTTCCCTCCTTTTATATCTTCTCCCCATTTGCTGGAAAGCTCTTTTGCTGGGACCTGGGTAAAACAGTTCCCAGTGTGTAGTGTTATCTCTGAGAGGTTTCTATTGTACACAGTTCCTGGGGTAATCCTTGTGCTCGTGTGCATTTCCTCAATAAGCCATTAACATTGTTTGACCTTTTTACTGTTGTACCTGAAAGGCTGCTTGTGGGTGTTTTCAACCTCAGGACATGTTTCAGCAACACATACATAGCCAAACTTCATAAGTTCACACACGACGATAGCACATACAATTCAACGAGATATTACTGTCTAGCAGATCAAGACTTTTAGAATGACACCTCACAAGGCATGCTTTGTATAAGCCATATCCTAATTACAGGACAGTGGTGAATATTGGGGTGTCAGGGTGTAACAGAGGAGATTTAGCTATAGGTTCGGCTAATGATAACATTACAGCTTTGCTGGCAAGGAAGAAAATGACGTACATTGAAACAAACGCGAAGTGTAACGATGCAGCCACACTCCAGATTGACAGGCTACACACTTGCTGATCTCTTTGTCAGCGTAATACGGGAATCTTCATTTTCCCTGAAACTCTTTTGTAGAGAGATCACAGCTGACTTTGTTTGTAACCATCTGAGCTCACCTGGGTGGCTCTGAAATGTTCTGTTGCTTGGGAAGTGGCTGTTCTCATGAGAGAGAGAGACTTCCTTGAGACCTTGGATGACCTCAGAGAAAGCACCAGGTTGGTGTAGTCCACACAACATGAGGTTTTCA
Source organism: Emys orbicularis (assembly GCF_028017835.1). Lineage (NCBI taxonomy): Eukaryota > Metazoa > Chordata > Testudines > Emydidae > Emys > Emys orbicularis. Next base: position 18,870,769 of record NC_088700.1, on the reverse strand, counting down.
TGCACTCTCTAAGATTTGGTTGGTTTCAGGCTCAGCCTTTCAAAGTTTGTTTGATCAGCTCGCTCAGTTACTGATCTGGCTTTTAGAACTTGGTGGGTTTTTCCCCCCAGAACATTGTTCCTTTATTACTTGGGGGAACAGTTTCTCCACCATCCATGATGGAGCCTTGAGGACTCCCTCCCCTTGCAGTCTTTCTGGCCTTTGCCTCCTTTTCTCACCCTTAAAGCCCTTCACTAAGCCTTCCGAGTGGGATGGTTTGGTCAGGGCTCCTTTCAGAACCTGTCATTCCTTTAACCCTCCTGGGATGGGTCTTGTGGGTGAGGTGCTCTGCTGCCATCATAACCTGAACACGGCAGTGAAATCAGTAGAAGAGTGAGGATACGTCCCATGCTTCCAACAGCACATCTGTCGCCTTCCGCTTGGCGTCCTGCTACTTAGAACGTTAGGCAGCTACTGTTGCTTTTGACTAATGTGGAGCAGTAGCCTGCCCTGTGCTGAGTGAGAACGAGACTGAGACTCCAGTGAGGTCTTTCTCTGATGGCATCACAGTGCCCAAAGTGGTGGGACTGGGAGCGCAACGCTATGCTCAAGCACTGGTGAGCTAGCAAGCTGCAGAACCCAGGAGGCAGATGGTCATTGCTACAGAACAGCGGCAGTCAGCTCCGTGAACTAGCTCTTCGTTTCTCCCTCTTTCTCTCTGTCTTTTCCAGTGAAACGGCTGCAGCAGAGTAACGTTAGTCATACGATTTTATTGGGGCAGTGGTGGTGAGGCTCAGCAGGTAACACTGTAGTGATCACAGAAGTTACCCTGGAGCTGCTGCTGTTGCCAGGCTGTTACGGCCTAGACTCTGCAGAGCATCTCAGGGTAACCATTTAAATAACTTGGGACCAACCTGGACCATGTCTCACCCCAATGACGGCTGTGGAAGGAGCACGGCGGATCCCTGAGAGGAGAGTCAAAGGGAGGTTGCTAGCAAATGAAGGCTACGTCGTCTTGTCTCTAATAAAATATTCTGGAATGTTCTAGAACGCTGCTTCTGATAAGCATCCAGAAGGTGGAATACTGTTAAAAGAAGTCTAGATGGCCTCCCTGCACCCTCCTCCCCCCAAAACAGACATTTCTGCCTATACTATTCCCATACTCCGAGAGCAGTTTCCTACCAGGAGGCAACAGGGCTGGCCCTTCCTGATGTTTTCTTGTGATAAATGTTACACGATGCAGCTCCTAATATGGAGATGTCTGCTCCCAGCGCAGATGTTGAAAACATTTATTAGAGTGGTGCGTTCTTTCCACTGATCAGAAGCGGTTGCGGTCATATCTAATTGCACTTAAATTGTTTCAAGATGATCTAGGGCTGTGTGACTCTTGGCAGGAATGGGTGGCTGATTGCTGCCATGGAGAGCATACATTGGTCCCCAGTGAGAGGTCAGGAAGGGATTTATTTATGTATTATTTATTTATTTATTGCACCAGTGTTCAGTGTGGCATTTTGGAACTAGCTAGCTGCTGCATGGGAGTGTATCACTGACCCACGAAGCATCCTGTATTAGCCACAATAAGAGGCAGGATTCAAACTAGTTGGCCCATCAATGTGACCTCTCTTAGTGCTGGTGTTCTGTCACGGATAGTGTCAGCACTAATCATTCCACTTTTCTGCTGACCAGAGCTCCTTCGGGCAATGAGCTGCTTAAAATGCAGAAAGCAATCGATTTGCCTTGGCTTCTGAGGCCTGTATTCAGGGTTCAATTCTCTCTTCTTCTTCTTCTTCGTTTGAAGTTTAACGAAACAGCATCACAAGCCCCCAGTGCACCTGAGTTCACTGCTTCAAAAGCCATGGGGAGAAAGCATTGGCTGCATGCCAGTTCCTCCAGTGCCTCCAAAAAATATCTCTGAAGAGGCTTCTGAGGGAAATGAGACTCCGCTGCCATGGGCCACAGCCTGGCTTGACAGGCTGTCAGGGATTTTGCACGTTTGCTCATTTTAATCAATTTGGGATAAACTTTAAAGGAGCCGAAATGCCTGGTGCAACATTAGAGCTAGTTAAATGTATCCATCCATCATCTGCCCAAGAACCCTGCTTATTGCTAGAAACATTTCCATATGGTGAAAGACCTTTGTTTGTTTTTGTAAATGAGCTCTCTCAGACTCCCCTCCTTCTCTCTCCTCCTATGTCCCAGGAATAATCTGGGAAAGGGGGGGATTTCTCACAGCCTTGAAGACTGGAGCTGGGTATACAGCTTGGCAATGAATGGCAGCCCAGTCCTATCAATGGTGTTTGGTTTCTGTTTGGAAACTAAGGTGCTTTTGTGCCTTTGTGGTGGACCGGGGCTTGGGGAGAGCTGGCAGAATCAGGCGCTAGTCTGTATTGGAGACCAGAATAAAGTGAAAAGGATTGGGGACAGGAGGAGGAAATAAGACCTTTCCCCTCCTGTGTTCCTGTCATTCATGCTGATGAGAGAAGTTCCAAAGGGCTGGGGGATTGAATTTGTGCCCTAATGTTTTTAGGGTGCTTCTCCAAACTAACTGAGCCCCTCAAGAAAACTGGACTGGAAATGTGTGGAAATGAGGCTTTCTCCAGAAGTTTTTTAATTCCTCTAGCTGGGTCAAAACTACCGAGAGACCAGCTTCCCAGGTCATAGAATCATAGAATATCAGAGTTGGAAGGGACCTCAGGAGGTCATCTAGTCCAACCCCCTGCTCAAAGCAGGATCAATCCCCAACTGAATCATCTCAGCCAGGACTTCGTCAAGCCTGACCTTAAAAACCTCTAAGGAAGGAGATTCCACTACCTCCCTAGGTAACCCATTCCAGCGCTTCACCACCCTCCTAATGAAATAGTTTTTCCTAATATCCAACCTAAACCTCCCCCACTGCAACTTGAGACCATTGCTCCTTGTTCTGTCATCTGCTACCACTGAGAACAGTCTAGATCCATCCTCTTTGGAACCTCTTTCAGGTAGTTGAAGGCTGCTATCAAACCCCCCTCATTCTTCTCTTCTGCAGACTAAATATTCCCAGTTCCCAGTCATATTTCAGTCCTTTTCCTTTGTGGTGTTTTATTTTTTTTTAAATGTTTATAATTTAATTTTCTTTTAAAGATACAGTGGAGATATGATCCAGAAGTGCAGCGGCCCATAAATGAAAATCAGTAGTCGAGAAAGGTTCTTGTCGTTTGGATTTAGAGTAGAGCTGGGTGGAAAATGGAATTTCTGTCCTATGGGAAATTCTGACATTTCAAAATTTGTTTCCGTCCCAATTCATGATGAAAAGTGGAAACTTTTGCAGAACAAAAACTCTAGAAAATGTCTATTCATCAACATCTAAGGGACCTTGTTGAAACATTAAAAGTCTAAAATAAAATATTAAATATAATGGAAAACATTAAATACAACACATATATAGAATTTTGAATTAAGATTTTATTATATGAAAGTCGAACGAAGAAAGTCAAATTGAAATATTTCATTTCAGTGTTGAATTGTGCCCTCAAATTTAATTGAAATCGACACGTTCCTGTGAAACATTCGGAATTTGATAAAACAGCATTTTGTAATGGAAAACTGTTCCACTGGTAATTTTTCAACCAGCTCTAGTTTTGAATGAATGATTGGGTCATTTTTTAGACTGAGCTGGGGCAGAATACTCAACAGACGCAGCTCACATGACTGGCTTTTAGCAGTGGCTTACTGCTATCATTAGGTCCCAGGATAAGCACTCGGGATTTTGTATTGCCTGCTGCAGTGTGTTGCTGGCTTCTTTTTACACATCTCAGATGGTGATTTGGAGTAGGGCTGGCTGGAAAACAAGAATTCCATTTTGCAAAACATTTTGTGGTTGCAGCAATTGGGCTTCATTCTGTATCAGGAGGAAACTGAGAGCTTTTGAATTTTTTCATGAAAAAACAGAGAGACTGACCCAAGAATAGCTCAATAGAAGACCCAAATTCAAGTCCCTGTGCTACCTGATTTGGAACAAGGACTTGAACCTGGGCCTTCCACGGCCCAGGCGAGTGCCATAATCTCTGGGCTGTTGGCTATTCTGGGGTCTCTCTGGTTAAACTGAGACAGAGAGAGAAATTCCAGCCTGGGCCTGATAAACTTTCCCAATGAACATTTCATTGAAACCAGTAATGGTTCTGTGAAGAATTTGTTTTGACTAATTGCATTCTCTGATGAAAACACATCTTGTGGGGAAAAAACCCTGACCCCAGTTCCAGTTTGGAGTCCATAGTGACCCACGTAAAAAATCAGTCAGGGGCCACTGACAGCCCCAACGGAGGGTGGGGGGGGTCAGACGCTCGGGACTTCCCCCCGCAGAGGGGCAAGCCGGTGCTTGCGGCTCCAGCCCGGGGGGGGAGGAGGGGGGCGGAGACTCGGGGCTTCCGTAGGTTCTGGGGTGGGACCAGAAATGGGTTCAGAGTGTGGGAGGGGGCTTCGGGCTTGGACCAAGGGGTTTGGGGTGCAGGAGCGGGCTAAGGGCTGGGACAGGGAGTTGGGGTGCAGGAGGGGGTGCAGCTCGGGCTGGGGGTGTGGGCTCGGGGGTGGGGCCGGGAATGGGACAGGGAGTTGGGGTGCAGGAGGAGGTTTGGAGTGTGGGCTCTGGGTGGGAGCTTGGGTGTGGGAGGAGGCTCAGGGCTGGGGCAGGGGGTTGGGGTGTGGGGGAGGTGCAGGGTCTGGGAGGGAGTTTGGGTGTGATTGCTGGCCAATGGGAGCTGCGGAGCTGGTGCTGGGGGTGGGGGCAATGCACGGAGCTTCGCTGATCACCCCTCCGCCTAGGGACCACAGTGACATGCCGGCGAGACCCGAGGGGGGTTGCGGGGGACGCTGAGGCTCGGGACATCTGGCCCGCGGCACGGAGACTTACCGCGGTCCGGATGAAAAGAAGCGGTGGGCTGGAGGTTCCCCACCCTGGTCAAACACTTTGAAAGGAGCATGGTAAAAAAAGGCAGTGCCTGTTGCATCTTGCTCCTGAAGGGACTGATCCAGTGCCCACTGAAGTCAGTGGAATCCAGTCTATTGACCTTGATATGGATTAGGCTCTAAATGTCTGTCAAGCAGCTGCTGCTCACATTGCATTTCCTCTGGATTTTAATGTCCCCAAAATACTTTCATGACTAACCACCAAAAGTTATGTTTGTGGCATATTTTTGAGGTAAAAGCAACAAATCAACAGGATTTGAAATATCCTGGTGGCTTTCTTGGAGGGAGTTCAGAGCGTAACAGAAATGATGATTAAGGGGCTGGAGGGACTGATTTATGGGGTGAGATGAAAGTAGCTAAATACGTCCAGCTTGGCTAAGCGGGGGATAAAACAAGCCTATCAGTCACTTAGGAGGCCGTGAACAGCCAGGACTGAATGAAATATCTGGGGCAGTGTAGTGGGGTTCAGCGCAAGGACTGAGGAGATGAAATTGAGAGAACATGTTGGCTGAACATCAGGAGATGTTTCCTGACCCTGAGATCTCTTTGGCTCTGAGATATTTTCTCGCCAAAAGCAATCAAAGCCATATCACTTTTGAAGTTCTAAACTGAACTGGAGAAATCACTAGAAACTGTCCTGTTCCAGCAGTTTTTTCTCTGGGCCCCAGTCTAGGGACTGTGTGGCCTATTAAATCTTTTTGTTTTCTAGCCTCCATAAGATTCAATTTTTATCGTCTGTTTAACATCTGCCTGTCGTCATCTGCGGGGATTGAACCCAGGTGCTCTGGATCCAAAAGGATAAGCTGCATTTTGTTTAGACCTGGTAGCAGATTGGGAAACCTCTATATGTAGTCTCGCCAGAGACAGAAGAAGACGGAGCCCACGCCATGTTAGCATAGGTTACAGCTGCATTCTGTGTGGTATTCTGCCTTCCCCTTCAGTTAGTGATGGCTCTGTATTCTCAGAGACAGGCAGCATGTCAGACCTCTTTGGTGGCCTCCTCTGTTCTGCTGTTTCATTCTATTTGACGATCTCCTGACCTAGGAGGCTCCATCTCCAGAGCAAAGGAATAATCTTACGTGAAAATGGAAAATAGGAAATCACTACAGGTTGAGTCTCACATCTCATTATTGGCTCTGTGGGGCAGGAGCTGGCACCTGGCACAATGGGACCCCGTCCCCCTTGCTGCTTCTCCTCTTCTCACCCCACTCAGCGCATTTCCATTCTTCTGTCTCTTCTCCTTCTTCTGGGGAGACATACCATGGCCCAGCCCCTTACCTCCCCCCCCACACACACACACACACTTCCTCTCCCTCCTCACCACTGCTCTTTCCACTGTATGTCTTCTCTGGGCAATCTCATCCATTCATGCGGCTGCCATCTTGATGCTGACGAATGGCAAATCAACCTGCCCGCTGCCATCAGATCCTGCCTACCTGCCTGTCAATCTGACATCCCAGGGCCGACACGTTGTCAACGTAAACATCACACAACCGAAACCGATCACCTTCACTTCCCTCTCAACCCCTTCCTCTCTCCATCGCTATCACCGCTGACAGAGCCACCCTCCTCCCCGTCACTCAGACCTGTAATGAGGGAGCCAGCTGTGACTCCTTTCTCCTGCTTCCCTCACACATCCAAAGGGAACCCAAATCCCTCCGTAATGTCTCTAAGCTTTGTCCTTTTCTTTCTCTCTCTCTCTGGATAAAATTCTCTAGTCCAGGCCCTCATCATTTTGCGTCTGTTATTACAACCTCCCCCTCTCTGGCTTCCTTGACACCTGTTTTGTCTCCCTACAGTCCATATAAAAAGCTGCCCCTAAAATATCTTTTTCATCCATTACTCTGATCATCTTTCTCTCCTCCCATCATCCTTCCATCTTTGAATCCCTCCACGGGCTCCCCGTCTTCTACCACATCAAATGCAAGGTGGAGAGATGGGTTTGAGAGGTGGGATTGAATGGAAGGAGAAAACTTGGGAACAGAGTGGGGGATTCAAAGAATTCAAGAGCAGAAAGGCACCTTAAAAGCCCTGCATAACTCTGTCCTACCAAATTCTTCTCCCTGGTCTCATTTCAAGTTGCCTCCCAACCTGTCTGCTCCACCAACAATGCCAGCCTCATCCGCCTGTCGATTCGGCTTTTCACATCAACCTCACCATGCGGCCCACTAGGAGTAGAATGGCCTTCCAGAGCTCATTCATGAGGCCTCTTCTCTCCACATTCAAATCCCTTCTGAAACCCCAGATCTGCTCTGACACCTGTAGAGAAAGTAGCTGACCTGTACCGATGAATATGAGGCATTATTGAGCAGGGGAGAGGAGTGGGGGGAGCCACATCAACATTATTTTGTCAAGACTTGGCAAGCACCTCCCTGACCACTGTACTGATATGTTGTAGCCCTTTCCCTTTGTGTCTGTCTTTAGACTGTGAGTTCTTCGGGGCGTGGGCGGAAAGCTGGAAAGCTCTTAGCACAGAGTGGGTGCTGCCGGGTTGATAAATAAGAAGAGTGGCAGCTTTAGGGTATGTCTACACAGCAAAGAAAACCCAGCGGCTGGCCCATGCCAGCTAACTTGGGCTCACGGAGTTCGGGCTGCGGGGCAGTTTCATTGTAGACTTCTGGGCTCTGGGATATTCCCACTCAGCAGGTCCTAGAACCTGGACTCCAGCCCAAGCCCAGTCATCAACACAGCAGGGAAATGGCCCCACAGCCGGAGTCCTACGAGTCCAAACCAGCTGGCACAAGCCAGCCACAGCTATCTAGTTTCTGTGTAGACACACCCTGAGTGGGTGTTCTCATCCAATGTGATAGAAATCGTGAAGCTGACAGGAGTGTAGCATTGCTCCTGGTGTCTTGGCTACAGAAGCATGTGCCATTCTTTGGTTGGTATAATAGACATGGGGTTTTTTTTTTACATGCTCTCTCTTTTTTCGCCCCTTTCCTTTTAGCAATCCTCATTTTACCAGCTTCTCCACGCAGGCTGGCCGGTGAGTGTCTCCTGTTAAGTAAGTCTACGTAGGGATGTGGTGGATTCTCCAGCACCTGAATTTTTTTGTTTTTTAAATCAAGACTGGATGTCTTTCTAAAAGATATGCTGTAGCTCAAACAGAAGTGGCAGGCTTGACCCAGGAATCATTGGGGGAAATTCTCTGCCCTGTGTTATGCAAGAGGTCAAACAAGATGGTCTTAATGGCCCCTTAAAGTAGGAAAGTGGGAGAATGCCACCAGGTACGTCAGGAAAGGGTGGAGTGGCTGGGTTGCACTTTTGGCTCATAGTTAAGCCTAGGATTGAAGGCTCACGGAAACAAGAGATGGGAATCCAGTGTTACACCCCTTAGAAGCTCTGTCTTCCAGAACCTCCGCTGGCTCCCCATTCATTTTCAGAATCAGTCAGAAATGAATCCTTTTTTTTTTTTTTTTTTTTTAAACCCATGTAATTATTCTGCCCACGTCACAGTCCTTTTCTCTGTATTATAACATTCCTCCACCCCATGTGTTGCATGGATTTTGTGCTCTAAATCCTCTAACATGGTCTCAGATTTTTTCTGTTTGATCATTTGGAGTCTTGTCTCTTTCCAAATAGTTTTGATTTCTAAAATATGTTACTGTTTGCCTTTATTTTTTAAATCTAGAGACATCCAGGACCACGTGGGCTGCCGGGGCATCCGGGGAAACCAGGATTACCTGTAAGTATGAAAAATCCCCTCTAAATATGTCCGAAGAAGCCAAGTCCTCAGTTATCCCATCAGACATTTCTGCTTTCATTGGAAGCTTTCAGAGGCAATGTTTAGAGACACTTGAACAATTTAGGCCCCACAATTGAGCTGCCTTTACATTTGTTACTGTCAAATTGTTTGTATTGCTATAACTAAAGTTTCAGTGCTGGGATTTTCAAAAAAGTTGGAGCTGGGTGAAAATCAATTGAAGTTGGATGCCTGACTCCCTTTGAAAGCCCAGCCCCTAAGCTGGCATAGCTCCATTGACTTCCTTCGGTGAAACAATGCACATTTACACTCATTGAAGATCGTGTGTGTGTGTGTGTGTGTGTGTGAGAGAGAGAAATGGGGCCTACAAACCCCATATTGAGTGTGGAGAGAGGAGAGTCTCTCCTGTTTACAAGCAAGCAGCTTGATCATAACCCCATGCAGCTGCCAGTCATGGAGGTAGGCACCCACAGCTGAACCCAATTGAGGAAACAAGGCCTGCAATAAAGGGGAGAGTACAGCTAAGGAAGGGGAGGCTGGAAGGTCTGGGCTGGCAAAGTGGCAACAGCCCCGCACCAGGCTGCCTCCAAGAAAACAGCCAGGAGACTAAAGGAGCCTGCAAGAGTAAAGGGCTGGCAGGCTTAATTGGAGATGAGGATCCAGGAACTGGCCTGACTGAGAGCAAACTAAGGAGGGTCAGTCAGGAGAAGCAGAATCCCCTCGAGAGACCACACCTTGAGACGGTGACTGTATGTGTGAAGTTATAATAGGTTTACAGATCGTTGCCATGTCCATATCAAGAGACAAAACGATAATCATTACAACAGTGAGCTTTTGTGTAGAGTATCATTAGACCGTGATCTCATCAGATGTCTCTGTTGAACAGGGTGTTACCATCTTACAGAAACAACAAGGAGTCTGGTGGCACCTTAAAGACTAACGGATTTATTTGGGCATAAGCTTTCGTGGGTAAAAACCTCACTTCTTCAGATGCATAGAGTGAAAGTTACAGATGCAGGCATTATGTACTGACACATGGAGAGCAGGGAGTTACTTCGCAAGTGGAGAACCAGCGTTGACAGGGCCAATTCAATCAGGGTGGATGTAGTCCACTCCCAATAAGAGATGAGGAGGTGTCAATTCCAGGAGAGGAAAAGCTGCTTCTGTAATGAGCCAGCCACTCCCAGTCCCTATTCAAGCCCAGATTAATGGTGTTAAATTTGCAAATGAATTTTAGTTCTGCTGTTTCTCTTTGAAGTCTGTTTCTGAAGTTTTTTTGTTCAATGATAGTGACTTTTAAATCTGTAATAGAATGACCAGGGAGATTGAAGTGTTCACTTACTGGCTTTTGTATGTTACCATTCCTGATGTCCGATTTGTGTCCGTTTATTCTTTTGCGGAGGGACTGTCCGGTTTGGCCAATGTACATGGCAGAGGGGCATTGCTGGCACATGATGGCATATATAACATTAGTGGATGTGCAGGTGAATGAGCCCTTGATGGTGTGGCTGATGTGGTTGGGTCCTCTGATGGTGTCGCCAGAGTAGATATGGGGACGGAGTAGGCAACGAGGTTTGCTACAGGGATTGGTTCCTGGGTTGGTGTTTCTGTGGTGTGGTGTGTAGTTGCTGGTGAGTATTTGCTTCAGGTTGGGGGGGTTGTCTGTAAGCGAGGACTGGCCTGCCTCCCAAGGTCTGTGAGAGTGAGGGATCATTTTCCAGGATAGGTTGTAGATCGTGGATAATGCGCTGGAGAGGTTTTAGCTGGGGGCTGTATGTGATGGCCAGTGGTGTTCTGTTATTGTCCTTGTTGGGCCTGTCCTGTAGTAGGTGATTTCTGGGTACCCGTCTTGCTCTGTCAATCTGTTTCCTCACTTCCCCAGGTGGGTATTGTAGTTTTAAGAATGCTTGATAAAGATCTTGTAGGTGTTTGTCTCTGTCTGAGAGGTTGGAGCAAATTCGGTTGTATCTTAGGGCTTGGCTGTAGACAATGGATCGTGTGATGTGTCCAGGATGGAAGCTGGAGGCATGTAGGTACGTATAGCGGTCAGTAGGTTTCCGGTATAGGGTGGTGTTTGTGACCATCACTTATTTGCACTGTAGTGTCCAGGAAGTGGATCTCTTGTGTGGACTGGTCCAGGCTGAGGATGATGATGGGGTGGAAATTGTTGAAGTCCAGGTGGAATTCTTTAAGGGCCTCCTTTCCGTGGGTCCATATGATGAAGATGTCATCAATGTAGCGCAAGTAGAGGAGGGGCACTAGGGGACGAGAGCTGAGGAAGCGTTGTTCTAAGTCAGCCATAAAAATGTTGGCATACTGTGGGGCCATGCGGGTACCCATAGCAGTGCCACTGACTTGAAGGTATAAGTTGTCCCCAAATCTGAAGTGGTTGTGGGTGAGGACAAAGTCACAAAGCTCAGCCACCAGGCGTGCTGTGGCCTCATCAGGGATACTGTTCCTGACAGCTTGTAGTCCATCCTCATGTGGGATATTGGTGTAAAGTGCTTCTACATCCATGGTGGCCAGGATGGTGTTTTCAGGAAGAACACCAATGCACTGTAGTTTCCTCAGGAAGTCGGTGGTGTCTCAAAGATAGCTGGGAGTGCTGGTAGCGTAGGGTCTGAGGAGAGAGTCCAAATAGCCAGATAATCCTGCTGTAAGAGTGCCAATGCCTGAGATGATGGGGCGTCCAGGGTTTCCGGGTTTATGGATCTTGGGTAGCAGATAGAATACCCCTGGTCGGGGTTCTGGGGGTGTGTCCATGTAGATTTGTTCCCGTACTGTAGCCGGGAATTTCTTGAGCAGATGGTGTAGTTTCTTTTGGTATTCCTCAGTGGCATCAGAGGATAGTGGCCTGTAGAATGTGGTCTTGGAGAGTTGCCTGGCAGCTTCCTGTTCATAATCCGACCTGTTCATTATGACTACAGTACCTCCTTTGTCAGCCCCTTTGATGATAATGTCAGAGTTGTTTCTGAGGCTGTGGATGGCATTGCGTTCTGTACAGCTGAGGTTATGGGACAAGTGGTGATGTTTGTCCACAATTTCAGCCTGTGCACATCTGCGGAAGCACTCTATGTAGAGGTCCAGTCTGTCATTTTGACCGTCAGGAGGAGTCCACGCAGAGTTCTTCTTCTTGTAGTGTTGGTAGGAGGGTTCCTGTGGGTCAGTGTTCCATAAATAAGTGATGGTCACATAAACACCACCCTATACCGAAAACCTACTGACCGCTATACATACCTACATGCCTCCAGCTTCCATCCTGGACACATCACACGATCCATTGTCTACAGCCAAGCCCTAAGATACAACCGAATTTGCTCCAACCCCTCAGACAGAGACAAACACCTACAAGATCTTTATCAAGCATTGTTAAAACTGCAATACCCACCTGGGGAAGTGAGGAAACAGATTGACAGAGCAAGACGGGTACCCAGAAATCACCTACTACAGGACAGGCCCAACAAGGACAATAACAGAACACCACTGGCCATCACATACAGCCCCCAGCTAAAACCTCTCCAGTGCATTATCCACGATCTACAACCTATCCTGGAAAATGATCCCTCACTCTCACAGACCTTGAGAGGCAGGCCAGTCCTCGCTTACGGACAAAGCCCCAACCTGAAGCAAATACTCACCAGCAACTACACACCACACCACAGAAACACCAACCCAGGAACCAATCCCTGTAGCAAACCTCGTTGCCTACTCCGTCCCCATATCTACTCTGGCGACACCATCAGAGGACCCAACCACATCAGCCACACCATCAAGGGCTCATTCACCTGCACATCTACTAATGTTATATATGCCATCATGTGCCAGCAATGCCCCTCTGCCATGTACATTGGCCAAACCGGACAGTCCCTCCGCAAAAGAATAAATGGACACAAATCGAACATCAGGAATGGTAACGTACAAAAGCCAGTAAGTGAACACTTCAATCTCCCTGGTCATTCTATTACAGATTTAAAAGTCACTATCATTGAACAAAAAAACTTCAGAAACAGACTTCAAAGAGAAACAGCAGAACTAAAATTCATTTGCAAATTTAACACCATTAATCTGGGCTTGAATAGGGACTGGGAGTGGCTGGCTCATTACAGAAGCAGCTTTTCCTCTCCTGGAATTGACACCTCCTCCTCTATTATTGGGAGTGGACTACATCCACCCTGATTGAATTGGCCCTGTCAACACTGGTTCTCCACTTGCGCAGTAACTCCCTGCTCTCCATGTGTCAGTATATAATGCCTGCATCTGTAACTTTCACTCCATGCATCTGAAGAAGTGAGGTTTTTACCCATGAAAGCTTATGCCCAAATAAATCTGTTTAGTCTTTAAGGTGCCACCAGACTCCTTGTTGTTTTTGTAGATACAGACTAACCTAGCTACCCCCTGATACTTGACATCTTACAGAGTGATCCTCTCTACACTACCCAGGATGTGTTGCTTCTGGTGACTTTATTAAATTGAGTGAAACTTCTGACTACACCTGCATGTCAAACCAGGCACTTCTACCCAATATTAAAATTCAAAACATTTGGATAGGTGTGCTGGTTGTTTTGCCGGCGAATGTACTTTTTCTGAGTATCGAATAGCTGGTAACCCAATATCTATGTATCTGTTTGTTCTTTGTCTGTTTTGCTGGCTATGTAATTGGTGCATTAATTTTTCCATAGCAACAACCCCCCATATGTGTTTTTCACTTTTTATTTAGGCAAAGTTACAATAAAACATTAATATACGTCATTGTACGTTACTTGTTACTTTTTAGGATCAAGTTAATAGTCAAGCTAAAGATTCTGGCTTGCTGGCTAGGGATCCCTCCTCCTCTGAGAACGCTGAAAAGGGTGCCCAAATTTCTGTCCTCTTTTTGGCAGGTCTATTGTGTATGTACTTGGTTTTTGAACCATTCCCTTAGTTTGGGGCTGCTTTTCTTTTTCCTGTGGGAGGCAGTCAGTGCTCAATACGCCAGCAGCTACTAGCAGTTGAGAGATTAATTCTTCACTTCTATTGGGTGAATGTACCTACTAGAGAGGAGGCTTGCTAAGGGAATGTCTTCTCAGCAGGGTCCTAGAGCCCGGCCTTCAGCCCAAGCCCAGAAGTCTACACAACAATGAAACAGCCCCACAGCCTGAGCTCCGTGAGCCAGAGTCGGCTGGCATGGGCCAGCCACGGGTTTTTCTTTGCTGTATAGACAACCCCTAAATGATCGTTTGGTAATAAATATTCAACCATCTGTGCTATTTGGTTATGAATTGCATGCCAGTACTCCCTAGTGACTGGACATGTCTGTCACTATGTATAAAATCTCCTCTTTCACCACAATTTCTCCAACATATATCCCCATCCTTCTCTCTCTTTCACTCTCTCAATAACCTGGCTGGTGTGAAGTACTATTAAAAAGGTATCTTAAAGAAACTTTATTTTATCTTGCAACAGACTATTTGTATTAATATTTTATATCCATTCCTGTGGATGATTTTTTCTGAAGTGATGTTTATTATAGGACCTACACCAAGTCAGTTCTGGTGTTCTTGCATTCTCTCTGCTGACTATTCAGCCACAATTAACTAATGGTCCCTAGGCTTGCTGATGTAACTGACCGTGCTGATGCACAGACAGGGAAAAAAGACAGGGGTGCTCTTGACAAGCTGTATTATAAATATGCCTCGGAAGGTACATGGATTGTATAACAGGAAATTTGTGGAAGCCAAATGGAATGAGAGAGAAGGAGGGGGAAGACATCTTGTCTTATGTTCTAGTCTCCAAAAGAGAATTATAAGCAGTGGAGAGAGAGTTTGCTCCCACAGCCTGTGGTTGAGTACTTGATGGTGCCTTTGCCATAAAGCAGGGGAATGCAGGCAGAACAGCACACAAGGGCCGTTTCCGCAGAGCATTCAGAGAGCTATGGTGCGGATCACCCTGTCACGCAGCATGTGACTGAGATTGCCAATTCTACCTTTGTGTATTGTTCATTGTCTCCCCTGTAATGGTGCCTTTAAACAAGGCTGCAAGGCCCAACATTCTTTCAACACGGTCAATACTGCAACAGGATCCGAGCTTGCTGGGGGAAAGTCAAACATGCATTGATTTGATCTGTGTGTGTGCAGGGTCCGCCCGGATATCCAGGAGACCCAGGAGATAAAGGCCGGTTGGGGTATATGGTAAGTGCTGGCTGCCTATAGCTGCTGTCTCAGGTAGGTGTTAGCCCAGTCCAGGTATGTGACCTTCCAAACGCTAGGGCAGTAAGACATATTCTAGTGTCAGGGTTGGCGTCCTGCTGGTGGGCCGCTGTACATTCAGAGGGCATGATTCGGAGAGATACGGGGCATGCACAATTGTGCTGCAATAACAGGGAATGGCCTGTGGGTTCATCTGAAATACCAGATGGGGATGAGATTGGCTCACTGTAGACAGGATAAGCGGTGGAGGGCGGGATTCCCCTGGCTGGATATTTGTGTCTTGTTTTTGTTCCTTTGCTCTCCTCTGCTGTGAGTAATCACCCGCCTCCAGCACAAGGCGGGGTTGGTTTGAGCCAGTGTGATTTCGTCAGTCCTTGTCATTTTCATGAGTTCTATAACCACCCCAGGCGTCATCACCCATTTAGAGAGATACTTGTACTAGCATTGGGATGGCGATTCTGGGCCTTCATTAGAAGCATCAATAGAGATGCAGCAGGTGACACCTTCACTAAAAACTGAACCCCTTGTCTAAAGGAAGTGGATGAAATTGGGGTTTGTGCTCTGTTCATTTACTTGTGTGTGTCGTTCCAAACCTGCTCTGTCAATCATCTTTAGGGCAAATCCTGGAAAGCATCCTCCTCTTCCCCTAAGCTTTAACTCCAGACAACTCTGAATCTAAACAGATCTCTCCACTGCTCCTGTCTCTCTCGCTCCCTTCAGATAGGAGCAGCCCCAGCCTATGCCCTTCTTTCCTCCTTATTCATGCTGGGGTGAGGTATCCTCCCTCTCTCAGCTGGGACTGAGCAAACCGCTCTGCAAAATTCAGCTGAGATTTTCAAAGCTGTCTAAGGGATTTGAATACCCAAATCACATTAAAACACAAGGGGAATCAGGTGTCCAAATCTCCTGGGTGGCTTTGAAAACCGCACTCTTGATCTGTACCTACTTCACATAAAGGTGGCTGTTTTTTTTTTCTGAATTAAAAACCATCCTCTTCTCTGAGCCTCTGCTCACCAAATACTCGGCTGTTTCCCAGTGACGGTCCTCTTGTGTGACCTTCAGTTCCGGGTTCTCCCCAAGAGGCCCATTTGTCTTTAACTGCTGCAGGTCCAGCCTTCACAGTTATAAGAGACAGTAGATTTTCCCTGACCTCATTGTTATACTGTTGTCTGGCAGGACATTCACCAGTCTGGTAACGATGCCTTTTTAATTGTGCTCTCCCAAGCTTTCCTCATCCCACAATGTTCCCAGTGATAACATCCAATCTACCCGCAGTTCCCTTTTGCTTCCCTTCCCCATGCTGCTCCCTTTCATTCATTTTTCTCCTCTCCCCCCCCCGCCCCCACTTTCAGAGGAATCAGCTGTCCGTTCCTCGTGCTTCTGTTTTCCGAGTGAGTTGTTTCCTCTGGCCTGTGTGTCTAGGAAGAGCGTATGGGAGGAGGGGGGGGGGGAGATTCTCAACTTGATTCATGCAAATTTAGGTCATTGGCAGATTTTTTTCCTTGGCTTCTAACTGGATTCCACAAAGAGCTCCATGGAGGAGAAACAGGCCTTTCGATGAGTTTTAGTGTTATTTTTTTGGGGGGTGATATTTTTCCTGATTTCTCTAAGGTCACTGTCTTCCAATTGCTGATGTAGCTAGTGCTTCATGGCCTGTGCCTCAGAGCAGCATGGAGCTCCACAGGGAACACTGCCCACCCCCAGCACAACCAGAAAGTGCTCAGGGTCTTGTGTACCACTGGAGAAGCTGTAGATGGTCTTTCTCAACTCCCGCCGTTAATCCCCAGATGCAGCCTCTCTGTCTGGCATGCAGGCAAAGATGGTATCTCTTGGGCCTGTGGAGATCAAAGCCAAAGGTGAGTTAGCCAGACTGCAAAGTAAACATTAGCAAGGGGGAAACTTTAAAAGGTTTTGCTAGGATAAGCACTCAGTTAATGATCTGACCTATGCAAACCTTGTGTTTGCGAACATGAGGCTGGCTGATATTTCTCATCCTGATCCTAGCCAGATCAAGTCCGTGCAGAGCCAGGAGAGAATTGACTGGTTTCAAACCTCAGTGTGGAAGTTTGTGTCTGGGTTGAATTTTGTGAAAAAGCTCAGGGCATTATTCCTTTTTCCTGAACTGGTTTACCCCATCCTTAGTAGACCCCAAGTCCTCCCTGTCTCAAATGTTTTTCCAGACTGGAGAGTTTAGGGCAGAGACAGTTGTGGTTTCCCAGGTATCTGCATATGGAATGCATAGTCGTGGGGGGAGTTAGGGGGCAGATTCTTGTAGCTTCTGCTGAGCCAGTGCTGGGCATCTTTCAATATGAGGTCGCTAAATAGCACAGCAAAGCTGAAAGAGCGTTGACATCTCAGAGGCATGGAGACAAAGAGCCCGGAGCTGTTTTAGCATCTCCAAGGCCCATGGGATTAGATAGCAGAGATAAGTGGTTTGCTTTTTTTTTTAACCCCTGACTAAGTGCATTGTTGCTGCTTTATCTCTCCAAGCCCTGTCCAAGTAGTCACTCCTTGCAGTGTTTTTTGAACTGCGGGCTGAGGAATTGAACAAAGATGTCTGTGCACTGGTCCATTTGGGCTTTGCAAGGAGGGGGCATAGAGTGATACACCTTTTACAAGATGGAAAAGCTTCTTTAGTGGGGGGTACGTATAGTCCGTAAATCCAGATGTCTCTCGTCTGTTTGTGGAGAATAGAGGAGGGTAGCTCTGGGGAATCGGTAGCAATGAACAGTGTCCTTCCCGTGTATTTTACCAGCTGCCAACATCTGGAAGATTTCACTAATCGTGTTAAGCAGACAGAATGTAAACCTTGGAGGCTGTCAGTGTAACTTCCATCAAATGGTACCAAAATTATTCATCCATTCGCATAAACACGATTGGCGAGGGGGTTGGCTGAGGGATTAGTGCAGGAATGAAAAGGAACCATTTTTCTCAGAGTGCAGCTGTGCCCCTGATGTGCTTCGAAAGCAGGTCTGCATCCCAGCTAGGGGGTTGAGACTGAGCTCCCATCACTGTGTAGCTCTGAACAGAGACCCAGATTTGCAAGGGAAGCGAAACTCTGCATTGTCTGAGGTTTGAATGAGCAGCTTTGTCTGGTGCTTGCATTAGTTCCTCAAATGCAGCCTATGTTTCTGATCCCTGTTGATCTACTCCTGCAGCACACACATGGAATATACTGAATAGCATACCACACATGTAGAGGACCTGCTCTTTGTCATTGTCCAGGTGGACATGTTTATTTTCCAAAGGATATAGTCTCAGCAAACCAGAGAAGTCTCAACAAGGTTTTGTATCACAGACCAAATCCTGGATTCCTGAGTCTCTTTTCTCGGGCAGCCATTGCATTGATTTTAGAGATTCAGCCTTACTGCTGACCTCTGCCGTTGGATCCGTGTCTGTGGGTTTGAACGTTTCAGCACCGGAGTTCTACCTTTCTGTGGAGCTTTGCGCTCGCGCTGTCCCGTGGCTCTGCAACTCCAGAGGACGGTAACACGTTTTTAGCTCAAGGTCCCAATAACAAGCGTTGGGCAGAACCAGTGGAAAGTGATGCCACCGTTTTGGTGTAAAGTTGTGCAGTTGGCATGTAGATTACATTGGAAACTCTTTGGGATAGGAACCTTCTTTTGGCTCTCTGTTTGTAGAGCATGGAGCGTGACGGTTCTGGTCCATGACTGGGACTCCAGATACAATAATGATGGTAATGTACAGCAGGGCTTCTTGGCTAAGACACCACCAGACTGATTTAGGAACATATTGTGTAATGAAGTGCAGGTCTCTACTGAAACTTGAGTCAAGCATCTTTTGATCCTATTTACATTAAAGAAGAAATTCCATTCACCTCCATACATATCCCACCTCCCCGCTAGCCATCTTGTACACACCTCTTCCTCCTCGGTGCCGTGTTCCAGTGCAGGGTGTGCCTGGCATATGTACCACTCCAAGAGGTGAGTCCCAATTTGCATCATGCTCTGTACAGAGGGGTTCAGGGCATTAGTTGGTAGGAATGTGAGAAATCTTTCCCCACAGCGACGTGACCTAGAGCCCTTGGGATGATATGATTGTGGTTGTAGTTGAGGAGGGACTCACCCAAATGGATCATTTGGGTTTGGTGCAGATTGGGCCTGTTTTTTGTTTTGCCGGTATTGGTTCATTCGTTCCTTGAGAAGAGTTTGGCGATGAGTGGCAGGCTGGCATTTCATGAGCTGCACCAGGCGGGAAGGTCAAACCAATCTCTGAGAGAGACAGCCAAACCACTGCCGTGCCAGCGGCGAATGGGCGTATCCCTCTGTCTCCAGCTGCATTTTAACAGATGGCCATTGCTTTATACTGACGAGCCCCTGGATGGCCCAGAAACGAGCTGACCCGTCTTTGCTGCCACAGTTTTGTTGTCATCGTTGGTTGTTTTTGTGGAGACAGTACTTCCCCCTAGCAAGCTGCTGTTGCATAGTTGATCTTCATGCCAGACTTGACAAACTTTCCCCCGCCCCCCCATTCTAGTTTTTAAAGGCACGTGCAGACTCTGCAGTAAAGCCTGACGTCTGCAAATGCGCGCAAACACAATGGTGGAATCAGAACTTGGGACCCTTGTGTTTTGGTGGTGGTGTTTTTTCACGTTTGTGACTTTCCTCTGTCCCTGGTGATACTGCTACTGAGGCTACGTCTACATTACAAGCTAGGGGTGTGATTCCCCTGCTCATGTACCCAGACACACCATGGCATAAGTAGCAGTGTAGCTGTGGTAGCGGGTGTAGTGGGAGCGGAGGCGCGGCTGACCCATACCGAGCACATACACAGCGGTTTCGGTGAGTCCAGTCGATAGAACATTGCTCTGCCACGGACGTTGTTTTGTGTGTTCAGATTATCATGAGGCAGGGACTGTAATTATGTGTTTGCACAGGCTATAGCCCGATGTGACGGTTACACCAATCATAACTGCAGCTGCTCTTGGCTCTGCAGAAGCAACAGTTGAAAGTAACCAGGTCTTTGAGTCTGTTCAGGCTGCTGCACACCTGGAATTGCCAGAGAGACGTCTCTGAGCTCAGTCAGCAATGTGCAGTTGTTAGGGCTGAGACAGACGGACAAGGCCTTTGCTTGACCTTCTCCTGATGTCGCCTTTATTCTCTTTCCTATTCTCCTGCCTCCATTTCCTTTCTTGTCATGTAGCCAATGAATTTGACTTTAATGTACTATCTGCTTCATCATGACCAGGATTTTGGTTAATCTTCCTGTACCTTCTTTACCTCCACCCCTTGGTTCTTAATCATGTTTACAGTGGAAATAAAACACTTCACCTCTTTGGATGCTGCTGATTTCCTCCCTCCACGCACAAATATTTTTACTGAGTCCTAAGGCAGAACTGAATGACCAGGCAGGAGTGTAAGATAGAGCTTCATTTGTGGAGTTCCTCTGTAGCCTCTTATTGATCCACCTGCTTTCTCTCTGCAGGGGGAGTCTGGACTTCAGGGCTTCCTAGGACACGCTGGTTTCCCTGGCTCAGATGGGCTTCCTGGAATGGATGGAAAGCCTGGACCACCTGGGTTACCAGGAGAGCAGGTGAGAACCTGGACATTAGCTTGAAGGATCACTTTGCACTTCATTAGAATTGGTTATGGGCCAATTAGTTGCAAAACACTTAGCACTAATGCGGAGAGATCCCATGTTTCAAAGTCAGAAACTGCCAAGAGTTTTGGATGCTCTGGCCAGATATCATCGGATAGTTTGCAACAAAGAGGTAAAGGCACTTCCCATTGTCCCAGCTGATAGTGTGTAGGCAACCAGCAAGCTGAAGCTGATGCTTACGGATATGCTTATTTGCCTCCTTTAACAAAAGAAAAGGCCCACTCTAACTATAATTGGAATTTCTAGGCACTACTTTAATAATAATGCCTTGAAGATTCACATTTAACAAGAGAAAGAGGAACAGCGTATATGGTCAGCAGGGCATAGTTAGTGAACTCCTGGAGTGCTTGATTGCATTGCTGCATTTAGTTTCCTAGGTTGTTTTTACAGGAGGGAGAAAGGAAAAAAGACGAGAGAATCTGGCTTCCATCCACTTGTCTAGTTCACAAGCTCTGACTTCTTTTGTGGTGCTCGTCTATTCTTTGAACTAACAGCCCTACCCTTAACTAGCCTTGCATGCTGACTTCAGTCGGGAAAGTGCAAACTTTGATTCAGGGTCTTGTGAGAGGTGTATATGGAGAGGGATAAAAAATTGGTGGGGCTAAGAAGCAGAAAGCCAGCAAGAAAGCAGCTCGGAAAGCCAGGGGACAGCAGAGAAGCACTTTTAACATGGCCCTAAGAGGAAGCTGAGAGACAGAGCTTATTGGGCAGAGTTACAGGCTGGAAAGAGGTTTGGAATTGTGAGCAACGAAACTGCCTCCTATTGTTTGTTCCTATTGTGTTCGGGGAAACAGGACTTTGCACACATTCTTTGTAAATAAACAGGATTGCATCAAGAAATTCCTGATTCCATCACCAATTTCTTCTCCTAATGGAAGCAACCTGCTAAAGTCACAAGTATTGGCTAACCACTCTGGCCAAAAGGGGCAACAATATCGTTGAATTAATTACACGCACATCTGCCTGCTTATAACCAGAACTGTGTCAGGAAAGGAGCGTGGATGACCTGCTTGGGACTGTCTGAAGTGGCGGCCTCATTAAAACATCAAATGCGGGGAGGTAGCGGGGTGATGTGAACAGTATAAATGCCTACACCGATTGGGCTGGGGAGTAAAGAGTGATAGCAATATGGAAGAGACTTGCTTTGAGGGAGCCTGAAAAGCTGCGTAGCACCTGCAGCGGTGGCAAAGCCCCAGGAAGTGGGTGGGGCTCAGAGCTCAGAAGGGCTAAATAACATTTCTTCACTGAAACCCTGCTTTACAGTCGACCGTGGGCTCAGCATTCAGGGGGGAGTCATTTGGTAGAAAACAACTGCAGATGAATTAGCACAGGGTGAGCTCTTCACGCAGCTGATTGGCTCATGAGGCCTGAGAATTGTGACTGGTCTGATGAGCAGGGTCAGATTAACCCATCACTGGGCCCTAGACAAACATACATTTCGGAGCCCCTACCTTCTAATACGGATAACAACAAACTACTGTACAGCACACTGGCCACAGCTGGACTGGCCATGGAGCCATCAGGACTGGCTGCCGCTTGGAGAGTTGCTCACTATGACGGAAGGACGGCCAGGTCAAATTTGAGTGAGTGGCATTGCAACCTGACACATGGGGTGACATTTGGACTCCCTATGAATTTGGTGAAGACGCCTAGTTCACCACAGTGTTAATCCAGCCCTGCTCATGAGGCTGCAATATGGAGAAAGTGCCAGGCTCAATAACTGGCCTGTGGCTTATATAAGTGGGAGCAACTTGGGGGAAGCCAACTGAGTTGCGCCTACTTACAACAGGCTTGAATTTGGCCCGGTGAGCATCACCACCGCGGTTTGAGAACTGCCGCCTCGTTCTGCCACACAAGCTGTGTCAGTTCAGGTCTCACAATCATAAACCGGTCTTCTGTGTCTTCCATTCCTTCTTCCTTGTTACCAGGGCCCTCAGGGATTTAAGGGCGACCAAGGTCCAGCTGGAGAGAAAGGAGACCAGGTGAGCAGGAGGCAATGATCTGGGGGCAGCAGGGAAGGGGGAATCCTTAGGTCGAGGGGTTTCATTTGCCTTGAATACAGGAGACGTGACTCCACCCTCTCTCCACCCCAACCCAAAGCTCCCTCTTTAGAAGAGGCATCATGTTGCAAATAATACGTTCCTCTGGGATCTGAATCACTGCAGCCTTTCATGCTCACTTACTTTTTCCAAACTCTGGTTTTCAGAGGCTGATCAGCCTGGTGGTTTGAGTTCCTCTGAATCACCTCGGATTTATCAGCCTGGATGGAAATGTCCATGCAAAGTTCTTTCAGGCCAGGTCTACACTAGGAAATTAGGTCGGTATAAGTACGTCACTCAGGGGTGTGAAAAATCCATGCCCCAGAGCAACACAGTTAAACTGACCTAACCCCCGGTGTGGACAGCACCTAATCAATGGGAGAATTCTCCTGTGGACATAGCTACACCTCTCGGGGAAATGGATTAACTATGCCGATGGGAGAAGTCCTCCTGTCGGCGTAGATAGCATCTTCGCTGAAGCTTTCCAGTGGTGCAGTGGCAGCGTTTTAAGTGTAGACCTGCCCTCGGGCAAAATAAATTGAGTTCTACTGGTTTGGGTTCCTTTTTTCTTTTTTAAGCCAAAGGCCTTAGCAGCAATTTTTAAAGCTGCCTAAAGGATTTGGGTACCCAATTCCCATTCATTTTCATCATAATTGGGCATCTAAATCCCTGTGGTGGCTTCTGAAATGTCAGCCCTGATTTTTAAAAGCAAAAATTAATTCTAAAAACATTGAGTGTGGAATTTTCAACCGCGCCTGAAGGAATTAGACACATGGGAGGAGATTTTTCAAAGGCACACATGGCAGGCAGGTGCCTAACTCTCATTGGCTTTCAGTGGGAGTTATGCACCCATATGCTGGTTGTGCCTTTGATAATGTCCTCCTAATGCCCGCCAAATGTCAATGCGAGTTAGGCACCTACCTGCTGTTTCTGCCTGTGAATATTAAGAGAGTCAATGGGAGTTAGGCACCTGACTGTCATTTGTGCTTTTGACTTTCATGGGACTTATGGTTCTCAGTCACGTTTGAAAATTCCCCTATTTACAGTACCTTAGAAAACTGGCATCAGCATATTCCTCATACCTTCCAGTAATGCTCATGATCTAGAGAGAATACTGTGACATCAGTTTTGACAGCTTCCATCCCTGTTGCATTATGTTAGAGGGTCCATAGACATGTCCGGTGTGATTTATATGTTAGAACAATTCAATTCATACCACAATTGTCTGAAGGGCTAACTACAAAAAAACAAAAAACTGTCCTTATCTTTAAAATAAGTAATTTTAAAAAAAAGCACTACTTCAAAATATTCTGAAATAATTCTCTTTTTATTCAGATACTTACATAAATCTTGTATTGATCCTTGTAGTATATAGTATATGACCTCACAAACATGAATGAAGTTGTCTTCATATCCCTTCCCCTCTGCGAAGTGGGGCAGTTTTATTATCCTAGCTGGGGAAACTGAGGAACAGAGATTGTTCCCCAGGGCCAAACTCACCCAAGGCCTGTGGGAGAAGGGGGAATTGACTCTAGATCCACAAGTTAGCATGATCCAGTGGAGTGAACAGGGGCCTGGGAGCCTGCGAGGCCTGAGTTCAAATCCCAGCTCTCCTTTTTGCCTCTGTCACTTTGGGCAAGTCACGTGGGCCCATATTTTCCCGGGATGCCTCCACTTTCTGGGGCCCATTTTGAGACTTCCTGTGGCCTGATTTTCAGAGGCGTCAAGCACTCTCAGTGCCCATTGGCTTCTGCTGGAGCTGAGCATCTCTGAAAGTCAGCCACTTAAAGACTCTCCAGTCGGACGCGCAGAAACGGAGTCACCCAGAGTCAGTTGCCTCTTCTGAACAGCTTGACACTAATCTCTTTGAGTCGGTGTCGCCATCTGTACAACAGCAGTGATGCTTGCCTACCTGCAGGGCTCAACGGGGGGCATGTAAGGATTCGTTACTCGATTAACTTGGGGGATTTTCGGTGCTGCCGCTTGAAGGTATAGGGCCAGATTTTTCAAAGTGCTCAGCTCCCGCCATCGGGGCCGGATTTTCCCAGTGCTCAGCACGGTGGGGGCAGATTGGGAGCGGCGCACTTTCAAAAATTTGGCCCTTGGGGGGGAAAAAAAATCAAGACTATCCAGAATTCTAAGGCTCACTGTGCCTGGCGGGTTCTCTATGCCATGCCTACAAACCACCAGGCCCGTTAAGCATGACGGATCCAGGGTAGCAGCCTTAATTCTGAACGTGGTTCTGCTTCAATTTGTTTTGTCGAGAGCTTGCAGGCCTTTCCAACGTACGCAATCCCACCTCTTTAGCAACCCTCATGCACTGAGCCACAAGTGGTTTATGGAAGATGAGGTCATTACATCACTTATGCCAGGCTAGAAGACCGTTTTTTAAAGCTAACTGCAGCCTCTAAGGGTAACCCAGGTTGTTGCTGTGCCCTAAGATGGACCAGGTTTGGGTCATGTGAATTGCATTCAAATCACCATCACTCCGAGAGGGAGCGGGCTGATTGCCTCCAGGTGGGTAATAGTTCTGCAGTGGTTCTCATGTCTCCAATGTACCTGTTTCAGGGGTTCTTGGGCGACCCCGGACCACCTGGGGAAAAAGGAGAAAAGGGGACAAAGGTGAGTTCACTTGTTCTGAGCCTGGACACGGGGACCCAGTGGATATGAGACGCATGCAAAAGACGTTGCTGGCAGCTGTGTTTTTGAGTCACTTTAATGTGGAGCACTGGTTTTCGGCAGTAAGCCTTCCAGCATCCCCCATGGCCTCGGGGCATTCTGCCATGTTGCATGGATACTGGCTTTTGCTCCCCTCTCACCTAGATGAAGCCAATTCTGCTCAAGTCTCATCATCACTCAGAAAATAAATCTGATTCCTCTCTGCACCTTCACGTCTGTGCAGCCCCTGTGTGCTGAATTAGCTCGCAGCCCCGGTACAGGTTCCTTCAGCTCTTCGTTGCTTTCTCCTTCCTATAGAAGGTGCCAGCCCTTCCCATTGTTCCGCATCTCTTGTGTTTTAGGAGGAGGAGGGGGTAGGTTGGACTGTAGTTCCCCTTCACGACAAAGAGCCTACAACAGAGAAGGGGAAAGACCTCCTGGCTGGTTGGAGTGCAGTCAGGGCAGCGTCTCCCAACCAGGCCTGGCTTTGGGGGGTACAGAATGGAAATCCATTTGGTGGGACAGCCGCGTGACTCAGCAGCCCCATTGCCCGCCCTGCGAAAGGGGGTGCTGATCAGTCCGTGCTCACCGCGCTCTGGCCTGGTTCAGGATCCCAGCAGGCATGAGGCGTCCCCTCCCCTCCGGCACTGCTTTCTGCTGCATGGGGTGCGTCTTCCTGAGCTCCTCTGTGCTGTTCAGTCACTGTCTGTGCTTTTTGCTGTTTCAGGGGGTGAAAGGACAAAACGGCCCTTCTGGACCTGCTGGAGCTCAGGTAAGTTGGCAAAGAAACCAGCTCCTCTCATCCTCTGACCACCTCCCAGGGTTCCTCTCTCACCTCTCTTTCCACTTGCCCAGTAGTCGCTTTTGCTTTGAGGTCAGGGGGTTGCTTGAACCCCAAACTCAAAGCAGAACTCAGGGAGACGTGAACCTGTGTGAAGTGAAACAAGGGTCTCCCACTCCAAAGGCGGCAAAAAGAGCCAAGCATCTCACAGGTCTAGTACTGAGCTTCCAGTGCCTCTTGATTCTGTCATGCAGCATCCCTCCAATTCCATTCTGCCCCTTTGCTCTCCTGAGCAGACACTGTCCCATAGCTGGAATGGTACCTAACTTTGATACCTTTTGTCATTGGATGAGGATGGGTGGTCTATAGTGGTTAAAGCACATGACAGGGAGTAGGGCGATACAGGTTCTGTTCCTGGCTCTGAGACCGATTCATGTGGCTTTGGGCAAGTCACTCAATCTCTCTCTACCTCAATTTACACATCTGTCAAAATTATGATGATGCTACTGGCCTTTTGGGGATGGGGAGGTGTGTGGCGAAGCTCCTTAATGCTTGGAGACTCTCCCCCCGGGGAAGAAACCCTTGTTGAATGGCCATGGCACTTCAGTAAATAGTGGACAGGTCTCCCAGTGTTCTGAGTGCCTTGAGGTGGGACTCTCTTGTCTTGGGTTTGACTCTTTAAAGAGGCAAATGAGGTGGCCCTGTGCCTGACGTGTCTGCTCCTAATCCTCTCCTCAATATGTTGGCTTGTTTCCTAGGGGATGATGGGTGTCAAGGGTGCTTCAGGGTTCCAGGGCCTGCCTGGACCAGAGGTAAGTGAGTTGCTTTCTTCTCCGTGGTATGCTTACTTCCCTAGTGTTGCAGCATCTGTCTGTTCATGTGTCCTGA
This sequence comes from Emys orbicularis, assembly GCF_028017835.1. Taxonomy (NCBI): domain Eukaryota; kingdom Metazoa; phylum Chordata; order Testudines; family Emydidae; genus Emys; species Emys orbicularis. The sequence continues at coordinate 18,843,976 of NC_088700.1, read as the reverse complement.
GACCAATGGAAACGGTAGTGCACGGAGGAAGTGATGAGTCAGGCAGTGCAGGACATTAACACAGCTCTGTCATGTTCTTGGAGGGAGAGGGAAGAACTGAACTACCTTTTAGCACCATTCACTCAAATTTGGCCCAGCCACCCCTCCACCATCACAGGAGAGCGGTCGGGCCAAACCTGAGTGGCATTACGACTCCGCATGCCAGGTCGCAATGCCACTCGCTCATAGCGGAGGGGCAGCCGGGCCACATTTGAGTGAGTGGTGTCATGACCTGGCATATGGGGTTGCAGTGCCACTCAGGTTTGGCCTGGCTAGAAAGTAGTTGGGCCATGGCCTAGGGGTCCGCCTGCCTCTATGGCATATGCCTGTCACCCTGGGGCATTGGGAGTCCCTTCTTATTCTGGTGTCAGAAGTAGGATCCCTTCCCAGCAATCCAAGTTCTCCATATGAAAGGGTAATGGGTCTCTCCGAATATGAATCCTAAGGACTGAGGAGATACTCCTTTGTGAATGTAAAGCAGGTGAAATAACCCCAGTCTGTCTGCAATGCCCCATATGAGTTGAGGTGAGTAGGTGGATTTTGGGTGGATTCTGATTTGCAAGGGGGTTCATGCCAAACACTCTTCACAATTCTCATCCATGGGGATGTGCACCCAATGGGACTTTGCTTGGGGTTTCAGATTCAAACAATTAACAAAACTCAAAGTGAAACCCAGCCAAGTTGCTGAGCTGTGCCTGTCTTTGGGCTAAAGCCATGTGTAGCCAGAGTCCTGTATAGATTGCACCCAAAGCCATAAATGGGCCCTGTTTCACTTGAAATCCAGCCCCGCTTTGCCAAAGGTTTGTCAATCTTGGGAAACTCAGACTGTTCTTTCAGGTTTGCAACAGTCTGAAACCAGATGAGTTCAGGGTTTGGTTACAAACATTTCTACCACTCCACTGAATGGACTGATCATTCACTGGAGTTTATATAGTAGCCTTAAAGCCAATAGCCCTCAGTACTGTACAACTAAAGCCATTGGACTCATACCTGTGGACACTTGACTAATTAACCAGTGGATTTTGTAAAAAGATAAATGAGGATTTTAATCACTTGCCCTTCACAATGGCCTTCTGAGCTTCTAGTCGGAATTCACCCTCACAGGACTGGGGTCAGTTTGCCTGCCCAGCAGTGGATAGGAACACTGCTTGTGTGATGCTCTGCCCCTGGGCGGGTCATCCACAGCCAGGGCCGGCTCTGGCTTTTTTGCCGCCCCAGGCAAAAAAGCCTCCGGCCGCCCTCCCCGCCGCCCCTGCGGGGGGGGGGGGGGGGAGGGAGGGCGGCCGGAGCCCCAGCGGGAGGGCGCCGGGGGGGAGGGCGGCCAGAGCGCCGGGGGGAGGGCGGCGAGCCCGGCCGTGGGCCCGCTCTCCCCGGCGGCCGGAGCGCCGCGCCGCCCCCCTCCAGGTGCCGCCCCAAGCACAAGCTTGGTGGGCTGGTGCCTGGAGCCGGCCCTGACCACAGCAGGGATTGAACCTGGTGTTCTGTACTGAAATGGTGTAAATTGTCATTCAAGGACTTTTCCCGGTCCTGCTTGCAGTGTATAAGGCTCTTTAGGGAAGTGTGTGATCTAGGCCTGGCAGCAGTCAGCCAGCCTACAGTAAGGCAGGGTGAGTTGTGCCTCTCTGTTTTAGGGAGCAGCCTGCTTTGTCTCTCTCTGTTTTTGGGTTCTTGTGTGTTGTTAGTCTGAATTCTAAGAAATGAAGTAGTGTTATGTTGCAAGCTTCCAGCAAGAATATTTGTTTTTAATCTAACTTTTCTGAGTGTATGCCATGAACAGAGCACCTGGGACTTCTGGATCTTAAAGCATGAGCCTCTACTGCCTAAGCTAAGAGACCCAGGTCCCTATCTGTGGCCTAGTCACCACCAGAGCGGAACAGAGTGCCACATGGCGTGAGTGTGGGTTACACTTACATACCAGCAGTGGTCTGCATTAGATCGTCCTCGTTCACATACCAAAGGTGGCTTTTTCCAGGTTATACTTGGTACTGTGTCACTCAGTAGAAAAGAGGGGAAGGGAAAAGGAGATGCTGCTTATAGTGTTGAGATCTCAAGTGTTTCTTTATCCTGCTTCAGGGGGAAAGTGGTGCAGTGGGTTCTCCAGGGCCGGCCGGACCTATGGTAAGTTTATAATTTTTCAGTTTAACCAATGGATAAAAACAAGGTTGTTCTTGTGCCTCAGACAGTTTTCACTGCTCAGGCTGTAGGTCACCCTAGCACTCCCCTAGTGCATTCAGGGCTGTCGTCCTTGAGAGCTGGAAATGGAATTACAGCTGGTTGCAAATTTTCCGGCAAAATGTTTTTCCATTAGAAAATGCCATTTTGTCAAAATTGAAATTTTCCAGGGGAATGTGTCAATTTCAACAAACACTTATTTTGGGGGGGAAACATCAAAATGATGAATATTCATAAGGACGAAAAATTCTGTTTTGATGCTTTTGGGATGGAACCTTTTTTTTTTTTTTTTTTTTTTTTTTTGCTTAAAAATACATTTCATTTTATATTACAAGCTATAATATAACGTAAAACAAATCCAAATGGAAATGACCCATTTTCAAAAAGTCAGTTTCCCAGGAAGCTTTGAAATTGGAATTTTCACTCCAGGGTGGAGTGACAGCACATTTCAAAATGGTGAATTTCCTGCAAAATGGAAATTCTGCTTCCTGTGCAGCTCTAAAGGAAATCTGTCCTGCAGTGAAAGGGGGGGGGGGGCATGTTACAGTGTGCACGAGATGGAAACACCATCTGCAGAAAGGAGAAAAGTGGAAGAAAAGGGAATTCCTTTCTCAGTGATCCGTTACCCCTCGGCTACACACCCACAAAGAAATGGCACTGTGGTGCGATTGGGGGCAGCTGTCTCTTCAATACAAGAGCATTACTGAGTTTTAAACATATGGCCACAATTGTCCCCACGCCTTGGCCCTGCCAGGGTTAGGAGACAGGGCATTGCATACGCATCAGTCTCTGTGGGAATGAGTTGGCGGTGGGAGGTGGCAGCGTAGTGAAGTAAATCCCTGTGCAGCAATAAAAGGGAGGTGTGAGGTGGTAACACGGGAAGGAGTGGGACTGACCTATTCATGCCAGTGACGTGCTCTCTCCAGTTTGGCTCAGCCCCGTGCTTTATGGTGGCTGTCTGGGGCTCTTTTGTGGATTGTGAGACAATGAAATGTTACGATGTATTATTTGTATAGTGACAGTACCTAGGAGCCTGGCTCACGGACCAGGACCCCATTGTGCTAGGTGCTGTACAAACAGAGAATAATCAGCTGGTCTCGGTCTCAAAGAGCTCACCATCTTGTGCTTCTGGTGAACTCTGTTGTGTGTTAACACCACGGAGCTGATGGAAATCCCCCGTGGCTTTCTCCAGGAATACTAGATTAAGAGATGTTAAGGCCAGACGTGTCCAGTAGGTCATCTAGTCTGGCCTCCTGTGCAACACAGACTATAAAATTTCACCCAGTAACTCCTGTATTGAGCCCAATAACTTGGTTTTCTGAGCTTCTTGTCTGTGTTGCTTCAACCGAGTGCCCTGCTCTGCTGGGGTCTGTCTCTGGAAGCCACAAGACAGAAACCACTGGTTGGCACTGCAAATCCAATGGTAGGCCCAGGCCAATCATCCAGGGCCCAACCAATCTACAAGCAAGGGCCTAGCCAGGTGGCCCCAAAGCAGGTATAATGGAAGTAGCCACTCCAGACTGGTCAACATTGCAACCTTGCTGGGAGAATTCACAGCTGCCTGGCGGATCTGACAGACCGCTCCTGCCAGCCCCCTGGCTGTCCTGACCGGTATCCGTGGAGGAGCGGACTGCATGGTTCTCCCGCATTTTATGACACACTGACTATGGGGACTGTATCTGTGTGTTGTTTTATTGCAGGGGGAGCCGGGGCAGCCGGGGCCAGTCGGATTACAAGGAGTCAATGGCTCTCAGGTGAGTCCCTACGGGCAGGGCCGGCTCCAGGCATCAGCTTGTCAAGCAGGTGCTTTGGGGGGCACGTCCAGGTATTCGGCGGCAATTCGGCGGACGGTCCCTCACTCCGCCTCGGAGCAAAGGACCTCCCGCTGAATTGCCGCCGCCGATCGCGATCGCGGCTTTTTTTTTTTTTTTTTTGGCTGCTTGGGGCGGCCAAAACCCTGGAGCCGGCCCTGCCTACGGGGCAGCGTGGGGGAAGGTGGCATATACTTGCCGTTGTGTACCTCTCTTTCCTTGCCTGCTGTGCCACTTTAGTGAGCGTGCCTACGTTTGCTTTGTTCGTAGGGAGAAATGGGCCCTTCCGGCTTGCCAGGCCCACGGGGCCCGAAGGTATGTCTCAACACTAGCCTTGTGATGACAGCAGTTGCTACGGGGACCTTTGTGAAATGAGTTCAAGGGGTGGAGCCCAGCTCCCAGTGGCTGTCTCTGCCTGGCACCAGATAGCTCAGCAGGCACTAATTGGCAACCAAGGCCTGGGTGGAGGGAGGTTTAATTGGCCTGGAGGCTAAAGAACCGTTCTCCATCTTTGCACCTCCAGCCCATGCTGCAGACACTCCCGCTCATTCCTTGAAAGAGGGGAACGGTTTATAAGGAATGCAGCGCATCTGATGAAGTGTATTGCAAGGTGGCACTTACACTCAAGTTAATTCAAACCTAACTGTAGGGTGCTTTCACCCCACCCTGTTTTCTGTAGGGACCACAAGGCTTGCAAGGGAGACGTGGACCTCCAGGCTCTAGAGGATCACAGGTAAATTGCTCCTGGATGCGTAATCATCTTCTCAGTACAGAACACGTGACATTTCCCAGGCCACAGGTGTCCCATGCAGCACCCAGGAGAAGTGGGGCCTTGTCTGAGTCCAGGGCCGGCTTTAGGCCGATTCCCCCGATTCCCTGGAATCGGGCCCCGCGGCTAAGAGGGCCCCGTGTCTTAGGCCTCTGTGAGGTCACTGCCTTACCCCTGTACCCTGAGTGGCCAAACGGTGGTTTTACCAGGAAATCAGGCTTTCCTGGTTCTTCAGTTTTCATAGAATCATAGACTATCAGGGTTGGAAGGGACCTCAGGAGGTCATCTAGTCCAACCCCCTGCTCAAAGCAGGGCCAATCCCCAGACAGATTTTTGCCCCAGATTCCCTAAATGGCCCCATCAAGGATTGAACTCACAACCCTGGATTTAGCAGGCCAATGCTCAAACCACTGAGCTATCCCTCTCCCCCTGACTCCACAGGGTTCTGCCCACAGATGCCTAGAACAGTCCTCAAAATGTTGGAATGGATCGAATGTGGTGTTCAAATGTTATTGCCTGACAGACACAGGCCAGCGAGATTGTGTAGGGCCTAGCTTTGCTCAGCCAGCATCAGCAACAGGCTACAACTGGCTAACAGTAGGAAACTGGCCACCTTCCATTAAGTATCACTAGTAATACTTGTGCTTATATATCACTTTTTGTCTGAGGATCTCAAAGTATTTTAGAGGCGGATAATCCATATTATCCCTGCTTTGCAGATGGGGAAACTGAGGCACTGAGCGGTGAAGGGACTTGACCTAGGTCACACAATGAACCAACAATGGAGCTGGGATGAGAATCCAGGTCTCCTGACTCCTTTCCTCTAAGCAGCACACCGTGCTGCCGACCAAGTGAGCATTGTTCTCCTAAGAATGGGGCTCGTGTCTCGTAGTATTGGCCGAGCCAAGCTAGGCCCGACACAATCTCGCTGGCCTGTGTCTGTCAGGCGATAACATGTGAACACCACAGCTGATCCAGTCCAACGTTTTGAGGACTGTTCTAAGGATCCGTGGGCAAAACCCTGTTGATTTTGGTGAAAATTGGAAAGCCTGATATCCGGTAAAACCGCCATTTGGTCACTCAGGGTACAGGGTGAGGCAGTGACCTCACAGAGGCCTGTGACCGGGAAACAGAGTTACTACGGATACAGGGGTGAGGCAGTGATCCCAGGGTGAGGGCTAGGTGAGGATTAGTGGGCCCTTCACTTGACTCTGGTCAACTCCCCCTTGCCCCCACAGCTGGAGCCAGAGCCCCCATTCCAACCAGCCCCAGCCCCACCACCAGCCAGGTGGGGCCAGGGTGGGGGCAAGGGCATGTCTGGGTGCGCATCTTAGTATACAACCCTCTTGTAAGTTATGCTGCGAGATCCTACATCTTTTCCTCCCCTCCTGCTGAGGACTAGAGCCTGATTCTCTGTGCCGCAGGTGAGATCAAAGACCGGAAGGGAGGTTACGCTGCAGGAAGAGCAGCGGTTTTTAGAAGAGGCTGTTTTCCTCATTTAGCATAGCCCTGGCAGGGACACCTACAGGTATTGGTAGGCCAGCCCAGAGGAGTTAGTGGAAGGAGAAAACAGAGATGAAGATACAGGAAAAGACGAATGTAAGCAAGCCGTATCCCAGGTGGAGTAGTACATATGGAAAAACATTGTCGTTGGTATGAAAATATGCATCCAGATCCATCCTGTTTCCGTAATGGGCTGTAGGAAAGCTTGGGACGAACTTCTCCATCCCCATGGACAATTCACCAGGATTGTTTTCTAGTTCTGACCCCTCCTCACCCATCTGACTGTCCGTTGCTTGGGAGAGTTTCACTTGCAGGAAATCTAAGTGGAAACTGTGTAAGACTGGGAGTGTAGGAGGAGCCAGGGCTCGTGAGATGAAATCACCAGAGATCCTGCATCACCAATGGGCATAAACCACTGAGTGCAGGGCTTGAGGGTACATGGCATTTGAACAGACTGTGGAGTGAAAGAAATAGCACAATGCGAATGAGCAAGTGCTGCCCTTGAGCTGTAGTGACATCTTCTCCCACCCTGATTTGAAGGAGGCTGAAATGGATTTTCTTTGGCTTTGACTTCATTTAAACTGTAAAGAATGGGGTCTCTATTCTTGCCTATATTTACAGCTTATTTTCTTTCTCTTTCTCTCTAGGGTCCACTTGGGATAGAAGGATCCTCTGGGCCTAAAGGAGACCCTGTAAGAGTCTGTTTCCCCCCATATATAGAGTTAAATACGTTCTTCCCCATCTTGCTGCCAATGCAATAATGTCTCATTGTTACTGAGGTTGCCAGTTGTAATGAGCCCATCACTGTAGTATCTGGTACCTATAGCCCTGAAGGGAGCAAAATGCTCTTGCCCTCCCCGAGCTACTTGCCTGAATTGAACGAGCTCCAAGCGGTGCCCGTTTGGCACCAGGACATAGGTAGAGGCCTGCACAGACAGTAGAGTCCGCCTGTGAGCTCAGCTTGATCTCTGGTGGGAATGAATTCCAAAGCCCAGGGATTTCTGTTGCTGGTACGTCTGTGCTGTACTCACAGGGTGTGATAGAAGCTTGTGTAGACATAGCTAAATTAAACCTAGCTCCAGTAACTCAGGGCCTGGAGCAGTGAAGCTGCAGCAACATGGGCTGTACAAGCCTGCCTGGAACCTTGGGTAACGACTTCCAGGGCTCTCATGTCCTGCTGGTGTTTCACACCTCTGGGACCTGAGCTGGCCAGACTAACGCCAGCTCAGGTGTGTCTACCCTCTGATTGCAGTATGGAGATTGTGAGGATCCATGGGTCTTGAACCCGGGTCTGCGGGTCCCCAGGCAACCTTTGCATACCAGCAGTATCCGATGGCCTGGTAGTAACTGAGGGGCTGAGTGGCTAAAGGAACCCTAGCCCCACCAGAGGCACAGTCCGTGGGAGTCCTGATTGGACGAGTGCCTGGCCCCACTGGTTGGTCCAGCTATGCTATTTAAGCCAGAAGGAGGTATGGGAAGTAATCTGTGCAAGGGGGCGAATTCCTGGCTGGTGGCTACATCGGACCCTGCCTTCTTGCCTGATTCCTGAGTCCTGCTTACCTACCTTGTCCCTTGTTCCTACTTTCCTGACCTATTCCTGATCCCTGCCCCTGGTTTCTGACCATTGGCTCAACGTCTCCTCCTGCCCCAACCACTAGGTCTGACCACCCAAGCCATGGTTGTGACAGGTATACTCTGAGAGGACCTTGCCCTTAGCCTTCGTACCTGGGGGCATATGGCTGAAGTGTTTCTGCTGATGGCAGAAACCACGCCAGGTTGCAGCAGACTGAGGTAAGCAAACCCCAGTCGCTTTAGGTTTTTGAAGCTAAACACTGTAACCTTGACTGGGCCTCGCCTGGGGTTGGTAGCGAGTGCAGAGAGTGGGACGTTGATGTGAAATGCTCCCATACTGCCCCACTTAAAGAGAAGAGGTAGGTGGCTTTCTCTGGGCCTTTGCTGTGTTGACTGGCTAGCAGAAGCACCACTGCAGAACCGGCTGTAGCCCATGAAAGCTTATGCTCAAATAAATTTGTTAGTCTCTAAGGTGCCACAAGTACTCCTGTTCTTTTTGCGGATACAGACTAACACAGCTGCTACTCCGAAACCCATCCTCTTTTCCTGTCCAAGTGAAAGAAGAAAAGCTCCAGCATGTTGAAAATGCCTTTCTACCATAAGAATGATACTCACAATGCTGCTCTCTGACCCCTAAACTCCCACTAGTCAAAAGGGGGGAAAAGAAGAAATTGTAAAATCTTAGGGGAAAAAAGAAGGAAGGGCAAAAAAACCCAAATACTCTACCCCCAAAAAAGGAAGAAGGGCCAGAAACTCCATCAAGTCCGCTAGGAATTTTGCTGTTGCTATTGATTCTAAGTGGAAAGTATTCCGTTCCTACGGTGATGGGCAGACATATAAAACTCTGAGGTAGGCAGCACAGGCATATATCCTATGGAGTGATTCCATTTTTAGCTATTTCCACTCCATTTGTCTGAGCTGCAGGCTCCAACTCACAGTCAAAAGAGAGAGAGACCGACCCTTAGAGCTTGATTTTGGTCCTTTTCACACTTAGATCTGGCACAATCCTGAAACCTTGGGGCGGGGGGGAGAGAGGGTTCTGTTGTTTTCCTCCTCCCACATTTATTGTTGACTTGGTCACTGGCCATTAACTGCCATAAAGGTTAGAGCATGACTACAGGTGTAGAAAAGGATGGAGTCTGATGGATAAGCAGAGACATTGGTGGCAATTGGTAAATGCAGAGTTGCGTGATTAAATGCAGGTCTTGGGTGATCCTCTGATCAGTTAGAAGAGGCTGCCTTATGAAGAGTAGAGTATCCTCCCTTCGCTCCCATTGGAATGAATGTCCCCAATAGTCATTCAGAAAAACAGTGTGTATAATGTTGATAGCCCATTCATGGCCAAAACGGGTCCTTGGCACCTCCTTTCCCATAGCTGCTGTGGCCAAGTGCCCTGTACATGCCGAGTGAAGAGTCTGGCACCTGGGAGTCTTGCCTATGGAGTGGGACGTGTACAGAATTCATTAAACTTTTGATATCAAATGAAGAAATCTCCCTTTTGGGAGACTCACAATCCCCACTCCCCCATTCCTTCTTCCTTGGAAATGGGATTTGATTTTTTTTTTACCCACCCTCCACTGTTTTCCCCTCGTGCTGTCGCTCAGTTTGGATTTCTCTGGTTTATCTGTTGCCTTTTAATAAGTCAGCCTTGATGAGTTAATTAAAACATGGCAGCCTTTTCATGAAGCCGTTTTTATAGGGTTATTTCTGATTGCAGGGAGCAGTCGGTCCTGCTGGACTAAGAGGAGAGCGTGGTCAAGAAGGCCCCATGGTAAGTCTGCGTGGATGTATCTTTCCATGCCCCAGCTCATTATGGGTGAGGGTGGGAGTGGATAGGCTTTGGGCATGGTGAATTCTATATGCCATATTGCTCCAATTCGTAACCTGAACTGGTACATTGCATTGGAGTGAATAATGAGGGAAATCCACTGGGTCTTTCCCTTAGCTCCATCTTTCTTTCCGGAGCCCTGCTGCTACCAATGGTAGGACACCATAGACCGTTTGAGATCCCGCCCACTGCACAAATGAGACAAAGCCAAGCTATCTTTCTTTGCCCCGTGCGTTGGTACATTGTAGAATCGTATGCATTTATCTGCACGTGTGGCTGGGCCTCTGCCCTGTTAGGAAATGGGCCAGATATAAGATTGGAGAGTGAGGGCTCTGCACTTGGCAGCCCCCACATGATACTGCTGCAACATCATAGTCCCCATGCTGGACGTATTGGGAATGCCTGTGCGTGCACTGGGGAAGCTCCCGCCTACTAGAGTAACCCTGTTGCCAAAGCTAAGCCCATGTGACCTAGGGAGATTTCTGGGGGAACCCGGAGTCTGAGCCCTGGGGCAGTCCACCCTGACTGGGAGGGGCTTTAACTCCTCATGGTCTCTTTTCAGCAGGAAAGACTAAGGACTGGTCATTGTCAATGCCTTCCCTACACTGATGTAGTCTTAAAAGTAGCTCTCCATGGCTTTCCTGCACACCACCCATCTGCCAGAATAGCTCTTCCTGCTGACTTGCTTGCAGCCCCCAACACACTTATAGTCTTTCACCAGTTCACACAGCCAGAGCGCTTTATGCTCCCCGCTTAGTAGTACGGTTGGGGTGCAATCGTGGACCATACTGGGGCTGTGTCTCAATGTGGGGGGTTCCCATAAGGCTTTTGCTTCTGATATTGACATCCTAAAGAGCCAATTGGATTGTAATTTTTCCTCATGGAGGCATGTAAAACCTGGAAGGGTAATAAGCAAGGAACAGGCTTCTTCTAAGCTGTGGCTCAGTGGCTGCAGAAAATCTGGGCAGCAGAGAGGTAGCTCTGGCAGGAACCAGATTAGAAAGATGGTCTAGTGGATTGGGTGCTGGAGTGGAACTCAGGAGACTCTGGGTTCAATTCCCAGCTCCTCCACAGACTCCCATGGGTGAGTCACTAATATACCCTGTGTCTCAGTTGCCTATCTGTAATATGGGAATAATGCTTCCCTTCAGGGCATGGTGAGGATCAAATCCATGAATGAGGGTGAAGCTCTGGTGATGGTAGTAAGTGGCCGTATAAGTACTTAGAGAGATGGCATTAGTATGCCCTTTTGGTGTGGCTGGGGTGTCCAGAAGCCACCCCAAATGGCCAGTTACCTAGACAGATATGCCCAGCCCAGACCATAGCATCTCCAGGGAGCAAGCTCAGCAGACCACATGTACCTGGAACCAGCTTACATGGGTGTTTAACACCGATTTTATTTTATTTTTTTAAACCCTCTTTAGGGTTGCTGATAATTTCCCTTAGCCAGAGAGAACAGTGAGGTGGTGTTTAGAGAGCCATTTCCCTCCTGTTTCTCCTCTCTGTTCTCACTGGATCAAAGCTTGCACTTGACAGCATCTGCACTGAAGAACAATGCAAATGCTTAGCCCAGGTAAAAGGATGGCTGCCTGTACTAACAGTAGTTTCCCCATGTTTCTAGCTCTCTCTCTCTCCTTCCTAGGGAGTAACAGTGTAGCTCACCTGTTAAATGAAACTGGGCTTAACTCAACTCTCCTGGTCCAGTCCAGGTGCTCCCTGTTTGGGGGAGAGGCTGTAAGAGGGCTTGTGACAGAGACCCAATCTGAGCAGACTGGTTCAGTCAGGTAGGGCAGGAGATGAGAGCTGGCAGAGAGAGAAGGTGGTTCCCGGGAGAAGGTTGGAGGCAGGGGAGCAGCAAGAGGAGTTTGCTGCTGGTGTCCCTGAGCCAGGGCTGAATGCAGGAGGAGCAGCAGCAGCAGAGGGAGACGCCTGCTGGCTCTGAGCGTGAGAGCCAGAGCCAAGGGCTGGAGAGGGTGGAAGGAAGGGGTGCTCTGGAAGGGTTTACCTGCTGGTGTCTCCTTGCTGGTGAGTTGGACCCAGAGGAACTATGAGAGCACCACCGGGAGCGAGGGATGCTTCCAGCAGAGAGGCTGTGGGCGTTCCTGCTGGGATGAGCGGGAGGAAGGGCTGGGCTGCCTGTCCTGGCAGAGGGACAGAGGACTGACAAAGTGTCTGGTATCAGGGTACGGTGAGAACAAAGCTGGGTTTTAAAGACTGTATGCACTGTGGGGGGGAGGGGTGATGTGAACTGTGGCTTGGGACTTTGGGTTATGGACATTTGCACCAAGTTTTATTAATAAACTATGATGGCCTAGAAGATAATCTTCCATGGAGTTACTGGGGACTCAAAAGGGAAACTGAGGTGAAGGGTCACTTGCAGGGCTGTCCTGGGCCATAAGGAGGTGCCTCTCCCTTCCACCTTGCCATGGGATCATCAGCAATGACTTTCTGCAAATGAGGCTGGTGTTTCCCATTGGTCATGAAGTTCAGATACTTCATTTTCTGGCACATACCTTTCACCCAGGGGGGGTTTGAAGGCCTGTGTGGATTTTTGTGTCCTTTTTAAACATTGCATTGAATGTCTCTCTCTTTCTCTTTCAGGGGTTGATTGGAATGCCAGGTTCAAAAGGACTTCCAGGAGACCAGGCAAGTCACTTGGCCTTAGGGTAACCAGATAGCAAGTGTGAAAAGTCGGAATGGGAGGGGCGAGGGGTAATAGGCGCCTATATAAGAAAAAGCCCTGTATATCAGGACTGTCCCTATAAAATTGGGACATCTGGTCGCCTTACTTGGCCTGCATAATGCAATTAGCCTCAGTGACTCTGGTCCCGATATGGCTTTCCTACGTTACTATGGGGGTTTGATATACTGTGGACTTGCTGAAAGCTTGATCCCCAGCATCAGAGTTCATACTGAAAGCTACATGTGGTCATTTGGGAAGAAAAATAGGAGGCCACTTTTGTACTCCCTTGAAATGCTATGAGTTCGGGGAGCTTTCTGAAGGGACAGAAGGGCCTGTGCCTTCTAAGACCTTGTCTTCACTAGAAAAAAAAGGTGTGTTCTTACCACATGGTAACTAACATGAGGTAAAATCCTAGTGAATCATAGAACCATAGGGTTAGAAGGGACCGCAGGGGTCATATCGTCTAGCCCCCTGCTGAGATGCAGAATTTGTTGTGTCTAAACCATCCAGACACAAAGCATTTATAATTGTCACACAAGATCGTTAACCTGTGGTAAGAACGCACCTTTTTTCCTTGTGTAGACACATCCCAATTATCGGGGGAGTTGGATTGTTAAAGATCCCTGAAACGTTATCCCCTATCAGGAAGAACAGTGATACTTTTTATTCCCCTTGAATCTGAACGTCTCCGAGCTCTCCATAAATGTTCAGACATTTGGCCTCCCTTCCCCACGCTCCTCCTCCCCCATTTAAGATGTCACCCCCATTTTACAGATGGGGAAACTTCGGTACAGTTCAGCTCAGGTCACACGCAGTGAAACTGTAACAGAGCTGGGAGTAAAATCCAGCTCTCCTGCTTCCTCTTCCTGCACTTTATGCTATGTGGACAGATGGCCTTGTGCTTAGTTAGGAAGGGTGTTGGATGTTGGAGCAAGTGAGTCTCTGGATAGAGTTTAACCAGGACATGAGTCACCAGGGTGCAAGACAGCATGTTTGCTACTCTTGGACGCAGGAGCACCGCCAGCTTTTTTTGCCGCCCTAGACGGCGGAAGGTTCCACCCCCGAAATGCCGGCCCCAACAGAGGCAGCGGAAGGTCCTGCCCCCGAAATACCGACGACGACCGGGGTGGCCGAAGATCCGGCCGCTGCGGTCGCCGCCCCCAAAATGTTAGCGCCCTAGGCGACTGCCTAGGTTGCCTAATGAGTTGCGCCGGCCCTGCTTGGACGTGGCCTTGGGATCTTTCGGCATACACAAATCGGGTAGGCTGTACAGCACTGAAGGTCAATGCACTGACCTGTTACCTTTTGGAGTTCTGATTTCTGGTCCTTCCCTACAGAAGGTCACAGCTCAAAACAGATTGAGTGGCCTCCTCCTAGCTCCTGCAGTACATCACAAAAGGTCTGGCAGCAATCAAGGTAGCTGGCACACACTGCTTGAAACAACAGTAGCAGGACTTGCTGCGCGTCAGCGTTGAGCTTTGTGTGTGGAAGGTTTCCGACTATCTGCCCATGTCATGCCTCTCCCAAGCCAGAGATAATGGGCTGTCATGTTTCATAAGCACCAAAATTCCAAATTAAGAAGTGTGTGTTTGAGTTGGGGGGTAAGGGCAGGCATCCCAATATAAAGCAGAAGGGAAGTTACTTTATTTGTTAATAGCAATGCAGGTGGTCCTTCCTTCTGTCCCACGCAACTAATATTTGCATCAACTCCAAACTACAGGAGGTCTACTGTTGACCTACCTCCTTGCCATACACTCCTCCTCCACCATTTTACAGGGGTGCTAAAGCTACCTGCAGGGGTCTAAAGCTACCGGAGTATCTGGCACGTAGGGTCACATTGCAGCTTTCTGATCTGGGTAGAAAGGAGACTTCCCTTTCTACCTGTGGAAAGATCCATCAAGAATGAACTTTTGATCAAAACCAGTGAAAGCTTCCTCTCCCAATGCTGAAAGCAGATTGCTGTGCTCCTCAGCCATGGGGAGCATCACAGTTCGGTCTCCTGAGAAGCTGCACTCTTAACGTGTGCTGTTATTACAGGGTGGTGAAGGCACAGATGGAGTGAAAGGGGACATGGGAACCAAAGGAGACAAGGTACAGTAGACCCAGTGGCTGGCATTCAGAGGGTAATTTCTATAGCTTCCCCATTCCTCCCTGCTGCTTAAATGTGGTCGTGTCGTCTCAGAGCATGTTTGAGCTGGTTGTATTGTACTAATACACCTCTACCCCGATATAACGTGGCCCGATATAACACGAATTCGGATATAAGGCGGTAAAGCAGCGCTCCGGGCGGGCGGGGCTGCGTGCTCCAGCGGATCAAAGCAAGTTATATAACGCGGTTTCAACTATAACCGCGTTATAAATAAGATATTTTGGCTCCCGAGGACAGCGTTATATTGGGGTAGAGGTGTAATTAGATTGAGTTCTCTGCTGGCACTTGAAGAATAAACAATTAGAATCACTAGGCACCTTTATTCTAGCACCCTTCTCGACAGGGCGGGTCTCTGCTCCTTCTACACAGCAGCCTCACTAGGGGGAGGTTTGTATAAAGAAGATCCTACCATGCGGGGGGGAGGGATAGCTCAGTGGTTTGAGCATTGGCTTGCTAAACCTAGGGTTGTGAGTTCAATCCTTGAGGGGGCCATTTAGGGAACTGAGGTAAAAATCTGTCTGGGGATTGGTCCTGCTTTGAGCAGGGGGTTGGACTAGATGACTTCCTGAGGTCCCTTCCAACCCTATGATTCTATGCCAGGAAAGTTACTCTAGCAGTCACCTGCCAAAATTCTGGACCCCTTTTCTTAACATTCTTATAGGTAGCATTGCCAATGCCAAGTGATCGAAACTCATGAGTCAGGCCTCCCCAAAATCATGATCAGCTAAAAATCTTGATGGTTTGTTTGTTTAAAGTTGGGTTCTTTTTATTTGACTTCTGGTTCATGAGCCTTTAGGAATCAGTGTTTTAAGCTTTCTCCATGGGTATGAGTGCTAGATGCTTACTTCCCTCCCCCCGGTTTTCTTATTAAATGGAAGCTGTGATTCTCATGTAATCACATGACTCCAGAAGCTGGGGATTTAAGCCCCAATACTGTGAGGCTTATTATAAAATCATGAGCGTTGGCAACGCTGCATAGAGAGCTAAGTTAGCCGTACCCCCATCTGGGAGCCCAGGCCCACAGCAATGGGGTTAGTGTGGTTCCCTTTGCAATAAAGGGTGGGCCAGATGTGGGAGGGCCACACAGGATGTACACCCCAGTACAGAGCTAAGCTTTTCTAGGAGCCCCCTACAATGGATTGGGTGGGGCATAAGAAGGACAGGGAGGGGCCAGAATATCTGTCGTTGCCCAGATACTCCTGTCCTTCATCCCCCTCCAACACATAGTGTCCTCAGCACTGCAGCTTGGGTCTGGGAGGATTTCTCCCACCATGGCTCTCCTGTGCCTCTGCCCAGCCTAGCTAGTCCCCTCTGGTACTGGATTCAGTTCTCATCGGGGATGCGGTGTTTCATAAGAGGCTTGAT
Source organism: Emys orbicularis (assembly GCF_028017835.1). Lineage (NCBI taxonomy): Eukaryota > Metazoa > Chordata > Testudines > Emydidae > Emys > Emys orbicularis. The sequence goes on along the minus strand of NC_088700.1, from coordinate 18,828,085 downwards.
AGCAGGTGAAGTTTCCCTGGCAAAGACGTGGCTGCAGGGAAAGGCAAGCTCTGAGCTGAGTGTCATGAGAGAACCATTAATAGTGCCTCTTGTTCTGCCAGTGGAATTGGATATCCCTGGTCACTGTCTCCTGAGCTCCTTGCTGCAGCGAGGAGGGGCTCTTGCTCCCAGCTGGATGCAGAACAGGCACGGGGTTCTCCAGCCCTTTGTACATCTCCTGTTAGCATGAAGCGATTTGCATTTAGTGACATGGAAACACATCACGTGTCAGAATAAGGATTATGGAAGCTAAAGTACCAATGGCAAAAACCGCCCCTGAGCTGGGCCCAGAGAGAACCAGTCGCTCCCTCAACAAGAGGCCAAACACACAGAGGACGAGACGAGGGGGAAATTGCCCAAATGGCCAAAGATGAACCTGACTCAAATAGAAAAGATTCTGCCCTGATTGAGCCTGGAAGACCAGGCTGAGAGGGGCTCTGGCAGAGCACAGGCAGGGGAATTCCATAGATCCATCTATGTAGGTATTTACATGGGACCATCACCACAGTGTCAACAGCTCACAGTCACTAATGGAAGGGGGTTTACTTCTTGTGGGATCTGGCAGCCTCATCCCGTTGTACAGGTGGGGAACTGAGGCACAGGGTCAACTGACTTGCCCATGGTCACACAGGAAACTCTGTGGCTGAGCTGGGATTTGAAGCCAGGTCCCTTGAATCCTAGTCCAGCACCATATCCATTAGAATGCCCTTCCTGCCCCAAAATGGATCTGTGACCTGAAAATGTCCTGCCCTGGACCCCATTCAGATGGGGCTGTTGGCGGGAAGGAATGGATCACCTGGCTGACCTCAGCTGGCTTGGCAGGACAGAGGTGGGGAGCGGTCACTCAGATATCTGGGGCCTGGTATATTCTCCCTTAGGCCCTTGAAAACAGAGGATTCCCCCACTCCTAATTTCATGTTTGATGCTTTGCCTTCAAAGCAGAGGCCTTGCTGTAAAAGCAATGACCTATGTATTTGCTCTAGTGTCCTGTATGTAGAGAGCAGGTTTCATGTGATTCTGTGGGGTCTATCCTGAAAGAGAGCTAACTGGGGAACCTGGAGCACTACACCCCAGAGCATAGGTGCTGGAACTAGGGGTGCTGGTGCACCCCCTGGATTGAAGTGGTTTCCATTATATAGAGGGTTTACAGTTTGGTTCAATGGCTCTCAGCACCCCACTATTCAAATTGTTCCAGTGCCCCAGAATAGCACTCATACAGATCAAACAGAGAATACTAAGAACATAAGAATGGCCACACTGGGTCAGACCAAAGTCCATCTAGCCCAGTATCCTGTCTTCCGACAGTGGCCAATGCCAGGTGCCCCAGTGGGAATGAACATAACCAGGTAATCATCAAGTGATCCAACCCCTGTCGCTCATTCTCAGCTTCTGCCAAACAGAGGCTAGGGACACCATCCCTGCCCATCCTGGCTAATAGCCATTGATGGACCTATCCTCCATGAACTTATCTAGTTCTTTTTTGAACCCTGTTATTGTCTTGGCCTTCACAACATCCTCTGGCAAGGAGTTCCACAGACTGACTGACTGCGTTGTGTGAAAAAATACTTCCTTTTGTTTGTTTTAAACCTGCTGCTTATTAATTTCATTTGGTGACCCCTAGTTCTTGTGTTACGAGAAGGAGCAAATAACACTTCCTTATTTACGTTCTCCACACCAGTCATGATTTTATAAACCTCAACCATATCCCCCCTTAGTCGTCTCTTTACCAAGCTGAAAAGTCCCAGTCTTATTAATCTCTCCTCATACGGAAGCTGCTCCATGCCACTAATCATTTTCTTCCCCTTTTCTGAACCTTTTCCAATTCCAATATAATATACTACCCGGGAGAAACCTGGCTTTGGCACTTCAGTTACCCAGTTCCCACCTGTTAGGCCTTCCAGGTGCTAAGCCTGGGAACCTCCTCCCATGTAGCAGGGCAGCTGGAGAGAGCGGCACAGGCAAGGCAGGATAGGGCAGTAGGTTATGGGGAGGTTTGTGGCTGCTCATCTGGTTTAACTAATGGCCTGTCTACACTAGAGCATTGAACTGCTGCAAGGTTAAACTGAGCTGCAAAGGGTTTCGAGCCCCATTCGTTCCTTCGTGTCTGCACGCATTTCCCTGCAACTGACCCTGTTCGCCATATTTCCAGGCCTGGCGCAGGTGTATAGGTTGCAGCCTGGGCCAGGGCCTTTTCATGATTTACCCATGAGCTGTGGGCTAAGTGTGTGTGTGTCTGTGTGTGTGTGTGTGTGTGTGTGTGTGTGAATATCTCCACCCTTTTTTAAATGAAAATAATCACAAATCATTCTTCCCCTTCCCCCTCAACCCCGTTACTGGCCCAACACTAAGTTTTGAGCCCTCGTCTGGATATGTCTCTCTGCCAGGGATGCTCTAGGCAGTGTCCAGAAAGGGAGGAGACTCCATCAGAGGGAGGGAGATCACCCCGTCCCTACTTTCACTTTAGTGGCAGAATTTCAACAAGGATTTCTTAGGAGCTCACGTCACTAGATGAACATTTGGCTGGAGCTCCCGATTGCTCTGTTCTCCTCACGCCCTGGGCAGATCTTTTTAATCTGAAAAGGATGTCATTTTTGGTGAGAGAGGCTGGTCCAGTGGCTAGGAGTTGGGCGATCTGGGTGCAGTTCTCTGCTCCTCCACAGACTTCCTGTGTGACCTTGGGCAAGTCACGTAGTCTCTCTGTACCTCAGTTCCTTCTCTGTACAGTGGGAATAACCGCATGACCCTGCTGCACAGGGGTGTTCCGGGAATAAATACATTGAACCGTGTGAGGTGCTCAGATAACACAGTAATTGGGACCATATACATATTATAGATGGTCGAATCCTGCTCAGCCCCAAATCTTGGGGCGCTCTGATGAGGTGGAGAGGCATGTCTTGTTTGGGCTTCAACCCACTGGTTATGGTAAGGAGACAGGCTAGGGCGTGGTGTTTCTGAGGAGGACGTTGTCCAGTGGTGTTGACTCTGAATCAGAGGTGGGAGTGAGCTGCCAAGTTCAGAACTGGGTGTGGATCCAAAGTTCAGAGTTACTTGGATCCGGGGATTTGGTTGAGGTCTGTCTAATTTCCCAGGGCCTGGGCTAGAAGGGACTTGCCAGGAATAAAGAACAGCTGGTGGTTGTGGCTGCAGGACAAGCTGGATAACAGGAGCCATGTTCTGGTGACCTTGATCACGGTGTGGTCTGAGGGGGAGACCACATCAGAGAAAGGGCATTTAGGGTTAATTAAGGCTGTTTCCTTTTCCACTTCCATTCTGCCATGAATGCAGCATGATGAGATTGAAGAGACCCAAATATAAAAGAAGACGGACTATCCGGAGGGGGAGCAAGGAAATGGCTGCCCTGTGGGGTTAGGAGCTGAGATAGTCACGCTAGTTGCTTATTACAAAGACCTCCTCCGTTTTCATCCCGGTTCACGCCGGTGGAAGGGCAACAGGTGGTGCAGCCAGGCCCTCCATGATGTATTTGTATCTTATTGCTTCCAGGGAGAACGTGGGCCACAGGGGATGAAAGGGCCCCCAGGAGTTCGAGGTCAAATGGGTCTGCAGGGATTTCCTGGACCCAGAGGGCCGGCTGGACGCCAAGGACATGACGTAAGGATTCTTTACTTCTCCAGACATTGGTTACATACTGTGTTGCAAAGCGGCTGCAGCGCAACATGCAAGAGAAAATATCTTTTAAGTGGTGTCCCCTCCCCACCTTGAAACATACCCGGGAGAGCAGGGTACGGTGCCTGGCTGCTTTGTCAGTGGCTAATGTGCCTACACTTATCAACCATTTACCCTTCCCCACCCTGCAACTCAGCCATGAGTATATTGTGCTTTCCCTTTTAGCATTGATTTTCTGGGAGAAGCTGGATTCTTAGGCCTTTACGTTCTGTGGATGCAATTTATCAGCAGTTCTATGCCCTAGTGGTCTAACAACGTGGACAGCGGGTTGATATCAATTGTCCAAACCTGGGCCCTGAGGTACGGCACTGAAATAGCATTTGAGATTCAGTGCATCTTCCTGCAGGGCAATCGGCAATCGTGGTGCAGGTGTGAATTATAGGCACCAAGCAGGTATCTGATTCCACGTTAAAATGAATCCGAAGGTCACAGTTCCCAAGCAGCAGGTGGAGAATTGCTCTAGAGGCAGATGTGTATTTAGGAACCTCATCCCAGCTCTCACTGAGTTTATGGTTCTGCTGAGCCATTGCCCGGTCTTGGTGCAAGCGGGTTGCTGAACACGCTTCCTGCCTCTCGGCGGAAATGACCCGGACTAGAATCGTTGCCGTGCCTTGGATCCAAATGCTTCAGCTTCCCCATTTTCCCCACTCCTTTCTCTTGACTGACTGGCTGTAACTCTTGATCCCATCCCACAGTCTACGGTCTTGCTGGGAATCTCAGCTGCCTTCCTCCTCACCTCTCTCCCCCTCTGGATTAAACCCTTGCATTCTGTCCTGCCCAGACTCACTTGTAGCTGACTCTTCCTGAGATAGTTGGTGCAAATATTTCCATGCGCTAGAGTTCAGAACATTGCATCTCTCCAACTGACCCAACTTTTTCCTCTTGACAAGTTGTCGTCATGAAAAACACGCGATGCACGAGCTCCCTCTAATGGTTAAGCGCCATGTGCTTTAAAAACACATGTACTCTGTTTATTGCCATTTTCATGTTGTCCAACTAATGCAAATGTCACTTTCCATAGTGAATGATAAATCTCATCTGCCCTAAGCTTCCTACCCTAGAAGAAATGCCGAGGAGAGTTTATTAACTGTCTCCCTCACTATCGTTACTATCTAACTGCTGTGAGAGGTTGAACATATATCCTGTTATTTCTCTCTAATCAAGTTACATCTTCCTGGGGAGAAACTTCAAATGAGAAACGAAGGGGTACACATGCACAAATAGAGATGCTACCTTGCTCATAAACCCTGCAAAGAGGTACTTAATCCATTGGCAGGGTGGATTCAGTATCAGATAATGGGCCAGGTAGAAATTAAGGGCCAAATTCTCAGCAGGTGTAAATTGGCACAGGTCCACGGGACTTGACGTCAGTGGAGCTGGGCCAGTGTACACTAGAAGAGATTTAATCCTAATTGCCCTGGAATTGTCCCATAGCTGTCTACGTAGAGGATTCTAAATTAGACAATGGAGAGAGCCACTGCCAATGCAGCGTGGTGCAAAATTGTGGCCAAAGGCAGGAGCTCAATGGATTTCCAGTGTGTTTTTTGCAGTGAAATTACCCTTAATAATATCCTCGTGGGGTTCTCGCTGGTTGTTTCTCCAGATCAGACCTGCTTGCTACTTTACAAGTATTTTGAGATTGTGCAGTTTGCAGATTGTTCTTTCTAACTGCCAGCCCTTCAAACCGAAGCTGAGATCAGAAAGTGAAGCTCTCTGGCTCTTCCCCCACTGAAAATAAAAATGCTGCAATTGGAATGTTGTTAACAATGAAGAAGGCAGGGATTGCCAGACCAGCTCAAAGCAGGGCTTGTCTAGTGCAGGCACCTGTCTCCGGTCAGTTACACCTGGCCAGGTGGAATCCTCCTTAGCGTGTGAGACCCGAGAGGGTCAAAGCTCGAGGTGCTGCAAGAAGGAAGCTGATTTAAAAAGCGCTTTCTCATGCAATGCAGATTTCAGTGCCGAGTCTCAGGGCGGGGCGGATGCAGCAGGAAGCTGAATATTTTAACATAGAATTAGATCCTTGCTGATCTTTATCTTTGCATGTTCAAAAACACAAGAAAGATGAGAGAAGGGGCTTGTTGTTTCCCCTTTGCCTTTCCAGGAGTAAAATAGCACGCTGTCTGAGAATAATGCTATCTCATTTGGGCGCTGGAGTTTGGCCTCCTATGAGCCCTGATTGGGCATTCACTGTTCAGATTGGATGCATCCTGAAAGGATAACTCAGCAGAAATCCTCTCCCCCCTACACAATGCCCTTCCAGCTTAGGATGCAGCACGCCCCATCTCAAAATAGTATCTGTTTGCAGATAGTAGCTTCATGCATTTTACTGTGACAAGCCCACAGCCATCGTGGCCTTCTGTGTCCCTCGAGGCGGGAGGGGGGGCATTAAGAGATCTAGACCAGTGGTTCTCAAACTTGGGACACCGCTTGTTCAGGGAAAGCCCCTGGCGGGCTGGGCCGGTTTGTTTACCTGCCGCGTCCGCAGGTTCGGCCGATCGCGGCTCCCACTGACCGCAGTTCACCGCTCCAGGCCAATGGGGGCTGCAGGAAGGGCGGCCAGCACGTCCCTCGGCCCGCGCCGCTTAATCATCTTAATTCAACTTCTTGGAAACAAACACAGTTCAATAATCCTGGTGATTTTTAGCCCTGCAGCAGTTCCTGCTTCGGTTTTGGCCCCGGTCTGTTTTCTTTTCCTACCAAATGAAACACTGAAGGGTTTGTTCTCCATGCCGTGCTTGGGAGGGGACAGTGCTGGACTGCTCGGAAGTCGGCTGTTTCTCTCTTTGATGCATGGAGGACATGGCGACTGTCTCTTTTTACAGCATGTCTGTACGGCATCCAGCATCATGAGCCTTGATTGATGTCCTAGGCATTACTGCAACACCAGTAATTAATAACCCCATGCCCCCTCTCTCTCGAGGGATCTCTTCCCTGCTGGATGGCCAGGGATATTTATGGTGAGACATCTCTTCTCCTGCTGAAGAGCAGGGGATCTGCGACTGTGGGTAACGCCCTTGTAAAGGGACTTATGCATACAGTTTCTCTCTCTTTGTACGTTATGTAGTAACTCCCCCTTGAGAGCGGTGTCCGGTGCGTCGGCGTGTACTTAGATCGGCAGCATTTCCAAAGATCAGCTGGAGCCTGATCCAATAATATCGCATTCAAATATTGCCTTGCACACAGCAGACTGTCCCCGACTCATTATAGAAATGATTTTCCAAAGGTTGTCTTGACTGTCCCTTAATTCTGCTTCTTTGCCCTTTTAGGGGGAGGAAGGACAAATAGGCCCACCTGGCCAGAACAACAGTGAAGGGCCAAAGGTCAGTGTCACCATTATTGCTTCTCTCTTTCATTTTGTCGTGGTAAATCCTTTATGTAACGCTCGTCATCCATGGATCTCGGACTGCTTTAGGGTTTGTCTACACGGCAAAAAACCAGCCCCACGGCAGCGACTCTGAGCCCGGCTCAACTGGCTTGCGCTGCAGGACTAACAATAACATGGAGACGTTTGGGCTCGAAGACCCTGCCCCCTCGCCGGGTTTCAGAACCCAGGCTCCAGCCCGAGCCCCGATATCGACACTGCTATTGTTGGCCTCTCAGCGTGAGCCCCAGGAACCCAAGTCAGTTGACCCGGACTCTGATTCAGAGCCGCTGGGTTTTTTTGCTGTGTAGACGTAGGCTCATTTGCAAATCCAAGCCACTGAATTTAAACAGGGTTTGGCTGCCTAACATCAATAGGCTCTCAAGATCCCAGCCTCTACAAAGATGAAGTGCCACCCCCATTGTACAGCCAGGGAAACTGAGGCACGGAGACGTGAACTCACAACAGAGCCATACCACCTATTCGTGTGCATGACTGTGGAAGGTGGGGGGCATGATAACTCTCTTCAGAGCAAGGCTGGGTGTTGTCTGTGCTATAGCGTTTTAGTACATAGCTCCATACTGAGGTGTCTTATGCTTAAATGGACGCTGCCAGCTTAAAACTCATGTAAAAACCAAATAAATGTCCCATGTTACAAATAACATCATAAATTATGGAACTGTGGTTGTGGAGGGGGGAAATAAAACCTCTGCTACTCTTCCCCAGTTGCTGTATTATAGACGCTTGGCTACTTTAACTTTTTCTGTATTTGCTTTTCACTGTTTGCAATTCACCGAACTGACTGTCATTGTCCAAGCTGAGAGATTTCATTTGTTTCTTGTCATGCCAGCACTGAAAGCAAATTAATGTTTACTTGTGAAAATAAAGGTGTTTTTACTGGGTTGGGGGGTGGAGGTTGTGTGTGTGGTTTTTTTTGTTTTGTTTTGTTTTTCATTCAAGGAAACATTTCTCTTTGGTCTTAGATTTTGTAAGAGCATTTGCATAACCTAAACCTCATATTTGATCTGATGCAGTCCTTTTATAAAACGATATGTTGTTCCGTTTGTAATATAGCTGGCAGTGGGTCCTTCACTGTTTCCCAAAGTGTAGAGGGTGTCCCCTTTTGCAGGAGTGGAAGGCCCAAGAATACATCTCAATTGCTCTCCACAGTTGCAGCGTTCATTTTCTTAAAAGGGATCAGGTGGGATTGTACTTGGGGCGGCAAGCCAAAGCGGCCACCTGTGCTGCCGAGCAGTGCTAGCACGTCTGTCTACCAGGGCTGGGAAGCGTGCTCCTAGCTGCAGAGTAGACTTAGCCAGGGCATGAGGCCAGCTTTAAGGTGGATTTGTTTACGCTGGCTTTTTCCTGATAGGTCCCTGTTTAGGCAAGATTTGGGTAATGAACACAAAGGAATTGATCATATTTTATTCCGCTGAATAAGAGTTTCCCTGTTTTCAATATCCTCTTTGTCCTGTTCAAAGAGAGTTTGAGATGGTATTTTGGTTGCTCTCTTGTGAAGTCTGTGCTGATTCCAAGATGAAATGATAGCAACTGTATCCTGCAGCCCCATCTGTGAATCTGCTTGACAGGTTTCAAGCGGTGAGACTGTGTGACCTCCACTTGGTGCATTGCTTGAAAAGGGGAAAACCCTCTTTCCTCAGTGGAGGGAGAGCTGGCGGAGTAATAGGCTACAGAATAAATCTGACCGGTAGAGGAGAGGCGAAATACTGGCAACCACCTTCCCTTACACACACAGCCTCTCTTTACTGATATGTGGGTGTTGGCAAAACAGGAAGTCCTGTGATCCATAGACATCCAGCTGACGGTACCCCAGCAGAGCTGTTGCCCAGCCTGGCACCCCGACTGAACCTTTAGGCAGGGTTTCAGAATATGAAGGGGGTGGGAACTACGCCTTTCTCAGGGTGAGGTTTTGGCACGTGTTGAGGGTCTTGCTCCAGCTTGTCTCTGCTGCTCGCATAAGATTTCTGGGTTCACCTGTGGCCCTGAGCAGACAGCACTTTTGGAGACTTCCAGTGATCTGGTAGTTCTCACGTTCCCAACCCAGACTATCTAGCACTCTGCATCCTGGCAGCTTGGGGGTTTCAGTAAGTGGTAGGCACATACAAAAAGTCATGTCTGTCCCCGCCCCTCCGCATAACAGTGCTTGCTGGGCCCAGCATCTCCGCTTGCCCAGCTTGGGACTGATGTGGCTTGTAATGTAAGCTCTAGCCGGTCCCTGAGGCGTCACACGCGTTACACCCATTACAGCATCATTTCAGTAGGAAAATCCACATCAAAACCAACATCTCCAGCCTGACCCCAAGCTGTTAGATCCATTGAGTCCAATGGGCTTTGGAAGAAGCCCCTGAAACTGTAAAGACACATGCCCAGCTCTGTATCTCTAAGATAGACAGGGATGGTGGGGGAATCGAGCAGTCGTGCCTGAAATGATTTTCCCCTGTGAATTTTTAGGGCAGTCGAGGACCAGATGGCTCGAAGGGAACGCCTGGGCCAAGAGGACACAGGGTAACTATCAGAGCCTTTCGTTACTTGGAGGTGAACGTCAGGGTCATTATAGGGTTTGAAACCAGCACCTTAAATATCTCCTCAAAATTGCTTTGTGAGCAGCACAGATCATGTAGCATGGCCATAAAGTGTACTCTGCATGAGAAACCGCACTGAAGAGTGGCTGCCTCGGTCCTCACTAGCATTCCAGGGCAGGCAGCACTTGAGCACGTTCTCGTCTTTCAGCATAAATTGAAGTCCCGTGGACGTCAGTGAGACTCAAGTAAGTTGCTTTCCCGCATCAGGATGCCGCAGCTTCTGAATGACTTGAAGGCACAGAGCCACTATGCAGAGATCTACTGTGGAGATGGCTAAGAGGTGGCTAGCAGCGGCAGATAACCATGGCAAGGTCCCTGCACTTGAAAGGAGTGCATAAACGACTCCTTGCTAGAGCGGTGGGAATACCATACGAGAGAGGAGTTTAGATAAAATCGGAGCCATAATTGAAGTATATAAACCCATCTATACGTTTAAAAGCCCTGTAACTTTTACTGCTGACAAAGATCATTCCTGTTGCCAAACTTGCGTATTGAGGCCTCCAAATTTGCATCTTGTTGAATGATGGCACAGTCCTTTCTTGTAATCTTTGTTTCTTTTCAGGGCCGTACGGGCCAGCGTGGGTTGGTTGGACTCCCAGGACCCCCAGTAAGTAGCAGTACACCAGTGCTCAGGCTCGAACTCATGCGAAGTGTGCTCTAGAGAAGGGATCAGCACTGGCCGCCCCAGTTGCATGGTTCAGGTTTGAAAGCGGAAAGCCTAGATGGGATTCAGAGTTGGCAGATACAAGTGTACCGGTCTCCAGACAGAGGGCGTTCGTCTGATCTGCTGTTAGTGGGACTCTGCTGATTTGCAGTGCAGATCCTCCCGACTGACGCCAGCGTCCAGACCTTGTGGGTTTAACTAGGTGTGCGCTTAAAAGCGTTATTGCTCGCCTGTGTGAGAGCAGGAAAACAAACAGGCAGCGTGCATGGGAGTATGGCTTCTCATCAAGGGCACGATGGCGTATTTCTCAACCTAATTAGGCGTCTTAATTGTGCCCTTCACTGTTAGTGCTGTAGTTGCACATGTGCCTAATTAGGATTTATTGAAAATGTAACACTTTTTTGTTTTCTGTAGCTCACAAATTAAGGTGGAAAAGAGTCACGTTAACAGTGCTTGCTAACCTCTACGGCACACTTTGGACTGGGCTGTTTGCAATCAGCGGTTTTCATAGTATAGCTCCGGCATGAGACCGTTCTTGTGTGCCATGTTTGACAGCGATTTGAAAATGTGTTTGTGTTCAAATGTTCTGTGGGTCGTATTCTGCCTTTGGGTAAGCCGGTAGGAAGGTCAGGGGGAGGAGATTCAGGATGAGTGTTATTCTATACAAGTTTTACATTGTTGTAATAATAATTAATAAAAACCCCACCAGAAACACAACTGACTTTTTACCTACTAGCAAGGAATGTAGGAAGCAAGACTCTCTTTTAAGTAGCTTTCAGGGGACCTGTTATTACACATGTTTACATTTGACAACCAAGCTACAATTAATAGTTGTGGGGGTGGGCAAAAGAGGATAGGGAGGGAAAAAATATGTTTAAGGCCCTCGACGTTTTTCTCTCTGTGGCAGTAAAAATAGGCTTTTACCTGCTGCTCGGTTTCTTTTTTGGTTAGAGCGTTTGCGGGAAAGGGCTGTTAGAAGCTGTTTGCACAGGGTGCTGCGGGAGGGCACAGACAGGAGACACGATGCATGTTAAGGAGCACAGTGCAGTTACGAGCACAAACTTTTCTCGGGAAGGTTTCCAAACCGACCAGTTTATTTCTCTTGCACTGGCATCCAGGGAGTTCCAACCGGAATGAGGCCGATGTTGCACTAAGCACTGTGCAAACAAATCACAGACAACACTGCCTGCCCCAGAGGGGTCCCAATCTAAGGTTTAGATGACACATAGCAGGTGACTAAACAGACAGACAGCAGGAGGGGGGCAGAGGACAAGATAACAGTAGAGACAGATGTGTTTGCAGTCATCACGGTTGTCCCGGTAGGCAGAGTTGAGTGCTCATACAGCAAACGAATGTACCTATGCAAGAGCCTCCTATTCCCATTTGTTTAAATTGCTCTTATGAAAATATTTGTGTTTACTTTGCTTATATAGTCGCACATAACGGAGTCCTTTAAAAGCGTCTTTTGCCATCTATATTTTCAGCATTTAAAATCTGAGCACCCATTTTCATTCATATGCTTATCCAAGGTAAAAATCTGCTTTACAGGGCTTACGAGGCGTTCCTGGAATAGCAGGCCCAGAAGGAAAGCCTGGTACACAGGTTCCCATTCTATACTATATACTTAAATATTCTTCGTTCTGTTGTAATTGCCGTGCCGGCTACAGGGGCCAGGGCTGCAGGGCCCCCGAAATTGCTTTGCCGCAGGCCCCCTGAATCCTCTGGATGGCCCTAGCTCCAGCTGGGGGTGCAGCCTCTGGGGTGGGGCCAGAAATGAGGGGTTCCGGGTGTGGGAGGGCGCTCCGGGCTGGGGCAGGGGGTTGGAGTGCGGGAGGGGGTGAGGGATCTGGCTGGGAGTGCGGGCTCTGGGGTGGGGCTGGGGATGAGGGGTTTGGGGTGTAGGGAGGAGGTTCTGGGCTGGGGCAGGGGGTTGGAGTGCGGGCTCTGGGGTGGGGCTGGGGATGAGGGGTTTGGGGTGCAGGAGGGGGCTCTGGGCTGGGGCAGGGGGTTGGAGTGCAGGAGGGGGTGAGGGATCTGGCTGGGAGTGCGGGCTCTGGGGTGGGGCTGGGGATGAGGGGTTTGGGTGCAGGAGGGGGCTCTGGGCTGGGGCAGAGGGTTGGAGTGTGGGAGGGGGTGCAGGGTCTGGGAGGGGGTGAAGGTGCGGGAGGAGACTCAGGGCTGGGGTAGGAGGTTCACGGTGCGGGCTCCAGCCGAGTGGCGCTTACCTCAGGCAGCTCCTAGTGGGTGGTACAATGTGGCTAAGGCAGGCTCCCTGCTTGCCCTGGCTCTGCGCCACTCCCGGAAGCGGCTAGATGGAGGCATGGCCAAGCGGCTCCGTGCCCGTAGGTGCCCCCCTTCTCTCCCCCCCCCCCCCCGGCAGGTGGTGCAGAGCTTCCCTGATTGCCCCTGCACCTAGGGGCAGGACATGCTGGCTGCTTCTGGGGAGCTGCACAGAGCCAGGGCAGGCAGGGAGCCTGCCTTAGCCCCACTGAGCTGCCGACCAGACTTTTAACGGCCGGTCATCGGTGCTGACCAGAGCCACCAGGGTCCCTTTTCGAAAACCGGACACCTGGCAACCCTATTCTGATCTAACCTTTAAGGAATGAGCTCTCAGGTTTACACACGATTCCAGCTTGCATTACTAGAGCACTTCCCTTACAGGGAAAGCTGAGCTCACGTGCAAATCCACGTTCCTAGAATACAGAGCTGGGGGAAGGTTTGTGATCTCTCTTGGTCCTTATCATCTGTCTGACTTATCTTGCAGGGTGTATCAGGTGCCATGGGGAGCCCTGGCAGAAAGGGACCAGCTGTGAGTAGAATTCCTTGTGTGTTTGTTTTAAATTCTTCCAGTCTTTTGAGCCACATGAGCATGACAATAATACCTAGCTCTTGTACTCAGCTGTTCATCCGTAGATCTCAAAGCGCTTCACAATCTTTAATGTATTTATCCTCACACAGCCCTGTGAGGCAGGGCAGGGCTGTTATCTCCATTGCACAGATGGGAAACTCAGGCACCGAGAGACTAAGTGACTTGCCCAAGATCACACCCGAAGTCTGTGGCAGAGCCAGGAATTGAACTGGAGTCTATCAAGTCCTAGGCTAGTTCCCTAATGATGGTGGCTCCTTGAGCAAAGATCAAGTCCAGCCTTAGTTCAACGAACCAGTCAGCCTTGCCTTCCTGGGTGTGACCTAAAGAGGGTCCTGCCCTGTATTCAGATCCAGAGTTTTGATTAGAGATCGGGGTTTGTCACTTAATACACTGCAACACCCTTGTTAATGGTGACAAAATCCTACTACAAGCAAACCTGCTGTGGGGTCTTATTACCTTCCAACACACACTTTCCATGTCCGATTGTCAGCTAATAATGACCCAGTTCCGTGGTACAAGGTTTAACCTAGAATGCTTGAGCGATGACATATTACACGCCTCCCCTCTTAGGGCTGAGAGACAACAGTGTCCTTCAGCCTCAGGGGCTGCCTTCTCTCTCTTAACCCCCTCTCCCCATCTGACCCTGCCCAGCTCTCTGAAATGCAGGTGAACTGCTCCCAGTCCCCTCAAAACCACTTAGTTCCGGACACTGCCTGAGAAAGGGACTTTGGAGTGCATTGTAATGGGTGCATCTTCCCCTAGCCCTGTACCAAGTTAGCATCTTCTCTTTCTTTGGATGGCGGGAGGTAGGATGAGGATTTCCATTGCTAAGAAATGTGCAGTCCCCACCTGCTTATCTGTACAGAGACGAGCAAGGGAGGAGAGGCTGGAAAAGTTGCTTCCTTCAGAGAAAAAAAAAAAAAAGTGTGGCTATTTCTAAGGCATGTTTGGTGCCGTTGGGTTAGCAAAAACAGACCTAAGATGGGACCAATGGGAGCCAGCAGCTAGAGCTGGGGGGGAACCAGATTTTCCATTTTGTGGGAAATTCTGCAATTTGGATTTTTTTTCCTGATCAAAATGGAACAAAGACCCCCCCCCCCCAAATCAAAATTTCCCACAAAATGAAATTCCAAAAACCAGTTTGCTTCAGATTGATCACAACATTTTCATTTGGATAAAATTCACAAAGTTTTTGTTCCAAATTTGACTTTCTGGAGTTGACATTATATAATACACAATTTTTTTTTTTTTTACAAATGAAACTAAAGTCGTTTTGAAATGGAAACGTACTATGCCATGAAGGTGGAAGTGTTCTGTTTCAACCTTACTGGAATGCTCTGTTCCGGGCTCTTTTGTTTTTTGGGTTTTTTTTTTTTTTTTAATGAAATTTCATTGGTGACCAATCAATGAGGAAATCCACAGACACGCAAGAGCCAACTATTACAGAAGACTGTTCCAGGAAAACATGTGGCTGAGAGCACATACAGCTTCCCAGGAGCACCAGCATTGGTTCTGTGGCAGGCTGCACGCCCCCTTTGGCAAGCCATACCCCTGTGTGTCCACTACCGCGCGCTCCCTTACCGGTAGCACTTCCCCCCCAACTTTCAGTGTCTGTGTTTTGATCTTTTGCTGTTCTCTCCAGGGTGCTGGTGGCTTACCAGGTGACAGAGGGCATGATGGACCTACTGGACCAATAGTAAGGAGCATCTTCATTCTACGGTAGTTTGTCTGTTGCGTTAGTCTGCACAGCACCAACGCAGAAAGTCAGCTGCTTTGCTGGGGTGGTGAATGATAGACGGAGGCTCAGGGCTGGCTTTAGGAACTGCGGGGCCCGATTCGAATACCCGGTGGTGGTCCGGGCCTTCGGCAGCACTTCAGCGGCAGGGGGTCCTTCCCTCGCTCTGGGTCTTCCGCGGCACTGAAGGATCCGCCGCCGCCGAAGTGCCGCCGAAGACCCACACCGCCGCTGGGTGAGTAAAAAAAATTAAAAAGGCGCCTAAGGTGCGGGGCCCGATTCCGGGGAATCGGCCTAAACCCGGCCCTGCAGGGGCTGAGATTGATAATGGCTGATAAGGGATATGTTGTTTTCTCGCTAGGAACAGGTGGGAGGATCCAATCCCCTTGAGCAGAGGTTCCCACATTTTTCTTATTGTGTACCCCCTTCCAGATCTACCAGCTGCCTGTGTACCCCTACCCTTCTCATCACTGATACTTTGTGTGTTCTTCTTAACACTACCTGTCTTTAGCCATCTGTCCATATTTCACTGTTGCATACAGATATAGTTATAGTATGACGTATACAACCGAAAAGGAAAAAAAAAACCCTGGCTAAGTTCTGAGCTCAGTTAGACTGGACAGTTGCCAGGCAACTGAACCCGCGCTGTACAGTGATTGGAGGTGAGGGCTCTGTATCTCAGCATCTCTGTGCATCTGCGTTCCCATTGGTACACGTTGAAGTAAATTAACTACCGTATTTTACATACGTTCCCACAGAGTTTTAAAGCTTCGTCTGAGTAGTCTATTATGAAAATGCAATAAATAAAGTAATTAATAAATCCACCTTTACACAATTTCTCCTGCTTACCCGCCAGAGGTGTCTCACATACACACACCCCACCCCAGGGTATGCGTGCTTCAAATTGGGAACCCCTCCCCTAGAGTCCTCTTAAAGGGCTTGACCCAACACCTGTTAAAATCCATGAAAAGTCCCAATTGGCAGAAGTGGGTGTTGGCTCATGCCTTAAATGGAGAGGAGAAGAATGCTCTGCCTGAGAGACACCTCAGTGAGGAGGAGCTTCTCTTTCCTTAATGTTTTTTCATGGGTGGTGTGCAAGGGTAACGTTACTCCCTGGGCTTATATACAGTAAATAAGGCTGCTTTGGGGAATCTGATCACTGAACTTCTACAACGAAAACTCATCTACAGTGAGTCTGTACAAACCTCCCCTAGGGGCCCGCAGACAGAAAAGTCGAAAACCCAGAAACTGTGCCCGTTTAGCAGTGGTATGCCAGCACCTTGAGAGTAAATAGTATGGGACCTGCTGCTGGCGCAGCCAGTAACAGAGAGCTGGCAGTAAGCTGTGGAGCAGTCACATTGTGTAGTAGCATTTGGCCTTGTGGCCCCCAGATGATGCAACCACTTGGGGTGGCATGGTCATGTGCGCTGGAGCCGGTTTCAGAGTCCATCCAGGACAGCGCGCGCACGTTGCAGGAGAATGAATGAGTGCACAGAATATTCATATACAGCTGCCAGGGCCCAAAAGCACCCAGATCTCTTTACTTTCTCAATCAATAAGGTGACTATTTTGTGCCATCCCCAGAAAGAATGCCAGAGAATCCATTAACTGCTTTACTGCTGCGCAGGGCACCAGATATACGGAACACAACGCCCTGTGAGGGCCACCCAGTGTGCCCGGTTCAGTCTCTCTGCAGTGCCAGCTTTGGGCTACTGGTGACCGAGGGCTACTGAACATAGCCAGACGGGAGCTGCAGCGGCTATCCACGAAGGCAGAGTTAATGCATCACAATCAAATATTAACTAGATTGCCATGCTCAGCTAAGTGAGCAATGAGTGTCAGGGCCTGAAATGGCCTCATAAGGTGACTCAGTTAATGACGCGTCTCCCCCCATGTTTTTTTTAAGGGCCCTCCAGGAAAACCAGGACCAGACAGAGACCCAGGTTCACCGGGGCCAAGGGTAAGAGCCACTAACGAGATGGTGTATGCGAGCGAGGTGACGGAGCTCCATGGAGCCGTTTCATGTAGTCTGGTCTCAATGACGAAAGCTCCCTGGCTTCGCTCAGTTGGTATTCTGGAATGTTCCTCTGGGATCGGCTCTGTGGTAGCATCTCCTCAGAGGCATCTTGGTACCACAGAGAGATCAGCGTGAGGCTGGGTGGGTCCCTTACTTTGAAGTGCTTCACGAAGTGGATAGCTACAGAAGGTGCTTTTCAATGATACTCTGAAACATCAGCCATGTTGTCCGCACTCCAGGGGAAAAGGGCTGATTACATATTAGCTGGCTATCTCCATGTTCCAGCTCAGTGCGTGCTCAGGCTCTTGCTGGCTCTGAGCCAGAAGATCCTTTATGTATTTTCTTTTATCTCCCAATCCGCACAGGCACAGTGCCCCGTGTCCCAGCTGCCTCAGGCCACGTGACCTCGTGAATTGCCTGCCTTGGCTCTCTGCAGAGAGAAGCAGGAGCTCTGCCTCTTTTCCCCTCCCCATCTGCAGCACTCACCCTTTGCCACCACACGCAGCACGTGGTGCAGTCTGTGTTACTAGCTTTGCTTCCCCAGACAGCCCAGCATTGCACCTGGCTGAACACTGGAGCTGGGTGGCAGGTTTTGGACAACATTTTTTTTTTTTTTTTGGAGGAAAGATGCAGATTTGAGTCGACCAAAACACTGTGCGAATCCGTGTTGAATTCGCCAAATTGTTTCAGTCAGGAAAAAAAAAATCAAAACTGGCTGTTTCGAGTTTAACAACAATGTTATTAAATTAAAGAAGGAAAGAAAGGGTGAAAAGCCCCTCGCGTTAAATGAAACGCTTTGTTCGGCCCAAAACAATTGTTGAGGGGTGGAGTGGAGTGGCCGAACGAAAGAATCGGTTATTGGCACAACTCTATAACTTGTCCTTTTGGAGCCTGACTCCGAACATCCTGAAGCCAACAGGAGTTGCAAGTGCTCAGGATTAGACCATAAAGAACAGTGTCTGTTTGGATGAGCTTTTAGATGGTGAAGCCTATGCACCCTAGTTCTTTGTCATCTATTTTACTGCTCCTTCCATAACGTTGGCACCAGAACTGACCACCTGTATTCAAGCCAGTCTTGCTGCGTTTGTTACATTTTCATTTCTTTCCTGGCAGGGGCTGCCTGGTAAACTTGGCTTGGAAGGACTGCAAGGACCTGTCGGCATGTATGTAAGTGATACCCGTCTGTTCCCAGGGAAAAATGAGGCCTAGCGACAGGCAGGCAGCTGTAGGAGAACATATGGGGCAGAGGCGGGGAGAGGGTGAGCTTGGGAAAACAGCTGTCCAGAAGGGAGGCACAGAAGCACCTCCAACATTCAGTGCAAGGAGCTTTCACAGAATTACAGGCCCTGCCAACTGTGCACCATTGGCTACACTGGGTATATCCCTAGAATTTCCTCTGTGCATGTCAGTGAGAGTGGCTGGCTTGGTTCAGGCATTTTCCAATACTGGCCTATTGCCCCCCGACTGGCGTGGCAGAACTTCTTCTCATAGTTCCAGACCCGAATCATGGGTCAGACCAGAAGACGTTGGGTGACTTCCGCCTTGTTGCTTTGAGGAAATCGGGCTCCTATTTCTATGAGGTTTGGAAACCCCCAGGTTACATTGTGCAGCTCTCAGTCCTGATCCCCGGGTTAAAGTGAGGCACATTGATGGTGGCTTCGCATACAGCCTCTTTCCCCGTTGAGTGGGCGCAAGATCTCGCCTTCTTCTCTGGCTAAATAAATAAGCTAAATGGGCACCGTCTGTCCTGCTGAGCCCCTCTCCACCACAACGGTGTGCTTTTTAAATAAGCAGAATGATACTCAGGACTAGCACATCCCATTCTGGCGGGGGGGGGAGTTGTCTAGTTTTTAAGTGACCATTTTCAGTGCTCTCATGAGGTTCTCCTGATCCAGTGGGAAGGGGGCAGGGTTAAATGTGTGAGGGGTAGCCAGCTAGACATGCCACTGCTGGCCAAAGCAGCCGGAGGGCCACAAGACCCTCATTTGTAAGAGATCATTATGGTTGGTTTAAGGTAAGGCAGTTAATTTGAGAAAGAGCCAAATAAACAGAGGGAGGTGTGTGAAACCTTAACCCATGTGATGACCACCACCTCTTCTGGACATCATGGTGCCACATCTCGGACACGATCACCACTTTCCCATAGGCTGCTAGCTTCCTCCACTTCCTCCCCATCCCTGCGAGAGAATTCAGTGTGTCCGCCTTAACTGACCAGTATCAATGGCTTTCTCTGTCCCAGGGCTACCCAGGACCTGTTGGTGACAGAGGAAAGGCAGGACCCAGGGGTGAAAAGGTAGGACCATGAAAGAGCTCCAGAGATGAAGATCATTGGGAACTCTGGGGTGACCTGCAAAGACCTTTTTCTTTGCCATTTACTGGGGCGGTGACTGTGGAGAAAACAATCTACTTCCAATGCTAAGAACAGGGTGTAGGATTAGCCTGTGTAGGGTCCGACTGTGCTGCTCTTCCAGTATCTCTGGTATCTCTTGTGCCATTTATGCTCATTCATTCATTTCCTGACGGACCAAAGCTGGATTTAAAAGCAAGTGGTGGTGGTTTGGAATTCAGAGGGGAAATGGCTGTCTAACCGACACTTAGGATGGGTGCAATCTGAGCACACTGAACTCCTGCTACCTCTGTTCCTCAGTCCATGTTAGTAACAGAGATGGGCCTGAGTTGCTAAGTTCCAAACTAGACCTGGACTTTCTTGAAATTTAGGAGTTTGCATTTCCAGGGTCTGGGTTCGGCTTATTATAAGGACCTGTTAAAAAGTCTGGACGCCAGATCAAACTTTGGGGGCGTTTGGGGTGTTGACTCAGGCCCATCTCGAATCCGTTGGGCACACTTATTGGTATTGATGTCTGTGAAGTTACCCTACAGTCGTTTCCCAAACTCCAACTTTCTGTCTCCACCAACACACATCAGCAGCTCTCGCCTCTAGAACTGGTCAGGACATTTGCGTAGGCTTCTCCCCCACCCCCATCTTCTGACCAGCTCTCCTTAACCTTCCCAACCCTAGTCACCATTCTTCACTGAGAGATGGCGGCTGCTGCTGCTCCCAAGAGGTTCTTCAGCAGAACAGACATGAACAAACTTCTTTCTGCTCCTTCTTGCAGGGAGAGCCCGGAGTCCAGGGCCCACCAGGATTTCCAGGAAAAGCCGGTCCCAAAGTGAGCATTGTTCCCTGCCTCTCAGTAGAACCGGCCTGTGGCGCACCCCAGAACTCCAGGGCCGATCTGTTTTTCTGTGGTCACGGATAGGTCTGGTGTGACCTCTGCGCCCAGCGATTAAATGAAGTCTGGTGCAGGCCTGCTGGTTGTCGAAGTGCTTAGCCTGAGCTGCTGTGGTGAGAAGGTGAAAAGGCCTCTCAACCGGCCTATGTGCAATGAGCACGCAGCAGAAGGGAGGTGAAATATTCAGGCTCTGATCTCTGCCTCTCTCTTCTCACACAGGCTCCCCCTGGCCCACCTGGTGGGAAAGGTCCCCCTGGTCCACAGGTATGTCCTGTCCTGTCTTTCCTCTCTCTTTATATGTGGTGAGATGCCCCAGGCACTGCTTGGATTAGGCCCGTTTTGCCAGCTCATGTAACACAGGTGTGAAAGGTCAGGGCACGGACAGGGCCCTCAACAAGGCCAGGACTGTGCTGTCCTTGGGCTGAGCTCTCGCAGGACAGCGGGGAGGAAAGCATCTTCGTGCCAGAGGCCGGAGCAGCCCGGCACACCCAGACCTGGCCTCCTATGTGCTCAGGCCAGTCAGGAGGAGGGTGGGAGCTGGGTTTGCCCCTCTGTGGTTTTCCAGGGTTACTGTGCCATTGCTAGGACACCCCAGCACTGGAAAGCGGCAAGGGGCGCACTTGTCTGTTCACGTGTGCATCCTGGGGCTGGATTGCAGCCTGGCCAGGTAGAGCAAAGGAGCCCTATGGGGATGAGAGGCTGTGTCAGTGTCAGGAACGAGGGGCCTCCCACCTTGATTGCAGCATGGGTCCACATCCCTCACGACAGGCCCAGTGTAATGACTTCTAGGGCACTCTCTGACCTGGGGAGGAGCAGCTACAAGTGGATGAGCAAATCTGCTTCAGTGGGAGGCTGCAGACCCCAAATAGGAGCTGGCTCGCAGCTCCCCCACCAGGTACCAGCCGGCGCTGAAGAGCCCAGGGGGCAGTAACAAAGAGAAGGCAATGCCCATAGAACTTCCTAAGCTGCCCTCCCCCCTCCCAGGTTTTTCCTGCTCCATGCAGAGGCCATCGCTGTGACAGAAATACCGGGCTTCATTCCTGAGCCCAGCTAATTAGTTCCAATTAATCTGTCAGCACTTTCACTGTGTCAGCTCAGCGGCAGATTCATATCTCCCTTTGGAAGGGGAGTTGGCTTTCACATCTGCCAATCTGATTGCTGGTGCTGCATTATGTGAACTTCCTGAGGATGGGGGCAGCGCCAATCCAGTTGACAGGGTGGGGTGGGATCAGGGCAGGCTGGCAAGACAGGCGTAGTGCCATGGGGATGGGGGTGGGTTTGCCATGGAGCTGGTGCCCCCAGATAGGCAGTAGGGCTGCAGGGAGCACTCTGCTCAGCTCCCCTCTCCCCCAGCTCCAGTGCAGGTGAATCATAGTTTTCAAGTGGAAAAACTGGGATGCCGGGGCTAGGGGGCCTTGCAGGGAAACATTTTGCTGCAGGGGGGTAAGAGAGATTGGGGGAGAATTGAGAGGAAAAAGAGACTCCCCATGCCTCTCCCCTGTACAGAAGAACTTTACAGTAAAGGGCAGGTTGGGAGAAAATTATCCATCCCTCTGTGTCCCCTTTACACCAGTCCCAACTTCTCCTCCTCCAAACTACCCTTTGACCTACCATCACCCCCTCTTTCACCGAGTGACTCCATTCTCCCTTCATTCAACCCGCCTCTCTCCCAACTCAAAACCTCCTCAAGGCTCTTCAGCTCCCCCCAACCCAACCCAGCTCAGACAGGTCCCCCCACCCCAGTCTGAGAACCACTTGTCTTACTTACTACGTAACCTCTCCTCAGCTCTGGACCCGCATCTGCCCTGCACTCCCGGCTCAGCATGATCCCCTGTCCCCACATCTCTCTCTCTCTCACACACTCACACACTCACACACTCTCACACTCACACTCACACACACACACACACCGCTTCCACCTCAGAGAGCCCATGCTCAGGATCAGAATTCTCGCCCCCTCCTTCCACCTTTTCTCCTCCGCTTGTCGCTGTCCCTGCTTTGTGCCTCCTCCCTCTCCTGCCTGCAGCTCTCATGCTGCAGGGCCAGCTGGGGGCAGCCAGGTATCCTTAGCGCCGAGCAGGAAACCGTTTTCCCATCCTATGAATGTTGTCTAGGGTTTGGACACTTCTCCCATTCCACATAAGGGACTGAGACCTTCAGAAGTTTTTTGATGAATAAACAATGCAAGGGACACCCCAGGGTAGCCAATAGCAGCGTAGTGAGGGCACTCACCTGGGACGTGGAGGACCTGCCGGCACCTGATTTGGAGCAGGCACTAGAGCCGAGGTCTCCCACAGCCCAGGTGAGTGACCTAACCACCAGGGTATTGCTAGTGGGGGGCAGTCTCTCTCACTCCCGCGTTCTCATTGTGACCAGCTCTTGCATCCTGGACCTGAGAAACCTTCCTCGACCGAAGTTCTGTCAAACCTGGTACCTT
Source organism: Emys orbicularis (assembly GCF_028017835.1). NCBI lineage: Eukaryota > Metazoa > Chordata > Testudines > Emydidae > Emys > Emys orbicularis. Next base: position 18,805,443 of record NC_088700.1, on the reverse strand, counting down.
CCCGCAAGCAGTTTTGGTTTTGATGAATCCGTATTTTGAGATGAAAACCTTTTGGTCAAAACATTTCCAACCCCCTGGAGGTCTCCTGTGCCTGAAATCCCGCCTATGGCAGCAAGAGGTACTGCACTCTGCAGTATGCCAGCCACACCTCTCTAATTGTGGCGTTAGCCTCTCCGTATCGGCCACTATTGCCCACTGACCCCCATGGCTTCAGATCAGCCCTCTGGAGTTCCTGCTCTCAACTTTAAGCACCCAAGTATGACCACTTTGGTCAAAACTCATATGGCATCTGGGCTGCCAGACCTCTCGAGGGCGCCGGAGTTTGTGGGACATTGTGCATTTTGGCTGACTCGGGCTCCCTGTCCCACTGCACCACAAAAGTAGGCATTGGGGTATGCGTGACAGACTCTCTCCCCAGCTACCTTGGAGTCTCAAGGAAAAGGCGTGGAACTGGGATCTCGGAGGCCTTCCGTTCCAGTTTCACCTCTGCAGAGTGCAAGTGCTAGAATGCGGATTTCTGGTTGATTGAATTCACACAGTGAGAAACCGTCTTTAAATTCGATTTTACTGTTCAGAATCCTTTATAATGTGTAAATGGAGGCCGTGCCGCACAGCAGAATGCAGCTGCTTCCCATTTCAGCTGCTCAGCTGAACACGTTCTGATCACTTATTGCACCTGAGAAGGTTTGCAGGTTGGGAGAGGAGTAATGAAGACAGTTAACACACTCTGACACCCATTTCAAATACCGCAGGTCGAAGCTGTGGTGTCCCCTCAATATACTGAGTATATTTTTCAGCAATAAAGTTAGACATTTCCATCCTGCATCCGTAGTTCGGTTTGGCCTGAGCCAGTGCTTTTCTCTCCCTCCTTGGTTACAATTGGCCCTGCAGCACATGAACTGCAGGCAGGGATTCTGTGGGGTTATTTCAGTTCAGTCCCACGTGAGCAAAGCATAAGCACATGTTCCCTGCTCCTGATTTTCCAGACCCAGCAAGACACTTCAGTGCACACGCGTCTCCCCTGGGGAGAGGATGAGAGAACCACGACCATGTGACCATTGTGTGATCACGTTACTTAATGCACTGCTGCAAGGTGCTGAGATATTACAGTGATGAGTGAAGTATAAGAACCTGTAGAGACTAGAAGTTTTGTGTTCAATAGGATTAACGAGTGAATAGATACCCTCGTCTCTTTGCAAACATAGGCCCCGGGACGTGGCATTTATCAAAGGCTCTGTGGTTGTGGGAGACGTTCTTTATGTTGGTGGCAGACCGCTGCAGGGGCCCCACCTGAAATAAACTGTGTGTGTTCTGTTTGCATTATAGAAAAGCTGAGTGCATTCCCTCTCTTTGAGTCAGGTGGTCTCTGGGCCTAGGTGGGAGCATCTCACCTTCTACTATTAAGCAATATAAACTCTTTGTTTCAGGGGAGACTGGGAGACCCAGGTCCTAGAGGGCTTCCGGGACTCCTGGTAAGTAGAAGATGGATAGCTGTGTGCTAATGCAGTTACCCCCGCTTCTGGTCTCCAGTCGTGTGACACTGATGGAGCTGGAAAGATGCACATCCACACCCCTCCAGAAAATGATTTGTTCCCATCTTTGGGCTGAGCGCTGCCCTATGTAAAATGATTTGGTGGTCTCAGGCCAGCTCTCAGTGGGCATGTGTCCCAAGCCACCCGGTGACAGAATGGGTATGGAGACTTCACCACCCTCACACCCACAGAAGGGACCCCTCTAGCTCAGGGTGAAGTGCACTGGATCATAGTGTGAGGCAAACCTGCCTGGCTTATGGTCAGTCTGTTTTTATTCTGCAGAAGGGGTCTGGGTGATGCATTCTACAGGTTTTGTGTCTCCAGCATCCTTGACCGTAGCAAAACATCTAACTTTAAAACTCTTCTTTTGTAAAAGGGGGGAGATGGATTCCCATGATTAGGTATTCGGCGAACACGCCTTTTTGAGCTACAACGTTATAAATACTTCTGGGGGCTCTGATGGTGCCATTATAAACCATACGAATGATTTTTTTTTTTAATCACTTCAGGCACTATATTTACCTCTCAGCTCTTGGGTGCAGTAGCTGACTATTGGAACTCAAGCGCCACCTGATGTGTGTGAGATTCATAGAGTAGCTCTTCCCACCTACGTGCATAGATAGATGCATAACTCTTCTTTCCTTTGCACAGGGGCCTCCAGGCATTCAAGGGCCAGATGGCATCGGCGGTAAGCCTGGTGTGCCAGGAGAGAAGGGGCCTGCTGGACTGAGTGGGGCTGCAGGACCGGCTGGATACCCAGTAAGTACAGTTTCTGATTTCTTTGACTGATGTGTAAGGTGAGAATGACACCATCAGTCTCCGCTCCACTTGTAAGTGGGATTAGAGACGTGCTCCATGAGCTGGTAGATGTTATCAAAGCTTAAATGCTGAAGAGGTCTCCTCTTCTCCGGCTCCATGGCTTCACTGTGTGAGTTACGTACTGCATGGCTACAGATCTGCCGAGTGCCTTACCCCACCCCCTAGTTACCCCAAGATTGGATACGTAACCTGTGTTCCCATTCCTAAACTCTGCAGCACTGAGTCTCTTATGAGACAAAGATTTGGGAGACCCTAATAAAATCCAGGTTTGATGGTATATGCACCAACACCCTTCCCCCGCCCTCTCCAGCTGGGCATGCCAAGGGACATCCATGCAGTGGTTCTGAAACTTTATTGAGGTGACCCACCAAGTGCATTTAGTCTTTTTGGGGGACCTACCATTGAGAGAGAATGAAAACTACCACTTGCTAGGAGGTGTCATACCGGGCTGGGGAATGCTATTTAAAGTGCGGGAACCCTCTGACTCCAATCCCCCTGCTTGGCGCTCTCTCCCCACCCTGTCCCTCTCCTGCTGCCCCTCTCTCCCCGTGGCTGGGCTGCAGTAACTACCAGGCTGGCTGGCCACTTGGTGGTTCCGGCTGCTTCCCCCACACTGCTGCTGTCCAGATCTTGCTCCCCATGCCGCTGCCTGCTGCCCCAGCCAAGTGGAAGTGAGTGCATGGAGCAGAGCACTTCTGGGGCATGCACAGGGCGGGCAGCAATGCGGGCAGTGACAGCTGACCAGGGGCGGCTCTATGTATTTTGCCACCCGAAGCACAGCAGTCAGGCAGCCTTCAGCGGCATGCCTGTGGGAGGTCCGCCAGTAACGCGGATTCGGCGGCATGCCTGTGGAAGGTCTGCCAGTCCCACACCTTTGGTGTACCAGCCGTCGAATTGCCGCCGAAACCGCGGGACCGGCGGACGTCCCGCAGGCATGCCGCTGAAGGCAGCCTGACTGCCGCCCTCATGGCGATCGGCAGGCCGCCCCCCGCGGCTTGCCGCCCCAGGCACGCGCTTGGTGTGCGGGTGCCTGGAGCCGCCCCTGCAGCCGACCCCCACTCGGTCCTTCTCACAACCCACTGGTGGGTCAGACCCCATCGTTTTAATGGAACCAATGGTTCATGTCTCAGGTGGGGCTCCAGGTGCAAGATTAAAAGATAAAAATGCTCAAAAATGGTGACAGCTTTGGGGAGCCCAACTTCTGAGGGGGCCTGATTTCCAGAGGGCAGGTGCTCGGCACTGTCTGAGAAGCAGGCCCTCTTCAGGGGTATCAAGTTGCCCCCCACCCCCAAATAACTAGTCGCTCTTGAAAATCTTGGGCAAAATAACTTCAGCTCCCCAAGACAGGGTTACTCGCAATCGGCGTGCGACAGCCTCTGTCTCCCTTACGCTCCGCTGTGCATACGAGATGGGCAGAGTGGATCCCTGTCATCCAGCACCTTGCCTTGTATTCGCTGCTCGTGCCTCTGGGAGCCCATTGCAACAGCAGGAGGCTCCCCTGAGGCACTTCTTAGCTCACAGTCGTAACACGGAACCTCCTCCAGCTCTTTGTAGATGGGCCAGATTTTCAACCTTTAGGCCCAGGGAGGGGTCTGTGATAGGCTGTCCTGGCAGCCAGGTTGGAAATGTCGTCCATCAGGGACTCCGTGTACCCACAGATCCCGTAGCTTGATGTTTACCTCCTTTGTCAGCCTACCTTGTGCTTTCAGTCAGGGTTACTGGGTGTGCCGGGTGTCGCAGTGATGTTTTCCTAGTCAGTTGTGACAGGCAGCGGGAGCTTGCCAGAGGGATGAGCCCCAGGATCCAGTGGGAGGGAGTCAGTGGTGATACACGAGCTGACAGAAGCTGAAGACTGGCTCATCTTATGTTGGGGGTTGGCAGGGACTCTCCAGATTAGGACACGATTGCTAATTCGATTCCTGCTCTTACAGGGCCAGGAAGGGCCAGCTGGGCCGGAAGGGCCTTTGGGGGAGAAAGGAGAGAAGGTAAGGAGGTGAAAGGGGCCCCGGATTCCATATCTGTGCAGGTGCATGGGATGCAGTGTTACAGATTCAGCACCGTGCCTGCACCGAGTCTGAGTTCATTAATAAAGGACGTGTGCAGAGAGGAGTGGTGAATCCTCCCCCCCCACACACACACACACATACACATGCTTGTCGTTCAAATCCTTGCGGGTGTGTGGGTGGGGAAAAAAACGCAGTGTGTGAGAGTGGGGAAAAAAACGCAGTGTGTGTGGGTGGGGGAAAAAACGCAGTGTGTGTGAGTGGGGAACAAGACGCAGTGTGTTGGTGGGTGGGTGGATGGGGGGAACAAGACACGGCGGGTGGGGAACAAGACACAGTGGGTGTGTGGGGAATAAGACCCGGTGGGTGGGTGGATGGGGAACAAGACGCAGTGCATCTCCACAGAATTGTTCTCCTTACACGTTAGAATTATTCTTCCCATGGCAAACAGATTGTGATCGTCTTTGGGGGGCGGAGGCTGGAATCCCTCCAGTGAGGGCGTTAGGGGGACAGAAGGAGGTTGAGCTATAGCACCCACACACCTTCCCGCGCCCCCTGCAGCCTCACTCCGGTAACACTGATAACTTTACCCCTTTGCTTCTCATGGACGTACCCATGTGCAATGAGCTCACATGGACCAGTAGCTCTCCCCTCTGGAGCGCTCACCCCTCTGCCCTCCTCTTGAGTATTGCATCCCAACCCCGGTCGCTTCTGAGTCCAGATCGCCTGCTTGTTGTCCCAGATCTCCTGAGCCTGTTGCTTTCCTCCAGCAGCCCTGATTACGCCCCAGATGAGTGCTATTCCTTCTTATTAATGGGGGATACCTGCCCAGGTTGAGACGCACTAATGCACACCCCCCAAGCCCTCCTCCCCCCATTATTTGGGGATGGGGTGAGAATACTAACATGGAGAAATGTAGGTAGGAGCATCAGCTACAATGAGGAGTAAAACCCTGCAAACTCTTCCAGCACATCTGTGCTCAGACGTTACAGCTTGGTGATGCTAAGTTCAGACCATGGTACTGCAAAAGCTTGAAGGATGGAGACTCTTCGGTGCAAATCCACACTAAGATTAGTTGCTCTGTTGCATGTCCTGTTTCTTTAGGGTGAAGTGGGAGAGCTGGGAGAAGCTGGCATCAGAGGCCTGGATGGAGAGCAGGTATGGTGGTAATGCCTAGCTCTTATATAGCACTTTTCATCCGTAGATCCCAAAGGATCATTATCCCCATTTTATGAAGAGGGAAACTGAGGCACAGAGCAGTGCAGTGACTTGCCCAAGGTCACCCAGCAGGCCAGTAGCAGAGCTGGAACTAGAACCCAGGTCTTCTGAGTCCCAGTCCAGTGCTCAATCCACTAGGCAACACTGGTAAATAGCTCAGGAAATCATGTCCTCTGTCCCCTTTTTAATGTCCCTCTCTCTGGACTTTTCAATCCCCCTTCCCCTTGGCTTCCAGCTGCAGGGAGAAGTCGAGTTTGAGGGCTGCTTGTTCCGAAGGAAAGCTGTGAGAGTCAAGACTTTCTTGTCATCTTAGTTATCGGAGTTGAGTAGTAGTGCTGCCCCAGGGCAGCCTTCAGCCAAATAATGTCTGCAAGGCAGGATTTGGTGTAATCTGCTGGTGAGTGTGTTGCAGGTCCCACTCAGAGTCTGTAACAGCCCCAGCTGAGGAGTTGTGGCTCTTTAGTTCAAGCGTTTAGCTCTGGAGTCCCCAGTTCAGTCCCTGGTGTGTCAGCCAAGATGGCTTCCATCACCATGGCAACCTGCCCCAGAGAAGACCAATTGGGGATATTCACCTATAACTCCCATGGGTGTCCTCTCTAGGTTTTCATCTACTGGGCCCACCACGAAGCCCTGCTCTTGTTCTAGCAGCGCTGAGTCGCAGGTGTGTTGCTATTCAGTGTATGCTACCAAAGGGTACATAAACTCTTTAAAACATTTACGAGCTGATCTGTTTTCCTGCCGTAGGGTTCCCCGGGACTCCCTGGAGTGGAAGGTCAGCCTGGGTCCAAAGGGGAGCAGGTCAGTACTGAAGATGCGTTCTAAAACCAGGTTTTAGGAAGCTGAAATCCTTGAGGTAACTGGATTCCTGACCTGGATTTGTGGGCAGAAGCCTGGATAAAATTCCTCCATGGTGCTTTGGAACTCGAGTTGTACTGGCACATGTGGCTGCAGGAATCCCTGTGCTCCCATACATGCTTTTATGCTCATTCTGTATCTGTGGTTCTAGACCGTACAGAAATGGGAACTTAAAGGGAGGCCTTAACCTGCAATTAATAATCAGGCATTTAAAAAAAAATCATCCTTATCCGTGTGACTAACAACTGCTTAGGCTGTTGCAAATGAAAGAGCCCTCACTTAGTTCCCTTTTCATGCCGTGCTCTGCTTGCACAATGGAAACACACCAGTGAGTTCTTACAGATGTTTCCACTCTGCATACAGAGCGGCACCGGCAGCTCTACCACACTCACGCTTTCCAAGGCCAGTTGGCACACTTGTAGGGTTTGGAATAAACAGCCAAGCCTCCCAGTTTTTGCGGTTCATCCGTCATTACCGTCAGCGCTCATGGGCGAGATTTTCAGAAGCGTCTAAAGGAGTTAGGTGCCCAGTTCTCATAGATGTTTCCAGTGGGAGTTGGGCACCTAACTCCTTCAGTGCAGGTGCCTGGGGAGAGAGTGTTCCATCCATGGCAGCCGACAGAAGACACCAGCCTCCTGCAGCTGTAGTTTTCCTTTGTTATCATTCATTTACTGTTTTGTGCCTCGTAAATAATCACTGTTCTCCAGAATCCACCCTCCCCAGGCAGCCTCAGCAGTTAGCCGCCTTGTTCTCCCATTGTGGTTCAGGGGAGGACCATCACCCTTCAGGAAACCCCAGTCCGCATGTCTAAGTTACTCTTCTTGGGAATTTTCCTTTGTTTGTTGTTACAAATTATAGCAAGTGTCTGCTGGATTGGAAACCCACCAGCCTTACCCCCTGCTTTCCAGATGTCAGGATCTATCTGCTTGCTGAGGCGTTAATGATTTATATTGACAATAAGCAGATATCCAGAACACAGCTGGTAAGGTCGTCTGGCTAATAATACTTGTCTTCTTCCTCCTTTCCAGGGAGAGGCAGGAATCCCAGGGGCTCCAGGTGTCAATGGAGGCTCTGGGGAGCCAGGAGAGGACGGGCCGAAGGGACACCCTGGGAGACCTGGGGAACTAGGAAAAGAGGTACACCTCAGGCATTCTCTGACAGGTGGCCCACCACCATGGTAGCCATGTCACTGTAACCCCCTAGAGAAGGCTGCAGTTGTGATCCTTGACGCGAGTGGGGAGCAAGGTTGAGCAACCAGGGAGAAATGATTTGGATGGCTGGATTATTAGACCCAGCTAAACAGAGGGCTCTGAGATGGGCTTGGGGAGGTCTTGTCAGGGAGAGGGTGGCATGGTCACATAGGTCTTCAGCTGGGGACCAGCACTGGCCATCTCCACCAGCTTATTTTCCTATATATTTCCTGCTCCTTTCAGGACAGGATGTTACTTGCGGTGGTAGCAAGCAGAGCTTTGACCCAGGAAAGGAAGAAGAGCTAGAGACATCATGAAGTCCACTAGGAACTTTGCTACTGCCCTTCACTTTAAATGGAAGGCGCTCAGATCCTACCGTGATGGATGGCAGTACAAGTAACGTCTGGTGTGGCACTAGGAACAGGGCTCATCCATGTTAGGTTAGATGAACGTCAGAGAGAACTTGATTGGAAAATGTGGGGTTTTTTTTCTGTTGGCAATTTTGATTTCTCACCAGAAACCCTTTTTTTTCTGAAAAATCATTTTGGCTGAAAACAGGAAGGGGTGGGGGGGGGGGGGGTTCAGCCAAAAGAGAATTAGATTTTCAGTTTTCCAACCCAAACTGTATTTTATTTTAATTTTTTTTAAGGAAATTTTACACTTTCTGTGAAAATTTTCATATTGAAAACCCAATTTTCCATTTAAAATGGAAAATTTGGGGCCGGCTATACCCAGTGATGGGTATTTGGGATTTGTCCGTGGGTTTCTGAACTTCCCAGTATGGCAACCTTCTCCACTGGCTCGTGAGGAGCCAAGGCCATGTAAGATTCTGCGCCAGCCCCCTCTGCTCCCATCTCCTGCTTGCTTCGGAGTAGGCTTAGCAATTTCAGACCATTTCACCTTGGTAGCCACTCTGCATCTGCTGTGTAATATCAAAACCACTACCCTGCCCATCCCGAGGCACAGTAATGCTACAAATGAGTCTAAAGAAACTGCCCCAGCTCTAAAACTCTGTTACAAACTACTGGAATTCCATCATGCGGCAACGACAGAGCTGGCAGATCTCCCTGCCAGGGCCAAGGGATAGAAGATGCTACTTGGATGTGCTAATAACTCCTGCTGGTGCTGGTCGAAATTACACATGTGCATTGCATGCAAAATAGACTCAAGTGTTGTCCTGGGGACTTTGGGATAGAAGGAAGCCTGGCTGTAGGTAAACACATAGATTCATATTAATAGATTATAAGGCAAGAAGAGACCATTGTGATCATCAAGTCTGACCTCCTGCAAAACACACCCCCATAGGACCTCCTTGAATTAATTCCTGTTTGAACTGGAGCAGATCTTTTAGAAAAAAAAAATCCGATCTTGATTTAAAAATGTCTGGGGAAGGAGAATCCACCATGCTCCTTGATAAGTTGTTCAAATGGTTAAATACCCCCATTGTTCAAAATGTGCACCTTATTTCCAGTCTGAAGTTGTCTAGGTTCAGCTTTCAGTCATTGGATCTTGTTATAACTTGTCATGCCCCATTAATTCACCCGACGTCCCTATGACTATAAGGGCTGATATAAAGAGGACTGTGATTAATTGTTCTCCATGTCCATTGAAGGTAGGACAAGAAGTAATTGGCTTAGTCCGTAGCAAAGGAGATTTAGATTAAGTGTCTGGAAAAACTCTCTAACCATGAGTGATTAACTTCTGCACTAGTCTTCCGAGGGAGGTTGTGGAATCCCCATCACTGGAGGTTATTAAGAACAGGTTGGCCATACGCCTCTTCGAGATGGTCTAGGTTTACTTGGTCCTGCCTCAGCGCATGTGGGCTGGTCTTGATGACTTCTTGAGGTCCCTTCCAGCCCTACATTTCTATGACTTTGTGGTGCCTACAACACCTTCACCAGAATTCATATCACAGGCTGAAGAATATTTTGCTGTAGCAATGGAGAATCAATGTAAGAGGCCTCAATCTTCAGGGACTGATGAGCATCGAGAGGACACACCTGGTGCAGAACATGGGTGCTCACTGAACTGGGGCTAAAGAGTTTGCTTCTCCTTCTTTGCAGGGTGACATCGGGGAGCCCGGAGATATGGGGGAGCCCGGGTCCAGGGGCAAAAAGGTGGGGAGATCTCTTCTTTTATGTTTTCCCTTTGAGAACCTACATTGCCACTCGTGGCCTGCTCAGCCCCTGTTTCTCTCACACACCTTAATAAAGTATCTATTGGTCCCCAGATGAGATGCTGGAGAGGTGCCACTGGAGGGCTGTAGTTTTAAAGACTGAGATTTACAAATAAAGCCGGGATTCTTATAATCCTCTTTCTTGTGTGTTAATGATGTAGGGCCACGTGCTTGGCACCCAAGATGAGTTTAAAACATGCATTAAGTGTTAATTTAGATGCCATTTAATTGTTGGCTCATTTAATTGCAGTTGATTTTACTCATTCAGGTCTTTGTAATAACGCATCTGTTTTCACTAATGGACAGGGTGACCCCGGCCCCAGGGGTCCTCTTGGAATGCCTGGACCAGGTGCCGTTATGGGAGAAACTGGTGAAAAGGGACTTAAAGGAGAGAAGGGGCAAGAAGGTTTACTGGCAAGTACAGCAATGACCTCTCTCTCCATGTGGGTCGCTGGGCCCTGGCAGGAACCCCAGGATTTCCCATGAGGGTGGGAGTTTAGGTCTAGCTGTTGCTTGGCCACCCAGCAGGAAACCAGAGGTTTGCCAAGGACCATGCAAAACATTCCCAGGGAAATTGGAAAACCTCCAAAATTGGAGATGTTTATGTCATGTTTTGGTTTCATCAAATTAGTCCAATTTGGGGGTGAGGGGATAGAGTTGGGGGAAAGCTTGCACCTCCTCCCACCCCCCAAAAAATACATGCATTTGTGAGCAAAAATGGGCTATTTTAACACATATTTTCCTCTTTTTGACCAAAATGAGATGGTGTCAGGGCTTTTCAAATTAGAAAGTTCATTCTGACAGAGCAGTTTTCACACTGACATGTTCAAGATGCTGACGTTATGCGCGGCTTTGTGCCAAAACTATCAGCAGGCAAAAAGTCCACATTTTGAGCCAGAGGGTCACTTGACACACAACCATGAGCACGTCTCCATGGGGCTTCTCCTTTATGTGCCTTTAAGTCTCAGCACTAATTTTTGAGTCTCTCTCTCTGTAGCTATTTGAGTTCCTGGTGTGACTTACTGAGAGAAAAAACTGGTCTGTCAATATCCATGCATGTTTCTTGCTCCCAGTTTAGAATATCTTGTCTGTGAGTGTCTCTCTCTCCTCTATCCATGTGTGTTCTTGGGGTTGCCCATTAGGGTAATTATTGGGTTTGCTTCTGTGCCCTGTTGCCCATGTTGACATTATCCATTAGTCTGTCACTCTCCAGGCAATTGCTTGGTTCCCTGTGAACCTATTGGGATGAGATTTCAGCCTTTGGTGGGTTTTCCCTGTGGCGCCGTTATCTGCAGGTTCTGTCGCAGTGACAGTTGGCTCGAATGCAGTTGCCGCTGTACAGGGCATTTTAGATTAATGCTGGATTCAGCAGCCAGGTCAAGCTCCGGTCTCAGTTTTCAGAGCTCTGTCAGGGTTCTAATAAGTAACACTTCCCTTCCTTCCACAGGGCCAGGTCGGTGTGATCGGGGTTGCAGGACCTGCTGGAGCCAGAGGACGAATTGTATGTTAACTTGTATTATTCCTCCTTCCTTTGCTGGTTGCAAGGTCTCTGATGTAGAAATCTGGGGGTCATGCATGTTACTTTACCATCAGATGGCAACTGGCTCCTCTGTGTAAGGCATGGCTATTTTGAATGGATGTGACCTATTTTTTCCTTCGTGACAGGGTGAAGCAGGCATCCTAGGTCCACCCGGGTTAGCTGGCCCTGAGGGAGAGAAGGTACTGAGAAGAAGCGATAAAGTCTGACATAGCCTCACCCACCTCCACCCCATTGTGATAATGAGCTTTACGAGGTGGGAGAGGTGGCATTTCCGAAAGGCATTGGAGTGCTGTGCGTGGTTTGGTGACCAGCAGAGCTGCTTTCCTGGGATCTGAGAGGGCTTAGACAACCATAAAGAGGACTCCTCTTGTGACATAGAGAAACCAGTGAAATTTAAGAACGGAAAGCTCCCCTTCCTCTGTTTTACTCATTTCCCGAGCCCTGATTTCTAGCCCTGGGATACCAGGAAAAGCTACCAGTGAGTTGAAGTATGAAGGGAGGGTCCCCTCCTCCAAAGCAGTCTGCTGCAAGAAAGAGGCAGTTACCAGCTCAGCATACCCGATGGAGAGAGATTTTCAATGGCAGGCTTGTAATGCAGGCTGCCTGTGCCAGGGATCAATCCGCGTCCCTTTGGGTTTGGTGATCAAAGGGGAGAGGGCTGGGGCAGCCCCACAAAGGTCTTAGTGGCCTAGGTTCCAGAGGGCAGGATAAGAACTATTCTATTATTTTTCCCCAGGGGGATCCAGGACCAAGTGGACTGATTGGCCCAGCTGGTGTGGCTGGATTGGAGGTAATTGTCACTGGCGTCCTGCAGAACCCCAGTGTGCAGTCTAAGGCACACCTCACAGTTGCCCTCTGAAATGAAAACCAGAAGAGTTCCCCCTGCCCAGCCCAGGCCAGGACTTTCAGAAGTGACTAGTGATTTTTGGATGCTTCAGTTCTTGGGTGGCCAACTTGGGCACTGGACTCTGAAAACCGGACCCCTTTCCTTTACGGTGTCTCAAGTTGGGCAACACAAAGCAATAGGCCCTTCTGAAACTCTGTTCCCCATACTTCAGTCATGTTCGTTTCCCCAGTCGTCGTCTTACAGACACTAGCGCTGGGACACTGTATTTTACAAGAGCACTGTAACGGGCTGGCCTGACATCCCTGGAGACAGATATCCTCTCTTTATTCATAGAATCATAGACTATCAGGGTTGGAAGAGACCTCAGGAGGTATCTAGTCCAACCCCCTGCTCAAAGCAGGACCAACACCAACTAAATCATCCCATATTTATTCCCATATTTGTCCATGAGACTGATACAATAAATGGATAGCAGCCGTGCAAGCCCTCCATCAACGTGCTTCTCTCAGGGAGCATCTGTGAGAGAAACAGGGCAATTTTTTTCCCATGGGCTATTCAGGCTTGACCTGCAGTGAAGGTGTGGTGGCATGGACCCCAGTGGAAGCCAACAACCTGAGTACATACCCATAGTCCCTAGTGTGCTTGTACTGGGTCACCTAGCCGGCACTGCCATATCCCCACTAACTCTAGCTTAAAGCCACCCCCACTGCAATCACACCTTCATTTGGGGTGTAGACCTTGAGACTACCAGCCAGGGTACCAGTCTCCATGGCGCTATGCTTGGTAGTATCCTAATAAGAGATACCAATGAATGCATCAAACTGGTGAGAGTCAGATTCATGTTAATAATAATATAACATATGGAGATATACCTATCTCAGAGAACTGGAAGGAACCCTGAAAGGGCATCAAGTCCAGCCCCCTGCCTTCATTAGCAGGACCAAGTACTGACTTTGCCCCAGATGGCCCCCTCAAGGATTGAGCCAATGCTCAAACCACTGAGCTATCTCTCCCCCCATTTAACATTTAATTCTTAAATGTTACTGCAGGGAGTCCCTGGGGAAGATGGAAGTAAAGGAGAGCGAGGCAAGCCAGGGCCTGCCGTAAGTACTAAATCCTGCTCCAGAGCAGAGATTGGGGAGTGTTCAGAGATCAGCTCTGGTGTCATTCAAAGAAGCTCCTGGCAGTTTTTAAGGCGGCTGTTCTTTTAACCTGGCTCTTTAATACTTTATTCTCGCCCCGATTTCTTTTCTTACGTTGTAGTTTAATGGTTTGTTCGGTAGGGAAGAGGGTGCTGCTGTATGGAACCAACTCTTATCTGGCCTGTCCCAGCTCTTGAGTGCAACAAACCAGGCTGGACTCTCATGGCAGCAGACTTTGTTGCATCTTTATTTCCACCTAGGCTGTAAACAGCCTTTCTACAAGCTACTTGGGGATTTTTCTTCTAGTCCTGGGTGAAATCGGAGCACCTCTGAAACCGGGGCAAGATGGAAACTAACTTTTTCAAACCTCAAGGGTGCTTCCAGGTTTGGGTTAGAGTTCAGGTCAGTTCTGAAGCATCCCCATGTCCCAGCCTAGGAGGCTTAGGACTGAGGTGTATAGAAGTTGTCTAATCTCCAATGCAAAATGAAAAGTCATTGCAATGTTTTGCTTGCTCTAACTGAAATAATCTGCTCCTGCCGATGCTAACTGTATTACGGGACAAGAGAAATTGGCCCAGCCTAGCATCCCTGACTTTTTGGTGCTTCAGAATCTAGATCCAAACAGGACATTAATGTCCCAGGTCGAGACAAAACGGTTGTGTTTATGGTAATGCCACTATGCAATTGCTCTGCGAAGGGGCATTGTGAAAATGTGAAAGGATGGCCAGGAAGGGATCCCTTCAGGTAAATACTTTCCAATCAAGTCCTTATTTCCTTGATTTCTGCAGAACTATAATCAGCTAAAAGCATTTTAAACATGGTTGCCAATAAGACACGTGCCAAAGTGCTGCTGTAATGGTGCAATTAGTTACCAGTGTCTGTTGTCGAACACACGCAATACATTTTGTTTCATTTTTGCTGTCGTAGAACAAGGATGCTTGAATTGTTGGGATCTGAAAGGTCACCAGAAATGCACATCGCAGATAGCCCAGTGCCCAGACAGCAGTGCCGTATTCTTAAAAGCGCTCACTGTCCTCTTCAGTTCAAATTAAAAAGGGCAGATAACCACCCCGCTTCCTTTCATGCACTGTATGATAAAGGCTGCACCCGATGACATTTAATGATTGCAAAGGTGACATTTACAAAGCACTGCAGATGTACTGATGATGCTGTGCAGCTTAATTGAAGAAATCCATCTTGGTCCGGGTTCTGGGTTTCCCATTGTCTAGGATGGCAACTCATCTCTCCATGACGACGAATGGTTTCTTTAGTTCAATAAAGTCCATTTGCAAAGAGAAGAGAGGAAGTGAAATAAACTGTATCAAATAAAAGAAAGCTTAAAAGATTTCTGAGAAATGCTGCTTAGACCTTTACAACAACAAAAACCCCAGCTAGGCTAGAGTTGGACATCAGTGAGCAACAAGGCGAATTTGTGGTTTCCAGAATATGTCCAGTTCACAGAGAGACCTGGCTCTGAGGTGTGAAGCTCCAATCCTGACTGAGATCCACAGCTGACCACCCTCGTAGTTGAGTGAAGTGTGGATCGTGGTCCAGTTAGGTCCCTCAATTATCTGCCGCTGTTTTGCAAGCCGTTTGTGGGTTTTATCAAATCGTTCTCCAGGAGCTCTCGCTTTTGACATTTCCACAACCACGCTCTGAAGGACGAGACGGTGGAGACCAGTGGTGTCTCCTCTCCACTCTCTCATGTAGTGTCACCGGGTTGGGTCAGGTTGGTGATGCTATGAATTAAGTCCATAAGGCGTCTGCATCTCTCTTTTCTATGCACTCTAGGGTGCAGCAGGCTCCAGGGGTGAAAGTGGGAGCCAAGGACTCAAGGGCTTTGGCGGGCCTGAAGGACCCAGAGGAGATGCAGGGGGAAAAGGAGAGACTGGCCATCAGGTAACCTTATCCACCACCCTCCCTCCCGCCTTTGCGAGACGATTCCCCTCACTGCACCCTCTCTCAGTGCTTGAGCTCCTAAAGATCCACACATTTTGCTTAGCTCCCTTCGCCCCAACCCCAGAAGGAAGATGCATGTAACAGGCACACACCCTGGGTTGCTTTAGTGCAGGATGGATTTGATCTCTGAGTCCTATCCTGGGCTGTATGGGCAAAGTGTCCTCATCTCTTGCCTGGGCTTTGAGCTATGATGCGAGTTGGTTGCTCACAGCCCTCCCACGTGCATCTTTGGAGGTGACGTGTGCAAACCCTATTATTTGTGGACGTCACTAGCAGTCAGGATAATGATCTGCCATGGTAGCTATCAAGACACAAGTCCAAGCATCAA
Source organism: Emys orbicularis (assembly GCF_028017835.1). Taxonomy (NCBI): domain Eukaryota; kingdom Metazoa; phylum Chordata; order Testudines; family Emydidae; genus Emys; species Emys orbicularis. Next base: position 18,789,834 of record NC_088700.1, on the reverse strand, counting down.
ACAAATACATTAATAACCTTGTGCCGCTCTGTGACTTTCCGTTCCAGAGCACAAAATGATTGATATGGATGAATTAAGCCTTATAACTCCCCTTTGAGGTGGGAGGTGGTATCCCCATTTTACAGATGGGTAAACTGAGGCACAGAGAGCCTGCATGAGTTGCCCAAGGTCACTCAGTAACCGGTCAGTGGCAGAACTGGGAAGAGAGCCCAGAGCTCCTGACTCCCAAGTATTTTTAATCACTAGACTGCCTTTCCTCTGATTCACCTGAAGCTAATGTCAGTTGTGTTTTTCCCCCCAATGAATTCAGGGTTCTCGTGGGCCACCTGGAGACGTGGGAGCAGCAGGGCTAAGTGGCGTTGAAGTGAGTGGGCCCCTTTACTGCTTTTTCAGCAAATATGGAGCTTGTGGTTTGTGGCTGCCCTCATGGTGAGCCTGTGATCAGAAGTATGAACAGGGTTTGGGCGTGGTGAGGGAAGATGGCTGGGACTGCACCCAATGTTTCAGAATGGTTAGGTGAATGGCCGAGTATGAACGACATTAAAGATCTGGATGATGGGATGGATTGCACCCTCAGCAAGTTCGCAGATGACACTAAGCTGGGGGGAAGGTAGATACGCTGGAGGGTAGGGATAGGCGTCCAGAGTGACCTAGACAAATTGGAGGATTGGGCCAAAAGTAATCTGATGAGGTTCAACAAGGACAAGTGCAGAGTCCTTCACTTAGGAAGGAAGAATCCCATGCACTGCTATAGTCTGGGGACTGACTGGCTAAGCGGCAGTTCTGCAGAAAAGGACCTGGGGATTACAGTGGATGAGAAGCTGGATATGAGTCAGCAGTGTGGCCTTGTTGCCGAGAAGGCCAACGGTAAATTGGGCTGCATTAGTAGGAGCATTGCCAGCAGATCGAGGGATGTGATCATTCCCCTCTATTCGGCACTGGTGAGGCCACATCTGGAGTACTGCGTCCAGTTTTGGGCCTCCCACTACAGAAAGGATGTGGACAAATCAGAGAGAGTACAGCGGAGGGCAACAAAAATGATCAAAGGGCTGGGGCACATGCTTACAAGGAGAAGCTGAGGGAACTGGGGTTATTTAGTCTGCAGAAGAGAAGAGTGAGGGGGGAATTTGATAGCAGCCTTCAACTATCTGAAGGGGGGTTCCAAAGAGGATGGAGCTTGGCTGTTCTCAGTGGTGGCAGATGACAGAACAAGGAGCAATGGTCTCAAGTTGCAGTGGGGGAGGTCTAGGTTAGATATTAGGAAACACTATTTCACTAGGAGGGTGGTGAAGCACTGGAATGGGTTACCTAGGGAGGTGGTGGAATCTCCTTCCTTAGAGGTTTTAAAGGTCAGGCTTGACAAAGCCCTGGCTGGGATGATTTAGTTGGGGATTGGTCCTGCTTTGAGCAGGGGGTTGGACTAGATGACCTCCTGAGGTCTCTTCCAACCCTGATATTCTATGATTCTATGATACAAGCAGATTGCACTTGATAACGTGGAATTCTGTTGTACAGCAGTGTGTCCACCACACTCATAAATGTTGGGCATAAACACACACACACACCCATTCTGATTGCAAAGCCAAGCACTCAAAAGCTAGGAAATATCAGAATTCTGGTTGCCCGCGCAAGTTTAATTTGCCCCCCGTCTGCATATGCATTGTGATGTGTCTTTAACTGCATGATGACAGGCTTAGTTTTTCCACAGGACTCCGGCCTCACTCAGTGCACAGGCTGGACCTGCTTGGGGATGAGTCAAGGCTGTGCAGTGAAAGAGACTGTCCCCTCCCCGCCAAGGCTTCTTGTCCCAGTCTCTTTGCCCAGCCAGTCCCAGTTCTCCCTCCACACCCTGTCTGCTCATTGGATCTGTCTCCCCCGTTCCCTCTTCTCCTTCCTTCCTCCCGCCCCTTTTGGTTCTCAGTCTGTCTCCTTGCCCACCCATTCTGTCTCTCCTTGTCTCCTCAGCCAGTGTCGGTCTACCCCGCACCAACTAGCTCCTAGACCCTGTCCCCCTCCCAACCCCTTGTTTCCCGCCAGGATCCCAGTGGTAGTTGCCCCTCTCTGTACTTATTTACCTGCCAATCAGGGGTGTTGTGAGGACAAAATCCATTCCTGACTGTGATGTGCTTGGATAGGAGTGTGATGAGGGCCATGGAGGGGTCTAGAAGGATGGGTCACCTGGATATGCTCTTTAGGGAGATGTGAATGTAATGGAGTGTTCATCTGTTTGTTCCATTAGGGCCCTCCGGGTGAGAGGGGGAAGCTGGGGGAGCCAGGAGAACCAGGACGAACGGTGAGGGCAGAGAGCGGCAGGTGTGTCATGTGCCGGCCACGGCCGCCCAGAGGGGGGGGCAAGTGGGGCAATTTGCCCCGGGCCCCACAGGGGCCCCTGCGAGAATATAGTATTCTATAGTATTGCAACTTTTTTTATGGAAGGGGCCCCCGAAATTGCTTTGCCCCAGGCCCCCTGAATCCTCTGGGCAGCCCTGGTGCCGGCTTGGCCCCTCTCCCTGCAAGCATACGTTTCACGCCTCCTTTTCTTCCCTGAAAGCATGACCCCAGCGCCTCTTCGGGAGTGGGGCTTGAAGACTTACCTGGCCCCTATCAGGCTGGGTAAAAATCCCTGCGCTGTCTCATGCCCCTGCTCCCCGCCACCCCCTGGGCTTTTACAAGCCCTGCTAAGAAATGGGGAGAAAGAACCAGGTGTGCGTGGGCAGGGGTGGGGACAGGCCTCAAGGAGGGAAGGGCATTGGACTGCTTTGTGAGGGTACTGCGTTAGGGAGCATCGCTGAAGAGACCCCCCCTTCCTTGGGGAGTTAGTGGTGTTCCCGGAGAGACGTTTCTTTCTCCCTTTTGACTTCAGGGGCCTCGAGGACAGCTGGGTCCGGAGGGACAGAGGGGTCGTAAAGGAGAAAAGGTATCTTCAGAAGTCGTTGTCTGCTCTTCAGATGGGGAATGACCCTTCCTCCCAATGGAGAGCTCCTGTTGTAGAATACCAAGGCCTGGGCCCAACTGATGGTGTGCTCTGTGTCTCTAGAGCACTAACCTTTGGGGGTTCGGTGCCAGGGACTCTTCCGTCAGAGTAACAGGTGCCATTGACACGTGGCTTCCTGCTGGCAACTCTTTCGTTTATATAGCTCCTTTCGCCCCAAAAGATCTCGTAGCACCCACTACTGAAATGCAGCCACCTCTGGGGCACGCGGCAACGCTGCGCAATAACCTAGGATGAGTGCAGTTGGCCCTGCAAGGGGAGAGCAGGTGAGCAGCCGAGTGCTCTGCAGGCTTTCGGGCCAGTTTTACTCCCGCCAGAAAAGTAATGATTACAAATAGTCTCTCCCCTCGCTCCCAGGGACAGCGACTCTTTCCTGATGGGAGAGCGTGTACAGTGAAAGAGGAGTGATTGCACCCGTGTCCTGGTGCTCTCAGCGAGAGGGGGTTATGGGCCAGATTATGAGCCCGTCTATCCCAGGGATGCTGTAGCAGCGAACGAGCGCCCTTGGGTCGGTAGGGAGGAGCCTTTGCCCCCTTTCTGACGGTTCATCAGAGCTGCTGGTGACTTGCCGTGTGTGTGTTTCTGTTTCCTTAGGGGAACAGCGGGCACGAAGGAGATCAGGGCCTCCCTGGCAATCCGGGCAGACGGGTAAGGTGGCATTATCTTCCCTGCCACGTGCTCTGCGTCCTCTGCTAGCGGCTGCTCCATGCTGGTGGTGAACACTAACCCCAGTGTGAACGGTCGGAGTTAATTCCTCTCGCTCCTGCGTGAGCAGCACGGAATGAGGGCAGTTTGCAAAGGGGCATGTTTGAGGGTGACGTGGGGACGGGATACTGTAGTGATGGGGAGAGGATACCGTTGCTGGGGGTGATGCTGGGGTACTTTAGCAATGAGGAGCGACCCCCGGGCGGACTGTGGTGGTGAGGAGCAGAGTTGAGCAGGAGCCAGCGTTGATTTTCACATGACTTTGTTCACAAACTCCAGTTCTCTATCGTTGCGCAGGGCAAGCGAGGCAAAGCCGGGCGCAAGCTCCCAAGAGGCCCCAAGGGGCCCAAGGTAGGAAACCCAGTTGTTTATCTTGTCCTTTCCCAGCTGTGCCAGGCGACAGTCCCGGTCTCCCGTCGCCTTGACATGTCTAGCCTTGCCCGGGCTGCACTAGCCACTTACAGTGCTGAGCTAGCACGGCCCTTAGGCTGGGTGAGTGCTCCGCACAGCTACTGTGCTAGGCATGGTTGTGTAGCTATCACCAGTTGGATGTGCCCAGACTCCGCTGGGCAGACAGATCCATGTCACCTACTTCTCCTTGGCCTGTCATGCCAGAGCTAAGTCTGGGTCCATTATAAGTTTCATTGACAGTCACCTTAGACAGCCATGGGGCAAACTGGACTGGATTTTCCGGTCGTCCTGGCCAGGATTCCAGGCACCAGAGGTCTCTGAATGGATTGGATTTGCAAGTCCTGATCTGATAGCCCCTTATGGTACCAAGCCTGTTAGATGCTCTTGCATAGGCCTGTCCCAGCTGTGCCACTGCTGGTACGGTGTCTCTGAATTCTCTTTCTCTTTCCCCTATGCTGAGGGTTTTCACAGCAATGAAACGGTAAGAGGCTGATTAGCATCACCGGAGATCCTGCTGAGAGCTGATCTGTCCATGTGGCAAGGGGGGGAGGAGCCAGTAGAGAAACTGGAGGAGAAGCACCTTACCTGCCTTAGGCTGCTCATGGAGCAGTGATGTATGTGGGAGCAGTATGTCCTGTTCCTCACAAACTGTCCCCACATCTTGCATATGGCCGTTTGTCCCCAGTCTTACTCTGTAGAGGAATCATCTGGGGCAAATCCTTTCTCCTCCTCTTACCTAAAGCATGGATCCCAGGACCTGTTCCCATCTTTCTGGCACTTGCATCATCTCCGCAAGACTCAGCTTTCTTTCTGCACAAGAAACACCCATGGAATTGTTCCTACCTTGCAGTTCTATTGTGACACTGAGATGGGTCTCTTCTCCTTCTGCCTTCCAGGGCCATCCAGGTGAACCAGGGTCAGAGGGACCACGTGGCCCACAAGGACCTTACGTGAGTATTGGCCACAGAGATGGGATAGGTGTCTCTTCTGAGCCTGCTCTTTCACTGACAAGTTTTAAATTAAGATTGGGTTTGGTTTTTTTCTGAAAGATCTGCTCTAGGAATTATTTTGAAGAAGTTCTCTGGCCTGTGGTACGCATGATCTGGCCTGTGGTAGTTGATCAAAATGCTCCCTTTTGGCCTTGGAATCTATGACTCTTTCTAGGCCTAGAGCACATGATGCTGAAGAGCTTTCTAATGGAGAGGAAGGGCAGTCTTGTGGGTAAGGCACTCAGGAGAGCAAAGTTCAAATCCTGGCTCTGCTACAAGGCTCTGTGTGGACCGGGATCCTATTGTGCTAGGTGCTGTACAAAGGTGGAGAGTCCAGGACTGCTTGGAACCTTGTCTCAGGGAGCGTTCTCTGCTCTCCCAGCACCATGGGGCTGATTCTTCTCTCATTGGTTTGACACCCTTATAATGCCACTGTCTTCAGCGGAGTTGCTCCTGATTCCTGCTGGCTTGAGAGCACCACAATGGGGCTCCATATAGTCAGTGCATGCCCTTGGATGGTGCAGGATCATGTCTTTAGGCTGGAACAGGGCAGCCTTCACTTTGTGTGAGCTTCTGCTTCCCAGTTGGGAAGGCAAAAGCTGCCTTTTTGATATCCAGCTGTTGCTATGGCAATCCCTGTGCGCTTCATGTTTTGTTCATCTACAAATGACCAGACATAGGACTGACAAGGACTGCCTGGGTCAAGTCAAGTCCTCTGCTGATGCAAGCACCCTATCATATAATCCTATTAATAAATGTATCACGCCCTATCTTAATATTAGATTGTTTGCCCCCTGGACAGGTTCATCCTATAGGGAAAAAAATTCCAAAATCAGTTAAGCATAAAGGTCTAAATTTTGTAGGTATTTTGCCTATTCAATCTTACCTGCCCTTCCAGAAACTAACATTCCTACAGCAGAGCATGCCATATAACTGGTTAGATAATTTTGATGAAAATAAAATCATGATGGAAAAAACAACATTTTGGTATAATCTGTGCATCTCCCATCCCTGAATTTTCTGACCAACCATGATGTGTGAGAAGAACATCTCAGCCTTGGGATGGATCTGTCAGGCAGGTGATGTAATCACATTCCCAGAAGAAGTGCCCTCCGTGAACACAGCACTTCCAGGTCGGGGATCAAGATGTGGCGGCTAGAGTTGGTCAAAAAAAACAATATTTTTTGTTTAGATGGTGTGTGAATTTGAATTACTTTTTTTTTTACAAGTTTTTCCAAATGTTGAAAAACTTTTAAACGTTTTGTTGAAATTTCAATCATTTAAAAAAAAAAAAAAAAAAAAAGGTCCAGTTGAAGAACTTGAAAAGGTTTGATGAGAACTGTTGGAAAAATGTATTTTCCCTGTTGAAAGTCTTTGTTCATCAAAAAAAAAAAAATTTGAAAATGCAAAATTCATAAAATTTCAAGCAACTTTAATGGCAGCCAGCAGTAGTTGTTACTGGCAAGGTTGGTCTTTGTTGGGGGAAGAGATACTCATGGACACGAGGCATTCAGCCCATCTAGAAGTGTTATTGCCTAGCAGAGTTCTCAGCAGCAAGTAACTAACTCAACAGGAGTCAGAGTGTCCTAATTGATGGAGATACATGGATGCTACATTTTTCCCCCGACAGGGGATTCCTGGACTGAAAGGGGTGAAGGGAGACCAGGGACCAAAAGGACAGAAGGTATGTAGTGTTCTGTTCTACTGATCACTTGAGCACTGTGTTTTAGTGGGGGCTTTGCATGGGTGGAGTATGACTCTAGTTCGTGGTAGCATAGTCGGGAGAGTCACTTATTCAAAATCTTTCCAGCTTAGCCATCCTGCTTCTTCACATGCAGGGCTGGTGCAAGGAAGTTTCGCGCCCCAGGCGAAACTTCCACCTTGCGCTCCCCCCCAGCCCCACGGCAGCTCCACCCCCCCGCCCTGAGGCGCCCCCCCCTGCGGCAGCTCCCCACCCCCGGGCAGCCATGCGGCAGCTCCCCACCCCAGCTCAGCTCTGCTCCGCCTCCTCCCCGAGCACGCCGCCCCTGCTCTAATTCTCCTCCCCTCCCAGGCTTGCGGCGCCAAACAGTTGATTGGCGCTGCAAGCCTGGGAGGCGGGAGAAGTGGAGCGGCGACTGCGTGCTCGGGGAGGGGGCATAGGAACACTATAAAAAAAAATTGGGGGCACCGCTTTTTGGCGCCCCCAAATCTTGGCGCCCCAGGCAACCGCCTAGTTGGCCTAAATGGTAGCACCGGCCCTGTTCGCACGTTGGTCTAACTCTTTCCATGAGCCTGTAGAAATGCACATGTTAGGCTCCTCCCTTTCTCCCTTGCCTGTTACCAGTCTTACCCTACCCATCATGTCACCTGGTGGTTGAAACCAAGTCCTAGGAGTGTACGATCCCCACATCACCTGTTCCTAATACTTCTGATGACTTTCACATGTGGGTAGATAGTCTCTTTGTGAACTGATTAGGTGCGTGATTTGACCACGGCGCAAGAAGCCCATGCATATCTTGATGGCCCTATCTGCCAGCTGGGATACAGTACATAAGGGTGACCGGTGTTCCCCAGTGCCAGTCAGTTGCTCATGACCTTCAGAACTCACTGTAATAAATAAAACTTTTAAATGTAACAACCTAAAGCATTGTCAGTAGGGCTGGTTGGGCAACTGGTTTGGTTTTGGTTTTCACCATTCGGTAAACAATATATATTTTTTTTAATTTTCATCCAAAATTTTCTTGGAAAACTCCTTGGGTTTTCATCAAAAAACTGGGAAAAAATGGTTTAAAACCAAAAATGTTTGGATTTTTGGTTGCCAAAATTTTTTGACGAGACATTTTTATCGCAAGAATTTCTGTTTTATTGTATAAAGCAACAGAGGGTCCTGTGGCACCTTTAAGACTAACAGAAGTATTGGGAGCATAAGCTTTCGTGGGTAAGAAGTGAGGTTCTTACACACGAAAGCTTATGCTCCCAATACTTCTGTTAGTCTTAAAAGTGCCACAGGACCCTCTGTTGCTTTTTACAGATTCAGACTAACACGGCTACCCCTCTGATACTTGTTTTATTGTATGATGCCATTCCACGCCCGTAAAAAAACCAACCAAACAAACAAACAAACCCAGAAATCCCCTGAAAAACGAAAGCACTTCTCCAGAAAGTTTTCAGCCAGTTGCCCTTGTCAGCATCACAACACTGGTTCACCATGCTTGGAACTGTCTGGCCCTGCTTGGCTGATTTGTGTTGGATGCGCCGCTGTTAGCACACCTCTGCTCTCAATGGGATGAGTTCGAGGTTCTTGGTCAGACTATTTGCCACTGGCCTATCAACATAAGAGAAAACCCCATGTAATCAGGAAAGTGGAACCAACCAATCTAGGCCTCCTGCTAATTTCTGCAGTTTCCCTCCTCTCGGCGTTTGAGTTTGAAGGAAGAACATTTATCTTGGTTTGCAGTTGTGTGGATTACTCATCTAGGGAGGATTTTGAATCTCTTTAGGGTGCTCACCGATCTGATGATAACAGCTGTATAGGGAACATGATCAATATCTATCAATACTTTGTACTTAAAACGTACAGCAAAACCTGCACCGATGATCATCTGCATTAACTCCTTTGGTCTCAGAATCCCCTGTCCTACAGCCAACAAAACCTCAGTCCTTGGCTGCCATAATGAGATGTAATAACTGACATTAGTATGGTTCCCTGTATCTAACCTCCATGCCAGCTCGCCCTCCATCTCCCAGAAACTGATTATTAAAGGGCTGCTAGAACCTGGCCTTCCCACGTCTCAGCTGTAGGGCTGTTGAGTTTTGTCGTCTGTGCTGTTACCAATTCCTGCCCATGATTGGCTCTTCTAGGGTGAGAAAGGCAGCAAGGGATATCGTGGCCCGCAAGGAGATGATGGCTTCAAGGTATGTATAGTGATTTCTTTCTTTTCTTTCCTTTCCCTGTCCTGCCTCTTTCAACTACTGTGGTGCTCACTCAGTACCTGTCGCATCTCTTAGGGCAAGCAAGGACCCATAGGTGCACCTGGAAGGCCTGGATCAAAGGGAGAGCAGGTAAAGGACTTCAACTTGTCCTCCCCTTCTTGTGTAGATTGTTCTGCAGTCATGTGCAGCCCTGCCCCCTGCTGGCTTGCACGGCTGCTTTCAGGCACTAGCTGGTAGCCCCAATCATAGAATCATAGACTTTAAGGTCAGAAGGGACCATTATGATCATCTAGTCTGACCTCCTGCACAACGCAGGCCGCAGAAGCACTCCTGTATCAACCCCCTAACCTGTGTCTGAGCCATTGAAGTCCTCAAATCATGGTTTAAAGACTTCAAGGTGCAGAGAATCGTCCAGCAAGTGACCCATGCCCCACGCTATAGAGGAAGGCGAAAAACCCCCAGGGCCTCTGACAATCTGCCCTGGAGGAAAATTCCTTCCCGACCCCAAATATGGCAATCAGCTAAACCCTGAGCATGTGGGCAAGACTCACCAGCCAGACATGTTGGGGAGAAAAGGGAGGTGCATGGGGGAAGCGATGAATTCATCCAAAGGTAAGTTCCCAGCCTGGGGTTGGACTGTGAGAAGAGGAATGCAGTGCACGTGCCTTGGGGTAGGGACAAAGGAGTGCAGGCAGAAACGACGTTATTGGAGGGAGGGAATTGGAATTTGGCTTGGGTGGATTTTTGGCACTTTTTTGTTGCTGTTGCAAAATACAGTGGCAGATAGAAAAATGAGAAATGGCTTTGAATGTGTATCCCAGCATGCGGCTCCCGGCGCTGCAAAAGGATGGAGAGTCGCCAACAGACAGTGGGGTCTAGTGGTTAGAACAGGGGACTGGGAATCGGTGCTCGGGTCCATTCCTGACTCTGACACTGCCTTTCTATTGACTTTGGGCAAGTCGTCTAATCTCATTGGACTCCATTTCCTTTTTATACTCCAAATAGGGTTGGGATCAACCTCATGGATGTAGTGAGGTTTAATTGTTGAAGGTACAGTGTGATCGTCAGCTGACTATGTGCGAAGTATTCTTGTTAGTGATGTTCCTTTCTTGCCCTGAGGGCTGGAGAATCTCTCTACAGCTTGGCGGTTCAGTGCATGCTCTAAACTCCAAGGCCCTGAATGGGGCAACCCAGGTCCAGGGGCACCCATGGGTTTTTCCCACATTTTCCTGCAGTATGTTGTCAACTGAGCTTGTGCCATTTTTGCAGGGTAATATCGGCCCACCTGGTCCACGGGGATCCTCCGGCTTCCCTGGAATGCCAGTAAGTCCTTCACTGTCCCAGGGGGGGTGCATATGACGGTACCATGTGAGAGGTGGGCAGCCAGCTGCTTCGTGCCCTTGGATAGATGCTCTGGTTTACAGCGGTCCACCGAAGCCAGTTGGAGAGTAGCATGACTAGTTACATCATAATAATTATTGGGACATTTCAGAACGATTCGGGGAGCCCTCCCCCACAGCACTCCTCTCCGTCAGAGACTTTCCATTCCTTTCCATTGTTTCTTTTGAAACTACTTTGCTCCCTCTTCCAAACTGGCCGCCTCCCCCATCTTCCTGTAGTATGGCAGGCTTGGTGGGGCTGTTCACACTCTCCCTCTAGACTGTGGGGGTGGATGGGGCGAGTCACATTCTGCCAGGTGAGATAGATTATGTATATTGGGTTTTAACCTCACAAGTCGTCAGAAGCCTGGGATTCCCTGGGCTCACTGTGCTTTGCTGGTAACAAACGATGCAGTGACTGACACTTAATGGGGTAGCTCGGGATTGGGCACCATACAGATGTGAAAGGGGTGGCAGTAGGGCCTACTGGACAGAGCACTGGCCTAGGACTCAGGAGACCTGGGTTCTATTCCCGGCCCTGCCCCTAGCCTGCTGGGTGACCATGGCCGAGTCACAGCCTTGCCCTATGCCTCCGTTTCCCCATCTGTAAAATGGGGCTAATGATACCTCCTTTGCATATTGCTTTGAGAGCTGCTGAGGAAAAGTGTTTTATCCATATTATTCTATGTATTTATTTATTGCTGCAGGTGTTGTATGTCTTCCCAAATCAGTTTATATCTTCCAACTCAGAGAATGTTTGTTTTTTTCTGTCTTTTCCCTTCCAGGGCTTATTTGGACAAAAAGTAAGTAGGACGTGGTGTTCTCTTTTGTGACCTGACTGCATCCTAGCTCTCTCCTCTGAACATATCTCACCTGGCGTGGCTATAGCCACATGTCCTGTGCTCTAAGTGCATCTCCCTCCACCTAGCTCAGAAAGGATGTGGACAAATTGGAGAGAGTCCAGCGAAGGGCAACCAAAATGATCAGGGGGCTAGGGCACATGACTTATGAGGAGAGGCTGAGGGAACTGGGCTTGTTTAGTCTCCAGAAGAGAAGAGTGAGGGAGGATTTGATAGCAGCCTTCAACTGCCTGAAAGGGGGTTCCAAAGAGGATGGAGCTCGGCTGTTCTCAGTGGTGGCAGATGACAGAACAAGGAGTAATGGTCTCAAGTTGCAGTGGGGGAGGTCTAGGTTGGATATTAGGAAAAACTATTTCACTAGGAGGGTGGTGAAGCACTGGAATGGGTTACCTAGGGAGGTGGTGGAATCTCCATCCATAGAGGTTTTTAAGGCCCATCTTGACAAAGCCCTGGCTGGGATGATTTCGTTGGGGTTGGTCCTGCTTTGAGCAGGAGATTGGACTAGATCAGGGGTTCTCAGACTTTTGTACTGGTGACCCCTTTCACACAGCAAGCCTCTGAGTGCGACCCCCCCCCCCCATACATTAAAAACTGGAGGCAAAGTGGGGCTTGGAGTTGAGGCTGACAGTAATAACCCCCACGTAATAACCTTGTGACCCCTTGAGGGTCCCAACCCCCAGTTTGAGAACCCCTGGAGTAGATGACCTCCTGAGGTCTCTTCCAACCCTAATCTTCTATAATTATAAGGAAGCAACCAGCCCTCCTCTTCCTCCCCTGCATTTTGGGGGTTGGCTCTCATGCTGTGGGTGGCCCCACTTTCTATGGCCCTGTGCTTTTGTGCTCTCCAGGCATGCGAAGGGGGCAAACAAAACCACATCTGCATCTGATGAGCCCGACATTACAAGCCATTCCCAGCTCTGGTGGGAAGCTGTGGCAGAGCCTGTCTCTAGCCTTCAATGTGCATCATGCAGGGATGGATGGGGTCTGCACTGCGCTAGTCTTCGGCGGCGGCATCCCATCTGTTCTGGTGATGCTGCTCTAGGAAACAGCCAGCACATCCCTAAAAGCCCCCCGTGTCTCCTTCAGTCCCTGCAGCTCGTCCCACACACCTTCACCCCGGAGAGTGTTTTAGGAGACATTTTATCCTAGATGGACTGATCCACTAGGGGTGCGCGCCCTGACAGAGGGAAGAGAGGGATTCCTAGTGCTTTCTCTGGGACAGTCTCCAGCTGCAGAGCCTCTTGCTGACTGTTTATTGTTTCTCCCCCACCACCCCCCTCTCTCTCTCATGTTAGGGACTTAAAGGTTTCCAAGGCCTGCCAGGACCCAAAGGCGAGCCAGGCCTGCCTGTAAGTTAAGCCGATATTTACATATCCCCCGTCCTTTCCTTCTCAAACAAGAGAGAACTTGCACTGTGCGGCTGACAACAGATGGAGGCGGGGGAGTCAAAAGACCTTGGCAGCAGAACACCAGCAGCCTGCCGTGTACCTGCCGTGTACCTGGGGAGCACTGAATGGCAGTAGGACTGGAAGGGACCTCCTGGGTCCTCGCATCCAGTCCGCTGCTTGCTCAGGCCACCCTGTTGATGCTCTGTGCGGAATGCCGAGAGGGGTGCCAATGATTCTGGGATGTATTAACAGGTGTGTTGTGAGCAAGACACGAGAAGTCATTCTTCCGCTCTACTCTGTGCTGGTTAGGCCTCAACTGGAGTATTGTGTCCTGTTCTGGGCACCGCATTTTAAGAAAGATGTGGAGAAATTGGAGAGGGTCCAGAGAAGAGCAACAAGAAGGATTAAAGGTCTTGAGAACATGACCTATGAAGGAAGGCTGAAAGAATTGGGTTTGTTTAGTTTGGAAAAGAGAAGACTGAGAGGGGACATAATAGCATTTTCAGGTATCTAAAAGGGTGTCATAAGGAGGAGGGAGAAAACTTGTTCACCTTAGCCTCTAAGGATAGAACAAGAAGCAATGGGCTTAAACTGCAGCAAGGGAGGTCTAGGTTGGACATTAGGAAAAAGTTCCTAACTGTCAGGGTGGTTAAACACTGGAATAAATTGCCTAGGGAGGTTGTGGAATCTCCATCTCTGGAGATATTTAAGAGTAGGTTAGATAAATGTCTATCCGGGATGGTCTAGACAGTATTTGGTCCTGCCATGAGGGCAGGGGACTGGATTCGATGACCTCTCGAGGTCCCTTCCAGTCCTAGAATCTATGAATCTATGTTGTCGTTGTCGTCTAGGGTACGCCCGGCCTTGCCGGTCCCAGGGGACCCTCGCTAAACGTCTCCATGGAGGAACTGAAGGTGAGTGTTGTGGGGGGGAGGGGGGGAAACACAGCCATCGAGTCACACAGAGCATGTGATGGGGGCTGCTGCTTTGGTGGGGGGAATGTTTCCTTTCCCAAAGCTCTGGTTAGTCTTGGCCTGGTGGGAGCTGTGTATTGGCTCCCTGGGCTTGGGGGTGGGGAAGGGGGGGTGTTCGCCTGCACAGGCTTGCTTGAATATAAAATATACGGTGGCTTAATCAGCGCAAAGCTAGAAGCAGGAGAATTGAGGGCACCGAACAACCAGTGGCCTCCATCTCCCCGGGTTTGCATTGTAAGTCTCAAATCACGTTCCCCCTCTTTACACTGCTTTCCAATTTCCAGCCACAACAGAAGAGCTTGTAACTTCGCTCTTCTTTGGGCAGGAGAAGACTTCCTCCAGTCTAAGGAAAAACCAGCTAAGCCTGTTGGCCACTCCCCAGAAAGCGTCACCAGTCAGTGCTGCAGTGTTAGATCACAAAGCCCAGTGAATGTACTTCTGACTTAGTAAGGAGGCATCTACTTAAGCATACCAACTTCCTCTCCTACCTGCCCCCCTTATTATTCGTATTCCAGTAGTACCTAGAGGCCCCAGCTGAGATCAGGGCCCTATTGCGCAAGGTGCTGTACAGAGTGAGAGAGAGTCCCTGCTCTCAACAGCCACAGTGTAACTAGACAAGACAGACATTGGGTGCACTTGGGCTGTTCCTGGCTGCCTGGGGAAAGGTAAGGGAGATTCGAGTTACTTTCTGTATTTCTTCCACCCCTTTTAGCATCTGATTTATTCAACCAACAAACTGAACTACGCCAGGGTGTGGGCTCTTCTGGACAACTTGGGCCATGAGCTGAAGCTCCTGGTAGAGCCCCCAAATGGCACTAAAGACAACCCGGCTGCCAACTGCAAGGAGCTTCTCCTGGCTCAGCCTGACCTGCCTGACGGTACCGAACAAACCGCACCGTGCTCTTGGGGGAGCGGGATCCCAGTCCGGATGTCATGGGTGGACTGGGGTCCTTCCAGTCCTCTCTGAACTCGGCTTGGTAGCTCCATTAAGGAAAGGTCACCACTGGCGTGTAGCAGCTGGGGAGCTGACTGAGCGCTGCAGAGAGAGCTCGTGGGGGGAGGGAAGCGTCCACAGGGCCTCTCCCCTTGGCTCTAAGCAGAAATCATTAGTCCTGCACCTTCATGAGCACTGAGGTTCACTGTGCCCTGCCCTGGGGGAAGTGGATGGGACAGTGGTTGCCCCAGGATTAATCTCTCAGAGGAATTTAGAGCCAGTGCACTCAGGGCATCGGTGTCCAGCAGAAAAGAAGGGTTCCTCTGTGGGTGGTCTACAGATGTCCAGATAACCTCCTCTCTCTCATTCTGGATTGCGCGCACACAGCCCCCGGCCCCTCGGACCTGCACTCTCTCTAGAGCCCATTAATTGACAGCTCCTACAGCCAGAGCCTGGTCATATCTTCTCAGGAGGAGAAAAGATGAGCTGGGGATATCGCCTGTTACTCTTTACAGCCTGGTCACATCTGCAATATCACAGCTATTGTGCTCAGGCGGGTTGATGTTTTCCTGGCACCGCGCTCAGGATGGGGCGGTGTGTTGACTTCCGCCATCTTGGCTGACCCAGAGGGAAGTCAGCTGGGGCCCCTCACAGCTAAAAGTCTGAGCTGCTAAAGGTCACGGGCTGGGGCTGTAACACACTCAGATCCTGTTTGGATCAGGCACCGAGGGGGACGTGTAACACGCTCACCAACGGCTTATGTGATTCCTTCGGACTTAGGAAGCCCATGAGGAGGGGCCGAGGTCCACAGCAGTGCAAAGCCTGGATGAGTTCCTGCTTGTCAGCTGGGCTCACTCACTGGGGATTGAGCTAAAAAAAGCAGAACTCGAAGCTGGAGCTGCTACAGCTTGAGCTTAAAAAAAGAAGTGGGTTACACTGGGAATGTTCTGGCAGCATGGAACGTATTTCTTGCTGCGGAGTGAGTGCCCACATACCCTGCCAGCAGGCTGGCTGGTGTTTATTAGTCCACTGTTGGGAACGGCGTGTGACAGGTTGGCTGGGGTGGGGAGTCAGGCCACGTCACATGACTGGGAATTCAACATGATTTATAGCAAATTGAGACGGACGTGGTTAAGGGGCTGGTGTGGGGAATGCAGCAGAGCACATCACAGGACTCTTGCTCTAGCGTGGATGCCCTAGTAACAGGCACTACCCTTTAGAAAAGGCGTGTGCTTGGACATGAAAGCCTCCTCTCTTCCCAAACACGAGCGGCTCTGGGTGACCCGCTCCTTGCTCTTCCCCTGTCCAGGTTACTATTACATAGACCCCAATCAAGGCAGTCCGCAGGACTCTCTGCTGGCCTTCTGCAACTTCACGGCAGGGGGAGAGACCTGTATCGCTCCAGTACGCAATCAGGTATGGCAGGGGGGTTGCAGCATTGGAGGGGAGGAGGGGGGAGTCTGGCTGCTTTTCTCAGGCCGCGGGACTTGCACAAAATCTGCTTCTCTGCAATGCCTCTGATGGTGGCAGAGCCAGGCCCGTGCGGAGAAGGACCTGGGACATGATATGGAAGCCAGGGTAGAGGTCCAGGAATTGGGGAGGGAGTGACTGACAGCATAGCGGGGGCGGGACATGAGGGGAATGAAGGGGAATTAGAGAGGAAGTAAAGAGGGACGTAGCCCCGAGCCTTAGCACCAACGATCAGCCACATGTAACTTGCTGTGTGTCTGGTTTGTGCTGACAAAGCCACAAACAGTGCAGGGGGCAAGGCAGAAAGCAGTCTTGTTCCGTAGCCCCTCTGGGGGTGCTTAGGGGCATACTGCTGCCTTGGGGGGGGGGGGGGCGGAAGGGGAGATTGCTCTCTGTGTAAACATCAAGAGTGAGCCGATTTACTAAAACACGTGCAGGCCCAGGGCACGGCTCTGCTGAGCTGCCTCGGCTGGAGACGAAGCCAGGCTGCAGTTCCTGGTCAGAGTTATTTGCTGCCAGGCAGTCCAGCTGTTTAACCTCAGACACAGAGGTGAAAGTCATGACAGGCTGTCGTCTCATCAGCCGCAGCCGGGGCATCTAACTGTGGCAACGTTTCCCCCCCACCAGGTGCCTATCAAAGCCTGGCTGAGAGCTTACACCTCCAAGGACACCTTTGAGTGGTTCAGCGCCCTGCCTGGGGGCTTCCTGGTCAGTTCTGGTGTGTCAGGGACGGGGCCCTCCTCTTCGTTCATTGGCAGGGCTCAATACCAGGCGCGATCCGAGCGCTGCACGCAGGGCTGATTTAATAGCGGACGCAGAACCTGCCGTTCTCATTCTTGGCACGTTCTGTAGGAGCGGGTGGGTGGTGCTAAGGGAGCTCTTGGTAACTCTTGAATCAAGCTCTGCTTGAAACAGGAGTTAATCCAGGGACGTCCTAGGGCCTGTGTTGTATGTACGGTCGGACTGGGTGAGCACACGGGTCCCTCCTGGCTTTACAGCCTCTGAAAGCTGCTCTCAGGTTCGCTGACCACCACCACCACCTGTGCCTGTAACCAGGAAGGGGAGCGGGCATCCGGCCTGAATAACGTCTGTAACACCTCTGGGGGGTGAAAGCCAGGCAGTCCTACAGCCACCGTGTATCCCTCCCTCCTGTTCCACTGGGACTCTGGCAATGGGGTTAAAACATCGTGTCCCCCCAGCTGATAATCTTAGGGTTGCCAACTTTCTAATTGCTCTGCTCCCGGCTCACTCCATCCCCCCCTCGTTGCTCGCTCTCTCCCCCACACTTTCACCAGGCTGGGGTATGGGAGGGGGTGAGGGCTCCGAGATGGGGCGGGGATGAAGGGTTTGGGGTGCAGGAGGGGGTGAGGGCTCCGAGATGGGGCGGGGGTGAAGTGTTTAGGCTGCAGGAGGGTGTGAGGGCTGGGGCCGAGGGGTTTAGGGAGCAGGAGGGGGCTCAGGGCAGGGGAAGGGGGTGAGGGCTCTGGGGATGAAGGGTTTGGGGTGCAGGAGGGGGCTCTAGGGTGGGGCAGAGGGTTAGGGTGTGGAAGGGTGTGAGGGCTCCGGGGATGAAGGGTTTGGGGTGCAGGAGGGGGGGTCAGGGCTGGGACTGAGGGGTTTGGAGTGCAGGAGGCAGCTCAGGGCTGGAGCAGGGGGATGAGGTGTGGGAGGGAGTGTGGGCTCTGGCTGAGGGTGTGGGCTTAGGGGTGGGCCCGAGGATGAGGGGTTTGGGGTGCAAGAGGGGTCTCAGGGCTGGGGCAGCTGTAGGAGGGAGTTGGAGGGGGTTCCGACCAGGAGCAGAGGGTTTGGGCTCTGGCCGGGAGGCACAGCGGGGTTAAGGCAGGCTCCCTACCTGCCCTGGGTCTGCGCGGCTCCTGGAAGCGGGCAGCATGTGCATCCCCTAAGCGCAGGGGACAGGGGCCTTCGCCCCAAGCACCGGCTCCACAGCTTCCATTGGCCAGGAACTGGGGCCAGTGGGAGCTGCGGGGGTGGCGCCCTGCAGAGCCAGGGAGCCTGCTTTCGCCCGGCTGTGCCGCCAACCCGACTTTTAACAGCCCGGTCGGCGGTGCTGACTGGCGCCACCAGGGTCCCTTTTCGACCGGCGTTCCAGTGAAAAACTGGGCATCTCTAGATAATCTGAGGGTGGGTTAAATGTGGGCCTTGGAAGAGCCTCCTGACACACATGGTGCCATCCTCTCCGTCAGGCTAGACTGGGGGGCTTTGCTGTGGGTTAAGCATTCTAAGCAGCTGCAGTAGGTCTGCTCCCCCCTGCCCCCCAGCGGAACCCTGTTAACCCTGTTGTCGCTGCAGCTGGAATACCAGGGCGCCAGCACCGTCCAGCTCCGCTTCCTGAAGCTGCACAGCAGCCTCGCCACCCAGAAGGTGTCGTACTCCTGCAGGCCTGACGCCAACGGAGAGCCGCAGCTGGAGAAAGACGTCAAATTCCTAGTGGACTCCAGGGAGCAGAGCTACCTGACCACGCTGCCAAGCTGCATGGTACGGGGAGGGGGTGGGGGTGGGAAGCTGTGCCAGTGGGGGGGTGTTCTTAGTAGAAGCAATTAGGTTGAGAGAAGTGGGGATTCCCGAAGGGCAAAGGCCTTTCTGGTGGAACCCCTTGTAGGTCACACCCAGCAACCGTTGACAGACCTTCCTGCAAGAGTAAATCCGGTCTTCCCAGCTGCAGGGAGAGGGGCTTAGTGCTAGTCTCAAAGGTAGCCTTGGGAAGAGGTGATGGGTGCCACGTCAACCTTTGCCATGCCGAGACCTGGCCAAAGCAGTTACCCGTTACCCATAGCTATGTGGAGCCCATGTAGTATGGATGTTTGCCCCCCTAGCTCCCGCCCCCCCAGCAAGCAATTCCAGTTCAGGACACGCATGCTAATGTGTCGAGCAAATTAGGTGCCAGCTTCTCTTTCAGGGTGTCTTTTTGTATGGGCACGATACTGTTCTCAATAGACTCTGATGGAGATGTTTAACCTGGGGGAGGTAGCTTAGTGGTTTGAGCATTGGCCTGCTAAACCCAGGATTATGAGTTCAATCCTTGAGGGGGCCAGTTAGGGATCTGGGGCAAAAATCTGTCTGGGGATTGGCCCTGCTTTGAGCAGGGGGTTGGACTAGACCGCCTGAGGTCTCGTTGAACCTTAATTTTCTGATTCTCTGAGTGGGGACAAGGCCTATGACCTCTTACACTGTCACCACTGACCCATGATAATAGTGCAGCTCCATTGTGTGTTACAGCTGGACAACGAGTCTTCGATCACAGACACCATCTTCCAGTTTTCCACCGAGGAGCTGGCGCTCTTGCCCCTGCGAGACCTGGCTGTGTTTCACAATGGAGACGTCTTACACCAGTTTGGATTCACGGTTGGGCCAGTTTGCTTCAGCTGAACCCAGAAACAAAAATCCACTTTCCTTTTGGGGAATATATGACTGCAAAGGAGAAAGGAACTAAAAAAAACCCTTCCCGTTGCTGCACTTGTGGCTGGCTTTTGAAAGCTACCCTTCCTATTTATAAGGTAATGGTTATAGCTGCATTATGCCATGGACTACACGGCCTTCTGAAGGAGGAGACTATTGTTTACAAAAGTAATTTCTCTATAAATATATATATATAAAAGGTGCTAATTTAATAATTGATGGGAAAATTGTCATTTAACTCCATCCATTAGGGTCTGCTTAAAAGGAGATCCAAGTTTTTAGCTGGGACCAAGTTTTCTTCCCCTTGTTCAATTGCACAAGTCCCTGGGTCCCTTTCTCTGCTGCAGCACCAATGGATTAGCACAGGCAAACAGCCAGGCCATTGGTGCCCATGGAGATCGTGCCAATCAAACAAGCAGCTGGAGCTGGTTGGGAATTTTTCCACAAGTGTGTTTTCATCAAAAAATGACGATTTCTCAAAACCGGAACTTTTTGTAGGAAAGGGTCAGTTGAGATGAGATTTGACTCAAAAATGTCATTGGAAAAATTCTGGGTTTTTTGTTTCAAAACTATGTTGCATTTCTAAATTTAAGCTGTGTAACAATGGTTGAAATCAAAACATTTCAAAGGTAGCACAATGAAACGTTGCTGGGTGACCAAAGCTGAATTTTTGTTCTTTTTGGATTTTCAAGGTGTGAAAATTGTCACGATTTTAACTTTTTCCCAATTCAGGGTAGGGAGGAATATATTGACATAGGGTGACCAGACAGCAAGTGTGAAAAATCGGGACAGGGGGTGGAGGGTAATAGGAGCCTATATAAGAAAAAGACCCGAAAAAGACCCAAAAATCGGGACATCTGGTCACCCTATATTGACAGCTCAAAAATGTCTGCAGAATGGGAGAAAGGATTCCCGCCCAGCTCTAACTGCAAACTATCTCCAGGAGGTTCTACGTACTACCACCCTGCTGGCCTTACGGGCCAAGTAGCCCCTTGCCTTTCAGTTCTGAAAGAAAATACACGAGACTATTCATGCAAACTCTTCACTTGGTCAGCCAGCAACGTGTTTATTAGCACTGCCGCCCCAGGTGTGAAATGAGAAATAGTGCCATCAACTCCTGAACTTTATCAAGCTCAGTAGAAAGGAGTATCATATTTAATGGCAGTTACATTAGGATGCCCTCCTTAAATCATTACAATAAGCAGCAAATGCTGCCAATTTTTCAGGGGTAGTTAGGGGAGAAAATTCACTATGTAGAGAAAAGGGATAAAATTTATAGCAGGAGGCTCCTATCCCCTACTGACAAGGAGCTGCTCCTTTCCGTGTGATGAAGGTTTAGTTAAGGCCTCATTTCACTAAGGGAGACATACTGAAGGGCAAGAAGTGTCTAGAATCTGCTGCACAATGAACTGGTACATCAGGAGTTGCTGCTGAGAACCAAACAGACTATTTAAAACAGTTCCATTGTACGTGGGCATGTTTTCTAGCAGGTGCTGCCAACCTTGAGGCAGAGCCCTATTTCTATTAGCTGGCTTGGGACAGGGTCAGGGTCCTAGAGGGAGGTGCTGATCTGGATCAGCAGCAGTTTTACAATTCAGCCACAGTCCTGGAGTCCAAGTCCACCCCCCACGCAGGATGCACCTATTGTTTGGAAGAGATTTGACTCCCTTTGTAGCTCTTCCTATAAACCCAAACACCGGGCTTGCTTACAGCTCGGCTTGTTTTGCTCTTAAAAAGCCAAGTGCGTGAAATCTCACATTTAAAAACAATGCTGTGGGTATGGGCAAGCTTGCAGGAATTAACTAAACCCAGGCATGCTTCATCCCAATGTGTGTTTGTGGGCTGATGATTGGGGGAGTGAGGGCAGCTGCATGCACTTAGCTACAGGCCACTAGTGTTTTGCAACCTATTTATAAGTGCAGCTTCCCCCAGTAAGGATTGCTGTTCAGAGCCCTCACACTCATTGTCCAGGGGAAGCTGAAGCTGTTCCCAGCTGTGTGATAAAGCCCTGTACTCGGTTAAATTCTGCTTCAACGTCCTTCGGCTGAGGTCTTTTACTGTTTAAATGTGATGACATCCATTGCTGGCAATGGATGTACCAAACTCACCCTTGACCGGGGCTCTGGCCGCAGGGTTCACTGCTCTCCTCTTACTCTTATTTGTATAATTTGCATTTTTAGCCTGACCTCTATATGATATGCTGGTCATTTTGTATAAAGATGGGATGCATTTTATGAAACTAGCACCAGTTCTGTGTATGCAATATAAAGATTTGACTTAACCCTACTGGTCAGCTTCGTGTTCTGCAATGAGAACTTTAAGGCCCTCATTTTCCCACTCAATTCTATGCCAGTGGTCTGGTTTCACAGAGCAGTACAAGCCCTTCCTTTGCAATAGGGAAGAGGGGCAGAAACCTGTCTGAGCAAAACATTGGCTTAAACTCAATGTAGAGCAGAGTGCTTGATGGCTGAGGCTGGGAAGTCACTGGTTTCCCACTTCACTCAACCAGGGCACAGTGAAAACAAACTCATCGGGTTACCAGCTATCAGCACAGGCCTTGTGCCAGGTTTAAAACTCAAGCAAGTTCCCATGAAGAAGGCTGGCCAGTAGAAAAGTCCTAGTAAGACAGTACCCCGGCCACCTGCTTTTCGTTTAGGGTTTGTGCAAAAGACACCACGTTCTATTAAAAGGGCCCATATGAGGAACGTTTAATTTACTCACACCAGCTGGCAGCCAAGGCCAGTTCCTTTGCAACATCACTTCTCCACTGTGCTCCTGAAATTACAGGGCCCAAGTCTGACTCCCATTAAGAACTGAAAGTAAAGTGCAGATTTCAGAGGCCCAGCACGAGAGAAGATTGCGTCTCTCGGCTGCCCCCCTTACCGAGCAAGCAGTGCCCTGTAATAAGAGGCTGTAGAAAAGTTTTCAAATAGCCTTTAAACTACAGTACAAAAATGGAATTCTCAGGCATCCCTTCCCAGAAGGGACAGGAGGAGAAAGTTTATGGTGCCTCTTTATACAAGTTTTTACCACTACATATGTCAGAGAACTTCAATGGCAGTGCAGTAATTGCAGTGAATTGTTTCCTCCTTCAGGAGGAAGTTTGATGCACATACTGATGGATGCAATCTCTTCCACCCCCCCCCACTGTTAGTCAGTACCAGCTGGTCACTAGAAAGGCACCACAGGTCAGTTGTAACAAATTGCCAAACCTAATTTACAGCAGTTATCAGGTGTAGATTAGGTCTCCCAGCTGGCCAAGTACCCCCTTCCTTGCTTTCATACAGCCATCGGAGTTGTGCCACAGTTTTGGGTTCAACCACAGCACCTCCTAAAGGCTTGTAAAATTTCAATTAGGCAATTTAATTCCTACTGTTTAGACATGCAGTAGTGAGCTTCTGACACTTGTTGCAGAGGCCAGTGGGATTTCTAGGTGAAGATTTCCTACCTTTCCCTTTCAAAGTACCATAGAGACTGCAGAGCCTAGCCCGTCACTTGGAAGTGACACAGCTAGAGAAAGTTAAAGCTGGGCTTGGCTTACCTTCTTCGGTACAAAATCCCCTGCTCTTTGTTTGCAGTAAGATCAAGGAAAGGGCTACAGCTGATACTCACCTCAGAAACCCCTTCACTTGCACATTAACAAACCAAGAGTGAGCAACATCTTTCTATTTCAAACACACACGTTGGCCCTTAGCATCACCGAGACGGTTGGCACAAGTGTTGTTAAAAAAAAATGGAGATGCTACTGTCATGACTCACTTGCACTTTAGCTGGCAGCAAATGCCACTTTTCCCTTCCTCCAAATTACAAACATGAAAGTTCCTGAGGTTTTTGGCAACTGGGTTTCCACCCTGCGAACTGTGACTCGTGCTCTGCAGTAAACGGTAGGAGTGCAACACTTCCGCTTTTTCCATGCTCTTGGAGCAGCTTCCACAGGAGCGTCAGACAGCTGCCTTCTAGCTGGCCACTAGCCTCCTGGAGAGCAGAAGCAGCCTCCACTCATGCTTGGTCTGGAGCACTTGTCACCATCCCGGTGCGGGTCTCTGTGGCTGCCTTGTGCAACTGACTTGCAGCCAAGGGCTGGTCTGTGTTTTCTAGAAATGTAGAACAGTTAAAGGGTGAGGGTTTTCAAAGGCCAGACAGGAGCTGTTCAGCGTGGCTCTCGTTCCAGTACCAGCCCTGGTGTGAACCCATTTCTGAACACTTACAGCTCCTTTCAAGCCAAACAATCGATGGATTTGAAGGGCAGAGGGGACTATCCTCGTCTGCCCTCCTGCGTAATCTTACCCACTGATTCTTTAGTCAAGGCTAAGAGCTAGCGGTTGAACCAGAACAGGGTGTCATGTCCCAAAACTGATAAAACCAGAATGCATCAAAGGGTCCTAGTGCAGCTCCAGTCCCCTGCCTGGGGCACAGGGTCCCATTGCACCTCCATGCACCAGGTCACACCACCAGTGGTGCAAATTTGTCCCAGCCAGCCCCTCCCCCATTATCAGGATCGAGGGGTGGCTGGGCCAAACATGACCAGCACTGGGACCCTGTGCACAGGGTGGCAATGCCCACAGCAGGGAGCTGAGCTGAGCCCAACCCAGCCCAGCCCAGCCAGCCCTTGGGCCCAGAACTGCTGCAGGGTGAGTGGGGGTGGATGCTACACTGCACCTGCACCGACACCCTCCCTCCCCTCAATCTAGTCACTGGGTTGCCGCAGGCCATCAACAAAGGCCTGAGCCCAAAAGGTTGAAAACCACAGCACAAGAGTCCCTCCCTCAGAAAGAGATTCAATCTTGACTGGAAAAAAAAAATCCACCACCCCCCTTGTCCTAAAGGTGACCTACCCTCACCGGTAAAGTTTACATTATTTCCCCATGAATTTGGCTAGTTCCACTTCCAGGCATTCGATCTTGGACTTCCCAAGTCTGTTATAATACCGCTAATTAACAAAACCCTCTCCCCTGAAATGAGGAAGAGCCCAAATCAAAATCCAGCAAACTGTCCCTGGCTTTAGTGACTGGGGAATCAGTTGGCTCCAAAGTGCTTTTGCTCTTAATTCCATCTCCTCTTTCATCTCATCCAGTTCTCAGCTCCCACTACGGTTTGGTTCCTCTTACCTTCACCTAGGAACATGGGTTTAGTGGCCAGCAGCACATCCACATTGTGATGCTGGGACAGTGCATCTAAAAGGACTTGCCCCTCCTTCTGGAAGAGGAAGACAAGGGGGATGACTATGTCACTGGTGCTTCCATCTCCCACCATCTGGAACAGAACCATCTCCTCGCTGCAGCTGCCTTCAGCATTGTCTACAGAGAGGGAATACGAGAGCCCGTTTCAGGGTCAGAGCTGGGAGCATTCTCTTACTTGTACATACTGTCACACTCCATGCACTCTACTGATGTGCTGCTACTTATGGGGCAGGTTTGGTCTGACCCACAATTTCAGGCCGGTAGGACGATTGGAGGTCATTTGTTCTCACTTGTACTGTACATGTTACTGACGAGGGGGGGAAGAGGAGCAGGGTTCAGATGCCGAAGGTAACTGCAATTCCAGCCCCCATAAGCCACAAGCAGTAGGCACAAGCCTGCAGTACTTTTCTTTACCCTGAAGGACAGGTACACATGGTACCTCGGTGAGCTTTCCCCCCCTCTATCTAGCAGGCAAGGGTTTTGCAACAAACAGATACTAAAGGTGCCCAATGCTCTTCTGGTGCAAGCCCCAGCTCCCAGCCCCAAGGACAAGCTTTTGCCCCCAGTCATCTCCATGACCGCATCAGAATACCCACTGTCTCCCAGCCCCCGCCCACTCCTGCACTGCTTCTGTCAGCAGGACGTGACTGGTGCAGTATGCATGTGACAAGCCCCAAACACAGGCTAATAACAGTGCTTGAGACTCACCGATGAAAATCACCCCCGAGGCTCCTGCTTCCTGCAAGTTCCTGGCTTTGGTGGCAAACATGCATTCGCCTCTCTGGGCCAGCGCCATTTTCCCTTGCACCTCCTGCCGGTTGCTGATCGCTGCACAGGCCTGGTAAGGTTCACTCAGCACTAAGCTCCCTTTCACCTGCAGTGACACACACACAGGGAAGCTCTTCCAGCAAGGCCAGTTTATACCGCACCTAGGGCAGTGAGGGCTGGTCTGTAACTGGGGCTCACAGGCAATACAAATCATCTCTAACAAGGGGCTATTTCAGTACCAGTAAGTACTGGGCCTGTTCAAATTTCCTAGGGCTACTGAAGCTCAGGAGTGGTGTGAGATGCACCAGTCAGCTTGCTGTGTAGGAGCCCTACTTCATCCCTTTCAGATAAGACCGAGGATGCATTTACCACTGTAGAGGCAGCAAACAGCTGAAGGAAGGGGTGTACACACCTTGCACTTGCATGGCATAGCCAAGACCCCTAGGCTAGCTTCTATCTCTGTGCATACCCCCCCCCCCCCATACCATCCTGCCAGTTCCCAAAACTGTTTGCTTCATGCAGTGGGGCCTGGCTTCTCCTTAGCACAGGTTCACAGAGACGAGCCCATGTTGCAGCCTCTGCAGGCTATTAAAATGAACCCAAAGAGCAATTCCAGCCCCCCGGGACGATTCCCAATCTCCAATCACAGCCTGCAGGTTTCACTCCTTGGAGAAGGAATGTTGCTTCCTTTAAAAATAGATCAAACTTCTGGGCAGAACTTTTATTCTCCCGATTTTTTTTTTTTTTTTTTTAAAGTGGTCATCCAATCCAGGAGCAGAAACAAGGCCATGTGACTTGGTGACCAATCACATAGCACCAATAGTGGACAGGCAAAGCAAACCATTTGGAAAATGATTCAGTGAATCCCCAGAAAGCCAGGCTCAGCTGACCAGCCAAGGGGGCTTCCATCACTCGGCTCCATGGCCCAGCAAAGAGAAGCAGGACCGGTTACGACGCTCCTGCGGGCCCGGCTATTAGCAGTGAAAGAGTCACCCACCCCGTGCTCCTGCTTGGTCAGGTCCATTCCAAACTGGGCTGGTCCAGCGGTGAGTACCGTTCTCCCCAAAAAGGGGGGCGAGAGAACTTGGACAGCCAGCGGGGAGATGCCTTGCTGCTCTGCTGCAGGCGGGTCGACCAGCTCGGTGATGAATTTCAGGCTGAAGAGCCCCAGGGGAGAAGCGTCTTGCTGCGGAGAGAGAGAGAGACAGCACTGTACGGGCTCTGGCAGGCTAGAGTCACAGAATAACCAAGCTAGCAGCGCCGGTCGGCGCTCCGTCCACCCTACAAATGACAGCGTAGAGCCAGGGGAGGTGCTCGGGCAGGACGGTATCGCAGCACAAACAGGGCACTGTGCCACAGGCTCATTCTGACCCCGCTCCGGCTCAGCTCCCCCAGAATGGAGCGAATCAGCCTCACGTATCCCCCAGGGCCGGCAAGAGGTTTCATCGGCCTATCTGTTAGAGCTCCTTGGAGGAAAACAACCCTACATGGCAGTGATGGACAAAGCACTGGGAAGCTTGACTCATGCGACCACCAAGAGAGCTGCAAAAACGTGGCCGCTTGGTGGAGTTTGGGCTTTAGACACTGCAAGGAAACATGAGGAGGATCCTTTAAAGCAGTTGCTTACAAGACAGACTCAGCTGTTGGAGGTGATTTGGGGCAGGGTCTCATTAACTGCCCCAGCAAGGGAGAGCCGTCAGCTGTTCACATACAGCTAGCAGCTCACGGAGGAAATGGCTCGTCATGGAAGAAGCAAGCCATTACCCAGGCGACTGGAGCTGGGAGGAACCGTGCCAGGAATTCTCACACTGGCCTTCCAACGTGACCAGCAGCAGGCAGAGCACGTCTGCCACGCACGGAGCACTCGGCACTCACCTGGTGTCGGAGGCCGGTCAGCTGCACGCTCCTGTCACCCAGAGGGAGCAGGGTCAGTCCCATGCTCTTCAAGATCTCCAAGGGTTCCATCCTGGTATCATGGAAAGGGAACTCAACCCCCCTGAGGGAGACCAGGACCAACCATCAGGGTCAAGGTGACAGCAACACAACCCGTCCCGGAACAACGCAAGCCCAGGCTCCGCCAGACAAAGATCTAACAAAATCCAACAGCTGGAAGTTGAAGCTAGACAAATTCAAGCTGGAAATAGGGTGCCAATTTTTAAGGGTGAGGGGGATTAGCCAACGGACCCCATTACCAAGAGGCATGGTGGATTCTCCATCACTGGCAATTTTTAAAGCCAAGATCAGGTTTTTCTACAAGACCTGCTCTAGTGCAAACGCAGCTATTGGCCGTGAAGCGGGAATGCAGAACGGGAAGTCCTAGGGCTGGCATTATGCAGGTCAGACTAAATGATCACAGTGGTCCTTCTGGCCCTGGAATGTATGAATCGACAAGAGCCCGTGGGAGTTACGCAGGGGCTGCCACTCACCTGAAGAGCGCCAGGCGCTCTGCTCCTGGTTGCAGCAGCTGCTTGTGGGCATCCCGGATGGTGCGGGTGAAGGCTGGGTTATTGGGGAAGAGAGTCTGTGCGCTGGGGCAAGAACGGGTAAAAATCTCCTCCTCTCCATGGCCCCTGCGAAACATCTACAGTGAAAGAGACAGGGATCAATTTCTTCTCTCCTTTCGTGCAGCCCCTGGGTTTGGGTGAACAATGGCCCAGCACTGACTTTATCCTCGAACACTCAGCAAGGGACTGGCAGAGCCGCTCAGCCACTCCAGTGACCACATCAAGGCCCGTGACCTGTCCCTTCTAGTTCTGAAAATCCATTAAAAACCCAACGTCAGATGAGCTCAGGCAAGTTAGATGCACGTGGAACTCACTGGTCAGTGAGTGTCATGTCCCCCCGCATCCCACAGTGCCCCATTCACAGAGGATGTGAGTCTCTTGGCAGTTTAGCTCAAGCTGTTCAGATCCTCCTGGCTGTTAGCTGTGGAGGGGCAGCGTGGCCTAGCGTTAAGACACCAGACAGGGACTAAGGAAACCTGGGTTCTATTCCCAGCCCTGCCACTTGTTTGCTGGGTAATCTGGGGCAACTCACTTCCCATTCCCATGCCTCAGCTTCCTCCTCTGTTAGAGAAGGAGAATGATACTGACCTGCGTTGTCCAGCACTTTGAGACCTGCTGAGGAAGAGCGTTAGATATGAAGAGCTATTAGCCCTCTGTGGGCTGTCACACACGCATTGGCAGGGGAGGGAAGCTCTGGCTGCACATACACCAGTCCCCCCACCCCGACATTTCATAGCAACGCCGACCATGTTTTAAAAATAAAACTAGATACAGCAGTAAACTGCCTAAGGGATTCAGGAGCCCAACTCCCATTGGAAATTCCTTCTCTCTCAGGCTGGGACCCAACACAGCTGGGTTTAAACCTTGAAAAATTACCAGCCAAGTTGACCTCCTCCTCTGAAAACAGTCATGTGCCCTGGAAGTCATAAGCTGCTGTGAAGCTAAACATGCCCCGGGCACCCTTAAGAAAGCCTACAGCTGACGTACAGTCATGTTCCTGGGGCAGGGGGGCCGGGCGGTGGAGAGTGACAGGGGCAGCAGGTGGGCCTCGGTGGTGAAGATGTAATCGTCAATGTCTAGAGGCAGATCTCGCTTCTCTGTGAAAAGCAAGTAGAGGTACTTAAACATCTCGGCCAGGAAAAAGGAGTCCATCCTGCATGACAAAGAGAGACGAGTGTGAGAGGCTGGGCCTGCTGAGAACGAGGCAGCAAGAATTGAAAGAGCCTGTAAAGATTTATTCACATCCCTAAAAATCTCTGGCAGATCACATCAATCCTCTTTGCTTTGCCCTGTCTTGAGATGGCCGGGAGAAGCAACCTCAGAAGTCTCCCTCTACCTTCAAGACCCACATTGCTGCTGAGGAAATGCTACCTTGTCATTTCATACAGCATCCCCCTCCCCCCCAGGAGATGGTATTCCTATGTCCACTGCAGACAGAGAACACACAAGGGGACTAGATTTCCTCTCGATCCAACATGGCTCAGAATTGACTTCGCTCCAGGAGAGATTCTGACCCGTTTGCTACCCTGGTCCCTCCCTTCTGTTGGCTTCCCTGCGTCAGTCATTAGATTTAGACTGCGCACTCTAAGATAAAGGGCCGCATCTTTATGTCAGCGAAGCACTGCGTAAGCTCACGGCGCTAGAAATGTCGTTTTCATTAAGCTAGGGTGTCCCGTGAAATTGCGTGAAGAGGAGGGTGGAGGTTTTGATCTTCAGATAAGTCTGAGACAGACTCCAGAAGATTAACCTGGTTCGGGCAAATTCAGTTCAGCCCAGCTGCAGGGCAAGGCAGCTCTGTTCCAGCGTTGTACTCACTGGACATGGCTTTAAACACTTCCTTCGCAGGGCAGCGACATGGTCACTGGCGAGAGCACGGTGGGATTCACACACACTGCACCATCCCCACACGCACCGCGCAAGTCGGTATTAATAACTAAGTGTTCCCTGACTAGCCCCCGATTTCCCACCACATCACAGATCAATCAGAACAGCTATGAGACCAGTAGGTTGTTCCTGTGTTGGGTGGCGTTATTGCTGGTGATGGGGTTTATTGGTAGCGTTCTAAGGCCTTGTCTACACTACCACTGACTTGGGTATAACGTACGTCGCTCAGGGGCATGAGTACTGCACACTCCGGAGCGACAGCGCTCAGTGTAGACAGCGCTATGCCGACAGAAGAGCTCTCTCCCATCTGCTTAGAGCGTCTTCACCAGACGCATTCCAGCGGCACAGCTGTATGGTGCAGCACTTCTAGTGTAGGCTAGCCCGAAGGTTATGTCTACACAGCAGCTGGCAGGTGTAATTCCCAGTGCGGGCAGACATACATGTGTAAGCCATGCACCGAAAAACAGCAGTGTCACTACAGCAGCATGGGTGGCAGCTCAGGTTAGCCACCGGCATATGTGCCCAGGGGGTCAGGCAGGATTTGTACCCTGATCTGGCTGAAATGTCTTTCCGCTGTCAAGGAAAACCAACATCATCCCCCTCTACTTCGGGGGGGGGAAATGAAACCCAAGAGAATTAGGCTCCAGTCCGGCATCGGAACCCGTGTAGACAGCCCCCGTGTCATCGGTGCGCAGGTGCAGGGACTCACCCACACAGCGCCAATTAGCTGATCCCAAAGATACGGCCCATTGAGCCATTCCCCACTGCACGGGGCCCAGGACGTCCCATACCAGACACCGGCTCCATGCCCATAATTCCCCACTGGCCCATCCCACTCCTGGTTAGCCCTACCCCCTGCCCGTACAATGCTTCCCTCTGCCCAGAGAGGAAGGGGGTTTACCTGTCCTCGTGTCGGCCCGTCCGTACATCCTGCACCGCCGCAAAGCCGCAGGCCACCCGGGCATACTCGTTCAGGCTCTCGACAATGGACTTGCCCACCTGGAGGTAGTAGGGGTCTCGGGTAGCCTTGGAGAGAAAACAATTGCAATTTAGCAGGCCACCAACTCACTCTCTTCCCAGCATAGTGAAGTCCGAGGGAAACGGAGGCTCATTCACAGATGGACGTGACAAGTCACTAGCCGCAGGGTCAATCCTGCGTTGCCATCCCTCAGGGAAAGGGAACGAAGAGCTCCAAGAGTGTTCATCATCCCCGTGATGAACACTCAGCCCGCTAAGTGATCTGACCAACTCTCACGCCCCAGCCACTTTAGGACAACGGCTTCGAAAGTCAGTTTGGAATAAGAGCAAGTCACTGATCAGCCAGGAGCTGCCACCGCACGCTCTTCTCCCCACCAGCTACATCTCTCTAGGAGCGATGGCACCCTCCGTCCTGACACCCCTCTGCTGCTTCTTTGGAGGAGTTAAACACATCCACTTTCAGCTCATTGGTGTTTTCAGCCAAGCCACGGGACGGGACTAACCTTGTACAGGAAGTAGGTACTCTCGGCAAACTCCGGCCGCAGAGGATGCTGGGCCCAGTACACGGCAAAGTCGGACGTGAACGCCTTTAATGAAGGGAGAGAGCTCACTAAGATACAAGCTGCCATTTTCACAACAGAGACACTGAGGGCTCGTCGATAGGAAGACTTAGTGCGTGGCAAGTCAGGATGTAAGTCTACAGCACACTAGCTTACCCGGCACTAAATGGCAACGTGGACCTTACTTCCCTAATACTCCCGCTTGAAACGGCACGAGACCCTTTAGTGGGCTGGAGCAGGGTCTACACAGACAAGGCACGTTCAGACGTTGCCAACTGGGGGCCCTGATGCAAAGCCACTGGAGTCAGCGAGAGTTTTCTATTGACTTCCCCGGGCTTTGGATCCGGCCCTGGAGAGCTAGTGAGGTGCAGAGATGGGAGAAGAGCGTGAAAGGTGGTAGGGGATTTTGCTTTGGCAGCTAAGGGCATTTCAACCTGGAGGGCTGGGAGGAGAGTGCTAGGGTCCAACGCAGAAGGAGCAGCGGTTGCAGCATAGTTATGAAGACCATATAATGGATTAAAGGTGCAAACCCTTGAGTCCCTGTCCCACAGATGTCAATGGGAGTCTATCTATTGACTTCAGTAGGCACTGGATCCAGCCCCTAATCCTGGTCATGGAAGCTAGAAAGAGAACGCAGGGGAAGGTTCTTAAGAGTCTGCAGCGTGGGGCATCAATCTCTGGAATACGTCTGCCCCCAGTGGGGCACCGCCCGACGGTTCATAATCCCACCCCGGCACTCTCTGCCGCGGTGACGGGGTCACTCAGCAGCAGGAAGGACGCTGGGCCTGGTACACAGGGTGAGAACAAAGGAGGCTGAAGCGAGGGAGGGATTTTTCCCCCCGTGCCGGGAGACCAACGGGATCACAGCGCAGTGACAAGGGGAAGCAGCTCGTTCACTCACCTCCGGGAGGAATTTGTGTTGCTTGGTGACCTGGTACAGCATCTCGTGCGTCTCGATGGCGGGCTTCAAATCCCCCCTCAGCACCTGGGGACAGTCAAAACAACCCCTTGTTTCCCTGGGGCACAGCAGGGGGATAAAAGCGGCCTCGGGGCAATCGCAAGGCACCAGAAACGCTCCCGGCTCATAACAGTGACAGGAGGAGAAGCGAGATCCTGGCTAGGGGGTGATTTGTATACAGCACCGGCACAGTGAATTTAGTGCTAGTCAAAGATGCCGGCTGGCTGGCACGGTGTGCACAGGGCAGACACAGCAAGGCAAGGGCTGTGCAAGCTGCCCTCCCATTAGCCCACCAATATGACTCACCCCTTCGGGGACGGACCAGCGCTAGGGGGCGAGAGAGGATTCCAATCTAGTCCCATTCACTCTTTGGCCTCCCTGCTGCCACCCAGAGGCCAACAAAGGGAGGAAGATAATTAGTGCCAGCTACATGGATGCAGAGAGAGTCTCAGAAGCTGGACTGTGTTATGAGTCTTCATAACTATGCTGCAACCGCTGCTCCTTCTGCGTTGGACCCTAGCACTCTCCTCCCACGTCAGCCATAATACACCTGCTGCTGCCTCCCAGCCAAAACCATGGGAAAGGAAGGAGGGCGGGAGGGTATTTTAGCTTCAACCACCAGCAACCTGCCCATAGCCTATGTCCTCCCAGACACATTTCCCTGATTGACCTTGGGGTGTACCCTTGGGCCACCGCCGAGCCAGGCTGACTGGATCAGCCAGGGTCAGAGCGTTTGACAGATGGACATTTCACCGAGCGAGATGGCTTGCAGCGTAGGTCTCCAAGAGCCCCAAACCTGGCCCCAGGACCAGCTTTTGCAGGAACACAAGGGTTAGGAGGGAAGGAAAAGTGGTTAGGGCACAAGCCTGCCATTTGGGAGACCTGGATTCAATTCCCAGCTATGTGCCACTGACTTCTTGGGTAACCTTGGGCAAGTCACCTATCCTCGCTGTGCCTCAGTTCCCCATCTGTACAATAGGGATCCTAGCACTGCTCTGCCCCCTGAGACGTGGGAGGCTAAATACATTAAAGACTGTGAGGCACTCACATGCTATAGTAACAAGGCCAGATATGTACCTGAGCACAGAATGCTGGCTCGGGACGCATCAGCTAAAGGCCGTACAAGTGCCGAAGAGCAGAACCGTCGGTTAATTTCAGGCAGTCCGATTGGGTGAAGGCGCCGACCCTGCTAAAGGACCCGGCCTAGCGCTCTCTTTTTATATTAACCCACCTGCCACAGTCCCGCCCCTTCGCTGTGCCAGGCCCATTAAAACCAACAGCTAGTGTTTACTTGGCAGAGCCCCACGGCACCGCCGAGTCCATTCCGCCCGGGGCTGCGGCTGTACCTGGAGGCCGGGGAAGAAGGCCAAGAGGGAGTCCATCCAGCTCCGGATGCTGACTGTGGGGTTGTGCATATGGACGTTGAGCAGGAGGGGAGGCTGGCTAATGTATTTCATTATGGCCACGTAATGCTAGAGAGAGACGGACACAAACTCGGTTATCCAACCAGCAGGGCAGAGCGCTCTGTAACCCAGTAAGACAGCAGGGAGCAGCAGAGTAGGGAGGGCTTAGAAAGATCTTCCAATTCAATAGGAAGGCTCCTCCGTGGAGGACTTGGGAATCTGGGACTCTCTCTGATACACATGCCTAAATATGTCAGTCACGGGACACCGTGGGCATGTCGTCCATGCTCCCACAACTCAAACAGCCGAGCAGGGCTGGCTCCCGCTCCGGCTGAAGAAACATTCACCTGGTGGCCAACAGCCAAGCATGGATCATTTCTGCCACCAAGTCCTTATGAGCATTTGCTGGCATCACCTACACTAACTGCGGAGAGGCTCCGAATGCCGCACGAGCCTCCCCATCACCCCTCTCATAAGGGACGCCAAGCTCTGCATCCTGGCAATGAAACGGGGGCTCCAAAAATGGCCCTTGCTGGAAAGAAAGCGGTGGCATGTCTGTGGCAGCAGAGCAATGCACCTCCACCCAGCACTGGCCGTTCCTACCCAAGTTCCTACCCAAGCGCAGATGAGCGAGGAGGTGCCAGGGTGGCCTGCCAGCTCCTGACCACCTGCTGCATTCCTGGCACGCTGCCACTGGCTGCTAAGCAGAAGCTATCAGCAGCCGCTCCTGTGCAAGGAAACGGATGCAGACAGGCTGCGTGGGAGAGGGGCTTTCATTGGTGGGTCAAGCTGGCCTCGCACCTTCAAAATGGATTCGCAGATGGAAGAGGGGGTGAGGGAGCAATGGGTGATCAACCCTGTTCCTCCAGAGAGTAACAGAAAGGAGAGCGCTCCCCTGTGTACTCACAGCGTTGAACCTGTCCAGGTAGGTGTCATCCCCCAGGAGGATATACGCCTTCATCAGGTACTCGTAGTACGAGTCGATCCCGGCTCCGACCCCACTATCTAGGGAAAATGACAGGCAGGGAAGCATGGGAGCTTTACCCAGAACACCCCTGCACAGGCACCCAGAAAAGAACAATGTTGCAGGATCCCTTGCCCTGTTTGTCTTGGTACTGCCCCTCGGGGGTCTATGCCGCACTGTCACCCTCGCGTCTCCTCGCTAGCACTGGCCAAACCATCAGCAAGGCAAATCTCCGGCTACGTCCCGGCAATGAGGAGAGCATTCTTCCCCTTCCCAGGGCCGGGCAGGGCGAACAGCACCCACCTTCGGCACACTGCCAAACACAGCTCTGCCCAGAGCCAGCAGGGGGCACTGGCTCTGGGTCTGCCAGGGGGTTGCTCTGGTTCCCCACCACCCAAAAAAAAGGGGTGGAACGCCATTCCGAAGCACTCCGGCACAACTAAAGCCCTGCCACTGCGCCAAAGCACACAGGAGACGGCGTTACCAGCCGGCACATCTCTGCCCCCAGGCAGCCACGCGACACCGGTATCCCTTCAGACCCCCAGCTCCGAGCCCGGGATTCACTTACCCCTCCGCACCCAGTCCCCATTGTGAATGTTGATGACCGTCCCCACCAGGTTGTTCCCTTTCTGGCGCTTCTCCCAGAGAACATCCAGCGCTCTCCGAGCGGTGTCCTGAGAACGGAGAGAGGAATGAACGTACACAACACACAGTCTCCATATCACCCTCCCTTCTACCCAGGAACAGACAGGAGTTGTTCCTATGCCATTCCTTACGCTTATTAACTAGACCCACCCTACAGAGCGAGGGGACAGCATCGGGGACCAGGCCCTACAATAGGGCTCAGGACCTTTGGGCTCTGCCACTAACTGTAGGGTTTGATACCTCGGGCAAGTCGCTGTGCCTCAATTTCCCCACCTGT
Source organism: Emys orbicularis (assembly GCF_028017835.1). Lineage (NCBI taxonomy): Eukaryota > Metazoa > Chordata > Testudines > Emydidae > Emys > Emys orbicularis. Next base: position 18,754,279 of record NC_088700.1, on the reverse strand, counting down.
AAAATGGGGGTGATAACACTTCCCAAGCCCATGGGGATAAATCCAGCCCTGTATTCCAAGCATTCAGGTTCCACTCAAAAGCAGAGACATAAAATAGAATCATCTCCCCCTTCATGCCCAGACTCCCTCCCCCCTCCCCCCCCATATGTGCCTACTGCTTAGCCAAAGCAAGGTCCAGTTTGCTGAATCCTGCATGGTGCACTGGGGCTGCCTGCCTGGGCGGATGCTTTACATCTCCCAGCTGCCCGCAGGACCAACCAGCGCCAGGCAAGGGACTCCATTTCCAGCCATCCCTCAGATTCCAGCCAGGGGGGGGGGGGGGGGGGGAGGTGGGGAGGGTGATTATCGGGACCATCCCAATATTGGGGGCTTTGTCTTATATAGGCTGCCTATTACCCCCCGCCCCCCACTGTCCTCCCCCAGGTCCCAATTTTTCACACTTGCTATCTGGTCACTGAGGTAGGGGTGTTGTGGGATTGCTCACTTGCCCCCCCGCCACCCCCATTTAGCCTGTAGAAGGCAGGCTGGGATCCTGGCAACATGCGGATGGACGGGCAGCACGAGGTCTCCGTTAGGCCGAATGCAGATGGCACGGGGCCTGTGGGTTCCCAGTGGCCGTGTGAAATAGGGCCTGGCGGAGAGCGAGGGGACTCAAGCATGGGGATGGATAAGCAGCAGTGGGAGGGTTTGACAGAGCGTGTCTGGCTCCTGGCGTTGAGGGGCTTTGCCCAAATCTCTGTGCAAGTTCAAGTGAACCAGTGCAGACCACGGAGAGGCACTGTGAAATGAAGGGCGCCCCACATTCTGGGCTAGCTAACCCCAGGGACTCCACCAGGTCTGCACAGAGGATCTCCTGAGGCAGGAACCTGTCACAGCTGTTTGCTTTTCCCTTGAGCTTCCCAACCACTTACTTCGAAAACAGTCTCTTGCGTCAGGCGACTGAGGGCAGCAAACTCCAAAATCATGGTGCCAGCGCAGGCCGTGCAGGTGTCCAGCTCGGTGCCTGTCCGGGAGTTCGGACTCAGGACCCCATACCTCAGGTTCACCTGGATAAAGAGACGCTCCCTCAGTTTCACTGGGTGTTTTCCCTCATTCTTGTCACATGCGGCAATGAGGTTATTCTACTTTTGTGCAGCACTCTGTCCTGCAGCGCTTTACAAAGCATCTGCCAAAATGCAGCCACCTCTGGGGTGGACGGTAGCAAACAGCTGGCATGCAGCACGTTGCACCACAGCAAGGAAAGGGGTATTCTGGCCAAGAAATCGGGCCACATGTGCCCTACTGTCAAAAAGATCAGGAAACCTTTATCACCCAGACAGGCCAGGAAGGATTATAAACAGCCATCTGGAAGTGCCCCTGTCCCCACCATAAGCCGCATGGAATATTTCTACCTCCTGCAGCAGGACCTAGGGGTCCCTATGGCTGCAAGGAACTTGGGTGCCTCAGACCGGAAGCAACAGGCAGGGCAATGCAGAGCCATCTTGAGAGAGCTTTGAACCCCTTTCAGTCACTCAGATGCGCTGAGATTGTGGGGCTGCCAAGAAGGATCAGCCCCGCCCCCGCCCCCAGCTGGGCGTCTGAGTCAGAGAAATGGCTTGTCAAGGCAGGTAGCACTCAGCGGGGGGCTCTGGGGAAGCACACAACCCGCTGGGACCCACATGTGGCTCCAGACCCCGCAGACCTTATTGGTTCTTTGTTGTGGCTGTCCGTGCCAGTTCACACAAAGCCTCCCCTCGTCCCGGCTCAGATCCGCCACTCCCTTACCCTGGGGTATGGCAGCCCGCTGGTGGTGTTGAACGCGGGCAAGAGACGGTACCCTAAATCCCGGGCCAGGTGCAGGAGCTCGTCCTTGTACCACTGCAGCCGCACGCCTTGTGCCTTCAACATGTCGGCCATGATGTGACCCCCCAGCAGGCCCCTGCAGGACAGAGAGGGGGAGCAGGGACAGGCTGCTCAGAGGGACCCTGCAAGTTGAGATCCCAGACGGCTCATTTCAGGAGCTCGGCGCCCACTTTCCTCTGCTGGGATGAGCAGATGCTAGGCCAGCTGGGCCCCTCTGCACCCGCCCCCCAAGGCCCACTGGTGAGCCAGGGGCCCAGAGCCTGTGGTGATGTCCCCGCTCTCCATCCCCATTGAACCCAGTGTTCATACACAGCAAGCAGCATTCCCCTCTCCCCGGGAGCCGCTTCTGCACCCTCAGACGCCACCCAGAGCCACTGCACCGAAGAGCCACGCCGCAAAGCATGTGACGGAGCCCACGGGTGGGCAGCGTGTGCCTGGGCACTGAGCTGAAGGGGACAGATGGGGGGGGCACAGCCTTGGGAACTGGCACTGGCTCTGTGCTCTAACGGACTGCGCAGAAGGGGCCCTGCCCCGGCCTGGGGCTCACCCCAGCACACGAATGTTGGTTTCAAAGACAGAGACCACCACGTCGTTGTCCAGCCGCACGTCCAGGACCACCTTCCGCACAGCATCCTCAAACTCATCCAGCTTGTTAAGGACCTGGGCGGCCAGAGCCACGGGAGAGAAGAGATTCGGGTCAGTGACATGGGGCCCGCCCCACTGCCCTTCACCTCCCCTTTCAAACACCTCTGCCTCTCCTGGCTTTCAGGGCCCTGCTCACAGCCCCCGTCTGGCTACCCAGTTCTCTCCTCTCCAGACCCTGCACTCTGGTTCCCCCTCCCTCCATGGCACCTCATTCCTTTCTCCCACAAGGGTGCCTGGCACATCTGCCCTGAGACTGTCCATTACACACCCTCCTCCGCCAAATCCCCCTCCACACCCACCTTCCCCTCAGCCCCTCGAAAAAACAATCCAACTGTTCCCCCTCAGCTAAGGCAAACCCCTCCTTTGGCTGTATGTTGTCTGTGGTGCAGGAACTGGTCTTGTGAGGTGTGTACAGCCCCCACCACACTGCTGGGTACTAAACAAATGACAGTCACAACAGCAATTCACTGACTGGTCACATTCCAGCTCGGCGTCACCTACTCAAACACACCGTTTCAGGGAGAGCTGGATCTTCCCATAACCCAGCAGATCTAGCTATTTTCAGTACTTCCGTACACCGCCCCCCCCATCCACCTCCCGGACCCCTGAGAGGCAGGGCAGTGCTGTTTGGGGAAATGAGGCACAGAAAGGCTTGTCCAAGCTCACACAGGCAGTCTGTGGAGGAGCAGAGAATTGAACCCACGTCTGCCAAGTCCCAAGTTTGCACCCTAACCACTAGGCCATCCTCCCCCTCAGATGTGCTTTCTGGCTCACTATCTCAGTGTGGGTACCTCAGGTCAACACTGCCAGTGGTAGCAGGAGCAGAGCCTACACAAGCGTACGAGTGGTCCCCGGGCTGCCAACTCATGATTTCACTGTGGGTCTCCCCATATTTGCCATGTGTTATTTTGTTTTGTTTTTTTTAAAAAGCCTCAGATCCCGGATGCAAGTGATCACATCGGAATCTCAGCTTCATTTAGAGAAGAGTTTCCAGCCCTCATGGAGAACAGCTTCAAACCATGGCCTGAGTGCACACTACAGGTTTAAAACCCAGAAGGCAAAGAATAAGAACCCACATTTTATACTAGAGTGCTTTTAAAAATCTCATGATTTCCTGGGACCTGACTCATGATTTTCAAATGCTCGGGGCGGGCAATACCAGTGGGTGCAGGGGGTGGAGGGGCAGCACAGCCAGAAGGACATTGTGGGCTCTGGAAAAGCATGGCCAAGAAGGGAGGATGATTGCAAGCTCTTTGGGGCAGACACTGTATTTCTGGTCTCTGTTTGTACAGCACCTAGCGCAGTGGGGCCCTGATCCATGTCTGAGGCGACTAGGACCTACCGCAATACAAACCACACACACACACACAAATAAGAATAGATTAAGGCAGCTAAATAAACCCAGGATCATAGAATAGACACCAGGATAAGGAAACAAACAGGACATAATGAAGGGAAAAAGAAGTTGAAGACAGACAGAAGCAGAGAAAGGAAAGCATGCCCTGAATTGATCGCTACTGCATCAATCAACATAGAATCCAGGCCCCAGAAGGGGCTCTGGGAGAGAAAATTAACTGAACATGGGAACATGTTTTGAATGAACAGGCATTAATTTTTCTGTTCGTCACTAGGGGGAAGAATGCAAAGAGTAAGATGCATTAACAGAGAAGGAAAATAAGAGGATATGAGAAACTAACAAATTAGAGAGACGCGGGGGGAGGGGAAAATCAGGGAATCTAGGCTGTAGCACCTAGAAGTCTCAGCGGAGATCAGGTCCCCATCATGCAAGGCACCAGACATATTAAGAGACAGTCCTTGTCCCAAAGAGCAGAACACATGTCCAGGAAGGTCATTTTTCATTTTGATTATATTCTCTTTTGTAAGCAAGAAGCACTCATGCTAAAATGAGAGGTTTCCTGGCTTTAACTGCATTGCTTTCAAACGCAGACAGACTGTCTGCTTTTATCTCCATGCAATACATAAAGCACAAGCACTAAACCTTGCACACAAAACACCACAACACTACTGTTTATCCCCATTGGGCAGTGGTGGAAGCTAGGGTCAAGTGACTTGTCCAAGGTTAGACAGTCAGTAGCAAAACTGGGAAGAGAACCCAGGAGTTCTAGAAAGACCTGCATGAAGGTTTGCTGATCCTGTGGTTCTGGGTTTCTCTACAATCCTGAAGTTTGGGGCAGGTTTGGCCCCAGAGATCCATAGCCTTTCGGCAAGCATAAGCCAAGATCTGGTCTGAGAAGAAACCCAAGCATAGCTTGGGAGTGGGTTCAGCTGAGTTTCACCTGCAATGGCTGGGTTTGTTTAGCACTCATATGAGCTATGCCTGGGGTGGAGGGAGGACGTGTGGGCTGGGAGTAGAGAGAAAAATCAAAAGTTTGCATGAACTCCCATGGGCCAAATCTGTCTTGTGCACTAACACTTGACAATGCTCCAGCCACTAGACAATACTTCCTCCTGCGTCCTATTGAAAACAAGTCCCCCCCACTCTAATCACCACTGAAGATGCCCCAAGTAACTCCTGATCCTACGTATACTTTAATTGTACTTGTCCATCAAGAATGTGAGAGAAGCCCTACAGCTTTAAGGTCAATTCTTAGCTCACTTGAAAAGAAGTAAAAACAGCAGAGGGGAACGTACAGTCCAATACACAAGAATGAAATGGAAACCCCTCTGTGCCAGGAACTCAATCTTGCTGTTGACAGATACCAACGCCTGTAAATGCAGACACCACTAAAATCCAGCTCAACAGATCTAAACCTGCCAAACCCCCGATAAACTGGTCTGAGAAGCAGATTGCTGACTTACCACAAGCGTATCCAAAGTGTCAATTAGAGTGAGGGAAAACCTACAGGTTTAAATGAAAAGAACATATTTTAAATTCAGATGAAATTCCATCTTAGAAAGTGAATTGGACCAAACGGTTAGCTGAAAACACACGCCAAGGGGCAGATTTTCTGAGCTTGGCACTTGCATGAATAATGGCACAAATTGTACAAGTGGTTTTTTTTGCTATTGCTGTAACTGCACACAAATGGAGACACAACCATCTTTGCATGCCACTGCAGGGGCAAAAGCAATCTTTGCACTTGCAAATTAGATGTATAAATATTCATCTACAGAGAGTCCTGAAAATCTGACCCATGATATTCTAGCTAGAGTAGGTCAACATTTTTACTCAACTTTTATTTTTCCCCTTTGGATTGAAATGTTGTGGGGTTTTTTTTGTTTTTTGTTTTTGTTTCTCCATTCAAAACACGAATTTCTGCAATAAGTATCCATTTTCAACAACTTTTTTCAGGTTTTCACTGAAAAACCAAACGTTTCAGCCAAACCTGAAACATTTTTGATTGCTGAAGATTTGTATTTTTGCCCCCCCCCCCTTTTTTTTTTTGATGAAAAATATTGTGCAGGAAAAAAAAATCTCAGAATTTTTTGCAAGAACAAAAACCATTTCCTGACCAGCTTTCATTCTATCCCTCCTTGATCATGAGGGGGAAAAAATGCACTTTAATTGCTGAGACTGACATTACAAATAGCACCTCCACTTCCCCCTCTTAAGGATCCTTCCAGCAGAAGATCTGAAAGTACTTCTCAAACATTAATGAATTCAGTCTCAAAGCTCCCATGAGGAATAAATATCACCATCATTTTACAAGTAGGGAAACTGAGGCAGTGCTGTGACGTGATTAGCTCTTGGTGACACATCACAGTGAGCCCAAGTGTCTGAGCTGGGAATAGAAGCCCAGATTCCCAGTTTGCTGTCCTAACCACTGGTCTACTTTGTAACACGCAACCAGAAAAGCCACAAAACCCCCTCACAGTAGCAAAGGAATCAGAGGACGCTTGTGGCCAACAAGTGCTCCGCAGGCTGAAGTGCGAAAGGAGGAAGAGGAGGAACCCATCTTGCACACTCACTTGCCAAGGGCGTCATCGACATCCCCACGACTCGGCTCCATCCCGCGCACTCGGCCCCGACAACTCAAAGGCATTAGCTCGTCTGCAGGATATGCGTGTTTCTGTACAAGGGAGGGGAAACCCCACAAATGCTCAGTTGACGGTAGATCTAGGACTTGGAAACAGTCTCCAAAGACTGTAAAGTGGGCCGCTTTTGAAGTAAACTAGGCCCCTTGCCATTCCCGTTGCAGAAGAAATGCCTCTCGTCTTAGACTGCTTGTTCCTTGCTCTACAGTTACGCACATGCCTTATCAACCTCTAGCCAGGACACAGGAAGCAATGGAAACAGCTTTGCAGATCTGTGCTGCATTCATCCAGCTCTTACACTAGGACGGCTAATACTCTGCCAATCTAAAGCACCTAGCCAAGGCTGTTGAGGGCTTTGCAAACATTCAGTGAAATCCTGGAGCTCCTACTCAGACAAAACTTTCAACATCAGTCGGATTTTGCCTAAGTTAGGAGCGAATGAAAACCAGGGGTGAGGATTTCGGTATTTGGCTCTTTAGTTATGATTAGCCCCATTTTACAGAATGCGGAGTGACACACAGCTCATCAGTGGCAGAGCTAGGAATAGCATGCAGATCACCTAATTCATGCTGACTGCTACACCAGGCAATCTCCATAAGAAAATGTAATATACATCTCCAAGCAATTCTCACAGTCAGGACAGCTACCTTAAATTCTATGTCATTTAGGTGAGGGGACAGTCGGAATTCTGGACAAAATTAGCCTGGCCTCACCAGCCACAGAAGCTCACAGAGCGAGCAAGAGTTACGCTTTGTTCTGATGGACAGCCGCCTACTATCTGCTATCCCGACTCTACGCGCAAGGGATAAGATGAGGAAGGTTTCCCTGCTCCATTTGCAAGTCTCCTAGAGTCCGGTGGATTCCAGCCAGCACCTGAATGTTGTCCAACACCTTTGCATGTAGGAATTTCTTTGGTGGAGCTTTAGACCAGGTCTACACCTAAAACATAGGTCAACCTAGTTATAGATTCATAGATTCTAGGACTGGAAGGGACCTCGAGAGGTCATCGAGTCCAGTCCCCTGCCCTCATGGCAGGACCAAATACTGTCTAGACCATCCTGGATAGACATTTATCTAACCTACTCTTAAATATCTCCAGAGATGGAGATTCCACAACTTCCCTAGGCAATTTATTCCAGTGTTTAACCTCCCTGACAGTTAGGAACTTTTTCCTAATGTCCAACCTAAACCTCCCTTGCTGCAGTTTAAGCCCATTGCTTCTTGTTCTATCCTTAGAGACTAAGGTGAACAAGTTTTCTCCCTCCTCATGACACCCTTTTAGATATCTGAAAACTTCTATCATGTCCCCTCTCAGTCTTCTCTTTTCCAAACTAAACAAACCCAATTCTTTCAGCCTTCCTTCATAGGTCATGTTCTCAAGACCTTTAATCATTCTTGTTGCTCTTCTCTGAACCCTCTCCAATTTCTCCACATCTTTCTTGAAATGCGGTGCCCAGAACTGGACACAATACTCCAGTTATGCCGCTCAGGGGTTTGAAAAGTCACACCCTGAGAGACATAAGTAAGCCAACCTAAGCCACAGCATAGACACTGCTAGGTTGGTCGATGGAAGAAGTCTTCTATCAACCTAGCTTCTGCCTCTTGGGGGGCTGGATTTATGACAGTGAGAGAGAAACCCTTCCATTGCTGTAGCAAGTGTCTATACTACTGCGCTGCAGTGATGCAGATGCAGCGCTTGTAACGTAGGCATACCCTTAGCGTCCATTTAAAGAACAGAAAGGGGGAGGGGGAGAATTTCTCATAAAGAAGGCCGCTCTCTTTTTGCCAAGTGTGACCCTCTGAAGGTTAGAATGGAAACAGAAAAGACCCGTCGGTGTGTGGCCATGGTACGGTGCTTGGCGGATACAAGCAGCTTTCCAGCCTCCTGTATATACCCGATACAAGAGCCCGGGGAATGGGACACTGGGTCTGGTCCTTCCTGCCATGCACATACCACTCCAAAGGAGGAGGGAAGGGTCTTTGCCCTCAAAACTCCTCCATACCATCCTAATGGAGACACAGCCCCTCCCAACTCTCCCCCGGGGTTGGAGCAGTTCAGCATCGCTCCCCAGCTTGGCCACAGCCTAGCCCCAAGAGGAGAGTAAATTCAAGGGAGTTGGGGGGTGAGTGGTTCCCCCGTGTTTCTGTTTTAAAGAGGGTATTTTTGGTCATACCGCGAGACTCTCGTATTTTTTTCCGCAGTTGTAGAGCACCCCAAGCTACCTGACACGCTGGAGGGTGGGAAGGCTGCTGGGGTAAGCAGGGTTGGAAGAACAGACAAGACATAAGACTCAGGGTTTTGTCCAGAGACACGTGAGCAAGAACCAATATAAAAATACGAGTTACCATGTAGCTGCCGTACGCGTGGTCAAACATCTCCACGACCTGGTCCCTGGAAAGGAAACAGCAGAGAGACCATGGGAAGCTCGGCTAGCCCAGAACTGCTGACCGTTGCCACTGGGCTTGAGAACGCTGCGACTTCCGTTTCATTTGAAACGACAACGATCCAGCAGTGATCGATGACCTGTATCTATTCTGGAGCCTTTTATTAAGTCAATGTTGAATTACTGGTCCCTTTCCTTTTCAACTATCGTCATTAGATTAAATTGTGTACTGAGCAGAGAAGGTGCCAGCTCTCAGCAGGGGAGCCTAGACAGGGCAGACAATGGGGAGTCTAGACAGGGCAGACAATGCAGGCAATGCACAAGATGTTCCAGTGTACCCTAGGGAGATCTTTTGGTTCACATGGACATAGCCACGTTTTTAGCAACGGCACCCTACAAAGCTCATCTCTTACTCCTAGACATTGGGAAATTGTGGGGGAGGTGGAGGGGAAGAGTTTTTAAGTTGTCTGTCTTCCTGGTGCTGGGTTATATTAAATGGTTCTGCTGCAGTCAGGCTCATTACGGATGTATTTTCAAGTTAGGTCAAGTGTTCCTAGAGTGCATAGCACTGGTGCAAACCTATTGCGACTGTACGCTCTTTGGCTCAGGGGCTGTCTTTCATTATGGACATCATTATGGACAGCGCCTTGCGTAACAGAACCCCAACCCTTGACTGGCACCTCCCTGTGCTACCAGGAGATGAAGTAATCCTTCTTCAAAAGGACGCTTGTATAACAAACACCGGCACCTCCCTCCTCTCCCCTGCGTCCATACAATTGTCACCGGTGGGTGGTGGAAACCAAACTTTCCCACACACAACTTGTCTCACTGTATGTCTGCCGTCAGGCTGGGGGTGGGGTCCGGCTGGAATTGTATTTGGGGCGGGCAGAGGAGGAGACCCGATCTGTTTTGTACATCTCCAGGCACCAGGGGGCCCTCCTGGGTGGGAGGTTTTCACCTGCCCCCCAAGCCCGGCGCCGGGGCTAAGCGGACCCAAGCGGGCCAGCCCCCGGCGAGCCCCGGGGGGGGGGGGGGAGGCCTGGGGGAGCTGCCTGCTCCTCGGGAGGGGGAGCCCCCCCCGGGTCCCGGCTGGAGAGGAGGGGGGGGGGCAGACGGACAGACACGGGGCTGCTCTCACCTGAGCTGGCTCTTCTCCGCCGCCCCCACGGCCGCCGCCCCCGTGGCGAGGGGAGCCCAGAGCAGGGCCACCAGAACGCCCAGGGGGGGGGCCCGAGCGCGGCCCCCGCCCCGCGCTAGCAGCATGAGCCTGCGCCCCGGCGGCGGCTGCGCGGTGCCCCGCGCCCGGCCCGCGGGCTAGTGACGGTGTAACGCCCCCCGCCCGGCCGGGACCGGCCCCCGCTGCCGGGGCCGCGGCTCCGCCATGGTGCCCGGCCCAGTCCCCCGCCCCGCCCCAGCAAGGCATTCTGGGACGTGCAGTCCCGCTAACGCCCGCCCCTGCGCGGGGGCTGCTGGGAACTGTAGTTCCGAGGCCTCGCCCCCCTGGGTTCCTGCCCGCCTGGGGCGGGGCTACAGGCCTGGCACCAGCAGCCCCGGCCGGCGCCCCGCAGGCTCTCAGGGTGCATTGCGAGCCTCAAGCCCGGACTGTATGCAGATCACCTGTTATCAGACTGACTGTATGCAGATTACAGGGGTGGCCAAACAGGCTCGCGAGCTGCATGCGGAGCCCCCACTCCCCCATTCTCTGCCTGCTAGACTAGGGGCGGGCTAGGGGCTTCTGCCCAGCAGGGATGGGGGCCCGGGGCTTCAGCCCCTCCGGAGACACCTGCCAGGGCTCTGGGCTTCAGCCCTGCTGGGACTCTAGCCCGACGGGGCGTCCCTGCAAGCCCTAAGCCCCCCAAAGCCCCTCCCCACAGGGCTGAAACCCCCAGACCCAGCCAGCACGCCCTGAGGAGCTGAAGGCCCAAGCCCCGACAGGCGCGTCCTGCTCTCGAACTTCTGAAGATTATCGTATCAGTAATTTTGACCACCCCTGGCAGGTTATTACAAGCACCTACATTTCCTGCGTTGCCTCTGTCCATTTTGATTGCATCACTTCAAGGTCTAGGAAGGAGGTCTCTAAACAACAATGCACAATTGCTCCTTCTCTTTGCAGTGCCAGCTTCAGCCACAGGAGATCAGGCCAAAGGCTATTTTTGGGGGGTGGGGAGGGTTCTCAAAGAGAGAACGACAGCCCCTAAAATCCCACAGTCCCAGATGCTAACGCCAGCCAGGTTACCCTGCCCTCCTCTGACGTGTCAGTTTTGTCATCTGTAAAATGGGGATGGGAATAGTGAGTTTTTTTGTAAAGTGCTGTGCGATCAATAGATGAACAGTATAACAGCGAGGTATTCATTTCCCCCCCCCCCTTCAAAAAGAAAAAAAGATGTCAGTAAATGGCAACAGCTCCAAGGGGGATTCAAACAAAGTCTATTCAGATTAATTAGATCTGTCATTAAAATAATTTTAAACTGCTGCTATAACGCAGAAGGGGCTGAGAAAAGGGTTCTCCCCCCCCCCTACAAAAATCTCCCATGAGTCCTTCCCCCGTATGATGCACTACAACTCCCACAATTCTGTGCAAGCCCTGTGATTTGTATCTAGCTTGCAAGTGACCTATATTGAAACATACACCCCACCGCAAAGTATTGAGTTTCCAGAGGAGCAGCAGCTATCATACTTCGGGGTCACTTTACACATTCCCTTTCTTTCTGGCTGTGTTGCACTGCAAAGGAGAAATAAAGAAGCCAAGATGATGCAAGTAAGTACATTTCAGATTTGCTGGCTGATGGGGTTAGAAATCTGCCGGGACTGTAAACTACAGGTTGGAGTCAGATGATACATACAAGCCGGGCTTTCCTTCAAATACAAACGATACATTGGTGGGATTTAATTAACAATCCGATTGTAAGTGATTGATAGTGGAAAGGTTTATGTTTTGCCCAGAGAAGGCTCTGCTGCGCTCTCCCCATTTATTCGGGGGCAGGGAAGCATGATGTTGACACAGTAACTTTATTAGGGACAGCACGAGGCAGTGTAACTGCTTCAGTACTGGAAGGAATGTTTCCCCTCCGCCCCCACCTGGCAGTTAAGCTTTCTGATTGGAAAAATGGCCCATCTCAGCCCAATTGAACCTATTTTCATTGTGTGGAGGGCCACTTTAAGGTCAAAATCATCTTCTCAATCCTACCCCTTCCCCTGCAGCAGCTAGTGCTTGGTTACAAGAAGTAATTACATTAGGACAGTGCAAAGGGTGGGGTACTTGGTAACTTCTACCCTCACCAGCCCCGTTTTGTATCAGTGCAGTTTATTATCTCTGCTTGGGTCTATGACTTTATGAGCACGCAGCCCTTAGCACTCGTGCTTGCAGCTCCCCACTGCTCTATCCTCTCCCCATCAGTTTGCTTCTGTCCGCCCCTGTGCTTCTGCTGCCCTTTCAGTTAGGGGTGCTTGGCAGATTTAACCAGGGTTGAATGTACCCCAAAGTAACCCTTGACCATTTGAGAATCAGTGTCCTAGATAAAGGGGTAGGGTCAACTTTTTTTAGTTCAAGATATATTGATATTTGGCCTTTTTTCCAAAGATCACGTTGATTTCTTCAACGTTATTTTTCCAATGAAAATTTTTTCCATTAACCATTTGTGGATTTCTCTCTCCTTCTCCTCCCTGCCCCACCACAGCTGCTTTTTTCCGCAGGTTGGCTTAGGGCAGGGCTGCCCTACAGAGTTCTGCCAACGCAGCTATGCCAGTCAGGGGTGCAAAGAAGTGTAATCCCTAACCAACATAGGTAAGCCGGAAAAAGCCCCTAGTGTAGATGCAACTATACCGACAGCTGTGCTCTTACTGGCATAGATGGTTTTGCTCATGTGGGGTAGTTTTAGTGTAACAGAATCGTAGAAATGTAGGGCTGGAAAGGACCTCAAGAGATCATCTAGTCCAGCCTGCTGAACCCAGGCAGGACCAGGTCTACCTAGACCATTCCTGACAGCTGTTTATTTAACCTGTTCTCAAAAATCTCCAATGACCTCCAACCTTCCTTGGAAGTCTGTGTCAGTGATTAACTATCCTTATAGGTAGAAAATTTTACTATACTGGTGCAGTATATCTGTGTCCAAGAAAGCACCCTGGTTTTCCTATACCAGTAAAGCACCGCTGGTGTACAGCATTTTAGCAAATCATCTCCTTTTGGGGTACGGAAACAATGACAGAATCACTGACGTTGGAGATAAGGACCTAAGCTAAGGTCATCTTACCGGTTCAGGATGTTCCCTGCAGTCTACCGAGTGTCTAATCTATTTAGGAATGAGTCTTATGATGAGGCTTCTGCTACTTCCCATAGGAAAATGCTGCCTTTCTGAGTCACTCCAGTTTATAGAATTTCTTCTTCTCAATTATTACTACACGTTTGTGAGCACTGTAATGACAGCCTGACTCCTGCCCCGATCCAGAGTCCATTGAAGTCAGTGTAAAGACTCTCAGTAACACCAGTGGGGTTTGGATCAGGCCTCATGGGGCGACGTCTACACTACAAGTGCTACAGCAATACAGCTGCAGCTGTCACTATAGAATCATGGGACTGGAAGGGACCTTGAGAGGTCATCTAGTCCAGTCCTCTGCACTCATGGCAGGACTAAGTATTATCTAGACCATCCCTGACAGGTGTTTGTCTAACCTGCTCTTAAAAATCCCCAATGATGGAGATTCCACAACCTCCCTAGGCAATTTATTCCAGTGCTTAACCACCCTGACAGTTAGGAAGTTTTTCCTAATATCCAACCTAAACCACCCTTGCTGCAATTTCAGCCCATTGCTTCTTGTCCTAGCCTCAGAGGTTAAGAAGAACAATTTTTCTCCCTCTTCCTTGTAACAGTCTTTTATGAACTTGAAAACGATTATCATGTCCCCTCAGTCTTCTTTTTTCCAGACTAAACAAACCCAATTTTTTCAATCTTCCCTCATAGGTCATGTTTTCTAGACCTTTAATCATTTTTGTTGCTCTTCTCTGGACATTCTCCAATTTGTCCACATCTTTCCTGAAAAGTGGCACCCAGAACTGGACACAATACCCCAGTTGAAGCCTAATCAGTGCGGAGTAGAGTGGAAGAATTACTTCTCATGTCTTGCTTACAGCACTCCTGCTAATACATCCTAGAATGATGTTTGCGTTTTTTGCAACAGTGTTACACTGTTGACTCATATTTAGCTTGTGGTCCACTATAACCCCTAGATCCCTTTCCGCAGTACTCCTTCCTAGGCAGTCATTTCCCAATTTGTATGTGTGCAACTGATTGCTCCTTCCTAAATGGAGTACTTTGCATTTGTCCTTATTGAATTTCATCCTATTTACTTCAGCGTAGCATAGATGCTTCCTACAATGAGGGAAACGTTTTTTTCCCATCGATGTAGTTAATCCACCTCCTGACCAGGGGTAGCTACGTCAAGGAAAGAATTCTTCTGTTGCTCTAGCTGCATCTACACTGGGGGATAGGTCATTTTTCACAGCCCTGAGTGACAGAGCTAGATCGATCTAAGTACAGAGCAGGCCTGGGGTGAGTTACTCCACAGGGTGCAACAGCAAACACAGCAATACTCCAAACAGCAATCTCTCAAATCCTTTGTGTAGTCACCAGCTATTTGTTTAACCCACAGGTGCAGGATAACAAAAAGGAGTCAAGATTCTAGTACATGCATGCAAATTAGATAAGCAGTTATCATACATACACACACTGGATATTTCACTGGTACACCGCTACCTCGATATAACGGGACCCAATATAACACGAATTCAGATATAACGCGGTAAAGCAGCACTCCGGGGGGGCGGGGCTGCGCACTCCGGTGGATCAAAGCAAGTTCAATATCATGCGGTTTCACTTATAACGCAGTAAGATTTTTTGGCTCCCGAGGACAGCGTTATATCGAGGTAGAGGTGTATATTTAATGTCTGCTGTTTGGAGGGCTGTTCTGAATGCTACAATTCAACGTTATCGCTAAAAAATGTAGTGAATTAAAATTTAACTTTGGTTAATTGGATCATCAGATGTATTAGCTTCTTAAGGAGTGATTCGACTGTCAGATAATTTAATTCATAGAATCACCTAAGAGTCGAGCTAATACACAATTGTGATCAGATACAGATATTTATAAAGCAGAAATGAACGCAAGCCCTGTAAATTCAGATCCCAAATCAAGTCTGAACTTCCCCAAATGTCAATAGGGATTTGGATCCAGAGTTCTGGTCTCAGACTTCTCTCTTGTGAAATGAGATACCATAGTCTAATGGGAGTTAGGCACCTAAATATCTTTGAAGAGCTGAGCCAGCATAGCTCAGTGACTCACCCCCAGTAACTAGTGAGGCTTTTGGGCTTTAGGATTACCTCCATCTAGCTGAAATCTCATGCAGTCCTTGGTAGCAGGTTATTAATCTAGCCCAATACCTCTCCTCCTATTACATTATGTTACAATAAGTTTTAACAATTATACTTGCTCATCTATAGCACTTTTCATCCATACATCTCACAGTGCTTCCAAAAAAACCCCCCAAAAAGGACAGTATAGTTAGTCCCATTTTACAGATGGGGAAATCGAGGCACAGAGCAATGACATGACTTGCCCAAGATCACTCTGGTGGTCAGTGTTTAAAGCAAGGTTAGGACCCAGGTCTCCTGACTCCCAGTCGAGTGCCCTATCCACTGGGGCACGCTCCCTCACTGTTTTGAAATAGGACCAATGAGCTAAACACAATTTGCTCCAAATCCTGTTTAACAACCTGACAGCCACATGAACATTTTGTTTTTAAATAGCAATATTAATATCTTAATCATTGTAAAGTTCTTTGGGATCCTCAGGTGAAAGGTGCCATGTAAATGCAAAGTATTATTATTTAAAAGCTACAACACATTGACCATAAAACCCCCTCCAATATCACATGTGCATTTCCCCTAAGAGAATTGCAACACTGGAAAATCTGTCTCTCTAGTTCCTTTTTCGCCATGTGATTTGGCTCAGGGTTTTGGTTACAATTAAGGAGATGGCTTGTAAACAGAACTGACCTCCATAGCAGTGAGTGGAACACACTTGTGTGGGTGTGAGGTGTGGGAAAGTCAGGCAACCTAACCCTGCTGTCTGGAACGTTCAGAGGTGAGTCAATCTGTTGTCACAGTGCAGCTCTGGAATCTTGGGTGCAACCCCTCGGTCTGGTCTAGAGTAGAAAACGTGAACTGTGGAACTAAGATGACTTCTTTTTAAATCGTTTCAACTGGGTTAAACCTTGCTTAAATTAGTGAGGCTAAACCGATTTAAGTATGTCTGCATTAGACTGGTGTAAATACATTGATTTAGCTACACAGGTGCAACTTTACCATAGGCCTAGTCTACACACTACAGGTTTGTCTTACAGTTCAAATGTTGCCCCTAATTTGAGTCCTTCCTGTCCACACACACAAACTTTTAATTCAAGTTAGCCAGCCTGTCATGGGGTATAGGCTAAGGCTCAAGTCAGCACAACTTATCAGCTGCTAACATGACCACTCTGTAGTGTGGTCTCCACTCAACTGCCTCTGGACAGTCCTCCAACGCCTCCCCGTAATTCCCCACCGCGGGCCCAGAAAGGACAGACAAGTTCTGCTACAAATCGCCTGGAAAGCTGGGCTCAGCTGACTGCTAGCACAAAGAACACGAGGAAGTAGAGTACTAGTGTGGATGCAGCAGCCAAGTATTGGTTTGCAACGTGGCCGCTCATTTGAGCTCGGCCAACCTGAGAGGAGTAACTTGCGTGTAGATACCTCAAGTTAACACTGCAGTGAAGACACGCCAGAATTGCACTGGTTTAACTGCGTGCAAACGTGTGCATGGAGACTCTTAAAAAGATCTAAACCTGGCTTATAATGGTTTAGCTTGCACATGTAAATTCCTAGGTTCAAGCTACTCCAATATATCAAGTTTTAAACAGATATAAGTGTGCCCATGCATGGGTTTGCACCGGTCTAAAACCGTTAGCTGACTTAAGCTACCTGGCTGCAATCTGTGTGTGTAGAGAAGCCCTTGTATAACCCTGTAGTTATGGCTTCCACAATCCAACTAACGAAGCAACTTCCTTTACATAATGCCGGGCGTCAAATACCCGGTCTATGTGCTGGATCCACGCCCAATGACTGCTTGTTGGGTCATGTCTGATTTTACACAGTAAGATCACTGGGCCAAGGACCATGGGTTTTATATGTCTGCAGTGCTCACTTTGGGGCCCTGCATGGTCAATGCTCCTTGTGGTAGTCAGAGCACTTTGGCTGTGTTAGCGTCACCGTTATCTGCCTGCACTGATGCACGTAATGGGTTAACTTCCTCTCTTGGAAGAGGCTTGCATCATTTAGCTTTTTGCATGGTGACACCTGGGCCATGTCTACACTAAGGATGCTATAGAGGCATAGCTACGGTGCCATAACCCCGCCGTGTAGAAGCAGACTCCTATGACAGAAGGGGCTTTGCCATCGCTGTAAGAGCTCTATCTCCCTGAATGATGGTAGCTAGGTCAACGGAAGCATTCCTGCAATATCCTTGAAAAGCCTGATTGAATTAAATGTAAGTCTCTTTGGAGTGCCTTGCATTACCAGTGCCCGGTTTATGTACCATTGTGGACTTGTCTGTAACTTCTCAGGCAGGGAGGGATAGCTCAGTGGTTTGAGCATTGGCCTGCTAAACCCAGGGTTGGGAGTTCAATCCTTGAGGGGACCACTTGGGGATCTGGGCAAAATCAGTACTTGGTCCTGCTAGTGAAGGCAGGGGGCTGGACTCGATGACCTTTCAAGGTCCCTTCCAGTTCTAGGAGATGGGATATCTCCATTAATTATTAGGATGTGGCCAGTGTGAATCCTGGCAAGTGTTAGGAGCATCCAATAACTATTTTAAACAACGTGCCCAATCCTGAGGAACCTGTGAAGTTGAGTGGATTTCCTCAGAAATAGTTGGGAAGAGACGAATGCAAATTCCTACCTCCAGACCCAACCTTTTGAAGCTACATCCTAAGGAGAAACCCATTGTCTGTTGATTATCCATTCCCAGAATCTGAAGGTCAAAGCCTCGAACTGCATATGGGAGGTCCTCACAGATTCATGGGGTTGCTTGTCCTGAGCTAACAGCTGTAATGAACTTGTAACTACAACCCCCAGCAAGGGTCTTTTCTGAAGAACTCTTTACTTGCCAAGGCTCTTGTTGGAGCCGGGGGTGGGGGAATCATCTCTGGTAAGATTATGGCCGTGCATGTGGGTTCTTTTATTATTTTCTCTGGAATGCTTTCACCTTGACAGTAAACGTACTTGCTTAGAAGGGGTTGTGTGGTAATTTATAACTGTGGGAAATTACACTGTTTATAGCCACTGAGGAGAAAGCAGAACAGGCCTGTGTAGGAAGTCTCACTTGCTGGGGAATAACACAATGCACGCAGGGAACTATGCTGCCTGGAAACACCCTAGTAAGAAGGGAGAGAGTCACAGAGTTCAAGGCCAGAAGGGACCACCAGCTCATCTAGTCTGACCTCCTGTATATCACAGCCACACACTAATCCCAACAACCAAAATTAGACCAAGGTATTACAGCCCAAGAGAGGTGATGGCTGAGGAGCCGGCAGCCTAGAGTGGGTGCTCTTGGAGGACCATGGAGGGGGAATACAGGTGTAGTTACCCTGAACTGTGACAGCGTTCTTCTGTCAAACTAGCTGTGTCTACACTGGGGGTTAGGTCTGCATAGCTACAGCAAGTGCCATAGTTTTAACTGTAGCCCAGGCCTTGGATTGGCTGTGAAAGGACCCAACAAAGCCCGTTGTGGGGCTGTGCACTGACGTACAGTAGAACCTCAGCGTTAGGCGCACCAGAGTTACGAACTGACCAGTCAACCACACACCTCGTTTAGGACCAGAAGTACACAATCAGGCAGCAGCAGAGACCCCAAAAAACCAAATAAACACAAACTTGTACAGTGCTATGTTAAACGTAAACTACTAAAAAAAAAAATAAAGGGAAAGTTTAAAAAAAGGAAACTGTTTCTGTGCTTGTTTGGTTTAAATTAAGATAGTTAAAAGCAGCATTTTTCTTCTGCATAATAAAGTTTCAAAGCTGTATTAAGTCAATGTTCAGTTGTAAACTTTTGAAAGAACAACCATAGCGTTTTGTTCCGAGTTACGAACACCCTCCATGCCCGAGGTATTCGTAATTCTGAAGTTCTACTGTATTGCGCAGATCATCTGCTGGCACCTGGCTCCCGGCCGGCCATTCAGGATCACTTCGCCCTGTGTGAAACGGAGCGCGCTCTCTGCCTGGGGATGCGTACACTGCGACTGGCAGGTGTAATTCCCAGTGTGGATACACAGACATGCACGGGTTGTGCTTGAGCTAGCCCTAAAAATAGCAGTGTGGCTATGACAGCATGGACGGTGGGGTGGCTCAGGCTAGCTGGACCAGTCAGTCCCCAGAGGGTCAGGCGGGATTGTACTCGGGTGGCTAGTCTGAGCTGTCACCCGTGTCACCATGGCCACACTGCTAGAGAGCGAGCATGTCTCTGTCGACCCGGGCTGGGAATTACACCTCTCGGCTCGGTGGAGACGTATCTTCTGACATAAAATGCCGGTGTGTGAATGGACTGGGGAGGGAGAACTGCAGAGTGTATTGCCTCTTCGCAAGAATCTGTAGCCCATCTTTGTATCGTAGGCTTGCGTCTCCCAGGGGCGTGGAAAATCCAAACCCTGGCGAGATGTAGTTATACAGACCTAATTCCCGGTGTAGACAGCACTAGGTCAGTGGAAGCATTCTGCCATCCACCTCGCTACCACCGCTCAGGAAGGTGGACATGAGAAACCCTCCCATCACCTAGGTAGTGTCTATACCAGGCACAGCAGTGGCAGAGCTCTAGTGATTTAAGTGTAGACATTCCCTTACACTGCACTCTACCAGCAGGTTTAGCCAACTCCTGGGCAGACATACGGTACGTTTGGAACCCACCCCCATTGTCTCAACCAGGGCCGGCTTTAGCAGGTGTGGGGCCCCACGCCAGGACGCGAATTGTCTCGTGCACCCCCCTCCGCCCCAACTCTGCCCCGGCCCCGCCCCGACTCCGCCTCCTCCCTGCCCCATTGGATCCCTCCCCAAATCCCCGCCCTGGCCCCGCCCCTCCCTGCCCCATTGGATCCCTCCCCAAATCCCCGGCCCCGCCCCAACCCCGCCCCTCCCTGCCCCATTGGATCCCTCCCCAAATCCCCGGCCTGGCCCCACCTCTTCCCCAGCACGTCGCATTCCTCCTCCTCCCCCCTCCCTCCCAGGCTTGTGCTGATCAGCTGTATGGCGGCGCAAGCACTGGAGGGAGGGGGAGAAGCAGGACGCGGCTTTTTTTTTTTTTTTTTTTTTTTTCCGCTCCGCCGGCAGCCCCGGACGTTGTGGGGCCCTCTTAGGCGCGGGGCCCCATTCTGGGGAATCGGCCGAATCGGCTTAAAGCCGTCCCTGGTCTCAACATACAGCGCCTCGCACAACAGGGTCCCGGGCCATGACTGGGGCTCGCGTGCTCCTGCAATACAAATAAACAACACATAACAACAGCTCTTTAGCGACAATCCAAGGATTCCATGTTGTGGCACTAAGTGCTTTAATACCAGATCATCTCAAGTTGCTGGACGCTCATTATGGCCCCACTAGGGAAGTCCCCTCCCCATTTCACAGAGAGACTCCCTAGCTTGCTCACGGTCACACAGGAAGTCAGAGATGTAGGATGGCTCCTGATCCTGCCCCTTCACCCCAAGCCCATCCTCCCCTTTTGACTCTCTGTGGGAGTAGCAGCGGTGCTGAGGAGTAGCCGGTTTCAGCAAAGGAACAGTCTTCCTGCCGCTGACTCACAGTGACAGGACACAAGAGAAACCCAATTCTTGGGTGCCCCATGGCTTCTTCACAACACCACAGCCACCATGAAGGAACCATAAAGTAGCCATAGGTGCTCCTGAGAAATATATCCAATGCAGGGGGGCAGCCCAGTAGGCATATCCAGCTCTGTACCACACCCAGAGAAGCCACAGTTTCAGGAGTATCAGGGGAGGGGGGTGAGGCTTGGCAGGGGTGTTCCTAAACTCTGGCATCTGGGGACAGCTGGAACAGCCCATAGGGGTCTTCAGTAGCCTGGCTGCCAATTACGGCATCCCTCTAACTTGGGCTGGGGGTAAACCAGCCCCCAGCATCCTTGCATAGGAAATGTGCCAGGGAGATTTGGCCCAGGGAGCAGAGCTCTGTCCTTACAGCGTGTAGCGTTTCCTCCTGAGTTAGGGATAGCCAGTTTCTCATCTTGCAACACATGGAAAGGAAAAGGCCAACCAGAAGACAAAATGCCATCCAATCCCCAGTTTAGGATTCCAGCCATAGCCCTTCAGACAAAAACAAATGGCCCAGTAACCACCAGCAGGATTCGTGCATTTGAAGGTGGTAAATGTAATTATTGGACTGAGCACAGGACTAAAAGTCCAGGGATCTGGGTTCAAATCCTGGCTGAGACACCCTGGGCAAGTCTCTGAATATTTCTGCGCTCACATTTTCCCATTTGAAAGGGGGGAAAAAACGCTACCACCATAATGAAGTGTTTGAGATTGATGGGTTAAGTATGCCAAGTCCTAATATAGTCTCATTTAAACACTATTATTATAAATCTGCTGCCAAAGAAAATTCAAAAGAATGAGCCAATTACAGGTGATAATATGCACTTCACAATGTACAGACTAAGCATATAATTAGATCCTGTTTACTGGATGAATACTACAGCTATTAGGCAATATTTCTAGCCCAGGCAGGTCCCTTCAGATGCATAATGGAGATTATTGTACAAAATGCATCATCTGCTCATGTCATTAGCAAACACTGCAGTTGTATGTGGCATGTAATTAACAAGGCAAAGGCTAGGCCTTCGCTGCAAAAAGAGAGCTAAAAATGCATCTCTGGGTGTAAAATGCTAATGGAAACCAGGCACAAGTGCTTTATAACCTCGGTGTAGCCAATGGAGGTCAACCCTGTGAGAGGAGGAGGTCTAAGGTTAACACTGACTGGGTACGTCAAGGTAAAATCTGTCCCTTGTCTTCGGGGCATCTGATTGAACAACTTTTTCTTTTTCCTTCAGCAAAGCCAAAGGAACAAGAATCCAAGCAATTATGGCGCCATATACGTAGGAGGTTCAGTGCACCATGTGAGATACGTGCCTATCAACCTTAATCATGGTGCAATTGCAACATGATGAAAGCCATTTACTGCAGGAAGCAACATTGGTTTTGTAAAAATGGGCATTCAGATGAGACTGGCTGGGTCCAGAAAGAGAACCTTGGTTTAGAAATTGGTAGCATTGCCCATAGATGACCAGGTCTGAGTAAGATGCAGGAACATACAGCAGCCATGCATTTATCTGTAGGCAGAAGAGAGAGATCTTACCAGAGTGGTTCCTGTGCTATCTGAAGCCTTCCCTTCTTAGGAGGAAAGTCTTGTGCGTGGCTGGAGAAAAGTGCTCCATGTTCAGAGGAAGTGACTTTCTGGCTTGGACGAAGTGATTTGCCCAAGGTCACACAGAGTGGGCAAGTGGCAGCTAGGAGAAAAGTCCAAGTCTTTCGCCTCCCAATGCTGTGCTCTAACCACAAGGCTATAGGCCAGGGGTCAGCAACGTTTGGCACGCGGCTCGCCAGGGTAAGCACCCTAGCGGGCCGGGCCAGTTTATTTACCTGCTGACGTGGCAGGTTCGGCCGATCGCGGCCCCCACTGGCCGCGGTTCGCCGTCCCGGGCCAATGGGGGCGGCGGGAAGCCGCGGCCAGCACATCCTTCGGCCCGCGCCGCTTCCCGCCGCCCCCATTGGCCTGGGACGGCGAACCGCGGCGAGTGGGGGCCGCGATCGGCCGAACCTGCCGCATCAGCAGGTAAATAAACTGGCCCGGCCCGCTAGGGTGCTTACCCTGGCGAGCCGCGTGCCGAACGTTGCCGACCCCTGCTATAGGCTAATGGCCTCAGGCGGCATCTGAATGGCCTGCAGTGTGTCCCCCTTTTCAGGACCTTCCAAAGTCCTCGCTCAGGAGCTCCCAGCACATACTGGGTTGGAAGTCAGTCCACCACCTGCTGCACCTGAGGATCTGTCTAGACTAGGAAGAAAGGTGCTTTTTTCAGCAGGGTTAAGTCCTGCTGCAGCCTGCTAAATTCAAGCCAAGGGGGTTAAACTGCATTCATCAATGCTAAGTGGGGGTTTTCCATCAACTTAAACTAGCTTGATTGAGCCAGTTCTATTGGGGGAAAAAAACCTTTTCTCATAGTCTAGGCCTCAGACTAGCATGTGCATGTGGGAGAGAGTGGACAGGTACTATTGAAATCCACACACTGTAGTGCATAATCCTGGAAAGCCCCTGTTTTCGTGCTAGGAAGTTCACAAAATGATGCATTAACATAGGAACAGCCCCCCATTTCCCAACACTTACTGGTACCTAGCCCCTGGTGCCGCTCCGCTCCCTTCCCACGGTGAATGCGGCGTTACCAGCCTAATGCTGCTTTTGGAGGGATCTGCCATAACTCCTAGTGTAGTGGATTTTCCCTAGCCCTACTGGTAAGTCACCATGGCCCTCCCACAGAGAAAAGCACCCCGCTGGAGAATCTCTCCTAAACTCCCAGTGCAAAGGGAAACACAGCTTAGAGCACTTCACAATCACAAAGGCAGGTCACTACACAAGCATTAAGTATCAGAGGGGTTGCCGTGTTAGTCTGGATCTGTAAAAAGCAACAGAGAGTCCTGTGGCACCTTATAGACTAACAGATGTATTGGAGCTTATGCTATAAGCTATAAGGTGCCACAGGACTCTCTGTTGCTTTTTGCACAGGCATTGAAACCCCTCTGCTCCACCGAGAAGTGAAACTGCCTTGACTCTCTGAGCAGATTGCCTGTAATCAGCTACGGCTGGCCAGCTGCTTGAGACACATGGCACCCTTCTCACTGCCTGCCATTAGCTCTGCCTCGCCAAGGTAAAACTCAAGGTTGCTCCTTTTTGTCTGGCCAGACCACGGGCTTCCTGCTGAGTGTGCTGCAGTCATGATGAGCAAGGGCTCAGTTCAGGATCACGCTCTACATGCTGACTGAGGCTGCGTTAAAAGTGAGAGAAACAAGTCAAATCATGTGGGCAAGTCATGTCACTACTCGGTGCCTCAGTTTCCCCATCTGTAAAATGGGGATAACGATACTATCTTTGTAAGAAGGGGTGGGCAAACTATGGCCCATGGGCTGGATTTGGCCCGCCAGCCGTTTTAATCCAGCCCTCGAGCTCCCACTGGGGAGTGGGGTCTGGGGCTTGCCCTGCTCTGGCGCTCCAGTCGGGGAGCAGGGTCGGGGGCCACTCCACGCAGGTCCCAGAAGCAGTGGCATGGCCCCACTCCAGTTCCTACATGTAGGGGCAGCCAGGGGGCTCTGTTCTGCATGCCACCCCCGCAGCTCCCATTGGCCAGGAACTGCGGACAGGCAGCGTGCAGAGCCGCCTGGCTGCGCCTCCGCATAGGAGCCAGAGAATGGACATGCCGCTGCTTCCTGGAGCCCCTTGAGGTAAGCGCTGCCCAGAGCCTGCACCCTGACCTTCCCCTACACCCCAACCCCCTGCCCCAGCCCTGATCCCCCTCCCGCCCTCCAAACCCCTCGGTCCCAGCCCGGAGCACCCTCCTGCACCCCAAACTCCTCAGCCTGCACCCCAACCCCAATTTTGTGAGCATTCATGGCCCGCCATACAATTTATATTCCCAGATGTGGCCCTCGGGCCAAAAAGTTTGCCCACCCCAGTTGTAAGAATTAGGTAGGAGCCAGGACTCCTGGGTTCTATTCTTGATTCGCTGTGTAACCATAGTTAGGTTTCTTATCCTCTCCATGCTTCAGTTTACTTATAAAATGCAACCCCCTACCTGCTTCCCCCCCCCCCCAAACAATCCTGTGAGGCTTTATTCATGCTTGCAAACAGCTATATAAGTGCAAGAGTACATCATGCATCACGACTCACTCCCTCTAACATACCAAGCACCTTGGGGCTGATTTTTGGAAGTGTTTGAGATCCACTGATTTCAGTGGGAGTTGTGAGTGCTCTGCGTTCCCAAACCGTCAATCCCTTCCCCACACCTGATTCTGTTCTGCCTGGGGTCGGTCTTAGTGCAAGGTGGCTTCCCCTCTCAGAGGGCGGAGCTCAAACAGAAGTGGAGCAAACTGAATTTGCCCTTTGAAGTGAAGATCCAGTACAGGAGGGATCTGCCAAGAGGCAAACCTGCTAAGAGCCCTTCAGTTTGGTTCCGCAACGTCATGCAGTTCCAAGAGGTTTACAGAAGTAAATCAATGATCTCTGATACTTCGGTGCCCAACGAGGCTTTGGAGAAATGAAGGCAGAGCACGAGCTCGCTTGAGTTACTGTTGGCTCAATCCTGGGAGGTTGCTTTTAGTTGTTAATGGAACCCTCTCCACTGTGTGATCACCTGGAAGAGACTTTGCCAAAGCAGAGGGGCCTGCCCTGAGATAAAGAGGTGGGGAAAGGGAAGGGTGAGGGCAGGGGCGGCTCTATGTTTTTTGCCTCCCCAAGCACGGCAGTTAGGCAGCCTTCGGCGGCATGCCTGCGGGTGGTCCGCTGGTCCCGCCCCTTCGGCTGCCTGCCGCCGAAGCCGCGGGACCGGCGGACCCCCCCGCAGGCGTGCCACCGAAGGCCGCCTAACTGCGGCCCTCACAGCAACCGGCAGGCCGCCCCCCGTGGCTTGCCGCCCCAGGCACGCGCTTGCTGCGCTGGTGCCTGGAGCCACCCCTGGGTGAGAGGAGCTGGAGAGGGGGACTGGATGGCTCAGGGGTGAGGGAATGGGAAACCGGAGCCATTCACTGACTTGGCTCCAAGCAACAACAATCATCATTTGCTGGCTGGCTGAAGCCTGTGGAGAAGGAAGTGGTGGGAACAGATCAGATAAGTTGCCAGCTCATAGGACCCATCACCCATGACTTCCTCTGTTGGCAGTCTCAGAAAGAAGCCAAGAACCACCATCACCTCCAGAGGTGGCCTCTCCAGACCAGGGTTGGGCGCGCTGGGGGCGGCATGTGGGGAATTATGTACCTAACTGCTTATGGTGCAGAGAAGGAGGATTTCAGCCCCCAGGCCGGCCACCCAGCCTTTTATTTATTTCAAATCAAACCTCTTGCACCGGCCCCCACCAGGCTGCAGAAAATCTGCCTTGAAAGTGGGCATAAGACAGCAGAAGCCAATTACAAGCCCCCCAGCTGCGGACCTGGAGCTGAACAGCGCATGCCAGGAAGAGGGCAGGGCCAGGCCATCAGTGAGACACGCTCATTCAATACATCTCCCAGGAAGGATCCTGTCGAGCGTCAGCAGAACGTAAGGGAGGGCAGCTTTGGGTGGCATCCCTGGGAGTGGGCATGGGCAGTACAGCTGCTGCCCTCCTGCAGTGGGGAGTTCCTCCCTTCCAGTGCAGCTGCAGATGGGGCAATTCAGTTTGCTCCTCCCTGTTTCCACGGGAGCACATCTGGCTCCTAGATATCGGCCCTGTGCAATCTCTAGGGCTCAGGCTGATTTAGGAGCCTAAACCAGCTCCAGACCAAGAGGCACAATGGCAGTGATGCAGGAGAGCTGGGTGTACCCCTCCACAACACTCCATGCCCAGGCAGCCCTGGTAACTGGAGGAGAGGGGGAGAATATGAAAACCAATTAACCGCTGGGCGAAACACATCCAGAGCGACCTGGGCCGTGAGGGATAGCATGTTCCATGCACGCCGCAGCCGCTCCTGGCCTGTGCTGGACTCTAGCTACCACCATGAGGAGCACAGAGTAGCTAGCCGGGAGAGAGAGAACGTGCACAGAGCTGGGTGGAAATGTCCCACTCTTTAACACGCACCTTGGAGGCCTACGACTTGAGTTGCTGGTCTCAGCCCGATTCATAATGGACAGGCGGCATCTGCAACACAAGCTACACACCTGTGGGCGTCCCCGCTGCCAGGCCAAGGGCTGGACGTGCTACAGAGGTTGAGCAGTACCTCCTAACTTAAGGGGAAGGATGGCCCAGTGGTTAGGACTTAGGAGACCTAGACTCAATTCCCGGTTCTCCTACAGACTTCCTGGGTGACCTGGGACATGTCACTTAGTCTCTGTTCTCCATCTGTAAAATGGGGATAACAGCACCTCACAGGGATAAAGACTGGGAGGAGCTCAGATGCCATGATAATGGGGGTCATGTAAGTACCTAAGATGTTTAGACAGAGCCTTAACAGTGGTCCCTTCTGTCACAGTCCAGGGAAACTGCACCTGTGTTCCCCCTCCATGGTCCAACCACAAGTTGAGGACTTCAGTAGCTCAAACATAGGTCAGGGATTTGTTACAGGAGTGGGTGGGTGAGATTCTGTGGCCTGTGTTGTGCAGGAGGTCAGACTAGAAGATCATAACGCTCCCTTCTGACCTTAAAGTCTATGAGTCTATAAGGGCACCCACTCTTAGGCTCCCAGGTCCCAGCCCTCACCTCTCGGTCAGAGACCTGCGTCTCGCTCCCTCCTGACCAGGCTGCACATCTCCCTGTGTTCGCGGTGAGTTCCCCAGCCAGTCAGACTGCCTAAGCAGGCCTGCTTTGCTTTCTCCTCAGTGGCTATAAACAGCATACTTGCCCACAGCTATAAGTGACCACACTGCCCTTTGCAAGCAAGCACAGTTATTCTTCAGGTGAAAGCATTACAGAGAAAACACATTAAAACGATAAAAGAACTTACACGCCAGCTAATAAGCTTACCAGTAATCCGCCCTTTCCCCCAACTCCAGCGTGGGCTCTGGCAGGTGAATAGTCCTTCAGACTCCACCAGGCGGGTTTTCTGTGGTCACAAATTCAGAACAGCTTTTGCTCAGAACACGAACACTGCCTGAAACCGGTGGGTATGTACTCGGCACGGCTCAGCTGTGCCTCCACTGCCACTACCCATGCTGCCCACTGCGGTTACACTGTTATTCATACTCCTGCTTGCTTGATGAGAGCGAGCGTGAGCATGTGTACGTGAGCAGGGGAACCACACCCCTAGCTTGTAGTGTAGACTTAGCCGGTGAGTCCCTTCTTTATCTTTGATCTGCAGAGACCGGGAAGAGGTAATCTGCCCGACAGCAGCTCAAAAGCTTGGGTCTGGAGTTGGGCATCTGCATTCCCCTCCCTCCAGATATTTCCTAGGAAATCCACTTTGTTCAACCTGACAGTGCCTCCTTGTCTGGCCCAATCTGTAAAGCAGTCTTTTGAAGCTCATAACACTTCCCAGCAGGGTTTACATTGGCCACGTCCGCCCCCCTAGAGAAGTTATGCACAATCCCACAATAACACATCCACTTTGCATTTGTAATACAATGGGCTCCAAAGCTATTTAAACTTAATTCAGTCAGATCTCCCAAAATGTTGCCGGAACTTGCCAGGTCTGTCTATCTTTACTCACTCTGTGTATTGGCCGTGCTCCTCCCATTCTGTCGATATGCAGAGACGCTCTGGCCTCTCAACCTGGCAACTTTTATCAACACTAAACTCACTGGAAGAAATGTTTTTACTGTCATTTATAAAAGGTGCTGAGGCACCATCTATGAGATGCTGTAATTAGCGATCATGGGTCTCTCTCTACAGCTGGAAATCTGTCACCGGCTGGTAAGAGATGGGGCTACTGTTTCTACATTCCACCCCAATCCTGCTCCTAACTTTTGCCTTTGCTTTGCTTCTCCGCCAGATGTATTTCTACTTCTCCGACAAGGTGGTACTTTTGTTTGACTTCTGGAATGTCCACACCCCTGCAGGTAAGAACAGAATCTGTGGATTATTCCCACCCCTGAGCGATAGAAATTAGACCCAAGTAATTTGTACCGTAAAACATAGCTCAGAGAGCAGCTGATTATGGGTGGTTATCAGCTATGTAGTTCGTTCATGTTTACTCTAGCAGAGGCCATAATCTGTGCTGAGTAGGTGATAAGTAGAGGAGGGAATAAGGGCGGCTATTCAGCTTACTCACTGTTTTCGCTGTAGTGACAGACACCAAATCAAGGACTGGGAGAATAGGAACTTGCATGCACAGAAAAATTCCAACAGAGAATGTGTTCTCCAGCATTCCATACAAACCCACTGCCTGCCCCCAGCCCCACGCCTGATCTCCGGAGGTCCCCTCCTGTCCCCCGTAATAGCCCTGATCTCTCCGTGTGGAATTCACCGAATACCCCAAACTGTCGCTACTACATCACAAGCCACTGAAAGATGGTCCACGCTATTGCTCAGTAGGGATTGACGCACAGCACACATTTGATAGGCACAAATTACAACAGCTGGCCATCTCTGGTCCAGAGTGGGCCACGACTGGGACAGCGAGGGAGGAGACAAATGAGGATGTAGAGCAGTTATTTATCACATGCCTGCCTTATCCATTATACCATGTACACAAGCACTACATTTATGCAAAAAACAATGCCAATAAAAGCTACAAAGAGACCTAGCAGAAGACTAAGAGAGTGTTTAAACTCAGCCTCTAAGTCTCCCATAGCAGGGGAAGAGTATTGGTTTGGTCACAGATTGGGATGGGACTTGGGAGAAGATGCCCAGAGAATATACAATGATTTGCACAGTCTCATGAGGACTGATCAGTGAATCACACACCGGCCTGCTGCCACTCCAGCAATGCTAAGGTGCGGGGAGGGGGTGCCATTATGAAATGGAAAGTGGGCAGTTCTGCCAGAGGGCTCAATAAGAACTTTGTACCCCATGTCCTTCACTCGGAAGAGGTTCTGGCCCCATCTGGGATGAGCAGAGCAGAAGAGATGGGGAGACCCGTTGGGGTGGGTAGAGGCAGATGTCACTAGAAGCACCACTGCCCCTTTCCTACTGGATCGGATCTTTGCAGCCTGATGGGATGGGGATGAAGAGCGGAATAAGGGTGGGGGAAAGGCAGATGCTGAGGATCAGCTACTGTATTTGATCAGGAAACTTCCTTAGAAGAAGGGACTCCCTCTAAAACTTACTGTTCAGAGTCCCATGAAACACTCGCTGCTTCGTGGCAAGTTAAATGGTCCTTCCGTTGCAGGGATGGTCCTGACTCTCTTGCTGGTCAAGCTGAATGGTGTTTGCCTTGCAGGGATGGTGCTCTCGGTGCTGGTGGTTCTGCTGCTAGCAGCATTGTACGAAGCCATCAAGATCAGCAAAACCAAACTCCTTCGCCAGACGATACTGGCCATCCCCACCACCCTCAGTCAGGAATCACTCGGGGAGCCGGAGACAGGGTCTGTCAACTCCAACCTGGGTCAGCAAAACACCACCTCAAAAAGGTAACCCAGTCCCCGTCTGAGGCTTTCGCTATCGCCTGCTACACAGTGGAGGCCCAAGGGCTTTAAGCACCGTTTGCTGTGTGGTCCCATCATAGGGTTGCCAAGCCTCCAGGATTGTCCTGGAGTCTCCAGGAATTCAAGATTACTCTTTCATTAAAGAGTATGTCATGTGATGAAACCTCCGGGAATACGTCCAACCAAAATTGGCCACGCTAGACCCAGGGTCTGTCCAGACCAGCGGCCTGTCTCTGACAGTGGCCAGTGCCGGCTGCTTCAGAGGAAGGTGTAAGAGACCCTGCAGTAGCTTCCAGGGAACCTTCCTCCTCATGCTCAAGTGCTCACATCTGAAGAGCGCAGGGGGCATAGGCGCCGACTTCCCCTCTTTCCCATGGGTGCTGGACCCCCCTTCTGCCCCCGGCCCCACCTCTTCCCACCCCTTCCCCACCCTCATTCCAAACCCTTCCCCAAATCCCTGCCCTGGCCCCGCCTCTTCCCTGCCTCCTCCCCTGAGCGCACTGCGTTCCTGTTCCTCCCCCCCTCCTGGAGCCTGCTAATGCTGCCAAACAGCTGTTTGGCGGCAGCTGGGTGGGAAGCGCTGGGAGGTAGGCGGAGGAGCGGGGACGCAGCGCGCTGGGGTGAGGAGGAGGAGGTGGGGCGGGGGGTGAGGGGAGCTTGGCTGCCAGTGGGTGCAGAGCACCCATTAATTTTTTCCTGTGGGTGCTCCAGCCCCGGAGCACCCCTGGAGTTGGCGCCTATGGCTGGGGATGCGAGGTGAAGATGAACAGTGCAATACACAGTGAGAGGAGGGTGCCCACCAGATAGGCCGGGTCAGGGGAGGCCGCAAAGCTGACGGGGGAGAGGTTCCCGACACTGCCAATTCAACACTCTGCGGGTGTTCAGAGCCCTCTACAGGCAATCCTCACCCGACTGACTGCTTTCCCCATTCCCCCCACTGCCTGGGGGCAGCCTGGCCCCTCAGACAGGGAGCAGCTAGATTGCTCCAGCAGGATTTGCAGCTCCCACCCCATCTCTGGCATCTCCTGCGCCCTGCCCCCTAAGGCCAGGAAGGGGGTGAAGTTGCTGGCACTGCTCCTCCTCCTTCCCCAGAGCTCTGTTCCTGGTCAGTGAGACGCAGGTCAG
The DNA here is from genome assembly GCF_028017835.1 of Emys orbicularis. NCBI lineage: Eukaryota > Metazoa > Chordata > Testudines > Emydidae > Emys > Emys orbicularis. The sequence continues at coordinate 18,722,952 of NC_088700.1, read as the reverse complement.
GGGAGATGAGGATCCCAGGATCCCCAAACCCCTCTCAGTAGGTGGCCTCTGCCCAACTGTCGTCCTCCACTAAGTGCTCCTGCCCTCATGTTTGCCCCGTACTGTCTCAGCTCCTTCTCCCCCACCCCCATGGGCTGCTGCCCCCTCCCTCCTACACCTAACTCAGGTCTCAGCTCCCCCCATGCCACAGGTGTTTTCTTGCTTTGCCCATTGGCTTCAAGGGGTGCCCAGCTGCTCCCTCATCTTCAAAGTCAAGAGGGACTACTGCCCTGTCCCACTGGGAGTGGCGGGGTTGCCGGGCAGCGACACCGGCTGGGGGTGGGAAAGGGCTGCGTGACAGGGACTGTCGATCACCAGCACACCCAACCCAGGGAGCCGGCACTGCCCCACCCAGCAGGGCCGCAGCCGGAGGAGTTCAGTCTTAGCGCTGTTTGGAATTGTTCCAGAGGAACAGTTTTCCATTGGAAAATGCTGATTCAAGGGGAAATTATCGAACCGTTTCTTTTCATCTTGGTTGCATTGGTATGTTTAAATTATAAAACCGGAATATAAACATGTCGAGCCGATCGAGTGAGAACAAACGGTCATTTTGATTTTTCCTCAATGAAGTTTTGGAATCCCCAGGAAATTTTGAATTTTTGTTCCAATTCAGAACACTTTTCCCCACAAACGTTTGGAATTTCCCATGGGACAGGAATTCTGAGTTCTGACCAGCTCTGAATTTTTATACAAGTTGTTTGCAGATTTGTTAACTGGAACGTACTGGTTTTTCTGGGTTCAAATGGTGGCAGGTGCCACAGGCTTTCTGTACCCCGTAAAGCATAACAACTATAGCTGTTAAAACGGAACCAATTAATCCCACTCGATCTCATCTTCCCTCAGGCACCGCCTGTATCGTGAGCTAAGCCATCCCAATTACGCTCTTATTTTCTGGCCAACCACATTTCTCTAGCAGGGCTCCTTTGGCAAACAGTCTGAGGAAATACGCTGAACGGCTTCCCTCCCTGTCTTTTCAGGAGCCCTCGTCAGTGATCGGGGGTAACTAGCATGAAAGGCTTAATCTCAGATGGAGTCTCATTCACAGGTGCAGGATTGACCCCACTGAGGCCAGGAACGAATCACTGGACATTATGGGAATGCTAAGGGCTTTCCCCCCTCAGCGTCTCCACAGGGAATGGGAATCTGTTATGGTCACACAGGCCTATCCCACGTGATCACTTTCTGCTTTGGCAGTGGTGGGATAATGGAACTTGGGCCTTTGACACAGAAAACCTATTCAAGGAAGAAGATGGGAGGTTGCCTACAAAGAGATCGCCCCAAAAATACACGTACTGACTACTGTTCTGACCCTCCTTCATTAGAAGGCCATGTCCGTTAAGCATCCAATTTCTATGCTCAGTTAAGGCCGGTTTCACTATTTGCCTGCAGCTGGAAAGAGCTTTTCATGGACCCCGGAGCACTGTACTTAAAACATGAAGTGCAACTAACTAAAAAGAGCATCTTTGGCTCACACTGGGATGAGGTGGTAACCATAGCAGGTGACAAGGTAGAGAATTCCACCAAGTTAGAACCCTGGGGGCTAAAAGCTCAGTGTGCCTAAGTGATCCAGGCATGGAAAGGGTTAAGAAATCAAAGGCAAGTTTTAGCCCATATGTGCAGAAACCAAAATGCAGAAGAGGCAACGCTTAGTTCAGAGCTTAATGCCGCCCAGTGATTTTGCAAAGGAACAGGAAGCCAACCAGGCACGAAATGCGGGTAACAAACAACGCAAGGGGAAGTCACGTGACTTTGAAGAGCTTGCCGCCCTGCCTTGCATGTCCTGTTCCATGTGGCGCAAAGTTTCATATACAACCCAGCAGGAGAGGAGGAAGCAAGCTAGTGTAGATGATGGGGGCCGGGAGGGGCTGCAGAGCGGTGTCATTTTGGTGCTGTAGCCCCCACAGCTTCGGCAGCGTGCTGAGATCACTGCCTATCATGCTGCTGAAGATTGTCCCATTGTTTCCTTGTGCTTCCCCATCTGTCTGGATCCACCTGTCGCCTCTTGTCTTACACCGTAAGCTGTTTGGGGTCTGTGTTTGTACAGCCCCTAGCACAATGGGATCCTGATCCAGGAGTGGGGCTCCCCTAGGAGCTACCACGATACAGCTCATTACTAGACAATCAGAACGCCTCAGCGGCTCAGCACAGCGATGACGGCCTGCGTAGACATACCCGAGCCAGCGTGAATCATGCAGGTACAGGAGGGAAGACGTGACGCTGCAGTACCAGGCACTTCAGTGTGGAGCGTACACGCCTGCCTGGAACCCTGCGTGATCACGCCGGGGCTAGGTCATGCTGCTGCAGCTGCACTAGCTGGGTAGCTTGGGTGCTGGCAGATTACACGAACTGCAGTCAGCACGGACAGACCCTCAGGCAGCACAGTGCCCTCAGCGCACTCTGCAAACATAAATTAACCCCACTTAACGTTATACCCACAATACGCTACCAGGGCTCCTGGCCATAAGCTCTCACACCTCTTTGGCCAGTACCCCCTTCCTGGAGCACGTCAGACACACTTGGAAGTCTGGGGGGATGTTGCTAACTAGCAAGACATGTTCGTGCCATAGTTAACTCTGCTTTTCTTTTCTGGAAAGGTGGTTTCTTTACCACATCAGCCAGAGCCTGCTCCACGTGGCCCAGGTGGTGATCGGTTACCTGGTGATGCTGGTGGTGATGTCCTACAACACTTGGATCTTCCTGGGGGTGATCGTGGGTTCCGCCCTGGGTTTCTACCTGGCTTACCCGGTGTTCACCGCGAGATAGCGGTGGCCTGCTGCACTCCAGGGCAACATCTGCAGTGGGAGGAGGACTAAGGAGGCTCCACTAGAGAAAATGCTTGTGCAAGTCTTGGCCTGGAGCTGGCAGGAGATAATCCCCACGCAATGGGGGACTCCCCTCCATTCTCCCACCCTGGGGGGGATTTAGTTTCTTCCTTTTAAACCAAGCATGGTCTCCCCTTCTATACAATTATCCATTTTCAAGATCGCTTTTGGACCCTTTCTGCTGGGCAGGCCCTCATCGTCCTGGCCAAGCAGGGCCCGGCCCCACAAGGAGCTAAACTGGGCCACGGGCTGCGAACCAAGCAGCTCAGCCTCACAGCTGCCGTCTCCAGTGACTTTGAACCCACCCTCAGTTCTCACTCAGGAATCCCAGGAGCCTTTCCCTGCTGACTGGAGGAGCAAGGGGGCTTGGGCCGTGGGCACTGCCACCCTCGCCTGGGGACTGACAGAGCAGGCGGACGTGTTACAGGCTACGCCCATCAGCGGGTGCTGGAGGGATGGGAATGCCAGGGGATAGATTGGGGTTATTTTACCCTCCCTCACAGGTTGTTCATGGTCCTGGCTGGCCCCCCAATGGCTCTGTTCCCCTCTCCCTGCTGCTTGTGGGCAGGAGGAAACTAACTCTCAATGTGCTCGTGCTGGTCTCTGACCCTAAGGGGACGCTCCCCTCACACTGTGCCTTCTGTGTTCCCAACAGAGCAAAGCCGCACGGCAGCGCCCTCTCTCAGCACTCTCTGGCTAGCGCAGGGGTGGGCAGAGCTTGACCACCCTCCTGCTGCTGGAGCATAAGGGAGTCAGTCAGTTGGTTTAACCGTCTTGCGTGTGCAATGGCTCGGTTGCTTTGGAAACCAGGATGCACCAGGGGCTGGTGTGTCTCACAGGATCCTGTTGTAGTTCATGCCAAAAGAAGGACCAGTTTTAATAAAGCTAATTGCTTGACTACTTGTGTGTGTGTGTGCGTGCACCTGATCGTGGTACCAGGGCTGGGAGAAGCAGCTGGCTTCTCATAAGGCTGAAAGATAACGTGTAAATAGATGGTGCTGATCAAAAATTAGGCTCCCCAATGGCCAGCCATTCCCCAGTGGCAAGGGACTGCTCAGAAAACTGCAAGGGAGGCAGTCAAGAGCAAACAAAGATTTCAACATTTTTAGTATAAATTAACTAAATTTCTAAAAGAAAAGTCATTTTGAAAACGTTGAAAGGGATTTTTTGACAACTGCTCAGCTCTCTGCACATCAGGCACAAGCCATCTCAGGCCTGCACAGCCCAGAGTTGTACATGCACAAAAAAATAAATTATTCTATTGAAGGTTTAACAGATAGAAACTTGAGTCCTTAATTCACCAGCCTCGTCTTTCCAGTGCGGGGACTATATGCTGATGGGGAGACTTTATGAACAAGCAAACAATACCACCTAGCCCTTAGATACCACTTTTTTCCTCAATAGATCTTAAAGTGCTGTACCAAGGAGGTCAGTATCACTGTCCCCATTCTACAGATAAAGAAACCGAGGCACACAGCAGGGACGGTCGACCAGCAGGCTGGTAGCTGAGTCAGGATTAGAACCCAAGTCTCTCAAATCCCAGTGCAGTGTGCTAAGTGATATCCCAGCTGAACACACACCATGTTAAGAAGCCATTCACTGACCTTAGCCAGCCAGATAGCACGGCCAGGGAGGTCACCCTGGCCAGTTACCCTCATTACAATTAAGTCCTAGGTTCCCACCATCACATGGAATGTCCCAGAGCTCACCATTTTCACTAACAGTGAAGGAGAGATGGTCTACTTAAGCCACGGGACAGGGACTCAGGAGATGTGGATTCAGTTCCTGGTTCCACCATTGTTTTTTTGTAGACCCCTGGTCTTTCTGTGCTTCACTTCCCTATCTGTAAAGTGGGAACACTGCCACCCCCTTTCTCCCACCCTTTTCTCTTATGTATTTACATTGTATGCTCTTTGGGGCAGAGAGAGAGGAGAGAGAGTGAGTGTGTGTACAGCGCCTAGCACAGCAGGGCCCGAAACTGCAACTGGATTACAAATCCACTTAGAGCTAGGCCCTAACCTAGGACCCCAAAGCCCAAGTTCTCTGCCACGCACACCCGCCTAAGCCCCAGTCTACTTTTGGATGCGCCCATGTATATGCACTTACCAACTACATAGCGGGCCCCAGACTGGACATCAAATCAAAGCCCTCCTTCTGAATTTAGAGGAACTCCGCCACTGGCCCCAAACATTCTGGCTCCGCCCCATCCCACCCCCAACCCTCCATGTGGAACATCTCCCTTTCGTTGGTCTGTCTGGAGTGATGTCACCGCTCAGTCAGGAATGAGAGCGTGTCGCTAGCTTTAAATAAAGCTGGGTTTTATTTATTCTTAGAAGCATATTTTAAACATTTGTATAACATTCTCCATAAAATATCTTGGAAGAGACAGGTTTTGATTCCCAAGGCAAGGCACTTTGGGAGGCCCCAAGTGGTTTAGACTGGGCACCACCCATTTAAAAATAGAAAAAATGGCATCTAAAATACACATGGAAGTTGGAATGTATCTGTAGCAGAGGAAAGGATTTGAAGGCCGGGCTCCTGGTCCATATTCTGCATTGAAGGTCTAAGCAGCTCATTCACGAGACTTTACACACCAGGTGTTTCAGCTGTATCTCATGTTTTAAACGTTACATTACCTGCATGCAGCTCGTGTGTCTGCTGAGTCGATTCCCCAGCTAGCTACATGGCCCCAGTTCCCCTTAGCGTTAATGGAAGTCTGAGACACAGGTCACCCACGAGAGGCATGGATGTCCCATTGCGTATTGGGTTATATACCACCCCTAGTGTTCAGCTGAGCTCCTGGCTGGAGGTCCAACTCAATGCAATTGTACTTGGATTGTACCCGAGATGCCGGAGAGAGATCTGGAGAAACCCACTTCAGCAGCCTCTGCCATCCCCTGCGTTTGGCCAGGGAACGTTTCTGCTCTCCCCACACCCCGACCTCCTGAAAAGGGCACCACGGAGAGCAGACGTCTGGCGAGTTGGGTTGTGCCCACACAGAGGAGTCATTTGACCATCTCCACTGAAAGACCCTGGCTAACTCCATCGGAGCCTTTCTGGGAGCTTGGCCAGAGCACGGCTGGAGCTGGATTCCAGTGCACATTTCCATCGGTCCTGCCTTTGACAGAAAAACTACAGGGCTCCCCTCTCCTTCACTCTTGGTGCAAGGACAATAGGATCCACGTAACAGTCTCTGAGGGGCTAGCATTCCATATTTATGCTTTTGCTTTAAGGTGACCTCATCCCTGAAGTTTAACTTGTTTGCACAAACCCCAAAGCCCAGTGGGGTCAGACAGAGCCAGTGAACCTCCTTTCTCTCCTCTCCTCCTACCATGACAGGTGTTTCCAGGAGAACTTAACTCTTGCAATGCAACAAGAGCTAAGCCCACCACGAGGCACAGGCTTCACACTGGGCACCATTAAGAGACCCCGTTGTCATGTGACCCCAGCAAAGTCAAATACCTCCAGGGGGGCAGGGTGGATTTAGTTGGCGTCCTGGGGTAGCACAGACTCAGAAAGGAACAGGGGACATTTATTCCCAGCATGTTGTGTGTGCTGGGAAGAGGATGTAATCTCAGCAGAGCTTTTCCAGAAGAGTTGGATGGGGGGGGGGGGGAGGGAGGGGAAGAGCTATAACTAGGGACCCAGTGGGAAAATGAAAGCGAGACCCCCCCCCCACGCTCCCCCCCATATTTAGAGGTTTTCCTGACTGGCTGGGGGGGGGGGGGAGGAGGCATGCAGACAAGTTGCATCCTTTCCCTCCCCAGGAGCAGCTGTCTCTCTCCTACCTAAGCCATACCTCCCACCCTCATGGGACAGGAAAAGTATCCTAGACCAGTCCACCCTCAGTGCAATGAAATTCACCATTGGGCTGATGATTGCCAAGAGCTGGGCATGGTTGTATCAAGACCCCTTTCCCCATTAAGGCACTTGTTTCTCTCACTACCGTTAGCCCAGCTCACCCCAAGCCACCTCCTACCCAGGAGCTACTCAGCACTCCCCAAAAGCAAACCCAACGAAAATAAGAGCCCTAAACACACCGTCACGTGCAGGAGGGAATCGCTGATTAGCAACCAGCCAGAGTCCTACAATGTCCCTGCCAGCCTGCGGCCCCCTCTCCTCTCTGATGCAATGGGAGCTTCCACTGTGCAGTTCTGTCAAGACTTGCCCTTGTAGATCTCTCCCTCTGAACCATGCACCTAGATTTCTGGCCTTCTCTGGGACCTTTAATTCTCTCCCTGCAAAGCCAACTTCCTCTCCATTCCCTTCCGAAAACACTATTTCACCTACCCTGGCCTTCCAAGGAGGTTTCCGCTCTCTCCCCTTACCCCCTCCACATTTTAAGGAAAGGGAAGGAGACCGTCCATCAACAACATTCATGTGGCCATTAGCATTTGTAAACAAACCAGCTAAGCTTGTCGGGGACCATCTTCGGTAGGTTCAAGGCTGCAGGGGGCTTGCAAGGAAAGGGATGAGTGGTGGGGCCACCACACACTGGGGCTTTGGAGAAACCACATACCAGAAGCGAGGGGAGGAAAGAAAAATAAGTGGCTGGTTCTAAAGCTTCAGAGATGTATCGCAATAGCCGTTTTTAACTGAACAAGGGAATCAAGCATCCACTAAAAACTCCCAGGAGCAGAACGGCACTGGATAGCGGCAGTCATTTACAGCTCAATCTACGCCCGACCAACCATCCTCGTCGTCTCTTTCCACGGCCACCAGTTCTCTCCCGCAAGCCCAGGGGTGAACTCGCAAGTTTACGTCACAGTCCTAACCTGTGTGTATAACGGGAGGAGGGACGTGGAGGAGATGGTGATAGCGGAGAGGTATTTGTGGCTCCTTCCATCCCTCAACCGACCCCACAAGCAGACAATCTTTGGAGCCATCAGCGGAACCCACAGTCAGACCAGCACATGCGAGGAAGGCCAGGAGCAACAGGGTTCAGGTGCTGCCCTGTATTACCCACACCCGCTAGTTCTATTTATTCTTCAGCGATGCACTAATGCGGCCGGAAACGATGCAACAGCCCCATCCTCCGCCGTTGACTCGCCTTCTTTAGGGGCCAATCAGAAAAGACGGATTTCAGTTCGTTTGTGACTCATTTAACCCTCCCTCTGCCAGAGCGTGCGGCAAGACACGTTAAAGTCATGGCGCTGGCTTGAACAGTACTTAGTAGCGAACAAGGGGCATCCCATTGGCCATTTGGCTCGGGGAAGAGGTGCATCTTTCCAGGGTGGGCGGTGGTCAGCATTTGCAAGGGCAGAAGGGGGGAGTGCACATTCTATCTCAGCTGGGCTCCTGGATGCGGGCTCGTTCGGAGGAGAAATGCTGGATACCGGTAGGTGGCCTCTGACTGCAGCCGCCGTGCTTGACAAAGAAGCGTGGCGTGCAGCATTGACCTCTTTGGTTGGAATGAGAAGTATCAGACGAAGGGAAGGGCTGGACTGGTGGAAGGGGAAGGGGAACCCCTACAAAACCCACCCCCCAGGGCATCAGGCGCCCGCTGGCATACACTGTGCAGATGTCCTGGGGAGCTCCTGCCTAGGGGAAACCCCGGGCAGTCCCACAGTCACACTCTTGTTAGTTGAGTAATGCAGTAAAGTGTCTCTTCAACAAAGGGAAAACAACAAAGTAAGACGGAGCAAGGTGTGCGTATCCTATACTGAGCTAGAGTCCTGGGAGGAGGGGCAACGGCTTGGCCAGCGTGGCGGCTTGGTTCTGGCCAGCACACGGCTCCCCTCTAAGTGGGTGTGCAGTTTAGGAGATCTTACATCTTGGTGGCTCCCCCCACCCCCTTCCCTGGGACGCTGGTGTCCGAAGCCGAGTCTGCTTCAGAAACTGGGAATGTAACAGCTACCAGTGCCAGCGACTGGCCCAGCCTACGAGCCCCCCCCGCCCCCCTGGCGTCACTGACTCCAGTCCACCTTCGGCACATAGTGTACGCAGCCGGCAGGGATCTCGACCGGGGGGGCTGACCTAGAACTGAGTCTGCACCCCCTCGCTGTTCTCAGTGGTCCCCGCGCTGTTCTCGGTGGTCCCCGCGCTGTTCCCTGTGGCCGGCTGGGCAGGCTCCACCTTCTCCGCATGGGCCTGGGTGGACACCTCTTCCCCCGTCTCCTTGTCGTTGGGTTCGTGGCGGTTCACTTCAACTCCCCCCTCAGCAAGCAACGAGGCAGCTGTCAGGGCAGGCGGCTTGGCTGGAGAGGCGGGCACGGCTGGCTTGGCTTCCTGCTCCTCCACCCCCGGGTTCACTGGGCCCGGGGAGCCAGTGTCATGCTGGGCGGAGTGTTCCAAGGAACCAGGGCCTTCCTCGGCCTTCTGGGCAGCTCCCTCCACCCCGCGCTCCTCAGAGCTGCCGCTCTGCTGGACTATTGTACCATTCGTCAGCGGTTCCTTTGCCTCCTCTCTTGCTGGGACCGGGGTCTCCACGCAGAACTCCTTCACCAGCATCCCCCGTATCCCCTGCACGCTGTCAGGAGAACCCGGTGATGCAAGGGCAGGACATGCCTCCAGCTCCTCCGACCCGGGCTCTTCCTGGGAGACCTGGTGCATCAGCACCTCTGCCCCGGCCTCGTAGGGCAGGGCTCCCTCGTCGTCGTGGATGACCGACACCACCTGCCTGGCTCTGCGGCGCTTCTCGGCGGATGGGTCCGAGTCCGGCTGGCTGACGAACTCCTCTCCCCAGTCGATGGGCATGCCCTCGCCCAGCAGGTGCAGGTTGGGGTCGCTATTGTGCATGACCATGCTGTCCCGGTACAGGTTGTGCTTCCTCTGCACCGCTGCCTCCTTCACAGCTGAAAAGGCAAAGACAGGGAGGTCAGGACAGGACAGGGGTCTATTTACGTGTCAGAACCCCCACAGGCCTCATTCGAGATGGAGACCTCACCGTGCTCGGCAAGACCTGGGCCCAGCCAGCCTTCCTAGGATTCAGAGCAAAGCACATGCAACGAGCCGGTAGGGAGACACCCTTACAGTCCAATCTATACCCTGGTTTAATTCTCATGCTCACATCATCTCCATCCACGCCTCAGCCCGGCCCTCCTTGATCGGCTAAATTCCTACTTCTGCCCTGGCGGTGCTGGGCGGGAGGGTCTCGGAGAAGGAATTTGGCGAAGGAGGGAATGGCAGACGAGCAGGGGCACTCCATGCCGAAGGGACAGCGTGGAAGGACGCAGGGAAGGGTTTGCAGCTGACAGATGGACCAAGAGGAGGGGAGCACGATGCAGTACGAGGATAATAGGGGAGGGCAGAATCGCGAAGGGCCTCGGTGGGGAGGACAGGAAGCCTGAACTTGATGCAGTGGAGAAGCGGGGGCAGGTGGAGGGAATCCAAGAGGGGGTGATGCAGGCGGAGTGATAGGAGCGGAAGATGATCTAAGTCGATGCTTTTCGCATGGACGGGAAGGGCTGTGATGTGAGTGTTGGGGAGGCTGGGGAGCAGGAGTTAACGGTAATCAAGACAGCAGATGATGTCGGGGGGTGAGAGGCTGGGCTGTCTGGATAGAGGGGAAAAGGACAGATCCTAGAGAAGTTACGAAGGAAGAAGCGATGAGATTTGGACCCAGCTTAGGCGTGTGGCACAAGCGGGCAGAGTCAAAGCGGGCCGCTGGGCTACAGAACTGAGACACATGGAGGAAAGCGTTTAGGTGACAGTGCAGAGTGCACATACACCCTCTCCACCATCACCTAGACTCTGGATCCGGAGCAGGGTGGCAAAGTGCTGCAGGAGGAGATGCTCCAGGGGTTAGCTTGAGATGGCTCCCATCGCTGTAATGCCCGGAGCCTCCCCATGGCAAGTGGGTGGACATGCGCATCCAGTCCTTGGCAGCCAGCCCCGTTAGCAGCTGTGTCCCTCAGTGAGCAGAAGGGGAGTGGCAGGATTCACTCAGTGTCTCCTGCCCGTTACTGCAACAGTTACAGGCTTGCATAGGCCCCTTCCCAGAACGGTGTAGGACTGAGCATGCACCCCTCCCTCCCACCCAAACGCGGGCAGCCCTCTCACCCTGCATGATGTCCTTCATGACCGACTGCAGCACGACCTCCTCGTACGTGTTCTCCACCAGGATGAAGTTGTCGAAGTCCTCGAAGATCAGTTCCTGGAACTTTGGTAACTCCTGCCCGAAGGAGAAGGCAGATTTCACCTAGCTGGCAGAGATAACCCAAGACCGCCTAGCTGCCCTGTGGCTTTCCAAAGACGACGTGCCTTTGAGAGGCAGAGAGCTACCCCTTCCCACAAAACCATGGGCACCACTGTTGACCCAGGGATGCCACCGGTTATGGGCCATCTAGCCAGAGGAGTTCTACACCAAGTTGAGATTAAACATAGACCCAAAGGGGTGAGGAATTTCAAGATCAGGACGTTACAAAGAGAGATTAAGTCTTTGTACACGCACTGGGCCCAATTGTTCATATGCACCAAAGCCCCTTTACACCACTGGCAACGTCAAGTAACATTGGTGCCCTAATGCGCCCAGAGGGGTGTGAAGGGGCGTTGGTGCAAATGAGAATCAGACCCGTACTCTACGGTTGTGGGCAAGGAGCGGGGTGGGGTGGTGGTGGGGGTCTTCAGACGCAGCGTTTGAGGACTCAGCAGGGTTCTAGAAACGTGCCACCAACCCATGCCCGCGGAGCTGCTCGGGCTCTTACCCCCTTGCAGGTTGGCGCCAGCTTCTTCAGCAGAAAGGGGATGGTGATCTGGAGCAGGGCTTCCCTGAAGAACTTCTTGCGCACGGTGCTGCTGTCGTAGTCGTATTTCTGCGGGACGAGGGGCGCACCGGGGGAGAGGGAAACGAGGTTGGTTAACAAACCTTTGGCATCTCGCAGGAGAGGAGATTACAGAGGAGCGGGCCGTTTAGAGGAAGAGGAGAACTTGCAGCTTTCCTGCCATTTTATTTAACAATCCTTTCGCCAGGAAGCGATTTACACAAGGGGATTTACCGACGTGTTTTCAGTATCCAACACCAGCCCCTTCCCTGGGCTCAGGAAGCAGCGTGGTCCAGGGGACAGGTCACCGGACAGATTCTGATGACCTGGGCGCTATTCCTGGCTCTGACCTGCTGTGGGGCAAGTCACTTCACCTCCCTGTGCCCGATCTCCACTGGGTTCTAGGAACAACTGTGATACCTATTGATACTCGGTCCGTTTAAAGTTACAAATGCCGAGTATTGTTCTAAACAATGCACTCACTCCTGCCCTTACCTGCCCCATGGCAGGCACACAGCATGCCTGGGCTTCGAACACAAGCTGCAGGCACTTTCTTTGTGGCAGAGGTTTCTCTCCTGTCTAGCATCCCGAGGCCTTATCGGGGCAGCATGGGCGAGTTAAAATGCCCCACACCGTCACGTTCCAGAGACGGCCGACCTCGCAGGAGCATGCCGCTGCTTTGCGGGCCGCCTTACCTTGAGCACCCGTTCGAGGATCCGCTGGATTGACTTGCACAGCTCCTCCTTGCCCAGCATCTTCGCCAGCTCCTGGTGCAGGAGCGTCCCGAACGTGTGAACGGCATCGTCCATTTGCTACAATGAGAAGCAGCATCAGACGGTGTCCCAAAAGGAGGCCAAGAGACCACGTCATGTAGGACATCCAGCAAAGCAATGATGGCAAGGGATGAGCAGAGCAGGCACGGAACACACCACCACATGGAGACGGGTCACAGGGGCCTCTCCTCTATTCCTGAACCTGCACCAGGACAGACAGGCCCGGTCCCCATCTGCTACCCCATCCCACTCATGCTCTGCACCCAGACAGGATTTTGAAAGCACCAAGTTAACCTGCATAAAGGTGTTTTCTTTCCCACCACTAGAGGGCACTAGCAGCACATTTCCCCCAAAACAGCTGCAATGGTGCATGGGATATCAGTACACAAACTCCTCCTCCCCCTTACATGGGTCTTGTCCAGACTGGCCCCTGGATACTCCTCCGGAAGCTGTATAACAACCAGTCTCCTAAATCAGCTGTGCCAGGCTGAATGGGATGTGAGTGATGGAGGTGGGAGCATTACAGTTCTAGAACATCTCCCAGTTCTCCACAGGTGCCAGAAAGTTACACTGGCTCATAGGCTCCTACACAGCTAATTGAGGCTGGCTTCCTTGACCCCGCACCGGCGCATATAGACTATTGCCTGTGGGAGACTCTTCAATGTAAGGGGGAAGAAGAATTGAATCGGCGTAGCCCAGGCCTGGCCACCCATCCTGCCACCAGCACGACAGCGTCGGATGTATACGAGGTCTCCCCATGAGGTTGTTCATACGCATGCGTTCCCTCCCAGTGGGACACAATTGTTCACAGGCACCAGTGCACAGTCGCGACATGCAGGGTCAATCGTTTGTCCCCAAGAACACAGGTGGCCGTTGGGTCAGATGTGCGCCAGGCCATGGGCAGCGTGGTGCTGGGGAGCAAAGCGAAGGGGTTGGGCCGGCGATGGTTCTGCCACTGGGGCATTGCCATATTCAGAGGAGAAAAACGAAGCCGCTGAAATAAGCTTGTCTCCGTACCGGCGCTGTGCCCCCGGCCCGGCTGTTCATTTTAACAAGGTGACTCTTTCAAAGGAAGGCTCCTGGGGGGTGGGTACAGCCGGACTGAAGCCCAGCCTGTCCAATGCACAAGAGCACACTCCAGTAGGGGGCGCCCACGCAGCAGGACATTGATGACCAGCCCAACGGGCAGGGCACTGGGAGAACCTGAATTCATAGCCACAGCGACCCACCTAAACTCTGACCCACAGAGCATAGGCGCCGACTCCGTGGGTGCTCCGGGGCTGGAGCACCCACGGGGAAAAATTGGTGGGTGCTCTGCACCCACCGGCAGCTCCCTGCCCCGCCCCACCCCGCCCCAGCTCACATCCGCCTCTGCTCCGCCTCCTCCCCTGAGCGCGCCGCATGCCCACTTTTCCCCCCTAGCTCCCAGCTCTTGCGCCGTGAAACAGCTGTTTCGCGCGGCTGGGAGGGAGGAGGGAGAATGCGGCGCGCTCGGGGAAGAGGCGGGGCTGGGGCAGGGATTTGGGGAAGGGGTCCAATGGGGCAGGGAGGGGGCGGAGACTTTGTGGAAGGGGTTGGAATGGGGGGGTAGGGGCGGGGAAAGGGTGGAGTCAGGGTGGGGCCAGGGACGCGCGAGCACCCACCGGCACAGGGGAAAGTTGGCGCCTATGCCACAGAGCCTGGCGGCTAGGGCCAAAGATGGCTCCCCATAGGGCAGCGAGCATAAGGGCTGATCACCCCTGGAGTTTGGCTATTAATATTAACACGCTACCTGTCTCATGAGGATCTGGGCCCTCTGCTTGAACACGGAGGCACTGGAGACGTCAAATCTCTGTTGAAGCCCCTCCAGTTTCAGCTGGTCCATCTTCTCATAGCAGGATTGCATCTTGACAGGGTGGAAGGCCAGCTGGGAGAGCTTTTCCATGTACTGAAGGGCAAGGAGTCACACACACAACTCACCGGCTGTACGGAGAGAGCACCCTACCTCCCGCCCACTCCCCAGGCCTGCTGAGACCCGGCATCAGACTGGACACCAAGCTTCCAGGGAGCAGAGGACGCAAAGCCCAGAAATCGGAATCCTTCCTCAACTGCGCCCATTTAATCTGGGTCACAAAGACAAGAGCATTTCCAAGTGTCTGGGTCCCCGCACCGCCAGGTGGCACACAGACATGGGTAAGCCTGGTGCAGGAAGATCACCTGCTGTAGGTCAATCACGGGTCTCTACTGTTCGTGCAGGGTGGGCGGCAGGCGTGACCACCTGGAGCTGCTCTGGCTGGACCCAGAGGGGCCCGGCTGGATCCAGAGTGATCCCAGATTTCCGTACGCAGGTGAAATTGGATGCCCTGGATTTTGTTAAGACCGACTCGTCGCCCAGGGCTCAGGAGAAGAGCTGGGAATCCAGTTCTCACCTTAAGTGGATCGTTCCAGCTTCTGCCCGAATGCCAAAGGAACCTATGGATCTAGTGGGACCAGGACCGGTGCTGCCCAAGGAAGCCCTGGGCCCCCTACGGTCTGTGGCTTCCAGCTCAGAGGGGAGCACAGGCCTGCCAGCTCTGATGTGAGCAGACTAGGGGCAGGGCCACAGGTTTATTCTCACCATTCAGCTCCAGCCTTACTCAGGACAACTGCGGATGGAAGCTGCGCTCCCTGCTTGGCCAGGCTTCCCCTGGGCACCCACAAGGCTGACCCTCTGCCTCCTCCTAGATTCAGGCGGCGGGGTGGGGTAGAAGCCACACTTCAAGCAGCCCATTCACAGTCCAGTGCCCTCCACCCATGGCAACCTGCAGCAGCTACAGAGTCCGTTCCCCTGGGCCTTTCAGCCCACCCTGCTAGGCCAGCAACGGGAATCTATGCAATCTTCTCCAGGGGCCTTACCTCTCCCAGCTTCTCCATCCCGCTCTCGTTGATTACGTTCATGTTCATGTCAGTGACCTCCTTGAAGAACACTTCCCGGACCTCGGCAAAACCCTGGCTTGTGGGAATCATCAGCGCCTCCAGGATGGAAGGGATATAGGGCTGCACATGGTTTCGGACACAGATCTCTGCTTTGGGCAGCACGAAGGCTGGACGAGGAAGAGACAGGCAGACAATTAGCATGGGATGGGTCCCGCTCTGCCCACCTTCCTCGCTGAGCTTTGGAGCCACCTGGAAGCCCAGCATGGTGCTCCAGCTCCTAGACTACGCCCTAGGGAAGGACAGGAGTTGCTCTGCTCCACCCCTTCCAGGTGGTGGCCAAAAGGATAGAGATGGAGCTGGATAAATTTATAAACGCGATGAGAGAGTGGCCCACCATAGCAGGGGACTAGACTTGAAGACCCACAAGGTCCCTTCCCATCTTAGGTCTGATCAGCCTGCAACCACAGCCCCTCTGTCTGCTACGCTTGGCAGTACTCGAATGGCGATCCTCCAAGCATAGGCGCCAACTTCTCCTGGCACCGGTGGGTGCTTGACCCACCCCCACTCCCTCCCCGACTCCACCCCTGCCCCGCCCCCTCCCATCCCCGCCCCCATTCTAACCCCTTCCCCAAAGTCCCCGCCCCAACTCCACCCCCTCCCTGCCCCTATTGGACTCCTTCCCCAAATCCCGGCCCCGCCTCTTCCCCTGAGCATGCCGCGTTCCCGCTCCTCCCCCCTCCCTCCCACAGCTTGTTACTGTTTCACGGCAGCAAGCGCTGGGCGGAGAAGTGGGGATGCGATGCGCTCAGGGGAGGAGGCGGTGGAGCGGAGGCGAGCTGGGGCGGGGGGTGGGACGGGAAGCTTGGCTGCCGGTGGGTGCAGAGCACCCACCAATTTTTCCACGTGCCTATGCCGCCAAGTCAGTGCCTATGCCACCAAGAAAAACCCGTGGGGGTGCAGAGAGTGCTACTGGCAATTCAGTAGGCGGCACTCGAGTCAGTATTGACCCTGTCCTTCCCCCATATGGCATATGGAGCCAATGTGCTGCCAGAGATGTTGGCTTTTGTATGAGCTCCTGATACCACAGGGCTTCCTACAAACAGGAGCACTCGTCTCAAAGCCCTGGTCAAATTCTAGTCTGAGTAGCTGTATTCCATTGCTGTCAGCCCTGCCCCTGCCCCTGCCCCTGCCCCGCCGTGGGAGCATGGTATGCTTCACCTCCCGCCCAGCACTGTGGTACGTTAGCAGACGCCACTTTCCACCTCAGGCAGCTAGAGTGTAACAGTGCAGACTTTAGTTTGTAATACTTGGGATCCTTCAGGATATAAGGAGCTATGCAGGGTGACCACCTCTGCTGGAGGGAAATAAGGGGAAACCACATGAAAAACAAGGGACACCGCTTTATCTGAAGGGACATTTTAGGGAAAACACCATTTCTCTTGGCACATTTCTACTGCCCTCCAGCACACAATGCAATTAGCGTAAGCTTCGATTTCATGTTTTAAATAAGGGAGGGGTGATCATCTTCGGGACAAATCAAAGACATAAGGGACGGTGCCTTAAAATAAGGGAGGCTAGAGCTATGTGAACTACAGGACTGCTCCAGCACTTGGGCTCTTCGCCCCCGGGTCCGGTTTCTGGCTCCCAGCCCTAGGACAGCACTGCAGTTTGGAACGTCAGGATTTTGACTAAACCAATACAATGGGCTATTGCTGGGGGTAGTCGTTCGGGCTCAGGCTCGGAAACCCGGACCCCTCCTGAGGCCTCAGATCCCGAGCCTGGACATCTACACAGCTATTTTCAGTGCCATTGGTAAGCCCAAGACTGCAGATCCGGGTTCTGAGACTTGGTGCCGCGGGTGAATTTTTTTTTGCCATGTAGACACACCCAAAGGGGCAACACGTTTCCTACCTCGGATTTTGCTGGCTAAGTGTTCCTTTGCTGTGATGATCTGGTCCATGTCCGTGCGAATGGTGCTCTCCATTCTGGGACGCTCCAGCTCACATTTTGTCACCACTGCATCATAGTGCGCCTTTATCTGGTCATAGGCGAGCCTATAGACAGCATCCGAGATCTAGAGGAGGAAGAGGAACAGCGCCTTCAGCATCCTGATCCCACGGGGCGTCTGAGGCTGTGCTGCCGTCTGACCCTGGTGAGCCCAGGACCCTTCCTGACCTCTGTCTGCAAGGCAGCCTGCCATCTCTTTGCACCCCCCGTGACTGAGTGCTCCCCAACCATGGATATGCAGGGACGTCTGACAATAAGCTTTCTACAGCATGCACAGGAATTATGTCTGCAGCTGCCATTAGATCCCCTAACAAGGAAAGACCTGGCTATTTGAGATCTGCCTAGCAAGTCTGGTCATAGCGCAGTGGCTGGTCAGTACATCTCAGGATTCGCCGCTTCCTGATGTCAGCAAGAGCAACGGACTCCATCCAGCTCTGAGTTTTGTTCGCTCCCACCCACCCATTTCTCTTTTTAAAAACTGCTGACATTTTTTTTTCTTTTCTACTGTACGCTTGTGGTGATTTACACTGGAATCCGTGCAGACGTCTGCTGTGCACCATTGCGTTCAAATGGCAGGACTCCACCGGGATCCATGCTAGCAGATCTCAGGGCAGGAGCAAAGTCTAGGATTGTAGTTCCCGAGGTTCACGTGCCTGGGGGTGCTTTATTCATACATATTTTTGTTATGACTGCACAGTGCTACCGTATGTACAAGTTATTAATTGTGGCGTTTGGAGGAGTCTCCTGCCTGGAATTTTGTCATGCTATTATTTAGCACCTCTGGTCTTAAAGATCATAGAATCATGGAAACGTTGGGCTGGAAGGGACCTTGAGAGATCATCAAGTCCAAGCCCCCTGCACTGAAGCAGGACCAAGTAAATTAAGACCATCCCTGACAGGTGTGTTTGTCCAGCCTGTTCTTAAAAGCTTCCAAGGCTCTTCTCTTGGAAGTCTCGTCCAGAGCTTAACTATCCTTATAGGTAGAAAGTTTTCCCTTACATCTAACTTGAAATCTCCCTTTGCTGCAGATTAAGCCTATTACTTCTTGTCCTACCTTGGCGATGGAGAACAAATGATCCCCGTCCTCTTTATAACAGCCCTTACCATATTTGAAGGCCTCTCTGGTCCAGACTAAACATGCCTGGTCTTTTTTTTAAACCTTTCCTCATAGGTCAGGTTTTTTAAGCCTCTGACCATTTTTGTTGCTCTCCTCTGGACTCTCTCCAATTTGTCCACAGCTTTCCTAAACTGCGGCACCCAGAACTGGATGCAGTACCCGGCTAAGGCCTCACCAGCGTCGAGCGGGACAAATACCTCCCCATCAGGAGGAAACATTCAGCACTTCCTGAAAGCCAGGTCCCTTTAAAGTGTCGAGTTGTGCACCCAAAATCAGTCACTTGAAAGCAAGTCGCTTAGGCCAAAGTTTACACAAGATGTTAGTGGCAGAGGCAGGAATTGAACTCTGGTTTCTTGAGTACCATTCCAATGCCTTAATGGACAAGGTCGCCCTTCCTCCCTAGCGCCTGTCTCATCCTCCTGCCCCTTTCATGGGAGCAGCACAAGCCCTTCCCCACCTTGGATTATTACAATGAAATAATAATCCAATTTGATCATCAGGATTTATGCTGGAAATCTGCAATCTTCACCTTGGCCCTGGAGGCCAGACTGGTTCCCAGTCTATTTTGCTTCCCCTCTCTCATGCATTGACACAGGGCTGCAGCGTCTGGGTGGTTACGGCTAAGGGGCACTGTTTGTTTGTTTGTTTAAAGAGGTCTCAAGTGGAATTTTATAGAGAGTGTCTCATGGAAACATTTCTATTGCTCTCAAAGGTTTTAGAACAAGCTTGTTTGTATAAAACCATAGATTCAGGCCAGATTTAGCCTGTGTTGGTCTAAAAATGGTTTGCTAAATATAATTGGGACGAGCCACGCTGCTGGTTTAGCTGTGGCTGGGTGGTAGCTAGGGTGTACTTCCCTCCCCGGGGGGGATGGCCAATACCACAGCAGCCGCATGTTCTGCCCGCAGCCAACAGAAGGTAAGTGGGAGGTTGAGAAATAGGCTGTTTACACCTATGACGGGGAGCTTGATAAAACCAGCAGCGAGGCATATGGATCGGATCGCTTGTTTCCCTGCGCCCTCGGGGAGAAGGGGGTGAATCGGGGAGGTGCCTCCGAGTCACACAAGCCAGCAGGAAGCAGAGTCCAGGCACCACACCCAAGGCAAGGGGACCCATCCCAAAAGCTGTCAGAATCCAGTCCTGGATTTCCCAGCAGCCAGCACCAATTTCTGGAGTGTGTCATCCATACAGTGCATGCAAAGGGGTATAATTTCACCAGCCTCGTGCTGCAGCATTCACAGCCCCACACCGCCCTCGCAGGGCCCTGGCCTCTTACCACCGCTTCCCCCCCCCCCCCCCACACACACACACTAACCTGTATCCAGAGTCTCTGCCTCTCCTGGGCCTTGCCCTTCAGCTTGGGGCCGATCATGTTTTTCAGTTCTGGGACCAGTTCCTCCATCACCAGATTGCTCAAGACCTAGAGGAGCAGAGTGAGGAAGCTGTTTAGTGACTAGATCTCACGTGGCTGTTAGCTGTCCTTCCACCGCTGGGCTCTCTGCTCTCCCCGCCTCCCGACCCATCTTCTTCCTCGCAGGCTGCCCGTTCTTCTGAAGATCCATTTCGTTCCCAGCCGGGAACTTCCTCCTTCCCCACCCCCATGATACGCAGCTCCAGACTCTTACGTGCCACCTTCCCCTGTGCACCTAACGCTTTGTTCCGTGGCTATGATACTTCCATCTAGATCAAGGCCCACCATGAGGGCTCTTGGCATGAAACGATTTCTCCGTAACACATGCTAACGGCCTCCCTCCAGCAGTTCAGAAGCGCTGATGAAGTGCTCCCCACACTTTTCTAGCAAAGAGAGCCGCTTTGGGCCACAAATCCTTTTCCGAGGCCTTAGCGGCATCCGGGCCCCGTGTCCTGACAGAGCACCGGGAACAGGTTCTGTACGGGGAGTTGCTTCCTCGTCCCGCACAAGGGTCTTTCGTGGCTCAGGAGGGGCGCTGTGCCGCTCAAGTCTGAGTGGAGCGCGAGACGGCGCTCCGATTGCTAGCTAGGATGGCTCCATCAACCCAGGAAGGTGGACGGTCTCCTGAACAGGCCCCGCTGGAGACATCTGCTGGTGGATCCACCCTGCGCATCCGCAAGGACCGCAAGCCAGTTTCCGATGGAAGGGGCTGGCCGGACGTGGTTGTGTGCACATGAAGGACGTGTGCGCGAGAAGCTAACGAAGATGTTCTCCCACCGCCAGACACAGGGAGCATCGAGATTAGAGCTCTGGCTCAGAGTATCTGCTCACGGTCCTCTCGGGGAATGGGAGTCAGCGCATGTGCAAGCTAACCCGGCCTTTGTGCCTGTGGCAGCCATCGGACACACTGCCCTTTGCATCTCTTCCACGTTCCCATTGCATTAGGGGGTAGGCGCTCACAGAATCAGTGACAGTCTCTGCTTGGCTTAGGTCCCTCCCTCCCGGAGGTTTGGCTCGTTTCCTCCATGTCCAGCCTCCTGCCCACCTTCCGCTCGGCTGGGTTCCTAAACCCAGGCATCGACCCGCCCCTCCCCACCACCTTCCTAGTCCCAGCTGAGGCCTCACAACTGTTCACATGTGGGATTTTGGCGCTCCGCCCACTGGCCGCCTCCGCCCTACCAAGGGGATCATATTAAAATGCATCACGCGAGTCCGTAAAGCCATGTCCTTGACATCTGAGCTCCAGTATTTCACAGCCTGCCAGCGTCCCCCCCCCCCCCGGGGATTCCAGCGCCCCCCTGACGAGGATTTCTCCCCCCACCCCCAACCAGGAGATTCCACTAGACACTGGCGGGGAAGGGAGAGAGAATATTTCCCCTCACATTAACCCTGGGAACGGTGGTATTTGCAGAGGCCCAGCCAGCTCCCTGAGCTGTAACCAGCTGCGGCTGGAATTCCAGCCGGCCAGAGCAGCCCGACTCCCCGTGGAACGCCCTGGGAGGGGTGCGTGTCAGAAACGGCTTTTACCAAGGCACCTTCCTCTTTCTCAATCTTCTCGTAAAGGGCGGCCAGGAGCGGTGCCTGTGTGCTGGGAGGGGTGAAGCAAGGGGGTGTCAAGGGAGAGAGGAGGGGCGCAGGAGCATTTGGGGTACCAAGCCCTGCCTTAAGCTTGCCAGCAAACGTGCCTTTCTTCCCCCTAGCTTACCCTCCATGCCAACCCAGCCCCAGGAGATGGTTTAAAGCCAGGTCTTCATGGAGAGCCAGATGCAGCATCTGAGCAGCGTTTCTTGGGGAAGGGCATAGGCAGTAAACTCCCCCATCAAGATACCAGCTTGGGCACAAGCTTCTCTTCCCAAGTTAAGCGTCACTCTTGATGTCTGGGGAAGGTTGGGGAGTGGGGGGGTCACTTGTTAAAAGGTGGCTAAAGCCGATCTTCCTAAAGATGTTTCCTCCCTTTAGGGGGGGTAACTAGGACCCCAAAATGCAGCCCTGTCTGTGGAAAGGTTGGGCAGGGCATGTGAAGGCATTCAGCGTCCCCCAGGACCTCCCCAACCAGCAGACGCCTTGCCACGGCAGCTCGGTGATGAAATCCATTCATCCCTCTCTCACGCCAATACAACTCCCACCAGCAGAAAGAGAAGTGTCTACAAGAGGGAAGACACATTTGCAAGCTGGGCTGGAGATCAAGGGTGAATAGGCTGCAGTGGGCCTCTAGCCATCCAACAACACCAGGCAGAGGTGGAGAAAGGGCCAGGAGCTGCCATGACCTCTACCCTAGCATAACACCCACTCAGCAGTGACACAGGGCTGGCACGTAAGCAGCATGCACGTCCCAGGCTTCCCCCCAGCTCTCCCTGGAATAGCGCCACTTCCCCCAGCCTGGAGGGTTAAATGACTAAGCCAGCTCTCCCCAAGAGACCAGCTGCCAGAGCAAAGGCACAACGGTTTATCTCTTCGGGGGGGACGTCAGATGGGCCACGCCCTGCAATGCAGCCAAGCCTCAAGGCTTTGGAGCGTCTAACCCAGCAGGGATGCCAGCTCCACAGTCCCGCAACCCTGGGTAATCTCAATCCATCCAGGAGGCTGATTTGGAGGTGCCCAACCATCCCTCTTCTGGCTGGGGTCAGGTTATTGCGGGAGAAGCAGCCGTGCGGCTCTGGGCCCGGGGACCTCTCTCGCCCTCACCTGGACCTCGTTGCCACAGAGCATGTCCCAGGTGCCGTACTGCTCCTTCGACTGCCGGTACATGCGGACGGCATCCGTAAAGGCTGGGGCCTCCACCTTGGAGTCCTCTGGGATCCCTGAAGGAGAGAGAGTTTATTTAGGCTCGGGGAGGAGGGTGGCACAGAGGAAGCCACAGCAGATTTTCCTGTGATGCACTCACAGCTTCGGTTACATTCTCTTCCCCTGCCGTGACTCACGCCGACAGGGACGGCAGCCCTTGCGGGGAGCTCACAGTTCCCTGGGACTGGAGTAGTGTGAGCTTCCCGCTCCAGCCAGAGCGCCAAAGCCCCTTCAGAGGCCAATAGCGCCATTTAAGGCTAATTGAGATGGGCCTGGACCAAAACCCCAGATCCAAATACCCCCAAAAGCCCTGGGGACATTTCAGATCTGGAGTTAAAATGCGGCTGCCTTATATTGTTCCCCGTACTGCCTCCGAGTGGCAAGAGAATCGATATAGGGCACCATACACCACCACCATTGTCATGTGACCAGGGGGATCCCACAGCACATAAAAGGGGGAGGAGGGAAGAAAGAAGGTGCCTGGGCCTCGCCAGAAAGATTTCCTATTGGCATCAAGTAACTAAACCCCCGCCCGCCCCCTGAGAGCTCTCCCGAGGCTCAGGGTTAGACAGACACCTGGAGCACAAGCCACAGGAAGTGAGGTCGAAAGGAAATTAATTACTAATCGTGGGGAGGGAAAGGAGAGAGTGGTTTAAAAAAAAAAAAAAAAAGTATGAGGCAATGGATGAGTCATGGGCAACATGAGGTTCCCAGCCCAACCCAGTGTGGGGAGGTGGGGACACCAATACCACTGCAGCCTGCTCCACTCCCACTGAGATTTCAACTCCATGATTCACAGCAGCACACACCACAGTGCAGACCACGGGACGGGAAGAGGACTAGTTGATGGGGGCTGGGGTGGCAGGGAGGTGGCATCTTTTTGCATGACTCCCCCCGTCCCTGGAAGCCAGAAGCCCCATCTGTAGATGGTTGTCCATGCAGGGAAGGGACTGGTCTGAACCAGCAGCTGGGGCGGTTAACGGGGGGTTAGCTGGACTTTGAGAGGTACCAGGCTGGGGGCAGAGAGTTCTGGGAACTGATTTGCATAACCCATTGCAACACCCAGAGACCCAAGAAGAGGAGGCGCTGGCGCGAACCTTTCCAGAGCTATTGAACGATGCTCCAAGCAGCTGAACCAGCTCCGGAGCTGGGGAAGGTGAGAGAAGCGAGGGGGCTGGGGACACAAATTGGCTGGTTGCCAAGCATTCCATGCCAAGTACAGGGGTCCCATTAACCCTGCCCTGCCTCTCTGCAGTCTGCACTGGGATCTGCAAGTCTGGAACTTGCTGGGAAGTGGGGCAGGGGGAGTTCACCTCTGGGTAGCAAAGACGCCGGAAGCCTGATGCATTAGACTGCATGTGTACTTCCCTTCTGGCTGCCTTGGCCAGCAGTAGAAGGAATGCAGGATGTGACGGGGACTCAGCACAAAGTCTGGGTCTCTGCAGTCTCCTTGCTTGCTGCAAGCCGGCTCTGCTTGTGTGAAATCCTGAAAGGCAGCCTCCCTCCTACTCTGCCCCCTCGGCATCGTGCGCAAGTTACAGATGCCACCGCATGGAATCCAGGCAGTCACAAATGCAGCAGAGGGATTCTTAGGGCCAGGGGCAGCTCTATGTTTTTTGCTGCCCCAAGCACGGCACTCAGGCAGCCATCGGCGGCGTTTCTGCGGGAGGTCCGCCGGTCACGCGGATTCGGCGGCGGCAGCTCTGCGGGTGATCTGCCAGTCCCGCGCCTTCGGCGTACCTGCCGCTGCCGCAGGACCGGCGGACTCCCGCAGAAATGCCACTGAAGGCTGCCTGACTGCCACCCTCACGGCGACCAGCACGCCGCCCCCTGCGGCTTGCCGCCCCAGGCACGCGCTTGCTGCGCTGGTGCCTGGAGCCACCCCTGCTTAGGGCAGCCGAACTGGGGAAAGGACCAGAGGCCACAGCTAGGGAAATGGAGGAGAAGAGGCTAAAACAACTCCTGTGTAGATAGAAGGAAGCGAACACACACACACACACACACACACACACGAAATGCAGATCAGCAACTCCCACCTGACAATACACGCAACAGCAGCAGTTTTCCGAGTGCTAGAGCAGAGGCTAGGACCTTGGCCAAGAAGAGGAGCCAGGGTAGTGTCAGCTCAGTATATCCTAACATTCGTGCGTAGTGCCAGGGTGTTCCCGGCACTTTTCACCGAGACTAGAGCAGCAGGGTAGAATCCGGGCCCCGCAGACATCAGTGGGAGCTTTGCCACTGCGGGAGAAATCCTAGCTGTGCTAAAGTCAGCCTCTGCCCCAAGACACAGACACTGAGGACCCAATAAACCCTTTAATCAGGGGCAGGAGACACTTGCCCTGGCAAGACGGGGGGGGACAACTCAGACTTTAAGGCCAGAAGGGACCATCACAATCATCTAGTCTGACCTCCTGCATTTTGCAGGCCACAGAACCTCACCCACCCACTCCTGTAATAGACCCCTAACCTCTGGCGGAGTTACTGAAGTCCTTAACTATTGATTTAAAGACTTCAAGTTACATTTACTCGTGTTCAAACCAGCAAGTAACCTGTGCCCCGTGCTACAGAGGAAGTCGAACCCCCCCCCCCCCCCCCCACCCCAGGGTCTCTGCCATTCTGATCTGAGGAAAATCCCTTCCCAGCCCCAAATATGGGGATCAGTTAAGAGGAATCAGCCTCCCTAGGGATACAGATATCTGAGCGCCCAGATGGATCTCAATGGATGTGGATTCAGATTCTAGGACAGAGTCGAAGTGCATTAGTGTCCTACGTGGTTTCTAAAGTACTCTCAGACCAGAAACTCCAAGTCCCCAGCCTTGCTGTGATACCCACAGACACGGGTTTGGAACAGGACCAAACTACAACAGTTTCCAACATGTTACTGCTTCACATAGCACACCCCCTTCAGGGCTCTGCGGGCCCAGCTTTGCTCCTGCAGCCACCAGCAGCCCTGAGCTGGAATAGAGCCCCATCAGTTTCGATCTAGCCACGTTCCTAGGGCTAGAGCACTGGGCTGGGTTTATTCCTGGCACAGACACTGGCCTGCTAGGGCACTTTGGGCAAGTCAATTCACCTCCCCACCTCAAAAATAACAGGAGTACTTGTGGCACCTTAGAGACTAACAAATTTATTAGAGCATAAGCTTTCGTGGGCTACAACCCACTTCTTCGGATGCATATCATATCCCCACCTCAGTTTCCCCATCTGTAAAATGGGGATATGGATACTGACCTCCTACGTAAAGTGCTTTGAGATCTACTGATGAAGAGAACCATATAAGAGCTGAGAATTATTATTTCACAAAGCCAGGCCATCATTGTTAAGGCCCTACCAATTTCACGGCCATGAAAAATGTATCAGGGACCGTGAAATAAGCCCTTCCCCAGGAAATCTGATCTCCACCGTGCTGCTAGAAGCAACCCAGCCGAGGGTTCCTAGCTGCAAGTTCCGGCTAGGCTGGGGAAGGACAGGACTTGTCCTTCCCCTGCATGGCCGCTCTCGGGGGTGGGGGTGGGGGGAAATCAGACCCACCTCTGAGTGCCTCCCCATGCTGTGGGAAGCTCCAGCGTTGGGCAGCAGCCCGGGAGGTTCCTGCAGCCGGAGGAGGCTTGTGGAGGTGGGTCTGATCTCCCCTCGAGAGCGCTGGGGAAGGACAAGTCCTGTCCTTCCCCAGCCTGGCCGGGACTAGCAGCTAGGAGCCCTCGGCTGGGGCTCTCCCAGCAGCACGGGGCAGATCAGACCCACCTCCACGAACCTCCTGCGGCTGCAGGAAGCTCAGCAGCTGCTGCCTTCAGATCCCAGCTCTGAAGGGAGGGTGGCAATCCCATGACCCCCCTATAACAGGTTTGTGACACACACACCCCACGGTGGCCCCCTTTTAGGTTGGGGCCCCCGCATTTACAACAGCCTGAAATTTCAGATTTAAACATCAGAAAACATGAAATTTACCAGTTTTCCAATCCTATGGCTGTGAAATTGACCCGAACGGACCGTGACTTTGGTAGGGCCCTAGACATTGTGATATCTGGGTGATGCTCTTATTACAAGCAACCAAGGCTAAGATTATTCCTTTGGGTGGTCACAACAGCAGCAGTATCTTCTGCAAGGATACAGCCAGGCGCCTGGTTCCACTGTTATTACTGGGGGGTGGGGGTGGGGGGGGGGAAAGCTAAATCCACTGAAACAGTTCAGAGCAAACGAAAGCAAATTCCTTCTAAGTGTTTTGAAGCAACAACTGTCGTAAACGGAAGACTGCAAAAGGGGGTCGGTTTTATATTAATGTAGTAGCAAAAAAAATTCCTAAAAATCTTTGAAGTTAGACTCCATGGTCCCCGTCATTTCTAAAATTTGACTTTAATTTAAAAGTCCCAATGTAAAAACGGCAAGTACTCAATGCATCCTGCTCCTCGGGTGTCAGACCTACCTGCAAAAACCAGTTTATTTACTTTTCATTCCGGTTAGCCCTGCAGCGCCTGGAAGAGCCAGCCGGATGCTCGTGTGACTCATGCATCCACACCAAAATTGCTAACTAAGCAGCTACTGCAGAATCTCTGTTGCGATCTGTAAGCCAGGGAGAACCTAGCTGCATATTCGCACCCCAGGAAGCGCATGATGGGTTGGCAGTTAAGAGGGGGAAAAGAAATCACAAGGTATTTTTGCTTGTGTGCCGAGCATTTATCTGGAGCGTGGGCAGCACAAACATGGGAAACCACAATGCCGGTTTTTAATCAAGGGAATTTCAAGATGATCTTATTGAAACACAGCTAAAAGATTTAAGATCATAAGGGACCATTATAATCATGTCGTCTGATCTCCTACAGAGGACTGACCCCAGGGAGTCCTGG
The DNA here is from genome assembly GCF_028017835.1 of Emys orbicularis. Classification (NCBI taxonomy): domain Eukaryota; kingdom Metazoa; phylum Chordata; order Testudines; family Emydidae; genus Emys; species Emys orbicularis. Next base: position 18,695,558 of record NC_088700.1, on the reverse strand, counting down.
GCTATCTCCTTTAGAAAGTCATTCTGTTACTGGAATCTTTGGTTTTATTTGTAATAAAGCCAGGTCACCAATGCAGCTGTGGCATGTTTAAATGTGCGCCCCTTTAAAACCAGAGTGTTTTTCAGGGCAGGGACTGTCTAGTTCCGAAGCCTGTTTGGGGACTGAGAGGAGAGCAGGTCAAGGCAGAGCTGATGATTTCTGCCTGACAGCCAAACCAGGACACCTGGAACGGTGTTTAGAGTAAACAGCAACACAGCAGGGTAATGCACTAACTAGCCTCTCCCTTCCAGTGACTGAGGTTCACAACACAATATAGATCAGCAGCGAAGCAAGCTAGACGGGCACCCGCCTACTCCCCCACGTGGGTGTCTGGCCAGACTTACTGCCCAGGTGAGCGCAAGTGACAATCTGACCAGGAACGGAGTAGCCAGGGACGCGGTGCATCAGAAAGCTGGACGAGGCTGAGGAAGCGTGTGCAGCACCTGTTCAGAAAGTGCTGTGTTCTAAGCAGCAGCAGCCTTCCAGGTAGAATGTGCTAATTCGCCCCAAAGAATGCTGGGTAAAAGTGATCCCCTTCCATGGGGTAGCTCCCACCTCCAGGCAGATCTTACTCCTGCTGCGGCCAGGGCCACTCTGGGGGCCTGGGGCAGAATTTGAATCAAGACCACTGCCCCCTGCACTGTCAAAAACATTAGTACTGATGGGATACCCGGAGGGGTGGGGGGAGCTGCAGAGAAAGACCGCCCAGCATGCACCCTACACTGGTGGCTCCTGTCCCGCGGGCCTAGCCCAGCGTCCTGCTCTGCAACCTGGCACATGGTGTCACAGTGCCACTCAGGTTTGGCTCGGCCCCCAAACCCACGTGGTGCTGTGGCCCCATTCACCAGGCTGCAAAGCCACACATTCAAATGCAGCCCAGCGGCTCTTCATCATGCGAGGACAAAGGGACAGCCCAGCAAACCTGCATGGTGCAGCAATCCAAGCACCAGGTCGCAACGCCACTTGGTTTGGGGACCCTCTCAACAGGGGGGGCTGAGGCAAATGACCCCTTTTGTCCCCCACCCAACCCCGGCCAGCTCTGGCTGCAGCTAAGTAAATGTGGAGTAAGACAGACCCTTTCCTCCAGCCCGAGGTCTGTAAGTAACCCTCCTGCACTGGTAAGTGCCAGAAACAGGTTTGACGGGGGTATGGCTGAGCAGAGCTGAGTGGGGTTTGTTCCCATCTCACAAAAATTTGAAAATTTTGAAAATTTCTCTGCCACGGAGGAGGATAAAAGTCAAAAATATCAACAATTTTCAAATGAAAAACTCCTAAAAAGCTCCATTGGGGTTAATCAGAAGGTTTCTTTTAGATAATTTCTACAAAAAACAAAACAAAACTGGTTTTGACCCTTTCACGTTCATAATTTTTATTTTGCTGTAAATTAGCTTCAGTTTCTGAACAAAAAGCAGTTTTGAACCAGAAAAGTGGATTTTTTTTTATTTCAAAAGCATCAAGAGACGATTTCCCAACTTTTTCAACTAAAGGAAGTTCATCAAAACAGACCCTTTCCTGCAAGACGGTTCAGTCTTGACAAATCTGCATTTTTGGAAGAAAAATGCTTCAGGCCAAAAAAAAAAAAAAAAAAAAAAAATCAGCTCTATAGACAAATTTGCCAGCAGGCCCTCCCCACCACTCAGCCAGGTTCTTACTGCTGGCTGCTTCACAACAGAGGGTCGGTTTTGTTTCTATTAAGATTGCCCAGACCAGGGTGGAATAAATGATTAAAGAAAAAAAATCCCCTCATTGTTACTAATGGGGAACAGTTCCTCTTTCGTTAGCAGCTGCTAATTATGGCTCTTGGGCTCTCTCCAGTTATGTTTTTGTGTCTGGTTGGCAATTTTCCCTAAATCCAGGGAAAGTGGGAAAAGCCCAGGATAACGTAGGAGTGTAGGGAACGAACGCCAGGCCTAGGTGCCTGGAGTGCAGCTCACGTAGCTGGATGGTCTTGCGGGTTAAATCAGAGCAGACCCAAGGCCTTGCAGTCCGAGCCTAGATCCAAAGTCTGCAGCTCCAACAGCCCCTTGCCCAGATTAACACAAGTTTACTAGCTCTGGTCGTCGGAGATCTCCAAGCACTATGAGGAACTAGGGTGACCAGATGTCCTGATTTTATAGAGACAGTCCCGATTTTTGGATCTTTTTCTTATATAGGCTCCTATTACCCTCCACCCCCTGTCCCGATTTTTCACACTTGCTGTCTGGTCACCCTATGAGGAACCCTAAGGCCCTCGCCTTTGAAGTAGGCCAGCTGATCGGACCTAGGACAACGCTGCCTGCTGTCCGCCTCCGCCATCACCCCAGTTACGTACCCACCAGCGATGGGAATTCTTCACTGTGGGGATGGACTAGGGAGGCGGTATCAAGCTGTCCGAGCACAGCAGTTAATGAGCATTGATTACAAAGACAGCAATGCGCCCGCCTGGCCAGCTAGCTCCCCAATGTTCCCTTCTTGCCCTTCCACTTCCCCCTTGGCTTAGGGCCCTGAGAGATACCAGGGAACAAAGGGCCTTTGTCAGTCGGGCAGAGCATGAAGAACAGCACTAGGTGGGAAAGGAATTCCAGAGTGGGGTGTGTGTGATAAGAGTTGCCAACTTTCTAATCACACAAAGCCAACACCCTAGCCCCGCCCCGCCCCTGCCCCGAGGCCCCGCCCCCCGCTCACTACATTCCCTCTCCCTCAGTGGCTCGCTCTCCCCCACCCTCGCTCACTTTCATTGGGCTGGGGCAGGGGCTTGGGGTGTGGAAGGGGGGTGCGGGCTCTGGGGTGGGCTGGGGCTGGGGATGAGGGGTTTGGAGTGCAGGAGGGGGCTCCAGGCTGGGGGGTGGGGCTGAGGGATTTGGAGTGTGGGAGGGGGCTGCGGGTTAAGCCAGGGGTTGGGGTGTGGGAGGGGGTTGAGGGCTCTAGCTGGGGGTACAGGCTCTGAGGTGGGGTGGGGCCAGGGATGAGGGGTTTGGAGTGGGGGCTCCAGGCTGGGGGGTGGGGCTGAGGGATTCAGAGAGCAGGAGGGAGCTGCAGATTGAGGCAGGCGGTTGGGGTGCAGGAGGAGGTGAGGGCACTGGGGTGGGGCCAGGGATGAGGGGTTCAGGGTGTGGGAGGGGGCTGGGGAAAGGGGGTGGAGTGCAGGGGGTGTGAGGGCTCTGGGCTGGGGCCAGGGATGAGGGGTTTGAGGTACAGGAGGGGGCTCCAGGTTTGGGGTTGGGGGGCTCAGGGCGGGGGCAGGAGGTTGGGATGCAGACTTACCTCAGGCGGGCTGCCTGCCTGTCCTGACACCGCGCTGTGCATGTCCCGGAAGCAGCCAGCAGGTCCAGTGCTAGTAGGCTGGGGGGCCAGAAGGCTCCATGCGCCAATCTCGCCTGCAGGCACACCCGCCCCCCAGCTCCCATTGGCTGGAGTGTGGAGCCGGTGTTTGGGGTGAGGGCAGCGCGCAGAGCCCCATGGCCCTCCAGCCTAGGAGCCGGCCCTGCTGGCCTCTTCCGGGGCTCAGCGCAGTGCCAGGACAAGTAGGCACTAGCCTGCCTTAGCGCTGCAGCACCACCAACTGGACCTTTAACGGCCCGCTCAGTGGTGCTGACCGGAGCTTATAGATTCATAGATTCTAGGACTGGAAGGGACTTCGAGAGGTCATCGAGTCCAGTCCCCTGCCCTCATGGCAGGACCAAATACTGTCTAGACCATCCCTGATAGACATTTATCTAACCTACTCTTAAATATCTCCAGAGATGGAGATTCCACATCCTCCCTAGGCAATTTATTCCAGTGTTTAACCACCCTGACAGTTAGGAACTTTTTCCTAATGTCCAACCTAAACCGCCCTTGCTGCAGTTTAAGCCCATTGCTTCTTGTTCTATCCTTAGAGGCTAAGGTGAACAAGTGTTCTCCCACTTCCTTATGACACCCTTTTAGATACCTGAAAATGCTATCATGTCCCCTCTCAGTCTTCTCTTTTCCAAACTAAACAAACCCAGTTCTTTCCGCCTTCCTTCATAGGTCATGTTCTCAAGACCTTTAATCATTCTTGTTGCTCTTCTCTGGACCCTCTCCAATTTCTCCACATCTTTCTTGAAATGCGGTGCCCAGAACTGGACACAATACTCCAGCTGAGGCCTAACCAGCGCAGAGTAGAGCGGAAGAATGACTTCTCGTGTCTTGCTCACAAGACACCTGTTAATGCATCCCAGAATCATGTTTGCTTTTTTTGCAACAGCATCACACTGTTGACTCATATTTAGCTTGTGGTCCACTAGAACCCCTAGATCCCTTTCTGCCGTAAAAGCTGCCAGGGTCCCTTTTCGACTGGGTGTTCCAGCCGAAACCCGGACCCCTGGTCACCCTAGGTGTGACTGATGGCCTTTCCCCTCCAGAGCCGCTTAATGAGCAGCAAATTCCAGCCTGGCCCCAGGAGGAAATGCCAAGAGAGAGGGTGAGCGCGGGAAGGGTGTGGAGAGATGCATGTAAACGCCATAGTGTGCCTGTGCCAGCAGGGCCTCACCCCTCGCACAGCCCTGCCAGCTCCCCATTCCCAACCTGCAGAGGCCTGCGATGGAGCTAAACTTTGCCTTGCAGGGACCTGTCGGAGCATGAACAGGGGAAGCTGGGCTGGAAATTTTAAAAAGCAGCTAATATCTGCTGAGTCAAGGGAGTGGGGAGAGGAGGAGGAGGAGGAGCAGCTGCTGCTCTGAGCACCTCCATCCCTGGCAGATTATCACAGGCAAGTGCAATGAGACACCAGGGAGGATTATAAGAGTTGAAATCTGACCCACAATGTCTTAAAGGGAAAGGGACCTGTTTGTTCAGCTAAGACTGGAAAGCTGACGATTATGTTCTGGCAGCTGGCAGACAGACAGACCTGCAGTAGACCGTGAGCAAGTGCACTAGGGGCTGAGCACAGGCCTGGGAGATCTAATCCCAGCTCCAGCACCCGTTTGCTGTGGGACCCGGTTGGGTAAAGTCATTTCATTAGTTGTATCATGGCAGTCCCTAGACCGCACTGTGCTGGGTGCTGGGCATAAGAGACAGTTTTTACACGAGCGGACAATCAAAGCAGACAAAGGGTGGGAGGGGGAAAACCAGAGCCACGGGCAGGGGAAGTGACTTGCCCAGAATTGCACAGCAGGTAATTGGCAGAGCTGGGAACAGAGCCCAGATCACCGGGCTCCAGGTGCAGTTCCTCATCGGCTAGGCCATACCGCCCCTCCCGGCCAGGCCATACCGCCCCTCCCGGCCAGGCCGTACTGCCTAGGGTTACCATACATCCGGTTTTTCCCGGACATGTCCGGCTTTTTGGTAATCAAACCCCCGTCCGGGGGGGATTGCTAAAAAGCCGAACATGTCCGGGAAAATGCCGGCCGGGCACTTCCCCTCCCGCGGCTGCTCTGCTCCTCCCCTGACTCTTCGGCTCTGTTTAAGAGCCGAGCGCTACGGGCTTTGGGCAGTCCCCATGCCTCCGGACCCTGTGCCGCCGGAGCCCGGGAGGGGAAGTGCCCGGCCGGCGGCTGGGGTCCGGAGGCATAGGGGCTGCCCGGAGCCCGAGCGCTACCGGCTTCACGGTTTGCCGGGCAGACCTCCAGACCCTGCGCCCCCGGCTGGGCGCTTCCCCTCCCGGGCTCCAGCTGCGCTGGGGAAGCGCCGGCCAGGGGCGCAGGGTCTGGGGGCTGCCCGGCAAACCGTGAAGCCGGTAGCGCTCGGGCAGCCCTTTTCGCGTGGCTGGGAGTGGGAGGGAGGAGGGGGCGGAGTCAGGGCGGGGTTGGGGCGGGGGCGGGGCTGGGGAATGGGCGGGGCCAGGGCCCAGTGGAGGGTCCTCTTTTTTTATTTGTTAAATATGGTAACCCTAGTACTGCCCCTCCCGGCCCACCATCTTCTGGAAGAGGAACAAGTGTCTGAATCCTGCACGCGACTCCCCAGCCTGCCCATGAGCTCCACTGAGAGGAGTTTTCTGTTGATGAAAACAGCTAAAATCAAATTAACGCTATTTAGTGCCAAGTGATGGGGAATTTCAGGACTCCTGGAGGTGGGTGCGAATCACGCTCCAAGTACAGGGATGTTACTTGCAGCCCTCTGGCAGCCAGACCTCAGGTGGGGTGGGCAACTGTTTGAAACAGTGGGAACACTCCTGCAGTTTAGACTGGAAGCTCTTTGGGTCAGGGACCATCACCAGGGGCATTTCTCTGTCCTGGCATTCTCCCATATAAACACGTTGCAATGGGTGTATTTACCACCAAAAAAACCTCTACCAAAACAGGACACTCCACTACACACGCTTCTCCCTTTGTGGAGAAGACAAGAGAACAAACACGTGACAGATGCGTAGTCACATAACTTACTGCACTGCTGGTAGGTGCTCAGATACTACAGTGGTGGGCACCTTTATAGAATAAAACAGGGACAGCACCTGGCTGGCTGATGGCTCTGTAGAGAGTTTTATATGGACTACCATGAGGCTACAGGGCACAGTGCTGCTGGAGGTAGCTACTTGTGTGTGAGGCAAGAAACAGAGGCTCTGACCACCAGGGGTCATAAAGGATTGAGCAAGGCTTACAAGTAGGGGGCACTGGTTCTGGCTGAATGATCTATAGCAGAGGTCCTCAAACTGTGGGGAGCGGAGGAACGTTTGGGGGGGGGTGCGGCTGGTCCCGGGCCAGCCCCCACCAGTGGCAGGAAGGGAGCCCCACCCAGCCCGACACTGCTCCCAGCTCTGCTCCGGCCCCGCTCCCAGCCCTGACCGTGATCTGGCTGTGGCTCTGCACCTGGTCCCGATCCCAGACCCGCCCCCAGCTGCGGCCTTCTTATCCCTGTCCACGGCCCCGCTCCCGCCCCGGCTCCAGGGGGCCATAACCCTGAAAAGTTCAAGCACCACTGATCTATCGCAAAGCAGGGTTATGTTCTGCCTCCCTGGCTGGCCTCCTCACATTAACTGGCGGAAACCAGGTGCTCTCTGCTCACTGGCCTGCAGCCCCTGCTGGTATCGATGTGACACCCACGCTGCAGGGCTGAGATGACGTTAATCCCAGTTTATGCATAAATTGCAGGGCTGTAAAACGCTTCAAGGCTCACGAAAGGCGCATGGGCTGCTCCAAAGCAGCTAATTCAATTACACAGTAGCACTGATTCTCCGCTTGCCTTTCCAGTCCTCCCAGCAACCACCAGCCCACCCAGCTCCCCATCCCCTGAGACCAAGTGCCACGACACCCTGTCAGAGCATAGAGACAGCTGGGGGAAAGAGGGGTAAAGGACAGGAAAGTGGCTCTTTAAGACTGAGCTTTGATCAGTTTAATTACCCCTTTGGGTAGAAAATAATAATTAAATCTCGACGAGCGGCTTGCCTTTAACAAGCGCTTTCCTAGCTGGTTCACACATTGTTGGCTATTGAAATGCTTTGTTTAAACTCCCTCGCAGCGAGTTCTGGCTCCCCTTTGTCAGTTCCTGGGTGATGGGCCCTCAGCACAGGTTTAATAGCCACAGGCAGGTGGGTTCCAGGAAAGAGCACAGAGCCATCGGAGCCTCCAAGCCATTTCTCTCCTGGACTGTAGGGCAAGGACATCAGTCAACCTGTCCCTGCCCAGCCCACCCGGTGCAAATCAGTCTCTCTCCTCCTGCACTTTAACCCTTCTGGGATCTGAACTCCATATATCACAGGCCTCACTCCAAAGTTGGTGCTGAAGAGCAGAGGTACCTATGGGCCCCCAAACTCTCCTTGAAGAGGTCCTAGGCCTGGTCAGAAGGAAGGAAGGAATCTCTCCCTCTGCCCCAAGTCACCCACCAGATTCCTCACCCTGATGCTTATATATATGGAGATATACCTATCTCATAGAACTGGAAAGGACCCCGAAAAGTCATCAAGTCAAGTCCAGTCCAGTCCCCTGCCTTCACTAGCAGGACCAAGTACTGATTTTTGCCCCAGATCCCTAAGTGGCCCCCTCAAGGATTGAACTCACAACCCTGGGTTCAGCAGGCTAACGCTCAAACCACTGAGCTATCCCTCCCCCCCTTAACAGGGCCATTCAGTATCTGGACCTCACAGGGTTGGGGTTTTTTTTTTTTTTTTTTTAAAACATCCTCACAGTCTGGAGTCCAGACAATGTCAGGCCAACTAGTCCTGCTTTCTCCTCCGACTCTCACCCTGCCCACAGCTCCTGAGGGCACCTTCCAAGGGAAAGATGGTTGGTCTGGACAATGAAGTGCAGAACTCCATGTGGTTCAGCTCCTGTCTGAGCATAGAATGCTCCGGGACCTAGTTCTGGCATCACCTAGGGCAGCGGCAGCTGGCTTAAAAGAAAAGCTGGTCTAATTTGCAGATGCCTTAAGATGTGCTCAGTACACCACAAGGTCCTAGCGATTGTGGGGCTCTGGCAACAACGGGGTAGACGCCCCATTTCTGCCCTGGCCTTTCATCCCTACCCTCTGGATCTCACTGGTTGCCACCCAGATTTGGACCTTTCACTGTGTCCAACTTCAGATCAAAAGTGCTGAGTGAAAAGGTGGGCGTTTCACGGTCACCCCTGCAAACTCAGTCTGGGATCCAAGAGCCACGCTGGATCCTTTCTGGCATGAAAAGCACGTGAGATTCTGCCATCTGAAGCCATTCAGGCTCGGCAGGAATCCAGCTTGCTCTCCCAAAGCAGTGTTAACTCTGCAGAGCAGACAGGAATGAAAGTAGTAACATCCCAGCCACCTTATTGTAGCCAATCGAGTCAGCAGAGGTGGCTCGTAATACCCAGTGGCAGCTCAGAGGAGTAAGAAGGGGCCCCTATCAGTGTCACTGTTTAGACCAGGCTCTCACGTAAAGTGCATTTCCATTAAGGAGGCTGTCAGAGATCCTACTAAATCCTGAGCCACAAGAGCCACCCCCTCCAACTCCGCCTTAAGTGAGAAAACGGCCATTTTATCCAAAGCAGCAGCACGTGCAAGCTGCTATCACAGGGCAACCAGAAGAATCCAGGAACATGCCGGCCAGCCTTGGATGCCTAAGTGACAGTTTTGGAAGGAGCTCATTCCCTTTAGGAACAGTTTTGGTTATGAAGGGGTTTTCTCAAGGTCATTGGGGACATTCGCATGAAGATACCAGGTTTAACTTGTGCCAGATCTGCCGACTTACCCGATCTCTCCCCCACGCCCCTTTTCATCTTCTGTTCGCACCGCAGACCCAATGCAGCTAGGGGGGAGAATGATCGATTCCGTCTGGACTCATGGATCAACCCCCTCCTGTCCAACAACCAAAAACATCCCACCACCCTCCCTCAAGCAAAGTTTTACCCCAGAAGAGAGGAACCCGAGACTCCAGAGAGCCCACTAGGGACTTGGTTACGGCTCTCGATTTTACACGGAGGATGCTCAGATACTGCAGTGTTGGGCAGCCATATGGAATGACCCAGTAAGTTCAAATTCTTACACCACTGGGGCTGCAAGCCTGCACCAACAGACTGAACACAGACATGGCCGGCAGGGTCTTTATTAGCATGAGGAAGGAAGCCCCCGGCTTGACTCAGCTCTCAGGATTACTTATTTAGATTGCAATATCACCCAGGAGGGCCAGTCGTGGCCCAGAACCTCATTGCGCTGAGCGCTGAACACACACACAAAGATACACGCGCACGACGGCCATTTAGCAAACACAAAGTGTTTTACTTTTAAGCAGAGCCCGTTTGACACGGAAGCAGCAGAGACACAAAGAAGCCTGGAACCCCCACAATGGCATTTCCTAAGAGGCTCGCGTCTCAGGGCCAGACGGCACTTGGGGAGGGAACAATTCTGATCTTGCATGTATTGCTAGTAACACCACAACATTCACAGCTTCCCGGGGACAGGGGATGGGGAAGGAGGAGACCAAGACGCACAAGGTCCAATCTCTCAGTAGGAGGCCGCAAGCCCCGCACTTACCATTGTTGCAGTGACGCACGCAGTCCTGGAACACCGCTCGCCACTTGTCCTGCTCCTTCCCGGTCATCACGCAGAAGTAGTAGTGACGAGAGTACGGGTGCCAAAGGATGAGAGGAAACTGGGTGGGGCACTTGAGGATCGGGGCATTGCCGGATTTGGGGGCTGTCCCTGATGAAAGAAGAAAGATTCCAGCACACACCTGTGACTCGAGGGAACACTGCTTGGAACTGGCCGGGCAGGAGGCCCACATTCTGGATCCAAATGCAAGCGTGGGTGAAAGGTGTCAGGTTGAGTACCATGGAGATGGATGCCTCAACAGCCTGACCACAGAGTGGCTTCCTGCACTGCCCCGCTAAGGGGGCTCAACCCAGACCCGTCATATGGGACCTCAGGGGAGGCCAGTCTCCAGGGGCCATTCAGTGCGCTGCGGAGACTGCCGGTAAGGGGCCAGTTAGCTCTAAGTGGGTGCTGCTACTGGACCAGACTCTCTCTCAGTCTCACAAAGCCCTGCCCATACCATACTGCATTTTAATCCAAGGGGGAATATTTCCTCTCATCTCGTTACTTCCAGCCTCCACTTTCACCGTTTGGTTGCATCCCCATTCTGGGTCTTTGTGTGGCATCAGCTGGGAGAAGCCCCAGCCGTCAACGGGGATGTTTGTGTTCCCGGGGCTGGCACGGGAGTCACACCTAGTCAAGGGCATGGCAACGAGGCCTCCATCTAGATCTGCCTGCAGCACAGCTCCACCGGAGCTTTGATGAATCAGGGTCAGTGGCATTCCTAAATCAGCTGCCCCAAACTAAGATTGAGTGAGGGGGGATTTGATAGTAGCCTTCAATTACCTGTGGTGGCAGATGACAGAACAAGGAGTAATGGTCTCAAGTTGCAGTGGGGGAGGTCTAGGTTAGATATTAGGAAACACTATTTCACTAGGAGGGTGGTGAAGCACTGGAATGGGTTACCTAGGGAGGTGGTGGAATCCCCAACCTGAGAAGTTGTTAAGGCCCAGCTTGACAAAGCCCTGGCTGGGATGATTTAGTTGGTGTTGGTCCTGCTTTGAGCAGGGGGTTGGACTAGATGACCTCCTGAGGTCTCTTCCAACCCTAATATTCTATGATTCTAAGATATGTACTTGCCCTAGTTTCCATGTGCTCCAGAACTAGCTCTGGAGACATCCCAAACCATCCCCCATCCCCCTTTTGCCTGAAGTCGAGGTGGTGATCCAGACTACCCTTCCTGTTCTCAAGGAGCATCACAGCAACGTGGTCGCCCACTGGAAAAGCAGTAGGGAGTGACAGGCCAAAACCGAGGGGGCAGCTCCACTGCAAAGCATGAGTGGAGTGGCCAAAAGGAACAGCCGCAGGGAGCTTGAAAGAGCAGCTGAAGGGCCCTTGGCATGTGCCACTGGATGACAGATCACAGGAAGACTTGTTTTAGCTGCCGCGGAGGGATGGGTGATGGGCAGCTGTGCTCCCACCTGGAATCACCAGATTTTGTTAAGGACGAGAGTCCCGGAGGAGAAGGAAGCAGTAGGGGAAGCACCCACATCTGGCAGAAAGAAAACCAACCAACTAGAAGCAGATTTCCTGCTGTGGCGTTTAAGAGTCCCTTTGACAAGGTCAAACCCATGGGGGTAAGCGCTTGCCTGACAGCGCACAGAGGACGGGAGGGTCTCAGCCCGTGGGCTGGGAGCACGTCTGCACGGTCTCCGTAACGCAGCATTTAGATGCAACCCGCAAACACTTTTCACAGCAAGGGCAATACAGCCCAGGGTCCTGGCCCCATAACCACCAGCTCCTCCACCTGTTTTAGGGACATAGGTTCTATCCGCATGGGGTTGACCACTGGCCCGAATCCAGCGCCCCCAACCAAACCCTGATACCCCTTTAGGAGGGAAGCAGAACCCTGCCATAGCGCATTGCGCTCTGGTGTGAGGAGAAACTGCAGAGCCTTGCAATTTGGCAGGCTGCTCAAGGAGTTTTATGCCTTATACAATGGTACCCTCCAGACGGCTGCGTCTGTCCTGCCCTCTGTACCAACCACTGCCCACTCAAGAGGGCTCCCCTGCGGTCCTGGCTCATACGACTCAGAAAGAGGCTCTGTTATCCCATTGGGAATGTGCTATTCCTGGCCAGCTTCCTTCAGCCGGACACCTTTTGAGCCCCCTGCTCCTGCTGGAATCTTCTCCCCCTCCTCCCTGCCCACCCCCGGAGCTATTTTACGCACGGGCGGAAGGACACCTGAATCAGACTCTGTTTATTTACACACCGCTGTGCTGAGGCATTTTTCCGCAAGGCGCAGCTCAGTCTGCACCCTGCAGCAGCAGCAGCTCTGCTCTGAAGAGAGATGTTCCCCCACAGACCCCCTGGAGTGGGAAGGCAACGTGTTCTCGCCAAGGCATGGGGAGGGTTTCTACCAACTCCCAACCCCGCAAGCCTGCTCCTTAAAAACTAGGTCATTCCATGGGGTTTTAGAAATCACCAAAGGTTAACCTAGTTTTAAAAATCGGGGGGGGGGGGGGGGGATCCATGCACATAACCAGAACCAGGACTGCCCAGTGATGCTGCAAGCGGGTGGCTAGCAGGATGGCCCATCTGAGTCGACCGAAGCCAGCTCGTTTCGAGATTGTAGGGGACGAACTTGCAGTGATCAGATATTCAGCATTGCTCAGTTCCCAACCTGCACCTAAGCGCTTTAGAAAACCTGGCACTGAGCCCTTGAAAACGAGCCCTCTTTCCACCTCCCCCCGGTTTTCTCCTCCCCCCGCAGCCCCCTCACCGCTCTCTAAACAAGAGGATGGGAGGAGGAGACTTGGCCAGAGGTTTCTCATTTGCTAAGTGAAACGGTTTCAGAGAAATCAAGTGGCCAGCTCTGGAGAGCAGAGGCTCGAAGTGACAGGCTCCCTTCCTGGAAGGGAGCAGAGACAGCACAACAAGGGCCCTGGGGAAACAATCCAAACTGCATTCTCAAGGAGCTGAGCCAAGGAGGGTGAGAAGGCATTTGTGTGGGAGGGAGCCTATGCCACACAAAGGAGTGTTCATGTCTTCATGGTACAGCAAGGGACACCGGATGTTTTCACTCCTCCCTACCTATACTTTGTCTCCCCGCTACTTCCTTTGGAGCCACCTCTCTGGCTCCTCTATTCCTCCCTGTGAAGAACACTGAAGCCAGGAGCTCAAAAGGGGACCAAGATCACATGTATCCATGTCCGCCTCCAGCTCCTGTCCTATAGATGTTGGAAAGCATTCTGGGATAGCAGGAGAAGGGAAACACACACGTAAGCCAGCCTGGAATAATAGAGGGGCCTCCGTTATCCCACCCTCCCCCTTGCACCTGAACATGCAGAGCATCTGGGAGATGAGGTCATCAACAGGGTGGACTTACCTGGTAAACTGCTATTGACAAGGTCAAGATACTGGTCCAGTGAGGTGAGGATTTTGTAGCCGGCACTGTTGAGGACTATTCGAGGCTGAATCCCTCTGTCATAGGCCTAGAGAGGAAGGAGAGTCAGTCTGTGGGAGCGGTTCCCAAAGCTGCTTAATCCAGGTTCCATAACAAGCTCATGTCTCTGAAACCCTGTAAGGCAAGACCTGTGCCTTGCTCCTTGCCCTCGTTTTTGACACGGGTTAATACGCTAAGGCTTGCCCATACTGATCTTCTAGCGTCTGATTCTTGTGACGTGGCTGCGTGTGCGTGGGGAACCTACTGTGGATGTGGGATACTCACTGGTGTGAAAGGTAACCAGGTCAGCAGATGCCTGCAGCCTTGCCGGAGGATTGTGATGGGGGAAAGGAAGTGGTTGTCTTTTGATACGTCTCCCACAGAAGTGCAATAAGAGAGACTGCTCCCTGCAGGGGATGTCCCATGCTGGAGATCAGTGGGCTCCAGGGCATTCTACTGCATCAGGGGAACACAACATCTCAAGCTCAGCCGTCCCCATTGGCGAGGGAGTGTCCCAGCGCTCAGGACTGCTCTTCAACGGGTGCAGCAGCCAAAGGAAGCCAAGAAGTTGTTCAAAGCTTTCCTTTAGTTCCCCAGCTCTGTGACTCCAGCCTGGTTACTTAAGTCCATTTCTCAACTGGAGACACCGGACGTGCTCATGGAGGCCGTACTTTGAAGCACTAAGTGCACTGAGCGCACTGGCTAAGTGTCATTCATGCGCAAGAGCTGTTTGAACAGCTATTGCTGAAGGCTCCTCGATAGGAGGAGAGCTGCTCTAAGGGGTACATTCCCTGGCAGGCGCTACCTGTGCTGAACAGGCCTCCTGGACAAAAACACCCACCACAAAGCAGAGAGGGAAGGGGAGGGGGTGGAGAAGCAGCGAGGGCCTCACCAGTTTGTTCTCGTACAGCACCAGGCCGTAGTTGTGCGGCACAACGCTGAAGCGGTTTCGCCACTTCTTGTTTTCCTCCACGTATTGGAAGAGGTTCCCCGAGATGATGACGCGGTCCTCCAGAGGGACCTGCACAGCACAGTGAGTGGAGGAGGAAGGAGAATTGATGGTACGTTAGAGAAACCAAATTCAGGGGAGCCAAACCACATATGCCAGCTGGGGATCTGGCCTCTGGCCCCTATGCCAAAAAATGCTTAGCTCTTATACTGCATGGCATTTTCTACTTATAGCTCAAGAGCTAGGTAAGCATGATCCTCATTTTTTAGAGACAGGGTGGAGGCAGAGAGGCAAAGTGACTTGCCCAAGGTTACACAGCAGGTCAATGGCAGAGTTAGGATTAGAACCCAGGCCTCTTGATTCTCAGTCTGGAGAAATACCCCAAAGCCTAGAGCTGGAAGAGTCCAGTGGGTGCGAACGAACACCTCATACATCACACTTGCCTTCAGAATCCTCATGCTCATTACATTCCCCCTCCCGCTCCAGAAAAGCGCATCATTCAACTTACTGATCTGTATCACAGTAGCGCCTAGACCCCAATACAGATCACATATTATGGTGCAAGGCACTACACATAGCGAGAAACTCTCCCTATGTGACCCACGACCCCCTTAATGCCAACTGGCAAGGACATTACAAGAATATGCTGATTCGGGTCCAAACATTCTGGTTCACCAAAGAATGTCATGTGAGGTTTTCAAGGAAAGCCAGGGTCACACTGCTCATTGATTTCATTGTAAAATGTATATAGAGATACTATATAAGGACTTATGTGTATATACTGAAAAGATGTTCTTAGATTCTTATCACAGCAGAAGTGGAGAAACTGGTTTTCTGTCTGACACGAGAGGTTTATTCACTTGTCTCTCTGTCAGATGAAAATTACACATTGTAAACTAGGACAGTGGATGCCCATTTATATATGAAGTTATTGAAGTCAACAAGGAAGCAGCACAGAGGCAAAACAAGCCCCGGGGTGTTCTCCTGTCTCTGAGCACAGACTATGAGCTTTGGGGATATAAGTAGATGGCAAAGATGACACCCCTCATCCTACCCCTAGGAAGTAAATGGGCAGTGCATTTTCATTCATGAAAACAGGATCTCAGCCAGCTTGGTTGAAGATGCTGCAGCAAGCGTAGGGTGAGATAAGCTTCTTTAGACAAGAGAGTAACTTGTGAGTTAAGTTTAGTCTCTAGAAAGCACGTTATTGATTTTGTTTTATAAGTAACCCTTTGTTTCCAACTCATTATCTCCTGACTCTTTAGTCTCTGATAATAAACTTGTGGCTTTCACTATCAATATATCTCAGTGCTGTGATATTAACCAAGGTGCTGGATCCTGAGTTGACTCACACAAGTTAGTGTGTACATTGTTCTTTTGGGGAACTGCAGACCTGGCATTTGTGAGAGCGTTGGGTGGATAAGGGGCTGAACACCGCAGGGGAACGCTTCAAAGGGTCTCGGGGACCGGGGCGCACCTATTGCTAAGCTGCAAAGCAAAGTGAGGGCTGGCAGAGCCCAGATGAGTGTGCTTGCACGACTAATAGGCTAGTGGTATCAGGGAGCTGACACCCAGCAAAGCACAAGCAAGACGCCCTTTTGCTGGAGGCAGGGGGTAACAAGGGGACTCACAAGCCTGGGTACCCCGAAACAGTCACACCCTACCCAGAAGGATTTATAATCTAACTGCGTAAGGCATAGCATCGGAGGCCAACAGATTAGGTTAGTGGCCTACGGTCACACAGCAGGTCAGTGTTGGGAATAGGAGTCAGGTCATCCTTGTCCGTACAAAGACCCATCCATTGGACTAGGCGGCCTTCAACTTTCTAAGCTTTTTGCCCTGAAAGCTCCTGTGTGTTAGAACTTGTTATGTGATCCCAAACACAGGCTTGCCTAACGATCCGAGAGAATTCACGTCTCAAGGGAATTTTTATGACCCATGGAATATAAACAAGAGCAAAAAGCACTTCTTGCGGAGAGTCTCTCTCTCTCTCAGTCTTGTAGCCAAGTTCTCAGCAATGAAAGTCAGCAAAAAGGATCAGTATTTATGAGATATTAGACAGGCGTAAGTGACCTAAATCCATAGACTCTGCCTCCCCCCAGCAATATTTCAGATGGGAAGCTGAGGCACAAAGACTAAGGATATGTTTTCACTGCAGAGTTAACTCAGGCTCCTGCCACACACAAAACCCACTCAGCTGAGTTTAGTGGTGCTTTTAAGCAGGGTAGCTGGGGGTGTGGGTTAGAGCCCAGGTTCCACTTTCACTCTGGCTGGCAGTGACGCACCCACTTTGCAGTGAGGACTCAGGCTAAGCCATCTGAATGCTGATAATCCACCAATGCCGTCCCAGAATGCCCCTCTTTGTGTCTGGAAGGACAGACAAGTCCTCCCACAATTCACTGGGAAAGACTCATACAGCAGCCCAGCTGACTGCAGCACAAAGCACCATGGGATATACCTCCAGCAGTCCTAGCGACACATGGGGAAGAATAGCACCAGTGAGGCTGCAGTCACTGATATGGCTTTGCAGGGGGGTTGCTCACACCTAAACTAGGCTAACTCAGTTGCTGATCACCTGGGTTAACGGGATCACCGTTAGGGTATGTCTACACTGCACTGTAAGCCCAGGGTTAAAACTCAAGTTAGCAGATCATGGGTTTGTTAACCTAGGGCTTGAGCATCTATGCTCATTTGTAACCCCAAGTTAGGGAGTGTTGAACTCTGGGTCCCAACCTGGGGCTCCAGCATCTACACTGTATTATGCAGGCCCAAGTCCAATCACCCTTATCCCAGACTTCCTTGCGTCCTCCAAAATATGTGGCAGCCCTAGCCCTTTGTTCGTGGTGCAACATGGGAAAACTTGACTGTCCAGAGGACAAAAAGTTGGTCCATGGGATACTTTTGGCAGACTCCCAGATCATGAGTCCAGGGGGGCTGTACTTACACTGCAAAGCAATAGGGTTTGAATCCTGGGTCCCAGCTTGACTAAGGCTTGGACCCCCCCACAGTCCTGGGACCCTGAGTTAAAGCAATGTGTTACACTTGAGCCTCAGTTCAAACCCTGGACTTACACTGCAGTGTAGACATAACCTCAGTGACTTGTCCAAAGCCTGTGGCAGAGCAGGGAATTGAACCAGGATCTTCAGAGTCCCAAGCTAGCTCTCTAACCACTGGACCACCATTCAGAGGCAGAACAGGTTAAAAAGTAACACCAACTTGAATGCTACTGCTGCTCACAAGCTTTTTCTCTCCCCAGCTTTTTAATATATTCACTAAGGTTTTTTTTAAACAACTTTCTTGTAGGTGTGTCACATGTCAGTGGGAACAAACAACAGGGTAAACTGAGTGGCAAAATATATAGGGCAAAAAACAGATCAGCATTCACCAAGACAGACAGAAGTTTTCCTCCACTCTTTCAGTTCTAGTAATCTGGGTGCTGCCTGTATCAATACTAGGTATGAAACGTCAGATAAAAGGGTAATTGTTAACTTGACAGTGTCCCTTAAAGAGACTTGCCTGTGGTCACACAGCTAGACCAAGGCAGAGCCATAAAAAGAACCCAGGAGTCCTGTTTCCCCCTCCCCTGCTCTATCCATGAGATTGCTTCAGTGATCAACATTCCCTCTAGGGTCATTATCCAGGGTTTTATAGCAACAGTAAATAGACTGGCTAATTCAATAAAAAAAAAAAAAATGCATCATGCAGTTGCACTTTTCTTCCAAGTACCTTGGAAAAGTAGAAGTAGAAAATACAGTTAAGAAGGTGACGAATTCAAGGAGGTGGGTAGTGAGAGCCAGTAAAAAAGGTTAATGGTAAGCTAGTCATAAGGCAAACAAGTGGGGTTTTCGACAGTAACAAGGATTAAAAGCCCAAGGGGGGAGAGAAGTGCATGGAAACGCAAGGCCTGGTACATAGACTATGGAATAGGACATTCAGCGAGAACACTCCACTGCATACACCCTCCGAACAAGATCCCTCACACCCCCAGGCAGGTATTGGGAGGAGCAGCTTTTAGGTGGCGCCTCAGTAGTCAGGAGTGAGTAAGTTTCTCTAGCAGGGTGGCTTGTCACCGTCTGTGCTCAGAGCACCGCCCCATAGCCAGAGCCGCAAAGCCCCTCTGAGGTCAGCCCTGCACTCATGGGATGTGGCGTGAATGCGATGCACATGGGTGGTGGCTCTTTAAAACCCAAGTGTTTATTTACAGCAGATGCCCCGTGCAGGCTGAGGCCAGACCCAGCTGGATACAATGTTCAGACAAACCCTTTGGTGCGGAGGTTGATGTACCAGATCCCCTGTAGAAAGGAGCCGGGTTTCAGTGCTAGCCACCGAGAGCCACTTTCTGGCCTACATTCGAGAGACCCACATTCCACCAGATGTGGCCAGCCCTGCCCTTCCCTCCCCATAGGGTGATCCAATACCCACCGCCATTCAGAGATGCACCGGGAGATAGGGGTCTCGTCGGGACCAAGCAGAAGCCAAAGAGTGGGGAGGAGGGGGCCATGGGCCATGGCTTCTATTGAGACCCCATAATTCCGGACACCCGCTTTTAAAGTAGTCACAGCCAATTTAACATCACTGGTTCCCCTGGGATTATAGTAGGAGACCACTAACAGCAGCCCCTGGCACAGGACATGAGTCACCATTATAGCCAGTCAGTGTCCATAGACTCCAGTGGCTACTGGTCACAGGGACACAGAACCCGGTCCACTATGCCCAAGCATGAGACAGCACCTCATTTTGGAGCAAAAAAGCAAATCCGCCACCTCCTGTGGTGACCTGCTATTGATTCCTGCAAGTCTTCGACCAAAAAAATGCCACCAAGTCATGAAAAGCCAGAGGTGTGCCCTGTGATAGATGACCACCGAGGGCTTGTCTACACAGGGACACTGGACCAGAATAGCTAGTGTGGAGCGGATTACTCCGGAATAGCTACTCCAGTCTCCCTAAACGTGTCGTGAGCCACAGTAGCCACCCCACATCAGGGCAAGCTCACTCTCCTGGTAGCCTGGAGTGGGGCCAGCAACAGGAGGGTGGAATGCCCAGATTTCCTGGGACCCCAAATTCTACTCTCCTCCTTTCTAAAGGAGAATCAGCGCAGTTCACACGGTGCAGACATCCTTCAGAGGACATCTTACAACCAGCATCCCTGCGTGCTGAGCATGCACATGAACGATCTCACAGCATCATCTGTAACAGTAGAGGTTTGCCCTGGGGTCCTAGGCCAGCAGTCCCCTGGCCCATGCCAAGCGCCAGTTTGCCGCCACTTTCCCCCTGCCCCAGCCAAGCACGTCTATAATTTGATCCCTCAGGATCCCAAAGCACTCAGAGGCCCTAGATAAGTGCAAGTTATTCCATGGAGTGTCTGTCCAGCCAGGCGTTTGTCCCTGGGCAGACAGACAGCAGTGCAATTACGTGCTTCAATAGTTTACATTGGGGAGAGCAGGGGATCAGCTGGAACCCCAAGCTTATTTTATAAAAACAAAACAAACCAACCAAACAAACAATGGGCTGCTGCAAACAGCTGAAGGATAATTGATCCGCCTTCCTGCAGCTGCCAGTTACCATAATTACTCAAGAGGTGCTGCAGCCCATTAACAGAACCCTTTAAATATTTTTGTGGTGGCTCATTTAACACACTGAACAGGGGATTCAGGAGACTTCTGGGGCCTGACATCCCTCTACCCCCTCGCCCCCGGCCAGAATGAACACATTCTCTTGCAGGAGGTAGTTAATGGCACTGTCCTATGGCACAGAGTCACCCACACCAGGAACAGGGGAGGGAAAGAGGCGGAGGCGACACCAGCCGTGTAAGCAGGCTGGTGGAGGGTGTGGTTGAATGATGGGGGCAGATCATATTTAAGGATTTAGGGTGGGGGAGGTCCAAACACACCCATTCCCCGGTATCATCAAATCCAGGTCCCTCCACTGGCTTTATAGGGATACTCATTTCTCTGCTTTGTCAGGAAGAACCAAGAATTCAGTATTTTAATTATTTAAAAATGCCCCCCAAATATTGAGGATCTCCAAGCGCTTTGTGAACACGGAGCCAGGCAGCACTTTCAGTGTTAGCCAGGTTTGAAGATGGGGACACTGAGGCAGAAAGAGCCTGCTTAAGAGACTTGCCCAAAGTCACCGAGTTAGACACAGAACACGCAGCTCCTGACTTCCACCCCTGGGCTCTAACCACCACGCCATGCTTCCTCTCACCGAGAGAATGTGTGGGCAGACCGGAGACCTTGCTGAATCTCAGCCTAAGCAGGAAGTGCCGGAAGGGCCCAGGATCTAGACACGCCTAGTGTGTGTCTGTGCTTCCAGTTTGCACCACTCTGCCGAGTGCTGGAAACAGGCACCGCAAGACAACACGCCATGGCCTCTGGTGAGCGCTTACAGCTCATCGGCCCCACCAGCCTTACAGGCCAAACTGCCGATTGGGCCCTCTGACCCCAAGTCAGGATGTCTCCGCACAGTCAAAGCGGGAACGCCGGCCAGTCAGGCAATTTCCAGAGGCAAATGGGACGTGAACTTCCCTTGGACTATTTGGCAACTGCCTTCCTAGGTCTCTGTTTTCAGCATATTGCAGGGGGACTAAACCCCACAGGTGTACGCCGAGATCAAGATCTTCCTCTTCTCTCAACTCCTACGACCTATAATCCTAAAATCCAACCACCATTAATGATCAGAGGGGTAGCCGTGTTAGTCTGAATCTGTAAAAAGCAACAGAGGGTCCTGTGGCACCTTTAAGACTAACAGAAGTATTGGGAGCATAAGCTTTCGTGGGTAAGAACCTCACTTCTTCAGATGCAAGTCAGGTTACATCTTCAGATGTAAGTGAGGTTCTTACCCACGAAAGCTTATGCTCCCAATACTTCTGTTAGTCTTAAAGGTGCCACAGGACCCTCTGTTGCTTTTTACACCATTAATGAGTTTCTCCCCATCCCGTTATGAGCCAGAAGAGGAAGCCAGGTTGTGAAGTTAAAAAAAAAAAAAAAAAAATACATTGGCGAGTCAAGGGAGTTCTGGAGAGAGGTCAGAGATTCAGCAAGGGAATTTCGCCGGGGAGAGGGGATAAGAGCAGCCAGGCGATATAGCTTTAGAGACCCATCGCAAGCAAGGAGGCTGAAAAGGGACAGCAAGAGAAGCCGTATTTATTCATTTGTTAGTGAGCACAGTTGGCCTGACACCCACAGCACATGATCGCTCGCATGCACACAGCATCTGGGCACACGTTGCTTCTGCTCAGTTTCCCATCACCCCTTAGAATACAAGCAGGGCCTGGCTGGCTTGCCCATATTGGTAAAGCGTCTCTAAGCTCTAGATACAAGGGAGTAACTCCTGAATGACTAGCGAGGCCTGAGCGGTGTACATCAGATCTGCAGCGTGGCGCAGGGTTTTGTGGCGTCTCATGTTGCCAACACCTGAGCTTGTCCAGCTCTCGGGTTGGCTACTTTCTCTCCACCCGCTTGCCCACAAGTTGCCATCACTAGTCCCAAGTCCTCAGACATATGGAGTCAGGCAGTCTAGGCAAACAGCCAACAGCAGCGATGACTAAGGCTGTGCACTGGGACCCCAACAAGTCCAGCTCTCTGTACTGCAGTTGATTTTCAGGGGCTTGTGTGACAAAGGGAGACAATTACGGCACATCCCCAATCAGGAACTGAAATACCACGAGACGACAAGAGCAGACGTCATCTTTAATACCGAGCAATGGCCCACGAACATTATAGGGCTCCGTGTGCGGCGTTCCAACTCTGACCGGAGTGAAATGCCTGTTGAATCAAGACTGATCATTGCAGGCTGGAACCTGTAGTATCCATACGCTGCACCTCTGTATTAAAGATGAAGCCAGCTGCAATCTGTTCTGTTTTACGAACATTATGTGCAGCATTCTGGGTGGGCAGAGCACAGTAGCCATGGCTTTAGCCTGTCTCTAAAGGAAACCAGGTCAGAGTCTTGAGAAGTCCTGCTCTCAGGCTGCAGTCCCCCTACCCATCTACTTTTACATGGCACGTTCAGCACGTCTTGCATCATTGCTTTCCACTTAGGGGCAGATACCTTTTCCCACCTGCTCTGCAAATACAGGACGCAATATGCAGAGTCCAAACTCACTCTCTTGCTGGGGATTGGCTTCATAAACTCTGTGTGTTCAGCTCAAACCTCCTGCCCCTGACTGCTCCTAGGGTTCCTCCCTTAGGACCGCTCAGCTCATACCCTAGATCCTCACTCCTTTATTATCCAGGTGAGGTAATAAACCACCTGCGCTGGTGAGTCAGCAGAAGCCACTTCACACCCCACCTTCCTGGAAAAGGGTTTCGGGCAAACACTGCCTGCCTGTTATGCTCCTCCCCCCCACACACAATCTGAGAGCTACTGAGCAGAGACCTCAGAGCTAATCTGAATTTAAAAGGCAAGTTACAAGCTCAGGACATGACAGCTCAGCTTCACTCCCCGCTCCACCCCCTTCCTTGCGATTTCCATTTAGCGAGGCCTTGGTGTCAACTAGAGACACATTAATCCACGGGGCCTCATTAAGCAGGGACACCGTCATTCTGGCAGGCTGCCCAGCCAGGGATCTCAAAAGCAGGCTGGGAGGCGGACAGCACTGAGAAATTCAAACTGCTCCTACGGGTGCCTGGTGGGAAGAACGGAGGGTTTGTTCGTGAATCAAATCCTCTTGCTTCCTCCTGGAGGGGTCCCATCCTTGCAGGACCAGGCGACTAACTGGAAGCCAAGTCACAGCCGCAAGCCAGCCTTTCCCGAAGCAGCAAGTGGTCCAAACATGTGGGGCCAGAGTGCCCAGGGATCAGCACCTCCAATCAGGGCCAGATTGGAGCGTGCACTCAGCACCCAGCGTGCTGGCCCCGGCTGTGGGTGCTGAGCCCTGAAGATTCTGCTCCCAGCATAGGAAGAGCTGATCGCATACCCTGCTCCAAGTACCGGGGGTTGATCTCCCTGCACCTGGAGTCAATGAGCGTGATGGCTACTCAGCACCATTCAGGATCAGGCCAAAGATTTGGCTCTGCAAGCCAGCAATCACCTCTGGAACCTGGGGGGGCTGGAGGTTTCGCAGCGACCAGGAGAAGCTAAACTGATCTCCCCGCAGCAGATCAGCAGTGGAATGTCCTATTTATATAATCATCTGGTTTTAAAGTTACACCATGTCCCTGACCTCTGCGACTCGCTTCCATTTCTCAGACATTCCACAGCCGCTAGCTGGGATTTATGACACAGGCAACCTTTAAGCGGCACTCACTGGGAGGGCTGGATGTATCCGCGTTTGGTGATGCACCCAGCACTAGTGAATGCCGGGGCCTCGTTCCTCACAGGGGTCTCATTCATCCCCTGTTTATTTTGCTTAACACACCCACTGAGCAGACTGTAACATGCACCTGCACCACCCTCTATTGTGACATCCTTGCTGCTACGGGACAGAGCTGGATACATACCACGCAGGTTACGTGTTTGTCTAGTCTGCTCTACACCCGACATTAAAGATGCCACAACATTTTCCAGAAGAGTAGGCGTGTGCCTGAGTCACCTGGGCTAGATGTTCCCTTTCCCCATGAGATTGTGTACAGTGTGCCATTACGTGGTTGCCCTCCACCCCAGAGGTGGCTGCATTACAGCACTGGACATTCAGCACTATGTGCTTATTTGGGGTTCGAGTCTGATCTCTCTCACTGGTGTAACGCCATAGACTTCTGGGGAGACTTTACACCAACGTAAACCCGATCAAAATCTGACTCCGTGCTTGTGAAGAACTTTGGGATCCTAAAAATATATATATATATCCTCCTCCACCCTGACCCAAACCCAACCCCAGCTCTCTTCACCCCATATCAGAATCAGTGAAAGGCTGGTGAATTCCACTAATACCGCAGTTGTGTAGTCTCTCTCTCTCTCTCTCTCTCTATTAAGGGTGGAACATACAGTTGTCTTGTCCATCCTAGACTTTACCACCGTCACGACTCCAGCGGTGAGCATGATCGATGAACAGGGCTCCAAAAGCAGCAGGCGTTTAGCGATCATGATGCCATCTATCACTGAGCCTTTGTTATGGTGGCACCTAGCAGCACCTAATCGAAGTCAGGCCCCATTGTGCTAGGTGCTGTACAAACTCAGTGACAGTCTCAGCCCCAAAGAGCTTACAAAACCGGCCATTGGTGCGCTGGTGTCTGGAGCCGGCCCTGGTAACAGCAATGGCTGGAAATCTTAGGGAAAAGAAGCTACTGTAGACCCAGTCAGGGAGGTTATCTTGTAACAAGAAAGTAGGGTGCCTTTGGTTCCCTGAGCCCAGCATCCATGGCTGGGCTCCTTGTCTTCTTCTGGACACCCCATTCACTCACACCTCCTGTGGCTGCACTTTACCAGTTAATCAGCATTGTGAGCTCTCCCCAGAGACCCCAGCATTCCTACCATGCGGGCAAGCATGCGCGAGAGGGTGTAGGCATCCAGAGAAGTTACTTAACTCACTTGGGACCCACCTCTAGCTCTGAATGCAGGTCCTGTGGAGGAGACTGCTGGAACGGGACTCAAGAACAGAAGGCCTGTTCATTGGGACAGCAGCTGAGTGCATGATCCTCTGGGCACGCCTTTGAGTTACCGTTACCTAGCAAGGCTGCACTGCCACATCCCTGTTCTCACCTGCACCGCTGCATGTGCTGACGGGTACAAGCCATGCTGACTCCAAAGGCCAGGCTCGCCCCACCAGCCTCCACTTCTCTTACGAGAACTCACCAATATTGACAGCGAGTTTCTGATCGTTCCAATCAAGCGCTATACTGAGCTATTGCAAATACCCCACTTCCAGAGCCAGGCGATGAGAACAGAGGGAGAGAGAAATGAGGAGGCGCAGGCCAGGGAGAAGAGAGGTTTCCAGCAGCGATGTGAAGTTACAATAGATGCATCGGGTCGCTCCTCTGACTCTCCGAGGCGACTGTTCTGGACCGGAAGGTGGTCTGGCTGCAGAGAAGGAGGCTCTTGCGCGAACAGCGCTGTTACAACAAGACGACAAAGGTGGCTGGCACTAACTGAACAGCTAGAGAAGAAGAAAAAAGCCGCCCTCAGGATCCCCTGCAATGCCATGGAGAGCAAGTGTCGGCACGTGAGCTGGGCTGGCAGCCGAGGTGACCGAACGAGTGTCCCAGAGCCAGCGCACTGGGCTGGCAGGGCTACAAAGGCTATCAAGCCACGTGCTTCATTTTGTTCTGGAACGTCCCCATTTCGCAGCCGCAGAGTGGCAGTGGTGGGCTCAGGAAGAGTCATAGAGCGCCTCCCCAGAAGGAAGCGCTGGATAAACAAAATACACACACACACACACACACACACACACACACAGATGTGTTTACAGCAGAGGCTGCGACTCGTGCCAGTCTTAATGCTCTCTAAACAGGCTCTCACGTGGATCACTGCTGTGGAAGGGGAACTCAGGCCCAGCAGAGCTGTTTCCCATTGCGTGTTCACTTGAGTTAACGACCATTACAAAAGAAACTTTCAAGACAGTAACCAGATAGTCCAAAGCTGCCGCAGCCTGCCAGGACAGGCACACGCTTTGCAGGCCCGGAGCACAAGCCAGCCCAGCCCCTGGTTAACGCACGTTCCACCCTTTCATGAAGAGTTGTGAAGCGCTTGGAGGTCGTTGGAGGGAAGGTACCATGTAAACAGGCCTCAAACGCCCCCACGAGGCTGTTCTCCCCTACTTTACCAGAGGGGGAAAGTGGTACAGAGTGGGAGAGAGATTTGCCCAAGGTCACACAGCCAGTCTGTGGCAGAGAAAAAGGAAAGCTCCCAGATCCTCCAACCCACAATCCGGTGCCTTGACCACATGAGCATCTTCTCCCTGGCAGTCCTGATTTAGGTGGAGTGGCGTGTGTACAAGAGACGAATTGGCCCCAGAGTCCAGACCATCACACCCTAATCTCATTTCAGTCTAGAACGCGGAAGCTGCTGGCCAGGTTCTCTTGGGGTCCCCGCAAAGCCCACGGCTCTCCCATGTGTTTATGCAGCACCATCCTGAGCAGCGGCATCTATGCACTTGCAGCGGGATGGTGCTGAATTATGTGAGCAATGGGCAGAAGTTTCTAACAGAAACTGCTTAACCCACCTGGGGCCAGAGCCAGAGCTGAGCCAGAAGGTTGTTGCAACACAGAGCCATTCTTGTTAGAGTGATCTTATCCGGAGTATAAATTCCCCTCTCCTCTCCTCCCCATTCCCGTTCATCCCTCCCCTTGCCCTCCCTCTGCCCCATGTTTGTTACAGTGAGTCTCGGAAGTATTAGAAATCTAAATGGGTGACAGGTAAATGAAATGTACCAAGGGGACATTAAAAGATAGACAAGCGGTGCCCATGCTTGCTGATAATTAAATCTACCAAGCGAGCACGAACTAAATGCTATAATCAAATAGCATTATCCAGTGCAATTCGGCTACTGAAACTCCACTTCCAAACATTATATCGCAGGGTTTGGTTTGTTTCCAGCTAGTAAGAGAGTCAGACCGACTAATATGGATACTCATTTCTAAGTATCAGTTGAAATCAAAACTAATCCTTCCCAGCCTAATTATAGGCCCAGAAGGAGTGATTTCCCTTCCCTCTTCTAACCAAAGGCTTCCAACCTCGCACAGCCTGGTATTTCCTGTCTCTGGCTCTTTGTTTAGGGTTGAAGTTCACATTCTCTTCCCCCTGCAGTGGGAACAGGTCTGAGCTGCAGACAGGATGAGCGGCTCCACTGAACTGGTGAAGAATTGAAACCCAAATGCTCCTCCCCACCCTGGAAAAATATCAGCCAGGGTGGAAACAATGCAAACCTAGCTTGAATCTTAAAGGTCTCCAAGATTCAGTCTCGGGCAGCAGCCCAAACAGGAGGGTGCGA
The DNA here is from genome assembly GCF_028017835.1 of Emys orbicularis. Taxonomy (NCBI): domain Eukaryota; kingdom Metazoa; phylum Chordata; order Testudines; family Emydidae; genus Emys; species Emys orbicularis. The sequence goes on along the minus strand of NC_088700.1, from coordinate 18,668,384 downwards.
CCCTACCCACTATATCCATCAGCAACAAACATCACAAGGGTGTCTATACTCCCGAAGCTTCTGAAACCTTCCTGTTGCTAACATAGCACGAGAGATGGAACTCATGATGCTTGTGATTAAACCATCTGGTCAGTTTGCCCAGTCTCGGCAGGGTCAGGGCTACATCTACTTGGACTGCAAGCTCTTTGGAGCAGGGATGTTTTTTGTTGTGTTTGTACAGCACCTAGCACAATGGGCCCACAACTGGCAACTCTCAGTGCTACCGCAATACAAATCAATCCATGCATCAGTAGTTGCGTGTTGATCAGACGTGCCTCTGAGCAAGGCCCAGACTCCAGTCAGACTACTACCAATTGCAATAATACATTCGTTTTAGACTGTACCTAGGTCCTCCTAGCCTATCGCACACCGCAGGTTAGCTATGCTAATTAACTTTGTGCTCTAGTACATGACCAGGTTAACTCTTTAGCTGCTGGCTCATTTCAGCGTGACCTATAGAATAATAAGCTAGTAAGTACTGGCAGGAGCAAGGTGTTCAAAGCTTCCTGCTTCGGTCTCCAGCGCTTTGCCTAGCTACATTTGCACCTGGAAACTGGAAAAGCAGGCGTGTGGTTTTACACGAGGGGGATGGGAGGCCGGAGGGAACGGAGGCAGGCTATGCTCTGAATATAGGAATTTGCATATTTAGTCAGACCCAGTGTCTGTCTGGTCCAGTACCTGTCTGACACTGGCCAGTAGCACATGCCTCAGAAGAAGGTTTACTGCCTGCTTCGGGGTCAAATAGGAGAATGTGTCTCCCCAGCATTAGGTCTCCTAATCCCCCTAGTTAGGGAGACTGGCTTATGCCCTGAAACAGGATATTTAATATCCCTTCCCAAATTTGTCAGCAGCAGTTGTAACGGCACATTCTCGTTATCCATGTAAGGATCCAATCTCTGAAGCTCTCGTCCCTAGCCCCGTGTTGCAGGGAGCACGCTTCTGGACGCAAAACCGCCATCATCTATGCAGATGGAAATTCTCTCTCAGATCCACCTATCCGCCCAGAGCTCACTCCCTCGAATGTCTGTGGCACCTCGGGCAAGGTGCCCGTGCTGCTCCATGCCAGCAGTTTGGAGCTACACTGGGCATTAGGAGTCAGACATACAAGGGAGCCCAGTGAAAGGCAAGGTGGGGCTGCAGTGCACCAGGGAGCCCATTCACTCCCTCTGTGGCTAGGGGAAATGAATCACATTGCACAAAGCCGCAATTAAGTCACTTGACTCACTCGGGAAGGAAAAGCCAATGCCGGAACTTGGGCAAGAGCCAAGCTGCAGGGTGAAGGGCCTGTACCAGCTCCTGGCCTGGAGTAGGAGTCCCAGAAGTTCTAAAGCTAGAAGGTACTGCTCCCCCAGAACGAGCCCCAGAGCTTCAACCACCGGCTGCTTGCCGTGCCCCCCTTTAACGCACATCCCGTAAGCACAAGGGTTCAACTCCACAGCCACTGTTTGGCTTGAATTGCTGAAAGAACTTGGCCTTTCCCCACTATAGAGGTGAAATTTTCCACTCCAGCTTTCTCCCGGATCTCGCATTGGAAGATCCCCACCAGGAAGGCCTGCTCTCACAGCGCTGCATAAATGCATCATTGCTGACGCTCCCGGCAGCAGACTGGCCTGGGGCATCTGCCTCCCATCCCCGTGAGCCCACCTTTCAGCTACATTTGGGCACGCACACAGCTCCCAGAGCCAAAGCTCCTTCGACACCGAATCTGGATCCGTTTTGTGGCCCATCCCCATTTCTGTGTTCAGGTCTGAGTGCGAAGATGTTGCAGGGAGCAGCAACCCAAGCCAGCATCTGGAGCAGAGCTGAGCCAGAGATCCCAGGACAGGGCAATGCTCAGAGGAAGTCTGTTGAGGAGCCTCTCCCTTACCTTGCGGTGGAGCAGCTGGGACTGCGGCCCTCCGTTGCCCTCAATTTCATACCGGACGCTGTTGAAGAGCGCAACGCCATACTGTTCTTCGTAAAACTGGCAGAATTCCCCCAGCACCTTCCCGGTTTTCTCTGAAAGTCAAAATGAAGAGAAATTTAACACAGATCGCCTGACTTCAAAACACATCCAAAACCCTGCAGACACGCACACTACAAAACCCCTCCCCCATCTGCTGGGGAGACTCCTCGAGTCACTTTGCACTTTAACACGAAAGCCTGGGACTGAGATGATCAGTAAGGAAGTGTCTCACTTCCTGCAGCTGTGGGGGAATATCTACGAGCTGAAAGCATCCCTATCATGATGGTTAGCGTATCACTGGCCATCTGTTTGTGGGCTCGGGGGCGGACAGTTAGTGGAATCATCTTACTCTGATGAGCAGCGGGTGGGTTACTGATTAATCCATACACACTCTATTGCATTAGCAGGACTTGTGCTCATTTCTCCTCCTAGTCTAGATACCTTCCAAATTTAAAACAACTCCCCCCCCCCGTGAAGTCCAACTTTTGTTTTGATCACAATACTCCTAGAAGGCCGATGCTGAAGAACCCACTTGCACCTAGGCTAGGACCATGTAGTCTCCCAGTTTGCAATAAACGGCTCTTTACCTTGTCTGCCTGCATTTCTACTGCACACATCACTGGGCCAGATACAGAAACAGGAGTCCTTCTGCCCTGACCATCCAGCCCTTTCTTGCGTTAGTGGTTATGCCAAGTGGGGCCACTTTGGCATATGCCTTCCTCATGCCCACATGCCCCACTCTTAGCTCTTAGAGGGATGGACAGGAAGAGGCATGAGAGAAAGATGGGGCTTTTGCTACTTTTTGGGTGCAATGTGACAGGCTCATGCAGGGCACCGATCACTGGGGAATTCCACCTCTACCAAAAATGTCTTAAAAACGGTCTTCCGAGTGGCCCGGGTAACCTCAAAGTCCATCACCTGTCATGTCACTTCAGTGCTGCCCGTTTCCTCCCGCTCCCGTTCTGAATGTGCCAGGAGAAGCCAGCCAACCGGAGGCCCTCTGGTTATGGAAGGAATCCCACAGTCCAGCCCGGTTATGGAAGGAATCCCACCAAGTGCCCATGGGAGCTGCTCCAGTGCACCTGCCAGCAGCCTATCATTCCCACGCTGCCCAGGCAGCCTTCCCTGCCTGAAGGGGAGGTTCCATCCTCTTACTGGGGAGCGGCAGAGATGCGGAACACTTTTCACCTGCATGTTCCCCGGCTGGACCCAAACCCAGCTCTCTCACTGGTGAAAGGGCGGCAGCTTTCGCCACATGCGACCTGCCCCCGGGTGCAGGCGCTCAGCACGTCCTACTGAATCAAACAGCCCTGGGCCAGGTGAGTCACCTTTCCATCAGCGTCCGATCCACAAACAAACCCGAATCGTGCAACTCAGAATGGAGTGGTGAATAAGGGCATGTGGACAGACTGTGCCGCTCAAAATATTTTCCCATTCCTAGTGCCAGCAATAGCAGCGACCTTTGCCAGGAGGCAGAGCTGGCCAGCGCCCAGAGTGCCGCCTCCCCTACTGGGAGTCATGCTCCGGCCTTTGGAAGCAGAGGCCAAGATGCAGAGTAGAGGGACACAGGAAAGACTCCTACAGAGACTCCAGAAACCCTGATTTGGCCATATAGCATCAGGTGGGAACTCAACAACAGTTTTGTTTCATACGAGAACAGTCACTGGTGGACTTGGGGCAAGAGATAGTGGAAATCACGGGGGAATTTTAGTACAACATACCCCTGGGACCAGGTGACAATATATTCAAAACGAAGGTCTGCTCTACAGTTAAATTTGTTATTGGCATAGCTGTGTTGGTTAGGGCTGTGATTTTCATGCTGGTATAAACCCTGATATATGGGCATAAGAGTGCTTTTGCCAGCATCGCTTTTGTCTCAGGGAACTGGTGAGTTCCCAAGTCTCAGGGAATCACTATGCCGGGAGAAACTCGGTTATGCTGGTATAAGCTGTTTCTGCACTATGAAGGTTTGCCAGTATAACTCTGCTGGTATAGCTATGCCAGCAAAGCTTTTCTAGTGCGGGCAAGGCCCCAGGGGTCCCTCCTGCCCTGCTACCAGTCTAACACACAAGCTGTTCCATACCAAAAGGAGAACTTTCTATCGGGGTGGTAAATACTCGGTAACTTACACTGGCACGAACCAGTCAGCCTCTACCACCGACGCTCCCCCACCACCCAGCCAGGATTTCTCCACTGTATCACAGTTCAAGATTCTTCCTTGGCTCAGTTTGCTGTTAGGGCCCCACGATCCAAATTCTATCCCCGCTGTAGCCATGACATTTCAAAATAACCATAACACGCAGCATGGCAACAGCTGGCAAGCACTAGGCACATTTGTTCCAATATGTATTTGATCAGGGAAGTTCCCCCCCGGTTCTTTGGGATTCTGCAAAGAACTCCCTTAACCGCTCTGGAGGATACCAAGTCGTCCATGCTGGCCACCAACTTGGCTGACACCAGAGACCTCCAGAGCTAAAAAGCATGAACCTCTGCAGTCAGGTTCGGAAGCTGGGGCTGGGACAGAGTCAAACTCGCATCCACTGTGGCTCCAGCAGAGGCAGAACACGTTGAGCAGCGGGTTATACTAGCGAGGTCACTAACAGCAGGACAACACCAGTGAGTCAGACGTACGTGGACCAATTCTCAACTGCCCCAAGGCTTCTTCTAGGAGAAAACCCTTCTCGCATCAAGGCTTGTTTGTGTTGCAGCCTAAGATCACCCCTCAGACCTGAGACTCCCACCCGCTTCCTCTCCTAGTGTCGGGAGCACTTGGCGCTTCCTGCAGCTCTGGGACTCCCCAAGGGGCAGCTGCCCCCCTTGAAGAAGGCCTTGCCATGACTGCACATGGCCTCAGTTCACACCACTATAAGAGTCTTCCGGGCCCCGCCCCTCTTGCCCTCTGCGATAAGGGCTTCTGATAGAGAGACGGCAACGCAGGCACTATGATTATGACTTTGATAATGAAAGTGAAGGATGGGGCTTGGCTGCGTTCATACACAAACCCAGTAATGAGCAGGGATAAAGGCTGCCCTCCCTACCCCACCTCCAGGGCAGCGCTCAGCGCAGACGCTGTATTTAACTGGGGCCTAAAAAGGCAAATCAACAGCTGAGACAGGCTCTGAAGTTACCAGTCACAGCCCCCAGCTGAGGGGCGTTCTAGAATCCTCTGCCAGCTCCAAACTCAGTCATTCAGCAACCACCACAGATCCCTGCTCCTCTGCTACCTACTCCCGATCATTTCATAACATGCCTGCTCATTAGATCCCCAGGGAAGATGCAAAGCAAAACGTACACAAGCTGCTCCCCATGTAAAACAAGTTCAGCTCTTCCAGAAACTCTGCATGCCCCATCAGTACCGTCATCTGGGCCAGTCACTGCTTTCCAGCAGGGTATTTCAAAGGGACCTGAAGGGAGTTCAGTGGGATTCAGCTGCCTAATTCCCTTTTGGTTCCTTTAAAAAGTCCCAGCCCCCATTCGGTTTAGGCCCCAGTCATGCTGCCACTGAAATCAATAGGACTTTATCTATGATCAGTTTTCCCAAAGTGCTCACACATATGCTAAAGCACCTTCCTTGCCCCGAACAGCTCCCAATCCACGTTCCACAAGACAACAGGGAGTGATACCAGAACAGGATGCCATGGGATGCCACTCAATGTGCAGCGGCAGTCAAAAAAGCACACAGAATGTTGGGAATCATTAAGAAAGGGATAGATAAGACGACCGAAAATATCATATTGCCTCTATATAAATCCATGGTACGCCCACACCTTGAATTCTGTGTGCAGACCTGGTCACCCCCACTCAAAAAAGAGATATTGAAATTGGAAAAAGTTCAGAAAAGGGCAACAAAAATGATTAGGGGTATGGAACGGCGGCCATATGAAGAGAGATTAAAGAGGCTAGGACTTTTCAGCTTGGAAAAAAGATGACTAAGTGGGGATATGATAGAGGTCTATAAAACCATGATAGATGTGGAGAAAGTAAATAAGGAAGTGCTATTTACTCCTTCTCATAACACAAGAACTAGGGGTCACCAAATGAAATTAATCGGCAGCAGGTTTAAAACAAACAAAAGGAAGTATTTTTTCACACAACACACAGTCAATCTGTGGAACTCCTTACCAGAGGAGGTTATGAAGGCCAAGACTATAACAGAGTTAAAAAAAGAACTAGATAAATTCATGGAGGATAGGTCCATCAATGGCTATTAGCCAGGATGGGCAGGGATGGCGTCCCTAGCCTCTCGTTGCCAGAAGCTGGGAATGGGCGACAGGGGATGGATCACTTGAAGATTACCTGTTCTGTTCATTCTCTCTGGGGCACCTGGCATTGGCCACTATTGAAAGACAGGATACTGGGCTAGATGGACCTTTGGTCTGACCCTATATGGCCATTCTTGGGAACAATAAGATCACATGGTTACTCACTAAGGCATGCATGCGTCTTGGGTGTACCCAGACGCTGCAGTGGGAGCAGGATTGGGCTGCTTGGTTGTAAGCTCCTTGGAGCAGGGACCTTGTCTGGTAGGTCTGTACATTACTGTGCACACCTCCCATAGGAGGGGGATTTACAACACTAAGAACCAGAATGGTTTTGGCAGACCACTCCATCCCAGTAACACCACTGGGAAGGTCCTGAAATCCCTATCTATCTACCCCTCCATCTCGTCACTGACACACAGCTGGCAGGATCTCTGCTGCAGCCCGCTCTGCTTCACCCGTCCACCAGCCAGGCCGTCAGATGGTTCAGGATGGATGAGCAGAGCCGCGTTTCTGGTGTGTGACTTTTCCCTCCATACTGTATCCAAGACAGAGCCCCTGAACACACGTCCCCGTCACGTGGGAGAAGGCTGATCTACTGAGGGATGCTACTGAGTGCAGTCAGCAAGGCTGCCCGTACCACGCCCATGCCAGGGACGGGACAATACGAACTCTCCCAGCTGGCGCGGCTGCTTGTTCCCAGTGATTATGTCTGCACAGCATGGGAAGCGGGGTCCCTCTATGCACATTGCAGAACGGCAGGGAAGGTCCCCTTTGGACTCTTGCTTGAATGCCGAGACATGAAGGGAACATTGTCCATTGAACAGACACCACCTGAGAACTATTCTATTCCCAGCTCTGACACTGCCTCTTTGTGCAACCTTGGGCAAGCGACTTCGGTGCCTCAGTTTCCCTTCCATCTCCACACTAGGACTTAACTGCCTCTGAGTTGCCATGGACTTCAGTGGGAGCAGAGTGAGGCCAATGCCCAGCACTACTAAAACTCCCATCCTCCATGCAGTATACAATGTCTTAGCCCCAGTGTGGTTGTGGGTTACACACTTAACGCTATATACAAAAAAAAAAAAAAAGCCTGAGATCCCAGAGGCAGGAAATTCCAGACATTAAGATTGTTCCATCAATACTTGCATGCCCGTATTGCACATCCTGTAGAGTGAGTGTAATACAGGACTGTGGTTATGGAGGAAGAATGGTGGTGTTATGGTATAAACCAGGGGTGGGCAAACTATGGCCTGCGGGCTGGATCCGGCCCCTCAGGGTTTTGGATCCGGCCTGCGGGATTGCCCCCCGTGGCGTTCCAGGAAGCGGCCGGCACCACGCCCCTCCAGCCCCTGGGGGAGGGGGGCCAGAGGGCTCCACGCGCTGCCCTCGCCTGTGGGTACCTCCCCCGAAGCTCAAGGATACTTTTAACCACTTACGGAAGCAGCCCCGTGTCCGTGCTTAGCGGCACATTGGAGGAACTTTCCTACAGAGCATGCAGTCTGAATACAGACCGTCTGAGGTTGGCACCAGTAATGGGACTAGCCTCCATGGAGGGTAGGGAAGAGACAGGCTGCAGAAGAGCAGGGAAGGTGCGTGGTATAACAGAGCCTGCTCTTCCACTGCAGTCATAGATACCTCCCCAAACGGCCTCTGCACCACCACACCTGCTCCAGCAGGGCTCTGGCTTTTCCAGCCACAACCCAGGCCTTAGAGAGAACATGTTTAGATCAGGATCTGTACAGATCCCACCGCACCTCCCCACCCCCTCTCCCAACTCTTGCTTGTAGGATCGTCCATCCACTCGGATCCACTCTGCGATGGAGTTTGTGACAAGCCCAGGCATCTGCCTTAGTGAATTGCCCCTAGCAGAGGACAAAAGGCATCGGGTTGGCAAAGCAGAGCTTTCCTTAAGGTGAGCCGAGCAGAAAGGGTGAGACGCAAACTCATAGCCGGTCTGGGAGCATCTAAGCAGGTACTTTCTGCTTTCGAGAGGCAACAGCTGCGTTTCACAGGGATTCTTTCAAACAAAATCCTTTCCCAGGCGAACCACCGTCAGGGAACTAGAGGAAAAGATTTTCGGTCACTTTAACAAGCCCACGACTCTAGTCCCTTAAGAACTTTGTGCAGACAGACCGTGTGCTCCAGCCAGGGAGCCCTGCCAGATTGCACTGCTGGGAGCACCACACACACAAGGATTTCCTGGGGCTATCAGCAATGACTGGAGGATTTGGGGTGGGGGGCAGGGTGAAACCACTGTGCGCTTTCGCCTCTGGTCTTTGGCTTTAAGAGGCGTATGGACAAGCCATGTTTACAAGTGTCTCCGAGTGCGCGAAAGGGGATCGTACGGGTGTGGCACAGGGGAGCTTGCCTGCTAAGGGCCAATGACACTCGCTAAGGCAAGGCACAGGATGGGAACGCTGCAGGGGCTTCCCGCCCCTGGCGGACCTCGCCCATGGCGTTCAGCAGCACCCGGAACACCCCAAGCAGCATCCTGGGCTTGCGGACTCCAGCGGGAAGGCGAGTGGGTTCACCTACTGAACAGCTCGGCGGCGGGAGCGTTTTGTTCCCCCTCCCACTCACAGGTGCTCTCTGATTGGTGCAAAGGCCCAGGGGAAGAAGTGCCTCGGCTGGTTCAAATTGGGGACTAAGGTTTGGAACAACTCCATGCTCTCTTCTGGGCTATCGGCTCCCCCTGTGGAAGTGACCCAAAAGGGTCATGAGCCCACCGGACTGGAGCCGCTGCATGGAGTGATCACGCCGCTCCCTATCCCCATGGGACAGGAGCCATCAGAGGCTTCCCCCGCCCCACTCCATCCTCTCAGGAGAGGAGACATGGGGGGGTCCAGCATGCATCCCATCCCCAAAGTCAGCTGAAGAGATGGAGTCCTGTCAGTGAGGCACTGGGCTGGGAGCCAGGAGATCTGGGTTCCATTCTCAGCTGTGCGAGAGACCAGCTATGAGACCACAAGCAGGTCACTTTCTCTCTCCGACTCAGCTCCCCATCTGGGCTGGTTAAACTGAAGGGTTTTGGGGACAGGGACCATCTCACTGGGCAGCAGCTAACGGTGGGGCTCTGGCCTTCGTCAAGGCCTCCACGAGATACCTTAGTACAACTGGCATTAGATAGATACCGAACAAACAGTTTGGTCCTTCCCCAGCTCCAGAGACTGGGTCCAAGTGTCCTCCAGCACCTGTGGCAACGCACCCCCCCTCCCACCCCCAACCCACTGGGTTTACCAGAACAGAAAGCAATTAGCGGCCAAAACGCCAAGCAAGGAAAGAGAAGGCCTGTTCCTTCCCACTGCCCTGCAGCAAGCGGTCAGGACATGAATGGCAAGGAAGACTGGTGCAACCTCTCTGCGCTGCCATCCGAGAGAATTCCACGACCCTTCAAGCCAGCTGGAAGCTCTCTGGGCTGCAGTAGTACAGAGGAACATTGCATCAGATCTCCCTTGGTACCAGGGTCTCCTCTCTCCCACACACGCCAAGTGCGAGCAATTACAGGCAAAGGCCCCTTCGCTGTCTCAGCACCACAACCGGAATGCCTGATCAGCACTTGAGCAGGCGGGCACTTGGCCAGTGTTCAGGAAGGACATGCACGTCACAGCCATGGACTAACTGAAGCAGATCACACGGGGAGGGTCCTCTAGGGAGGATCATTGCATGCATTTTCAAAACAGGCGCCGTGGGGAGGCTGGCACAGAGATGGGGCTGCGAGCAAGCGGTCCCAGCGAGCTTAGGCCGGAGAGCTGCAGACAGGTCTGTCAGCTGGATCTGGAGAGATTTTAGATTCTTTGGGTAGCCAGGCTCCCAGGGTCAGTCCTACGCAGTGGCAGGCTCCCTGTCCTGGAGGGGAAGCAAGGCTCCCCATGGGTGCCTCTTCATTGCACTGTCCACCGGGGCCCCTTTGACATATACAATCCCACTCACCTGTCCACGTAAATCCAGTGAGCTCGGTACACTGCTCTTCCCCAGAGGGGCTTGCGGTCAGGGGACCGGGGCCCAAGGAGAGGAAACGTTCAGCAGAGAACAGCATTGCCATCTCAGGGCCCTCCAATGAACCCAGACAACCGGATCGGAGATTAGAGTCGGCGCAGCGTCCCGTCTCTCCAGGGTGGCATGTTTAAGAGGCATGGGGAGGCTAAGCCTCACCAAAAAAGGCCAGCCCTGCAGGGGGGAAATGCCACGGATGCGGTGTGGGTCACCTCTCCGGAGACACGCTGGCCCACCGCCACCTTTGGAGCACCATAGAAAAGCTCCATAGAAGTGGGGGGGCCCCCCACCACCAGTGCCCGAACAGTGGCCTCGCCCCACCTCTTCTCCCAAGGTCCTGTCCCCCCGCCCGCTCCTCTCGCTGGCCCCCTGCCCCACCCTGTTCCGGGAAGGTGGCAGAGAGGAGCAAGCAGCGGGTGCAGGCAGGACCTCAGTGTAAGAGGCCAAGCAGGTGCGGGGCCAGGGGCCAGGCACCAGTGGGCCTCCCCACACACACTTCTAGGGAGCTTTCGATGCTCGCATGCGAGCCTCCCCAAAACCGGAAGGCTCACGTGCCGCCTATGCATGTCTCCCCACCGAATGAAGGGGAGGGCAGGGGAGATCAACAGCCCCGGGGCTCTTTATGAATTAAAAGGTCTGATCAGGACACCCCACCCCTCTAAAGATGAAGTCAAAAGTGTTCTGGGACCTCCCACACTGCGTTCCCCTCCCCTCCCAAATAACTACCCTGGGGGGGAAAAAAGAAGCAGCCTTGATGCACGTCACACAGAATTTAGTTCATGGTTAAACTCGCCATGAGAACTACGGTGGTGCAACTCCCAGAACCCAGCACAGACTCCCTGTCAAAACACACGGCAAGCGGGATCGAGGCAGCGTCTGCTTTGTGTTTCAGACTTCCCACATCTCCTGGGCTCCTCACACAGCCCCCTCTTGCACTGAGAAGCCAGAGTCTACGTGGCATTTAGTCAATATAGTGACTTTAGTGGGGCTTCTGACCCTTCCCTTGCCTCTTAGCCAGCTGCTGTGGTTTAAAAAAAAAAAAAAAATCCTGTTTAAAGAAATAGATAATTCTCTCCTGCTGTGTGAGGGACCCACACAAATAGGGGGACTGACCTATTCTAAAGAGGGGAGGAATAAAGGGCCGGGGGAGAGCCAAAAACAGTGCAACAAACTACACAAAGTGTTGTCAAGTGTGTACAGACAGACACACCCCCTTTCACTGGACCCTCACTGAGGGAGGCCACTGGTTTTATAACCCCAAAGTTACCGATGCTCCACAGTTTTGCTGTTCCCTTGGTTTGAGAAATGTTTAAAATCAGAAATGCAGAATCACAAACTATATCCACTGGAGGAAGGAAACCCCCCACCATTTCAACCTGGAGGCATAAGTCACAACAGTCACACAGCGTCCCACATTTGAGGTGCGGCTGATGGAGGGGTACGGTCCCGTGTAGGAGTCGACAGAATGGAATGAGACGAATAACTCTAACCTCACTTGTAATTCTAGTGGGGAAAGCAGGGCGATTTAAAGGGGCTAGGGTCCCTTTAAGAATCACTTCTGCGGCATTCTGCAGGGGTCTAACAGGTACGGTAGTGTCAACCGGGGCTCTGGGGCAGCTAGAAGCCACCTTCTGCACCACATGCTAGGCTTGCCACGGTCACTATTAAGGCCCAGCGATCAAGTTAACCAGCTAGTGAGTTTTGCTACTCAAAGGGCAGCCCTACTGCTAGAGAGAAGGGGGGTCAGTTTCGCACAAGCACACACTACGCACGTTACACCCTTCCCCATCCCGAATCCCCAGCTCTACTGATGCACTGCCTTGGTTCCCATTTGTTGCTAGCAGAGCCCGGCACGGTTCCCAGTCGCATGCCTGGCCAGGTGGGAAGACTGTCATCCACATGACTGGAGAGATCAAGAGTTTCCCTCATTTAGGATGAGAATGCGTGCCTAGTTCTCCAGCAGTCACTGCACTAAGCCTTTCAATGCGATCCCCATACCCACGCTGAAGAAAAGCCAGAACACTTCCACTTCACTCTCCTTTGGGCTGATTTCAAAGTAAAAAACGTGGGCTCCTTCGAGGCACCGTTCGTATGGGGTCGGGGTATATGAGTGCTCTGCATTCCGGCTCCTTTCTCTGATCTGCTCCACCTGGATCAGAAAAACTCCTCTTTGACTTGCTCCATATGGAGCAGGCCAAGCACAGGTGGCTGTCAGCTCTGTGCTCCTTGGAGGGAAGCAAAAAATGGTGGTGGCAGCAGGTTCTCTTCTCTATAGGGAAGACAGCAGGCAAGATGCACTGGACCAGAACATCAGGAAGCAGGAGGAGGTGCCCTAGAATGCTTGCAAACCCAGGAGTATGGATTAAAAACCAACCACTCGAGTGATCCTCCTCCGCCTCGGTAAGGAGAAGGTTAAACAAAGTTGTTCCCAACACTAGAACTACTCAAAGATTTTCCACAGACCCTTTTTTTTTTGGATGAAAGAATTTTTCCATCTACAGTTTGCATATTTGTCACACAAAAAAATGGTTCATAGGAAATTAACATTTTTCAAAGTTTCCTGCAAAAAATCCGTTTATATTTTCCAGCCAGCTCTACTCAGTGAGTTTCTCAAACCGCTGGCTTTAGACTCCCAATTGGAGCCTACATAGGCCACAAGTTAGCATTAAATAAGCCAACTGATGGGGGGACAGGCAGCTCCCCTCCTTATTTTCTAATCTAACAGCTAGAGAAGAGGGTGTGGTTAAGAGGCTTTTAAATAGGTTTAGCAGAGCTTCTCTCCCAGTGACAGTCTCGCTTCGTTTTGCACACCCCAGATGTTGCCAGATGTCATTCTTCATACGGACACAAGACTCCAATCTGATTGCGTGATGGATGGGCTCTCTGCATAGCCTGCTCAGTACATATGGAGAGGGAATAAAGTTGTGGGGGAGAAAAACAGCATGGTGCACCACTGGGTGCTTGGATTTGGAGCGCTAGCTTTAGGTTCCAAGAAGGGCTGGGATAAGAAGCGAGATCAGAATTGAATTTAAAACTGCATGAGCAAGTTGAGGAGCAACGTTCCGACGTATTTCAGAATGCCACCCACATGACACAGCGTGGAATATTGAGTTCCACTAATAGGATACACCCTCACATCAAAACAACCCACTGGCTGACCGTTCCTTGGAGGCCAGGACAGTAATTGCGAGATACTGACATCTTAGTTAACCTATTTGTGGTTGGAAATGCATGGGATAGCTTGACGCTTCCTTTACTGTACACCCGTGTGTATTAAATGTTACATGCAAGTCGAATATGGTTCTAACCGATTTACAAGTTGGCAGGACAGGAATGCAAAATGTTGAAAAGGCTAATTCGCGGCATCTTTTAGAAAGAGATTTCACACAGTGAAACCTCCACCAACACACAGCAGGGTCCATCTTGTACAAAGGATCATTCCTGAACAGTTATGTAGCCTATGGGCAGTGAATGATTTCATGGCATTGGAATTCTGAAGAACCAGAAGGAAGTCTCATTGCTCCAGTCATTTAACTCTAGTCTAGTCTCTGGATAAAGCACTTGAGACTCTATGGTAGGAAACAGCCCAGCACTGCCCATGTACATATGGAGTGAACAGGCCTTTTCCATCTAATTGCAGCGAGCCTGGAATTCTGCATCCAGCTGTGGATTTTTTTCCATGAGTTCAGAACTATACAGTTCACTTCGCTCCATACTCAGAGATTGCCCACCGATCAGTCCTGTCCCTGCTATAGAAACTGATGCTGGAGTGTCAGCGGATTCCAGAGCTTCTGGTGCTAGCAGGGACTTCCACCCGAGGGGAGGTTTTCCAGCGTGATTTGCAGCAGTTTTGTTTGGCAGGTGGGACCTTTGTTTTGAATTCCTCTCCTTCAACTTTGCCCTGGAGAGAGGGAGACTTAACAGTGGCTTCCAACAATTTCAGAAACTATTTGATCTATCCCAGAGATTTGCAGATAGCAGGAGGAAAAGAATGCAGCATCCTCTCTTCAAGGAAACCAGCAATGTCCGGAGAGTGCTAACCCAGACCACACACACGCACATACACTGCAGAGCATGTTGCTTAAAAAGGTGGCAAAAGGCTCTCCCACTTCAGCTCCGGTTACAGCTCTTCCAGAGTGACTTTCATGCGAACAGTTGCCAATTGAGCTAGTAAGATAAGGAGTGGGGAAAAGGACCAACCTCATCTTGGTTGCAAACTCCTTGTTTTACAACAGTGAGGAGCACTGCAGATAGTACAGAGGAAATGAAGATGAACCTTGATCCTAAAGGATGGAAGGGGATAATCAAGTCTGCAGAGATCACACCACCTATCTGGGTGTGAGGCGTTGCGTGGAGGTTCCTCACCCTGCTGATGTTTTGCCACTGTCCTTTCTTTTGTCATGCTCCCAGAGGCTTGTGTCAGGCTAGTGGTCAGTCTCTGTCAAAACACTTGGAGAGAAGAAGTCAGTCTAACACTTCTGTGCCAAGGATGGGAAGATATTAAGAACCCATGCGACATGAGCTGCTTCCCTCCTTGGGGACCTGCTCTTGTTCCTTGTTACTGAATGGGACAGGGAAGTAGTACTGGAGCTGGATAGGCTAGGGTTCCCAGTTTGGGGATGAGCCCAGACCGAGAGCTCCAAAGTCTCATGTGTGTGACTCCAGCAAGATTTTTGGCCCAGTGCTGCAGGAAGGTTGGCAAGATCAGATGCTCTTCGGGCAGCATTCCAACTGGAGCCAGTAGCTACACGGGGAGGTTCGGCTCCACACATTCACAGCCAAGCCACTCCCCAGGATGGGACATGCTGGGGAGTAGAGAGTCTACTTCTGAACCCAGCTCCTCCTCAGAGTTAGGCCCTTTGGCTCCACTACGATGCCAGTATGCCACTAGGTTATGGAACAGGTTCTACACTTATACCCAGGAGAGAAAAGCTGGAAACAATTCAGACAAGGAAGGGATGGCCTGGAGGGGTTATGGAGAGGGGTGGGTGGTTTCAGGTTTGGAACACACAGTGAGAAATGCATGTTTTTGCAAGGTGGTCGGGGGAGGAAACTGCTATTAGGAACAATAAACCTTCCAAAATGACATCACCTATTTTGGCCTCTCCTATCGGGGAAAACCCCCAAAGAATGGATATCCAACGGGTTATTTGCAACTTGATGTTCTATTGCAAATCAGGGCATGTAAAAAAAAATCCATTGTTTGGGTTTAAAAAAAAAAAAAAGTTTGAGAAGTGTTGATGACAGAAAGATTAAGATTTAGGAGAGTATTTTGAAGTCTCATTTCCTTCAAGTTCATGGGAAAGAGAGATAGTCTCGCTCTCCAGCAGCGAAGACAGTGCAGTTACTCATTCTTTACTAATTAATGACAGACCACTTGTTAGGTCTTCGGTGAATGGAAATAAGACCATTCCTTGCATTGATATTAAAAGGAGTTAGAAGGAGTTTCCTGATCAGATCAAGACTGAGTATTCCCATCTCCTGGATCTGAAGTGGTTTAACTACCCGGGAAACCCAAGTTATTCCTTTGGAAATTTGTCAGAGATCACTGCCCAAGTGCACTTATTTCTTCAGTTCAAGCTCCCTTCACACCCATAAAAGATGAGCAGTGAATGCCCTTCGCTTTCCTACTAGTGCTAAGGTTAAAAAGGCTTCCATCCTACCCCTATGCCCTGGGCAGCAGATCGCAGTTGTAAGAGTCCATGCACTCTCTTCATATTGTTTCTTTATCCAGTTCTCACGCCATCCCCCCGATGAGGCTAATATTTAAATATCATTGCCGCGAATGCCCCTTTTGTGAAGAACCAGTTGGGCAAGACAGTTTGGCCAACCATTCAGAAGGTGGGATGCTGACCCCAAACTTCCTTGCCTTGGGAGACTAAGCCCTGGTCTACACTGGGGGGGGGGGGGGAGAAATCGATCTAAGTTACGCAACTTCAGCTAGGTGAATAACGTAGCTGAAGTCGATGTACTTAGATCGACTCACCGCCGTGAGTCGACTGCTGCAGCTCCCCCATCGACTCTGCCTGCGCCTCTCCCGGCGCTGGTGTACAGGAGTCGACGGGAGAGGACTCGGGGGGCGATTTATCATGTCTAGACTAGATGCGATAAATCAATCCCCGCTGGATCAAGCCCTGCCGATCCAGCAGGTAGTGAAGACATACCCTAAGCCGCTCTTCAAATACAACAGGGTGGCAGATGTTATGGAGACCAGAATCAAGTTCTGGGCAGGGGTGGGAAACGGGCGTATTTGGGAGACATGGCATCCTGATGAAGGCATTTTCAGAAGTAGGTATCTCAGCTAGCCACAGATTTTACCCGATTTCTGGTCCCTCTTGTAAGCCGAAGCAAGACACAAGCATATCATCCTGCCAGAATACGGATGACTATAGAGCTCAGATACCTGCCCGACACCCCACCCATTACAGCACTAGGACCACCCCCCAGCTGCTTGACAGCTCCTGACAAGCACATCCTCGCCGCTCTGCAGACAGTCTCTGGCGGTGCATCTCGCCGAGCAGTGAATGACTTTTGGAAGCCGAGTGGGTGCATGGCAGCATGGGAAGTTTACTTTGGAGCCTCTCACAGATATGGGCACCTAGTACAGGACAGAGAGCCCACGCACCGCGCCTCAAACCAGCGGGAGCCCAGCGTCAGTGACAGAGTCTGACAACGGCAAAATCCAGCTCTTCGTTTGCCATAGTGGGAGCGGTCACATAGGCAAACACAGGCTCCCTTAACGACCGTGCCGTCCACACATTCTTATGCAGCGAGCGTTTCCGAGCCTAGACAAGGAATGTGCACATCAGCCCCGACTCGGCAATAGAAACAGTTCCCGCCCTTACAAGTAATAATCCATCCACCCTTTCTTGGTGTGAGTGTCAGACACCCGGATGGCGAACGAACAGAGGTGAAGCAAGCCAGCATCCAGGCTGCATTGGGTGGATGTAATTTCACAGGTGGGGCACCTACAGGCCCTTTTCGGGTTTCCACATGCTTCTTTTGTTTCCCGTTTCTCCCCTAATCCAAACCCAGTGTGTGACTGAGGCAGGAAAAGCGAATAGGCCAGGGTGGAACGAACCAGAGTGGAATGAAGCTCCTTTCAGCCACAGGAATGGGAGTTTCCTGGCAGCATATGCAGCATGCTAAGGAGGGAACAGTAAGACGTGCTTATTTGAAGGGCTGCTTCTATGTAGTTCAGTCCCGACACATCACACCTCATCCTATTCCAACCCCAGGCCTCTGCCTAGCAACTGGCACTAGCCAGGTGCTTTTGCAGTTGGACCATTAGGGAACCAGGGCAAAGTTTGGAACCAAGGTCTCCAGCTGTAAGCGATTAGTGTGTTTGACCACTGTGTCAAATAGCCCCGGCTGGTGGCCGGCTCTGTGCACTTAGAACTGGCATTATTCCGTGGGTGGCCTAATCAAAATCCAATCCGCAAATCCACTCCCCACTCACACCCTGGGCTTCTCTTCCCCCACGCAGAAGTATCCAGTGCTAGCCAGGTGTGAACCGCGAGGGAAAGAAGAAGAGCTCCAACAGCCCCACAACTGGCTACGCTGGTTTTAGAAATGCTGGGCTAGGCATTAGAAAAGAGGGAGGGACATTTCCAGCCACAGCCACAAGCGGAATTTTCCAAAAGGCCACCCTCGCCCATCCCTCAGCTTTTGCCCTAGGGCCTCGCCCAGCAGGAGCTCACCCATCATGAAGGAGCCACCAAGTCATCCCGCAGTTAGCTCAGTCCCAAGCTGCTTTACTCTGCTCCCTCCATGCACTTCGGCCTCCAGTGGCACATCACCACCTCCTCCAGGAATCTATTCCAGATCTCGCCCCCATGCTGTCTGAGGTACTTACCTGCCTCCCCTCAATGGAGTATCTTAATGCATTGATACTCACAGCACCTGTTAGGTAGGTTGGTATCCTGCACGGCACCAGGGGAAACTGAGGCACAGAGCGGCTAAGTGACTTGCTCAAGTTCCGTGGCAGAGCAGGGAATTGAACCCCCATCTCCCAAGTCTCGGACAAGTCTGTAACCACTGGACTGTCCTCCCTCGCCTGCTGTGGGGGAGGGTAATGCTGCCTCAAACTCACTCTGATGCCAAGGTAAACAGTTCACTAGAGCTATTCAGAAAATGATCAGCATTCACATTCCAGACCAGATGCACTGGGCCCTTCCCATCGCTCTTCTGGGTCATCCTCAGGAGGGGATGTTTTTCTCCTGCAGATGACGATGAATCATAAGCAAAGATTGCAAACCACACTGGGTACACAGAGGGCGCCAGTACTTGTTACACAAGAGCAGCATATCAGAGAGGAGTCCAGAGAGACACTAGAAACCCGTCACAGATGTAGTTGACGCCCATCGGGCTGCTGAGAGGGGAACGAAACCCAGAACTCCTGCGTGCTTTAAGCCTCTGGAAATCTGAGCACAGGTCCAGGCACTCTCAGGGCGCAGATCCTGTGTCTAGCACCCTCTCGGAGAGCTCTGTAGTCCAACTGCCTTGTCTCTGGGGCCAGTGCTGACCTCCTCAGCATCACACCATTCCCACAGTCTGGGATGCTACACCCCCTTCAATGTATTCATCTTAACTCCCCAGTGAGGCAGGCTTCAATATGCCTTTATCCACAGAACGCAGACCCTTGCCAAGCTCTAGTCGCCATCTACGAGACAGCAACCAGAACCAGAAGACCAAATACTAGTGAACTGCTGATGCAAACTTCTCTGATCTTTGCAGCACAGGCCCAGCTCTGGGCTGGAGATAGCCTCATCACCAGGCCTAATATGGGGAGATAGACTGAGCTGGGTTCTGTGTGAGCTCATAGGGGAATTGGTTAGCAGGAGTGCCCTGAAGCTGGGGATTTGTTCCAAGGGATTTGGTAATATGGGCACGGGAAGAAAGGGGAGAGGGGGTTTAGAAGCAACTTTAAGGCCTCCACATGCAGGGGAAGGTTTCCTTTTGAAGAGGATCCCACTCGCTCTTAATCGCCACCCCTTATGGGTGTTCAGGTCTCTGTGGAGTGCTTCTGGGAGGGGTCACAGCCACGGAGCTCCTTGGGTTTGCAGAGCCGGTGACATCGGCCAGCACTCGTATCAGAGAGGGCAAGCTGCCCCGGCTGCCTTCGGACCCACAATCCAACACTCTCTCTCCATGCACTGTGCTCCCCAGAACACGGCTGCCCTCCTCGCACCTCTCAAGAAGCCATGACACCATCTTCCAGTTCACAGCAGAACCTGGTTCACGGGAACCTTCCCCTATTTCACTGGACTCCTCACCTCACACCTGCTTTCTCTCCAGCCCTGCCACTGGTCTCACTACCACTGGCAAGAGACCCCTCTCCCGGACAGTATTCCCGCCTCGGACTCCCCCATCTCTTCACTTTGCCCATGGTTATGCCTCAACTTCTTCTCCCTCCAATATCCTATCAGCACCATCATTAAACCAGACCTGTCCTATCTAGACAGCATCTTGGAGCCACAAGGAACACTACAGACCATCCTCCACGTTCGTTCATTCCCTGCCCCTCCCAGGCACAGCTTGCCCCAGCACGCATAGCTAACCACCTACAGGAGGTCCAAGGAGCCAGAGCCCGCTGGCACTGACACTAGGGTTACCATACGTCTGGATTTTCCCAGACATGTCCGGCTTTTTGGGCTCCAAATCCCCGTCCGGGGGGAAATCCCCAAAAGCCGGACATGTCCGGGAAAATCGGGACATGCGGGGCCGGCGGTGCTGGGCCGGCGGTGCCAAGCCGGGGGCTCGGGGGCCGGCGGTGCGGTGCCGGGCCGGGGGCTCGGGGGCCGGGCCGGCGGTGCGGTGCCGGGCCGGGGGCTCGGGGGCCGGGCCGGGGGTGCTGGGCGGGCTGGGGGTGCTCGGCCGGGGGTCCGGGGGCCGGGCCGGGGACCGGCAGTGCTGGGCGGGCCGGGGGTGCTCGGCCGGGGGCCGGGCCGGGGACTGGCAGTGCTGGGCGGGCCGGGGGTGCTCGGCCGGGGGCCGGGCCGGGGACCGGCGGTGCTGGGCGGGCCGGGGGTGCTCGGCCGGGGGGCCGGGGGCCGGCGGTGCTGGGCGGCCCGGGGGTGCTCGGCTGGGGGCCCGGGGGCCGGGCCGGGGACCGGGGGTGCTGGGCGGGCTGGGGGTGCTCGGCCGGGGGCCGGGCCCCGGGCCGGCACCCCAGAGCCCAAGCCGACCCAGGCTGGAGACGCCGGGGGGGCCAGACTGGGCCGCGCCTCCTCCCCCCACACCCCTCTTACCTGCTTCAGGCTTCCCGCGAATCAAATGTTCGCGGGAAGCAGGGGAGGGGGCGGAGTTGGGGCGGGGACTTTGGGGAAGGGGCGGAGTTGGGGCGTGGGCGGGGCTGGGGCCCCGTGGAGTGTCCTCCTTTTGGAGGCTCAAAATATGGTAACCCTAACTGACACGGCTGTAAATCCACTGAGTCACGGCAGGTTGCCACTGGAGTAACCGCAAATTTTGGCCCCAGAGAGCTTCTTGGCCAGGTCCAGCGTTGGGGACACTCTGGTTTTGCCCAGACATGCCTCCCTCCGGGCGTGACTGTCCCAGTAGCCAGACGATCAGGTTGGAGAGTGCCGTTGCCCGCGAGATAAATGACAGTCCGAGTGAGCAAACAAAGCCTGTTTTCTTCCAATTACCCTTGCAATCATGTGAAAATGCGGGATGCTTTAAACAGCCCAGGCTGCGGCTGTGAGAGTCAGCTGACTTGGCAGCAGGGAGATCAGAGCCTACAAACAGTCACTGCACTGCAAGGGGCTGGAGCACTTAGAGCAGAGACTACGAACAGAGCTACCTGGTGGGCCAACAGGTTGGTTTCCTTCTGCTCTCTGAAGTTAGGACCTGATTCCTACCCAGCTTGATTATCAAGTTTCTATCCCAGCCGCTGCTAAACAAAATCTGCAGCCTCCCAGCAGGGGAAATTTGCCTTAACGGCCACACGCCACAGGTTAGACGCTCCCAGCTACACCTCCTCAGGTCTTTGTAACATGGGGCATCTAAACCCCTTCCGCAGACAGAGCGGACAAGGCAGTATGGTGGAGAATGAGACAGACCTGCTTGGGCTTCTATTTAATGGCCCAGATTCTCTAGAGGGCTCCGCTCCCACTTAGGAACCTAAAGGAAGGTGGCCCAGTTTGCAAAGAACACAGCGCCAAAGGGCATGATGGAGCACTGTCAAAGGTCTGCCCCCCCAGTTGTGGGCCCTGAGCTTTTCTGAAAACTCTGGGCTTTACAGAGTTGAGAAAGCGTGGCCCCAATGACTGCCAGCAAGAGAGATTGCTCCTTTCCGAGGGTGTGTGTGTGGAAAGCAAAGGCCACGTACACCGTTTCTCCATACACTAAGTGGCATTGACGTATTCTCTATGCAAAAGAATAAATGGACACAAATCTGACATCAGGAATCATAACATTCAAAAACCAGTAGGAGAACACTTTAACCTGTCTGGTCACTCAGTAACAGATCGGAGAGTGGCAATTTTGCAACAGAAAAGCTTCAAAAACAGACTCCAATGAGAAACTGCTGAACTTCAATTGATATGCAAACTAGATACAATCAACTTAGCCTTGAATAGAGACTGGGAATGGCTGAACCATTACAAACATTGAATCTATCTCCCCATGTAAGTATTCTCACACTTGCTTCTTATCAAACTGTCTGTACTGAGCTATCTTGATTATCACTTCAAAAGTTTTTTCTCTTACTTAATTGGCCTCTCAGAGTTGGTAAGACAACTCCCACCTGTTCATGCTCCCTGTATGTGTATATATATATATCTCCTCAATATATGTTCCATTCTATGCATCCGAAGAAGTGGGCTGGAGCCCACGAAAGCTTATGCTCAGATAAATTTGTTAGTCTCTAAGGTGCCACAAGTCCTCCTGTTCTTTTTGCGGATACAGACTAACACGGCTGCTACTCTGAAAATTGACGTATGTGGCTCTGATACACATGCACAGAACACATCCCTCTACACGCTGGAGCATCTCCACAGGCAAGAGCCAGTCTAGGCCTGCTCCCATTCACATGGATACAGAGGCACTGCGCTGCACGTTGAGAGGTGGGATGAGCCTGGGTGTGGCCGAGTTGGCGCGGTTGTTACCATAGCACGATGCCTCCTGCCTCACCGGGGGCCTTTGTTTCCCATCCTACCTGTATGGCACACAGTTTCCGGCCTCCCTCTCCACCCCGGAAGCCCTCAGGTAGCCAGGGAGAGCTTTAGAACCAAGAGAAAGCCAAGATACACTGTGTGCTGCCAACGCTTCCACCACACCCATCTTCATGGGCCACCTCATCCCAGAAACCTCCACCTGAACCGGGCATCTGGCCCTCCAGGCTCAGTGTATCATCCTGTAACTGGGACTTCTGCCACGTGCTGCCTCCCTCGACCCCCCACCTGCCCAGTCCGTGTACTTCAGTATCAAAGCTGTTTTTTTGAGATGCCTCTTCAAACACGATCAGATCACACAGAACTAGCAGTTTGACTGGCTGGCCAAACGTTTGCTCTAAGACAAGAGGGGATAAAGCATCAGTGGTCCATAAATTCTGACTTCTGTGTCAAGTGGCCCAATCAGCTCTTCCACTGCCCTCCTGACAGCTCACTCCTCCCTCCTAGCCTCAGACCAGCTTGAAGTGAATTTTTAAAGCACTTGTGAATTCGTCCTAGAACCTGGAAGGTTCACAGCAGAAAAACTGGCAGAACCA
This sequence comes from Emys orbicularis, assembly GCF_028017835.1. Classification (NCBI taxonomy): domain Eukaryota; kingdom Metazoa; phylum Chordata; order Testudines; family Emydidae; genus Emys; species Emys orbicularis. The sequence continues at coordinate 18,645,436 of NC_088700.1, read as the reverse complement.
CAGCTCTGACTAGACCATCAGGAGTGCTGGAGTGGCTGTATCTCTCTTTCCCCCCCATCTGGAAGCTGCCCCCAAGTCACCCACCCCACACACTAACAAAGTGACCTGGCTTCGTGAGCACTGGCTAATATTTTACCAGCGAGAGAAAGGTCTTCTGGAATCTTTGTGGAAGTGTCTCAGGCTTCCGTGCTGCCCACTGAAGTCAGTAGGCCAGGGTTACGTTATCTCTGGAGACTGGAAGGCAGGTGCCTACACAGCGAGATGCTAGAATAGAAAGGGGACCTTTGACAGCTCAAGTGGCAATGCAGGAAGACAGGCCAGGATGTAGATGGATCCATCACTGATGCACAGCAGGAATGCACCAGCATGCAGGAATGCAGCTATCAGTCCCATGGTGCGTCTACCCCACATCAGCGGTGAAAGCACAGTAGGAGAGCAGCTGGCTCCAAGCCGTCTCAAGTCCCGTCTACACTACAGGTGCTATACTATAGTGGTACAGCTACGGCGGTGTAGCTATGCTGCTGTGGCCCTGTGGTGTAGACGCAGACTACAGCAGTGGGAACAGGTTTTTCCATTGGTGTAGGAATTCCACCTTCCCACGAGACAGTAGCTAGATCAGTGACAGCATTCTTCTGTCAACCTAGCTGTGTCTACACTGGGGGTAGGTCAGCAAAGCTAGAGCACTCGGGGATGGGGATTTTTCCACACCTCAAGTGCTGTAGCTATGTTGCTCTAAGTGTAGACCAGGCCTCAGACACCCGAGTGGTCACCTTGCAGGGACTGATGCAGCCTGGGATTTAGATTGAAGATATATAGGAATTAGGGTAATAACCGGCTCCTTCAGGCTGGCAAGGGATCAAAGGCCTGGGTGGAGAGTCACCTGCACCACATCTCCTCTCTGGCACACAGAATGGCAGCTGCTTGGAGCAGGGCAGCGGATCCAGTTCCTCTCCCCTCACCGCTCTGTGTCCGGGCCCCTTTCAGCCGTCTGCGGGCTCCATACGCTCTCACCAAGGAGCACATCTATACTAGGAGCGACGCAGCGTTCAACACCCAGCGCAAGCTCTGCGGCCCCAGCCTTCCCTTTGCCACGGATGCCTCATCATCACCCTTGGAGAGCGTGAGTGCTGAGCAACAAGATGGAGGGAGAGTCCAATGAACGCTGCTCCATTGCTATCTGAGACAGGGTCAGCGAGATCGACCCTGGCCCTGCGCAGAGCTCGGCAGCCCCGGCGCAGAAAGTGCCTCTACCCCGGCTCCAGCCAGAATGATCAAGGTGGCGCTGCTCCTATCAGACAGCACATCGAGGCGAGGGGAGGACCTGTTCACGGCTCCGGGATAGCTGCGTCCCACCACAGAAGTATGGCCAATAAATGACACCAACCAGGCCTATTTAGCGGAACATTCACCACTTTCCACCCAACGGAGAGAGGAATTCTTAGTTCTCTCTTATCTGTAGCTTTCCAGCATGGACAGGCACAACGCTGCCAGGGATCAGAGTAAGGGTCCCTCTCAGGTCATGTTGTTTCCAGCGGTAGCTTTGTATAAGACTGGCCAAGTTCTTAAGCAACACCAGCCACAGAGGGCAGGCCCCAGACCCTGGGAGATTGAGCATGGCTTCTGTTCAGACGAAAAGGCAGGTTGTGGCTGTAAATTACAGCCCTTGGAAGCAAGTTGGCTTGAGACACAAAACCTCAGTGTGTTCTTGCAACAAAGAGACAGCGTAAGGTATAGTTACACCCCAACCTATGATCTTCTGTTTGTTTGGGCTGGGCATTAGCAAACAAATAAAGCAGAGTCCATATCTCGGCAATAAAAATCACAAGTCCAGGGATAGCTGGTGTTTTCCCGAAAGCCCCAGCTACTGGAGGACGGAGATTTTTTTAAAAGTGAAAACAGATTTGTCACAAGTTGAAGTTTTGATCCCTTATAGATGGAGAAAAGCTTGAAAAATGTGATGCCAGGGTGCCCCTAAAGGCTCAGAGAACCCCAGACAAAAACAAAGACACAGAAAGGAAGTAAACAGAAACCCAATTTGTTCTTTTAGTCGCCTGATTTTTTTAAGCCAAGTTTGTGTTTTGTTTTCTGGGGGGTGGGAGGTGACTCAAGGTTGTGAGCCCTTGGGGTGGGGAATACTGCAATTGTTGCTGTCAGCTCTGGAGATGACTTGCAACCGGAAAGGAGAGATGCATGAGCAGGGCTTAGGGGCAGGGATGAAAGCGTAAGGGGGAGGGGAGGAGCGCTTGCACAGCACCTGTCTGCATCTCCAGTTCAGTTACCAACTCGCCATATCCATTCCAAAGCAACTGCTGCCACATTCAGACTGTTGCTTCAGGGAAAGTAAAGCCAGTTCCTCCTTCCTGAGACACATGGCTATTTTGGAGCGTGCCCAAGAAGGACAACCTGTTGATAGATAGCTTCTCAATAGGCAGCCAAGAAACAGTCAGGTCTAGAGAACGAGCATTAGCTTTTAGCCAGTATTTTGGACTTCCGGGCCTACTGAGCAAGAGCACCATGGATTAGACCCTGGGTTCCTATCCAGCAAGGCCAGGGAGCGAGCCACCGTCCTGCATTCCTTGCACACGCCAAACTTCCCCCACGTCAACCACATCTCCCAATTTAGCAGTATCCTACTATCACGCTTTGCTTAATTTCAGTGCGTGCGGCTTTGAGAGGGGGAACCCAATGCTAGCATTGCATCCTGGATATATAACTGACCCAACCAACGTCAACAGCACGATTGGAACTCAGGATCCACAGCACAAAAATGTCTATCTAGCTAACGGAACTACTCTTAGCAGGACAGCTGTAGTAGGCTTTTATCCCCATGTCACCAGACACTGGGGCGGGGTGGGGGGTGGACAAAGCCCTACACTGATTGAGGGCTTTGGGCAATATAACCTCAACAGAGCAGAATGTGCCTCACAATAACTGTCTGTGTCCTGTTGCATTCAACTGCGAGCAGTAATTCCCGGGTCATTCTCTACATTGGACAGCACCTCAGGGGGAGAATTAACAGTAAAACATCTCAGGCAAAATTCCACCTGCATGATTCACAGATCTGGAGATACTGGCACAGTGGCCAGTCTTGCCAAGAGCGGCTTTGGGAGTTAATCTGTAGTTTTATGTAGTAAATGTTTAACTAGTTGGTCACTTTGGGGAGATTCTGGGGGAAGTAGCTGGGAAACCAAGGGAAGATGTACTAGCTTGAGCAAGCTGAACGGGCAGCACTGGTAAGACGTGTCCTAATGGCCTGCTACGTTCAGCCTTTCAGTTTACACCTTGGAGAGCTTATGAATGGACGGAAGCCGATTTCAAGCTCAATACAAACAGAGCAAAATAAAGGTCCCCTCCCTCCAGAGGCCACATGGCTTCCCTGGGTAAACATCAGAGCTGACAGCGTAATCTGAGCCAGACTCCACAGCCCCCGCCCTCCCAGACCGAGCACTGCTAGGCAGGAAGAGAGACACGCCAAGGGAAATCTCAAGGACAACTAGACACCAATGGCTTTGCTGTTAGAGCCAGGCGCTGCCAGTACAACCAAGGCTCAACGATCGCTTACCTGATATCCATCCTTCACTCACTGACTCCTAGGAGCTTATGTAACCCATGGGTCACTAAATCCACCGAGCATGAGACTCCATTACCGTCGCCAGATAGGAGTGCCTGGCTCTTTGGCTCACTCTGTGGAGACTCATGTTAAGCTCAGGAGGTCCCTGGGGATGGCCAAGGTGATGGCCATCTCAGTTTTCTAGCTCACATTTCTCCTGCTGTGGCTGTCTCTCTGGCCTACCTACCCCTGCCCTCGCACGCCTATGCTCAATCCAAACCAGTCTTCCTCTTGCACGGCTGCTCTGACCACTAGGGGCCCACTGGCTCTTCATCAAATTCAGAGTCCTCAGCCTCACTCTGCCTAACACCTCCCACCACTGCCCTGCTCAGGCAGTGAGCTCTCTTCACCTTCTATTCAGTCCCCTTTGTATCCTCCTGGTTCTCCCCCATGCCCCCTTCACATACATCATGCATCCTCCAAGACCCTATTCTAGAGATTAGCAGGCCACATACAGATTTCTCTGAGTGCCAGCCAAACGCACACCCATCCCCCTCTGTAGCACACACCACTTTTAGTGCAATATTGCTGTCCACTCCGACAGCTGCTTCAGAGGGATTCCTGTATCTCGCATTTGCCGCATGCTTCTGGACTCAGGATACTGTAAAAGACAGACAGTGGAATAGCCTTTTATTAGGGGGGGAGGGATAGCTCAGTGGTTTGAGCATTGGCCTGCTAAACCCAGGGTAGCGAGTTCAATCCTTGAGGGGGCCATTTAGGGAACTGGGGTAAAAATCTGTCTGGGGATTGGTCCTGCTTTGAGCAGGGGGTTGGACTAGATGACCTCCTGAGGTCCCTTCCAACCCTGATATTCTATGATTCTATTAGGCCCATATGTGATGGCTGCAACTGATCAGGGAATTGCTAAAGTGAGTAGGTTGGAGGGAGGGAGAGGGAGAAAGAAGTTGCCCGTTATTCATTAAGGCCATTCCAAGCTGGAAACCAAAACATTTACGATCATGCTGGAAAGATCAGCCAGCTGCATTCTCAGGGCTTGCCTACATGGAGAAGTTCCTGCCCTTGAACTAAAAGGTGAGAAGTGTTTATGCAACCTCTTAAATCTGTTTATTTCCGTTTTTACATCAGTTTGCTTTAGTTTGCTCAAGTTAATCGAACAGGTTTAAGCCAGGTCGAAATCTCAACAGTCACTATGCAAGAGGTACTGCTCAGGTATCAGCAGCCACCACAGATAGGTCTGCGCCCTTAAACTGTTCTTATTAATACAAAGAAACAAAAGTAACCCGCCTTAAAGATTAAACTGGTGCAACTCCTGCCTTTAGACAAGGCCCCGGGCAACGTCTACGCTGCAGTCTTTCTGAAATCATCCCACCACTGGAGCTTCACCAGCAGCAGCTTTACATAGACGTACCCTTAAATGCCTGGGTAGGTCTATTAGCCAGCTCAGGTCAATTGACTTGGGCTACAGGGCCATAAAACTGCAGTGTAGTTGGTCGGGCTCAGTGTAGACATTCCCTATGTCAGGGATTCACATACCCTTGGGGGTACGCAGAGGTCTTCCAGGGGGTACATCAACTCATCTACATATTTGCCTAGTTTTACAACAGGCTACATAAAAAGCACTAGCCAAGTCAGGGCAAATTAAATTTCATACAGACACTGACTTGTTTATACTGTGCTACATACACTGAAAGGTAAGTACAAGATTTATATTCCAATTGATTTATTTTATAATTATCTGGTAAAAATGAGAGTCAGCAATTTTTCAGTAACAGTGTGGCTGGGACACTTTTGTATTTTTGCATCTGATTTTGTAAGCAAGTAGTTTTTTAAGTGAGGTGAAACTGGGAGTACACAAGACAAATCGGACTCCTGAAAGGGGGACAGCAGTCTGGAAAGGCTGAGAGCCACTGCCCTAAGTCACTCAACTAATCCTATTGAGCCAGTCAACAGAGGACACAGATCTACACTTCAGCTTCCAGTGGTGCTATCACCAATGGACTCCACCTGTTAGTTAGCGTTGCCATCTTTGAGTTCCAAGAGACCAGGACATCCAGGGTGATCTTGAGCCCAGGAAACCTGACAGCAAGCAGCGTGCCCGGAGAACCCTTACAGGACAGCTGCCCCAAAATGGGATGATCCTGGGAAACTTGGACAGGTGGGAACCCTACTGCTAAGAGTCACCGAGCTGACATACATGTGCTTGAGCCTCGTCTACATTAGGGTGAGACCAGATGTTAGAACACAACTATGAGGCCTACAGCCTGATTCAGCCTTGGTCTAAAAGGGCCTGAAGTCCAAAGGAGCTGCACTTGTTTACCTGGGGCTGAATTTAGCCCCTCCATAGGCAAGGTCTAATGCGTTTTAGTGCCTCATTCACTCCAATCATGTAAATTTGATTAGCCCAGCATGTTAGGAGTCACTCAAGTGCTGACAAGGTGCCAGGAATCCTACCACAGCAGTGTCACCTGAATGCAGGTAACACCCCCCCAGAGCTTAGGCCAGGCAGGCATGCCCTACATCTCAGCAGCCAGGAATAATGCAGGTGCAGTCAGAGTTCATTTTTGGCCCCATCTACACTAGGGGGGAGGTCAAAGAGCTCTCACCCCACCACCCCCAAACTGGAGTTGAACTCTGCTGATCCTGTCCACACCAGGAGAATAACTGAGTTCCTGGTCCTAACAAAGCCTAGTCAATCCCTAGGGCTTTCAGCTGTACTTAACCCTACTGCAGACGGAGCCTTTGGCTGAATCTGCATTACCCTCTGAGTTCGCTCTCTTGCTCTCGCGGATGCTGCCCCACCAGCAGGGAGCGCTATCAGCCCATCACATAACCTAGCTGCTCAGAGCAGACAACAGTGACAAAACACCATTGCCGGCTACGTTAGAGGTCCCACCGTTGCTACCCTGGCTGAAGCTGCAGCGACAGGGGGAAATTCGTAGCTAGAACGGAGACTGGGACCCTGTTAAGTTATCCCTGTGCAAAACACATAGTAAAAGACAGCCCCTGCTCAGAGGCATGTACAATATAAGTAGCTAAGAGAGGGTGGGAAGAGAAACGGGCAAACCACTTCTAAGATCTCACAGTGGGTCCGTGGCAGAACCAGGAACAGAATCCAGCTCTAACTCCCAGTCCAGTGGCCTAACCACTGGACCATGCTGCCTCTTACTAGCTTAAGCACAGACCTGGCTGAGAGGGCGGTTAAGCTGATACAATTACGTGGTAGCCTGATCATCCTTTAAATTCCCTCCCCACGCCTGAAGTACCCAAAGGGTCAAACCTTCAGCCTGCAGATGGACTTGCCAGAGCGGACTCTTTATTCCGTTAATTTCCACCTAGAATACACCAACTCCTTCACCTGGAGCAGATTTAGCTCACCCCAGCAGCATTTCCCCACCCGAGGTATGTTCGCAGCCCCTGCCCCCAAAACACAAAACACTTTGAAGTTGATACACACAAGTGGGACTTTAAGAAGGAAAGGCATCAACTTGAAAGCTAGTCAGTAAATGAGTAATGAAGGGTTGGCTCCTGAAACGTGTCCTCTGTCAAATTTGCTGCTTTATATTTCTCTCCACCCTGTTGCTTTCTCAAAGGCTCATGTGATCAAGGGACCTGACTTTATACAGATTGTCAAACATACAAAGGCTTTGTCTACATGCAGATCTGCATCAGTGTAAGTTGTTATTTCGACACGCAGATGTCAGTGTAGGAGTGGCTTATTTCAAACTAAACCCAAACCAGTCCTGTTTAAACTCAAATCGTGCTCACACTGCCTTTTGCACCTGTTGATCTAAACGGCTTTAAAAAAGGGGACATCGTAAATTAAACCAGTGCGCTGCTCCACGTACACAAGTCTGAAGGAAGCCAACCAGCAAGATGAAGGTAGGGATTCCCCCCTTCAGTCTTCCCCTCTGCTTTTAAAGTTAACATTAGCAGCTGTAGGTACAAAGGTACAAATATTGTCAGACTGAGGAGTGTCTTTTTAAGTTGGTGCCCCTTTAAAAAAAAAGTCACTTTACTGGCTGAAAGTGGGTGGTTGCGCTTTGTGACTGGATGGTCCAAACAGCCACCGAGTGCTAGTTTGCAGAGCACAGCGCATTCCAGGGCACAGCACCACAACAGGGCATGTTAGAGACGGGTCCACATGAACACGCAGTCAGACTAACTCTGGTGGGGTGGGGTGAGGGACGGAGACAACACAGAGCAGACCAGGGTAAGAAACCCAGACAGGCAGAGACCCAACTGGTTCATCTTCTATTGCACTGTGTGATGCTCCAAATACCTGCAGCTCCACCCCTCCCGCGAGCGCCCTATTGCACAATCTGGCTTCTCCAATACTTTTGTCAATGCTTCCCAAAGGAACTTCTGCAGACATGTCATAAGCACTGGCCCTCACTGGGAGGATCTAGGCCACGACGAGGCTGACAAAACACAAACGGAGAAGCCTTTGGAGTCGATCACAGGACCTCAGTGGATATGAACTGGCATATTTCTATTGGCTCCAACAGAGTCATGCCATTTTACACCAGCTGGGGATCTGGTCCCAAGAGGCTCGTATGGGTTTTAACACTCTTGAAAGCAGGCAGCCAATATTTGGGGATTTTCGGTTTATTGCCAAGTGTGACCAAGGCCCAAAAGCACGGCGGTGTTTTGACCTAAGCACTTACGTATTGTGGTAGCAAGATGAGTTTGTACACCCTGCTGTACAAAGTCCCTGTCTCAAAGGGTACATCTACAGTGCAATCAGCATGTGTAGACGCACCCGAGCCCGCTTTTATCTAGCCAGCTCAGGAACCAGTAGCAACAGCCTGGTCTGCAGCATGGACTAGATGCCCAAAGTACCCAGGGTCCTGGGTAGGCTTGCACAGCCCACGCTAAAGCTGCTTCACTGCCACTGATACCCACACAAGCCAGATCAAACGAGCCCAGGTGTGTCCACATGTGCCGTTACACCTCTGATTGCAGTGTAGACATACCCAGAAAGCTCACAACCTACACAAGGCTGTAACTGTCATTTTCACAATGCTGCGACCCCCAGATCCCTACCAACCGAAAGCCAGCGCCCTATCCCAAGCAGAGTTTGGCCCAAGCAGGGAGAAGTGCTAGAAACTCCATTAAGTCCATTAGCACGGCTACATTGATTGGAAACCGTATGGAGTCCTCAGACAGGGTTTTCAACCCAACCTAGAGTGCCCTGCTGGAAAAAAGTTTCAGATTCAGCAAAAGCAAATGTGCATTCTCGGTGCTGGCGGTCACCCGCATGGAAGATCTCAGATGCTGAACCCACTTCCCCCCCAAGACACAAACATGCATCCGTCCCAGGAGGTTTGATCCTGGGAACTAGCTCCGCGCTTGCTATTTAGGATGTTCCCGTGAACTGCAGAAGGGCTTGCTGCGTGACTGCTTGTGTTTTGTGCAGTGTTCTGCCTCCCGCGGCTCCGTTAGAGCTAGGAATGTGCAAAATAGGATTTGACATCAACAGCATTCAGGGCTTTCCTTCAACTGGGGAGAGTTCTAGCAATGTGTGAACTGGAAAGTCGGACATGTGGAATTCCTCAGATAGCGTCCGAGGATTCCAACAACGGCTTCTTTGCAAAACCCCTCATGGCATGAGCTGGAGTTTCCACTCTAAAGAGATCCCACTGTACGGATTAGTGCTCCTGCCGCGGGAAGAGGAAAATATCCCCGTCCTTCTCAAATAGCTTCCCCATCCCATCCCTTCATATTGGGCACAGGAACCTCTGCAGTTTCAGTATCATAACCGTTTGCTAGCGTCCCAGAGTACTGCTGTTGTAACGAGATTGAGAGCTCAGGACAGAGACATAGAAGTTTCCCATCTGTAAGTGTGGAGAATACCTCTCTTCCTCCTTTCCCTATGTTGTCTGCTCAGGACAAGGACTGCCTCACTGTCCATTAGCGCTGGGACGAGAAAGTCAATCCCATTTCATGGAGGACTTGAACGTTTGGTTTTGTTCCGAGAATGAACCTCAGAGATTCCTAAATTCTTTATGAAAAAGGGATTGGAGGCCCAGCCCTGGGACAGTCAACCTGGTGGGCTCTCCTGGAGCCATGGACCCTGGAAGCTCTGGGGTAGTCTGCATAGTAGAGCCCCAGAGCTCAGATGCGAGGCTCCCAAGCCACCTGGGCTGCACAGAGGCCAGGCAGCTTTCTTGGCTTCCACTGGAACTTTGGCAAAATGGAACCATCTCCGCCAAACGGTTTGATTTCATGGAATCGGCAAATCTCGACAAAGCTGTCAGGATTTTTTCAGACCGTTCTATTGTTCCTGCAGCATCTCGGTCAACAGGGCTCTGCTCTCACTTGGAACTTTCGGTGCTACTGCAATAGATGTAAAAGTAGGTAGATGAACCAAGGCAGGCCTGGGACAGGTTTTCTGCACACTCTAGGCTTCAGAGGTGAGAGGCCACATGGACTCCAGGCCTTGATAGGTCAGTACAGGACAGAGATGAAGGAGATCTGAACAAGAGTAAAGCCTGGCACAACAGAATCCCACACCAAGGCAGGTTCCATTGTGTGATTCACTTGCTAGAGGCCAGACGTTTCTTTAAGCGGATTTTTGCTCTGTATGCTCCATGGTGGCAGAATAGCTAGGACAAGTTTGTGTCTACACTGTGCTTTTAAAAGGAGTGGGTTGCAGGGAGAGAAAAATGGGATAGTCACGTTTGTAACATGCTACATATTGAAGCTCTGGGCGGAGCAATTTTCAGGCTGCTTGCGCTAGAACAGACCCCAGTGAGGTCTATGAGAATTCAAGGAGAAACAAGAACTGTGTAGAACAACTCAAGGGTGGGAAGACAGCAAGGACGTCTCCCTTGGAAACAGGTCTGATGGCCTCCCTCCTCATTCCCTGCTGCTATAGTAAAGGCTAGAAAGAACTCTGCTATGCAGCAGCTACCAAACCAGAACAGCTGCCATTTTGGGGAGCCCACATCATCAGGTCGATAGCAGCAGCTTCTTCATCTAGCCGCTTGGTCTGGGTCACTGGCTACCTCAGATCCTCCTAATTCATCTGTTCCAAAGCTGAGTGCCAGGGCTCGTTAGGACTAGGGGTACCACAGTCAAGTACACCCACCTAGAGTCTATTTTGCTGTACCTTTTGGGGAGCGTGGCTAGAGGTGGTGTAGCCTCACCCCGCCACACAGACGTGGAATGTGATGGAAAAGGACAGGGGCGGGAGGGAGGCACGTCATTGCCATGCTGCCTGGATACCATGGCAACCAGTATTTGCAAATCTAAAAGACATTCCCTTGTGGGTAAGATGATGCACACTTCAGTCGTGTGGCTTCCGGTACGTTCGCCTTGAACTCAGCAGGAATCCGCACCAGTCCTCCCAGCTTTCCAAGGGGTTTTCAGCCCTCCAATCGCTCTGAAGTCTGGTCACCCACGCGGTTTGATTTTCTACCCAAGAGCCACTCTGTGCAGAGCAAAGCCTGGAGCCTCGCTTCCCGTGCAGCAGTGGCCCATCCAGGGAGGTTAACAGGCTCCAGTAAAACCCTGAACAAGAACGTTCCAGGCTCCCATGTTCCCTCCCGGTCAGTCCTGGGTACGGCTGTTTCTGCTTCGAATTGCAGCCCCTGCTGCTACACGTTATATAACTGCAGCTGGCGTTTTAAGTCAACAGGGCCATACGGTGGAGTGTCATCTTATTACCAAGTTTCATGGTAGCTTCACTCGCCTACATGGGACAGGCCCAGAGGCCATTTTGTGCTTGTGAAATTTGGCAAGGAGATAATTCTCTCTGATACAAGGGGGAGGGGAGGAGGGAATGGATCACATGGGCCCATGCAATTCAATACAGCAGGCTACCTGTAGGAGTGCATTATGGGTAGCAGGTTTGCCAAGTTCCCTGGGTAGTTCTGCAGGTTTTTTCCCCATAGCTCTCAGTGTTTCCGTCTGTCCCCCCTCCTGCTTCATTCCTCTTTCAAATTCTTACAAGTTCCAACAGTTCTCCAGCTGCGTGTGCCAAAGACACATTGAGGTAAGCGCTGGCAAAGGATCCAAGACAGAGGTTAAGTCCTTTATTTTTAGAGTCTTGGCAATACCTTCTACAAAAGCGAGAGCAGTATCAGAGCTCTGATCGGCCATTGCATAAGCGTCTCTTTCTTCCCAAGGGAGGAAAGGATCTAGCCTTTTGCAATCTCTCTCTGTCTCTCTCTCTCACACACACACACACACACACACACACACACACACACACACACACACACACACACACAGAGTTAGTCCAAGGGAGAGGCGAATACAAAACTTGATATAAAAGTTTGGTCTGCAGAGCTGGTTTGTGCCAGCAGGAAACCCAATTCCAACATTCCAGCGCCAGGGGAAAAAAACAAAAAAACCCACAAAGACTTTTATGCATGTAAAAAACAAAGTTTATTCAGACAACCAAACAGCCCCAAGTCTGTTTTCAGCTGTTATTAGGCCCTGGTGCTTACGAGTCTCTGACACACACTTTTCTATCCACAGGCCTCAGGTTCAAGCACCTCACTGTAGTGGAGTCTAAGATAGATTTCTCTTTCCTGCCCGGAGCCTTCTGCCCACACCTTGGATCTAATGGCCTCCAGCCAGCGCAAATCCAGGGCATACTGCAGGTTACATGCATACACTACCTTTTAGCCTTTCCTCTAAGCACTGTCTAAAATCCATGCCCACAGACAGAGAGGGGAGGTAGCTGGCCTCAGAATTTGACCCATCGGGACGTTTTGCCAATTGATCACCCCTGGGGCAGAGTACAGAGAGCCCAGGGAGGAGCTGCGGGAAGCAGTTCTCCCCCCAGACATGCCTGTTTACCAAGCGGCCAAACAACAAGAGGGCGTGAAGATGAGAGACTCCAGCACTCAGGGAACAAGGCGTTGGAGACAGAGCCTCACAGGCTGGGGGAGACGCTAGCCCCAGCCAATCCAAAGGCAGGGCACCCCCCTTCGTTAGTAGGTGGGGAGCCTCCGGCACTCCAAGGGCGTATGCACATGCAGCTCACAGAATTCCCATGCAAAGGGTAAAGGGGCTGAGAGCTTCCAAACCTGGGTATCTCCATTCGCTCAGGAGGGGCTTGAACACTTGTCTGCACTAGCCCGCTCCCTACTGCTGATCCACCGCTACTGCTGCACCAGCGCTGGTATAAAATAGGAGCAGGTGCTCACAACACCACGTTGTCGAACCTCTATGCAAGGTCGGATGACACCCGAGCCCCGTCTGCATGACTGCTTCTACCTCTGCTCGAGCCATGGTGCCCAGAGGGCTGAAGACAGACTCGCGGCTGCAGCTGCATGCAAAGGGCACGGGATGCCCCCGGGGAGGGGAGAAGAGAGACATGGGGCAGAAACAGTCACCGCTTCTCTACCACACAGCGGGCCAGGTCCCGGCACTTCCAACACATCCCCTCGCCGAGCAGCTCAAAGGGCTCCAGCCGCGTCAAACTGATCGACAGCTACAGAGCCTGGCAAGGAGTCAGCATCCCAGCACAGAGGGCCACCGAACCAGATCGCATCAAACAAGCTTCTAGTGCCTCCAGTCTTGGCTGATGGACACACAAGCAGGAGGGTAACTGGGGTCCCAGCAGCCAGCACCCTGCAGTGGAACTGGTGCGCCGTAGGGCCCGGGAAACTCATTCCCTACCCTGAGAAGAGCAGCGGGTGGCACAGCAAAAACGTCTCCCGGGGAGAAGGCCGTTTCCACCACACAAGCCAATAAGACAAGTTTCAGGAGTCAAGGGGCCCCTTCCCAAGCAAGATGGAGGTAGAACTGCCCAAATGTATGCTGGGAGGCCCCGGGATCACCACAGTGGGGGAAGGAGAAGTCAGATGACGATAACGATCTTCGGACACGACCCCAGCCCTTCTGCCAGCTGAACCTGGAACATCTCTGGGACCCAAAGTGCCCAGGAGCACACCTGGGCTTGACTGGTGCAGGGAGCAGCGTCTAGACTCCAGCAGCTGGGTGCTGGGAGGAAGCGAGACAGGGAAAGCAAACACCGCTTTATTCCACGCCCTGCGGGCAAGAAACCCCTCTGACCTCTCCCCGTCACGCACCCAGGTGGTAGGAAGCTTAGAGCTCCAACGTATTCCCATAAGCACAGAAACAGGTGACCAGTCAGTTGCCCTGCCCTCCCCGAGAGAGAGAGAGTCCTCTCTATTCCCCCACCCTCACACACACTGCTCCAGTTGGTGCCAGAAGCACCACGCTACCACAAGGAAAGGCTGATTGTGGGATTTCCAGCCTGGACCTGAGCCCTCGGCCACCCCAATTTCACAGACCCGGGCAGTACATTAAGCGAAGAGTACTGCTTCTATAGCACTTTCCTCCCAGGATTCCAGGCTGGTTTAAAGATGTGTGAGCATGTGTCATTCCTTGCTTAACCCACACCCCCACATGGTGAAACTGAGGCACAAAGAGGAGCAAAGTGACATGCCCAAGGCCACAGCCAGTCAGTGGCAGAATTGGGAATAAGTGAGCCCTGTGCAACATCCCTAAGACCATGCTGCCGCCCTACGTATTCCAACCACAAGCTTTCAGTTCCTTACCTAAAGCAACCCTCCTCCAATTTGCCCGTCAGTATCATATTACCCATCCTTTTAAAGAACATGGACCTTAAGGTGCACAGGCTGCGTTCTTACGAGCGACTCAGCGCAGCAGCTAGAAGGCATGTGCCCAGAGGATTTCTCCTCCAACCTTGTGACGTGGAGGAAATCACCATCTTTCGATCCTCTTCACTAATCTATGGGGCTTGGACACAGACGCCGCAGGCAGTTGGTGCAGTTTGGGGATGGCGGTATTGGAATGCAGTGGAGGAAGAGGCAGCGGCGGCTCCAGGCACCAGCGCTCCAAGCACGTGCCTTCGGCAGCCTGCCTGCGGGAGGTCCGCTGGTCCCGCGGCTTCGGCGGCGGGTACTGCCGAAGGCAGCCTGCCTGCCGTGCTTGGGGTGGCAAAAAAGCTAGAGCCGCCCCTGGGAAGAGTGCTGTCACCTGAACCAGGCCCCTGCATCCACCATGCAGTGCTCTGAACCCCCCTGCACAAGGCCCACCAGTGACCCACCCACATTTCTCCAAGGCAGGTGCAAGAGGGATTAGAAGCTCCCAATGAAAGATTGAGTGGCTACCTAGGATCAGCCTGGGGCCAATGAGAGAACTGGGAGCAAAGCAAGCAGGCACATGAAGTCTTGTATCTCCTTGTCTACACTAGAAATAGTAAAAGCTGTCTTGCAGCAACAATGCTTCTACACAGGAGCCGCAGCTGGGAGGGCAAGTGTAGACAGGGCTTCGGCTAACACATCCGCTAACCCTGATCAGAACCGTCAAGTCAGGGGGTAAAAACCCCACCTGCTTCTTTGTCCTCCCACCGCAGCCAGCACTGCTTGGGCTGTGGGATCACGAGGGCAACCTCTTGCCTTGACTCTAAACATCCCAGGTAGATAAAGCCCAAGAGACAAGCTGTGTGCTAGTGAGACGGGGGCAGGAGAGCTCCAGTACGGACATGCCCACGGGACATGTCCCTCTGTGACTTTCCCCACTGGACATGGTTTGTTAGGACTCCATACAAGGGCCTGGTTCTCGAGCTCCAGAGGTTTGTGCCGTCAGCACTGGAAGTCCCCAGTTCAATCCCCAGCCTTAGCCAAGTTGGCATCATACACACACCACCTGCAACAGACCTCCTCCCCCCCCCCACCCCCCCCCCCCCACACACACACAAGTTTAACAGATTCCCCACACCCATACACCAGCCGTTTAGAACGGGAGCTACTAAACCGATGAGCTCTTTGCAACAGAAGCTATGGTTTAGAGCAGTGGTTCTCAACCTATTTACCACTGTGGACCGCACACGCAATGCTCTGTGTGTTTTGTGGGCTGCATCCACAGAATATCTATACTGCTTGTATGGCCCTGAGCATGTCACATGGGCCGCAGCTGGGCGCCGATGGGGCCGCAAGCGGCTCCCGGGTTGAGACAGAGTGGGTAATCTCCCCTGCTAGAGCTTTAAACAAACCCAGCCCCAACCATCGTGGAGGGCGGCTCAGGGTGGGGAGGGTTCCTGCAGGGAGACGGCTTCCCTGCTTTGTTTCGGCTGCAGATGGCAGGGCCAGTGCCAAGAGGGGATTGTAAAAAGCCGGAGGAGGAAATGCAGCAGGATGGAACTCGGGGGGTGGGGGAGGAGGGAAAAGTTACATTTTTTGACCATTTTTAGAAGTTTCCCAACTTCTGCCTAGTCAGGAGAGACCAGAGAGGTGTGAGGAGCAGGAACTCCAAGAGCCCGCTTTAAAATGGACCGGGAGGAAGGTGCTGGGATACAAGAGAGGAAGTGAAATCGGGTGAGAGGGAGGCACCTTGGGTCCCAAGAGAGACTCCCTTATTAGAAATTAGGAGAGAGAGAAAGTGGGTGTGTGTCACAGTCACCAATGCCTAGGACAAGACAGCAGCCACATTGTTTTTCCCTGCTGTCCCCAAACTCATTGTTCCTATAGTGCAGGTCTGAGCTCTCCAAGCACCTTGCTAACAATTAACGCCTCCAAAACAGACGTAAGGAAGGGCTGGGTTGCCCCCATTTTACAGGTGGAGAAAGTGAGGCACAGAGACTTGCCCCACTCCTTTTCCCTCGGCCCCATCCCCAAGGACCCTGCCCTGGAGTCCCAGCAGCCACTCCAGTCACTGGAGGGTGACTCGACGGGCTTTCTTAGCGGTCACTATCTCAGCCCTGCTGCTCCATCCTCCCATTACCAACCCTCCCCCCATCCCCCTCCAGCCATTGTTCCCGGTCTCACAGGGGACCCTCGACCACCAGTTAGTGGAGGGGGAGGTTCATCGTCTTAGCAGTCGACACAGCCGTAAACCTGTAGCAACATGCACCTTCCATCCAGAAGAGACACCGGACCAGCCCGCTCTCCCTCACCACACCCCTGCCATGGACAAGAAAGCACCTCCAGCAATTCCCTCCACACCGCCCACATGGGGCAGCCTGGGGAGAAGTGGGAGACCCTCCTTCTGCAGGGCTTGGGAGGAGAGACAACTCAGCACCCCTGCTGAGCTGGTCTCAACAGGCCCCTCTCGCTGCGACGCGGGGGGTGGGAGGAAGAGGTCGCTGCATTGAACAAGCCTGTTTATGTGCAGTCCCGCCACGCCCCCTTTATCAGCCCCTTACCACTCGCTTCAGTGCTCTTGCTCCACAGCTTGTTGTGTCCCTGGCACCACAGTCTACTGGAGGGGGAAGTCAAAAGACCTGGGTTCTGACACTGCCTCCCTGCAGGAGAGCAACCGAGTTTCCCCCTCTCTGAGACAAGGAGGATAATCCTACCCTGCTTCAGGAAGCGCACAGAGATCTAAGAACAAGAGCACCCAAGGGCATTAACCAGCTCTCCCCACAACCTCCTGTGGTCACGTGTAAATGCCCAGTGTGGACGTGCGATGGCACGGGTGCACCAAATCCCCAATGTGCACCGATGCACTGGGGGTTCTGTGCCTGCAATCCGGGACTGGGAAGGCCACGTTTCCAAGTGAAAGCCCAGGATGGTTGCAGCTTGGCATTGGTGAGGTGCAGCACAGGAAGGTCTGAGCAGCTGGGAAGGAGAGATTTGAAGTGCCCACTTCCCCTGCTCCCCACTTCCACTGGCAGGCTTCTATCGCTGGTCCCTTCCCCAGAAGCCAGCTGTCCCTTGTGCGCTGACACAAGCCAGTGCTCACGTCAGGTACGGGCACTGGGCTGAGGCAGTACGAGCCACCCGTCTGCAGCCACCGATCTGCCCATTGACTCGCCTCTTGTAGCACGGCTCAGGTTGACTCCTTGCACATAGCAGGGACTGGTGCTGTGTGGCTCACTCGGGAGGCTCAGGTGTCCGCACGCAAAGGCCTGGGAGGCTGGGGGCCAGCCTGCAGGTAGCCTCACTAATTCAGCTGACTGGCTGCTCCGATAGGTGGCCAGTCTGCAAGGGTTTGGAAAAAAACAAAACACTGAAAGAAAGAGACCCCAGGACAGATCCTGCAGCAGGGCCATTCTTAGGTTCCAGGGACACACGCTCACTGACCCACAGGCTGGGCTCAAGCAGCTTCCTCAAGGTCTCAGACTGCGGACTCAACCCCAGATCTCTGGGTGTTTACCCAAGAGTCATAGAAAGGTGGCACACATGTAACAGCCAGATCCTGACTCTCAGTCCCCTGCCCCCTTCCACAAGCATCTATTAGAGGTTCACCCCAGGCACCATTGCCAGGGTGAAATGGCTTTCCCCTGACCACTGCGAGATCCCAGCTCACACTCTGGGTCCACAGCTGGGGCTCATCTTCACTGAATGCTCTAGACCAGCGTTTCTCAAACTGGGGGTCCCAACCCAAAAGGGGGTCACAAGGCTATTGTAGAGGGATTGCGAGAGTAGTGGCTGCGGGCCAGGCACCCAGCTCGGAAGGCAGCGCCGCTGCAAGCAGCAGCGCAGAAGTAAGGGTAGCAATACCAAGCCATGCCACCCTTACTTCTGCGCTGCTGCTGGTGGGAGGTACGTCAGGTACCGGGCAGCACCGCCGCCAGCAGCAGCACAGAAATAAGGGTGGCCACAGTATGGGGTGGAGTCGTCACTTTGGGGGCACGTCATCACAGCCTGAAATGTTCTGAAAGGGGGTTCCAGCAAAAAAAAAAAAAAAAAAAAAAAAAAAAAAAAAAAAAGTTTAAGAACCCCTGTGTAGCCCCTGCTCTGTGGAGCTCGCCCTTGCAGCTGGTAGTCCCGGTCCTTGGAGTGCACTTGCTGGAATGTGTCTTGGTGTCTGATTAAGGGGGTGGAATCTTTGGGGGTAGCTGGGGCCAGGCCCATCAATGGCTCAGGACCAGGAGTTTGAATCTGAGCTGGTGTTTGCTGGCAGGCCCGTGGGTGGGATGCTTGCTGGAGCTTGTGTTGTTCAGGCAGGCATGGCACGGTGTCCACAAGCTGGACCTCTCCCAGACCACGCTCTGCTTCTCCATCGATGAAGCACCACCAAGACAGCTGAGCTGCTCTGGGATGATGCAGATCATGAAATTCAGGGCAAAACACCCGAGAGCCAGAGTCCAGGCCCACTTCAGAATTGTACTGGGACGCTCCAGAGAGACTGGCAGCTTCGAAGCGGCTGATGCCCGATGAGGGTGGCTCCTCGGCTGCCTTGCGCAGGCTTCATGAGCTGCCCCACCAAGCAGCCATCCAGTGGACTCCCACCCCAGCCAGGGCTGAGCTCCCATTTGGGACATGGGCCGTGTGTTCAGCCCGTTTGAAAATCCCAGTCTTGGGCACTACGACCCACTCCAGACTCCTGCTCGGAAACCTCACCAGAGATGCCACAAAACAAGGATTTAAAAACAGAGACAGTCTTTGCCCCGCCTGCCAATGCGGACTTTATTGTTATGCCAATGCCACTTTAATAGGCTGGTGACTTTCCTTTGTCTACAGAGAAACCCCTCTCCCCCCCCCCGTCCAGCTCTCAACCAAGCGCAACTGGGCGTTTGTGGTACAGCTGGCATCGGCTCTGCTGCCCCACTGAAAGCCCTGCCCCCTGGAAGCTGGCAAGCCAGGAAAGGCCAAAGCAGAACCACTAATTGCAAACAGGCTTCCTCCTGGGACTTTCACAGAATGAGACGAGAAAAGAGAAGCTTTAACTCTAGAGAGAATGAGCAGTTGTGTGCAGGGCTGGTCTCTGCCGTAGGACCCGGCAGAGCCTGGGACAGGGGAGAAGTGTGCTGCAGAATGACAGGGGAGGGATTTTTCCCCGTGGGATGGAGGAAGAAGAGAGAGGCACCTCCAGCCAATATTCTCCCTCTCTCCACCCTCTGAACTATGCCAGGAAGATTTTGCCCTCCAATCTGTTGTGTTTATCCCCTCGGCCGTTGCTAAGGGACTCCAACCCCCTCCGTTGCAGGAGGTTTGGCCTCTGTGTGCTCAGAGGGACTCTGTGAGGGCTCATTTTACACAACCAGAAAGTCTCTAGCGCTGTGGCGTGTGAAAGGAACGGCAGTCCCGGGAGAGAGTGGGACCCGCTGTCTGTAAGGGGAACAGCTGACGGTTTGACGGGGCCTTGAACCGAGCACTGGCACAGCCAGCCAAGGGGTAGAGGGTTGGACACCGAACTCAGGGTCTGGGCACAGGCCTGGGAGCCAGACCCTCCCGGGCAGGAGGGGAACTTTAGCTGCACATGCTGGAATAGGCTCAGCCAGTCAGGGAACGGAACTGAAGCCACATGACTGGTCGCACCCATCAAGCAGCTGATACTTGCAGGGAACAGTTTGCAATCCCTGGAAGACAAAGTTATTCCCCATGGCACAGCAGAGGACACTCCGGTTGGCTGATTTTCATGGCAGGAGCAGAAAGAGGCTAAGATTAGTCAAGCAAGTTAGTGGTAGCTAATTATTCACTGAGCTCCAAGGCGAGCCAGGGCCCCTTGGGAAAGGAAGAAGTGTATTAATTCAATTTTTACTGTTAGGACCAGCTGAAACCTCCCCCAGGGCGTCTCCCGAGGAGTCAGATTTCGGTGTTTGTCCGACGTGGTCTGGGCTCCCCCTCCAAAAATTTTGCCTTGGCTCGAGACCGCCACTAAGGCCGGGTCCACGCTAGGATTCATCCGTAAGTACAGCTGCACCGTTGCACAGTGTTTGCGTAGACGTGACTGGCCCCACTGAAACGAATCCGGTTAACCTGGTGCAAGCAGAGTCTGCACTGGGAGATGCAGTGTAGACGAAGCCTCTGGTGTCTCCTTTTCACTCCCTTCCCCCTCTATATAGGTGTGCACGCCCACACCCACCATTCGAGGGAGAGCAAAGGCTCTGGGCTGGGCTTGCTCAGGCACGAAGGAAGCTCAGGCAGGAATGAGTTCCAAATGAAAAACAAACCGTGCCAGGCTGCACCTCCCCGAGCTCGGGGGAGGCGCTTGGCTCACAGCTGCAATAACTAAGGCCTTTTATGCCAGGCGCCTCCTGGAAACTAACCCCAAAACCTCCCTGAAAATAGGCCAGGCGGCTGTTTTATTTTGGAAGGACGGGAGGCGTGGCGGCAGGGGATGGGTGACTCCGCTAGAAAAGCTTCCCAGAGCAACCCGTGAGCTCACGCCACAGGGAACGTCCTTGCGCTGTCCAGGACGTCGCGGAGTGGATGGGGAGAAGGCCCACCCAGCTTCGTAATGCATTCGGTGCCATCGCCTCTCGACGGGAGCGACCGGCCCTGCTTCCGAATCAGCCGAGTGAACCAGACGCAGGGCAGGGTGCCCACGCTCGCCGGCCCAGCTACCGCAAACCGTGCTCCCTCCAGCCATTGCCGGATCAGTGCAAAACGGATCCCGAACCAGGGGACCAGTCACCCCCTCCAGACCCTGGTCTTCCCCCCACGTCCCAACTTTTCATAGGTCTGTATGCTCCATGAGGTCTTCCACTTTTCTTCCCCCGCCCTCCCCAGACGTTGGAGACGGATGTCAGGAAAGCAAACTCCTCCCTACCCACAGAATTTTTCTGAAATGACACCCGTCCCTAACCCTGCAGATCCCAGCACAGGTCTCCTAAGGCTGGGGGATGGGGGTGCACAAGCCTTAGGGAGCACCTGCTATTCTAAACGCCATGGGCACGGCATGGCACGTTGCTTGCCTTTTTAACATAACAAATAAAAAAGCTCTAGATTGCATCCAGGAGCACAGGGGTCCGGTGGACAGAGCCGTGCTTAGACCAGGACCTGCTTGAGCAAGTCACTTCACCGCTCTGTGCCTCTCATGGTCTGTCCCAGCTGTTTAGAAGCTCTGGGGCAGGGAGTGTGTTGTGTTTCTACAGTGCGTAACACAGTGGGGCGGCTAGGTGCTACCGTGCCGTAGGGGGCCAGGCATGCCAGCACTGGCTGAGCTCGTGAGGCCCTATGCGCCACTCAACAACAGATGTTGTACACCGCGTCTGATCAGTGCCCAGATTTCGGGGAACGTGCTCGGTGTCAATGGGCAAAATTGGAAAAACACGGAAAGAGGGTAATGGAGGGCACACGGGGGCCCTGCCATCTGTCCAGCAGAGCCACAGCTTCAAGTACCTGTCTGTAGATCAGAGAACGAGTTATCGGCACCCCTTAACTGCTTCCAGCAGAACAAGGGCCCCATCCCATTTCTGCCCATCCTCACAACATTGATCGGCCCAATGGGGGAGGGATAGCTCAGTGGTTTGAGCATTGGCCTACTAAACCCAGGGGTTGTGAGCTCAATCCTTGAGGGGGCCATTTAGGGATCTGGGGCAAAAATCTGTCTGGGGATTGGTCCTACTTTGAGCAGGGGGTTGGACTAGATACCTCCTGAGGTCCCTTCCAACCCCGATAGTCTAGGATTCTAATCCCATTCAGGGTATCTCCCAGGCAGACAGAGAAAGAATGGTGGGGGATGGGGGGCACACAGAGCCCCTGGCCGCACTGAGGTGCGAATGCAGGGCATTGGTATGAGGTGAGATTGAGGGCACTAAGAACCCAAGGGGGTAGATTGAGGGACCCTGGCATGAGGGAACGGCTGGGGGTTGCAGGGAGCCCCTGAAACAGAGGGAGATGGAAGGGCGGCACACAGGGAGGGATGCAAGGAGCCCAGCCAACAGTAGCAACACTGTGTTACCCCTCGTTTAGGAACAGAAGACCCCTAGGCAGGAAGTTACAGATTAGGGGAGCATATTGGGATTGTGGGGAAGGGCCACCTGAATCAGCCGCACCTTCAGTTTGCTCGGGCGCTGCAGTGGCGTGCGTCAGGTTGGGGCCCTGCTGTGCGAGGCACTGCACCAGCAGGCTGTGACAGTCCGTGGGCTGGTGCAGCCTAGGAGACTCCAGAGCTCATCAGGGTGGGAGAGAAGTACCCGGCTAACATCAGCCAAGAGAGGCTGGCTTCACCATGCACACTGAAGTGCCGCTCCCCACCCCACAGACAGAAACGCTGTGACTGTTCTGGCAGTGTTCAGGGCTGGTTTCCCTCTGTGAAACCAGCACTGCTGCACCTGTGGGAGTCAGCTCAGCCGAGTCCCTAGCATTAACACCACCGCCGCCTTCCCGAACGCTGCCTGGAGTAAGGCGGAGAAGCAAAGCGGGGGTAGCTTGTACTCATCACTGGGAAGTTAGTATCCACTACATCTCTGGAGCTTGTGTTCCTTGAGCCATGCTAAAGAGCAGAGGGCAGGAATCTCAGAGCTGGCCTTGGCACTACATTTGATGAGCCGTTTAGATCTCCGAGTGTGCCTACACTGGGGAGAGCTTGGGAATGGCTTATCCTGCACTGGGGCACCTCCATCAGACTTGCAAACGAGGGGGTGCTGGTGGGTTGCAAGACAGCAGAAGATTGTGGCCCATGAACACTCCTGAGGAGCTCATTAATAGAGCATTAAGAAGTAATTGTGGCAGCAATTACTATAGGCTAGGGAGTTTGGGGCCTTTACCCAAGAGACTGGAAATTCTTTGGGTTTTGTTAGTTACTTTGCTCATCTGACAGCAAGTTGCGCCTTCTCTATGTCAGTATAGCCAGTCACGCCCCCACACCACTCCCCAATTTGTGTAGGTCTTTAACACAATAGGGGAAGGTGCAGACTTTAAAGATAAGGAAAAACATGTTTTAAGGCTATTTGCTCAATGCTAGCTAGTACAATGGAGCCTTGATCCTGACTGGGCCTTTAGGCACTACTTAATACAAGTAGTAACTTAGTTAGCAAGAGGACACAGCAGTAGGTTTAGGAGCTAAAACTCATCTTTGAAATTGGAGTACATTTTAACGTAGTGTCCATTTAAAAAAAAGAAAAGGGTGGGGGAAGCCAGATAATTTCCTTTCCTGCAAAGAGACCAGGCTAATAAATAAACCTTACTCACTCCTGGGTTTTAACAATCTACAGTGTCATTTGTTCTATAGGACATTTTAGAAGCGTTGGTTTTAAACCTGACAGTGTCCCTTTAAATGGTGTTTGGCCCACACGAAATCCCATGATTCATGGAGCTGACTAGGAAACGTTACCATACTTTACAGTAAGTGACAAGTCATAATTCCTTTGGCATTCAGCAATGCAACAACATTAGTCATGTTGTGAGCCCCTGATATTAATGCAGCTGCAATATGCTGTTCCTCTGGCATTTTAATTGTAGCTTTGTATGAAGGGCCTACTTCACTGGAAATCGGGGGCAGAGTCATAGTTTTGCTCCAGGGAGTGAGGAGACTAAGGTCTAAAGTTTCCAAGGCATCTTGGTTCTCCAGCGTGAGAAGTTGGTTAGGTTTCAGGCCATCAAAACCGCATCTCCTAGTGCAACCTGATTGGTGAAGTCTGGGGGTCCCAAGCAACGCTGATGATGTTCGGGGGAGTAGCTAAGGGCTTAATAGCGCCTTCAAAAAGCCTCTGAAGTAATTGTAATTGAAGCCCGTGTCAGGAAGGGACAGAGGTCAAGTCCTGCAACTCAGAGGCCCTTGGGAGCTCAGATGCCTGCCTCGTAAATTATGAGATGTCCCAAGCAAAGAGGGCGAAACAGAGGCCAAGTCACAGTGCTCAGTGGCAGAGTGACCCCACTTATAAGGGTCAATCAAGTAACTGCAGGCACCAATTAGCCCCCCCAACCTTCCCCATCCTCAGTGCAGTCAGATGCCATCTCCTTGGACAAAAAAGCGACTGTATAGAAGCCACAATCGCGTGCTTAGAAAAGCTATTCCAGGCAGGACTAATCAGACATCCTGATCCCCAAGTCCAAGAGGAATCTTTAGGCCAAACACGTCAGACTGAGAGACCCACAACATCAAGAGTAAATATAGGGCAATGCAATCAATAGCTGCACTGTCACCGCTCTAGACTCCAACACCCTACGTTTCAGGGGCAGGATGGCCTGGAGCCCTGTCTGAACTAAAAGGCAAACCCATCGCTGGCACTGGTCCAGATCTGCAATCCTATCCGCACAGGCAGAGCCCTGCGCCCACCAGCAGGATCAGGGCCCAATGGGTCCCCCTTGAATCAGTGCTGAACATGGTTTAACAGCTCATGTGGCCAGGACAAAACTTCTCCTCCTCATCCTTAGAGAGAGAGCTCTGTTCCCCTTCCTTCCCCCTGCCCACAGACCCAGCAGAAGCCCCGGCCGGAGAGGGTTGTTCTCCTGAAGCAAATCACCTAGTCCTGCAGCCAACACAAACATCTACCACACAAGACAAGCCTTTCAGGGGGAGGCAGACAGGCGGACCCCTTATTTCCCCATTCCCCGCCCCCCTTAAGAGAGAGGCTGCTCCCAGCTCTGCAAAGGAGGAGAGAGAGACCCAGAGTTGCAACGTGGAACTTAAAAAAAAAAGTTTTAAGGCATTAAAACATGATCCCCTTGTAGGGAGGGAAACGAAACCCAGATTGAGGGGATCCCCCACGGGCTGTGGGGGGTGCTGTTTAGGAGGGGGGGTTCCTCGCCATTATTTAATAAAGGAGTGGGGCAGATCAAAGTTTGGGAACTCTCATAACACAGACATTGTCCCCATCGTGCTAGTTACGGGAGGGGGGGGGGGGGAGAAAGTTTTCCTCCAGCGAGAATCGGCTCCTTTTTTACACACCCCTCCGGAGAGCCAGGGGGGAAAGACGCTGGCAGAGCTGATCCCCCCTTGAAACTGACTCTGGCTCCTAGACCCCGACCAGCCCCAGCCCAGGGGGGGCCACAACCCCTTACCTGAGATATAGTGGCGCCGGCTCTCGTCCAGGTGAGTGGAGATAACATCGCCCATGGCGGACAGGGGCTGGATGCTCGCAGGGGAGATCCCAGCGGGGGGGGGGGGCAGCTCACCCCCCAGGGAGGTTTGCAATTCAAAAGGGGGACTCGGGGGGGGGGGGGGGTCTCCTTCCTCCGGGCCGGGCCGCAGCGGCGGGTCTGCTCCCAGTCCTCGGGCGCTCAGCTCGCGAGCCGCTCCATGGGCAGGAACCAGCCGCTCTCCTCCCAGCCGAGGGAAGCCCTGGGCGGGTCGCAGACACTCCCTGCCTACGTCCAGCCTCCGCCCCGGGAGGGACACACCCTCCGCGCGGCTCCCTGCCTGCGAGCGGGGGCTGTTCAAACTCCCCTCCCTCGGTCCGGGGTCCCCCCCGGGGGATCCGTTCCTTCTCCGGCAAGAACGTGGGAACCCAACAGAAAAAGCTTTTATTCCCCCCCCCATGTAATTATTGCACCGGCCTGTGCTAAAAACCAGCCCCCCTGCACCCCAGCCCACGCGTGGCCGCTAGGCACTCCCAGGCTCCAGCGCGGGACACAGGGATCAGGCCTTTGTCGCAGAAGCTGATTGCCCCTGAAGCTAGAAAAGGGCTTTTCTCTCACGCCTAGTGCCCGGGGCCTGTGCTTCCCCCCCAATCTGAGCTACTTGAGGTGCCTTCCTGCTCCAGGGACTGGGTCTAACTCTGTCAGCCGGTGAAACCAGCTCCTTGTGGGCACCTGGCTTGGTTTCATTCTGACCTTGCTTCACAGGGGATTGCAACATTTACCCAGCCCTTTCTACCCCTCTGACCACGCCCAAGTCATCATAAACCACAGCCTTGATCCTTCTCCACTGCCAAGGTGTGTCTCACCCGTGGGTGGGGAGGACAGGACACGGGACCTGAACATACCCGTCGGACGAGGGTTTTCTTTGCCCCCTTACCCCACTGTCTCTAGCCTGTCTGATCCTCTGCTGCTTGTCACAGTACAGCAAGCCGGGGACTTACAGCAAGGTTCGGGGCAAACTGTGCAAAATAAAACCTCTCTTCTGACTTGGATGCTCAGGACAGGAAGCGGCTTGAGAGCCCTGGAGAAGGGGGTCCCCCACCCACAAAGCAGACACAGCAGGGGCAGTGACAGCAGGAGCTTCATCGCCCGCCTCCCAGCGCATGCAGCTCCCCTTGGAGCCAGAGGCAGCCTCTGTAGGGGCCCGAGGGTTGGTGTGGTCGGACTGGGGAAATTGGTGTCATTAGACTTGTGCAAACCCTCCAATGCAGACACGCTGCACTGGGCTAGCCCGTCTGCACTGGGAATCCGCACTGGCCTTATTTCATTGGGGCCACCCCCGCCCTCTACAGCTCTACGCAGGGCCTCAGTTACAGTCCATGGCCTCTTTGCTCAGGCTGCCTAACAGGGCTGTCCGTTGGGGTGGGGGCGGAGGTGCTCTTAAGGGAGCTGGGTGCCCAGGGCCTGCCCACAGATGGCAGTGGGGCTGGACAGAAAAGCTCCTCCTCCCTCTGCCAGACCTGAAGCGGAGAGGCCAGATTTTGCCTTAGGCTGCAGTCTCATTCAGCTGCTCTGGTGCCGTACCAGGGTGGAAACAGCCCTCACTGTATTCCCTTCTTGCAAGAAGATGGAGATGACACAATGGCCATGTGCTATCCCTCCCGCATAGCCCTTGGCACCAAGAACAGCAGGGGCCATGCCCAGGGGAGGAGGGAGAGGTGTGGCCAGGGAGCTCTGTGCCTTGGCTGCTGGAAAGCCCTGTGGGGAGCCATTGCTTGGTGGCAGCCATAAGGCAGAGCAACCCATGAGGCTGCTCTAGCTAGTTCAGGGAACTGCTCTGCTCCTCCAGACTGCAGGACGCGTCACACACAGATCTTAGCCTCCCTGGGCTGGGTTCAGCTTGACCGATGCCCAGACTTAGGGCCCGGGGCTCGGATCCTCACAGGGTTTAGGTACCTACATCCAATTTAAATTAATGGGTGTTAGGATTTGGGCCAGGGTGTCTTAGCGTATATGAGAGAGAGTGAGTCTGAATGGCTCAAGGACAGTGTCGTGAGGCCTGAATCTTTTCCAGGGGGTACTGCTTGCCTCCCAAGGCAAGGGGGCGGGGGGTGTCCTGTGGCCTGCGTCATGACTGCTCTGTGGACAGAGCGTCCTGTTTATCCATCTGAAATAGTTTTTCTTGGCATACTGAGCTCAGAAAAATTCCTCAGGAGTCTGCCAGCCTCGGGAGGGCAGGGGGAACCACCTTGCTGCTAACACCTCTCTGCTTTGGGAACAGGGCGGCCCAAACCCATGTGTCCTCACAGCCTGGGTGGGGGTAAACAGCACCTGCCCCAAACACGCACGCACACACACACACACATGTTACGCAATGCAGGCCTGCTCATCCCATGCTAAAACACGCCGCACTGGGCGGGGAGGGCGAACCCCTGCAAGAGGGCAGAGCTGGGCAGTCTGCTACTTCTGGGAGACCTGCTGGTTTGGTCTGGGAGATCTGCTGCCTCCGCTGGCTTCAGAACCCTCATCCTGACACAAGGCTGGGTGCTTTCTGCACGGGGATCTAGTCTGGACCCTGGACCCTGCCCCCACCCCTTCGGAGCCATTGGCCCTGTTTGAAATAACGTAGCTGAGTACACAGAAGGGGGGAGGGCCCCCCTTGCTAAATATTTACCATCCCTCCAGAGAACTGGTAATAGAGGTGTGACGCCACACCCGTCCGGGCGAGGGTCACTGCCAGAGAGGACCCAACCTCTGGATCTTAATGCATGATCCCAGTGACAGAGGGGCAGTCGCTGAGGGGCACCGACCACTTGCAACCACACCCTCCGCCCTGGCACTGTAGCACTAATCCTGCCCGGTTCAGAGGGGAGATTCGGGGGGGAGGGGGAAGGTGGGGAGCAAGCCCCGCTGCCCACCCCACACTCACGCAGCAGGGGCGGCTCCTGTCCCACGGGGCTTGTCATGGGGTCACAGAGCCACTCAGGTGTGGCCCTGGAGGTAGTGAGTGAGTGGCATGGTGACCAATGTCACAACTCCCGGAGTAGGGAGGCAGGCCCGGCCCTGCGGGACAGGAGCCCCACACATACACCTCAAGGTCGCTGCGGGGAGCAGTTCTCTCCCCTCCCCCATCCCTTATCGGCTCCACTGCTGCATGAGCCTCTGTGGATTGAGCTAAAAGACTCAGCTCTGCTGGCCAAAGTTGGGCAAGCTCATCGACCGCTCTGTGGCCCAGCCACCACTAGAGGGGGACAGGGAGCCGGCCCTAGTGGGCGTGGCTTAGAGATGCCAAAGATTCCACCCGCCAAGTCACCAGGTCAAATCGGAGCATGTTCAGCGATGCCCGGCTGCTGTAGCCGTCTGGCAGCTGGGTGCTGGCCTGTCTGAAAGGGGTTAGTGGCCAAGGTACCTCAAAATTCAGCCTCGGACTCGCCACTAAATGACTGTCTTCATGGTCAGGCTCAGCCAGGGCTGAAAGTAACTTAAGGGACTTACCGGTATGCAGGGCGACTGGGGTCCTGAGCAAGGTGGGGGGCGGTTCAAACAGAAGGGGCGGGGCCCTGGGCGGAAGAGGTGGGGCTGGGGTCAGACTCCCCCAGCCAGCCCTTCAGCGTGGCCCACCGGCGATTTAAGGGGCCCAGGTCCCTTTTAAATTGCCGGGCCCCACGGAAGCTGCCCCCTTCTGGTACAGTCGGCTGTGTACCGGCTCTTACCGGTACGCCGTACCGTACCGGCTTACTTTCACCTCTGGGCTCAGCAGAGAGGCCAGTGGGCGAATGGGCCATGGAAACAGAGTCTCGTTCTCACGCGAGAGCTTGTCTCTGGGTGGGATGGATGGAGTTAGCGGTGCCACAC
The DNA here is from genome assembly GCF_028017835.1 of Emys orbicularis. Classification (NCBI taxonomy): domain Eukaryota; kingdom Metazoa; phylum Chordata; order Testudines; family Emydidae; genus Emys; species Emys orbicularis. The sequence goes on along the minus strand of NC_088700.1, from coordinate 18,616,372 downwards.
TGGTGCGGGACTTCAGACTCCCCCACCATCAAGCCCACGCTTTCCACCAGCCGTAGCATGAAGTCGCAGCCCCAGAGCAAGGGCTGACATGTTGCTCGCATTGGCCGGGCAGACTCAGCTTGGTCCCCACCAGCACTTAGCAGCACTTCTTTATTCCTCGTGGAATGGATGTGCGTGGACAGGTCAGCTGTAGGGACTGAACTCAGGATCCCAAAGCAGGAGCCAGGACTACTTGAGGTAAAGACCCTGGCCCACTAGCAGATGTATTAATCTCTATAGGTGGTCTAGCCACTAGAAGGCGACACCGAGCCATACCGTGTTAGCCTCTTTCTGGCCCTTCTTTAGTGATGGCTGTTAGATGCCAACCCCCCAGGGTGCATGTGCAGGTCATGTTTCCAAATCGAGCAGACTCTCTCTGCAGCGCATGGTCAGTGACTCAACTGGCACTTACGTGCTGCTGATGACTCAGGATCACATTGGAGTGAAGTGTCTCTGGCATTGTCCGAGTGCCCCCCTGCCGTTCCCCAGCCATGCTCCTCCTGACACAAGGTTGCAAAGAACAGAATTTCCAGCTGAGCTCTTTTGAAAGTCTGGTTCTGATTCTGGTGGATGCTGTGGGGGAGCCAGAATTGCGATTTGGGGGGAAATCCCGTGATTGCAAATTTTGTTTGGGCTGAATCGGAATGCAAACAAAATTTCCTACTAAACAAAATTTCCCAAAAGCCCTTAATTTTGGGTCAAGCAAAAGGTGTTTTATATATATATTATATAAAATCAAAACATGTTGTTTCAATTTTTACATTTTAAAAGTTTTTATAATATAAAAGAATGTGCAAAAATGAAAAGTCACCCCAAAAAAACAACCAAAATCAAAACGCTCCATTCCAAAAAATGTCCAAGTGGAACATTCATCCTTGTCAAAATGGTTGTTTTCCATTTTTTCCCCCCGAAACAATTTTTTTAAAAAAAAATCAGCAAGTTCTCGTGGGATGTTTCAGTTTTCAGGAAACAGCATTTTCTGATGGAAAAATGTTCCATCAGAACATTTTCAACCAGCTATTGTCTAGCACTCAGTCCTTAGAAATCTGACCATGGGTTCTTATGAAAATCTCATCACAAATGACTAAGAATTTGCTTACAACTGCATATGGAGCAATCACAATTCATGTCTGGGTCACCACGGTCAGTGCATTATTTTGAAGCTTTTGCACCACCCGTGGGTGAGAAAGGGCTCGGCCTGTCACTGATCAATCAAGATTAAGGCTGTTGATTAATTGCAGTTAACTCACGCGATTAACTCAACAAAATTAACTGCAATTTAAAAAATTAATCTCAATTAATCGCACTGTTAAACAATAGAATACCAATTGAAATTGATTAAATATTTTGGGATTTTTTTTCTACATTTTCAAATATATTGATTTTTATTACAACACAGAATACAAAGTGTACAGTGCTCACTTTATATTATTTTTTATTACAACTATTTCCACTGTAAAAATGATTAAAAAAAAGAAATTGTATTTTTCAATTCACCTCATGCAAGTACTGTAGTGCAATCTCTTTATCCTGAAAGTATAACTTACAAATGTAGATTTTTTGTTTGTTACATATCTGCTTTCAAAAAACAAACAAATGTAAAACTTTAGAGACTACGGGTTCTGCTCGAGAACAATCGAAAGCAGAGCGGACCGATGCATGTTCATTTTCATCATCTGAGTCAGATGCCACCAGCAGAAGGTTGATTTTCTTTTTTGCTGGTTTGGGTTTGTAGTTTCCGCATCGGAGTCAAGTCCACTCAGTCCTACTTCATGTTCAGCCAATTGCTCAGACAAACAAGTTTGTTTACATTTACGGGAGATACAGCTGCCTGCTTCTTATTTACAATGTCACCTGAAAGTGAGAACAGGCATTCGCATAGCACTTTTGTAGCCGGCGTTGCAAGATATTTACGTGCCAGATACGCTAAACATTCGTATGCCCCTTCATGCTTTGGCCACCATTCCAGAGGACATGCTTCCATGCTGATGATGCTCATTAAAAAAAAAAAAGTGTTAATTAAATTTCTGACTGAACTCCTTGGGGGAGAATTGTATGTCTCCTGTTCTGTTTTACCCGCATTCTGCCATATATTTCATGTTATAGCAGTCTTGGATGATGACCCAGCACATGTTAGGTTTAAGAACACTTTCACAGCAGATTTGACAAAATGCAAAGAAGGTACCAATGTGAGATTTCTAAGGATAGATACCGCACTTGACCCAAGATTTAAAAATCTGAAATGCCTTACAAAATCTGAGAGGGACGAGGTGTGGAACATGTTTTCAGATGTCTTATAAGAGCAACACTCCGATGCGGAAACTACAGAACCCGAACCAGCAAAAAAGAAAATCAACCTTCTGCTGGTGGCATCTGACTCAGATGATGAAAATGAACATGCATCGATCCACTCTGCTTTGGATCGTTATCGAGCAGAACCCGTCATCAGCATGGACGCATGTCCTCTGGAATGGTGGCTGAAGCATGAAGGGACATATGATTCTTTAGCGCATCTGGCATGTAAATATCTTGTGATGCCGGCTACAACAGTGCCATGGGAACACCTGGTCTCACTTTCAGGTGACATTGTGAACAAGACGTGTGCAGCATTATCTCTGGAAAATTGTAACCAAACTTGTTTGTCTGAGCGATTGGCTGAAGTAGGACTGAGTGGACTTGTAGGCTCCAAAATTTTACATTGCTTTATTTTTGAATGCAGTTATTTATTGTACATAATTCTACATTTGTAAGTTCAACTTTCATGATAAAGAGATTGCCCTACAGTACTTGTATGAGGTGAATTGAAATATACTATTTTGTTTTTTGCAATGCAAATATTTGTAATCAAAAATAAATATAAAGTGAGCACTGTACACTTTGTATTCTGTGTTGTAATTGAAATCAATAGATTTGAAAATGTAGAAAACATCCAAAACTAATAAATGGTATTCTATTATTGCTTAACAGTGCGATTAATCTCAGTTAATTTTTTTAATTGCGTGATTAATTGCAATTGATTTTTTTAATCACTTGACAGCCCTAATCAAGATGCACAGATGCTGAACCTGAATAGCTTGTTCTTCCTAATTCCGGACCCCATCCCCATTTCTTTCTGTTTCCCCCACTCACTGCATCATTCTAAAATTAATAAAGCTTGTTGAAATTAATTGTTTTTTTCTGCTGGAATTTTAAAAAAAATTCATTTGTTTTATTAAAAACAACATTGTTCAGTTTTTTTTCCTTTTTCTCTCCCACTTTTCTCCCTTGCTCCTTTAAAAATGAGGAGGGAAAAGAAAAAAGAAAAAAAAAAAAGGGTGGGGGGCGACTTTGACCAAAACAAACCTTTTCATTTGGAATAAAAATGTCTTTTTCCATCCAAAAATATTTTGGATAGAAAAAAAATATTGAGTAGCTCTATAAAGCAGACGGTTAATCAAGGAATGTGGGTTTTTTTCTTTGGCCTGCACAAGGAACAATAATCATAATAATAGTCATTAATATAATCTCTCTCCCTTGTGTGTACTGCAAAAATACCTGGAACAACCTTAGTTGCATGCTTGACATTAAAATAGAGAATCACAGTTCTGCAGTGAAGCGAAGCCTGATCTGTCTCCCGTTGACTCCAGCGGGCTTTGGGCCAGGCTCTGTATGCATAATATACAATGCAGTTGTGGAGAGAGTTTGTACAGCACCTAGCCCGGGGGTCCCGGTGCACGACTGTAGTGCTAGGCACTGCCGCAATACAAATCATAATAATGAATCAACAGACGCCTCGTGGTTAGAGAGTTTACAGTCAGATTTTGGGCAGATAGGCCCTGCTCCAGCCAAGCACTCCAGCATGTGCTTAACTTTAAGCATGCGAGTTGTCCCATTGAGTTCAGCGGGCCTGCTCATGTGCTTTGGGCTAAGCATGCGCTTCAGTGCTTTGCTGGTGCGGGGTCTCTCTGGCAATGTAGATTGTTCCCTATTGTCAGGGCTGGAAAAATTGACCTCACACCTACTAGCCTGAGGGCCAGACCCACTAGCCCAGGTGAAAAAAGCCAGTGCAACTGTACCCCACACACCTCCTGAGGGTGGTGCTCTATCCCATTGAGTGGCCCCGAGACTACTTAGTGAGAAATTAACGAGCTTGCTCTATAGCCTTAGCTAAGGGCTATTTGGCTCCAGAGGTCCCAGGTTCGATCTCGCCCACAGATGACTGGGGTCTGTTGGTGTTACAAGTGGGGGCTCGTCTGGGATTTGAAGTGGGAAGTCTCTGAAGCTCCGGAGGCGCTGTCTCAGCTAGGGGAAGTATGTAACCCACACACCTTCTGGGGGTGGTGTTCTGTCCCATCAAGTGGCACTGAGACCACTTAGAGAGAAATTAATGAGTTTGCTCTACAGCCTTAGCTAAGGGCCATGTGGCTTTTAGCTCATGCAATAGAGGCTCATGCATTTAGCTCCAGAGGTCCCAGGTTCGATCCCACCGACTGGGGTCTGTTGGTATCACACAACTTCCAAGACCATGCCCCTTACAGTATAAAGGCATAAAGCAGATAATAGCAGGGCCGCCCAGAGGATTCAGGGGGCAATTTTGGGGGCCCCTTCCATAAAAAAAGTTGCAATACTATAGAATACTATATTCTCGTGGGGGCCCCTCCGGGGCCTGGGACAAATTGCCCCACTTGCCCCCCCCCTCTGGGCGGCCCTGGATAACGGAGAACCAAGTCAGTGGAAAGATGGGTATCAGGTTGGGCCTGGAAACAGCGCTCACTCTTAGCATGTCACAGTCAAATACAGCAGTCATTCAACAGCAACAGTGAAAACTCCCAAGGCCCTGGTCAGTTTTCTCTGCTGCAGCCAGCTTGGCATAGGTACTGCAACAACCTGTCTGCAGGCTCAGGCAGACAACACCTGGCTTACATGTTGCTGACCTTTTCAGGGTTTTCATTACTGCCGGAAGGGGATGGAAAGGAAGGACACCTGGGGATGTTTTTGATTGGCTCTGCAAATACTTACCCCCAGGGGTAACTTTACTCATGTGACCCAAACGACTCTGGTGACTTAACTTACTCATGGGTGTCTTTTCAGAAGTGACACTGACGTCCCTGAACTATAACAGAGAATGGAGAACGTTAAAGAGGGTTATTCAACCCTTGTAGGGTTTGGCTGGGCCCCAGTCCTGGACTACGTGCTTGGGACATGAACCAAGCGAGTTGTAGGCAGTTCATTGTCTTTCCACTGACCTCAGTGAGCTTTGGATCAGATTCCAATTTATTTAAAGACAACGAAGATAAGGATTTTAAAAATTACACTGCATTAAAGAGTCTAATCATCACAGCTAATTACACGTAGGCGCAAATCACTAAACAAATGTAAGTGTCTCTTATCTGTTCGAGCCGATTGAATTATCTGTTGTGAAAATTTTATCCTATGAATTTGGGCATTTTTCCTTTGGCAAATTGATCTGCGGATAAATGATTTCATGAGTTCAGCCAGCTGCCGAGGAACGTACAAGAGTCCACGATTCAGCAAAGCGCTCTAAGCACATGCTTAACTTGAGGCATTTGCTGAAATCCATCCCAATTCAGCAAAACAAACACATGCTTCAGTCCCACTGAAGTCAATGACATGCTTCAGTGCTTTCCTGAATCGGAGCCTAAACACCTAGGGTAGGTTAGACTGATGCTCAAAAGAGAGTCAGCAAATAATGTGTGACACGTTTTCCCTTGTCACTTGTCAAATACATCACTTGCTAATACATTTGGTCACAAGGGGACCAGTTCAGCTCTCCGTCCGAAGTGTTTCAACTAGGTTGACCTTGAAGGTAGATGTCACCTGTCCCTTACATCTGCTAGTCACAGAGGTAAGAACGCGCCTTTTCCGGAGCGAAGACCTGACCTACATTTTTGTAGAGCATTGAGCCCTCTCATTGCAACTGGGGTCTCTGGGGATATAGCTACACTGTAGTCGGAGGTGTGATTGAGGCAGGCAGACAGACAGACCTGCACCAGCACAGCTAAAAATAACAGCAAGGACCCGGCCGTAGGTGTATCAGCACTGGCTAGCAACATGAGGACATCCCAAGGGTCCCCAGGGAGCGTATGCAGCCCACACTGAGGCCGGGGTGGCTGCATATTCACTATTTTTAGCTTTGCTAGTGTGGTTAAAGCTAGGGCAGGTAGGGCTCTCACTGCTGCAATCACACCTTGATTAGCCAGACCCTGGGAGCTACCGGAGTCAAAATAATCGTCATCCTCCACCTGAGCGTTTGCAGGATCAGGATTTTCTTTAGTAAATATTTATTTCCCTCCCTCTGACATTCCAACAAATCGATGGCGTTTTCCTCTAACTCGAATTAACCTCAGGCGGTAATGATCTGTTTTCACAGCGACCAAGATCAACAAAGAAATCTTATCAATTAGACTGAAGAATGTGCAGAGAATTCAAAGAAGGGGACTGGCCGTCTGGTATATTTTGGGCCTGCTCCATGGGAGCGCAAGGTCCTGCCCACGCAGGGCTTTGTAGCTGCCTTGAGAACAGTTTTCAAACGCCCTGACAGCCAAACCTGGCAGAATGTGGCCATACTCAGCCCAGCCACCAATGATGGGAATGCCCCCTCGGAAATGGGGCTGGATGCCCCAGGAAGCAGGGGCTCAGAGCTGGCTCCCCAGCAAGGGTTCTACCAGCCCGGATGTTGTCAAGAAAATCAAGCCTTGTGTGGAACCCGTGCCAGTGACAGGTGCATTCGGAAACGGTTCCCAAGCAAAGTGCTGCCCAGGTGCAGACAAAAGAGGAAGGACGGTCCAGTGGTTAGAGTGCTAGCCCGAGACATGGGAGACTCTGGTTCTCCGGCTCTGTCACAGGATTCCTGCACAACTTGGGACTTGTCTGCATGGGGAACGTTGGCAGCAGAATGATACTGCTGTCGTTATAGCAGCATCACTATAGAGGTAATTACACTGGTCAGTTTCCCCATGTAGATAAGTCCTAAGAGAGAGAAGCTATTCAGGTGCACAGTGGTACCTGGCAGCTGTTTCAGAGCATGGTTCTGCTCCTACGCCAGGATACATACGGAATCAACGGGACCGAAGCATGTGCTCAAAGTTCTGCAGAATGGGGGTGGCTTTGAGCAGGTGCTTTGCTGAACCAGGGGCTTAGTATGGACAGAGCTCAAGGGCAGGGAGTAGAGTCCATACCCAGCAAGCAAGTGGAGTGGGGGGGGCCTCCTAAAATCTGATGAGCCTCGTTATTGTTTATGTTGGAGCCAGAGCAGGATGGGAAGAAGACAAGGTCCCTGCCCCTAAGAGCGCATGCCCTGGGGTCCGGTTTCTGCATAATAGGCGTAGGCCCATGGAACCGAACGAGTCCGGTGCCTTATGCGAGTCAGCATATGGAGAGACCCAAGCCTCAAGTGGGTGTAGGGTGACCAGATAGCAAGAGTGAAAAATCGGGACAGGGGATGGTGGGTAATAGGAGCCCATATATAAAAAAAAGCCCCAAATATTGGGACTGTCCCCATAAAATCGGGACATCTGGTCAGGGGCGGCTCTGGCTTTTTTGCCGCCCCAAGCACGGCTGGCAGGCTGCCTTCGGCGGCTTGCCTGTGGGAGGTCCGTCGGTCCTGCTGCTTCGGCGTATCCGCCGCCGAATCCACGCGACCGGCTGACCTCCCGCAGGCAAGCTGCTGAAGACAGCCTGACTGCCGCCCTCACGGCGTCCGGCAGGGCGCCCCCCGCGGCTTGCCGCCCCAGGCACGGGCTTGGAGCGCTGGTGCCTGGAGCCGCCGCTGCATCTGGTCACCTAACATGGGTGACATAAAGATGAAGGAGGAGAGGCAAAGGATCCGAGCAGCCAGGCTGAAAACCCATCTAGTTAGGGCCAAGGGATTTCCTTGTTTAATTATTTGCCCCTCCCTGACCTTGGGGAAGGGCTAAGCCCAGCCACGGGCTGTCTCCAGCCGCCCCAGCGCGTGGAGAATCTGATACCGGGAACATGGACAGCCCCTGGCACTGGGGGTCCCTGATCCCGACTGCAGCTGGGGGCGCTACCTCCTGCGGCGAGAACGCTAACGATTTGCAAGCAGCCCCATGGCACTGAAATGGGTGCGACAAGGCCCCCAAACCGCGATGGACCTTCCCTCCAGGATCCCAGCCCCTGTCTCAAGCCTCCTGCAACTAGAAGGTGGCTCGTGTGGAACACTGGTGCCCCCTGGTGGTCACGAGTGAAAGGACCGGTAGCTGAGAGGAGGACAAAGCTGCAGGAGGGGATTGTCTTTAATTGGAAGGCAATTCCCCCATTTTAAATCCTGCTGATTTAAAGCGCTTGCTGCAGTCAGGATTCTGGGCTGCTTTGAGGGCCAGTGCAATCCCGAGCAGCCCCAGCGTCTGCTGGAATTACAGGAACACCTAGAGCCCGCGCTGCAGTTCAGAGCAGCTCAGAATCCCCTGTCGCATCCTGGCATGCCGCGTGCACTGGGGCAGGGGCAGCCCACGACGGTGCCCGCACGAAGCGATTTCTCTCCTGGTTGTTTGCAGATTCTTTACGGCCCCTGCATGGCTGGAGCTGCGGCAGAGAGCAAAATCCTTCCCCAAGTTGCCTGATTTCCAGTCCCCTCCCTCCACCAGGCCTTTAACCGCTAGCCCATTTTGCCCTCATTCCCAATGGACCAGACACGGGCGGCTGCTGAAGGAAGTCTGGCGTTTGTGCAATTGGGCTGCGAGGAGCTGCAGCGATACATACGTAACAGTCCTTTGAAACCCCTGGGAGCCCGTGGGGCAGGGAAGGGCTGCCCAGTTTTAACCCTCTGCCCCAGCTCTGCCCCCTGCTTTAGAGAACAGTTGGGAAGAGAAGTGGTCACAAAGAGCATCTCTCCGCCTCCCTGCTCAACAGGGCCTGGGCACGTGTGTATCTGCGCCTCCCTGCCCCCGTGTCAGAAAGGGACCCAGGACAGGGAGCATACTGTGGGCGAATAAACACAGCTCCTGGATCAGGGTGGGATAGCTCAGTGGTTTGAGCATTGGCCTGCTAAACCCCGGTTGTGAGTTCAGTCCTTGACGGGGGCCAGTTAGGGATCTGGGGCAAAAATCTGTCTGGCCCTGCTTTAAGCAGGGGGTTGGACTAGATGACCTCCTGAGGTCCCTTCCTACCCTGATATTCTATGAGACTGCCAGGAATAGCACAATGCCTCCGTGGCAGGCTTGATGCTCCCGGCTGGGCTGGGACGGGCACAGTGGTGCAAGCCCTGAATGCGGCCCATGCGTGGGGAGTGGCGTCTGGCCAGCCCCAGCCCAGGGTCAGTGGCACACTTGGAATGAAGCCTTGATCCTGGCATGTCCCATGGGGGTCGATTTCTTGGTGATCTCCATTCAGAATCGCCCAGCCCCCCTCGCCCCCAGTGCTGTCCCACAGCCCTGCTGCCTCTGGCCGGAGGCGACGAGCTGGCATGGCTTGATTCCCCTGCAGAGGAGGGGGGGCGGAAGGCTGAAGGCTGCTGCCGCAGCAGCTGGAGACCCTCTTGCGGCATCCGCAGCCTCTGTCCAGCAAATGTCAGGAGCCCACCTGGTCACCAACCTGTCCTGCCTGGGGAGGGGCGGGCGGGGTATCAACGCCTGGGCTTGGGATATGGGCAGCTGAAGCCTGTCTGCGCTCGCTGGATTTTGGAGCTAACCGTTTCTCCTGTTAATCGGAATCACTCCCCACCCCAGCCCAGATCCAAGCAGGGATTCCAGGCCAGGCTCACCCTGCGGTGGACAGAGGGGAGAAAGCCATGTGTTTTCTCTTCTATTCCAGTTCTCAGACCACACCCTTCACCATGCCGCCCATGGGCACTGACGCCCCCCTTCCAGTGGGTGAAGGGGGGGTGTCTCCTGGAATTTTTTCTCCCCTGGACACTGCAGCTGCAGGATGGCCCAGTGTCTCCGAGCCACAGCTGGGGAACATAATAGAGTCGCTGTGTCCTGCCTCCACTACTGCTTGCACGATTACCGGCTGTGTCCGTAACGCCAGCTGTGCGCACGGCCCTGAGCTGACAGGTAGGAAGACAAGGTCCTTGCCCTGAGGAGCGTACAGCCTGTCAGAGCCCATGTGAGCACTGATTTTGCTGCACCCGCTTGCAGGGGAAGGCACTGCTGAATGAGGAAATTCACCCCGGGGCTGGGAGCACTTGGAGCCAGCTATGCCCATGCAAAGGGACGGCGGAAAGGCTGCCCGCATTGGACCTGGCCCCCGTGTGCCACTCACAAGAACACCCACAGTGCGAAGGGGTGTGTGCCAGGGACATGCCTATGCCCAGCTATTCTACAATGCTGCACTGGCTCATCGGGACCCGTGCAGCAGAGGCGTATGTTAGGGGAGCCCTTCCAGCTGCTCTAACCTGGGCTGGGCCTCAGGTAGCCCTTGGCAGCCCCAGGAGAGGGGAGGCGCATTGCTTCTGCTCTGGCCCTGGCATGAGTTAGCCTGGCAGAATCCGACCCTTAATGCAGATGCAGAGAAAAACAAATGAAACATCCTGGCAAAGAGCCCTGGTTTATCATAGGAACTCACTAGAGCTCAGGCTACCTCCCTTTGGGATATGCCTTGATGAGGATGATAGCACCGGGGGTGCTAGTCCATGACAAGGGCTCCTAGATGCTACTGCAATGCCAATAATGATATAGATGGGGAAACAGGCACAGAGGCAAAGTGACTTGCCTACGGTCATACAGTGAGTCGGTGACAGAGTCAGGGTTAGAACCCAGGAGTCCTGAGTCCCAGTTTGTTTTCCTGACCCTACACAGTAAACCCGCCCCTCCGCCTCCGCACTAAATCAAAGAATTGGCGGGTAGCTGGTTTGTTTCCAATTCAGAGACGTTAGTCTGCTCCAGGGTATCAGAAATTATAATGGAATCCTTTGAAAACAGCAGGCGTGTGCTATTAGAGAATTCGAGACCATTCTCGAGTCCCAGCCCACGGCCCTAGCAGGGAATGATGAGCGGGCTCTGATCCCAGGGCTAGGGGCTCACCTTGTTCTTTAGGGCTCTGTTTTATAAGCGGAGTCCCAAGCACTGGAGAGTTCTAGCTCGTGCATGGAACCAGTTCAGCTGGGCAGTGGGACTGCAGGTGTAACGCAGTCTCTGCTCTGGCTCCTCTGGGGACTGGCCCACGTAGGTTTATGGGTCTGCTACAGGCTGGTAGTCCAGACAGCAGTGACTCATGTTTTCGGCCTCCAACATCCTGCATTCATCCTTTGCTGATGACACATGCTGCTCTCCCACGTATGCACTGCATCACCAAGGGGGCTCAGCCCTGATCAGCAGGGGCAGCTTCCCCTCCCCGTCCGATTTGTAGCTAGTCACGGGTCAGAGCAGAACATCAGTGGTTAGAATTATTATTCCTGCTATTTATTTGCATTGCTCTAGACTCAGACCAGGGCCACACTCTGCTCTGGCCCCATTGTGCTAGGCTCTGGACAACCATATGGAGAGAGACGGTCTGAGGAGCGTCCAAGCTAAATAGACACCGTGGAAAGGAAACAGAGGCACAAAGAGGTGAAGTGACTTGCCCAAGATCCCACAGCAGGGTAGTGGCAGAGGCAGGAATAGAACCCAGGTTCCCAGTCCAGTGCCTTCTCCATTTGACCCCAGTGGCTGAAAGAGCAATTAAACCCCGAGCTGACTCCATTCTGAGGCTCAGAGAAGCCCCTCATTTGCTGTGAACCCCATCTGAGCTGCACCCTTTAGATGCTTCCCCTGGGGGGGGGGGTATTTGTCCCTAACGTGTAGCACTGGGGACGCAGTTGCTTGTTTGCCTGGGGCTGATTCATGCAGGATAACATTAAAATCCCCCTTCCCCCCCCCCCCCCAGCCTTTTAATACGAGCTTCCAGCACTTCAATCTGAGCAAAAAAATCTTGTAGGGAAGGTCACACGTGGCAGTGCGGACGGGGATCTCACAGTGCAGAGGGGATCAGTGATGCAAACAGAAAAAACTGCCAGCACTCTGCATTTAAAGAAATAGCCATTTGCAAATACAGATGGGGGCTCAGGAAAGCCAGGGCCATTCCACCTCCCCTCGCTCTCCTTAATGCAGCAACCGTTCATTTCTAACAGCGCGGAAGGTGGGCTATCCTCCGCTGTCCGACACTCAGCACAGGCTGCAGCTAAGTGTGCCGGGGCCCTCATCGGCTTCAGGACTTTGGGTTCTTCAGTTATGTTTAGGTCCCCCCCTCGGGTGATGCTTTTATCCCTCCAAGCTCGTCTCTCTCCCTCGCCCTTAGAACGCGCCCATCCGTTCAGCCTAAAAGAGGCTCCGCTTAATTGATCTTTGACTATTAGCGGTAAATATGCCCAATGGCCTGTGATGGGATGTTAGATGGGGTGGGATCTGAGTTTCTACAGAGAATTCTTTCCTGGGTGTCTGGCTGGTGAGTCTTGCCCACATTCTCAGGGTTTAGCTGATCGCCATATTTGGGGTCAGGAGGAATTTTCCTCCAGGGCAGATTGGCAGAGGCCCTGGGGGGTTTTCGCCTTCCTCTGCAGTGTGGGGCACGGGTCACTTGCTGGAGGATTCTCTGCACCTTGAAGTCTTTAAACCACGATTTGAGGACTTCAATAACTCAGACATAGGTTAGGAGGTTGATACAGGAGTGGGTGGGTGTGATTCTGTGGCCTGCATTGTGCAGGACGTCAGACTAGATGATCATAATGGTCCCTTCTGACCTTAAAGTCTAGGAGAACACCCATCAAGGCACACAGGGCGAAACGCACACCTGAGCAGAGGGCCTCTATCCACCACGGAAGACTCACATATGTGTTAGGGACTTAACTGATGCATGGACTGGTGCCTGCCATCCCTCTGACAGCTGGTCAACCATTTTCTGATGGAGCCATTTTTGTTTGGAAAATGCTGACTCCACAAGATTGGAATGGCTTGCGAGAACTTATCGATTTTGTTGATGTTTTCAGTGGGAAATTACCAAAATCGTTTAGTTCATTTTCACTTACTATTATATCCGCTGATATTAACTAAAGTTGAAATCAAAGTCAAAGCGAAACATCTCAGTAAGGTCATTTGGATGTTTGGATGAAATAGTGCAGAATTTTTATTGCGCAGTAAAATTTGAAACTTCAACTTTTTGTGCTGATTTGGGACACAGGAATTCCCCAAGGGCTGGTATTTCCCATGGAACACCAATTCCATTCCCCAGCCAACTCCGGCCACTCTGCACAGGGGGAAATGTCACCTCTGGGTGGCACCGATTCCCAGCGCCAAAGCGTTTAAGAGTGGAAACCTCAGCCTCTTGTTTCAGGGGCTCCCCTCAGCTGTAGTTTCCACAGGCTCCAAAAGCCGATGTGGATGAAGATGCCCCTGTTAACAGCCAAGTGAACTGAGATATTGAGGGCCAGCCCCTCAGCTGGTGTTAATCAGCCAGTGGCACTGGGGGGAAAGGATAGCTCTGTGGTTTGAGCATTGGCTTGTTAAACCCAGGGTTGTAAGTTCAATCCTTGAGCAGGGCCATTTAGGGATCTGGGGAAAAAAATCTGTCTGGGGATTGGTCTTGCTTTGAGCAGGGGGTTGGACTAGATGACCTCCTGAGGTCCCTTCCAACCCTGAGATTCCATGAAGAGCTGGTTCTGTGCTGCCCTAGTTACTCTGTGACTGTTTGCTCCCTCCTCACCACAAGCTACCTCAGCACAGATTGTTTCTGGCAAGGGAGGGATCAGATATTTTTGAACCGAATCTCCTCTCGCTGAATCTGCAGTTTGAGATTTAACCGACAGGTCCGATTTCATTTGAGAAGCTGGCTTGTGAACAAAGCCAGCTAGCACACACGCAAGTCACCAGGGCAGAGCATGCTGGGACGGGGAGCACGCTGCACATCACTGCCCTAGCATTCCTTCACCACTGCACAGCTGGGTTACACTTTGGCTGAGGTCCCCCGTGAAGGCATGTGGGGAAACGTGGGGCCAGATCTTGCCGTCTTTATTCTAGCAAAACTCCCATTGAAATCAATAGGGGCTTTTGCCTGAGTGCTGGGTCCCAGTCTTTAATCTTGACCCTAATGGACATTCGTTCAGATGCCAGAGTCGTCGTGCATGTAGCCCAGGTGAGCGGTTCCCATCTCTTCTGTACTGTGACCACATTGCAAGAGTAAAAACAGGGTCAGGGTCACGAGAAAGGGAAGGGAGCTCGCAACATCGCCAACCCCCATTACGTTGTCACAAGTTTCACAATAGTTGATCTTTTTCTTAAAGCCCCAGCTCCTGGAGGCAGGTGATTAGGTGAGACTCCAGCATGTTTTAAAAGTTTCTAGCCCTCCTGATTGGTCCAGATCAAAGGGCATATGAAAAGAACCCAACTTATTTTTTTGTTTGTTATTTTACGATTTAAGCTAATCTCATAGTTTTTTGAGCCTGACTCATGATTTTTGAATGCTTACGGTTAGCAATGCTGTGGTTGTTGCAAACCCGCAGTCCAGGCAGTTCAGGAGAGGCCCCCAGTTTGAAGGAGCCGGGTGAGTTTCCCACTGAAACTGGGATGTATCAATATACTGGGGGAAGCTTACTCAGTGTCATCTCCTGGCTTAATGTTCCTGAACTTCCATTAAAGCTAAACTTCGCCCAATTCACTTGAATTTCCTACCTCTGAAAAGGATACCCAGCCTTGGCTCCAAAAGCTTCTGCAGGTTGAGTTACAAAACAGAGGCCAGGCTTTTCAAAAGCGATCAGTTATTTCAGGGGCTCAACCTAGGGAGCATTCCTAGTGGACACCTCTTTAAGTGAAACAGCTGGGAACGGAGGGTAATGGTTAACCATACCGGGAGGGACAACAAGCTTTTAATAATTGCTCACTAGCAGTCATGTCCCAATAGGAGCAATAATCATTCTCTTTTGTGTAGACAGCTGTGCAGGACACCTTGCAGACCTCTACAATGCACTTGATCTGATCTGCGCTCAGATCGACTTTGCACTCAAGTGTTATTCCATTCACTCCTTGTGACGGGTTCGGTCACAGAGACCCCCTTGGGACTGTCAGCTGATGTCCTGAGACTACCTCTGAGCCCACCTCTGAGCCCATTTTCCCTGCCAGCTTGGAGCTTCAGAACCCTGCCTTGTCGAGCCAGACACGCTAGCCTGCTGCAACACAGACCCAGGGTCTGAACCACGCCCCCAAAGCTGCAGATTTAACTGAAAACAGCTCAGCAAGTACTCCTGTCTCCAGCACCCAGACCCCAATGGGATCCAAACCCGAAATAAATCCGTTTTACTCTGTATAAAGCTTATTCAGGGTAAACTCAAATTGTCTGCCCTCTATAACACTGATAGAGAGAGATGCACAGCCGTTTGCTTCCCCAGGTATTATTCACTTACTCTGGGTTACTTAATAAAATCACTTTTGTGTATTAATTATAAAATGTAGGATTTAAGTGGTTTCAAGTAATAACAGAGAGAACAAAGTAAATTACCAAACAAAATAAAACAAAACACGCAAGTCTAAGCCTAATACATTGAGAAACTGAATACAGGTAAATCTCACCCTCAGAGATGTACCAATAAGCTTCTTTCACAGACTTGACTCCTTCCTAGTCTGGGCCCAATCCTTTCCCCTGGTACAGCCCTTGTTAGTTCCAGCTCAGGTGGTAACACAGGAATTTCTCATGACTGG
Source organism: Emys orbicularis (assembly GCF_028017835.1). NCBI lineage: Eukaryota > Metazoa > Chordata > Testudines > Emydidae > Emys > Emys orbicularis. The sequence goes on along the minus strand of NC_088700.1, from coordinate 18,600,710 downwards.
CAGCCCCCTTTGTTCTGTTCCACCCCCTTTTATATCTTTGGCACAAGGTGGGAATCCTTTGTCTCTCTGGGTTCCCACCCCTCCTTCTAATGGAAAAGTACCAGGTTTAAGATGGATTCCAGTATCATGTGACATGTTTACATGTCCTATAAGACTTCATTACCCACTACACAGGAAGGCTTACAAGTAAATAGAGCCATCTACAACCAATTGTTCTAGTCAATGGGAGCCATCAAGATTCTAAACCACCATTAATGGCCCACACTTTGCATAATTACAATAGGACCTCAGAGTTATGCTACATATTCCTAGTTTGAGACACAAGAATGATACATTCATACAAATAAGATGAACACACTCAGTAGATTATAAGCTTTGTAATGATACCTTACAAGAGACCTTTTGCATAAAGCATATTCCAGTTACATTATACTTACTCATTAGCATATGCCCATAAAACATATGGAGTGCAACATCACACTCCTGATTTAGGACCAAATCCTGAGCCCACTGGAGTCAACAGAAAGGCTTCAATGGGCTTTGGCTCAGGCCCTTCTACATGCGTAATATGGGGCAGAATCAGGCCCACGACCCCACCCTGGAGGGCTTAGGATCTGGAGGTTCCATTGAAGCAAAATTCCTAGGTCCTCATCCAGCTCCTACTTCACTTTGAAGTTAACAGGACCTACTCCCATAATTAAACATTTAGCACGTGCCCAAGGGCTCTGCCGGCTACGCGTGGAGTTCAACAGGAACAGGATCGGGCCCCTAATCACAAAGGACAACGCCAAAGAGCCAGTTCCTGTAGCATGACCTCGACCCCATTGCATGTAAGCAGCATTTACTATCCCTGTATTTCTGGTGCAACACGCAGCTCAGTATATTACTCTTCATACCGCACTGCCCTCTGGCCATGTTAACTTGGCTCTTGGAACCACCACGTTGACATGGCCTGGCTTTTGGTGATCTTAACTGGCCAAAAGCAGCACTGCATTCCTTTGTTTGTTTTTCATTTGACGTAAATCAAATCTTCCTCCACCACTGTATCCACATTACAGCTGGCAGAATTCTACTGTTAATTATTAGAGTGAGGCACTCATTTACTATGGGCATGTTATAAGAACACAGATGAAGAATACCTGGCTCTTACATAGTCCATTACATCAGCAGATCGCAAAGCACTTCACAAAGGAGGTCAGTATCATTGTCCCCATTTTACAGATTGGGGAAACTGAGGCACAGAGTGGGGAAGTGACTTGCCCAAGGTTACCCAGCAGGCAACTGGCAAAGCTGGCAACAGAACCCAGGTTCTCCTGACTCCCAGTTCAATGCTCTCTCCACTATCCAAAATGAAGTTAATGGAAGTCATAAGGGGGCTCAGCTTGCAGGCTGGGCGTCTTATCCGGTAGGCTCCTTGGGCATGAGTTACTTTTTATTTTGGGTTCATGCCACGCCCAGCACAATGGGGACCTGACCCTGGGCGAGGCAATCCTGCGAATAACAACCAACAACAATAATGAGCTTGTCTTCAAGTACCAGCTGGGAGATCAACGAAGAACCAAGGGGCGTACAGCCCTTAACTGTACATTCTTTTGTAAATAAGAGCTAGCAAGGAAAGGGTCTCTGTCTTGGGTTTGTACAGCACCTAGCACAACAGGGGCCCTGACTGGGCCTCCTCGACAGTACCACAATCCGAATGATAAAGAATGTCACCGTTCCAGGCCTAGCTGCTCTGCTGTCCTCTTGCTGAGTGTGTCCCCTCAGGTGTCAGGCCTTTACCTCTCCTGGGGTGAAACGCTGCAGTTCTCCAACTCAGAGACCCAGCCCTGGGCTACAGCCCCCTGTGGGTCAGCTGACACGTCTGTCCGAATTCAGCCCATGCAATTCCTCCCTTCAGGAATCAGTCATGAACACAGCGACCAGACGGCCTTCTTAAACCAAAGCATTGTTTATGGTAACAAAAGAAAATGAGAGAAAAAGGATTTTGAAGCAATGGTCTATACCTATCACCTTCCCCTGCCAGTAACCTAGGCAGACCGTGGGCCCACCTGGCTCCTCAAAACACCCCCTTCCCTCTTGAGAAAATGTTCCCTTTTAAACCTGCCAGATTGCTTTTGATCTCCTGCGTTCCTGAGCCTTTTCCTGGCTTGGCCTGATCTCTCACCAGCTCTGAAATGTTCACGGAGAAGTGCCTTATCTTGAGCCATTCTTTCCCCTCCTGCTTGTTTTTCCCAACCGTCCCCTATTTAACTTAACCCATATACTCATCAAGTAGCACCCCGATAGAATCACCAGCTTACCAATGACCAGCTCAACAGGCAGTATGCGTAAGTTATTCCAGAGCAAGTCCAAATCCATCACAAATAATAATAAAACCACGGCACAACGCATGGGGCATAGATACAGGTGCAGTTTAGGAATCCTAGAACACATCCAGAGTTGGGAAGCGTTCCATCTTTGTGCTAAACTCTGTTCGTTTAATTGTGAAGCCATCTTCCCTACTCCCTCCTTCCCACTGGTTGTCTGTCTTGTCCACCTGTTGCATTCTGTCTGACTTTGGCCCCCATCCTGCAAGGGGCTGAGCATGGGCTCACCCCCTTTACTTGCACGGTGCCCCAATTGGGGTCTGCATGAGCACAGGCGCCTACCCACGTGCCGTGCTGGACTCTAAGCTCCCCTTCTTTGCTAGTGGTATGTACAGGATCACAGAATAAAATAAGAACCAACAAAACAACTGCAGCAGGACCTAGAGGCCCCAGATAAATCCAGGGCCCCACTGTGGTGGGTGCTGTACAAAATCCAGGGAAATCCAGTCCCTACCCCAAGGAGCTTACAATCGTCATAGCCCAGACAAAGGGGAGGGAAACAGACATAAAACACTGACGTGACTTACCCAAGAATACACAGCAGGTCCACTCCTGACTCTTTGCCCGGTGCTTTATTTGCTAACCAATTTACTGTGTCTAAAATCCAGGACCAGGCACTTTGGGGAAAGTTCTTGGAATGGCTCCACTGTGTAGATCTTCTCCAGGTCAGCTTACACCCCCCGCCCCCGACCCTGTTATGTATGGATGAGGGAGACCCTACCCTAGATGTCTTTGGGCTGGGGACCGTTTCTGGAGGGCTTTGTCCCTGCAGTCTGGGAGGAAGCCCTGGCTCCCTGAGCTAGATTCTCCTCTGTCTCGCTGGATTTTTTCCTCTGGTCCCTTTGGTTTTCTCCAAGAGAAAAACAAATTGCAGCTCTGGGATGCCGTGAGGGGCAAAGTCCAGTGCTGCCTTTTGCCACTAACCTCTATGCCTATAGATCTAAAAATCATCCACATGAGTTGGTTTATATGCAGCCTGGGAATAAATACAGTAATGCTCTCTCTATCCAGAGCTAGTCGAATCTACATTTCTTTCTCCCATTCCCCTCCCCCCCCCCCCACAGATACACAGCAAAAATGACAGTTACAGATGGAATTTTCAAAGCTACATTTTGCAAGGTTTCCATTTCAATAAATAATGCAAGGTTAAGTAATAAATAAATAACTAAACGGGCCGGGGGAGGGCGGCTGGTTGTAAAAGTACAGGGGCTGGTTTGAGTCAAGCAATGCTTTTTGACCAGGCTGCAAATCCAGCCTTGGTGTAAGGCCAGACACTACAGGAGGGTTTCCCCAGGGAGGAATTTGACCCAAGATCTTCATCCCCAGCCTGACCCTGGTGTGTCCAGCCCTGGTGAGTGGCGGGGAGGGCGAGCACTGCGGCTGATGCTAGGTTGTTCCTAGACAGACATCTTTTCCTCTCTCTCTCCTCCAGTGCCCTGCTGTGTGCTGCATCATCATCATCAGAGCCCATCCTTCAGCCCTGCCTGGAGCCCGCTTCTCTCTAATGGCCTGCTGCTGCTCCTCCTCCCTAGCCCAGATGGCCAGTGGGCTGTCCTGCAGCCCAGTGATGGTTGCACCAACCCGCCTAGGCGATTGGTCAGCACAGCGGTGACGTCCTGGAGCACCATCACCTCCCCTTCCCCATCATCATCACCACCATCACCACCCCCCGCCCCCTCTTCAGCTTCCCGGTCTCCCCCTCCTTCGCAGTCAGCTGAGAGCAAAGCCACGGCCAGGGCGAGAGGATTTTTACAAACCAGAGAGCAGCAGGAAAAGGGGGAGACAACCCCCCCCCACACCCCCCGCAAAGGCACCAAGGCAGCATGGCACCCCTTGGGCTCAAGGCTGTGGTTGGAGAAAGTAAGAGGATGCTTCTCGTGTTGATCTATTTCCCCCTTCTGATCTCTCCCCTCCCTGGGCTGTGCGGGGGGAGGCTGGATCTGGGGCGGGGGGGGGGGAGATCTGGGAGATTAGATGAACTCTGTTTGGACGTGGGAGTATGTGTTGCGGGAGGGGGGGCAGGATCTGATGGGGAAATGGACTAGAGTCTTGGTAATCTTTTGCTGGAGAAAATAGAAAGGGGGGGGGGGATGTGTGGAATTGCAGATGCGCAATCCGGACCCTTGCCGGCAGGATCAACGCCCAGCTGGGGGGTGGGGGGGAGGGAAAGGGGGCAGGGGAATCAAAGGAGAGGAAACCGGAGACATACATGGGGAAATGGGGGTGCTACCATTGTTTGATTGAGGGAGGGGGGCGGTTGGGATTTTTCTGCAGTGCTGGGGGAGGGAGATGGAAAGGGAAAGCCAGCTGATCCATTTCCCCAGGCTCTGGGTCCTCGTGGCTTTGTCCAGCAGGCAGCGGTCGCCTGATGATGCCAATAAAGAATAATAGGCATGATGATGATAATAAACAATCATTAATAAATAAATCCCAAATGATTCCCCAGAGCCTCCGGGCATGGGAGGGGGAGGAGGAGGTGATCCCTGCCTGGGCCAATAATAAATAAATCTCTGCCTGGGCCAATACATACATACAAAATTACAGGCTCGTTCGCCAAAATTGGCTGCGTTATTTTGCGCAGGCAGAGAAAGCCCTTGCTGCTACGCCAGATCCTGCAGTGTCAGGGCAAAGCCTTCTGGACTCCCCCCTCCCACCCCAAAACATCAAATAACACCATGCAAGCAGCGCCCAGCCTTCCCTTCCCCTCCCATCAGGAGCATTCCCCTGAGGAGGGGGGGGCTGTTCCAGCTACCCAAAGAAATGGTTCAAATAAAGGCTGAATCTTCTCTTGGCTTTGAGCTAGGGGCTTTGGCAATCAGGGTATTTCTTTGTGCAGTTGCTCTGATTTGTGTGTGTGTGTGTGTGGGGGGGGGACTTAAGCTCTTGTGTATGAATCCAAGGTGCTATTTTTGGCTCACGGATGATGATCTTCTCTAGATTTGGGAAGAAAAAAATATCTTAGATCCCCCCCAAGATGATGTTATTTTTAGTATCTAAATAAGGGGTTCTTATTTTTAGAGTTTATGCAGGTGGGGAGTTCCTGTACAGAGTGCCTGCATTCCTCATGCCATAATAATTAAATCGAGAAACTTTTATGCCTAAACAACTAATGACAAAAAATGGTATAAAATGGTGACAACTTCCTCTGAGTACCCTCTGCCATGAATCATATAAATCCGTCGCTCTCTTGAAATTAATTAGCCTTGTATTATTTATTTAAATGGAAACCAGGCAAAAATGTCACCTTAAAAATTCATGGTTTATTTTTTTTAATTTTTGCTTAGTGGTGGGAATGGGAGAATTTACAGGTAGATTCTAATAGCTCTGGCTACGGAGAAAGCGCTCCTGGAGCTTTGTGCATTAAGCAGGCAGGGTCTTATTTAACAATCCTCCACACCACAGCATTGGCTCCAGTCTGCAGATGGTGTGGCTGAAGTGCGGTGGGGTGACTGTTTCATGGGATGATCCCATTAGATTTATGTCCTGCTTTGTTCCAAGAAATCACCTGCCCAGAGAGCTAATAGGCAGTTCTGCACCAGTCTCGCTCTGCTTTCGTTTTCCAAAAACCTACAGCTCATCTGCGGGCTCGGTCAGCGGAAAAAAAATCCCTTTGGTTCTGCTGCTGCAAGATAATCCTGGAGGGGGGTGAGGTGGATTTTAAAATATTTTGGTGCATTTAATTCTCTTGCACTAGATTGTCCTCTTTCGTTCTCTAGCGTGTGAAAAGTAGGTTGTGAAACCGACGTGATGCACAATGTATCACTGCGTTCCTTAACAGCATTCCTTGGAAAAACTAAAGGTCTCATCCGACCCTCCTTCCTCAGTCAAAACTCCCAAAGGCCACAATCTAAATGTATCTTCTGTACCTTCCGTTCCTTGAACAAAGACCAGTAGCTGGAAGCTAAAGATGTTGACTTTTTACATATTTTCTTTCTTTGCTTGAATACAATATTAACCAATCACAAGTCGCAGACACTTTCGTGTTCTAACCTCTGTGATGGGCATCTGACTGAAGGCAAAACTCTATGCTTCAAGTTTTTTATAACAAACTGCACTGTTCTTCCCTCAAAAGAGCTTTTGTAATCTGTAAAAGATAACCAGTAGCTGGGTATCCCTCTAATATAAGATTAGTCTGGATATCTATAATACTAGCGCTAGATTCTCTCCCTGTGCAGGGAAATGCTGCATAGGATACAGGTAATTTGGACTGTGATTGTCCAGAGAGGTCCATGCAGTCTGACCCCTGTTGGCTTCATTGGGGCTTGGGATTTTGCCTACAGAGAGCTCTCATTGTAGGATCAAGGCCTTGGGGAGAGTTTGCTCTCCATTTCCTTGGAATTCTCCTGTTTGGGAGGTGGAGCTCATCCCCTGACCATAGGTCCCAGCTCTCTGCATGGGAGTCCTGTGCCTCCTCCTTACCACAATGGTTCCTGTAGGACTTCCTCAGTGGCCCTGCCCACCTTCTCCCATGGGTTCACTGGGTTTTTCTGGCAGTGGTGATGATGCCATGGAGAACAGTTGTCCAGATCCCGAGCCCACCCACTGATCCTGTGCACAGACGGGGTTTCCTCTCAAGTGGGGAAGGCAACATAGCATCATATTGCCGTGGCTCCTGCTTTTACATGGCCCCACCCTTCAAAGAAAGGCACCGGGCCTGGCTTCCCTCTAGCCCTTGGTGATAACTTTATGGACTTGCCTCTGAATTCGCAGCCAACTCGTGTCATGCTGATCCCTTTTCTGGGGCCATTCCATCCAGCACATCACCCCCTCCACCCACCCAGGGTTGTGTTTGAGAGCAAACACCGTGCAGCCCATGCAGTTGCAAAAGAGTCTCATAATTCCACCCCCAGAAGGGGGGGGGGGGGAAATCACATTCCTGAATGAAACTTTGCAGGTCGGCCTCTGCCCATGGGCGTCTTGTAAATTCTGAGTAAAATCTCTCCAGCGTATCTGAGTCCAGTAATGGTTAAACCCTGATTCCCAGCCCCTTCCATCACCATTTTATGAAACTCCTGTCCACCTTTTTTTTGGGGTGGGGGTGGGGGGGATAAAGTTACCATATTGCCAGCTGCCCTGTTTGACCAAGGTTTGTCCCTATCTTTTAAAAGCCAACCATGGCGCCCAGTGGAGCTAGCGTGATTATTTTTAAACCACGTTGGCCTTCCAACAAATGGAAGGGGCTGTGCTAAGCAGGCAGGAGTGTGTCAGGGTGCCAAGCAGATGAGTTGGGGAGCATGAGCTTCCTCACTGCTTAGAAGGCTTTGCCCACCTCCTGCCTCATCCCATCCTCTGCCCAGTCCCCTGGACCTCTCAGCCTGCCTCTCACATTTACTTCAATCTCGGCCTTTGTGTCCTAGGTCCTAAGGCTATTTTCTTCCTCCCTTGGCTTGTTGGCAGTCTGCTTCTTTGCACCTCTCTTAGGCCAACTGGGTGGGATTGTCAGCCTGTTCCTCCACTGATTTCGTAGAGGTTTCCCACAGTGCCCCAGTGCCTTGCTGAAGTGGTTATGGGTTAACAGTGCAGCTAAAGGAGAGCAGGCTGTAAACGCCGTGCCAGCTCCATTGCCCTCAGCGAATGCACACTCCAAGGATTCACTTTCTCCTCTTTGAATTTAATTTCCTGTTTATTATTATTGTTTCTTTTCAAAGAAATGAACCCTTGTGTCACACCGGAAATGCAAAGGCAAGGGCTGAAATTTGCAAACAGTTTAGGGCATTTAGATCCTTTTAAAATTATTCAGGGCCCTTTGAGAAGTGTACAAACCCTTGCCCTGTAAGTATCAGAAACAAAACCATTGTTACAACGGCCTTTGTTTAAAGAGACACTACAAAGGAATATATTAGACACCTTTATTATTAGAATGAATGGAAGCCGTGTGTGAAGAATCCCCTATGTTGCTTGGGAAATCTCCACCAAGGTACCTGCAACCATGCTGCCCATATGTAGCATCCCCTATTTAAGCTTCCTTGTTAGATGTCCGGCTTTATCACTGTTCATGATTTTCAAGTGAAAGCCGCAAATATATACAAGAGGTCCAGGGTGCTCACGCTAATGGTGCTGTAGGATGCCGAACTCTCGCATGTTGGGATTGTTAAAAGAATTAACAAACCTTAGCTGCGTATTCGTTTTTTTGGCACGCACACATACTCTCCTTCTCTTCCCGTACATCTACACAATCCGAGAAACTGTTCTTATAGACACACAGATGATCAAGTGCCCAGGGCTGGCAGGCCATCCATAACTCACCCCCGTGGGAGAGATTTTTAAAAGCACTCAGCATGCTGGGTACATTGGAACTGAGCCCTCTTGAAAAGCTGGCCTGAATAGTGTCGAATGGGCGGATTCTTCACAGCCTTGCCCCTTGGGTAGTTATTTAGGCCCAGATGCTCAAGGCTTCTAATGTCCACGGAAATCAGTGGGAGTCAGGTGCCTAAATACCTTGGAGGATCTGGGCCTTATACCTGTGCGAGAGCATGTGGCCCCTTGCCACCATCACGAATAGAGAATTCTGATTTCTTAGCCTTCAACACCCACTTGCACAGGCTCGTTGACCACCCAAGGTGCAAGGCAGGGGAGAACCAGCCCTTAAGTATCACAGCTGAGATGTTACTGAATGCAAAGATTCTGCATTTGTCTGAGCGTCCCCTCCCCCAATACATTAGATATAACAAAGGAAATTATGGCTGGAGTGACAGCTTCCAACAATGGAACCTGACATTTCTTTCTAATTTATAAGACTTTTTGGGGTTTAATTTCCCTTTTTATCCCCCCAATCCCCACACTGTAGTTTAAAAAGAGAGAGCTCTGCATCTCCCTAACTTCAGGAAGTGTTATGATCCACTCCCTCCCGTGGTACTGCCACAGCGTTTTCTCTGGGGTTTGGCATTTGGGCAGGAATATGCCCAGCCTGTTTCAGACCAGCACACACAAAACCAAGACGACTTCATTGTGGGGGACGAGGGAGACTGCAAGTAACCCTTCCGACCAGATTTCCAAGTGCTCGGTGCCCATGATTTCAGGCAGATTTCTCGAAGTGCTCCGCTCCCGACATGCTGAGTGCTTTTGAAAATCTGCCCTTCCACGCAGTGCCGCAGGAGCATTAAGGAACTCCTGGCTATGATTAAATCTATGGCACATTTGCCCCACTCTCTGTACAGGGTAAAATGTGTGGTCCTGCATCCCTGCAATGGCTCTTTGGGCTTAGTAATCAGGAGGGGCAACTCACCAGGTGGTTGGAAAAACTGCTCCTGCTCCCCTTGACCTTGATTGGAATTCTGCTGCCGAGTTCAGGGGGAGAGCAGGAGGTGGCCTATAACCTATCTCTGTACACTTGGTAGTCATGTTTAATAGTACACGTGTGGCACACTGGAGCTCGCATCTCAGTGACCAGGTGTTAAAAACAGAATAGTTTTCTATGAAGCCAGACTTAAAATACCACAAAGTTTTTTCAGATAAAACAGCAGGTGAAGGAATGAATCCAGTTGGAAGAGTAAACTTTCAAGACACTAAACTGGAGACACTAACTAGCAAGTCCTTCTGTTTGAGGGCATTGGGCCTGATCCTTCAACGGTTATCGAGGTTTCTTTGGTTGAGTAAATGTTGCAGGGCTGGGCCCTGCCTTTAAGAATGAGGGGTTATCTGTGCATTAAACCAAGTGACTGCCTCCCCACTGTTCCTAAGTCAATGGAGTCGGCTTTACAGTGATGGACATGCTTAGGGAATAATAATTTTAGGCCTAGAGAACATGCATTGAGCCGATTTCTGAGGTATATAAATGGTATAATAGATTGCTTATGAGGGGCCACAAATAATCTGTTAATGGACCAGCAAAAATCAGTTGCCTAGTCAAAGTGGGTCTTTAAGTAAAGATTGAACAAATTTGTGCTGGAGATACATTAAGCTAGGAGTTGGTATTGGAAGTGGTCCTAGGGCAGGTTTTGCTGGGGAGATTGTCACCAGCTTTTCAGAAGGGACTCGTGATTTTGGGTCCCAAGTGGCACTATGGTAGAGGTTGGACTTTCAGAAGTGCAGAACAGCTGCCCTGGGAAAATCAGGCCCTAGAAAGGAAGGATAATCCAGTGACTGGGGTGCTAGCCTAGTATCATAGAATATCAGGGTTGGAAGGGTCCTCAGGAGGTCATCTAGTCCAACCCTCTGCTCAAAGCAGGGCCAATCCCCAACTAAGTCCCTAAATGGCCCCCGCAAGGATTGAACTCACAAACCTGGGTTTAACAGGCCAATGCTCAAACCACTGAGCTATCCCTCCCAGGGTTCAGTTCCCTGCTCTGCTGCAGATGTCCTGTGTGACCTTGGGCAAGTCACAGTGATGGGGCTCGGGGGACAATCCAGGCCAGTGAGGGGTTGTGTTCCCACTTGCCCTGCAATCTTGGGTGCCTCAAATGCTTTGCTACTGTAACACCCTGCCTGGGATATTCATCGTCAGCAACAAGGATGCAGGTCGTACCCTGAGTGTCTTTGTATAACTACAGCCCTGGTCCAGAAACACACCAGCAGCCTGCCAGCAACACACCACTGTCACACTCTGGCTTGCACCAGCCTTGGTTACAACCGGCAAGATGACCCCAACACACTCCCAAGTCCTGGATTTCTGCAATGTGCAGCTCTCTCCTGGATAGTGCAGAGAAATCATAAGGTTCATTTGTTCCTCTAAAAAACACAAAACCCACTAGCTCGCCACATGAACTGAAGTTAAGAGTCGCTTTAATTCCAACACCGCACAAGTGGTTTAGATTAATAGTAAAACAAAATTATTAAATATAGGACATAGGTTAAGTGATGCCAAGTAAAAGGAATGACGTTAGAAAGGATTACAAACGAAAATGATAACACATCTAAAACTTAATCTAACAAGGTACAGGCTTGGTGAAAGATGGTTTCTCACCTATATTCAGTTTCCAGAGACTTTAACCCCCCCCGTTGGTTGAAGGACCCATCTTTCTTGGCTTGCAAGAGCTCTGTTCCATTGTATCTGGCTAGAGTTGGATGCCAAAGATGGTTTCTGTCCTTGCTTATATCTTCCAAAGTTCAATGACTTTGTTTCAAGAGGCAGGATGACCTCAAGCAGTTTTTTCCCTTCCTGTGAGCTTCCCATCCCCCTGCTGATCTTCTATGTAATGAGAGCTTCCATTGTTTCTGGTCACACCTTGCTGAATTTCATTGGAGACAGACAGACAGCTGCCATCGTGAGGTTAGTGTGAGGTTTGCCTCCACCCCATGTTAGCTTGATGGGACTGTTTACATGATATGTAAATACATTCTCGCTTTGGAAATAACTCCCAGTGGGGAAAACGTTCCTTTGTCTAAGGCAGACCTGTTTACCAACTCCTCTGGCATTCCTGGGTTAAATACACTTGAGTCATCATTCTAGCACATATCCATAACTCTTAATACCCATTGCTTACATACATCAAACAAGAATATTAATGATCAGGGAGTTATTAGTTTTCCAATGATACCTCACAAGGTGTGTTTTGTACAAAGATTATTACAATAGTGTGTAGGGTGTGAATACAGAGGTGCTTAGTGTTACAGTCACTAGTCTCTCTGTGCCTCAGTTCCCCATCTGTACAATGGGGATAACAGCACTGCCCTGCCTGGCAGGGGTGTAGTGAGGATAAATACAGTTGTGACTATGGGATGTTCAGATACTACAATAATGGGGGGCCACCTCTCAGATAGCTGTATCTGAAAAGTGGGAGCTGTATCACATAACAAGATATGCATTTTACACGGGATACAAAGAACCAGTGACCGTGTGGGTAAGACCTGAGGCTGAAGGCCAAGTACCTTCAGCAAGCTGAGAAGAGGTATCCCTTGTTGCTGCTCATCTTGAAGTGTGTTACTGCTCTTGTGAAATGTGTTGCTACATGTTTGCCTAGTGAGTCTTTCCCATTGGTTAACAGCCAGTGTTGGATAGCTAAACTGGGAGTATCCTCCCAGTCATATTCTTCATCAGCCAATCAGGTTGCTCTTATGTTACCAGTCCTATGAAATATGCACCTTGGTTTACAACTCCCCTTGGCAATGTATTTACATGCCATTAATTTCCTTATGGGCTTCAGGCTATTTCTGTAGCATGATCACATGAGTAGGACATCCGGAGATGTAAAATTCGACATATTGAAGCAAATTCTGCCTTTGGTTACACCCATGCTCTGCCCTAGAGTTAATATGGCTTAACTGAGAGCTGGTCTACACTGGGAACTTGCATTAGCATATCTATGTCTCTCAGGGGTGTGAAAAATCCACACCCCTGTGAGATGTTGTTAAGCCAACCTAACTCCCGGTATAGACAGAAGAATTATTCAATCCCCTTAGGTACTGCTTCTCAGGGCCACCCAGAGGATTCAGGGGGCCTGGGACAAAGCAATTTTGGGGGCCCCTTCCATAAAAAAAAAGTTGCAATACTATAGAATACTATATTCTTGTGGGGGCGCCTGTGGGGCTCGGGGCCTGGGGCAAATTGACCCACTTGCCTCCCCCTCTGGGCAGCCCTGCTGCTTCTCAGGGAAATGGATTAACTACGCCAACTGGAGGACCCTTCCCATCAGTGTAGGCAGTGTCTACACTGAACAGCTACAGTGCTACACCTGTGTGAGGTATTTAGCCCACTTTTCTTACAGTTCCACTATTGCACCATCAATGTCAACTGGAGATTTGCCATTGATGCTAATGGCGGGAGGATCAGACCCTATGTCAAGCAAACTGCACTCGTTTGAAAGGCTCCATGAAAGATTGCTCTGCATTGCTCTGTTATAAATAAAATACATTGCCTCCTGGGGTGACAAACAAGTTTTATTTCTTATAGGCCACCTCATTGCTAACTTTTAAATTATCCGGTCAGTCACTTTAGTGCCATGCAAATCACCCAGAGAGGCAAATTAATTCAGAAAGCGTGACGGATTGGAAGATACATGCAAGATATCTAATGAGCTGGCTGTAGCCCTATGATTTGTCCCCATCAATTATTTAAGACCTTATTTCTCAAGAGTGGTGAAGACCATCAATAAAAAGGGTAATCAATAATAGAGGAGAAATACTCACCCGTAGCCATTTGGATTAGCATTATTTTTCTATAAGTTACAGAAGTGAAATTGTAGCAGTTTGCTTCCCCCCCACCCCTCATTCTTAGTAAAAATAGAAAGAGAAATTTAAGAGCAGCTTGACCTGAGGATAACAGACCCAAAGTGGTGAGGTCATACAAGCAGGCATATGACGATAACATCCAGTGTCATGGGATGAAATGGACGACAAAATCATTTTTTTCCATGACCTTAGTTATATCTGACTGTCACAGGCTCACCTGAGGCATCCAGTAGAACAAGCTCACCTTAATTTTGCAGAAAATAAATTAACACTTACCTCAAGATAGCCACTTGGGCATTAAAGTACTTATTAACAGTCCTTCTCTGGGCCAACCAAAAGGCACCTGACCAAGGTGTCTTGTATTAAGACAGGGAGAGCCTTCCTGCCCTGTCCCAGCCTCATGTAGAACTGCTTTAGATAGTAGAAGCCAACTCTTTTTATCTGGCTTGCTGGCCTCTCATTGGCCTGTGAGTACTCCAGGCCTTCTAGTCACTGAAGGACCAAGTCTCACTGGTTCCACCAGCAGCTGATCCTGGGAGGCCTTTCTAGGCAACTCCTGGAGGTCTGAATTTGTTGCTTTTCTCTTCCAAAAGGACAGCTTCTTAGGGTGCCAAGGCAGCAGGACCTCCAGTAGAGGGCAGTAAATGGCTGGTACACCCTGTCCCACCGATCTGCATAATATTAAAGATAATAGGCTTGATTCTTCTCTTGGTTACAATGGTGTAAATACAGAGTAGTTCCATTCAAGTCATTAATAGACACATACGTGTGCACGTGGGCAGCACTCTGCTGGGCACCCAGACGGAAGTTCATCAGCGCATCTTGTTTTGCCGCTTCCCAGCCCTGCGGTAGAGCCGCGTAGCCCCGTTTCAGAAAAGCACAGTCAGTCCCCAGGCTGGGTCCCAGGATGCACTAATCAGTGGGGAGGGAGTGGTTGTGGCTGCTGAAAGGGTTAACTGAATAACAATCATAGAACGTTGTCCCCGGTGAGATGACTTCTCCCAGTTGAGGGGTCGGCAGGAAGGGTCCAAGGCACCTGCCCCCCCGCCATTTCAGACCCTACAATTCTTCATTATTTGTATTGTGGTAGTGCCTAGGGGTCCCACTCATGAATCCAGGTCCCATTGGGCTCTAGTATCCTCGGACTAGAGGGAAGCCAAGCCTGGCTATAACTCGCCTGGAGCTACTAGAGTTTTTGGAGCTTGTATGTGCGGTGGCTGCTCACAGGCCTTGCAGGAGTGCTGTTAGCGGAGCAGTCCCCACCTTCCTCCAGTTGTTCTGCGCTCTGTCCTGATCTGTTGGGGGAGGGATAGCTCAGTGGTTTGAGCATTGGCCTGCTAAACCCAGGGTTGTGAGTTCAATCCTTGAGGGGGCCATTTAGGGATCTGGGGTAAAAAAAATAGTTGGGGATTGGTCCTGCTTTGAGCAGGGGGTTGGACTAGATGACCTCCTCAGGTCCCTTCCAACCCTGTGATATTCTACCCTGGAGAACCTTGCCCATATGCTGGCCAGAGGCACAGCACACCCACCCTATCCCTAAGCCTGGCACATCCACCTGTGCTCTCTCCACGCATCTACTGTGCCCACACACACTGCTTCAGCCCAGTCGTACCTAGTGGGCACAGCAAGCTGGACAAGGGGTTGCCAGAATTTCAAAATGAGGCAGGGGCTCCAGGGCCCAGATGGGTGCAGTGTTTCCAGGACATGGCTTTCTAGCATCTGTGGCGCCACTGTCTTTGTCAGGGTTGTTCTCCCTGAACCGGGTGGCAGGCTGCTCCATAGCGTGACGTCTCTCTCCTTTCTCCCCAAGGTCAGGGGCTGCTTCTGAGGCGATGTCTTTGCTCCTTTCTGTTCCTTTGCGATTTCTGTGGTTTGGGCCCTGGAGCGGGACACGTCTCTCATCCATACACTGGCCCAGCGGTCACAGTCACCTGCGTTGACATGTCCCACCCGCTCCCCGCCTCGCAGACATGCGGTGCGGGACATGGGGCACTCCTGGAATTCTGCAACGCAGGCCTGCCCCGCGAACCCACGAATCCAGCTGGTCCCTCCCAGTAACTCCGCTCTCTGATTCTTCTCCCTTCCCCTTCACACGGGATTCTCCTGCAACCCTTTGCCATTAGCTCCCCCGGGTGTGCCTCAGCTGCAGTCAGTGCAAGGGATGTGATCTAGTGCTATGGATTTCTTGGGTTTGCTGCAGGGTATCTGAGTACTGAGGTATTGTAGTACTGGGGGCCTTGGGGTACTGCAGTACTTGGGGAGGCCTAGAGTATTGGGGGCTTGGGGTACTCGGACATCCAGGGCTCCTTTGGGGATAAAAATGCTCACTCCGAGTACTGCAGTCCCCTGCCCATGCAGCACACATGCACGCGGGCAGCACTCTGCTTGCTGCGCTATGGCCTGCATCTATTCCTCATTCCCAGGCCAGGATCATCCAGCCTTCAGGTGGCCGCCGGTCTGACCAAGGCTGTGTTTGAGGGCTAGGGGTCTCTGAGAGGATCAGCCCGTTTACCGGTTGGCTGGCTTGTTCTGTGAAGAATTGAGTGATCTTCGGGGGGGGGGGGGGCAGCCTCCTTGCAGGCTGAGTGCGCCCCACCTCTGCCACTCATCACCCCTCCCCTGCTCCAACTACAGTGCACCGAGCCCGGGGGTGGTAGCGCTGTAATTAACCCAAATCACACGGCACAGCCTGCCTCCCTGGGCAGAGGCGTCTTTGTCAAATGAAGCCAGACACTTGCATTACGGCCCCCTCTGTTCCCCACCCTACATCTCCCCAACCTCTGACTTGCGCTGGCTGCAGGCCTTTCCCAACAGCTGCCTTGAGATGTGGAGGTCCTGAAAGGCGAGGGCCAGAATGCCATTCCATACGGCCACACTGGATATGCCAGATCAAAGCAGTCTGCTTGTCCCTCCAATCTGGTATCCTGCCTGTCAGTCACTAGGCTTCAAGCTGCGGTCAGGACTTGCTGGCTAAGTGCCAGAAAGACAGAAACAACCCCCCCCCCCGTGTTTAAATGCACATGTCAAGAGCATTGGTTATGTTGAACACCAGGATTGCTAGGGAGACTGAAGCACTTGAGCACCGGCCTTCTGCCTCTAAGGTGCCAGAGACATGGGTAACTGAAACAAATCTCATGCTTCAGGGTATAGGTTGTGGGGTCAGGAAGGGTTTCCAGCCTCCTCTCTACCGAAGATTCCACAATTGCCCTGAAGAATGCCGATGGATTCTTTGCCTTCCTCTGAAGCAGGCAGTGGGCTTCAGAAATCCTCTGCTCGTATTGGCTGGCACCAGAGGCCATCGTAAATCTCAGTGGGCTGATCTGGTGCAGCAGGGGCAGTGCTAGCTCTGCCCCACAAAGGACAAGGAGTAAGTAAATCTGAACCAAATCACCTCAGCCCAAACCTGGGAGCTGCTTTCAGCCGTTTGTGTAACAGGCTAGCTCTGCTTGGGCAAGTCACGGCACCTCCGTGCCTCAGTTTCCCTACCTGTACAATGGGGATAATGACACTGAACTCCTTGGTAACGTGCTTTGAGATCTGTGGCTGGAAAGCGTTCTAGACAAGCTGGGCATTACTGGATGGTTATTATTCTAGATGCAGGGTGTGAGCCTGGCAGCGGCTCTGGTGCCTCGGCCTGCGTTCAATCCGGGGCGGTGCAGCCGCCAGGGGAGTGCACCGAACCGCCCGCAGCCCTACCAGAGCTCAGAGGGGCACTTCTAACAGCTCCCTCAACCAAGGAGCTGGTGGACATCGAAGGCAGTTTAAGGGGCCTGCTCTAAACCTCTGACCTAGAGCGCTCACTGGGCAGCAGATGCAGCACTGGATCTGATGGAACTGCGGGTAGACACCACTCGGATGGCTCGTGGCTGATCTTCAGAGCCCAGGGTCAAACAGACTGCAGCTTGCTGCAGAGCTGGGGGTGCTGGCCGAGGAAACTGCCTGCAGGGTACCAAGGCTGGCAGTTGACCTGCCAGAGACAGCCGCCCATCCACAGCCTGCAGGGCCTGGGGCAGGTTGGCAGTGGGGACCTGCGTGGCTGTACTCGGTGCACTGAGAGGACTCTGCCAGGGCTGCAAAGCCAGAATCCCTCCCCCGGCCAGCTTGTTCTCTCCAAACCTGTGCGTTCGGGGGGCTGCTCTTGCCGACCCCAGAGCTCCACTGGCAAAAGGAGGCTCACAAAGGGTCAAAATGGCTCCTGCCAGGCAGCGCTGAGCCAGAGGATAAGGCGTGCCAGCTATCCCCCTCTCCAGCACCCTCCCGCTAGCCAGCTCCGAACACGGCGATGCACCTTGCAAGGAGCAGGGCGGGCCGCTGACGAGCAAGTCCCAGCAATACCCCAGGAACAGCCAGGGGTGTCACGGCCTTGGCATCCTCAGATCTGGGCACCATCGGTGTGGGAATGTGGGAGCCAGAGGCCCTTGCACACAGCACCTGCCAGCTACTCCGCCGCTGGCACTGCATTCTCCGCTTTGCTGGCTCTCTTGTCTGTGTCCCCGGTTCACGTTCTGGCCTGTTTCCTCAGGCACCTGCCGTGGGAGCCCCCGGGAAGGGGCAGGGGGAGTTGCTGCAGTTGGAGGAGAAAGGGGCTGCAGGCAGGCAGGGGTTGTGGTGGGTACGCAGAAATAGGCCTGGCTGTAGGTGAGGTGGGTGGGGCCCTGTCCTTTGCCCAGGGTTCCACAGAGCCTGAATCACTGCTAAGACAGTCTTGTGCCATCTCAGATCCCTTCTCTCCCTCCCCCCCATGCCCTGGGCAGTGCCAGCCTCTCAGTCCTGGTGTGATCTGCCAGCCCACCCTATGAGAAGATGCCCCGCAGCGGTGTGGAGGAATGGGGGGGTCTCTTGGAGAGGAAAGACGCTGTGGACTCTATCTGCAGGATGGGCGAGGCCTCTGCCCACACAGCTAGAGAGAGCCCAGCCATCAGCCAGACGCCTGCTCCGGGAGCCACTGCAATGCCAGGGGAAAATACTGCAGCCCAGTGGTACAGCAGCAGCTCTGTGGGGCTGGCTCCTCCCAGGGAGAGCAGAGCCTCAGCTGGAGGCTGGCCCTTTGAAGAACAGGATCATCCTCTCGCCCCTGGCAAGATTAGGGCCAGCGATGGGTCCAGGAGTAGTGAATTTGGGTTCAGACCGGCCAAGCTGCTCGGCACCCAGGGAAGAGAGGGAGGGGGGGAGGAGATGAGATGTCCCCTTTTAGATCCACGCTCCCTGCTTTCTCTCACACGCACAGAGACTGGATCCAAGCCCCCAGGCTGATTGCCAGCTTCCTATCCAGACACATCTGTCCTTTGTGCTCACCAGCCACCTGCTGCATGTACAATGCTACCTGCGGGGAGAGAGATGGGAGTGCGAAAGGATGACTCAGCTTGATGCCCGGAGGGGGCGTTATTGTTTTTGGACCGAAGGGAAATGGCGTATGTGACGGGGGAGACAAATCTCCCCTGGCAGTTTGTGTAAGGCTGGATTCATCTGGAACCCAGTGGAGAATGAAACCCCCTTTGCCCCCAGGTACAGGTATTCAGGTGGCTAATGCCTAGTGGGATGTTCACAAGTGCCCAGTGCTTATCTAGGCACCTATAGACCTTTAAAAGTCTGGCCCTAAGGGACTTGGTCAAGGTCACTCAGAGAGTCTGTGGCAGAACAGGAACTTGAACCTGGCTCTCCCAAACCTAGGCTAGTACCCTAACCCCAGGGCCATTCTAACTCTCTGTAAACCCAGCAAAGATCTTAATAAAAGATGGTTGCAAATATATATTTGAACTGATTAGTCTGATCTGGCATGTGGGTTCTGGGGCTTCTTCAGACAGGATGTGGCCGTATCCCGTGCAGAAGCCACGGAGTGATAGTTAATTCACCTCCTTGGAGACCCCGAATCATGGCCTCCTAAGCATCCGTTTGCTTAGAAATCTGGAAAACCTCAGTGTCTCTCTCTGCCTTCGCCTCAGCCATTCTGCTTGCTGGAGATGCAAACAGCAAACGGGATCACCTGGAAACTATCCTTTCCTCACAGGTCAGGTGCAGGAGAAACAGTTTGTGGTCTTAGCTTCAGCACGCCTGTCCCAGTGGCCAAGCCCAAGGGGTTTCTCCTAGACAGCAACTCCCCTGCTTCTAGAGTGGGCATGGTTCCCAGCTCTGCCCAAAGCCAGGGTAAAGTTCACAGCTGTTACCGTCCCTCCTGCTGAGGCAGCCCCCAGCCCCACGACTGGGCTGGCTGGAAAATCTCTGCAGCGAAGACAGATGCCTGCGATGGATTCTCTGGGCCTAGCTCCGTGGTTCTGGGTCGCAGGGGTTTCTGTGAACCTTTTCTCCACGTTCGGGGGCGGAGGTTGCATCCTCTTGAATCGTGGGTGTGACTGAGATGGAAAATTCCAGGAGGGACCCAGCTGAGAAGGCGGAGACTTCTCTGCTTTGGGCTGAAACAGGGAGGAATCTCCAGCTTGGGTATGCTGCCACCTCCTGCCCTAGATCCACACCTGGGGAAGGGAGTTGGCCTCACTCACAATCCAGACCTGCAGGCTCGCTCAGCACAGTCTCCTAGACACCCTGAAAGCCCTGACCTGAGTTCTAGTTCCATAACGACCCCGCACGCCCTGGGGGCTCCCCTGGAAACCTGTTACAGCTTGAGCTCTGGCTAACCCTCGCCCAGCCATTCCCCCTGCCCAATGAGGCTAAGGTCGTTGCACCTGCACCAATGCTGAGCATGGCCCCCGACACTCACATCCTTGCACCTGAGTGAAGAGCCAGCCATGAGCACGAAGGATCCTTCCCTACAGACCCAGCTGCACAACCCTTTGGTATCCTCCACCCCAGCAGGGTCGCTGCTCGCTGCTAGCAGCACATCTAACAGTTCTGTGCTTCCTGGTCCCCAGCAGCATCTGATCCTCCCCCCATGGAAACGGATGGAAGCTCTGTTTCCTCTTTGCTATTCAAGGGACAGAGCCATCCAGGAGCCAGAGGCCTAACATGCACCACTAGGGAATCCTCTCCCCTCCCATAGAGCACCCACTGCATCTTAGCCAGCCCTGCTTATATGCAAATGCTATTGAAGCCATACAGCAGAGTGCAACGAGCACGAGACCGGGACGCAGGAGACCAGGGTTTATTCCTAGGTCTGCCACTCCTCTGCTGGGCAAGTCACGGTACCGCTCTGTGCCTCAGTTTCCCTATCTGTAAAATAGTGAGAGTGCCCCCCCACCCCTTTGTAAAGCACTTTGGGATCTACTGAGGGCAGGAGCTAGGTATTATTATTGTTGTTTGCAGGAGCTCAGTGTTATTCACCGGAATGCACCCTGCTGGGAATGTGGACTTTGACGGTCCCAGGGCCGTATAACATGCCTCCCCGCTGTGCTAATGGGAAAGATAGCCCCGATCCCTTTCCCTCTGCAGAGAGGGATCAGAGGCAGAGATTTGCCCATCCAGAGGCGCTCAGGAAGCCAGAGCGTAGCAGCCTGGCCCCAAGGGGAGGCATCTTTAGCTTAGTCCCTGTTCTGCTGTTGTGTCTCCAGCGTCTTGTTGGATGCATGCCTAGATCCAGCCTTAACATTCAGGAGGGAGCATGGGCTCTAACCCACCCTGTCCAGTAGCCCGCTCCCCTGCCTGACAGCAGCGTTCTGCCCACGCAGGCAGCTCCCCCGCCCTGTCCAGCTCCAGGAAGGGCTGATTCTATCACAGGGTACAGCGGTCAGCGCCCGATTCCCCAGGGAAGGGGACATCTCCATGTGACTCTGGGGAAGGCGCTTGTCCTACTTAGAGTCCTCTGCTTGAGTGACTAGACCTCAGGAGATGTTCCCTGCTGTGCCATGCAGCAGTACAGACAGCTGGAGCTTGCCCGGTGGGCTTTCCTGTGAGACTGAGCTGAAATGGCTGATCCAGTGGATAAAGGCGGGTGGGGCACATCCAGAGCTAAGGGTCCTCCTGAGAAGCCCTCCCACTGAGGCACTTCCTTCTCCAAAGGCTTTTGTAACCTGAGCCTTAAAAAGTAAATAATCTACTGAGGTTAGTGGTGATGAAATCTGCTGAACGGAGAGCCCTGGAGACCAGAGAGTGCTCTGCTTCTCCACAGGAAAAGATACAGCACGGGTAACACACTGGCTAAGTGTCATGACCCCTCGCTGATGACTGGTCCATGTGGAGGATGGCCAGCTACTGCTACCAGCTGATGGAGCTACTCCTTGGGCTCAAGTGGCAGGAGCCTGGACTGTGATACTGAAGGTCTGGAGTTTTATCCCCTATGGAAGAGCATACTCACGGCTGGTGCCCCTCCTGGCTGGGTGCCCCTCCTGCCCCTCCATAGCAGCTTCTCTTTCCATTCTAGCGCCCCCTGCGGATGGTCGCTGCCATCCCACGGTAGTCTGCCTCTTCTAGGGACTCAGCCCTCCAGCAGGTTGTGATTTAGCTCCACCCCTTCCAAGGTCACAAAGTCCAACACATAAGGAGTCCAATGTCCCTACTGCTGGTCTTTGGCCCCAGCTCTGGGCCCCATGGTCATTTCACCCCTTTGCTCAGAGCTTTCAGTGGTCCTTCTCCCCCTCACCGGCCCGTGGCTGGTAGGGGAACCCAGGCCCTCCCACTACACTAGGTCTCAGTCCAGCAGCCACAGTCTGCTCTGCCAGTATCCTTGCCGACGCCTCCCTGGACCTCTTCCTACCACAGCCTGACAGCAGGCCTCACCCACAGCCTCTCTAGTTCACCCTTCTCTCAGGGCCAGGGCTCTTCCCCGGAATCCCCCAGTAAATCCCAAGGCAAAGGTACAAACTCTACCCAACTTCTGCCCTCCTCAGGCTTGACCTTTCATCCCGCTTACGTTTCCCTTGCTGTCCTCCACTGAACACCTCCCACAGTTCTCTCCCTGGAAGTCCAGGTCTTGGCCTTTTATCAGGGCTCTCCCCAAGCCTTCTGCCAGACTTCTGTATACAGGAGCAGATCCCAGGGCCAACTCTCCCCTGGACGTCCTCCTTCACCCTCCCAGTCTCTCCACTCTCTAGTCAGGGAGCTCCCTGTAGTCCCCTTTTGCTTTGCACCAACCACCCAGCTCCTCCCCAGCTGGGTTTAGCCTTAATTGGGCCTGGCTCAGCCCCCAAGTGCAGCCAGGTGAGCTAATTGGCCTCGCTTACTCCCATTAACTCTTTCAGGGGGATTGTCATAGGTGCACATCAAAAGGGTGAGGTGGTTATTCAGCCACCTGGCCCAGGCAGCCCTGGGCCTCCTTGCTTAGGCTATCTACTAGGGCCACATTTTCGGTGATGTGGATACTTGTCCACTAGAAACTGCATGGGGAACACTAATTTTTTACATATAAGCCAATGGGCAGTCACTGGATGGGGGTAACTTTCAGTCACTGCAAAGATGGGCTGGATTTGGACCTGTGGCCCAGGAGAATCTCTGGAGATGTCTTAACAAATTGTTAGCCGATATAAATTTGGCAGAAATACGTCTCTGGGCTGGCCAGGTCTCCTGATCCAGGTGCTTGGTTTGGAAGGACCCTGTCTCACTAGTTGGACATGACCCCTAGAAGATGGTGTGATGCTTACACAAATTCCCCCTAGCCTCTACACCAGGGGCGAGCAAACTTTTTGGCCTGAGGGCCGAATCGGGTTTCGGAAATTGTATGGCGGGCCGGTTAGGGGAGGGGGTCGTGGCCCATCCCCCCCATCTGCCCCCTTCCCCCTCCCGGACTCCTGCCCCATCCAACCCCTCCTGTTCCCTGATGCCTCCCCGGGACTCCTGCCCCATCCACCACCACCACCCGTTCCCTGTCCCCTGACTGCCCCCGGAACCCCTGCCCCTGACTGCCCCCCGCTGCCCCATCCAACCCCCCCTCCTTCCTGACTGCCCCCCCAGGACCCCTGCCCCCATTTAACCCCCCTGTTCCCTGCCCTCTGACCACCCCGCCCCCTGACCACCACTCCGAACTCCCCTGCCCTCTATCCAACCCCCCCTTCTCCCTGTTCCCGACTGCCTCCGGAACCCCTGCTCCTGACTGCCTCCCGCCGCCCCGTCCAACTCCTTCTCTCATTCCTGACTGCCCCCCGGGACCCCTGCCCTATTCAACTCCCTATCCCCCCCCCCGACCACCACCCCCGAACTCCCCTGCCCTCTATCCAACCCCCCTGCTCCCTGTCCCCTTACCGTGCTGCCTGGAGCACCGGTGGCTGGTGGCGCTACAGCCACTGCCATCACGCAGCACGGAGACCAGGTCAGGCCGGGCTCTGCAGCTGCGCTGCCCCAGGAGCTCGCAGCCCCACAGCCCAGAGCATTGCGCCAGCGGTGGAGCGAGCTGAGGCTGCTGCGGAGGGGGAACAGCAGGGGAGGGGCTGGGGGTAGCCTCCCGGGCCAGGAGCTCAGGGGCTGGGCAGGAGGGTCCTGCGGACCGGATGTGGCCCGCGGGCCATAGTTTGCCCACCTCTGCTCTACACCCTCACAGAAAGGCCAGGTGGCCTGGGGTATAGAGTTCCCATGACTTACGGTATCAATGCTTTCCCAGGCCAGACCACAAGCAGAAAAAGCTTCTAAAGAGACAAGCAGATAGTGAATGCACCCGGCCTACATTTAAATCCATTAATTACGGGAAGCCAATTTTTACTGCAGGCCTTCTATCAGCAGAGGAAAATTCCACAGAGAGTCTGTAGGCTTTATTTCATGGTGGATAATATACCGCCATGGGGACCTGGATTGAAACTGAACGTCTCTCATAAGTACAATACATTTGACTGTCTCCATGTAGTAATTAGTGGACATCTATCTATCTTGGACGCCCATGGGCAAGGCTATTATCCCCATTGTACAGATGGGGAACTGAGGCACAGAGAGGCTAAGAGACAAACAGAAGGTGACACAGGATGTCTGTGGCAGAGCAGCGAATTGTACCCACCTCTCCCAAGTCCCTGGCTAGCACCCTAGCCACTAGATCATGCTGCTCATCTCTTCTCCAGAATGGCATGAATCTACATAACTCTGTTCAGGGGTAAGCCCAATGCTGGAATAGCTGGGGATGGAAAGGAATCCGGGCTGCTGATGCATTGACAGAGCTGGGTGTGGGGATCCATTCTGGGGGCAGCAGGATATGCTGCAAGACAAGACTCAGGTACATGAGCAGGTGTCTGTGTGACTTGAACAGTTTATAACCATGCTGTGTCTAGCACTACCCAAAGCACTGAGTTCCTTGCTTTCAAAAGTGCTAACAGCCACCAAACTTATTGTTTTAGAGGTCCTATCAAATAGACTATTGCAGCCTTCAGCACTGGTATCTTGGCAGCAGTAGAGACAGCACTTCCTATTGCTTTATTGCTGTGAATGCATATAAAACATGATCATAATTCATTAAAAACAGGCTTTATTTGCCATACCATTTTCATCCCATGCAGTGTTTTGCAGCATGCATACTACAGCTGGGGAGTTGTGGAATATTTTTACAGATGTCTGTGAGTCTAGCCTTCCACTTATAAATAAATAAATGGAGATATCCTATCTCCTAGAACTGGAAGGGACCTTGAAAGGTCATTGAGTCCAGCCCGCTGCCTTCACTAGGAGGACTAAGTACTGATTTTGCCCCAGATCCCTAAGTGGCCCCCTCAAGGATTGAACTCACAACCCTGGGTTTAGCAGGCCCATGCTCAAACCACTGAGCTATCCCTCCCCCCATATAGCACCTGAAAGCCAAAGCACCTCAAAAGCATGTGTGATCTATTGGGGCCATTACCTAAAACCAAGCAGCTGTTTAGCAGGTCAATGTAACATTGCAGGGCACAAAGTGATACCTGCAATCGGATGGGGAGGTTAGGGTTTATTGAAGTGAGTGCCAAAGCTCCCATAGATTTCAGTGGTGCAGGGAGGTAGAAGCTATCAGAGCTTGGAGAGAGTCTTCTCATTCTTGGCCTGTTTTCTGTCTCGTGAAATAAGGCACCTCCAGTAGCAAAGTGCCCCCCCGGACTCAGAGGGGAGAGGACCAAAGCTGGGTGACTGCCAGATTTTCCATTTCGTGGGAAATTCCATGAGTTTGAAAGAAATTCCCTTCCAAAATGTAAGGAAAGCAAATAAAAATTGAAATTTCCTGCGAAATGAAATTCCGAAAAAAGAAATCGTCTTGGCGTGATTGAAGTGTTTCAATCAAATCAAAATGTTTTGTTCCAATTTCTACTTAAAAAAAAATATTATGTAATGTAAAAAAATTGAAACAAAAAGTCATTTCAAAATGGAAAATTCAAATGTTCTGTCCGGAAAAGGTCAAAATGTTTAGAATGTTCCGGTCTGATTTTTTAAAATGAAATTTGATCCAAACGGACGTTTCTGTAACATTTCATTTTAACATGAATCAGCATTTTCCAAAGTAATAAACTTTCATCAGAAAATTTTCAGCCAGCTCTAAAGAGAGCCCGCTCTGCCCCATGCTGATGCCCTCTGGTTAACGCCCATCCGCATTCCAACCTCGCTGAGCTGGTCTGCTGGCAGGCATATCTCCCCTATCCTATAAGAGCTGTTCTTTATTATATAGATCCATAGGGCTGAATTGTGGCATTAAGGCCATGTTCCAACCCAGAGCTTAGTGCATTCCAGATAGTGCGTGAGTGAATGGTACATATAGTTTACAAAGTGTTCCTTTGGGAAGAAAGGCCAGTCTAAGCCATGACTATTCCATTTATATGTTAAAATTTTTTTACTTTTATCTAGGATGGGCTTGTGGTGTTGTTTCCCCCTGCGCTCCTTCTCCTTCCAGAGAATGGACAGAATTCCTTATTGTCTCTAAAGCAGACCATTTCCTGGGGTTGGTATGTCTGATGGGCTTTGACCTGGTGCTGTTGTCTGTATGTGCCCATAGGCTACCCGCTGCCTGTTGGCTCAAAATGAAAGCTAATAAATATATATATAAATCCAGAGGCCAAGGATTTCACAATTGATTTTGGGTGTCAGTTTTTCAGAGGGCAGGTGAGCAGTGTTTTTTAAAATCAGGCCTCTTTAAGGTTTCTTGCACTGGGCACCCAAAATGACTAGCTACTTTTGGTTCTGAGCTTTAGTTCTTTCTAGTCCTCATTTAGGGCTTGATCCGGCAACCAAATAAGCATG
Organism: Emys orbicularis; assembly: GCF_028017835.1. Lineage (NCBI taxonomy): Eukaryota > Metazoa > Chordata > Testudines > Emydidae > Emys > Emys orbicularis. Next base: position 18,574,182 of record NC_088700.1, on the reverse strand, counting down.
TGTGTAATTTACTCACGTGAGCAGTGTCATTGAGGTCAGTGGGTAAAATTCTTCACCGTATTAAGTATTTGCAGGATCTGTCCCTTAGTGACAGACTTCTCCCCTGATTTTTTTTTTAAATGCTTTACGTGAAAAACACCACAAGGTGCTGAGTTCTTTATTTGTTTTCCCAGTCATATCTCTGAGATTGCATGGCTTAGCAAAACCCTCTGGGAAGGAAAGGACAGAGAGAGGAAAATGACAAACCATAAGGCTTATGCTGCCTTTCCACCAATGTTGCAATTTAGCTGTACTTTCTTTTGCTCTGGTTTAGTTGTACAGCTGAGCGGTGCATCAGAGTCCTGGGAGGAACTGATTGTACTGGGGGAGCTGTGGTGGAAGGGGAGTTTTTAGGATAGCAGGTGTTCTGGTTCCTGCTAACATACTAGCTAACTGTGGTGTAACCTTCTCTCCATCATTGGTCCACATGGAGGATAAGATCTGCTACTACCTGAAGGGATAACTTCTTTAGCCCAAGTGGTAGTGGCTGGTGCTTTTGGTGCTGATGTTGGTAGGGCCTTGCTTTTACGGACGCATTGCTAAGAGCTGGAGAGAGCCTTTCTACTCAACCCCCCTCCTTTGCATCATTTTCTTGAAATACGATGATTTGGGCTGAAACATTTCATGCTTGGCCTTGGGTTTGGAGCCAAGTGCAGCTTTGGCAGAGTCCCATTTGAGAAACTGCTAGCAGCGAGGGGAAAGGAGGGAGAGGATGAAGAGAAGAGGCAGGGGGCAGGGACTCTAGCATCTAAAAGTCAGAGTGGGGCCGTACAGCCATTGCTAAAGTGAGGTAGTCTGGACAAGGTGGGACAGAAATCCAAGCCCATGGCCAAGAAGAGAGCCGCTTAGCACTGGGCATGAGGACAACCCCCCGAGCCAAGCGATTGGAACGGCTGAGTCTCAGCCTCAGTAGCCAAGAGTGTTTTGGGGAAGGTTAAAATGTCACCCCCCACAAACCCTCGAGATTAACCAGCTGTGAAAGGTCAAATCTTCTAGGCCATAGTCAGCGAAGTTTTCCCTGCAGTTCCCCCCGGGATAGTGCCCACACATCATACTGCCTGGGCTGCTGATTCTGCCCATCCACCCGTGAAAAGGCAATGCCTAGGAGGGGCAAGAAGGGTCACATGCCCCTCCCGAGACGCCTGGGGGGGCACATTCAGCAGGGAACCGCAGCGGCGAAAGGAGCAGAACGTGGGCCAGCTGTCCTCCAGTGCGGCTGTACGGCTCCCAGCCCCGCCCCCAGCCCTTCCACGCAGCCACGTCTCTGAGGTGTGTACAGCCCCGCCGCAGGACAGGGGTCAGTTGAACTTCAGGGCTCTCCCGGAAACCATAGCAGTGAAAGGAGCAGAACGTGGGGCTGCTGCTCCCAGGAGCCAGCACCCCGCGCTGGCAGCTCCTCCAGTGCGGCTGTACCAGTACTGCCCCCAACCCTGTCCTCCGGCGCGGCTGTACCGGTACTGCCCCCAACCCCGTCCTCCGGCGGGGCTGTACCAGTACCACCCCCAACCCTGCCCTCCGGCGCGGCTGTACCGGTACTGCCCCCAACCCTGTCCTCCGGCGTGCTGTACCGGTACTGCCCCCAACCCTGTCCTCCGGCGCGGCTGTACCGGTACCGCCCCCAACCCCGTCCTCCGGCGGGGCTGTACCAGTACCACCCCCAACCCTGCCCTCCGGCGCGGCTGTACCGGTACCATCCCCAACCCTGTCCTCCGGCAAGGCTGTACCGGTACCGCCCCCAACCCTGTCCTCCGGCACGGCTGTACCGTTACCACCCCCAACCCTGTCCTCCGGCGCGGCTGTACCGGTACCATCCCCAACCCTGTCCTCCGGCAAGGCTGTACCGGTACCGCCCCACACCCTGCCCTCCGGTGCGACTGTACCAGTACCACCCCCAACCCTGTCCTCCGGCAGGGCTGTACAGACTGCATCCCAGACTGGAGACGCAGCTGCGTGGAAGGGCTGGGGGTGATACAGCCGCGCCGGAAGAGCTGCCAGCGTGGGGCTGCCTGGTGGCCCCACGTTCTGCTCCTTTCACCATTGTGGTTCCCAGTGCAGCAGGAGGACAGAGCCCCACCCCCCCAGGTAATATGGGACCGGGAGAGCGTGGGGCCCCCGGGCTAGGGCAAGGAGTCATATGGAGGAGTCACGTGGCGTGGGGGGGGGTCACATGGGGAGGTCACATGCCCCCCTTTAGCTGGTGCCCCCCTTTGTGTCCCTCCCATGAGTCACTCTGCTCTTGTGCTACACTGGGCCTCGTTCTCCTGGCTGCAAGAGGCGCAAACGGGGGAGATCCTTGCACACGCCGCGCTGCACTGTGCAGTAGCTGCTATGCAAAGCACCATGCATGTTCATGACTGTTTGCACTGTGGTTTGGGGGTACCTCTCTTCTCAGACCAGGCTCTGGCCGCCCTGAACGAGGCTATCCATGAGGTGTGCTTCTGGACCCGATGATCAGACTGTTTGGCTCTGAGCTCCATCCCTTCCGTGTGACTCTCTGAGACACTTGGTGGATAAGCCTCTTACTGGCAGCAGCAGGAGGGCGGTGGCTGGGAGGTGGATCTAACATACGTTTTGGAAAGCTGGGGAGGCACAAAGAGGGCGTGTGGCTAGAGCAGGTCAGAAAACTGCCCAGGCAGGGGGCGGGCTGTAGTGGAATGGACTGGAGAGGAGTCCCATCCGGTCATAGACACCTGGACTGGACAAAGTTCTCTAGTCCGTTCTCAAGGATGGTTCTCTCCGTATGTCTCGTCCAGCCTCAACTGACTCGCTTCCACCTCTTCCATTGGGGGAGAGGATAAAGCCCAAGAAGTCTCACCGGTGGCACATATTCCCTCAGCTCAAACTTGTGTGTAAAGTTATCGCCCCTTGGAGCACCCTAAACAATTCCTCTGTCCCCAGCCTTCATGCTCCCGCTAGAGCCCGTCCCTCTCAATCATCATTAAGGTCACGGGCGATAAAGAAAAATTCACAGAGGCCTGTGACCTGTCTGTGACTTTATCAGTCCGCGGCGGCGGGGAGCTCTGGGGTACCCTCCTCCCGCAGCGGCTTGGAGCTCAGGGGCTCCGCCGCTCAGGCGGTGAGGGTATCCCACAGCTCCCGACTGCCCCGGGCAGTGGGGGGACCCTGCAGTTCCCAGCTGCCACGGGCTGAAGTCACAGAGGTCTCTGGAAGTCATGGATTCTGTGACTTCCGCGACCTCCGTGACCAAATCGTCGCCTTCATCATCATCCACTCACGCTCTCTCTGTATGATTGTAACAGGCGTGCAAAGGCAAGTCAGGCCATGGGGCTAAGGTAGAACCCAGAGCAACCTGGGATGGGACGGGCCTGAAAGGTCCGTTGCTGCTGACCCTCCTTAGCCCTAGAGCTTGGACTGGTGGTGGGAGCCAAGATGCTCCAACGGTGAAAGTGGAGTGAGCCGGGCGTGTGAGGGACCGTGTGATGTTGTCGCCTCTGGTTGTGTAAGACAGACCTAAATGGGAGGTGAAATGCGATTGCCAAGGATTATAAGGGAATGGCTCAAGCTGCTTGGTACTTGTTTCTAAAAGAGGCTCTAAATCCTTTGTTGTTTTCTTCGTGCGTGGGATTAGAAAGCTCCAGTCGAGCGGGCCGGCTGAGCAGCGCCCAGGGCTGCGCCGACGGAGTGGCCTACGTGGAGGCTTTTGCTACTCGAGTGTTTGCACAGAGCAGGCCTCCGCGGCAGGAAGCTGGGTTCGAATCCTGTCTGCTTGGTTTAAAAGTGAAAAGAGGATGAGGGAAATCCAGTGCCTGAAGAATACTGGAGTGTGGAAACTCTGATCTGGCCACCTGCCCTCGAGGCCTGTGAAATCTCAGTCCCTGGAAGAGCCCCTCTTTGCCGAGCAACCACTTCCCACAATGGCAGAATTTTAGCAGCCCTTTTGGCTACTGCTGTTACCAGATTTTACTGTGTTTAGGTGAGTTCAGGGCAGATTTGGGGTATCTGACAGGGACACCACCCCCTCAGGACTGACACCAGGATAACTTCGGTTGCCCTCCCGATGTCACTATGAACTGGGCTATGAGCTTTCTGAGGGCTCTGGACTACCCAGCCTCACTTGGGACCTGCTCCAAAGCCCACCGAAGTCAATGGGCGTCTTTCCATTGGTTGGCAGCGACCGCAAGGGTCATGTTGTCTAACTCCCTGCCAAGACGCAGGATTTGTTGTGACTAAACCGTCCAAGGCAGGTGGCTCCAGCCTCCTTTTGGAAGCCTCCAGTGAAGGAGTTTCCACAACCTCCCTAGGCAGTCTGCGCCATTGTCCTACTGTCCTTATAGTTGGGACGTTTTCCCTGAGATTTAATCTAGATCTGCTCTAGTTTGAACCTACTGCCTCTTCTCCTGCCCTCTGTGGCAAGAGAGAACAACTTTCCCCCATTGTTTTTATGGCAGCCTTTCAAGTGTTTGAAGAAGGACTCACAGTGAACTTCTGGGCATGACGCACAACCCATCCATTCTCACAGACCAAATCCCCCCTGCTACCCCGCTCCAGCCTTTCCCCATACAACCCCCATGCTAATGGAACGGACACTCCCCTCTTGCTGCCTCAGACTACCCCTGGTCAGAAAAACTCAGACAAAACACTCTTTTTGGAAGGGGGGATGAATTTGCTGATTTGTCAGAATCAAAATGTGACCTGGAGATGGTTTGATTTGGATGAAGTTCTGATGGGGCCTAGCCTGCCAGGGAGGTTGCCATCGGACACTGCCTGGTTTCCTGCCAGGTTGCCTGCCTGGCTCCTCAGCAGCCCCTCTGGCAGGCTGTTAGGGAGCTGGAAGCTCTGCAAATCCTGATTCCCAAGCGCCAATGCTCACAGCTCCATGGCCGTCGGGGCTTCCATGTTCCCTGGCTCTGGGTGCGGCCCATCAGGTGGATGACCTCAAAGTCAGGGAGAACAGGGCTCTGCAGCGTAGTGGCCTACCCTGGAGCTGGGTTCCTCCAGCATCCACAGCTCTGGGGCTCCATTTCCTTTCTGGGAGCATTTCAAACTTTTTTGTTTCGGTCCAAATCAGAACAAAACCCGATTTCGCAATATCAAAATCCTCCATGAAATGGGATGATCTTTCTCTGCCCAGCTCTACCTGAGACTGAAAAGCTGCTCTTTGAATGGGGTGTGTGTGTGTGGGGCGGGGGAGTGGTGTCTCTCTATTACAATAATCCCCTATCCCTTTCCTCTCTCTCCTGCTGTCTCGGTCAGGCTGCTTGTCCTGCTGACTTGGCATGTTCCCACAATTTCAAAATAAATGACACTAGCGCTGTCCCCAGGAAAGGAGCACAGATCAAGTGCTGCTCATCGGCCCCTTGGACAGGATGGATGCAGATGCCCAGAGCGCTCGAATGGCCCTGCTACAGGCTGCCTCTGGAATTGCCGTCAGCCAGCTCTTACCATGTGACTGATCCCAGGCACAGCAGTTAGAGGTCACAGCCTGGTTCAGAAGTGGTAGTAGGTCAGCTGGTGTAAGAAAGTCTCCAGTAGGGAATTCACTCCTTCTTCCGGCCCTTCTGCTTGTCATTCACACGGACCCACTCACTGACAAGCAAATGCCATCCCCTTAGACACCACCTCTGGGTGGGGAGCACTTTAGAGGCAGTATCCTCCACTGAATAGAGCACTGGAGTGGGACTGAGGAGACCTGGGTTCTATTCCCAACTCTGATACTAGCCTGCTGGATGACCTTGGACAAGTCCACTTCCATGCCTCTGTTTCCCCACCTGTAAAATGGGGATAATGGTACTGACCTCTTCTGTGAAGTGCTTTGAGCTCTGTAGATGAAGAAGCTGGGTATTATTATTATTCCCTGCATGCAAGCAGAGTATTGACCAGTAGTCGCAGTGCAGACCAACCTGGCACTGTTGCGGCCAAGGAGGATGAATCTAGGGGAGTAACGGGCTCAGCGCCCAGGACCCTCGGAAAGCTGGTGTGAACTAACATCCACCTTTTCTGTTCCTTTTGCAGAGATCATGCATGATGTCATCAGGAAGGTGAAGAAGAAGGGCGAGTGGAAGGTGAGTGGGGGACTACAGAGAGAGTTGGAAGGGGGCAGACAGGAATACGGAGGAAGGGGTGGGGTTGGAAGTAGCCTGGGAGTTGCTGGCCTAGTGGAGGGCAATGAGGCAAGCTGGAGGAATGCTAAAATTGCCAAACACGATGAGTAACATGTAGCACCAGCCGTCCTGGGGATTCTGCTCTGGCTCCCTGCATCCCTCCTTCCAGCGCTGGCCATGGGGCTGCGCTGCAGTCAGTTTGCCATACGAGGATGGGGAGTCCAAAAGAAAATGGCTGAGGAAAAGAATGACACCTCTCCTGGCCCGTTTGCCGAACGAAGGACAGGACTAGCAGAAGGTGCTGCAGGGCATTGCAGTGGGCCATTGGCAGAGTTCTGTGGCAACCCAGAACCCAGCGTGAGTTGAACTCTAGGGAAAGCTGGGCATGCTGCATAGCGGCACTGAGATGCACTGGCAGAGCGGTGTGGCAGAGGCCTGCGTGTGGGCCCCTTCGCTATGCTGGGCCCAGTCAGGGTCACTTGACTGTCGGAAGCGCCGAATTACAGCAGGTGCATCCTAATGCCTGATCCCCCTTGGGCTCAGTCGCTGTGCTTCCTGCTCACTCGGTGTCTCTCCCGCTCCAGGTGCTGGTGGTGGATCAGCTCAGCATGCGCATGCTCTCTTCCTGCTGTAAAATGACCGACATCATGACGGAGGGGATAACAAGTGAGTTCCATGCCCCCTGACACTCCCATTCTGCTCCGGCTGGCATTGGGAGACAGGTGATCAGGAGGAGCTGGGAGACCAGCATCTTCCCATGGCAGCTTGTCTCACTCCATCCATTGCCCCCATTTTATTCTGAATCAGCTGCAGTACTTCAATCTGCCCGTCTGTCCTGGACAGGGCTCTGCCACTGGGCCTCACCAGGATCTAACATATCTCTCTTAGCCCCAGGCACACTGAAAATGTTCCTATACAGCTAGTGAGTTTCGAGCTTCATTTTTTCCCCAGATGGCCACTGTGCCCCTGAATAGATACACTGGGCTGACTATGCCAGTGTGACCCCTTAAACCCAGGAGGCAAATGGATGGTGAGTCTCTCTTCCACTGAGCTATTGTTACTAAGGATATTTGCATGGCAATATTGCCTTCATTCCCACCGGGGGCGCGGGGGGGGGGCAGTATCACTCGGTTGTATGTCCACGTCTCAGTGTTTGTGGTGAGATTTTTCACACACTTCCCTGAATGACTCACCTGGCTGGGATAGCATGAGGAGCTCGTCTCTTGGTAGTATTTCAGTCCCTGGTTGCTGGAAATGCCACACTGACATCATTGTATTTCAGCCCCATAAATAGCTCTCGGCGGAATTAAAAAAGCCAGCAGAAAAAAAATGTAAAACACAGATATGGAGCCATTCAAGTGACTGGCGTTTGACCAAAGGATGCTGGGATTTATGGCATTTGCAACGTGACAAACATTGGATCTGGGGCCTGATTTTCCTCTCCCAGCAAGTTTACACCAGGGGTAACTCCACTGACTTCAGTCTGGGTTGCTCCGGCTTTACACCAGGGCAAGTGAACGCAGAACCAGAACTTCAGAGTGCGGGTGATGGCAAGAAGCTGTAGGAGCAAGTGGGACTCCCAGACAAACAAAGATCCTGTTATGGGAATGCCCCCAGAATAGCGACCAGAGAAGGGTCAGTACGTTCTGAACAGCACAGATTGGAAGCTAGTTGGTGCAGAGACTGCCCCTTCATCCTGTGCATGTACAGCGCCTAGCACAAAGAGGCTCTGACCTCCAGCAGAGGCTGCTAGGCAGGAGGGCAATGGAAATAATTGATAATAATGAAAGGCCAAATCCAATAGTCCTTATTGGGCCCATTGAGGCGAATGGAAATTTTGCCCAAGAAAGGACCAAGGACATTATGACCTTCAAGATATACTGATCGATCCACCAGACTTCCTGGGGGATGTGGGGGGGAAGCTCCAGATTGGCGGGTTAGTTTGTTTTGTGGGCTGCAAAAGTCTTTTCAAGGAGATTCTGTCTGATGTGTTGTAACGTCTGACCATGGCTTGTTTTGATCTTGACAGAGTCATAGAAATGTAGGGCTGGAAGGGACCTTGAGAAGTCATCTAGTCCGGCCTCCTGTGCTGAGGCAGGATCTAGTAAATCTAGACCATCCCTGCCAGGTATTTGTCCAACCTGTTCTTAAAAACCTCCAATGATGGGGATTCTACAACCTCCCTTGGAAGCCTGTTCCTGAGCATAACTACCATGATCGTTAGAAAGGTTTTCCTAATATCTAACCTAAATCTCTCTTGCTGCAGATTAAGCCCATTGCTACTTGTCCTACCTTTACTTACAGGGCCTGATTCTCCTCTTGTACCACAGTGGCTCCATCAGCATGCAACTCCAGACTTACACCAGCATGAGGGGGAGGAGAATCGGAACCAGATAGCAGTTGCCAGCTGCAATATATATTGGTCCTTATAAATCCTCAGCTGTAAATTGCCACCGTTCTATTGAGGTCAATGGAGCTATGACAACCTATAACAGCCGAGGATCTGCCCCCAAGAACAGCAGGTTGTGGTCCAACATTTGTTCAAATGGCACCAGGCCCTGAAGCTTGAGTGGTTCTTCAGAGGTTTGGGCTAGTACTACTTCCTGCCTCGTGATTTTATTTTTAATACAAAAAAATTGGATTTCATTGCTAAATAGTCCCTAGATCCAGATCCTGATTTCCCCTGGGCTTCTGCCAGTGCTGAGGGTCATTTAATCGCAGAGGGTTGGAAGGATTGGGGTAGTTCACGTGGGAAAAGGAACTTCTACAGCTCAGCAATGCAGGAGGGTCTATGGAAGAGGTTGTTTTGCAAGGGACCATGTGGCTCGGGACTGGTAGCCAGATATAGAACTTTACCGTGCCACCGGAAATGGTCTTGCTGATTGAGAGAGTGTGTGAATTGATGCACAACTGCTCATCCACTTTAAACATATTCTCGTGTGAAACACGGACCTGTTATCTACAGCACATTAAATAGTGTGACAGACCCAGACCAGTGGGGTACAGGAGTCTGGTAGAGGGCAAATATAATGGTCACTGGATGAGTAGTTTTCTGTTCCCTGAGTGACCAGAGCAGGGGCTGCACTAGAGTAATCAGGAACCTGCTAGAACCAGTTAAGGCAGGCAGGCTAATTAGGACACCTGGAGCCAATGAAGAAGAAGCTGCTAGAATCAATTAAGGCAGGCTAATCAGGGCACCTGGGTTTTAAAAGGAGCTCACTTCAGTTTGTGGTGTGAGTGTGAGGAGCTGGGAGCAAGAGGCGCAAGGAGCTGAGAGTGAGAGGGTGTGCTGCTGGAGGACTGAGGAGCACAAGCGTTATCAGACACCAGGAGGAAGGTCCTGTGGTGAGAATAAGGAAGGTGTTTGGAGGAGGCCACGGGGAAGTAGCCCAGGGAGTTGTAGCTGTCATGCAGCTGTTACAGGAGGCACTATAGACAGCTGCAGTCCACAGGGCCCTGGGCTGGAACCCAGACTAGAGGGCGGGCCCAGGTTCCCCCCAAACCTCCCAATTGACTTGGACTGTGGGTTTATCCAGAGGGGAAGGTCTCTGGGCTGTTCCCCAACCCACATGGTGAATCTCTGAGGCAAGAAAATCTGCCAATAAGCGCAGGACCCACCAAGATAGAGGAGGAACTTTGTCACAATAGCTTGACAGTTTCCATTTGTGACACCTATGACAATTGCTGGACATCAAGAGGCAGGGCCGGGTGTCCAACATGTAAGTCTGGTTTGAGCAGTATCAAGGCTCATCTGATTTGCACCCTACTGAGATGGACTGGTCATGTAATCTGTATGTCTGGGACCCATCTATCAAAACAAATTCTATATTCTGAATTAAGATCTGGCTACAGTCTGTGTTGCGTGGCGGGCAGATGAAACACTTCAAATATACTCTGAACAAAATTTGCACAAGAGGAACATTTCTTACTCGAGCTGCGAGCAACTGGTGACTAACCCCATTGCATGGTGCCACACTGTAAGAGTGGTTGGCCACAACTTCGAGAAGAACCATCTGGAACAGCTCAAGCCCAGCACCACATACACAAACAACATGCAGGCCAATCAACACAACCAGTTGACCTTCCCTGGATAAGGATGAGGTTCTTTGGGAGAAGCTGGTACATCTGCCTCTGGCACAGTCTTGTGCATGAACGGAGGACTCCACTCTCCAGAGCATCTTTCACAAGCGTTATGATTCAAGGGGAATAGTAATAAATACGTTTTAAAGGATGGAAAGAGCTATCACTAAAAAATCAACCCTTGGGGGGAAAAAAGGGTTCTCCAGGACAGGTCCCAAAGCCTACAGTATCCCAGCTGTGATGCTCTGAGCAGTTCCGGTACAATAGAGTTGTGCTTTAAGGGGAGTGGCTGTCTTGCAGAATGGAGCAATAAGCACCATGGCCGCTGGAGTTTACTGTCCCTTTGATCCTCTCCTTGGGGGCGCTGTAGGAGCAAGCTAATGGCTGGGAACCTTTTTATTTGGGTGTTGGGAGGTTGGTGGAATCACAGCTCTTCTGTCATTGGGACTTGCCATGTTGGTTAGGCATGACCAAAAAGCAATGATTAGATAAGAGAATCCAGGTCACAGTGGTACAGATCTATACACAATATATAGCTATATACAATGAAAATAGGGAGCCTATCTCCTGTCACCTGCTGGACCAATCCCCTGTGTCTTGGTTGTGTTTCTTGTGCAGTTGTGGAAGACATCAACAAGCGCCGAGAGCCGCTCCCCACCTTGGAGGCTGTGTACCTCATCACCCCATCTGATAAGGTGAATCTCCAGCATGGGAGTGTCTTGTACCAGAGTCTGGTGAAAGCTAATCATGTTTGGTTGTAGCATCTGTGCCGAATGGGGTAATTGTCAGTGCCAGGATAAGAATGGATGGCAGTGCCCTATAAGGCACTTACAGGCATCAGCAATGATCATTAGAGCTGTGCAGAGGAAGGAAATTCAGTTTCACAAAAGATTTCAGGATTTTATTGTTTTTTTTCCATTCCAATTTGGAACAAAGCCCCAAAATATCACAATGCTCCGCGAAAGGAAATTCTGAGAAAAAAGTAGTTTGGGATTGATTGAAACATTTCATTTCAACAAAAACACGTAGTATAATACAAAATAAAAAAACCCTCAAAACAAAAAGTTGTTACATAATGAAAAACCAAAATGTTTCATTCTGAAAATGTCAAAATGGGACATTTCAACATTTTTGGAATCCCCCCCCCCCCAGTTTTTCTCCCAAATTGAAAATATGAAAATGTGCAGCCCAGGCCAGTTAGACTTCTAGCAGTGCCCAGCTGGAAACCTTGCACCGTGAGTTTTCTAACAGCAGTGCTGCGGGACTTCAGCGGTGTGAAATTTATCACAGCAGTGCCCAGCCAGGGTGTGGAGCAGCGTGAGCTTCTCTCAGATGCCTACTAGTGAGAACCTGTCCTCCCCTCCCCTTGTGTCTGTAAAGTGGCAAGGTCTGGGGTGGAGATTTTCAAAGCCAGCCAGGGGATTTAGCCATACAACTGCCGTCAGAATGAATTAATCTCAACCTAGATCCTTTATCTTAACGCTGCCCCAAAGTTTCTTGGCACTTCAGCTCCTGAACGCATTGGACTGAAATTTACAATTGAGACAGTGTAAATATCTGTCTCCTAAGCTAATGGGTCAGAGCCAGTGGATGATTCCCTAGCATGGCACACATTGTGATTATTGAGACCAGCCAATGCACCAGCTGGGTTAAGTGTCTAATGATGCTAATCCTGATTTGTGGTGTCCAGCCTCACATTGGCTTTTTTTTTTTCTTTTTCTCCTGTAGTCTGTCCATTCACTCATCAGTGACTTCAAGGATCCCCCTACGGCCAAGTACAGGGCTGCCCATGTCTTCTTCACTGACTGTAAGTACGCTGCCTCCATCCCTCTCCCTGCATCTCTGATGTCTTGTAGTCTGGGCTCCTGACACACTGTGACTTCCATAATGCAAAGGAGCTGCAAGAGCATGGCAGGAAACAAGCAACACTTGCATGGAGGAGATTTGCGGCAACCTTTGCCTGAGATTTGCAAAATGCCTTGAAGAAATCCTAGAAATCAAAGCTGGGGAAAGCCCTGTACATGAATCCAACTCATCCCCCATCCTGTGCAAGGTTTTTCTCATATATGTGCAAAGGCTGTGTCTAGTCTAAGCTAAATGACTCATGCAATGGAGCTTTCACTAGTTCCCGCGGGAAACTATTTCACACTCTAAATAGGCCTTATTGTTAGGAAATCTTTCCTATGTTCAGCCTTCGCCCGCATTCATCCCCTTGCTGCTGATCATCCCCTCTCAGGGCAGGGGTTTCTGGAAGGGGATATTTCTTCCAAGAGCCCTCTTCTAGCTGTTCAGGGCTAAATGCACTCCAGATATGTAACTCTACTGAAGTCAGTGGAGTTACACCAGTGATTAATTTAAGTCCCACGATCCTGAGTCTCTGTCTGTTACCCCACAATTACATTGGTGGGACTCCCTTGACTTCACTGGAGTCACATTTGTGTAAAACTGGTGTACCAGAATGGTGCCTCATGGCCCACATGCTTAAGGGCACTGCTGCATTTTTGCACAGGACACTGTGGGTCATATTCTGCTCTGTTATACTGGTGTAGATCTGGAGCAGCCCCCCTGATGTCAGTACCATCACTCTGACATTACACTCGGTCACGGAGATTAGAATGCGTCACCCTGGGGGGTCATTTCTTTGCACTGTTTCAGAAGAGAAGCTGGCGGGGGCATGGGTGAGTGGATTGCTGCTGAAGTTGTCCCCAGAGGCAAAGAGAACCCAGGTTGGAGCTAGTGCAGGGGACAGGAGATAGGTTTACAAAGGAGATTTTGGAGACCATGTGGGGTTATACCCAGTGAATCATTTCGTAGCTGGGAAATTTCAACCAGAGCAAACAGCATTAGATAAAATGGTCTCAAACCAGGGTGCTCCGTTGGTCTGGTGAGTGACTTTGGAATGGGTAGGAAAAGTTGCAAAGACTTCCTCTGTCCATCCGCAGTATAGTCAGCCACCTGCTCCCCGGGCTAGAGAGGACAGAACAACCTCCCAAAGGCATCAACACTTCAGGCCTGATTCAAAGCCCACTGAAGTCAATGGAAAGACTCCCATTGCTTCAGTGGGCTTTGGATCACTTCCTTTACTTGCTGCTGGTATTAACCTACGAGAGAGCATTGATTCCCTAAATGATGGGAATTCCTCCTCCCCAGGGCCGGCTCCAGGCACCAGGCACCCAAGCACGTGCTTGGGGCGGCAACTGGTAAGGGGCGGCGGGAGGAGCGCGGCTCGGCATTCCACGGGGGGGGGGCGCTCCGGCAGCGCTCGGCGGGGGGGTGCAGCGCTCGGCGGGAGCGGGCTCCGGGGGGGGGCGGCGCTTGGCGGGGGGGGGGCGGGCTCCAGCGGGGCGGGGGGGGGCGGGGGGGCAGCACGGGGCTCACGCTGGGGGGGGTTCCGGCGGCGCTCGGTACGGGGGGGCGGGCTCCGGCGCGCGGCAGTCGGCGGGAGCGGGCTCCGGCACGCGGCGCTCGGCGGGGGGGGGCGGCGCAGGCGCGGCGCTGGAAGGGGGGTTCCGGCGGTGCTCGGCAGTGGGCGGGGGCGGGCTCCAGCGGCGCGGCGCTTGGCGGGGGGGGGCGGCGCGGGGCTCGCGCTGGGGGGGGGGTTCCGGCGGCGCTCGGCACGGGGGGGGGCAGGCTCCGGCGCGCGGCGCTCGGCGGGGGGGGCGGCTCGGCGCTCGGCTGGGGGGGGGTGTTCCGGCGGCGCTCGGCGCAGGGCGGGGGGTGGGCTCCGGCGCGCGGCGCGCGGCGGGGGGGCGGCGCGGGGGGCAGCGCTCTGGGAGGGGGTTCCTGCAGCGCTCGGCGGGGGGGGCGGCGCGGCGCTCGGCTGGGGGGGGGGGCGGCACGGCCGCTCGGCTGGGGGGGGCTCGGGGGCGGCGCTTTTTTTTGCTGCTTGGGGCAGCAAAAAAGCTAGAGCCGGCCCTGCTCCTCCCAACAGGTCATTTCAAGGATCCAGAGAAGGACGTTTCACTTCCTCTCTCCTCTTCAAGTAACTGCTTTCCCATCTCTCCTCTCACCCTCTTGCCCTTCCCTGGAGACTATCAAGGCTCTGTGGTTTTAGCTCAGTTCTGAGAAGTTCTGTTCCTCAGGGCCAGCTTGATCATTGACAGGGCCCCAAGGAAAGGTGCAGCCCCTCGCTGGCAGAGATTTGCTGCCCCGCCAGTCTTTTGTCTGTTTTGATGGCAAGTTCTTTGAAGCAGGGGCTGTCTCTCACTTTGTGTTTGTACAGCGCCTAGCACAATAGGGCCCTGGGGCTTCCAGGCTCTACTGGCAGAACAATAGCCTAACAGCGTAAGTACAGGCCTAAGCGGCAGGAGATCTGCAGTCATAGAATCCTAGAATCTCAGGGTTGGAAGAGACCTCACAAGGTCATCTAGTCCAACCCCCTGCTCAAAGCAGGACCAATTCCCAACTAAATCATCCCAGTCAGGGCTTTGTCAAGCCTGACCTTAAAAACCTCGAAGGATGGAGATTCCACCACCTCCCTAGGTAACCCATTCCAGTGCTTCACCACCCTCCTCGTAAAAAAGTTTTTCCTAATATCCAATCTAAACCTCCCCCACTGCAACTTGAGACCATTACTCCTTGTTCTGTCATCTGCCACCACTGAGAACAGTCTAGATCCATCCTCTTTGGAACCCCCCTTCAGGTAGTTGAAAGCAGCTATCAAATCCCCCCTCATTCTTCTCTTCTGCAGATTAAACAAGCCCAGTTCCCTCAACCTCTCCTCATAAGTCATGTGCTCCAGACCCCGAATCATTTTTGTTGCCCTCCGCTGGACTCTTTCCAATTTTTCCACATCCTTCTTGTAGTGTGGGGCCCAAAACTGGACACAGTACTCCAGATGAGGCCTCACCAATGCCGAATAGAGGGGAATCATCACGTCCCTTGATCTGCTGGCAATGCCCCTACTTATACAGCCCAAAATGCCATTAGCCTTCTTGGCAACAAGGGCACACTGTTGACTCATATCCAGCTTCTCATCCACTGTAACCCCTAGGTCCTTTTCTGCAGAACTGCTGCCTAGCCACTCGGTCCCTAGTCTGTAGCAGTGCATGGGATACTTCCGTCCTAAGTGCAGGACTCTGCACTTGTCCTTGTTGAACCTCATCAGATTTCTTTTGGCCCAATCCTCTACTTTGTCTAGGTCCCTCTGTATCCTATCCCTACCTTCCAGCGTATCTACCTCTCCTCCCAGTTTCGTGTCATCTGCAAACTTGCTGAGGGTGCAATCCACGCCATCCTCCAGATCATTAATGAAGCTATTGAACAAAACCGGCCCCAGGACTGACCCCTGGGGCACTCCGCTTGATACCGGCTGCCAGCTAGACATGGAGCCTTCCTCAGCTCTTCCTGTGCAATGATGGGCAAATCACGACACCTCTCAGATTACTACACCTTATCTGCAATACAGGGCTAATGCTATTGATCTGGCGTGCACGCCATTCTCTTTGCCATGGTCTCTTTGCACTTCGCAGGGAGGCCAAATTCACAAACAATATGCATGAAGCGCTTTGCGATCCTGGGATGGAAAGTGCTAGAGAAGTCCTTATTAACGCTACGGCGCCCGCTGAGTGTGTGAGCGTGGTTCCTCACTGGTCTAGGGGTCCCCAAGGAGACAGTTGTATTGCTGGTCCTCGGGACAATAAGCACCAGCCTTAAGAGTGTTTAATGGGCACTGGAATGAGGCCATCCACCCCTCTCTGGATTTATCGGGGCCTGTCTCAGGATGGGTTGGATACCTGTGTGCTTGGTTTTGACCTTGATTTTGGCCTTTGGGATTTAAAACTGCTGCTGAATGTTCTGGTTCTCCTTCTCTTCCCAGCCTGCCCCGATGCCCTGTTTAACGAACTGGTGAAATCTCGTGCGGCCAAAGTCATCAAGACCCTGACGGAAATCAACATAGCCTTCCTTCCCTACGAGTCCCAGGTGAGTCCAGGACAGGGCAAAAGAGCAGCGATCAGCCTAGGACGCCTTCCCTAGGAGACCCCGAATGGCACGGGAGGGTTGGAAAGGAAAATGTTCTAGGTTCGCTAGCTGGGGGCTATGGCTCCATGGGGTTTGCTCGGTAGCTCAGCCTCGGGTTCCCTGGAGGAGTTTTTGGAACAGCCTGAAATGAGATATTAAATTACTAACCCCCTTTTCCCAGGGCTGGTTCTTTACCTCCTGCCCTGCTCTCTCAGCCCCGTCTCCTTCGATTATTTCTCAGGTCTGATCCTCGGTTGTGTCTTAACCCTGTGCTCCACCCCCACCCCATGCTGTCGCCTGTCATTGGCTGTCTCCTTGGGTACCACCAGGGATGGGCCAATGAGTCCAGGGCACAGGAGGGGTGAAACTTTGTGCCGTCTGTTGGGGAGCAGGCCCTTGCGCTGTTGGGGGTGGCCCACGTGACTAGGAACAGATGGCAGTCAACCTTCAGAGCCATTAACTCTTTAAATCCCAAGGGTTGCAGAGATTTGCCTAGCTGGCCAAACCAAATGTGCCCCCGGAGAATAAACCTGTGCCAGCAGCTGACACTAGGATTGGCATCTTCTTATCGTGGGGTTGTTGGCAGGGACAGCCTTTGCGGTACTGGCCCCCTGGGTGCAGAAATCATTTGGTTTCCCCTCCCCTCCAAGCCAGCTTCTCCTGCTGCAGGGAAAGGGTGGACTTGTGCTTTGCGTCTCCTGCTCTGCCTGCTCCCGCTGCCAGCTTGGGGGTGGGTGTTTACACGGAGAGGTTGATGCTAAGGAGAGAGGCAGCACGGGCTTGGGGCCAGGGCGCTGGGTTGGGAATCAGGAGACTAGACGCCTGATTCCGTCCTACCAGTGACCTGCTGCGTGACCTCGGGCGAGTCTCTGCACCGGTTCCCCCTGCCTTGGGAGGCCGGGATGTGTCTCTTCCTGGGTATGATTGCGTGTGATGCCTCTGGGAGGCCCAGCGGGTAACTGGCAGTCTGGGGAAGTGAGCTGACGTGGCATTAAGCCACCTCTGTGTTCTCTCACTTCTGAGCTGAAATGTAGCTAAGCACAGATCACGGCATCTACCACAGACCCATCCCCTCTAGCATCCCACCCTGCCCCCCTCGGCCAGAGCTTTTGGAGGGGGCCTTGTGGCTGTCTGACTCAGTTTCTGCAGTAGGGGGATTCTCCCGCAGCTCGAACCAGGGCTTTTATGGTCCCGTTACCCTTGCAGCAGCATAAAAGGGGCATACGCAGGAGGGAAAATTCCTCACTCCGAGTCTGTACAGCGCCTAGCACACTGGGGCCCTGATCTCAGTGAGGGTCTCTGGGCAGCGCTGTACTATAGCTAATAATACTGGTTGTAGGTGGGCTGCTGCAGTGAGATTTGCTGAGGTTCTGTCATTAGGATTTCAAATGTCTTTAGAGAGGGGCCTGAGCCATAACTCTAGGGCCAAACATCCCTGAGCTCTGGGGGTGTGTGAAAACCACATGCAAACCCAGATCCACCTTTTGCAAACAGCCCCTCTCTTTATAACAGGCTCAGGCCAACCCCTGGATCCAAACACCCTTTGGGAGGTTTGAAACCTGGACCCAGACCTGAACATTCTCTCTCGGCTTTGGCTGTCCGAGCCCTGTGTGCCTGGGCCCCCATGCTGTGGTGCTTTATTGTTGCCGTGGGTAGGCCCTTCTCTGGCATGGGCAACATATTGCAGGGGACCCAGGCAGCCGCCTTGCTATGGCTCTGAGCTGGCACAGGGGTAGTGTGACCGCTGTCAGGGAATTCATGGGAATTTCCAGTCAGCTGCGTCTAGTTAAACAGGAGGCTCGGCTGAGAGTGGCAATTATCTATGATCCCTTCCTCTGTGGCTGTGCTCACTCCCTGCTCCATCCCTCTTTGCCGGCTGGACCCCGCAGTGGCTGTTTTGATTGCCCATCAGCCCACTGCTGGCTGTTGGTATCATCAGCTGCTGCAGCACCATCGTGGGGTACGTTGGCATTAGGCGACGACTTTGCTTTTGATGCAGCCCTGGAGATGCTTCTGTGATGGCCACTAGCTTGGCCGATACACCGGGGCCTGAACTGGGGCCTTCGAGAGCCAAAAGCATGAGCTGCTAAATCTCCTGGGGTGGCACGGTAACCTACCCTCAGTGGACTGGGCACAGAGGGAGACTTGTAACACGCATGGAGATGGCTGGCAAGGGCGGTGCCATGTCAGACTGGGAGAATGAGCTGGCATCAGCCTAATAAATCTTTATAGTGGTAGGCCCAGGTAAGGTCCCCTTCCCTGCACCCCTTCATTGTGCCTTGGAGACGGGGAGACGCCTCCCAGCAATAAACCAGCGTCATTCCATGAATCATCCAGCAGGGAGCACACATCAATATCCAGCGCCTGCCCCACACCTCTCCCAAGCCCGTACGTGTGTACCTGTGGTGCGGTGCCTCGGCCAGTACCTGTCTCCAGCCTGCTTGTGTTTGCACCAAGGCCCAATTTTAGCCCAGTTGCCAAAGGCATTCGACTCAACTGAGGGGGGCCGCTGGGGAGGGATGAGGTGTGGGGAACAGGTTTGGACCGTGCAACTCAAACAAGCTGCCTTCGGCCTGGCTCTGGGGAAAGCTGACAACCCCCCATGCTTTTTAGGGTGAGTAGAGGTGAGCTACAGCATCCCTGCCACTAGCCCCCCCTCGCAGGAAACCTGGTGCTTGTGCCCCAGGCTGTGCTGAGAGTGCTCTGGCTGTTGGGTTTCCCTGCAGACGGGAACCAGTAATGGGTTGGGTGTTGCAAAGTGCTGTATGATGCCTGGAGTCAGACAAGAATTAAAAGGAGCATTGCTGTAGATGGGAAGCTGTATTGCCTTGTGGGTAGAGCAGTCAGCGGGGACTCGGGCGACCTGGGTTCTGTCCCCGGCTCTGCCTCTGGCCTGCTTGGGCAAATCTCATCATCTTCCGGTGACTCAGTTTCCCCATCTGCAAGATGGGGATAATGACGCTGGCCTCCTTTGAGATCTACTGAGGAAAAGTGCTTTGTAAGAGCTTGGTACCATTATCACTAGACGTGTGACACGCGGTAGCCCTGTCTTCTCTAGCCGTTCCTTGGGTGCTCCTAGTGTTGCATTCACATTTAAGCTCAACCTCTGCCATTCCCATCCCCTCCAGGTTTACTCCTTGGATTCTGCCGACTCTTTCCAAAGCTTCTACAGTCCCCACAAGACCCAGTTGAAGAACCCAATGCTGGAACGCCTGGCAGAACAGATTGCCACCCTGTGTGCCACCCTGAAGGAATATCCAGCTGTCCGATACCGAGGGTAAGGCTGTGCCCATGGGGTGGTCTGAACTGGAGGCTTCTCCTCAAAGTATCTATTCATTGAGATCCCCACCTTACACCTCCCCAATTGGACAGGGCTGGAATTACTTCCTGTCCTTGGCTGCTTCTCTGGAGTAGATCAAAGTACCACCAGAGTTGCAGGCTATTGTCCCTTTCTCCTCCTGTCCGAGTCCTTCTTCACTTCCATTTCCTTAATGGCAGTTTCCATCTGTTCCCTGCTCAAAATCCTTCCTTCCTGGTATACTATCTCCACCCAAGCACAACCCCACTTCCTCCGCCTCAGACACGTAGGAAGGTGAGCGCAGCGCCCCCAACAGCTGAGACTATGGTCCAGAAGTGGGGCGGGGAAGGTGCCGGGAAGACAGCGAGTGCTCTCCAAGGAGAGGTGGGGAGAGTGGAAAAAGTCTGCTAAAGCCACGTATGCTTCACAGGCCTGGTCAGAGCCCCATCCAGCCCACACCTTCTCCGTGTGCCCTCCCAAGGTTTTACATGGAGGCCGGCTCCATGAGGAGCATGAGAACTATGGTCCACACAGCCATTCTCCTGTCTTACTTCTCCCACATGGGCCCTGAGCGCTGCAATTCTTGGACATTAGAAGCTGCTGAAATGGTCTGATTTAAGATATCTACATGTCTGGTTTTTTTTTTTTTTTTGCCAAGCTCCCTAATATAATCAACACTCCTCATAGGCTGGAAGGCGCATGAGGAATGAAATGACTTTACACCTTTCTTTCCCTTCCTCTGTGCTAGAGATTACAAAGACAACGCCATGCTGGCCCAGCTAATCCAGGACAAACTGGACGCCTACAAGGCTGACGATCCGACCATGGGCGAGGTGAGCTCGGGCTGCAGGGTGCTGGATACTGGCCGTAGCACTTAGAGCAGCAGGAGTTCATGAAACTGCTGATGCTCTGACTCTTGTTTTACCTTTGAACCTGTCTGTGTGCAAGAGCCTACCACGTCTCAGTAAGATGAGAGGCTTCCGGTACACGCAGAAGGAAGACAACTGTAATCTTAGATGATTCACAACCATTTACATTAGGGCAGCATCTAAAAGCCCAAAACCAAGATCAGGGGCCCAGTGTGCTAGACAAGGTAGGCACCTAGTCCCTGCCCTGAAGCGCTTACAGTCTAAATAGAGAGGACAGTCAAAGCCTGGGAGGGGAAGCAGACACCGAGTTGAAGGGCCCAGCCCAGAGTCACACAACAAGTTAGGGGTTCTATTTTTGGCTCAGCTGCTATGTCCTTGGCCAGGGCCTTATCCACTAGCCTCTCAAGTTCTTCTGGTGGGTTGTATGGCTTGACTGATGGGAAAAGCCAGTCCCCCTTTCAGTGCACATCAAATCCGAGCCCTTGGTCAATACGTTCAGCCTAGACACGAACTCGGATCACCCACTGCTGTGCATGTGCATAGAGGCTCCGCCTAGAGCCCTCTGCGGGTGGCGCTCCCGCAGTAGCAGCACGGAGAGCTCTCTGGTTCCCGGGGTTCCCTTAGCAACAGCAGGGAGCAGTGTCCTGGCACATGCTGTGAGCAGGGCCCTTGCACCATCTCCTGCTCTACCCCAGGACATTTGGCTCAGAACAGGTGCAAACACCCCCAATGAACAGGGAGTTCCGTATTTGCTTCCGAAGTGGAACATATCTAGCGTTGCTTTAAGCTTGTGCATAAAAACAAAAAAAATCAGGCTGGAGAGGGACC
This sequence comes from Emys orbicularis, assembly GCF_028017835.1. Taxonomy (NCBI): domain Eukaryota; kingdom Metazoa; phylum Chordata; order Testudines; family Emydidae; genus Emys; species Emys orbicularis. Next base: position 18,553,045 of record NC_088700.1, on the reverse strand, counting down.
ATTCCGATGGTCTAGGCCGAGCTCTGTGTTCTGGAGTAGAGCTTCGCCCAGCGGTTCCTGCATCCAGTCCAATAACGTATGGCTGAGCCGGAGCACATTTCAGCAAGTGACCTCTGATTTCCACCATAGTGATTCGAATCTATGGAGAATCCACAGTGACAATGATTTGCTCTTTGTTCTGGCAGGGTCCCGACAAAGCTCGCTCCCAGCTCCTCATTCTGGACCGTGGCTTTGACCCCTCATCTCCCGTGCTGCATGAACTGACTTTCCAGGCTATGAGTTACGACCTGCTGCCCATCGAAAATGATGTCTACAAGTGAGTCCAGTGGAAACAGCCCAGGAGATGCAATACACAATACACCTTCATCCCTACAGCTCCGGCAGGTCCCAGCCTGATGGATCCTTGTAACGGGGTTCACACTGCACCCCGAGTCAGGGACACTTCAGTCTGGTCCAACACCCGTGCTCTTTATTCTCAGAAGGTTTCCCACTGCCAGTTCCCAAGTATATACAGGCTTTACAGCTACTTTGCCTACAACAGCCCTGGCCAGCAACAGACTAGGCAGCTCCCATTTCCTTCTGTGCCTGACCTCTCTCTTCCCCTCTCCCCATTTTTCTCTGGCTTCCTCCCAGCCTTTATAGCTCTGAGCTAACAAGATTGGCAGGTGCAGCCAGTAACCAGGCAGGCACAGGGCTATCCACCCAGCCCCAATCCGTCCCCCTTGATTGGGGCTCGAGTGGCAGGAGCGGATTAAGGGCTTCTCAACCAGAAGGGCTTCTCAACCCGTGGGTGCGCCAGCCCCAGAGCACCCATGGAGTTGGCGCCTATGTTCTGTGGCATGCACTGGTACCATGCCACTGAAGAGACACCACTGGGCCCTGGGAGTCCATCTTGTGTGAAAGATGCACTGGCTTGTCTCTCCTCTGTCTGGTCTGGGGGAGGGGAGGTGCTAGAGGGGATGAGGTTATCTCCATCAAAAGCAGGAGGTGATGCGTGTTTCCCCCCCACTGTCAGTTTTCTCGCCATGTGACGCTCCCTGCTCTTTTCTCCAGGTATGAAACAAGCGGCATCGGAGAGGCCCGGGTGAAGGAGGTTCTCCTGGATGAGGACGATGACCTCTGGATCACCTTGCGCCACAAGCACATTGCCGAGGTGTCCCAGTGAGTGCTTGACCCTGTTCCATGTGCCCGTGGGTGGGACAGTCAGTCACCCTTCCTCCGCGCAGGGTCAGGCATGTACTTAAACAAGGGTGGAATTAATTCCACTGGCAAGATGAGGAGCGAAGGCAGGCGCTGGGCGTGCGTTTCAGCACAGCTCTGCCAACACCCCTCAGTCCTGACCTGACTCTGTACTCTGGTCCTAGACTCCCACAGCTCAGCCAGTGGCCTGCAGTCCCCTCTGTAGTCTGGTCCCAACCTAACCGGGCTACACTGCTGTTTTTAGTGCACTAGCTTGAGCAGGGCTCGTGAGTCTGTCCACCCACGTGGACGACCCCTAGCAGAGACAAAGAGCAAAGCCACCAGTCTTGTTTGCCTGGTGTCCTGTGTCGGGAGGATTTGGGCCGCAGTGCTAGGGAGGGCACACACCAGTGCTGCACCTGCTGCCCCACAGACCATAGCAGCTCTGAGACTTACGGCCAAACTTCCCCCTCGTTCCCCAGCCAGTGCATCTCAACCCTGCTGTTTCGCTCTCTGCGTGCGGACCCCTTCCTGTGATCACTGGCCATCCCCAGCATACAGGGAGCGCAGTGCCTGTGGAGCGGAGCAGGAAGCACAGCACAGGGTTAACCTTTGGCTGCTGCAGTCATGGGTAGATTAACACTATATACTGTGCCCAGAGCCCCCAGAACTTTGCAGTCCTCTCCCTTCCCCCATCCTATCGGCAAACCCCAAACCTGCAGACCCCTTCCCACCTCTCCGCTGCCCAGCCACTGCCTGCTCCTCCTCCAGCTCAGCAAGTGACGTGAGAGGGTGAGGAAGGCTCTGTACTTGTATGGTGCATCTCTGCCTCCTGGAAGCTTGTGTCGGGTGCAGTCTGCGGCCTGCCTGCCATGTGCTGAGGGCCCTGTAGGCTTTGCTGTCTGGGGATGGACGTGAGCACATGCTTAAAGTTAAGCTGAATTGGGGTCTCACTTACTGCTGCAGATGGACCCATCCTATGACAGGGCGTGGATTCCTAGGCCCTTGCTTTCAACCCTGCCCTCCCCTGGCAAGCCCCAGTAACACACAGGGAGGCTGTGGAAGGCTAGAGAGGAAGTGGGTGAAACTGCAGGGGACAAAGGAAGGGGTTGGGTGGGCAGGAGCCAGTGTGCATCGGGACTGAGCAGATGGCTGATCATTGTGCCCCCTTCTTTCCAGGGAGGTCACCCGCTCTCTAAAGGAATTTTCTTCCAGCAAGAGGATGAACACAGGCGAGAAGGTGATGCCATGGCTCGTGTGGGAACCGGCTCCCGCTAACCGACCCCCTCGTGCACTGGAGCGGTCTGCTAGAGACATTCACAGGGAATGAGCAGGGACCAAAGGGGAGGCTAGGTTCTGCATGGAAGCTTGAAGCTCAATCCCACAAGGCCCTCAAATTCCTGGGCCCTTTTAGAAATGAGGGAGAGGGCAGCAGTCCATCCATGTTATTTAGAGAGACTCAAATGCTGATAAACTCCCTGAGCGCCAGGTGTGTGGGGGGAGGAGAGAAAGGGAGCAGCTGTTTCTCCTCTGAGGCCATCAACATCACATTCTAGCAATACAGGATTTGCCCTACAGGATGCAATCAGTGCTCCCTCACTCCCAATATCCTGCATCAGCCAGGGGACAGTACCAGACTCTTAGGGACATAGGAATGCCAGACTGGATCAGACCCGAGACCCAACTAGTCCAGGATCTTCTCTCTGATGGTGGCCAGCACCAGTTGCTTCAGAGGAAGGTGCAAGAAGCCCAGCAGTAGGCAGTTCTGGGAAGGTTTCCTCCTGACCCCCAGTAGTTAGTTTGGCTCTGAAGCATGAAGGTTTGTATCACGTGTTCTTTTCATATCCTTTGGAGGATCTTGCGCTCCATATTAATATCCAGTCCCTGCTGAGTTCTTGGCCTTGATGAGAACTGGTGGGAAAGGAGAAAAAACCCTGTCCCCAGCTGACTGTGCAAGATTGCATTTGGATTTGGGTGTGTGTGTGTGTGGGGGGGAAATGTTCCCCCACCTCCTGAATCCCCTTTCTCTAGTATTTGTAGCTACAGCTCTTATTACCGCTCATAAGGTTAGCCAGCCCAGGAGGAGACTTGGGGGGCGGGGGGACGGTTGACAGGATGTCCCCAAGAGCCCTGCAGTTGAACAACTGCCTGAGAGAGTTACAAGGCAGGAGGTGTGATGCTCCCATTGGTGCCTTCTTTCCTGGCCTTCCTCCTTACAATGGCAAAGGCACAACAGGGGAAGTCATGCCCTCTCCTTTCCTTGCAGACCACTATGAGGGACCTGTCCCAGATGCTGAAGAAGATGCCACAGTACCAGAAAGAACTCAGCAAGGTAAAATGAATGAGGAAAATGTGCGGCTGCTAGCAGAAAGGAATCTGGACATGAGCACCCTTCCATGTCAAATGTCTAACGCCGGCCTGCTTCCTTAGGCTAAGGCAACAGTTCTCGACGGGAAGTCTGTGGGCCAGCAGTGATCAGTGGAGCCCTTGCTGGTGGTCCCTAGAGAGAATTCTGATAAGGACATACTGGTTGGTTGAGGGGCAGGAGGAGAGAGGGTCTACATAGGAGGTTGGGCAGGGAATTGTCCTCACGCAGAAGGCAGTGGCTGGAAACCACCTTGCTAAATTTCTACATTATTATTACAGTAACGTTAGAGGTCTCCACTGAGCTCAAGGGCCCATTGTGCGAGGAACTGTACAGATCTAGAGTAGGAGACAGTCCTGGCCCCAAAAGAGCTTAAAATCTAAATAGAGGAAACAGAAAACTGGCCAAGAAGAAAAGTGACATGCCCAGGGTCACCCAGCAGGTCAGCGGGGGAGCTGGTTCCAAAACCCAGGTCTCCCATCCATGTCTTAGTCTACAACCTGTCCGGTGTCGTTCATTCTCCTGGAAAAAGGTGAGGAGGGGGCTGGGAAGGAGGAGGAAAAGGAACCACCATGTTTGCTTTAGCAAAATAACTGAGAGCAGCTGGAGATCCCAGACTTGTTTTTCCAGCCATGATGCGGTTCAGCACAGCACAGCACAGCACGGCGTACATCAACAAGGACATCTCTAGTGTCACAGCTGGAAATGGATATTTTTCGCAGAGCCCATTTTCTACACAGTGCCCCGTGCGTGAGAGAGCGGAGAGGGAGGCTGGGGAGCGGGCGTGGCAGGGCAGGGGTATGCTCTTGAAGTCTATTCACACATACCTGCGGCGGAGCTGGCCCTGTATTTGGGTATCGATCAGTGCAGTTTCTCAACAGCTGGGGCTTTGGTCCGCTGAGCCAGTTTTAAGCTCTGGGGAACCTACTGCTGCTGCCACTGCTAGGCCCGTGTCTGTACCTCTTGTGTCTCCTTAGTACTCGACTCACCTGCACCTGGCTGAGGACTGCATGAAACACTACCAAGGCACCGTGGATAAGCTCTGCCGCGTTGAACAGGTCCTGGTCTCCTCTGTCCTTCTTTCTTCACACTCCCTCTGGCACCATGAGCTCCCCGCCCCGTGCAGTCACTGCCAACTCAAACGCAGCCTTGGAGCCCAAAGTTCCTGCAGACCCCAGGGGAGAATCTCCCCAGGGCTGTTCTTGAGGAGTCTCGGCTTGGTTTTAGTGCCGTGCTGCCTGGTCTTGGCGTGCTTGATGCTCAGTTGCAGGCTGTGCCAGGTGGGAAAGAGAGACTCTCTCTAGAGGCAGGTGCAAATGGGCCCTCTGTCTAGCTTTAAACTAGTCTCTCGCCTCCCCACACCCAGTAAAGGGGCAGGGTCACTGGAGACTCTCCCCTCTGTTGGAGAAACCCTCAGGCCTAGACCCTGGTGCTGTAGAGAAGGGGCCTGTTCTGGGCAGAGAGTGTTCCTGTCTCCATGACCTACCCAGAAGGGTAGGGGGCTTTCATCCATCACCAGCCCAGGTGTGTTACCGGACTGCCACAGTCCAAACCCTTCTGTCGGGTAAGCCTGGGGCTGATGTCTGCACCACCCGCTCCTTGGAAGAGCGACAGCCTCACTTGGTTGGGGTGGAGATTTAGCTTTCGCCCACCACCTGCTTAGCCTCCTGCTCGCTTCCTCCAGCCCCAGTGATCCACCTGCATCGTCTAGATTGGTTTCAGTTTCAGGGCCCTTCACAAGGGAAAAGGCAAAAACACGCTTTAGCTTCTCCCTTTAATCTAGGCCGTGAAGCGCTCAGAGCCCTGCTCTGCTCCTTGCACACTGGTAACTGGGTGTAAGTCGGCCTAAGGGAGTCAGAGACCAGCTTCCACATGCCCCTCTGACGCTAACCCAGAGGCTCAGCATGGTGGCTTGCAGCCTGGCCCTGGGAAGGACTCCAGGGGTAAGAGATAATGAGTGTGTACGTTCTCTGCAGGACCTGGCTATGGGCACTGATGCCGAAGGGGAGAAGATCAAGGACCCCATGAGGGCCATTGTCCCAATCCTGCTGGATGCAAACGTCAGCACCTACGACAAGATCCGCATCATCCTGCTCTACATCTTCCTGAAGAACGGTAGGGGGGAGAAACTGCTGAGGGGGTGGGGACTCCTCTGGGCACAGGCAAATGGAGAAAGACCAGGGGAGGGAGGAAGGCTATAAGATGCAGGGGGGAACCAGAAGGAAAGCGGTGGGGCCAGAGCTCTTCAGACGTGGAGCCCAGGAGAACAGGCCACTGCAGACGGCTGTGAAGGGCTCAGACAAGGAATTGGAGCTACTTGCCCGCTCTTCTACGGCATGGGTAAATCATGCACTGGGCACACTGATTTACACCCACAACCCACAGACATCGTTAGCCTGTGCCTAGGACATCAACTGCACAGATTATTAGTGCCTCAGACTGCTCACCTCAATAGTGCTCCCTCTTTGAATAATGCGCTGACACTGACTAGCACTTCACCTTCTGGCCTCCCGGCATGGGGTAACTGTTCCCGCACAATGCAGCCTTCCCCCGAGGCTGTTGCCATCCCCCTCCTCCTCATTTTACAGATGGAGGAAACTGGGGCATGGCGAGGCGAAGTGATTCACACACAGTCACCTCGCAATTCAGTGGCACAGCTGGGAATCCCCCCAGACCACCTAGCTTCCTGAGCTGGCGCTATGCTGTAGGACAGAGGTTCTCAACCAGGGGTCCGGGACCCCCTAGCAGGCCGCAAGCAGGTTTCAGGGGGGCCGCCGAGCAGGGCAAGCACTCACTGGGGCCCGGGGAGAAAGCCGAGGGCCCTGATCCCTGCCACCTGGGGCTGAAGCTGAAGCCTGAGCAATGTAGCTTCGCGGGAGCCCCTGTGGCCTGGGGCCCCAGCCAATTGCCCTGCTTGCTACCCGCTAATGCCGGCCCTGGCTTTTATATGCAGAAAGCCAGTGGTGGTGACACAGGTGAGCTGTGGAGTTTTTATAGCAGGTTGGAGAGGCCTCAGAAAGAAAAAGGTTGAGAACCCCTGTTGTAGGAGATGCAGAACCAATGCACAGAACTGCAGGCCTTTAGGGCAGAGAGCAGCTCTGAGGAAGGGAAGTGATGGAGTGAAAGTGGGAGGGAAGATGGGATTGGAGCAACAGCAGCTTTCATGTGTTGAGGGAGGAGCCTCATGATTGAGGCTTCCTGCTGATGATTGATGGGTGGTGACCTCGGACCCCAGGCCAGGAGAAGTGTTTCAGTTTGGGAAGCTGTTCCCCGTTTGCATTCCTAGGGATCACCGAGGAAAACCTGAACAAACTGATCCAGCATGCTCAAATCCCACCAGAGGACAGCGAGATCATCACCAACATGGCCCACCTCGGCATGCCCATCATCACAGACGTAAGCACCCAATCGCCCCCTGCTGAACCAGAACTTCCAAGTCCCTGTGTGCTACACTGGGCATCAGCCCCACCCAGGCATCGCTTGACTGGCCAAGAGACCTCCAGCTATAAGCGTATTGTTCCTCCAGCAATGCCAGACTGTGACTGGCTCTGGTTCCCAACTGGTCACAAGCTGTGGGGTCTATTATCACCCTCCCACTGACCAGCCTGGATTAGGGTTAGCCATTATTGGTAGACACCAGCAGAGGAGGCCACTAAAGTGACAGCGGAATTCTTATTAGCTTTGGGATTGTAATTAAATCCAAAATGGCTGGTGCGGACGGATCTCTACAGAAGCCGGGGAGGAGGGAGTGAATGCACTTATGTAACAAGGGAGAATTAGCGAGTCTGGGACCAGCTAATGCTCTCATCTCTGGGTCAGAGGCTGTGGATCCAGCATGACTGGACCTCCCTTGCAGATGGTGATGAGACTGGCCCAGGGCAGGCATGGCCCAGGCAGAGGAGTGCAGACTGCCTCAGCAAATTGCTGGAGGAAGGGACTGGTGGGGAAACTGGAGGCTCCTCTAGGCTCCAGAACCGAGCCTTCCTTTTAAAGGACTCTCTGCATGTGTCATTTGTGTCCAGTCTACCTTGCGTCGCAGGAGCAAGCCGGAGCGGAAGGAGCGGATCAGCGAGCAGACCTACCAGCTCTCACGATGGACCCCGGTTGTGAAGGACATCATGGAGGTAAATCATTGAGGAGCGTAGGGACAGTGAGGTGGGGGGAAGGGAGGAGTGTTGCTAGTGGAGGTCTTTGGGGCGGGGACTGTTTTTGTTCTGTGTTTGTAGAGCCCAATAGGGTCGGGTCCATGCCTGGGGCTCCTGAACACTACACCAAAACAAATGGATAAAGAAATTCACCTGCTTCCAGGACCACATGGTCCTTCACAACCTGGACTGTGTGGGCTGCATCCCTCAGTTCAGCGAGCAGGACAGCTGCGGGGAGAGAGCACGCGATACGCCGATCTAGCGAGAGGACCTTCTGTTCCATTTAAAATTGCATTTATGGAGACGTACAGAGCAAGGTGGAGCTCTAGGTGCGCCCCACGTCTGAAATCCTGCCCCCAAGCTCTGGCCTCTGTGAGCTGGTCACCCTGCGTCCCTGGGCTCTGGTTTCACATGGCGAGGGTGGTGCCATGGTGAAGCGGGGAGGGGGAAGGAAACACATTTACTCAGTTCCCCCAAGGAACAGAACAGAGTTTCTGATCCTGCCTGGTGCAGAGAGCAGCACTGGGTTTGAACAAAGACGTTTTCCGATCTCACCTTCCAAGGGCAATTGCTGTAATAATACACCGACTCTCCGATCTCAATGGTGCAACCTTGGCAGGTGAACTGAGGCCAAGCTGTTCAGTGTGGGAGAGGTGTTCATTTCTCTGTAATGCAGTTTAGGAAGGACCTTTGCCTGCGCTGCCACCTAGTGGCAAAAAGAACAGGAGTACTTGTGGCACCTTAGAGACTAACACATTTATTTGAGCATAAGCTTTCGTGGGCTACAGCCCACTTCATCGGATGCATAGAATGGAACATATATTGAGGAGATTGTAGGTGTGTATATATATATATATATCTCCTCAATTTTTGTTCCATTCTATGCATCCGAAGAAGTGGGCTGTAGCCCACGAAAGCTTATGCTCTAATAAATTTGTTAGTCTCTAAGGTGCCACAAGTACTCCTGTTCTTTTTGCGGATACAGATTAACATGGCTGCTACTCTGAAACTAGTGGCAAAAGACAGCCCTGGAGAGGAACACAGCCGTGTCTTTGGCGAGATGGGCGTGTCCCCTCTGACAGAGCCTGCATCAAACACGACAAGGTTTTCAACTATTTACAAAGTCTAAAGGAGGGAGCTGGAGCCCAGAGCAAAATCCGGGATTCAAACTTTGCAGCTCAGCCCCGTCTCTATTAGGGCAAATGTAACAAGCCAGATCTTAGACCAATGCCTCCCCTGCGTGTTCATGGGATCTTTAGGCTGGTTAAAGAGGATTAAACACTAGTACTTAGGGTTCAGAAGAAATTTCCCCCACCCCACTCAGATTATGCCATAACTTCCCATGCCCGAGTTTTACACTTCTCTCTGGTGCTAGCCACGAGCGGAAACGGGATCGGACTATTTACTAGTAACCCAAGCCTGTGCTGTTGCATCATGTGTGTAAACCCCCCCCCCCCCAAATGGCTGAGAACTTAAACTGGATGGGATCAGACTGCAGATCCCAGGGATGGTTCAGCCTGATGCTGTTCTAAACAAAAAGTGCTCTCAGCCCTGCTTGTAGTGGTTTCCATCACTTGACACTGACATGGACACTTGAGACTTCCAGTGATGTTTGGGGTTATTGTTTGTGCTGATGTGTGGGTGGCATATGAGGGGCTACATGTGTTTGGGGTTATTGTGTATGCTGGTCATATTGTTGTGTGGCTGGGGAAGGTTGTACTGGGAGATTTGTGTGGTTGGCAGGTAGGCCAAGTAATCTACCAACTATGCAGTCTCCCTCATACGACCAATGAAATTGTTGCATGCAAATGAGCTGTATAGTAAGGAGACTGGCTGAGTTACCTCTGATATCACAATGGTCTAGGACTAAGGCGTGTGTCTATGCCGTATACTGTAGCTGGACACCACACAGGTGTAATTTGTAAAATCAAAATGACTGAGAACTTAAAAATTGGATGGCAACAGACTGAAACCCAGCGATGATTGAATGTGGAGATATTCTGAACAGAAAGAGCTCTCAGCTATGCTTGTAGCTGTGTCCATAACGTCACACCAACTCAGATATTCGAGACTTCAGAGCGACACAAATTCCTTAAACCTCATTACAGTATACAGATTTATTTGTATTACCATAGCACCTATGAGCCCCAGTCATGGATCAGGGCCCCCTGGTGCTAGGCACTGTACAAACAGAACAGAAAGTTGGTTCCTGCCCCAAGGAGTTCACAATCTGTTAGTGAATTGGATAGACCCCTACTGTGATCCAATATGGCAACATTTGGGATATTATTGATGCTGCACAGGAGGAAACTTGGTTGGAGGCTAAGAGTGGGGATGTTTTTATTCCCACATTGGGGGGCAGGGAAGGGTAGCTAATGTTTTATGATGAGGTATGTCAGGCAGAGAAGAGAAGAGGTGCACAGAGGAATCTTGTGCATACAGATCTACGGAGATGAGAAAAATCAACCCACCATTATCTTTGAATGCCAAATAATCGACCTAACGAACCCTTGGTAAGTGCTATGAATCAACCCCAAACCTGGCAGAGCGGAGACAGAACAGATGCCTATGTCCCTAACTTTGGTTTTATCCATCACTGAGTGACTCCTCCATCTAGCTCCCACATCAGCCATGCCCACCCCACCCCCCCAAGTTTTACATCAGTGGTCCTTGCTGAAGGCAATAATGAGGCACTAATCAGCTCTGTGACCCTTGGCTCGGCCCTGCACCAGTATTTGGGGGGGGGGAAGGGGGTGTATATAAAGAGCAAGTCATCTGAGCAGATGACAATGACTCATTCAGGGTGCATGGCACAGCGGGGTTCCTAGCAGGTCATGCTGGGGAGCGGTGTATAATAATTGCCCTGTCAGGCTTAAAGACCCGGTGGGTGACAGGAGGTGGCTGTGAACCAGTAGAGACAAAGCTCCCATTCAGGAGCCGAACAGCTGGCTGGCTCCTGTTCTTCCCCCATTGCTCAGTTAGGCGGGACAGAGGCGCCAGGAACTTGCAGGGTGACTCGTCAGTTTTTCAGCCGCCGTTTAAGTGACGGTCCTAGGGATTTGATTGCAGAACGGATTAGCGTGGCACGTGACTTAGGTTTCGGGCTTGCCCTAGGCATTCAGTAGCTACGGCTGCAAGGAGAGTGACTCGCTCATTGGGCTGGCTGGCTAACCCAGGAAGGAGCAGGGAAACGACAGGATCATAGACATGCAGGGCTGGATGGGGTCTCAAGTGGGTATCTAGTCCCTCCCCACCTTGGCTGGGGCAGGATTGAGTTACCCAGACTCTTCTATAGCTCAGGGATAGTTGGGCTTTCCCCAATGGGACAGTTCTTGAGGAATTCTGCCAAGGATCCAGTGGGAAGGGTCCACCCCTTGCAGTGACCTTCACAGCTGGGTCCAGGAAGCTGCCCGATAAGAGGAATTGGAGCTCTGATCCAGACGGTCTCCCATTGGCTTGGCCACTATGTACTGACATCAGGCTCTTCTCTTCCCAGGACACTATTGAGGACAAACTGGACACCAAGCACTATCCCTATATCTCCACCCGCTCCTCGGCCTCCTTCAGTACCACTGCAGTCAGGTAGGTAGAGCCCTATGGAGAGGGGCCCCATGCCCTTTCTGGGAGGAGGTGCAGCTTTGAGCCTCATGCCAGCCTTGCCCCTCTGGGCTTCGCTCAGTTTCGAACAGAAGAACTCAGTTAGGCCCCGTCTCATGAGACATCTCCGCTCACATCACCTTAGTGTCTGAGCCTCCCATGCCATGATGGATTCTATCCGCCCCACCCACCAGCGTCAGCCCCCTTGTAGAGAGGGGAACTAAGTCTCTAGCCACATTTCCCCGGAAGTTCTCTTACCTTTCAGACACGGTCAAAGTTTCCAGACCCAGTTGGTGTCCCATGCTCCCCAAAGACAGTACCTTTCTCTCAGGGAGATTCCTGCAGCTGCTTTCCCTTGGCACTTCTTCTCACCCCAGGGATGAGCTGGGTCTGGCTTATATAGGCCCAGGCCCTGCCCACTCCCAGCAGGCTCTGAGGGGATTGGTTAACCTGAGTCAGCTGCTTGTGATTTTTTTCTGCCCCCAGGTGACATTTCAGGCTGTCACAACATCCCAGAATGCATTGCCCAATGGTCCCCCAGGCACTCTCTCCCCCACTAAGGCACTATGGGATAATTGCTCAGGTTTTCGCAGCGTGCACTGCTACGTATGTGATTAGGCAGCAGGGCAGGTGTGGCTGCACTGATATGGGTGAGGGAAGCTGCAGTCTGGACCCAGCTCAACCCTGTTTGTTGTAAACGGGTGAGAGGAGGGGGTCGGGAACTGGCTACAAAAGTGCAGGTGTATTTGGCAGGTGGAGAAACCCACAATCGTCCCAGCAGCAGCAGCTCACAGGGACTCTGCTTTTGTTTCTTCTGCATTGTTTCCCTTCTGACTCCATGGGAGTGAGGAGCTGTTCAAAGTGCCCAGAGCAAGGCGCAGGGTAGGCATGTGGGTGTGAGGTATGCCTCGCTCCAGTCCAACAGCAGCCCCTGATGGTCCAGTTCTGAACCCCAACCATCCCCTAGAGCTGCCGTTGCACCTCACCACTGTCCTGCATCAGCACTAGTCCATGGCTTGAATTCGAATCCTGAACCTTTCCTAAACTGGAACACCTAGCGATGGAAATTGCTCTGTGCCTCAGTTTCCCCATCTGTAACAGAGGGATAGCTTACCGCTAATTGAAAAACATTTAAGATCTCTGCATGCAAAGTGGTATAGCAGCACCAACTTTTATTATTGCTGCCTGTGTTCTAATAATATTTAGCACTTTTAATAAAAACTGATTAACCCTCTCAACAGCCCCAGGAGGGCAGGCAGCATTGTTAACCTCTCTGCTTCAGTATGGAGTTCCCTGCTTCATTTTCCCCATAGGTACTGTCACTTATTCAAGACTGGAGAGGGAGCAGAACCCAGGAATCCTGACTCCCGGCCCTGTGCTCAGACACTAGATCTGGGAACAGAACCCAGGAGTCCTGACTCCCGGCCCTGTGCTCAGACACTAGCCCACATCTCTCACCCAGTACTGCCCAGAGGAATTCATCACAGAGGCCTTCACTCTTCCGTAGCAATGAGCAGACATAGGCGTCGATTAGCACTGTGCGTAGTGATTTCAAAGCCATCTGAGTGCAGAGACTGTGCTGTTTCACCTTGTTCCCTCCTCCCTTCCCTCTCTAGTGCCCGCTATGGACACTGGCACAAGAACAAGGCCCCCGGTGAGTACAGGGCTGGCCCTCGCCTCATCATCTTCATCCTGGGGGGCGTGAGCCTGAGCGAGATGCGCTGCGCCTATGAGGTGACACAAGCCAGCGGGAAGTGGGAGGTGCTAATAGGTGAGTGCCGCGGGCGGTCTGGGCAGCGCCATGCACTGCTCCATCGCACTCTCTGGCTCCATCCCATGCTTCCGTGTCTCACCCTCTCTCTGAATGCCATTCCTCTCTGTGCCAGAGGCAAGCAGACAAAATCCAGTCTCTAGATGACCGTGTGGGAAGGACCAATGTGGAAAGCTAATTTCCCGCCCTGAGAACATAGGGTTTGCCCCTACAGACCATTGACCCTTTGAATCTGGCGTCCTGGCTCTGGCAGTGGCCAATACTTGATGCTTCAGGGGAAGGTGACCTCTCTTGCGCAGCCAATTTTTCAGTGCTACACAAGGGGGGTGGTTGAGTGGGAGGAAAGGGGAATTTCCTTCCTGACCCCTGAAGTGGTCTGTTTTGGCCCTGAAGCATGAGATTTGATTAATTCTTGTCACACCACAATGGTTTTTATTGATCAGAAAATGTATGCATCTCCACAGATCTTCTCCAGGGTAAATGCTTGGAGATGCTGCCAACAGGGCAGCACAGAATGTGTTTATGTCCCAGGGGTAGAGCCAAGAGCCAGCTGGTGGTGGAGGAGTGAGGAGCCACAAACTACTCCAGGGGAAAAGGACTGGCTAATGCATGATGCTGACAGGGAGAGACTGGCCTTTTCCTTGCTGCAGGCCAAGACTGAAGTGCACCATAGGTGCTCTGTGTCTGCCTCTGCTTTGGGTGGGGGCAGATCTGGAATAGCAGAAGCAGGTGTGGGTCCGGTCTGAGGGGGATGGTTCTAGTGAGTGCTTTTAGGCCCCCACATTCCTGAGTATGAAATTCACTCCTGCTGGGTTAGCACTATGTGGCCTTAACACATCACTGCTCAGCTGGACACATACAAAACTTAGGCACCCCTCGTGGATCCTCTAACCAGTCCCTCATCTGCTCACTGGATTTTCTCCATTGGAACATGCACGCCTCACTCCCCTTAACCTCTCCTCTGATCCCCACCGCCTGGTCAGCCACCGCTCCGTGCCGTTCTGTGTCGTGGGTAACGTCACCATTCTCATAGCAGTATAATATCTCCCGCTAACGTGCTCTCCGGTCTGCGACTCTGTGATCGTTGCATGTGTGTTTAATGTCCCCCCGACGATGCTGAGTGTCTCTAACCCTTCCTGGATGGCAGCAGTTTACCTCCGGGCCTCCTTGCTAAGCAGGGTTCTGACTAAGGTCTAGTCCATTCAATTCCTTCAAGGTTTCTCTCGTATGACCCGGCCCAGCGTCCACTGGAATCAATGGAAGGACTCCCATTGACTTCAGTCGCCCCGGATTTGGCCTTGGTCCTAATGTGCTTCTTAGAAGCCTAGCAGAGGCGAGGGCTGGGGGAGGAAACAGCTGATCGACTGTTGCTGTTGTCTTCATACAACACACCTTGGTTCCCCATGGAGGCCCAGTGGTGACCGCATAAGACCAGCCTCTGAGCTCATGTGTAAATGCACGCGGTGTTGCTCACCCAATCATACATTTACCCCCATCTTTCTCTGTGTCTCTCACTGGCTTTCTCACCCATCCTCACCTGCTGTGTATTATGAATATTAGGCCTAAGTTGGCATGTTCCTTTAATTTATTTCTGTTCAAGAAGTCAGCCCGCCTCTGTTCTCTCACAGGTTCTACTCACATTCTTACTCCCACCAAATTTCTCATGGACCTGAGGCACCCCGACTTCAGGGACTCCACTAGGGTATCTTTTGAGGATCAGGCTCCAACAATGGAGTGAGAGCCAAAGAAACAAAGTAAAAGCAGCTTATTAAAGAAAAGAAACTCTTCCACTCGGAAGGGTTTTCTTTGATTCTTCCGTCACTCTTTTTTCTTTAGTTATTATTATTTCTACTCTTCTTTTTTTTTTTTTCCTTTTGTTTTTTGGTTCTTTGATGAGAAAATGCTTGCAGTTCTTACTACCGATTTGAAAATGTGTCCAGCGCCGCCTCCATTAACCCTATACCATGAATCTCTTTTTGGCCAGAACTTGCCGGCATCCTCATGCCATTAGTTACCCATTACGTAGTCATAGAGATGAAGGTGGCAATGGTTCGCTGGCCTTCACTTGACTGGAGAGACGCTTACACTTAAGGCATCTGAGTGGGGAAAGGGCATGAGGTGGACTCGTGTTTCACAGACCGTCACTGTGTGTGCATGGATTTACAGCCCGAGTAAGGCCCAGACAGCACATGCGTGGATGTGGAGCATGAGCTGAGCAATGTGTAGCTGAATCAACAAAGTCTCCTACATTGGTTCAGAGAGGACATGCATAGCAGATCGGGTGTTAGGACAAACCACGGTTTCCAGGTGGCAGGGGCCACATAGACTCCTTGTAGCATTCAACGACAGAGTTACATGACTGTTGGATAATAATCACCATCGTACATCAGATGACTGTCCCCGTCTTTCTCCCATCCACTCCACAGGGGAAAGTTGAGGTGTTGCCATAGCCTATTTCATGCAGCTTTCTCCATCAGGGACTATTTCAATCCTCTAGTGCTAGGATCTGGATGTGTGTGTGTGTGTGGGGGGCAGATCTGGATGCACAGGGGTTTGTTGGGGGGTTCTGGGTGCAATGGTAATGGGACTCTGCAGGGGGGTCCAGGTGAAGGTGGTTGGAGTTCAGCGGGGGGACGTCTGGGTGTGTGGGGGGGGACAGAGCTCAGCAGAGGGGTCTGGGTGTGGGGGGTTCAGTGGGGTGGGGATCCAGGTGCAGCTGGTTGGGGCTTAGTGGGGTGGGGATCTGGGTGATTCGTTGGGGTGGTCCAGGTGCAGGAGAAGTGGGGCTCAGCAGGAGGGTCTGGGTTTGAGGGGGTCTGGATGCATGGGGGTTGGGCAAATGGGAGGAGCAGCTCCCCATACAGTGATCCCTCCCCCTGCAGCTGAGAAGCGATGCGTGCGGTGGAGGGGGGAGTTTGCAGAGCTTCCTTCAATCTTGGGAGAAATCTGGGGGTGGGTCTGACTTAGCCCTGGATGCTGTGCAGGGGAAGAGGAAGTCCCGTCCTCCCCAGCCCAGCCAGGACTAGCAGTTGAATCCAGCACAGGGTAGGAGCCACCAGCCAGGTCTCCCCAGTCCCACCCCCTACCCCACAGTGATTTATCGCTCTGCCAGCTGCCCTGGGCACCCAAAACATACTGCTGGGGCGGGTCGCATGACTGCTCTTGTGGCTTCTCGTTGCTTCCCTGTCAGAAAGTCATTTTTCTGCAGGGAAGCAAAGAAATCTGTGGGGGGCATGAATTCTGCGCATGTGCAGTGGCGCAGAATTCCCCCAGGAGTAATAGATGAGGAAAGAATGAAAGTAGTAGGGGAAAGAATCTTAAAGGGCCCTCCATGCACATGAGTAGAGCAGCACCAGATGGCGCTGACCTGTTTTCTAAAGGGGATGTGACACTGTCTCCCCGCTCCTGTAAATGCTCCAAGTGCCTCGGTTTATTGGAAGCAGCCGGTGAAGGATCAGGTGAACGAGAGCCGCGTTGATGCAGATGTGGCTGGATGTTAATTATTCCTGCCTCTTGCCAGCGAGGTCCTCTTGTCGGCTCCGATCAGCCAAACGCTCGTGTCACTGCGCTGCCACTCTGAGCTGCAGGGCAGAGGCAACGCACCTCTGCCCCTCCCAGCACTGCCTGCCCTCCATGTCTGTCGCCCCATCCAGTACCTGCTAGGGATTGTCAGTGTGATTAGCAAGGTGGCCAGGAGCCCAAGGGCTCCCCTTTAGTTTTGTTTAAACTGGATCCAATTGCGGGCCACTCTCACCATCTGAACCCAAAGCCGTGGCCTACAGCGCTCACAAGTCCTTTCAGGCACTGTCCCAACTTGAATCCAAGCAGCCGCTGTATTAAAGGGCCACTGTCCATGGCCAGAGGTTGGGTGCAAACGTCATTCTGGTGCAAGGGAGAGAATTGGCTTAATTGGCTTTACCAGACCGTATGTTGGCATCCAGGCTCATATTTCTTCAGTGCAAAGCCTTTTGGTTCAATTTAAGCATCAACCTCCCCCCCTCCCCCACTACAAAGTTTGCCAGGCCAAAGCATTTGAGGAGGCAAGTTTGCTGCACAAATGCACAGCATGACTCTAAATACATTTGCGTTGAAAAGCATCTATAGCAATGACATCTCTTCTGCCTCCCTGGGCTGCTCACCCGGCATGCACTCGAGATGCCAGACTGACTCAGGGTTCCCCGCTTATCACACATGCATGCCCCATCCAGTCTGCAGGCAGTCAAGAGCTGGGGAAGAGAAGTGCTCGGTAGAGCCAAAATATCTGTGCTGCACTGTTCAGATCCGCTTCTCGAACATTGCTCTGGGGTCTTGCTCTCTGCTTTTACAGGACGCAAACAGCAAAAGCATTGTTAAAAGCGAGGAGGTTCTTCCAGCCGATCTTAAGTACCCTAGTGGGAGTTTATCATCGAGCATGCAGATTGCTGGCAGGTGGCATGGGGTTTGGTGCCACAGATAGTTCATTTCTTTCAGGGGATGGGTGTCCACGTCCTTTGTGAAGCGTGGTGCCTAGGAAGCGCGGGACCATTACGTCCATGCAGAGCGCCATTGGCAGAGTCATGGCTAGGACCCGGGTCATTTGCGGTACTGAACATCCCCATCCAGATTCCTGGCCAGGATTTTCGAATAACTACAGAAGAGGTTGCTCCCAGAGACCCCAGCCCAAGTTTTTATAAGGCATGCTGGGATAGGCCGTTGGGATTTACCCAGCGCAGTGCAGATTTCCACACAGTACGGACAGGAGTAATAAAACGCATAGGCATGGTATCTCATTGTGGAGCGCCTCGTCATTTGGACCATAACATCTGACTCCCAATGCCATGGTCTAACTGCTAGACTGGTTCTCAACCCGGGGTAGTGTACCCCTGCAGATACTCAGCGCTCTTCCAGGGGGTCCATCAACTCATCTAGATATTTGCCTAGTTTTACAACAGGCAACGTGAAAAGCACTAGCGAAGTCAGAACAAACTAAAATTTCATACAGACAATGACTTGTTTATACTGCTCTATATGCTATACACTGAAATGTAAGTACAGTATTTATATTCCGATTGATTTGTTTTGTAATTACATGGTAAAAATGAGAACGTCCGCAATTTTTCAGTAACAGTGTGCTGGGACACGTTTGTATTTGTTTGATTTTTGTAAGCAAGTAGTTTTTAAATGAGGTGAAACTTGGGGGTATGCAAGACAAATCAGACTCCCAAAAGGGGGACAGTAGGCTGGAAAGGTAGAGAACCACTAGACTACACAGCCTTGCAGTTAGACCACGGGCCTGTGAGTCAGGAAACCTAAATTCTGGTCCTGAGTCTGCCACAGTAGTGGTGAGACCTTGAGTAAATCATTCTGCCCCTCTCTATGCTGCAGTTTCCTCAGCTGTAAAATGGGGATAACAGCCCCGAGCCTTCAAGGGGTTTAGGCACCTGCCTCCCATTGATTTCACTGCAGTGGGGCAGGGACAGAAGAGAAGAGAGGGAAGCTCTCACATATAGCAGCATTTCTTCCCAAATGCTTCAGGAGTCACTTAGGCCCAGATCCTGAATTGTATTTAGGAGCCTAACTCCCATTGATGTTAATGTAGGTACCTAAATACCCTTAGGGATGTGAGTCAGTGATATTTACCTTCCTTTGTGAAATGCCTTGAGATCGCCGGATGAAAAGCTGAATAAAAGCGCCACGTATTTTAACAATGCTGCCAACTTTCACAGTATTTGCTGTTTTACTTAAAGCCCCAGCTCCAGGAGTCATGTGATTAAATGAGACTCTCGTATTTCATGTTTGTCTTTTAAAGTAAGTTTCTAGCCAGCCTGGTTTCAGAGACAAGCTTGAAAACACAAGCCCCTAAGGCCCCAGAAACTGGAAGGCAACTAAAAAGAACCCAGAAAGCGTATGACTCTGTAAAATCGCATAATGTTTGCAGCCTGACTCATGATTTCTGAATGCTTTGGGATGGCAATGCTGTGTTATCACATACAGGGACCTATGGGTTCTTCAGGCCCCTAAGACTTTTTTTGTAGCAGATAATTTTCTTGGGATCTATGTGACGAAGGTGACACCGGGAGGGCTGCTCTCATCAGGAAGCGCTCCGGCATCTTGCCAGTCATGTTTCGCTTTCTCCAAGAGGGCAGCTCGCCCTGCCGAGCACAGGGTTGGCAGACTCAGGTGTGAAAAACAAGTCAACCCAGACGGTTGGCTTCCTTCCAGTGACGGCTTTATCTCTGGTGCTTTACAAGCAATATGGGAAGGAGTCGGGGGGGGGGGGGGGAGAGGCCAGGGGGCTCCCATATGCCATCTACCCCAGAAGGAAATAGAGCAGATCTGATGGGGAGTGGGGGGGAGGGCTGCTGTCCATATTGCAGGGAGCAGGGCTAAAGCGACAGAGTGACAGGGCCTTCTTTCTCCCCCACCCCCTCCTTTCTTGCCTTATACAAGAGAAACGCGCGGTGCTCTAGCTATGAGACGAGGGGCCGTGTCTGTGGGGCAAACCTGGTGCGAATGAGGATGAGCCAAATCGCCACGCCTCTGTCCCCTCCCTTCACCCTGCAGCGAGAGCATTCTGGAGAGCAGCCAAGCGTGGGGACCCCTGAGCCCAAATTCGGATGCAGCCCTCTGCATTAAGCAAGTGTTTTGGATACACTGTGCACCCTCCTTCCCCCACCGCTGACGTGAGCCAGAGTAGAGGAGGGTAGTAACGTGGCTTAACCCCTCCACTGAAATGTGTCGGAAGGGGCATCTCCTACTCCCTGGTGTGCGTCACAAAACCACATAAGAACATAAGTGATCTCTCTCCTGCCATCCATCTCCACCCTCTGACAAACAGAGGCTAGGGACACCATTCCTTACCCATCCTGGCTAATAGCCATTAATGGACTTACCCTCCATGAATTTATCTAGTTCTCTTTTAAACCCTGTTATAGTCCTAGCCTTCACAACCTCCTCAGGCAAGGAGTTCCACAGGTTGACTGTGCGCTGTGTGAAGAAGAACTTCCTTTTATTTGTTATAAACCTTCTGCCCATCAATTTCATTTGGTGGCCCCTAGTCCTTATATTATGGGAACAACCAGACGTAGTTGGGTAAGGTGCGCAGTCGGGAGAGTCCCCAGGGTGCATGTCAGCGCTCCCTTGTTTAAAGGAAAGGACGTTCTAAAGAACAGGAGCTGCACGAGGATGGATACTACACGGCAATCCAAGCCCCAGCACCAGGAGGCAATGTACGTTTAGCCGGAGTGGGTTTGTCTGTGCCTTAGGCAGGGGCCGGGAGTCATTGCATGGGGCTGGAGTTGGGTTCCCTGTATAAATACTAGGAGGTGAGAGCGCTCAGGGGCCTGTTTCTGGTTTCCTGTACAGCAGGGTGACGTGGGAATAATTCCACTGACCTCAATGGAGTTACATGGGTGTAAAATGCGTGGCAGTGAAACCAGGATCTGGCCCCAAATGAAGCAAGCTGGTGTCCTATTTGTGAAAGCGCAGCGCTAGGATCCCCCGTCACAGCCCCCGGGGAGGGGAGCAGTAGATTAGAGCGTAATGCGACTCTGGAAAGTGACCGGGGGGAGGGGGTTGTGCATCCACCCCCCCGTAACCTTGCGCACATGTGCGGGAGGGGGTGGAGGCAAGACCGAGACCCAGCATGTTGATGCTGCGGCTGTCTGCTTGGCCGTACCATGCATACAATCTTGGATGTCTTAGCCTGGTGACTGGCAAGGCCAGGGACTGAGCTGCGTGGACGCTGAATGGGTGCCATGAGGGAGAGTCAGGAGAGGTTCCTGCTGCAGTGACCAGGTCCTAGTTTCAGAGGGCAACTTGTGAAGGCTTCCCATTCCTGTTCCCTGCTCCTTCTCTTCTCTGGCCTGTTCCAGCATCTCCTGTCGCTGCGCCCAGCGAGCGACTGGCACCTCCGGCAGCCTCTTTACCCAAGGATGCCGTTCGCTCTGGCAAAAGGAACCAGCCCCACCGACACACCTTGATTTCCTCCCTTATGCAGGGATGCAGACACAGCCCGTGGCTGAAGGTTCCTCGGCCTGTCTGTATAAGTCTAGCTTCCGGTGACCTCCCTCCCTTTCTCCTCCGCGCCTCTTCTCCATCTTTCAAGGGAGGCACATTTTCAAGTGCTGATGACTTTCCATTTGGTTCTCCTCTCCCGCCCGAGATGGCAGCGGCCGTGGTGGCGGTAGTGGTCTTTCCCCGAAGGCCACCGCTGCATGTGCAGTCCTCATGCACCACACACCACCCTGGCCGCTCCATGCCCTCAACGCCGTTCTGTTGACGCGCAGTCCATGCCCCCACCACACGTTCCATGCATCATTCTGTTGCTGCACCTAGTTCTCTTGCTGAGAGGCCTCCATATATTTCTTTTTCTTTCCTTTATTGTTTTCTGCAATAGAAACACTCTTAATGCCATAGGCTTCCATTTTTGCAAGCATTTCCAATAATGTACCGGGCTGTCTATGCAAGGTAAGGCCTCAGGTATCAGAGTTGGCCTCCGCTCGCCTGGCCAAGGCAGTGACCATCGTTGGGTTGGGAGGGCAGGTTCAGTGGCAGGGGGATGCCCTCTGGGGGCGGGGAGGCGCACACACGCTGCTCACACACAATGCCTGCGCTCTCTCTCCCCCCCTCACTTCTAGAGCAGTAGCGCGCATGATGCGCACTCTACACCCGGAGCAGTCCGGCTGTGTTAGGAACGCCCGCCAGGCCCTGTCATCCCCTTTCCCTGCTATAGACATGAGCAGTTGGGGCCACCCCTCCGGCCGTGAGGGAGCATGGGGGGCTCTGCCACCAAGCCACACGCCTCTTTCTCCGGTAGCCGAACGAGGTGTGGACATACGCTCAGCTGCGAGAGCGCACCCTACCATGCTCAGCCTGGCCGTACCAAAGCCCTCCAATGGGAATCTCATTCCCTCCCAAGCGCCCGAAACACCGACCTTAACTTTGCCTCTGGCCAACCACGTGTGCTGCCTCGGCTGTCACTATGTGGGGGGAGCAGGGCTGCCCAGGCCCTTTCTTAGATGGGGTGCACAGGCTGGACCGCAGCGTGAACGCTGCCGAACTGACCCTTCAGAGCGCTAACGATCTTCCCGTCCTTCCCTCTGCCTCCCACAGGGTCCACTCACATCCTCACCCCACAGAAACTGCTGGACACGCTGAAGAAACTGAATAAAACAGACGAAGAAACCAGCAGTTAAAACAAAACAAAGTGAACGAAACGATGACGACTCCACCTTCCTGGCTTATGGCAGTCCTCCCATTGGCTGTCCCGCTAAACGTTACTTTGCTGACCCATGGCTCCATCTCCCAGCCCCAACCCCGCGCTTTCTCCCTGTTCTTGTTTCTAGAAACCTGCCCATCCCCCCTTCCCCACTTGCTCCTCATTTTAAGCAAAAGTGTTTGTGTTGGGGTGTGGGGGGGTGGGGAAGCAGACACAAAATGCATTGTGTTAAAAAAAAAAACCCCGAAAAGCAAAAATATTTATTCTCTATGTATGTATCCCAAAACCCCAAACCAAACGCATTTTCAAATAACCCATTTATGCATCGCTAAAGAAGAATTTTCCAAGCGTTTTTCCAGGCTGGATGGATGCACATGAATTATTTACAGCTATGTGATCTTGTACCTAACCCAGATGCAAACACAACTGCTCCATGTAGGGATTTGCTCGAATGTGGACTTGGTAGAGTTCTTTCCGTTACTGCTGTCATTGGGGTTTTTTCTCAGCTTTTTTGGGGGGGGAGGAGGGGTGTATGTGATTCTTAAAGGTGTAGTTATTTTGTGTTTCATGGAGGAATATGTTAAATTGGGGATTACCCATGATTCCAGCAAACCTGTCCTCAAATCTTCTGAGGCATCCTCTGCTGACAGATGTTGACCAGCCCTCCCCTCTCCCCCAGCAAGGTTCAGATGAGCACATCTGGACAGATCAATCAGATTGCTGCTGGAGGGGTGACCTTTCGCTTTGCATGTGTAGGCGGGGCTTCTGAGAACAGCCAATCAGGACTTTGTTTGGGAGGTGGGGGTTAGATGTGCACTGACCAATCAGCTCGTTGGTCTATCTAGTCTGGTAGGCTGACGCTGAAGGTGGCCAATGCTTGATGTTTCAGAGGAAGGGGTAAAAGCCAAACAGTGCAATGCTCTAATTGCGTGCGAGTCGGGGGCAGAGCTGGGGGAAACGGCTGAGCTCCGTTCAATGATTGGCCGGTTGTGACCAGAAACCAGCCCCCCCGCTTTAAATTGGGATCCTAGAGCTATTTTTGCAGGCAGAAAGAAGGGATATTTTAGCACTACCTCTCACCACAGAATATCGCCCACTAGAGGCGGAGCCCAAACCTGCAGGTGCCCAGACATCCTTGCTATACTATACTGCTGCCCATCCACATCCTTTCTCCAATGGTTTAACCCTTTTCATACCCAGCCTCAGTTTGGCATATTCCTTAAAGAAAAAAAAAAATATATATATATATATAGGGACATATTTTTTTTAAATGTGTGGGGTCAAAAAAAATCTCTCTTTGCTTGCAAAAAAATTAATGAAACCAAGGCCGTTTATATCTCTGCATTGAACTTAAGTTAAAAAAAAAAAAGAATAAAAAAATAAGCTAGAGGCCGTCACCTCCTCGGTTTCCTCTTGAGATCCCTTCCGCGCTGGCCCTAGTAGTGTCTCCCCCGTTCGTTTCTGCTGTTGTCGTCCAGTAGTGAAATGTTCATGACTGTGGAAATCGCCCAAACTCTCCCAACCCGGCCTCCCCGTGTCCCTCTTTCACAGCGGACTGTGTGTATATTAGTTACGGTGTCTTGTGATGTTCTTACAAGCTTGGCGTATAGTGGTTAAACTAGACCTTGTTACTTTTCTTTAAATTATTTCCTCTTCCTTCTCCCACCACCACTGCATTGCGATAGTTTAGGGGTCCTTTCCCCCCCGCAAGGACTTGAACTCCACTCCCTCCTCCCACCCTGCCCTTCCCAAATAGATCTCTCGGTTTCATAGGTGTTTCAATTTTTTCCTTGTCATCGCCCCTGTTCCTGGCCCAGAACATTAGATAAGGGCAAAGTCTGTAAACATTTGCACTGATATTTGTTAGTTATTCCTTGCCCCTTCCCCTCCTTTTAAATTTTTTTTTAAATTAGCGTTGTACCTGATTCAGGATCTTGTCTGTTGGACATTTATTGCTTTTTTCTGTTACAGTTATTTATATAAACAAATAATTTATCAAAAAGGAAACATTTTAAAAGCATCTCGTCTTGGAACTTGTTTACCTAGAAACTTACTGGAATCTAAGTGTTTGAAAAGTGTTGAAGCACAAACATATATCATCTCTGTATATCTGTTCTTCTGTACGAAAGCACTCAAGTCAATAAATAAATACGCTCCCATACATGGTGCAAAAGGCTGCCTAGCGGGTCTTCTGTTGGGGGTGGGTGGGAAGGAAGGTTGGTTAGAACATTAAGAGAGGGCCCCCCCCGAGCCCCATGCTCAGAAACGGATCTGGTTGCAAAACAGAGGCTGGAAAATATTGCAACTTTTTTTTGGTTCATTTCTTCCCCCTTTTTTTGGAGGTTGAAATTTTGATCCACTTTCATCAATTTCAATGAATCCACAGCCGATAAAAAAAATAGGTAAAAATTTCACAAATATCATCAATCCCCCCAGACCTGAAGAAGAATCATAGAATATCAGGGTTGGAAGGGACCTCAGGAGGTCATCTAGTCCCACCCCCTGCTCAAGGCAGGACCAACACCAACTAAATCATCCCAGCCAGGGCTTTGTCAAGACGGGCCTTAAAAACCTCTAAGGAAGGAGATTCCACCACCTCCCTAGGTAACCCATTCCAGTGCTTCACCACCCTCCTAGTGAAATAGTGTTTCCTAATATCCATGTAGCACCAAAGCTTGTCTCTCTCACCAGGAGAAGTTGGTCCAATAAAATATATTACCTCACTCCCTTGTCTCTAATATCCTGGGACTGACACGGCTACACCAACACTGCACCCGTCAGTCCCCCGTCTCACTCCCTCACTTGCCCCAGCCCACCTCCTGCCTCCCCATTGTCTGTGAAAGTCAAAATGTTGACAGAATAACATGGAGACTTGCAGCAGCTCTATGCTTCGCAGAATTTTCTACTTGGAGTGCAGGATTGGTCACACTGGGTAAGACCCATCACGGTTGGTACCCAGCCCCCAATCAATGCTTTAATAATAATAATACCTTGCTCTTTTATAGGACCTTGCCTCAATAGATCTCAAAGTGCTGCACGAGGGAGGTCAGTATCAGGTGGGGAAACTGGGACAGAGAGGGACCGTGACCTGCCAAGGTCACCCAGCAGGCCAGTGGCCAGCCAAGCCTAGAATCGATGTCCCCCAAGTCGCAGTCCAGTGCTCTAGCCACTAGGTCACACTGCCTCACCTTCCCATAAGGACACCAAGCCTTTGTTACAGTGCTGAATGTCTGGTAGGGACTAGAGGACAAATTTCTTCCGCTCCCTGCGGACAAAGAGCAACGGACACAGAACTGCGTAGCGGCTGAGTTGTGAGGAGCCCATTTGTTGCAATGGGGCTGGGGAGGCCTCCCTGGGGTGGGGAGTGTGGTGGTGTTTCTGCCCCCCACCCCATTCTGCTTCCCTCCCCTCAATCTCCCCTCGCAACACTCATTGTGCTCATCTGCACATGCCCAGAGACCTCGCGCTGGTCGCCACAGAGGGGGCGGGAGTGGGCAGCCGGGAAGCTTGGAGGGGTATCTGCAGGGGTTCTGGGGCAGGGGGATGCTTGCGGTAGCTGGGTGCAATGGGGTTGAGCATCTGAAGGAACAGGGCCTACAACCAGTATCGGGGTCCTTCCAACAGGGGCTGCTGGTGCTGCCACCTCCTCACTGCTGCCACTGGCCGGCTCTGAGCTAGCAGGGAGAGCCGTGAAATGGAAGGCAGAGGGCCTTCGAGCTGCCCGTTCAGCTGGCACCACAGTGGCACCAGTCCCCGTGGCGGCGCAATGGCCAGGTAATGGCTGCTGTGTGCCCGGGTGTGGGAGAGCAGGTGGGCAGGAGTGACAGGGGAGTGTCCAATGCCATGCCTGACACTGGGGCCAGGCCAGCACTCGGAGAGACACTGTGCGCTGCTAGCAGGCAGCCCACACGGCGTTAGTCATTACACACCTGATCAAGTCATTGGGAGCTTTGCTGAATTCATCAGGCTCATGCCCTCTGCTATTTACAATGGAGGCCTGCTCCATCCCTCACAGAAGGGACATTGCCGTAAGCACATAGCTGAAATCAGTTTCCTCACCTCAAGTAAACCACCACACCCACACACACGCTCAGGGGCACTGGGCTCCGTGCACAGGTTTGTTTGATAAAGAGCATGACAGTGTTTGCTATGGGAAAGAGTTAAAGAAACGCACCGTGTGCGAACAGATGCACGGAGTGGGGAAATGCAGAGGTCGTGGAGCGTGTCTCGGTAGCCGTTCCAGAGCTCCCCAGGGCAGAGCTGTTATATGGCGAGTCCTAGCTCCCATCTGCGTGAGTGCCAGAACTCCCAGGGCCTGGTAAGTCTTTTGTCTCTGCACACGCGATCCGCTAGCTAGAGGGCTCCCCGCACCACCTTCCTGCCTGCCCCCTGTGCTGCGGTGAGGCCAGTTCATCTTATTAGAGCTGGTTGGAAAAATTGATAAACAAAGTTTTGATTACAAAATGTAAGGCAAATTTTGCCATTTTCCCTGCCTCCCCGTCACCATTTTCCAGCCAATCCCCTATGGTTTAACAGGCAGAAGGGCCTGGGGGATCAACACACACTGGGGTTGTGGTAGTTTCTGATCCGAGATGAGGTCAGGATGGGCTTAGCTGTCTAATACAAGCCCCTGGTGCTGGGGGAAGGGATCTGTGGAATCTTTCCAGCTGTACGATAGGGACTGGACGTCTTGGCCACGTGCTGCAGAATTAGGCCCCTTTATCCATTTGCCAAGGTGTTCCCCTAATGTGCTGAGGAGCTGGTGTGCCCCAGGCAAGCACCCATGCAGATGAGCAGGATATTGGTCCAGACTGAGGGAATCATAGTGCAAGCAGGGCATGGCAGCTTAGCCCTCGTGCCTGCACATTTCAAGGTATTGGCAGAGCTGGTGGAAGCCTCACACCACCCTTGCAGCTATCCTAATGTACGATGAGACCAAGGGACATTGCCACCCCACGCTCTCAGCATCCATAAACCTCTGAGTGCCAGAAGCTGGGACTGGACCACAGGGGATGGATCACTCAATCATTGCCCTGTTCTGTTCATTCCCTCTGAAGCACCTGGCACCAACCACTATTGGAAGATGGGATATTGGTCTGGATGGACCATTGGTCTGACCCAGCATGACCATTTTCAGGTTCTTCTACAGCTGCATAGGGGAACCTTCCACAGCTCCTGGCTGCCCCACATTTCCAGGCATTGCTATTGTTGGGTTACAGTCCAAACACACCATATCCTGGCTCTCCTGAACATCTGCAGGTTTCTATGCCCTCAGCGACCTCTGGATAATCAGGGTGGCCTGGTGTCCTTTTCCATCCCTTTATCTCAAGGGAGCATGGTTAGTTTTGAAACAGTGGCTGCATGGAGGATGTTGGGAGCGATGGAAAAGTCTGCACCAGAGTACCTCCAATCCCATCCAGGAACCTACATACCATAGGCTTGCCTTTGCTTGCGCTGTCTCTTTAAGAGATACCAGCCTTGCAAAGGTGACTGGGTGGCTCAGATTCTGATCTCAGCAGCAACGGGGAGAATTGGAACAAATCAAGAATGGCCCCTTGGCCCGCAATCAGGAGTCGGAAGCAAAGTAGCCTTTCCACTGGTGACTCCAAACTGAAGCTAAAGCTTGGAAGAGAGGTAGCATGGTCTAGTGGTCAGGGCATGGACTACACGCCAGATTTTTAAAAGTACTAGTGAGATTTTCAAAAACATCTAGGCATCTACTTCCCATTGGAGTAAAGTGCCTAGATGCTTTTTAAAATCCTAGTCGGTATCTATTTGCTTCCTTAAGCACCTAAATACCATGAAAAAGTTGGGCCCTTAGATTCAGGAGCTCTGGGATCTATTCTCAGTTCTGTGGCTGACTTGCTGGGTGGCCTTGGACAGTCACTTCTCCTCGCTGTTTCTCTCGTTTCCCTCCCACCCACTGTTTGTCTTAGCTATTTAGGTCTTTGAGGCAGGACTGTTTCTAACTATCTGTATGTACAGCCCCAAGCACAATGGGGCCTCCCAGCCACTGTGGTAATATATAAGTAATAGCTAGCTGGGAAGGCTGGGTTCCCTGAAGCTCAGGGCTGTATCCAAAACACACAAGAGAGACTTGGTTTGAAAAACAAACACATTTATTTCATTAAAAAATAGGCAATTATTTCATTACAAAATACTGTCAAATGGCTCTGCTAGTTCATTACAAAACCGGGAGACGCTGCAAATGTAACCGTCACTTCTTGTTATTGCAGTTCCGAGAATTAAATACACACACGCACACACCTGGACTTCTTGTGTTCTCCCAGCGAGGATGCATTAACCACAGTGTCCTGGTTTCAAGAGCTCGGGGGCTCTCGGCCACAGTACAGCCAGCTTTGCGATAAGAAAACAAGTACCTGTGCAAAATTCAAAGCTGTGTGTGCAATTCCTTTATAAGTCAATGGCATTGCACCCTTAAAAACCAGGCCTGAATTTGGTCCATCAAATGGAAGCCTCTTCGAGCAGTCTTTAAAAAAAAAAAAAAAAAAAACCCTCACACAGAACAACTTCATTCTAAGCAAAACTTTCACATTTCAATATTGCTCAGTGAGATGGGGCCTCTCTTTATCCCTCACTATATAGCCGAGGTTGTTGTCAGTGGGTTCCGCTGTCTATATGGACAGAGGTTCTCACACAAACACACTTTTAAGAAGTTAATCTTAAGAGACTGCCCCCAAAATATCCCCCACTGAACAAAGCTCAGTTCTGCCCTCCATCTTTAGTAGAAGACCAGCTCTGTTAAGCTACTCCATTTTTTGTCAGCGGTTGTTTGAGATGAGTTTCACGATGCAAGCTCTGAAGCTTTATGGATCGACCACAGCTTCCCCTTGTTCCAGGGCTCGGTCTGTGATGGGACATAATTTCAGTGGCTCTGTGAGGTCCCTGAGAGTGAGACCCGATAACTTGCCTTGTGCATTAAAAACAGCCACAACCCGATTATAATAATATTTAAAAAAATGAAGCAATAAATAATTTTTTAAAATGGGGCACTTGGGGTAGGTCCTACATATAAACAAAGTCACACATGCAGGATCAATTCCAGAAACCCTTTACGTCATGATTTTTCTCAGATTAACCCTCTCCCCCAAGAATGTTCCGATTGAAGTCAATGGGAGTTTGGTCTTCAGCAGGGATTCTGAGATATGGCCTGATGACAGATGGTTTGTGTGCACAGTTACATTTGTGACATGGAGAGAGGTACAGACCCTAAGCGGAGATGGGGAAAGACGAGGTTATTACCTCACAGAGGCTAAAATGTTGACTCTTTCTGTACGCTGTAGCCCAGAGGCTAAGGCCTGGGTCAAGATTTGGAAAAGCAACTAGTGCTTAGGAGTGCCTTAAGTTTGGGATGTTCAGCTTGAGCCATCTGAAAGGGGGCTGATTTTTGGAGGTGCTGATAACCTGCCCTCTGACATTCAGCCGTCTTTAAAGGGTCTCAAGTTGAGCACCAAAAATCACTAGTCACTGTTGAAAATCTTGTCTGCACCCAAGCCTGCACTGGTTTGATTAAAGGTGTGATTTTAAACTAAGGCAAGGGTGTGCATGTACACACACACACACACTCTTCTAATCGGGTTACAACTTATTGTGATTTACCTGGCACCTCTAATTTACCAATACAAGCCTGGTTCAAAATCAATGAGTGTCCACATAGGGATTTAGTTTTATCTAAAGGGGGTTCCAAAGAGGATGGAGCTCGGCTGTTCTGTGGTGGCAGATGACAGAACAAGGAGTAATGGTCTCAAGTTGCAGTGGGGGAGGTCTAGGTTGGATATTAGGAAAAACTATTTCACTAGGAGGGTGGTGAAGCACTGGAATGGGTTATCTAGGAAGGTGGTGGGTGGGTCAGCTTTTGTGGCCTGCATCATGCGGGAGGTCAGACTAGATGATCATAATGGTCCCTTCTGACCTTAAAGTCTCTGAGTCTATGAGTGGTGGAATCTCCTTCCTTAGAGGTTTTTAAGGTCAGGCTTGACAAAGCCCTGGCTGGGATGATTTAGTTGGGGATTGTGGTCCTGCTTTGAGCAGGGGGTTGGACTAGATGACCTCCTGAGGTCCCTTCCAACCCTGATATTCTATGATTCTATGGTGTTAAACCAGTGCAACGTCTGTGTGCGGACAAGCCTCAAGTGATCTTAACTCCCACGCCCAGGCTCCATCTCCTCGTGGGCTTTAGATGGCACTTGAGGGTCAGACAGTTCAGTGTTTAAAGTGATGGTCAAACTCTCCCTACACTGCTGATTTGGAAACTAGAGTAAGTACCACTCTTGCTGGGAGAGTTTGATTGACCCATTCAAGAAACAGCCATCCAAGCTGGAATAAGGAAAAGGCCCTGCTAGGACAGCCTTTGAGAGTTAAATCTAGTCTGTGGACAGCCAGCTCCATTTTAAATTCGACAGCATGACGTACCATAGGGAGCAATGTCGGGATGTACCTTCTCTTCAAAGTTTTCCTCCTCTGTCCAAGCACGTGCTTTGATCCATGCTACCTTGCAATAGGATACAGCCTCAACAGTACCTGTGCTATATTCTCCTTCTGATCAAGTCCTATTATCAGATCAGCAACTGGCTGCTACTGCACTGTAGACGGAGCCTGTTCCTACCTTTACCAAGGAGGCTTGATTGGTTGGGTGACCCTCTGACCCCAGCCCATATGCACCATTTGCACAGACAAGGACCATTGTAGGCTGGAGAGGAATTTGCTCACTACCCCTCGCAGATTTAAAAGCACACACACACTGGGAACAGTTTTAAAAAAAACAATAAATTACATGTAAAAAGTGAAATGCCCTAAGGATTATGTTGAAAAAATAATTATTTTATATATGTGTATATATACACACACACACACACACACAACCAAAACCTGAAGAGAGAGTGATTTAGCCACTCATCAGCTACCACAATGAGAAATGTTCCATTACAAATATCAACATGCAAACAGGCGCTTCTTTAAGGGGATCAAACAGCTTGATAAAAGCCAAACCCTAAACCTAAGTTGGCAGAAAGGTCTGTGGTTTTAAAGGGACAGTGTCCAATTTTGGCTCAAACTTTTTTTTTTTTTTTTAAGAGGGGATTTACAAACCTAGATGACAATCCTGAAATCAGATGATAGTTAGATAGAGAGATGGTTATTATGGGAATGGACGGACAGACTGATGGACAGAAAGACAGACTCCTACACCCATGCAAAAACCTTACTGATGTCAATAGAGTGGCTGAAATTTTTTCATCTGAATTTTTATTCCAATGAAAAAATCACCTTCTCCCCCTCCCCCCCCCAAAAACTGAACATTTTTGCAGATATGTGGTGGTTGTAATTTTCCAACTTTTGAACAAGATTTTTTTTTTGCTTAAAAATTTTCAATTATTGATCCCTCTAGCGCTTGCTTTCTTTTTTCCTTCCTCCTCTGCCTCTTCAGTGGCAACACAGAAAGAAGGAGAAAGAAAGAGGGAAGAACCAAAAACTGAAAGATTTCCGGCTGTAGATTTTTTCCAGTGAAAAGTGGGAAAATGTTGACATTTTTCACTAAAAAATGTCGAGAAAATGAACACTTGCGTGACACGTACTTACATATTTTTCTACCAGCTCTTGTCACGGGGGGGGAAGGGAGGAGGGGGCTGCACCCTAGTGGATCTGATTGCAGGTTCGGGTGTTCATCTCCATAGAAATGGTTGTGAGAGTTCAAAATAAGTGCCAATGAAAACAAGGTTAAAACAAAAACTAACGCCGCATTGGCCAGCTCCCGGACCAGCAGCATTGGGCTAGCCCAGGAGAATCAGTGCGGGGACCTAACCGCGCGGCTGACCTTCAAGAGGTGCTGAGCTCCTGTGGCTTCTCTCAAATTCAAGGAGAAGCAAGAGTGCTCGATGCCTCTCAGGATCAGGCCTTAGAAACAGAAAAGGAAACTGACCGTTTGTGCTTCCTCTGCCCTCCCAGCAAAGCCAGAAACGGCAGACAGGGAGGAGAGATGATAGAGAAAGAGGAGAAGGTGAACAAGCCTCTTGAATCCCCAGCCAAGCTGAGTTCCAGACTGCGGAAACAAAGCCCTTTCGATTCTCCCGTCCCCTCCGATGCCAACATAACACCAGCAACAACAGCCAGAAAAACAATAAAATTCCACATAAACACCTGATCCTCCTCTATTCCCCTTTGCGATGAACGTAGAAAAATAGAGATCTGTACCCTGCCCGTGGCACAAGCACTCTGAGGTAACCTTTGCTGCAAAGGGAGCTCCACCCTTATTCTGATAGGGCCTACACAAAACAAGAGCGACGCTAGAAAAGACTCGGCTTGTAAACAGAGCTTGTCCCAGCTAGGCTGTGCCACAGCAGCCCTGTGACGTGGTGTATTGGGACAGAGCCGCAGGGAAATGGATTGATTTAGCAACGCAAGGTGGGGTAAGGCCCAAGTGGGAATTTCTGCAAGGGCTAGGGGAGGGAACTCACAGTGCGATGGTAAGCCATTGGCCGGGGTCCATCTCCAAGCTGGCCAATGGGGAGAAGGGGAAGGGGAGTTAAAACGTTACTTAAAAGTAGAGCGCTCTCTAGGGACGAGGCCGGGGGGATTCTAAAGTGCGAGTCTCAGGGCCCTGGGAGGCCAGGGCAGCTGCCTAGTCACGTGTCCCAAGGTTTTCTCTGTCTTCCTTCATCTTCAAATTTGATCCTTTAAGAAAACCAACAACCACCGAAAGCTACTGGCCAAGCAGAGAGGGGCAGGTGAGATCCCCAGTGCAACCGCAGCTCTGGTCCTGCTGAGCAGAGAGGCTTGAGGCTTAAGGCAACTGTAACATGCGGGCTGAGGGGGCTCTGGAGAAGGGTGGAGAGACTCTGCAGGTTTAGCTTCCAACGCGGATCCCGCGTGGAGACTCCAGTGTGTCACAGGCTCCTCAGGCGCCGGCGGACGGCTCTGCAGCCCCACGGGAAGGAGGGGGAAGCTGAGGGACAGTCTAGTCATTCTTTGGCAAATCAGTTCCCCAGATGTTTGCTGGGGGGCTTATCTCCAGATGTTTGGAGAGGCTCAGCCTGCCGGCTCAAACTGTTCCCGCCAGGCCCCAGAGGAAGCCGCCCCCAGGTTCTGTCAGAAGAGGCAGGATCCTCTCAGGCACCTGGCCTTGCTCAGTTCAGAGGTCAGCGACCTGTTCATTTGCTTGGTGGTGAACTTCATGCTCTTGGCGGCTTCCATGGCCCGGCTCAGGGACCAGTTGAGGTCCTCCAGGTCGTCAAAGTCAAGCATCAGGGAGTGGTGGTGACCATGGGCTTGCTGCCGGGTGGCCCAGGGCTTCAGCTCCGCCACTCTGTACGGGCTGGAGTAATGGGCAGGCAGGCCATCTGGGCCAGGGACTGAGGTAGGTGCTGGTGGAGAACAGTAGCTGGAAAAAAACAACAACAAAGACTAAAGACAGTGCGCTGAGGGAGGAACAAGCAAACCTAGATCATCCCTGACAGGCGTTTGTCCAACCTGTTCTCCAAACCCTGGGGGTTCCATAACCTGTTCCAGAGCTGAACTACCCTCAGAGTTAGAAAGTTTTGCCTAATATCTAACCTGAATCTTCCATGCTGGAAACTAAGCTGACTACTTGTTGTCCTACCCTCAGTGGACCTGGAGAACAATTGATCACTGTCCTCTTTATAACAACTTTTTCCATATTGGAAGGCTTATGCCCCCCTCAACCTTCTCTTCTCTAGACTTAACGTGCCCCCTTTTGTATCCTTTCCTCAGAGGTCAGGTTTTCCAAACCTATCACTTCTGTTCTCTCTCCAGTTTGTCCACATCTTTCTTAGAATGTGGTGCCCAAAAGGGGACACACCGCTCCAGATGAAGCTCCTAAGTGCCTAAATCACTTAGGCTTGGCAACGCTGCGTGGAGCAATACCTAAATAGCTTTAAAAATCTGGGCCTAAGTGATTTGACCAAGGTCACGCAGGATATCTGTGGAAGAGCAGGGAACCAAAACCATTCTCCCAAGTCCCAACTTAGCGCCCTAACCGCTGGACTATCTTTCCCCTCCACAGGCTCTGCTTTGGCCCTAGAGATCCTAGGCTGCCTCCCACAATCCCAGAAGGAAACTCTGAACACCCCTCCCCATGGTAACCCCAACCAACGTGGCGTGGGCCGCTCTTACAGCACAGAGGGCGAGTAAGGCACCAGGGGCACTGTTGGGATGTAGTTGACAGCTGTGCCAGGGGGTGGGGCCGCCAGGTACCAGAGGCCAGGCTGCTGCGGCTTCTCGGGTTTGTGACTGAGGCCGGAGCCTTGAGGTGAGGCGCTCTCTGTGCCGCGGCCTGTCGCTGTGGAGAAGAACGACACACGGTAAGAGACACCCTGGTATTCGGCATGAATGGACAGGAAACCCACGAGGCTACTTCCATCCCTGGTGCTATGCTACTGACTCCAGGGGCGAGTTTGGCCTGAGGACAAAGAGAGGGCAGGGGATGCACCCCTCAATCTACTGGAATAACTCCCTGGGATGAATCACACCTGCAAGCCGCTGTGCTGGAAAACCCTGCCCTGGGATCTGCAACTGCAGCAAGTGTCAGGCCCTCCACTGTCAGTGCTCCAGTCCTTACGCGGACGCCTCTGAGCTCTCCCAGACAGCACTCCATTCCCTCCCAGCCACTGCAGCAGCTGTGAGATACAGCCAGCGTGCCAATACTATTACCTACAGTGACTCCTACTGGCAGAGGCTGGCGCTGCAGCAGCTGTGCGCCATAGCCAGCACTCCAATTCCATTACCTATAGCAACTCCAGCTGGCTGAACCTGGAACTAGCGTGGCTGGGAGCTTCTCTACTGCTATCCTCTGCAGACACTCCTTTTTGGAACGGCAGAGTTTTGAATTCAGCTTTCAGTGTGGCCTTGGCCAGTATGTCCCTCTGCTAGATGGGAACCATTCACCAGGGTCACTCCTCACGCAGAGCAGCTCGTCATGGAACAGAAACATTCAAACAGAGCAAACTGGTCACCCACCATGTGCTGCTTTGTCCCTGGTTTTAGAAACAGGGGTGCTCCTGGTCCCGTTGCAGGTTGGACAGTGCGTCTTCCTTGGAGTGCTATGCTGAGCGGGTCTCACGGTGTCCCCGGATGATGCATTGCCTAAAAAACACAGAGGACAAACAGTGAGTAAAGTAACTCCACAAAGATCTAAACTCCAAACGGCAGTAGAAGTACATAGGAGGTTTCAGGCTGTTTGGATTAAGGCAATTTGCAGAAAGTAAAACTTAAAAAAAAAAAAAAAAAGTTGATTGCAAAGAATGCTGGGTCACAACATGCAAATGGAACCGTACCCCTTTAGCTCAGCTGTGGGGTCCTATCAGCGACAGGACTGCGCCCTCAGCAGCTGCAGGGAAACAGCCTCGGATGTGCAAAAATTCAGGCAAAGCACCTGAGGGGATCACAACTTGCATGCAATGTACTCAAAATGCTGGGTGCTAAATGCAAGTTAATCTTTAGCCAAGTTAAATGGTTCAATACAGGCGGCTGCTAGTCCGGAAAGCTGGTCATTTCTTTATGGGCCGTCTGCTGCTAGCATTGGGAAACAAGACGAACAAAGCAGGTTATAACACAGAGCTTGCGAACCATAACAACTGGCTTTGGCACAATGGGAAAACTGCAAGATTGTAACAAAGGCCAGAAAAATCCAAGGATTAAGGCTGATCTGACAGCCTCATCTTGACTAGGGTGACCAGATGTCCCATTTTTAAAGGCACAGTCCCGTTTTTGGGGACTTTTTCTTATATAGGCGCCTATTACTCCCCACCCCCGTCCCGTTTTTTCACAGGGGCTATCTGGTCACCCTAATCTTGGCAATGTCACCCATCCTGTCGATTATGTGGGGTGCTTCCGTAATAATGAACAACATCCACAGGGTCACATGTAACAAAGGAGAGAGCAAGCGACATATGTGCAACTGGGCTGAGTTAACAGTCCAGCAGTGTAGGACGCCGCATGCTTTGATCTGTACTAGCCTGCTCTCTTGTGGTAGGGATACAGCCTAACCCAATATCTGCAAATCTCACGGTCAGAGTGGCTACTGGCCAGTCCTGCTTCTGCACAATCAGCAGAGGGAGCCGGCTCCTACCTTTTCCAGTACGAAGGAGGTCCCTCCACCCCGAGGTTGGCTCTGAGTCCCTCTCACCACTCTCAGAGCGCATTCCACCCAAAACACATCTGCATGATCTCTGCAGCTCTCTCATCAGGGTGGTGTGAGGCTTCGTTATTTCATTGGTTCAGGCCTTAAGTAACTAATGGTTTCGTTAGTGGGTATTTGCGAAGCCCTCAGAAATCTCAGGGAGCAGACACTAATGAAGTGCAAAATCTTGTTATTTTACAGGTTGTAAATACTAAGTAAAGCAGCTCCGAGGTGTGATTCCTTGGGGTCTGGCCCAAGATGAGCAGATGGGATATTTACCAGCTTGTGTCCTGGTCCCTTGGCAATGGAGGCAGGAAGTGGGGCCCATGTCTTCCCTCCGTTCTGGGGACACAGGGGCCGATAAGTGGTAGCGCGTCCCTGCAGAATGCAACAAGAGCTGGCTCAGCACCCTTCGCGGAGGGCACCCAGCTGGGAAGAGGGAGAGGGGGGACTGAGCGGTGGCGCTCACATGGCTGGGAGAGGAAGCTCCCTCCTGCCTGGTAAGCACAACATCAAGTCAGCGTGTGCATGGGGCAGAGAGCGGAGATCCAGTTTAAGAACACAGGGTGGCCCATGGTGTTACCAGAGAGGCGGCACCAAGGCCGAGCAGGGCCTGGTTCGTGCTCACCCACCTGTGTAATGGCCCTTGAATGTCAGCGGCCTCGGAGAGCTTTGCCTGGAGGAGAAACTTGTCCTGGGCTTCCCATCCCGAGCCCGCGGCGGGGGGCAGTCTGACTCCGACGCTGCAGAACACCGAGAACACCCGATTAGACGGTCAGTCACGTCTGCTAGACACCTCCCTAGTGAGTTTCTAACCAGCGAGTGCATTGCCCTGCGTGCTGGGGGTGCTGCTCCGTGCGCCTGTTCTCTAGGCACTATGGGATAGCTGACTCTCTGTTGTATCAAGCAGGCAAGGTACTAACAAGCTTCAACAGGACTTTATTTTTACAGTGGAAACCTCTTTTCCAAGCTGCTGCTGCACACTCTGTAACCCTCACTCAGCCTCCTCCACTCCTCCCCCCTGTTGTATCATCCTTTCAGACTCCCAACAGCCAGTGCTCCCAGTTCTAATAATACAAGCAGCATCTAAACACCACACTCTCCCAGCATGCACTGGTACAAGAGCTATTAGGGGGCGGGGTAGGTGTGGTGCCATGGTGCGAACCCGACTCAAGCGTGTGTTGTCATCACCAGGTCAGAGGAGGGAGTCGCAGGCGGGTCGCGCAACCACAGTTGCGCTTGTAGCAACCACCGGCCCTCGTGTGAATGAAACGCCACAGGATCTAGGGTAATGACCGTGAAGAGCTGGGCACAAGTTTGGATCCAGGTCCAGACTCCAGCTTTCCGAAAGGTCAGGAGGGCTGGATCTGGGCGTGAGCCTGCCTGTCACGAACGTTCCCAGGGTGCTGGTATCAGTGCCCACTTGTGTGCACCACAGAGTGCCCATTCTCACCTCCTGCACGCATAGGAAGGGCGCCTGAAAATCCCTTTTAGGAGGGGGAATTCAAAGACAGAAAAGCAGATCCTGCTGCCTCTGCAGTCTGCTGCCCCCAAGTAATTGCTCCTGGATCTGGGTTGATCCCAGAGGGGGTAGGTTCCAACGGGTCTACTTACTGAGGTCCCGTTCAGGCCCATCCCGAGGGAGCGATGCCGACCTCACCCGCCTCGCTGGCTTGATCACTGGAGCCGGCTCCCCAAACTCACCTGGGCTCCTCTCCGCGGATTCGCTGGGAAAGGGACAGACACAGAGTGAAGTCGAGGGCTCAGCACCCCGGTTCTGGGTGCAGGGGGTTTTAACCACCCCCTCCACCCGGCCCTACGGGGGCTCTGCTTGCACCGAGTGACAGTCACCGCCTCTGCCTTGAAGCATGGAGAGGACGAGCTGCCATGTGCTTAGCAGCCTGCAGACGGGGTCCGTGGGGAGACTGGCAGGACTGCTGGGGGGACTCAGGGCACTAACGCAATCATCTGTCACCCTCTGCGGCTCTGGCTGTCCGTGTGGCTCTGCACATGGGTGAAATGAGCCTGGCCCACTCCTAGGATCCAGGGGAAGCTTGTCAGTCTCCCAGAAAGCTGCATGGGAAAAGGCCCACACCCCACCTGGCCCCTGTCAGAGCTACTGGCCCGTCACCGTGCGATAAAGGGCCCGATTCGGTCAGCATTACACGAGCCTAACTCCCACTAGCTTCGACAGGAGCTATACGGCCCCTGTGTCCCCAAAAGCGCCAGCCGAGGCTGGGACCCCCCCTGTGCTGTCTCACACCTGGGGTTCCCTACTCCCCACTTCCACCTGCCTGGCACTACTTCCTCTCCAACCTGTCACACCCCCTCACCACTGCTGGAGCAAGAGCCTTCTCCTCACTCAGCTCCCACCGGCTGGAACAGCCTCCCTGTAATGTCTGCAAGTCTCAGCAGAAAACAGGTCAGTTCCACCGGGGGGCAGAAATCTCCCTGGGCACCGGGGAGAACCGGAGAAGGAGGCAGCTGTCGGCCAGCCTATGTCACTGAACTCCCGCTGGCAGAGTTTGCAGGAAAGGCACAATAGGCAACAAGGCCACGTTATGCCGCACACTGGCACCTACCCAAAGGGGCCTGAGTTCCGGACTGAGGGGCCGTTCCCCACGGGCTGCTTCCTGCTCCTAGCGGTGCGTGGGGATGACTTTCCCTCTGGGTAGCTGCGGGATCGGTGCAAACTCTCCTCCAGCCGCTGCCGAAGCCGCGAGACCTCGTCCTGCAGAGCCCGGATGGCCTGGCTGGGACAGGAAGGGGAAAAAAGGATTAATAAGTGCAGGTTACAAGAAAAATGTCCGATCCAGAAGGAAAATGGGGAACACTCCATTCTCTCCGCCTGTCTGAAATCACATGGCCAGTCCCATCTCTGCTCCTCAGACTCTTGCAGAAGGGACACCATTGCTCATCCCCCTGGAGACTCGAGAGTTAAAAGTAACCACATCTATAGGCATGTCTCCCAAGAGGTGTGACTGCAGCGCGTAGACACACCGAAGCTAGCTTTAATGTAGATCGAAGCTAGCGTGAGTAACAACAGCAGTGACGCAGTGGCAGCATGGACTAGCCCCACCCACCCAGGACCTGGGGTAAATACTCAAGCAGCTGACATGGCTTCCCAGCTATTGGCACCCAAGCTAGCTGGTGCCCCTGTAAAATGCCACAGATGGTACTGGACATGGCGAATGCAGGCTGCAATCAAATAAACCGGTAGCCAGTTACAGCCTAGAGGGGCACGGGATTGCCCTTCCAAAGGAACTCTGGAAAGGTGGCGAAACCATGAGGGGTCAACAGCATTTGCTAAGAGACGGAACTCCGAACTTAAACCTGCATCCATGTGTGTCGCTCTCCTCGTTACAATTCTGCACCAGTACGCGCATGGCTCGCGTGGATGAGAGAGTGGGACAGGAACTGCGCACACATTTTCCACTAGAATCTAATCCCAGTGCAGCTTGAGTCAGCAACGCAACTCCGATCCGAAGTGCTGGACCAGCCTGTGCTAGGGGACGTGCACGTTGACCCAGTCCTGGAGATCAACCACGCTCTTCTCAGGTCCGTGGAGAAGTTTTGCTACCTAAGGAGTACGCTGTCACAGAATGCCATAATTGAGCGTGGGATTCCCCATCGCACAGCCCACGCCAGTTCTGCATTGGGAATGCCGTCACACTGCCTCTGTCGAGGGACGCACCAAACTAAATAGCTATCGGGCAGTCATGCTTACGATGCTTACCCAAGGCCAGATTTTATAGCCAGCTAAAGCAAAGCACTGTTCTCCTGGTGACCAGTACAAACGATATAAAGACACACTGAAGTCAAACTTGGAAGCCTGTCAGGTTGACCCCAGCCGCTGGAAAGCAACAGCCCACAGCAGAGCAAGGTGGCAGCAGATTTGTCCTGTCACTGTTAACTGTTGTGAAGCAAGATGCAGCCTGCAATGGTCATGGACAATCTTGTCTGTCCCACATGTAACTGTGTTTGTGGTTCTCGCATTGGTCTGACCTCGCGTATCCGTAGTCACCTTTAGTGTTGACTGAATTCTCATATGTCAACATTGACGTGAGACTCCATCGGCATCAGACATACCCTAGAAGGTACTTTCAGGATGCACCAACAGCGGCAGCGGCCGCACCCAAGTTGTCTCCCTTCAGAGGCTTCTGCTGTTTGACTACAGGGCAAGCTAATGGTGCCACAGCTACGTGACCCAGCGTGGCGGCCCAATCCCAATGAGCCCCGTCTTCCACGTCAGAGGCTCCCAAGGCATTTCACAGTCTAAAATGGATATGCAGGAGTCACTGATGTGCAGCCATCCCTGGTGCAGGACAAGACATGAGGAAGACTCCTGTATTCAACTGAGACCATGGGGGAATTTATGGAAGCAGAAGGTACTTGGCTACTCTGGAAACAGGCCAGGAGATGGGGTAACACGCCTCCTCCTGTGAAAAGAGCCATGGGGCCTAATTGTTTAGAGGTGCTAAGCACCTAAGCTAAGGGGGGGAGGGATAGCTCAGTGGATTGAGCACTGGCCTGCTAAACCCAGGGTTGAGAGTTCAATCCTTGAGGGGGCCACTTAGGGATCTGGGGCAAAATCAGTACTTTGGTCCTGCTAGTGAAGGCAGGGGGCTGGACTCGATGACCTTTCTGGGTCCCTTCCAGTTCTAGGAGATAGGATATCTCCATTTAAAAAAAAAACCCAGCTGAAGTTAACTGGAGCTCTGGGAGCTCAATCGCCTCCAGCAATTAGGCCCCGTGGAAGCTGCAATGACCACGAATGGTCAGGAGAAGGACATGGTGAGTCTCGGGGAAGCAGCATCCATCTCACACTGACCCCATCAGCAGGAGGGAGTGAACACCCATGAAGAATGAGCACTGGAGATGGGCAGGACATTTTCAATGCAAGGACATTTTGCCAAAATGTGCTGCTTCATCGAAGCCAAAATGTTTTGTGGCAACGGATCGGTTATGACGATGTTTCTGTCAGGAAACGAGAGAGGTGGACTCTCTCCGGGGCTGGCCTTAGAGATGGGTGACCGGGGTAGCTGCTCTGAGTGCCAACGTTCAGGGACACCAAATCCCTGGGGTTTTTTTTCAGTTGTTTAGCTTAGGCCTTTTGAGTGGGGGAGGACCAAAAACAGCTTCCACCAAAGCACCCAGGGCCGTCCCTGACTCGCTCATGTGCCATGTGCGGATAGTGGGTTTTGGGTTGAAACCTGAGCTTTTCGAGGGTGTGTGATGGGGCGGGGAGAGGGTGCTTGGTGTTTAGGGCACTGGCTTAGGAGGTGAGAAATCCAGGATGATCTGGGACGAAAAACTCTACTTTGAATCAGCCAGAGCAGGGACTTGAACACAGGTCTCCCAGGCCTGCGCCCTGGCCACCAGGCTACCATCCCCCCTTCCCTGCCTTGACTCACCCCGCCAGCCCAGCCCAGCGCTCAGGTTTCAATCCCAAACCAGGCACTTGGACACAATTCTGTTTTCGCAAAAATGTTTGCGAGGTTTGGGGTTCATTCCACTGGGGAACAAAAACAAACGTGCAAACCCTGACCGTTGCCAAGGCGGAATTGCTGCCCTCCACGAGCCCCCTTTGCCCCCAGGGTTTGTCCTTTGGAGGGGAAATGGACGATTGAGGCATGTTGGGAGGGCAGGGTGGGGGAAGCCTGCACTGCTGCCCAAGCAGAATCAGTTGTGCGGCTAGAGAGGGGACCTCCTTCCCCAGGGCTCTTCCGCAGCCCTTCCACTCGGGGAATAATGGGAGGGAAGCAGGGTCTGTTTTGCTTTCGAGAGGACCCTGGGGGAGAATGGGAAGGAGCGGAACTATGGGCTTTACACACGGAGCTTTTCTGAACGTCTGCAAAGATTTCAAGCCGTTAGGGATCACAGTGCCCAGCCGGGTTCTCTGGGCTCTGGAGTTGATTCAGTGCTGCTCCAGCGCTGGCCGGGAAATTTGATATTTTTGTCTATACATTCTAACTCGGCTAGGGTTACCATATTTAAAAAAAAAAAAAAAAATGAGGACACTCCACGGGCCCTGGCCCCGCCCCTTTCCCACCCCCGCCCATTCCCCGCCCCTTCCCCAAAGTCCCCGCCCTAACTCCCCCTCCTCCCTCCCAGCCACGCTAAAAGGGCTGCCCGAGCGCTACCGGCTTCACGGTTTGCCGGGCAGCCTCCAGACCCTGCGCCCCCGGCTGGCGCTTCCCCAGCGCAGCTGGAGCCCGGGAGGGGAAGCGCCCGGCCGGGGGCGCAGGGTCTGGAGGCTGCCCGGCAAACCGTGAAGCCGGTAGCGCTCGGGCTTCGGGCAGCCCCCTTGCCTCCGGACCCTGCGCCGCCGGAGCAGAGCAGCTGGAGCCCGGGAGGGGAAGTGCCCGGCCGGTATTTTTCCCGGACATGTTCGGCTTTTGGCAATTCCCCCCGGACGGGGGTTTGATTACCAAAAAGCCGGACATGTCCGGGAAAAAATGGACGTATGGTAACCCTAAACTCAGCCCCTCTGACTAAATGCACAAGACAGCCAGCTGCAGAAGGAACGTTTAAACTGCTACGTTACTCTGCTAGCTACCATAGCAGCTGGGGGGAAAATACGCCTGGATTAATACTTACTGTGGTGGCATTTTCCAGACTGCCAGGCACATGTATGCTTAGGGGAAGCGTGTGGCTTTCTTTTCAGGTCACCAAAGGGTTAACCACCTCCCTTTGGAGAGTGCCCGTCCTTTAGTTTTGCTTTGCCACGGGAACTAGAAAGATCCCTTCTCCTTAAGGAATTGTGTCACCTAGTCTTTCTTGAGATGCCCTACAGGGGTCTGGTTTTCAGACAATGCTCCACACCCGGCCACTGCAACTCAGGCCCCTTTAAGGCACTCAGGCCGGGCACCCAGATCACTAGTCCCTTTTGACAATCTTGGCCTGAAGGTTCCACAATGGAACGTGTCCTGTGAGCGGCGACAGGAGAACCTCAAACCACGTGGAGGTTCAGGCTGGATACACTCTGGAAGCATGGAGCCTTCTCCAAATGAGCTGGGCCTCTGGGTTCTGCAAAGGCAGGTACGAAACCTCCCGGGAACTGGCTCTCTCACCAGATAGCTGCAGGAGACGCAGCGAGATCAACGCTTTCTCCTTCCTATTTGAGCCCCATACAGCATAGCAGGGAGTGGGCTAGAAATACCAAAGAAGTTACCCAGACTAAGGCGACGCAAATTTGACTGGTCAATTCCAGCCTACTCATAATCTTGGGTTCAATGTTCAT
The DNA here is from genome assembly GCF_028017835.1 of Emys orbicularis. NCBI lineage: Eukaryota > Metazoa > Chordata > Testudines > Emydidae > Emys > Emys orbicularis. Next base: position 18,509,394 of record NC_088700.1, on the reverse strand, counting down.
TGAAATCCGTGGCCACCTCAGGCCTCTCTGACGTGTCACTAAGCTGCACATCACAACGTCTCTCAGATCTTCATGGCGACAGTGGGGGAAGGACTCGGATCTCCCTGCTCCAAAAAGCACATGGCCCTGCCAGCGGAGCTGAAGGAGAATCTCCAGCAGCAGGATGGGATCGGAGACAACCCCAAGCAGTGCTGACTCCACCCAGTAGGAGGCAGTGGGGCGCAGACACACACTGTCCACTTCATTACAGGATGCAGGACACCTACTGATGTCAGCTCAGCTTTCGGGGGTGGCCCCGTTATCCCTAATGCACAGCACAAGCTGCTGCCCTTTAGCTAGGCAAATACATAATCACCCTCAGGGAAATAAACACCAGGGTCCAGATCCTTAGCCAGTGTAAACTGGTGTCGCCCCACATCAGCGACGATGCTGATTTACGCCAGCTGAGGATCCAGCCGCGTCAAATTAAAACAACAAGGAGAAAGGTTTGGGAATTCACACTAGGTTTGCCAACCCCACTGAAATAGTTTGCAAGGTTCTGGAAACCTCAGACTGCCCCAGGCTCTTCTCGCCCCAAGCTGGGCAAAGGTCTGGCTCCAATCGGGGTCTAACCAGACGCAGGTTTGTGAGAGAGCAGAGGGGGCAGGTTTCTTACTCTGTCATTCCCCTCCCTCCTCTCGTGAGTGACACGAGCGTTAACACTTTACCTGCCAGGCTGAAATGAGGCAGCCAGGCAGTGAGCAGAGGGACAGCGAGGCGAACCAGATCACAGTTTGCCTCAAGAGAGGCCAGTTCTCCTGGCTCTATCCCCCTAGCTACGGAAGGCACCTGCATTGAACTAAAAGCTTTCAGTCCAGCTCACAGCTCCACCCAACCACTCGGCTAGCGAGGGTGATGGGAACTCCCTGACCCTTTCCCACCAATCTGCTCTTGCTACAGCCCATCCCCGGGGCAGCGATCACAGAGGCTGCCCTGACTTTGCTGTATAGCCCGGGACTCACTGTGCGGGATCCTCCCCCTGGTTACGCACTCCTAGAACAGCTGCCTCCAAAGACCACTTTGTCCCTGGTTTGCCCAGCAGGATCCGATCTGGCCCCACTCTGCTTCCCAGTCCCAGACACTGCAAAGCCTTTGACCGAGGGGCTAGTATCCACCTGCTAGAATAAGCCTCCGACCTGGCCTCGCTGTGGTGATGGTGAAATGAGTTGGATGGTCTCTGCCTTGACCCAGGGGGCGGCCTGCGTACGGGGTGCAGCCCCCACGCTGAGGCCACACAAATCGGAGCGATACGCACATGGTGGAGAAGGGCAGGATTGGCGCTGTCATATCGAGTGTTTCTCCGCTTCCTCCCTCCGGCTAGCCAGCTCCAGTGACACCCCCGTATTGGTGAGGCGGCCTCCTGTGGCTTTGAGATCTCTCATCTCCACGAGGGAAGGGGAGCTGCCTCTGGATTCACTCCCATGGGAGAGATCTATTGTACCGAGGTTCCCAGCCTGCCCGTCCCAAGGCCTGGTCCCTCTCAGCACGTCTGAGCCCAAGGAAACAAGTGAGCGGCCTTTCTAAAGCAACATGCGCTGGAACCATTCCATCAGCCCAGTATAAACCAGTCCTAGAGCAGGGTGGAGACTGGAGATAAGGGATCTCGCCTGGGGTGGGCACTTTAAGACGCGGAGTGCTCGGATCTCCCCAGGAGCTTTAAAAACGTCCCTAGTCCTCCATGCACAGAAACCAGCGCAGTTTCCTCCCGGCCCCACCCCTGCCACACTCGCGTCGGAGAGAGACAGCGTCCTAGCAACGCTCTCAGAAATGTTTGCTGACATTATGCAAGGAGAGGGCACAGAACGGGCAGAACACCCCACCCTCCCAGACCTCCCCTGCTCAGAGCAAGCAGATAAACAAGCCCTCCCCCCCCCCCCCCGCCATGATCGGGGGCCGCTTGGCTCGCTGGGAGCTAATGACGCTCCAGGGAAATCTAATGACAGTGCTGGATACAAAGCTCTTTCCCGAGAGGACAGCTCCAGGGATTGCAGAGTTGACACCACTGACAGAGAGCCCAGGGTGTGACTTAGTGTCACATATTCACGTCATAATGCTCCATTGGGAGATCAATTCAGGGCTCTTACAGCCTAGGACCGCAGCAGCCGGGCTCAGAGATGGAGCTGCCACTGAGGAGGCTGGTCACCACAATGGAGAAATGCTGCAAAGATTCGTGCACAGCCAAAGGTGCAGAGGGGCTGTTGGTCTCACCCCAGCAGCCCATCCCTGCAGCAGATGCTGGTACCCCAAAGGGCCAGGGAAAGTGGCTGCTGTTGCTGACACAGCCCTGCCCCCGAAGCCGAGTTCACACTCACTCTCGTTCCACGCGGGAGCCCAGAAGGCCGTGGTGAGCCCGAACTGGGGAAGGTGATGTGGTGGTGGAGCTGGGTGGGCGTCTAGTTTTGCTGGGACGGTGATCAGAAGTGCTGGCCCTGCTGTGCCCCTCTGCCTCGGAGTCCGTGTGAGCTGGGGACATAAGGAGACAGTGCCAGACGTTAAATGGCCGAGACCTTTGGGTGCCTCCGTTTATTTCACCGGCGACCTGGACCTGACCCAGACACCTTCCCTCCCCGCTAAGGTGGCTCTAGGTGGGAGAGGATTCAGTCTCCATGGTCCAGTCAGTCCTTGACCTCTCTGCCAACACATGCACTGTGGACCTCTGCTCACTGGAATGAGACCTTCCCAAACTCATTTCACCCAGGTCACCCAATAGCCAGGTTAGTCACTATCAGCTTGAGCGGCATTCGAACCAGTACCCAGGAAGTGAAAGGCTCCATTTCCCATGTCCAGTCTCCAGAGCCACCCACTGTCAAAGGAACAGGACTGAGTGAGTCAACCGACTGGGTGATGGAGGCTCCCCGGTACATTACCGGTTTCCCTCCGAACCATGCGCCTGAGGAAAAAGGGGCCACAGGCTGGATTTGTCTCAGGCCATAAACCAAAGGGAGGATTTAAGATTCTGGGAGCCCTGAAATCTAGTCTGCCTGTGAGCAAACTTCAAGCCAAATCACAGAACCTGTGTCCAAAGGCTGTGGGTATGAGGGGGCGAGAGATCTCTGGGTGATGGGAATTGAGGGTGAGGAGAGGTCACTAGCTGGTACAGCCTTAATTTGGGGGACCAATACAGCTCCCCCAAGCGATGTGGAAGTGGATACTCTCTGTGGGCTTTTCTTATGTCTCTCTCCCTGGCTGTCTGAGCCCCATCATCCCCCTTTAAAGCACCATTTCCCAAGCAGGCACACGGGAATGACTAGCACTGGTCCAAATCTTTTAGATCAAAAATGAAAATTTGGGTGGAAAAGTTTCATTTTGGGCCATGTTTTCCCAGTTTTCTATTGAAACACCAAATCCCCCCAAATTTTGGTTTTCAAAACACGATTTTTTTAAACTAAAAATAATTTTTGAAAACCATGAGATAGGTGGGGGGGGGGAATGGAAAATGTTCTAAAAAAAAAATTTGATATTTTTTGTTTGTATCAGCAGCAGCTCCTCTCACTGTAGGAAGACGGGAGGAGAACTCTGCCCCCTACAGGAAACAATGCGTGTCTCATGCTGGAGGTGCCCAGACACCCAGGTGATGGGCGCTTTCTACTCACTGATGTCTGCGTCTGGTCCCACCTCGCTGGTGATGCTGTTTGTCCACTGGGGAGGGGAGCTGATTGGGGAGGGGCTGCCCCGGGGCAGGCTGTGTCTCCGGGCACTGCCTCTGGGGGGCGCCTGGCTGGCGGAGGTGTACATGCCCAGCAGTTCCTGTTCCGACGGCAGGGGGGCTGCCTCTTTCCGCAGGGAAGTGTGAAGGGCAGCAGGGCTGGATGTGGGGCCAGATCTTCCCAGCATGCCGGGGGTCCTGGGAACAAGGCAAACACACAGGCCTCACTGAGGGACTCTATCACCAACCCGGCTGCTACTGCGCTTCACCCATCTGGCTGGTTTCCTCTGGTCTCTTCCTTCGTAAGTCTTTCCTGGCACCCCTGTCCCAGCCACTGCTCAGCCCACACATTCTGTAACTACCCTCCCCCTGTTCACTAACCATCCCCTTTGCCATTCCATGTGCTCCAGACCCCCTCGCCCCATTCACCTTAGTCCCCAATTCACTGCTCACCCCATGCACCCCATTCACGCCACTTCCTCATGCGCCTCTCCCCCAGTCTGATCATCTGCTCTAGTCCCTCCCGTTTTCTCTCACCCCCATTCACCAATCACCAACCCCCACTGGGCCCCATATACTTAGCCTCCTCCCCATCCATAGGCTCCATCACATCACACATTCCTTCAGCCCTGGACCCTTTTTATCAGCCCCCCCAGGGCAGGAGAGGGGACGAGGGCAGGTCATAGGAGCTGGAGCGGGGAGAAGAGAGACAAGGGTCCATACGCAGTGCGAGAGGGGCGATGCTCCGGGGTGCGCGTCAGCGGGGACACCCTGCTGGCCTCTGACCCCACAAACCCGCTGTCCGTCTCTGGAGACACGATGCGTTGATCCTGCAACAAAGGGAAACTTGATCCAGTTCAGATCAACACAAGGGATGCTGGCCATGTGACCAGGCCGAGCTGGTCTGTAGCTGGAAGGGAGACCACCAAGTACAAGCATATTGGTGGATGGTGCTGGTCAATCAGTAAGTGGTGTTCCTCCCTCGTAATCAGCACTGAATAAATGCCTCAGCATGGTGTTAGGGGGTGCTACGTTGCTGGAGCCATTGTCTTTTATGGGAGAAAGAAGACTGAAGTTCTGAAGCACATGGTCATTAAACTAAACCCCATGGTCCATTCTGCAGGAATCAGGGTGTTACCTCCACAGGCAACGGGCCATATTCCACGCTGGAGAATTGCATTCTGCCCTGGCAAACTCTCCTGCAGCTTCAAACATGGAAATGATCCTTCCCTTCCTTCCTAAGAACCTGCTGGGTGGTGTTCCAGTGTGCTGTTAAACAGCTGCGGTGGACCACACACCAGAGATGGCTGCATTTCAGCAGCTGAGAAGGCAATTTCTGTATACATAGGGCCTTATTTTCAGAAATAGCTTCTGGATCTGTGCCCCAAATTTAGTGACCCTGAGTAGATGGGAGCCCTGCCCTCCATTTCACCCTTCTGGGCGCTTACCTCGGACCGGGAGGATTTTGCCTGACGGAAAGGCTTCTGCGGAAGGTGCTCAGAAATGGCGCTGCCCACCATGGTGCTCTGGCGGGATAGTGTCTCCTGCTGCTCCCCGAAGGACGGCTTGGGGATTGCATCCTGGGGCCTGGCTTTAATAGCCATGTTCCGAGGGAGGGACTCCTCGCCCTGGACAGAGGACAAGCGACTGCTCTTCCTGACCAGCTGCCGGCGTTCCCCTGGCTGCAGGGCGTGCGACCTCCTCTCCAGGGGCTGCCTGTTAGGGTGAGAAAGCACCACCAGTCAGAACCCTCCATCAAGATGGGGCAGTGCCCCCTTGTCATAGCTCTGCTGCCATCTGGTCTCCCAGTCCCTGCAGCACCACCAGGTCCAGGGGCACAGCCGCCCGCCATCTCACAGTTCCTGCCAGCAGCGGCTCAGGGAGCTTTCGGGGAGCACTGAACCTACACGGCACAATAGGCCTGCACCTGCTCCCACTGGAACCAGTGGCGATGCCCCCATTGTTGCTGTCAACATCGTTCAATGGGAGCAGAGTCAGGCCCACCAGGTGCCCAGCTAGTCAGGTGTCTGCTTCCATGCCCAAGGCTGCACCGCGAGAGCTGGGTGGAGAAAGGTCCGGCCGGTTCCCAGAGGATTTCCAGAGTCGAAATCTGGGTCAGTTCCGAATCGAAATGAAAATCAGAGTGCTCCACAAAAGGATGGGAGACCACTACCCCTGTGGGCTGTTCCTGGGAGCCCCGATTCCAGGGTGCTCTGACTGGAGGGCTGCCCCCAGAGACTTGGAAGCCCTAGGCTGCTGAGGAGCCGGGTGGGCGCGCTGGCAGGAAACCAGGCAGGATTCCATTTCACTCACACACACACCTCTCGACAGACTGGGCTGTTGGAACTTTGTTGGCATCGCAACCGTCTCTGCGAAACATGTTGATTTCCAGCAACCAGCGAAGTCAGACAAAAAGGTGTTTCCTAGGAACCTCTCTGACCAGCTCTATGCAGCACTCTGCTGAGAGTCTGGCCCCGGTGAGGAAAAGCACCGTAAATCACAGGCCCCAGGGCCTACACGTGTGTATTGCAATGATGTGGGGAGTCAGCAACCAGATGGGTGGATTTATACCTTAGCTTGTGAGCTTTATTCAGGGCAGGGACGGCATCTTCCTTTACATATGTACAGCTCCTGGCACAGTTTGGGCTTTTACTGTGGTCTCTGAGTGCCTTACAGACATGATACAAGTAAACAGCCAAAGCCTCAGTTTCTTGGTTCTCTCCTAGTCAGTAGAATGTGTTCAAGTTTGCATGCTCAGTTTTCTTCCCCCCTTCCCACCCCCATTTCTTCCTCCTCTTGGCCTCGCCCTCCTTCTCCTCATTATTTACTCTGCAATGGGCTCGCCCCTGGGGGACAGAGTCCTCTTTGCTTCCGCAGCCAGCTTGCCCTCCAAAGCGGGGTAAGAAATAGCTGAAGGCTCCTTTGTTCTGCTTGTGACTTGGAGAGATAGAGAAAGAATGCGTCTTTGTGCGCCTGGTTTATTACATTTTACCCGAGTAAAGCGAAAGTGGGACTCACTTCTTATTTAGGCCACCCCCAGACACCCAGACAAAATACCCTGGTAAATGTAACACAGCAGAACAGCATGTAGTGGGGTTAGACTGAGTCCATACTGGCCAATACACCATCCTAACACTGCCCTGCTGCTACCCTCAATTTCTGCAACATTGAAGATTTCATTTAAAAAAAAAAAAAATGAAGGTGAAAAATTTCCAAAAGTGACCACTGATTTTGGGAGCCGAACTCGAGAGCATCCAGAGGCAATTCAGATTGTGAGCTCTTTGGGGAAGAGAGCATCTTTCTGTTCTGTGTCTGTACAGCCTAGCACAATGGCGTCCCTCTTCCATGACTGGGCTCAGAGGCACTACCACAATACAATCCAATCCAATCAGTAAGCAAGTCCATTTGAGCACCTAAAATGCAAGCATTTTGCAGAGGGTTTAACAAAACTCCTGACTCGCCAATCCTATGGAGTCAGTTTGTGGGATGGATGATTCACGGGGATAAATTTTCGACATTACTTTTTCCCTTTTTATGCTTAAAGATCTTGCATGCTGTGAAGGCTATTTGTTTCAAATCTCTCTCTCTCTCCCCATGAAATACTGAGGAACAACAAAGGGCTGATTTGCAGAGATCTCAGGAGAAGCACTAGATGAAATGACAGGGAATTACAGGTTCCAGTCCCACACAGGGCCCTAGATAATTGAGACACACAGAAGCAGTGGCCACCTTTGAAAATCTGGACCTGTCTAGCCATCATGGCTGCAAAGAAAACTTTTCAAATGCAACGTAATGCTGTGCAACCTTCCTGAGAAACAACAGTCCCGGACAGCCGTGAACTACCCCATTCCCCTGTGGGTGTTACCTCTGAACCCTAACAATGGCAAGGCAAACACCAGTAATATAAACTATTTCACAGCTGATCAGTTTAGCAGGAACATAAAGCCCTGCACTTTAGCCTTTGGGTTTCCAACACGACAGGGCATTTAAACAAAGAAATGAAAATACAACAGTTTTTAATAGACATTTATTTTTTAAATAACAAAAAAGCTTTGTAACGATTTCCCCTCCCTTCTAACAGAGCCGAAATTTTGGGCCTACAGTCAGTTGGCGCTGTCCCTTTAAATTAATCTCTGGTCACTTCCCCTCTCCCCCCAATTAGTGCAGGATATTCACAGGGCATGCATTTTGTGCTCCTGAATTACTTACGGCTGAGTGGTCACATGGGTCCTCTCTTCCTTTAATGACAGCATCCCGTGAGGGCTCTCAGCCATCCCAGCATCTTCTGCAGCAGGGCCATCCACTTCCTGTGGGGAGCCGTTCTCTTCCAGGCCCAGCTGTTCCATGCTCAGAGATTCAGGCAAGGACTTGAAGCTATTGTAGCTGGTGGTATGAAAGAGATTGAGTGTCTCTCCAGCCAGCCAGAGGTCCCCTTCCTAGTGGCAGCAATACCATGTTCCAGCACCCAGACCCAGTTAAAACACCAGGGGCACTCGCACCTTAGGATGATGCGCCAGCTCCCGTTTGATCTGGATTGACTGGCAGCAGCCAGTTTCGCAGGACAGGTTAGCAGCCGGATGCGTAAGCAAACAGGGCACTGGCAGCACTATCAGAGCAAGGGATAGTATGGGCAAAAGCTCCCTCACTGCTCTGCCAAAGCACCTCAATCCTACCTGGCAGAGGCTCTAGTGATTTCAGCACCAAGCTCCCACACACAGCTTTAGCAATGCAGATGTGGCTGCCCCTGCCAGGCTGGTATCATGTGCTGGTCATTCCAGGGGACAAGATTGAAGCTACTAAACTCATGACACGTGTGTCCATGGCCGGGTTGGACACAGGCCTCCAGAGATGGGAACCAATTGCCCTTTGTGCCATGAGAAGTCGATGCTTGAACTCTCGGCCGGAACGAGATCAGTTTCCCCTTCCCAGTTACGAACACAGCGATGAGGCCAAATGCACCTTTCCTGCCTGGGATGGGCAGGGAAGCTATTCTCAATGCAGAGATCGATGCTGTGTTTTCAGAGCCCCTGACCTGCAGGCCCCTTTGTGTGACTGCCTCAGAGAGCTGACATCGGCAAAGAACTGAAGTCGAAACACATCCCCCTCGGGCACAAAACTGCTGTACTGCATGATCACTGCATGCCGGGCACTTGTGTTGCACGAGTGCTGGCTGTGAGCACGTAACGTGGAGCGTGCGTGTCCATTTCAACACGTCAGCATGCAAGGGGCTGGCTGGGTTAGCAGGGACAACACTTACTGGTCCAGCAGGTTACCGAAGAACTTCTCCACTTGAAGCTGCTTGTGCCGAAGGGGCTCGGGAAGCTCTTCTCTCTCCTCCTCCGTCTCGCCACTCGCAGAACTCACCTCTGCGTCCACTTGCACTTGGGCGCGGGCATGCTTTGGAACAGGGGCCTAGGGGGCAGAAAGGGGTAAGGTCAGCCCCCCAACCAGAACACCTCTGCCAGCAGGGGGCGCTGCAGGGAATGGTACCATATGCTGGCTGCAAAGGACCTCAGCAATTTTCTAGTTCAAGCCACAAATGGGAAGAATCTTGAAAGAAGCCAGGGCTTCTACACCATGTCGGGGCAGCTCAGCACTAAGCCAGCTCCAGCCTCTTCCAGCAGGAGGCGCTGTAGGGAAGCGAGTGGGAGCTCAGGCGGTGTGTGTGGATGGGGGATGGGGAGAGCTCACTGCTACTCCAGTTCTGGCCTGACCCCGTAGGAGTCGCTGAGGGAACTAGGCAGCAGCAGTGGCTGCGGACAGGGCATCCCCACTACTCCAGACCCAGGCGTTTTCAGTAGTGTCTTGGGAGTGAAAAGTGTCACCTTGCCTGGGAAACCTCAGGCCACAGAAACCGAGAGCAGCACAGCATTTACCTCAGGGTAGGGAGTGCGAAGGGCCGGGATCGGGGCTTGAACTGACGGCCTTGGGGAGGAGAGTGGCGGCTCTGAGACCAGGGTTGGCAAACAGCTGGGAGGCAAAGCTGGCTCAGAGCAATTCCTCGGGGAGGGCAGGCTCTGCAGCGCTCGGTCAATCCCATCCTTCAGCTCCTCCAAGCGCATTCCCAGGCGGAATATCTCCCCTTCCACCGCTCTGAAACACACCATGCCAGCAACAGAGGGGTGAGGGCCTTCAAAACCATGCCCAGGTGGAAAGAAACAGCCCACAGCTTAGAAAGGAAGGATGGCCCAGCGGATAAGGCACTGGCATAGGACCCAGGCGCTCTGAGTTCAGGTCCCTCTTTGCTACAGGCTGCTTGGGTGACTCCTTGTGGCCCCCTCCCCATCTGGTAACAATCCTTCCTTTGTTTGGCCTGTCTGTTTGGATTGCAAGCTCATGGCTGGGACTGTCTCTGGGTGTGCGTACAGCACCTAGCACACTGGGCTTCTGCTCTGAGACGGGGCACTGGCAATAGAAATAAAACATAACGACTGCCCCACACTAGAATGCTCTGGGCCAGGTTCTGAACCAGGTAAACCGGCAGCAGGGGAACTGCCAGACCAAAGGGTACTAACAGTGGCCAGTAGCAGGTGCTTCAGCCTTAGGCTGGCTTCTCCCCCTTCCGTGTTTTTACCCTATCTAATATACCTGCAGGTGCTGTTATTGTCCATGTCAGTGAACATCAGGACTAACTTCACTGGTGTGGGAGGGGTTGCCCTGGATTTACACTGTTGTGGCTGAGATCAGGTCTGGTCCACTCCCACCAGCTCTTAGAGCTCATCTGTCACGCAGGGTACACATGCAGCTCCAGGTCATTGTCTGCAGCGTCAGAGCGTCCTTTTAAACATGTGAATAATGAGCCAGGAGAAATCAGCCGACAGAGCTGGCTAGTACGGGATTGGAACGCAGCGGGCAGTAATTCACTGCTTAGGATTCACAGGCCTCATCCCTTCATTAACGTCCATAAGTATCACTCAGGAAACACAGGTAGATTAGAATAAAACGGCATAATCGCAACAGGACAGGCCAGTGTCACAAATGTGGCTGCATTAATCACACTGATGGACTGGACTGCGGCTCATCTGCACAGGAGTTAAGCATTCATTCACGCCCCTTTGCGGCTGGCTGCTCAAATAAACCCAGTTTTCAAACTCCAATCCCAGAGCCCCTCTCTGTCCAACCTACATTTTCTTTCTTGGGCTCTAACCCCCTCATGGCAGTGTCTGAGCACCTCATTTATCCTCACGCCCCGGGGGCGGTGTTGTTGTCTGCATTTTACAGACGGGAACAGAGACAGTAAGCAATTTGCCCAAGGTCACAGGGTACCTGTAGCCAAGCCCAGAATTGAACTCCTGGTCTCCAGAGTCCCAAGCTGGCACTCTAACCACTGAGCCATGCTTCCCCTTGATATAAATCATCATTTGAAGAGGACTCTGTTTAAGGAACAAAGGCGGATGGAAAAAAAAAAGCTACCTGTCTGGATCGAAGTCCCCAAGGGGCCCCGCTGCGCCTGGGCGCTGTTGCTGCAGACGGTTCTCTTCCCGGGCCTGCAAATATGCTCGCTCCAGAGCATCCTGCGCGTCCTTGAGCCTCGCAAATCCCTACGAAGGGGGCAGCACATCAAAATGCGTGAGTCTGAGCTTTCGGCCCCCCCACGCTATGGAATCCTTATGCCACATGACACGCCCAGGACGGCGTCTGGCTAGGCCGCGAGGGTGGGATTTTGAACTCCAGCCAGGCTGAACTGGGCCTGTGAATCCTGAGTTTAACAAAGCCAGAACCACACACATGCAGCCATCACGAGTCCTCAGAGGAGATAAACCTGGGACCTTCAGAACCGGAAGCATGAGCCTCTGTCAATTGAGCTAGAGAAAAGCAACAGAGGGTCCTGTGGCACCTTTGAGACTAACAGAAGTATTGGGAGCATAAGCTTTCGTGGGTAAGAACCTCACTTCTTCAGTCTTGCATCTGAAGAAGTGAGGTTCTTACCCATGAAAGCTTATGCTCCCAATACTTCTGTTAGTCTCAAAGGTGCCACAGGACCCTCTGTTGCTTTTTACAGATTCAGACTAACACAGCTACCCCTCTGATACTTGAGCTAGAGAGTTACTCCATTAGCTATGCTTAAGTAGAAGGCTCTTATCCCCTTTGGGGCCAGCCATAAGAGGAAACAGGATCACACACACCAAATCAACATATTACAGTGGTGCTAGGAACTATATAGATATGCCCAGCACTAGCACCCCTGGCACAAGAGGACTAAGTAAGTACAGCATTGCTTAACAACCTCCTCCCTGCTCCGCTGCCCTGTTTGCCTCCCCACCAGGGCCGGCTCCAGGCACCAGCGAAGGAAGCAGGTGCTTGGGGCGGCCAATGGAAAGGGCCGGCACGTCCAGGTCTTCTGGGTCCCTCAGTCCCTCTCTTCCTCTTTGAGCTGCCGCCGAAGTGCTGCCAAAGGGGAAGAGAGGGAACGAAAGACCCACCGCCGAATTGCCGTGGAAGAATGAAGCGGCGTGGTTGAGCTGAAGTACCGCCGATCGGCTTGATCTTTTTTTTCGCTTCGCCGCTTGGGGCGGCAAAAAAGCTGGAGCCGGCCCTGCTCCCGACGCTCAGTGAAGAGCTCTTACACTGAAGCTGTGGCCCGGCTGTGAAACTCCACGGCTGTGACTGTGCCCAGCTGCGGCAGTGTCACAACGTTGGCATCACAGCAGCAGGTTGCCACCTCGCCCTGGCGTGACGCTGCACAGCATCGGGAGGCAACAGTACCGTGCCACGGCACTGAACAGCCTCAGGCCTGGTGACACTGCTTTATTGGGGACACGCGGGGTCTTCTGCATAGAATCACCGGACTGGAAGGGACCTCGAGAGGTCATCTAGTCCAGTCCCCTGCACTCCTGGCAGGACTAAGTATTATGCGCTTCAGCCCCTCTGGGGTTCTCAGTGACCGAATGGGCCACATGCACGTGCCTGGCACGAGACACAACTGCCACTCCACATAGATCTCCTGGAAATTCCTGGGATCTCAGAAAAGGGGCGAATAAGAGAAGCAGAAAGTAAAGCTGGGTGTACCGAGAGCTGGTCCTGCGGGGTCAGTCTTCCCATTTGGATCAGTCCCTCGAAGGATTCCACCTGGATAGGAGGAATAAGGCATTAACTAATGTCCCATGGAGCTGACCTACAGGAAGGTAATTCTAATGGTTGCAGCATTACAATGGAGCTTAACCTCCTAGACCTGCCCCTCTTCCTCATGGTTCCTTTCTTGTCCCCCATCCCTTGCTGGATTCTCCCCCAGAACTGACAAATTCAGCGCCCCCATTCCCCAAATGCGAGTGGGTTTCGTTCCACACACTGCAGTTGGCTCGCTCTGGACCCCACTTGCCTGCATCTCAAATTTCCTCGCCTGACCCGCCAGAGTCTGTATCAGGGGATCCTCCGGAAACGGTCTCTCCATAGAGGTGCAGGCGTCAACCCCGGTGAGTGTGGAATGAGCCAGAAAGGATGGAGCCTGGTTACCTGGTGCTGACGATGGCCCTGGAAGAGAAGACAAATGTAAGAAGATCCCAGCTGTGTCATCTCCAAGACTAAGGGACCACCTCCATCCTGAGCACCACGGCAGGGACAAGCCACAGTCTCCAGACCTGACTCCAGAGCAGTGAGATCAAATATGTTCAGCTCACTCTCAGCAGCTCCCGATGAGTCAGAGAGCCCAGGTGAGAAGCATCTGGGCTTCAGTCTCTGGTGCACGTGTCAATTGGCAGATGGAACTCCTTGTGAATGAGCATCTGCCTTGCGCCGGGATGAAAAGTCAGCCCTGCTTGGCTCTCTTTGCTTCTCCCACTGCTGCTGAGAAGATGGTGGGGGATATTTAGAGCTGGTACAAATGGTGCCAACTCCATTGAGGTCACTGGCATCGTGGCCGCTTGCGCCAGTGATGAATTTGGACCCGGGCCAACATTGGACCACATCCTTCCCGTACAGCGACACGTGGGGACTGCACATGGGCAGCATGGATGCAACTGCAGCAACTGGGCAGGTGATGACAAGATGCTGCATGAGAGGGGTCCCAGCAATGGGTGGGCGGCACAGGCACGGGGTAGGGAGGGCGCAAGGTGCATGGATCCTGCACACCAGAACGAGCAGCGTCTGCAAGAGCACAGCACCCCTACCACCATGGTGGAGTCCAGGGAGCTGGAACATAGGCTAGCGATGATGGACAGTATCTCCAGCTGCTGGTAGGTGGCGTGCATCCAGATTCCTCCATTGGCATTTGGTCTGGAGCTGTCCCCATCCGTGCTGCCCCAGTTGTGAACAGCTGGAGAACAGCAGGCGTAAGGGAGCTGCTTATTGCCAGGCAGGAAGGAAGGGGGCAGCAGAACGAGAGGAAAAGCAACTCCAGTGCCTCAAACCCACCTTCGTCCAGACCCGCTGGCAGGGCTGGAGCGGGGGTGGTGCTGAACTCTGCTGTCTGGATCTGTGGGATGCTGAAAGCCATGACCTTGGAGCCGTGGGCCATGGTCCCCATGTGAACGCTGTGGCTCGGCTTCGGCGGGTCGGCGTACAAGCTCACCTGAGGGGCGGGGAGAAAACAGAGCAGAGAATTCAGGTCACTCCTGACACTGACCCTCAGCACCCAGAGGATCAGGCTGATCCACCGGGACAGCTTGTGGGAAGCACCAGCTCTTTGTGTTGCTTTAGTCTGGGGGATATTCTTACATGCTGGCCTTGGGGTAATGCTCTGCACTGCCGTAAAGGAGCTCCCGCTCCCATTCCCTGCTCTGATCTCCCACTGCCCAAGCAGGGAGAGGCTGAGAGCACCATGCACAGAGAAGGCTCGGCTTGGGGCGTGTCTAGCAGCACCAGCTGTGGGATTCTGTCAAAGGAAGAGCCAGCTCCACCACTAACCAACTGCTCATCCTGCCTCTCACATTGCTAGTGGGCTTTCTGAGGGACAGTAGGAGTCTCACCCAGCCTTCCTGAGCCAGGAGAGCAGAGACTAGTAAACACCAGCTCAGTCTGGCCCTACCACCCCTTACGTTGCCCTAGCAGACCCCGATCTCCACCCCAAGGAACAACAACAGCAGCGTATTCCCGGAACATCAGTGCAGGGCTAATGACTGGGGTGGGTGCATCAGGGTGGATGGGATGGACGGGGACAAGAGTGTAATCTAGCACTCAGAAGATGTGTATCTACATGTACGCTCAAATCCACGCGTAGCCCACATGCACAAAACTGCATGCGCACACACTCAAATACATGCACACACATATCCACCTTGACACGTTATCAAGATTTTGGGCACATGAAGTGCTGAAAGCAGAAATCTCGCCCCGAACTATTTTCCAGCCAAACTCTTTCTTTGGCTCCCTTGTTAGCCCGGAAGGAGCAACAAGGATACCCATACTAGTTGGCACCAGGATACCCGTGTTGGCTGGCAGCGCCTCTTTTTAGTTGCACTTCACGTCCTCGCAATAAAATGCAATCCATTCAGAAACAGTATCGTAGCCTCAGCACCAAGGCACTTGTCTCTGCCTTCTTCCTCCTGGGCCCCTTTCCCAGCTCTCATCCCTCCTCTGCTGGCAGAGGACTTGGCTGGATTTCAGTAATCCCCACCATCTGCTCGCTCCCGCGCCGTGAAGCATGGCTCAGAACCCATCTCCACCTGCCCCGCGTTAACCAAGATCTGGGAGGAGTTCCCTCCAAATCTCTTCCTTTCATTCCATTTTTGGTAGCAAATTCTCCCCCGCCCAAACTCCCAGGAACCCAGGTGGAGACAGAGGGCAGAGCTTGTGCCCATCTGCGCTCTTCTGAACTGCTTCTTGCCTTATTGTTACCCCCCATCCACATGCCCTCTATAAGAACGGCCATAAAGCGTCAGATCAAAGGTCCATCTAGCCCAGTATCCTGTCTTCCGACAGTGGCCAATGCCAGGTGCCCCAGAGGGAATGAACAGAACCAGGTAATCATCAAGTGATTCATCCCCTGTCACCCATTTCCAGCTTCTGGCAAACAGAGGCTAGGGACACCATCCCTACCCATCCTGGCTAATAGCCATTGATGGACCTATCCTCCATGAACTTATCTAGTTCTTTTTTGAACCCTGTTATAGTCTTGGCCTTCACAACATCCTCTGGCACAGTGCGTTGTGTGAAAAAATACTTCCTTTTGTTTTAAACCTGCTGTGTATTAATTTCATTTGGTGACCTCTAGTTCTTGTGTTATGAGAAGGAGTAAATAACACTTCCCTATTTACTTTCTCCATACCAGTCATGATTTTATAGCTATCCTTCAGTCATCTGGTACAGAAGCTGATTTAAATGATAGGTTACAAACCACAGTTAGCAGTTCTGCAATTTCACATTTGAGTTCTGGTGACTTCCCCAGATTTGTCACCTAAAAAGAAGGGCTCAGGTTTGGGAAGCTCCCTCACATCCTCAGCCGTGAAGACTGATTCATTTAGTTTCTCCGCAATGGCCTTATCATCCTGGAGCGCTCCTTTAGCATCTCGATTTTCGAGTGGCCCCACTGGTTGTTTAGCAGGCTTCTTGTTTCTGATGTACTTAAAAAAATTTTTGCTATTACTTTTTGAGTCTTTGGGCTAACTGTTCTTGAAATTCTTTTTTGGCCTTCCTAATTATATTTTTTACACTTCATTTGCCAGAGTTTATGCTCCTTTCCATTTTCCTCAATAGGATTTAACTTCCACTTTTTAAAGGATGCCTTTTTGCCTCTCACTGCTTCTTGTACACGGTTTACATTGTTTACATTGGTGGCACTTTTTTGTTTCTCTTACTAAGTTTTTTACTTTGGGGTATATTTACGTTGAGCTTCTATTATGGTGTCTTTAAAAAGTTTCCATGCAGCTTGCAGGGATTTCACTTTTGGCGTCGTACCCTTTAATTTTTGTTTAATTAACTTCCTCAGTTTTGTGTACGGTAGTTCCCCTCTCTGAAATTAAATGCCTCTGTGGTGGGCTGCTGTGATGTTTTCCCCACCACAGGTATGTTAAATTTAATTATATTATGGTCACTATTACCAAGCGGTTCAGCTATATTCACCTCTTGGACCAGATCCTGTGCTCCACTTAGGACTAAATCAAGAATTGCCTCTCCCCTTGTGGGTTCCAAGACTAGCTGCTGAAAGAAGCAGTCATTTAAGGTGTCAAGAAACGTTATCTCTTGCATCCCGTCCTGGAGGTGACATGTACCCAGTCAATAATGGGGATAATTGATTATTGAGTTTTTTATTTTAATAGCCTCTGGAATCTCCCGGAGCATTTCACAGGCACTATCACCATCCTGGTCAGGCGGTCAGTAGTATCTCTCTGCTGCTATATTCTTATTATTCAGGTATGTAATTACTATCCATAGTGATTCTATGATACAGCTGTATTGGCCATCGACCATGACAGTGCTGTTGTGAGCAGCTTGCTCGGAACTCGTCGGGTTTCTGCTTCCATTAGCAGCCACCCAGGAGCCTGCCCCACAGAGCAGAAATCGACGCATTTCTCTCCATACAGAGTTGGTGGCTAAAATGCAGTTTGCAGGTCAAAACTGCTCCAAGGAGTTCTCCAACTGGCTAGTGCGACAGAGTTTCAGCAGGAGATGTTTCATTCCCAGCCGGACAGCCTTGTTGCTGGAGAGGTGCATGCTGGGAGCTGGAGCTAGAGCTGGGCAAAATGTTTGCAGCAAATAGTACATTTGCTGAACAATGCATTTTGGGGGGTATTGAAACTCTTCGCAAATTCAGGTCAAATTTGACTAATAGTTTCAACCAAAAATAAAAATAAAAAATGAAGAATTCCGAAATGTTTGTGAAACGAATCGTTCCCACATGTAGTTTTGAATCAAGAATGAAAAGTTTTGTTCAACCCGAATTCATTTTTTTTCTTTTGGTTTTTCATTTCAGCGAGAAAAACTGAAGGAAAAAAAAAATCAGTTTTGATTAGAAACCAACCAAATTCTTTTTCTGTATTTTTCAGTTTAGCCCCCAAACCAAAGAATCAGTTGTTTGCCCAGCCCTCTCCTCTTTATACGTTTTAGCCAAGGAGTGTTGCCTGGAACCAGCAACGCGAGACAGCAGTCACTCAACACGCATGTCACACACGAAGGACGACGCACAGCACCAAACCTAACTACTGAGGGGAATAAGAGAGTATACAGGGCATGGATCTGCATGGAAAAGGAATGTATCCTACCCCAGGAACTCATGCAAATACATACCTGCATGTGAATCCTCATACAATTACCCATTCACAAAAACATGCACATGTGGCCCTCGACGGGTCTTTCTGGCCTTGAGAATCATTCATTCAGGAGGCAGGAATAGTACCATGTGATATAGGTGACCCCCCCACAGCACAGGCAGTGGATTACAAACAGCAAATGTTTTGCAGCAATAGTCGCGTTAGGCAGTTTGCGAGCCACCCATCGGCTCAGCTCATCCCTCAGATAGAGCGTGCAGCTGTACAACCAACGGGTTTGGGGATAATGCACAAACCCAGAGGGGAGGTGAATGTGCTGAATGGATTTGTCCTTGCGAACAGCCTGCCCAGCTCTGTTCCATGTCAGTTCGGTGCCAGCCAGTTTTATGCCAGAATGCAGCAAGAGACTGGCTCTTGGGAATGGAAACGGAAAGAATTTGTGACTTGTACAGCCAGAAAACATATTTACCGCATTTATTTATAACAGAGACTGGGGGACTTGCACGCACCTAGCAAGAGACGTTGCCTGGCTCAGAGATTGCACAATCTAAAGAGACGAGACAGACAAAAGGTGGGAGATTATTATCTGCACTTTACTATAGGAAATCGAGGCACAGAGAGATTGAAAGTGACCTGCCCCTAGTCACGTGGTGAGCCAGCGTCAGAGCAGGAATTGAACCCACAGCTCAGTGCCTTACCCACAAGACCATCCTTCCGCCCCAGTCTGCCTCTAATTTCAACAGCTGACTTCTATTCTAATTTGGGACTGACTGGAAGGATTGTTTAGTTTTAAGGAGCGCCAGCATGAGACCCGTGGACAGTCACGGTGTTGGGAGTAGAGGGAAGGCCCCTGTCCCAAAGCCAGCAGGACAGCCCCGATTCGCAGCCTGCAAGACAATTAGAGTCTCGAGTTCACTTGGGCACCTGCTTCACACAGCACCACAAGGTGATGGAGGGAGGAAGCGCGGGTCAGTGGTTACGACACGAGCAGAGATGCGGGAGAACTAGGTTCAAGTCCCTCCTCTCTTACTGACTCTCCTGTATGACCTTGGGCGAGTCACTTAGCCTCTCTGTGCCTCAGTCCCCCATCTGTACAATGGGTATAACAGCCCTGCCCTACAGGGGTGTTGTGAGGATAAATACATTAAAGATTGTGAGGGGCATACTACAGTGAAGGGGGGGGCATGTAAGTACCTAAGATAGATGATGCCAGTGCACCATCGACACCACATCAGCGTCGAGATAACAGAGTGTGATAACCCGGGACACACCACATTGTGCCATCGCTTGGACACAAACACTGCAGGGCCCCCCCCACTCTGAGCAACATTGTGGTGTGATGACTGCATCCTGTAATGCACAGTCCAGCGTCCCTGCCCACAAATGCATGATGGCTGCTCTAGGCGATCCATTAGATGAAGAGGGAGCCTTCATGCTCTGGTGATCAAAGATAAGAACTTGAAACAGAAAGAAAAGAAAAGCACTCTGGAGATTAGAGAGATGCACATTTGATTTGCGGGAAAAGATCCAGGAGGGAGCACACGACCAAGATACTTGGTGACCTGCCTGCAAATGCTACAGCACTCCCACCATATAGCCTAAGGCTGCCAGCAATTGGAAGTTCCAGCCATCCTTACAGACTTTCTGCCACCGGAAGCAGAGGGGGGGCGTGGGCCTGGGAACGTGCATGTTTTTATATATAAATACACACACTAGCTAATCGCTTGCAATGATTCAGAAAGCAGCGGCTGGTGCCAGCAAGACCTTTTGGGCTAATAAAATAGTCACTGACTATGATAAGTCACAGGCTTAAGAGCCTAATTCTTTCTTTTTTAAAGACACACTGCAGTGCTTCTCCAGAAGGGGTCCAGAGGAAACGCATAGCAGTCCCTGTTCTCTGTTAGTTTCGGCCAAACCTTCAATCTTAAGCAGGCTTCCATGTTTGCATTCACGATCAGGGCCTTAGAGCTGTTCAGGCATTTATATTACACTCCTCACTGGTGGAGCTGAGACCCCTAGCTATCTACCTGACCTAAACTGCCGGCCCAGAACACTACCCCTCTCTACACATCCCAATTATTTTCATCTGCAATTTGTGCGCCCAACAAATGGAGGCCAGCGTTCGTAAATCTGCCTCTTTCTGTCTTACTTCTCCTAACCAGCAAGCCCTTTCCCTAAGGGGACTAAGGACTGGCTTCCCCAGAGGGATGGGCTGGCGGTACTGATCCTATGCAGAATTCTGACAAATAAGCGATGCTCTCGGCTGGTGATTAGTTCTGGTCTATACTAAAGCTAATGCTACTTTCCCTATATTGAGGGTTAGTCTTTCCTAATGGTTAGAACAAGGAATTGGGAGTCAGGACTCCTGGGTTCTTTCCCAGCTCTGACTTGGCTGGGTAACTTTGGGCAAGTCACTTGACGCCTGATTTTCAGAAGCGCGGAGGACCTGCAACTCCGATGGACAGCTGGAGGGGTGGGGTGTTCAGCTGTTCCGAAAATTAGGTCCTTAACGTTCTCAGTGTCTCCGTTCCTCTGTGTGTAGAGTGGGGAGAACCCCTACCTCAAGAGGGGAGGTTTAATGTCTAATGTGCTTTGAGATCCGCACGGGGCAGGTGCTGAAACAGTGCAAAGCATTATTCCAGGCCACGTCACCTCGAGCAGAGTGGAGCTGCTCCTTCATGTTTGTAGCACAGCTGGAGCCTGCACTTCGGACCCCCCGGCCCCTGAGTTCACCAATAAACCTTCCCCGTGTGATGCAGAGGAGAGTGTATTGCTGAACAACCGGAAAGCCTGAAGAACAGCGCTGGGTGCTGCACTGTCGCTTTAAGAGCTGGATGGATTCTTTGGGAAAAAGAGGTTCCACCCCATATCTACAGGCTGCCAAACCCATTATCCTAGGGGGACCCCCAGGCTGGGCTCCAGATGGGGGGGGGATCAGCCCTCACCCACACCTGTCTGCCTGCAGGGCCATGGTGCTGAAAGAGGCCCCCTCTCTCCCCAGCCAGCCGGGACCTGGGAGCGGGTACACAGCGATCCTGCAGCTGGGAGGCTGTAGTGCAGAGTGACAGCGCCCCCCCTGAGCCCAGGGAGCTCCCGGCACGTGAGATGTTGCACTGAGACGTGTCAACCCCTGACACGTGCCAGAGGGAGATGTGCCGTGCCAGCCAAGATGACAGCCCCAAGCCCTGCAGGGGAGCACGGGCCTTCACCAGGCCTGGGGGGGGCCTTGCAGACAGGGGACCAGACACCGAGCAGGAAGAGGGAGGGACGTGCTCTGCTTAGGGATGGTCCCCTGCTCCCACTTCCAAACCCTGCTCACTGATAGACCCTTCACCCCACAGAGGCCCCCACTCCCAGAGGGTGTCTCTCCATCACCCCAAGCCTAGCTAGACCCTTGCCCTTCTACCCCCAGGCCTCATTCCCAGACAACGACCTGTCCATGCCCCACCTCCCTGCACATGGCTGGGCTCCCCATCCAAGCTGCATTCCCAGACGGACCGCCCCCCGCCAGACACACACTTTGTTCACAGACAGCGCCTCCTCCACGCTGAGCCCCAGTCACTCCTCTCACCGGGGCCTCCCCCCAAAGCCCTGCTCACAGACCGACCCTCCTCAGCCAGCCCCGCCACATCCCAGACAGACCGTCCCCACTCTGAGCGCGTCCACACAGCCTCCCCCTGCTCTGGGTTGATCACAGCACGCGGACTGCTGCCAGCTCTCTCAGCCGCGGCTTTTCTCCGGGGCGTCCCGCCGCACTACCTGCTACAGCAGCGCACGGCAAAGAGCGACTGGGGCCCCAGCTGGCGTGTGCGTAAGGCACTGCATGGGAGGCTAAAGGGGACAGATGGGCCCAAAGCTAGGAGGACAGGGTTGCTTGGAGCATAGCTACACCCCAGAATGCCAGGGAGCAGCAAGAGGAAGGATTGCCCAGTGGTTTGGGCGCTAGCCTGGGACTCGAGAGATCCAGGTTCAGTTCCCTGCTCTTCCGCCGTGGAAGTTCTGTGGCCTGCGTTATCCAGGAGGTCAGACTTGACGGTCACACTTCCGGCCTTGGAATTTAGGACGTGGGCAAATCACCATTGAAGTGAATGGAGCTGTAATAATT
Organism: Emys orbicularis; assembly: GCF_028017835.1. Classification (NCBI taxonomy): domain Eukaryota; kingdom Metazoa; phylum Chordata; order Testudines; family Emydidae; genus Emys; species Emys orbicularis. The sequence goes on along the minus strand of NC_088700.1, from coordinate 18,487,463 downwards.
TGCACCCGCTGAGGATCTGGTTCTCTGTGCCTCAGTGTCCCGTATGTAAAATGGGGATAACAGCACTGGCCTGCCACCCATGGGTGTTGTGAAGACAAATACATTAAAGAGTGTGAGGTGCTATGGCAGGGGTGGGCAAACTATGGCCCGCAGGCCACATCCGGCCCATCAGACCTTTTAATCCAGCCCTCAGCTCCAGCCGGGGAGCGTGGTTGGGAGCTTGCCCCGGGAAGCAGCTGGCATGACCCCCTTCCGGCTCCTACGTAGTATGTGGAGGCATGGTCAGGTGGCTCTGCATGCTGCCCTGTCCGCAGGCACCGCCCCCATAGCTCCCATTGGCCGGGAAGGGCGCCTGCAAACGGGGCAGCACGCAGAGCCACCTGGCCGCGCCTCCGCATAGGAGCCAGAGGGGGGGACATGCTTCTGGGAGCTGCTTGAGGTAAGCGCTGCCCGGAGCCTGCACCCCTGAGCCCCTCCTGTGCCCTAATCCCCTGCCCCAGCCCTGATCCCCCTCATGCCCTCTGAACCCCTTGATCCCAGCCTGGAGCCCCCTCTTGTACCCCACACCCTTCATCCCTGGCCCAACCTCAGAGCCCGCATCCCCAGACAGAGTCCTCACCCCCCCGTGCCCCAACAGCCTGCCCCATCCCTGATCCCCCTCCCGCCCTCTGAACCCCTCAGTCCCAGCCCGGAGCACCCTCCTGCACCCCAAACCCCTCATCCCCAGCCCCATAGAGCCCGCACTCCCAGCCGGAGCCCTCACCACCACCTCCCTGCACCCCAACCCCCTGCCCCAGCCCGAACTCCTCATCTCTGGCCCCACCCCAGAGCCCGCACCCCCAGCCGGAGCCCTGACCCCCTCCTGCACCTCTACCCCCAATTTCGTGAGCATTCAAGGCCTGCCGTACAATTTCCACAGCCCGATGTGGCCCTCGGGCCAAAACATTTGCCCACCCCTGTGCTGTGGTGATGGGGGCCAGAGAAGTACTTTAGACAGAGCGAACGAGCCGGGCTGCACCTGCAGCAGACCATTTGCCTAATCGATGGCAGGAAAGACAACTCCCACCTGTTCATGCTCTCTGTATGTGTGTGTATATATATCTCCTCAATATATGGTTCACTCTATATGCATCCGAAGAAGTGGGTTGTAGCCCACGAAAGCTTATGCTCTAATAAATTTGTTAGTCTCTAAGGTGCCACAAGTACTCCTGTTATTTTTGAGGAAAGAGTGTGTATTCCTCATTGGTTCCAGCTACATACGAAGCAAAGAAACAACTGCAGGGGGCAGCGCCCCCCCCCCCCCCCCGTCTTAGTGCATCTGCACACAGCACGTGCCTTGCAGCTGCGGTTTCACCCAGGCCCAGCACCACCAGGTGCAGGGGACCACAGAACCAGCCCTGCCATCTCTGCGAAGGTTCCCGACAGCAAACTCCTGGGCCAGAATATTGATGGCAAGTGAACCTACCAGAGGCAGGCACGCAAGAGCCACTTCAGAACGCACATGAACGGTCATGGGGGGGGGCGAGGGAGGGTTGCAACACGCACCCAGCTTCAGCGGCGTCTCTTTTCTTGCTGGACACGGGGAGCGGGGCTTGGCCTCGAACAGGAAGGGAAGGAGGAGGGGTGTGTAGCGGGGTGGTTACCCCGCTCCTGCCCTGAAGGGCTTAAAACAGCCCTGGGAGAGGGCTGTGGCAGGGGAAAGCAGCCCCCGCTGTAGCCAGTGCAAACAGGGCCCGGCTGGCCCTTATAAGAGAGCGGGGGGCCAGAAGGAAACAGACACACTCTCTCTCGCCTTTTGAGAGAGAAGGACCTGGCTGCCTGGGAAGCTGAGGAGGGGACCTAGGGTGGAGAGGTGCTGGGGAAGGGCAGAGGGAGCTGGGGAGCTCCAGCCTAGCACAGCGCCAGGCTGCAGGCCGAGTTAAGGGCCCACAAAGGTACTGAGGCTGCAGAGGGGCAGCCCAGAGATAGGCAGAGGCAGCTGGTCCAACCCCCCTTGCCGGCGATGAGTGGTTTATAGACTGCAGTCTGCCCCAGTGAGCGAGGGCTAGATGGTGACTGGCAGCAGCCACTGAGGCAAGGTGGGGATAGGAGGGTTGAGGGGGTTCCCCTGAGAGGGGAGACCCAGAGACAGAGGGGGTACTGCAGTGGGCAGAACCCCTGGGCAAAGGGCACCGGGGTCCGGAAGGGACACGGGGGGCCAGCGGCAGGCGAGACCTCAGCCAGCAGAGGGCGCTCCGGAGCTGGGAAAGAGCTAATTCCCTGGACAACCAGCAGGAGGCGCCGCGCCGGTGAATCGTCGCCCCGCCACAGGGAGACAGCGAGAAGCTTCGCAACGTGACCTTGCGCCAGATTTCGACTTCCCTTCCCCCAGCGCTGCGCTCGCTAAACCGCAGCTCGGCAGCTCCCCAGAAAGAGGAAGGAAGCAAGCGGCAGCGTGCGAGGACGCTGCGAATTCAAAGCTTGGGCCGTTGGAAGGGGAGTAGAGATGGAGCCTTTTGCTGGGAGCCAGGCTCCTATTGAGCAACTAACCCTCCACGTGCGCGTGTGCTGTCAGACTCGCCAAACCTGGGATGGAAATCAGACTGCTACCCTCGCTGGGGTGTGGGTATGAATCCATACTGCTCAGATTGATATTAACCCTGGAGACAGACAGCCCCCCTCACGAGCAGACAGGCTGAGGGGGCAGGTTCTGAACCTTAGAGACAATCCAAGCTTCAACCAGGGACAAGCCACTCTGGCCCTTTGGCAGGAGCTCGATCCTCAGAACTGCACCTGAGTTGCATAAACCGGAGCAGCTCTCTGGTTTGTGGGAAGGCTTAAGATCCCCACATGCAGCGCCCCTGCTTGCTCCTCAAGCTCCCGCATCGACAAGGGAAAACCTGGCCGGATGAAACGGGAACCAACCACGACACTCGCCCTGCTCTCAAACCACAAGTGAATCTCTTCAGAAGCTCCAAAGAGCTTGGGTAATTTATACCATGAAAAGGGCAGGTCTTGAGCAATCTCCGGCCAGAAGGCAGTGCGGCCCAGTAGCTAGAGTCCTGGACTGAGAGGCAAGAGACTAAGGTTCTATTCCCTGCTGCGTGACCACGGGGAGTCACTTCACCTCTTTGTGCTTGGCTTTCCCTAGCTGTAAAATAGAGATAACGATCCCTCCCCATCTTAAATACTATTACTATTGTAAATCTCACACACAGCCTGCTCTTGAGAGTCTGCCGGCCCAATGTGACAGCCCCCAAAGCATCTGGAAGAAACATCTGCAAGGAGGGGTGCGTTCCCAATCTCTGGCCTGTTTCAGACTCCCTGGCCATTGTACCTTTGCTCTCAGCCGCAGCCGGTCAATGGTGTTCTCAGCCTCAGCGTACTTGGTCAGCAGTCTGTGGTAGTCCTCCTGGAAGGAGAAGGAGGAGAGCACACGTCAGGGTCACGTAGGGGTGTTACTGTCACTGAGTATTTATATAGCAACATAAATGTCCAGCTGGGGGAAGGTGGATGCTGAAGGAGCAGTTAGCCACCGGGTATGAAAGTGCCCGGTGCATGTGTACAGACACACATACACTGCACATGTAAATGCCGCAGAACCATGTGCATCCAGGGCTTCAGATAATAGGGACTTCAGAATTTCGTCTGCAAACCAAGAATCAAGACATCAAAAATTAGTTCCCCCTCCGCACACATGCGCACACAATATTCTACCTGAATAAGTGACTGTGGTTTCCCTATGGTTAATTCTAATGCCCAGTCATTAACACGCCATGCAATGATCTGCCCCGTGGCAGTGCTGACCGGAATTCCAGAGGGATGAACGTCCCCAGTCAGCATTGTCTCCTAGTCCAGAGGCAACACCGTACAGGTGAAGGTGCCAACATTTATTCCCTCCATGCTCTGTGGCCCCTTTCTGCCCAGCTTCTTAGGGGAGAGGGATAGCTCAGTGGTTTGAGCATTGGCCTGCTAAACTCAGGGTTGTGAGGGGGCCATTTAGGGATCTGGGGCAAAAATCTGTCTGGGGATTGGTCCTGCTTTGAGCAGGAGGTTGGACTAGATGACCTCCTGAGGTCCCTTCCTACCCTGATATTCTATGATCCTATGCTAGGAGTGAAAAGGGAGGGCCCTCTGATTTCAATCCTGCATAGAGATCCCTGGTCTCTCTCCTAGTGAGGTTTCCCTGGTTTGTGAGAGGTGGAAGTTACCTGCAGCTGCTTCACCAGCTCAGTGGCTTGCTGCGGGGACTTGAACTCCTCAGGCACCATGGTGGTGGAAGGGGTAGGGCATTTTTGCGGGGACCCCTCCGCGCTGCTCAGCAACACCTCCCGGACGATCTCCGCAGGAGACTTGAAGACCACGGGGCTCGCTGACCCCCTGGCCCTCATGGGCAGAGTCCTGCTCCGCGGAGGGCGGTAACTCTGATCGTCCTTTGGGAACTTCACCCGCGGCTCCACCTTGGACAAATCCGGCAGCGGGTAGTTGAGCTGGCCTCGCCCGTATCGCGAGACTTCGGCTGCAGCCAGGGACGGCCTGGCGGGGCCTGACTTGGGCGAGCCAGACCGCTCTGCCTGCTTACTGGCGTTCCCCCGAGGGCTCAGGGACCTGGACTGCCTGCTGAACTTGGAAGGGAGTGCTGGGGAAATGGCCTTCTTCAGCTTCCGAGCCCTGTCCTGCTGCTGGCTGCCAGCCTGCCGTAGGGAAAGGGGAGTCTCTGTTGCCTTGAGCCTTAAGCTCTCCGAAGGCTCGGCTGCAGGCACAGGGCGGTGGTGGGATGCCCTAGCTCGAGCAGCAGAGGTTGCCTTGGAGATGGTTCGGGGAGGGTCCTCCACGCTCTCAGTATAGGAGGATTCTGGGAAGGTCTCCGCGTCGATGCTCGGGGCATTCTGAAGGTCTTCCACAGACAGGTGGTGCAGGAGGCTCCGGCTCAGGCTCCAGTGTCTGGAATCAGCCAGCGGGCTCAGCTCAGGGCTGTCCAGGTGCCTGCTTGAGGGCGACGAGGACTCCGTTTCTGCGGGGAACTCCAGGCTCTCTCCGAGTTGGCTCTGGCTTTCAAAGACATCAGCTCTGGTTCTCTGGCTTGGCTTGTGGGAGCACTCCAGCAGGGTGCTGGAGGGGGGCGGGCTGACGTCGGAGTGTCCCGAAAGCTCCTCTCTGCCGTCCGTGGTGAAGCTGAAGGATTTGCCGTAGTCCCCGTACAGAGCCTGGGCGTCCCGCAGAGCATCGGGGCTGGCGCTGTACTCTGAGCCATACTGGCCCTCGAAAGAGAGCTCCCCTTCACTCCCTGCCTCCCAGTCCCCCTCCTGTCTCTCCACGTCCCCTGAGCTGGCTCGGTCCTCATCCTCTTCAGTCATGTCTAGCTGCCTGTCTCTCTGTGGGTGCCAGTGGGCTGGGGAGGTTGGGTCCTCCTGTGTCCCATCATGCTCTAGCTCCTCACCATCATCTGGAAAACAAACAATAGTGCTACCATCACCAAGGGCTCTATGGTGTCTTTGTTCATTTGATTTCTCCCCATGAACCCAACCCCTAAAACTGCTCAGGAGAGTTGGGTTCTATTCCTAGCCTGCCACTGGCCTGCTGAGGGACTTTGGGCAAGTCACGTCTCCGTCCTCTGCCTCAGTTTCCCTATGTGTAAATGGCAGTAATGATACTGACCTCCTTTGTTAAAAGTGCTCTGTAAGAACTAGGCGGTGGTATTATTATTCCTACAAACATGGGGGTTTTTGTTTTGTTTTTTAATAATAATCCATGCTTTTTGCCCCCATATTCTCCTGCTGCAGCGAGTCCCACAGGTCATGTTACGTAGAGAAACAGTGATCACACCTACGTAACTGTAATTCTTTCCAGTTCTGCCGTTTTAAAATATACTGCCTTTTAACCCTTTCTGAGCACCCTCTTGTTCCATTACAAGATGGGAGCAGCCCAAGTGGCTTTCTCTGCACCATGCATACATTTCTAGACCTCCAGCATCTCTCTTTTTTCTATTCTCCAAGCCAAGCCACCTAGTCCTGGGGTAAAATATTTAAGAGTGGATGGAACCCAGCAACCTAGGTTCCATCGACTTCCAGTGAAGCTCCCAAGTCACTTTAGAAGATGACACTTTTGAACATTTTACCCTTAATTTTGTCAATCTGGAAAATCACATGGAGCTTCCCTTGCCCAACGGGTCCAATTCTCCTCTCATACCATTTTAACGTTGATGGAACTCCATCAACTTCAGTGGAGTTTCTCCTATCCTGCTGGTGTGCATCAAGAGTATCAGGCCGAACGTCCCTAATCGTTTTTATTGTCCCTGCTTTGGGATGTTTCTATTTCTGTTACGGCTTTAAGGGGAGATGGCCAAACCTTGAATGCTATCCATCAGAGGACGACGTACCTTCAGTATATATGTAACACTGAGAATATATTAGGGGTCATCATTAACCACATGAAGATATTTGCATATTATCCTTGGCCCTCAATACAGGCTAAGGATACAATTACCCGGCAGTTGGGAGGGACGGCTGAGCTAGCAGAGATCAAGTTAGTTCACTAAACAGAGCTGTAGCTGCACGGGCAGTGGGATGGGCTAGTCACCTGAGTACAATCCCGACCTGGTTCCCTAGGTGCATAGTCAGGCGGCTAGTCTGGCCCTCCGCCTATGGCCCCCCGCTCACCATACGTCCTGCAATCACCCTTCCCAACTGCAGCGCAGACGTACCCTGGATATCTTCTTGACTTTTCCGGCCACCACTGAGCAGATGCCTCCACGGAGATGTTGGCAAGGACAGCTCGATCTTTTACAACTAAATCCAAACCCACCACTGCATCTTACTGGCCTTAAGGATTTCTTCCCAGACCCATTACTTTGCCCTGGACTGCACTGACATTCACCCGCTCAACTGGCTCCCACCCATTTGCACTGCTCAAACACCTCCTCTTTTCAGCTCCTTCCAGAGTTTCTCACAAAATCTTCCTCAGTCTCAATTCACTGAAATGTTGGTACCATCAGGAAATCTTGCTGCTTCCACTGTTCCCTTCCCATTCCAAGGTCTTAAACTCCTTAGCATTAGCCTGTTTTTCATTTTAACCATCTTACACATTAACCAGTCAATCTCGACATCCCTGGGAACAATCACCATCCCCAGCCCATGGAACGCAAGGTGCAGAGATTAAGGGTAACATTTTCTGAAATGCCCAAAGGATTTAGGTGCCGACGTCCCAATCTGGGCTGCTTAGTGAGTAAGGGTATGTCTATACAGCGAAGAAAAACCCTGCAGCTGGCCCGTGCCAGCCAACTTGGCTCAGGTTGTAGACGTCTGAGTTTGGGCTGGAGCCCCAGCTTTGGGACCCTCCCACCTCTCAGGGTCCTAGAGCCCAGACTCCAGCCCGAGCCCAGACATCTACACAGCAGTGAAACAGCCCCACGAGCCTGAGTCGGCTGGCACAGGCCAGCCGTGGGTGTCTAGTTGCTGTGTAGACTTGGTCTTAGGCACTCGTGAAAATTTACCATTGGTGACTCGCCCCAAGACACAGCAGCAATCTGGTGTCAAAGCTGAGAATAGAAATGAAGAGTCTCCTGGCTGGGGTTTCAGACTTCTAGACTATGTCCTGACCAGCACTAGTCCTGGTGTTTGCTCCCCAAGGACACTCCAGCTGTTAACATCTTTCCATGCTGCGCAATGGTCATTTATTCCAACGCTGGGCTTCCTAGTTAGCACCATGCTGGGACTTTGCCTCTGACCATACAGTTCTAAAGGTTCCTTCCCAGAAAGCTGACTTCTACCAATACGTATGAGGAGAGATTAAAGAGGCTAGGACTTTTCAGCTTGGAAAAGAGGAGACTAAGGGGGGATATGATAGACGTATATAAAATCATGAGTGGTGTGGAGAAAGTGAATAAGGAAAAGTTATTTACTTGTTCCCATAATATAAGAACTAGCAGCCACCAAATGAAATGAATGGGCAGCAGGTTTAAAACAAATAAAAGGAAGTTCTTCTTCACACAGCGCACAGTCAACCTGTGGAACTCCTTGCCTGAGGAGGTTGTGAAGGCTAGGACTATAACAGGGTTTAAAAGAGAACTAGATAAATTCATGAAGTTTAAGTCCATTAATGGCTATTAGCCAGGATAGGTAAGGAATGGTGTCCCTAGCCCAGTGGGTCTCAAACTTTTTTACTGGCGGCCCCCTTTCACATAGCAAGCCTCTGAGTGTGACCCCCCTAATAAATTAAACACCCTTTTAAATATATTTAACACCATTATAAATGCTGGAGGCAAGGAGGGTTTGGGGTGGAGGTTGACAGCTCGCAACCCCCCATGTAATGACCTCGCGACCCCCTGAGGGATCCCGACCCCCAGTTTGAGAACCCCTGCCCTAGCCTCTGTTTGTCAGAGGGTGGAGATGGATGGCAGGAGAGAGATCACTTGATCATTACCTGTTAGGTTCACTCCCTCTGGGGCACCTGGCATTGGCCACTGTCGGCAGACAGGATCCTGGGCTGGATGGACCTTTGGTCTGACCCAGTATGGCCGTTCTTATGTATGGTCTGTAGGCCATATCTGCGACCACACTGAGAGGTAGCTGCAGGTTTCTTCTATATTCCCTGCACAACACCTGATGCACCTGGCACTCCCCTCTTGTGCGTCAGACGCGTCAGGAGAAAATCTGCTTGAGTGAATTTCCTGAGAACTGGCCCTTCCCAACAGGAGGGCTTCTCTAGCCTGCAGCCTTAGCACCTTCAGCCCAGATCCTGCCAGGTCTCATAAGCGGATTAACATCAGACCAAGTCAGTGCTCGGGTGAGGGACCTCCCAGGAAAACATTAAGGCGTGGCAAGCATGGGCACTGGAATTTCAATAGGTAGCGTTCTCTTTGCCCCAGTGCTGTAATGCTGAATGAGACTATTAGACGCACGCTCTCACCCCTTGTGATCATGAAAGACCACATGCCAACTGCGGTTTCAATTGGATACAGACTGGCTCCTCTCTTCCAGTACTAAACTGTTGTGATGCGCACATCTGATGGGTTCAGTGTTCTACCCCAGAGGTAGCTGCATTTTAGTGGCAATACCTATACACTTAAGCTCACTGGGATTTGTGTTCTTCAAGGCAACTGAGCTGCATTTCCCAGGTCCCAGCAGACTACTGGGGTCTGGAGAAAACACCCAATACCCTGGCATCGCCCATCCCCCCTGTGGCAGTCACTCTCTGCTCGGAGATATCTGTGCTATCTCCGTAGTACATGCAGGCTACCAGAGGAAGAGGACAGAAGAGAGAGCTGACTCACCAGCGGGTGGGCTCCTGGCATTGTCTCCTTGGACACTGCTCCACTCAAACTCCTGCAGTTCACTAAGGTCGAAGCTCCTGTCACTCTGTGCCAAGAGCCCCTGGGGGGAAGATGGCCCCTTCATAAGCCTGACGTTCCCCAGGAACTCCAGTTCAGTGGGCTCCTGGGCCGGGGACTCATCCCACTGGCCAGCGCGACCCACCAGTCCGTTCTCGTCCAGTCCAGCAACTCCATTCTCCTCCATGTACCCCTCAGATCCCTGCTCCACCGCCTCCTCCCAGCGCTGCCGCTGCCCAGAGCCATGGCCAAGGCCCGCCTCTCCCCAGTGGGCCCACGGCGCCGAGCTGGCCATGTCCTGCCGTCCCCGACGAAGGGCGTGAGGTGAGGCGGCAGGGCGAGAAGCCTGGCTAAGGAGGCACCTGCCAGGGCAGAAGGGGCTTCACTTGCATCATTTCATGGTGCAGGCGCCGAGGAAGCTCCGGGGGCTGGGGGCGCTTTGCTTCCTTGGGAAATGTAGGTCACAGCGCAGCTCCATTCAGCGCTTCAGTATCCTGCCTGCAGCTAAGAGGAGACAGACAGAGAGAGGGAGAGATGCTTAATGGCAGCCAGGAGGGACACAGTGGGTTCTATTCAGACAGTCCCTCTCCCTGTGTGTCCCCCCGCCCCAGCCCAGAGATGTCAGCTGCTGCCTGAAGCTTTCCCCACCAGCTCTCCCCCTCCCCAGCTCCAAGGGCAGCCAAGTCACCTCATGGATTGTACCCTCCCCTCCCCAGAAAGGGGTCTGACATCCAGGCTAGGCGCCACACAGACGCCGTCGTGACATGGTGCTGCCTGGACTGGGGCATCGCGACACGGGCGCTGTCACGTCGCCACACGGCGACGTCACATTGGCCTGGGCCTCTGTCCAAGGTAACGTCCCATGTGGAAGCTAGGAAGGTGGACTCCTGCTGAGCCCGCCGGCCCCACGTGGCGCTCCCCTCTCGACACTGGGCGTGCTGCTGGGAGCGGCGGCCCAGTCAGACGCGCTCTGGGCAAGTGGCAAAGAACTGCTTAGTGGTACGTTCTGCTGGGCCACAGCCTGAACCCAGCACCACGTCCTACTCAACATCAGCAGGACGGGCCAATGGTTTTCACCTTCCCACACAGCTGTCTCCCTGCCCTTCCTTCCACCACAATCCCTCCCTGCCTCTTCCCAGCTACAATCCCTCCCTGCCTCTTCCCAGCCCCGTCCCAGGATCACAGCCGCTCTACGAGCAGGCAGAAGGGGGCGCTGTGCCATAATACACACACACCTCCCCATTCCCAAAGCCTGGCTCATTGTGATGCCAGCCAGCATGGACAGTGTATTCAGCAGCTGTTGGTCCTCAAACATAAGTCTCACCTGTGAGCAGGCTGGCCATACCAGCCCTTCAGCGAATGCAGCGCCCCTTCACCTGGGCATGCAGACAAGACCTGCCATGAAACCCAGCGGGCCCATCTGCCATCTGGGCCAGGCGTCCGGGTGGGAGTGCCAGCCATGCTCAAAGTGGGCATTAGGACCCGTCCTCCTCCATCCTGGAGCAGACGAGGCGGCGAAGGGTCTGCCAGGGAGGTCACGCACAAACATGGCATTGCTCAGAGCGCCAGGGAGGCTTCCCAGCAGCAGCAGCTGCCCAGGCTGCATATCTCCTACAGGGGAGTCTATTCAGGGCAAAGACCGGCTCCACCCTGCCCCCTCTTCAGTGCAGCTGGAGATACACTGACCCACTGTTACAGGCCATTCCCTCACGGCGAGGAAAGCAATCAATGGCTGGATGGGCACATTGGGCAACATTGCAGGAGCAGTCATGGTGGGGGTGCCCAGGAGGTGCTGCAGGGAACGGTGAGGGGCGCTGGGTGTGGGGGAGCTCCCAGCCGTGCCGGTCTCCGTCTCAACACAGCATTGGAGAAATGCCAGTCCGGCCCCAAACAAGTCCGTTCACCTGTCCCGCTGGAGCTCTGCGATGGGGTGATGTGCCACAGCCCATCTCTTCCAGTGGCTGGGGTGAGGAAAAGGAAATTCTCACCCCCTAGGGGAGAGCTGCCCGGTGTGCTGGGCCTGGGGAGCGGAGCCCTCGCCCAGGGGGGCCGAGAGCCCCTCTGCCCCCAGACTGCACTCAGCGGCAGAACTTCCTTGGCCTCCTCTCTCCAGCCCCTCCCCGTATACTCAGCCTCAGCCAGAGGCGACCGCAGGAGTCTGACCCACCCCCCCCAAAGGAAGGGAGGTCAGTGCTGCTCAGGGCCATTGGGGTTTGGAGCCCGGAGCAGCTGGACCTGGAGCTGCCTTGCGAGGCCTCCATTAGCAGCAGCTCCCATTGTTCCTCGGGAAGCAGCTCCCAACAGCTCGGGGATGCTCTCATGCAGCTGAGCTGGTGTTTATCCTCCCCCCACACCAACCACCAGCCCTGCTCTCTCCCTTCCTGTGTCTCTTTGCTGCAGGGGCCTTTCCCCAGCCGCTTCACCCTTGCTCAGCACTCGAGAACCCACTGCAGGAGTGCGCAGGCATGGGGCCATTGCTCCGCCAGGCAGGGGGACCTCAGTACATCTGCATAGTGAGACGTCTGCTCTGCTGTCCTCTTCATGGGGCCCCAAGGAGCAGGTGATCTGCATGCACCCTCAGTGCAGGCTGCCTGCCGCCAGCTCCCACACCAGGTTGCTGCTCTCTCGCACTGAGGTGGGATTGGGCAAACTCCCCCAAGTACCCGCAAGGCTGCAATGGAGGGATCAGAAAGCAGGCAGAGGGCCCCAGGAAACTCCTGTCTGGCTCAGATCAAAGCTAGGCGCTCTCTCCCTCTCTGCACTGGACACTGCCCCTGGCTGTGCCAGGCACTGATCAGCCCCGCTCCTTGGGAAATTGTGACCTGCGGAGCCAGGAATTGGCACCACTATCTGCACGGGCAGACCCTTCGCCAGCCAGGGACGCCTGCATCCCCGGCGCATGCTGGATACGTTATTGGACTTGACACGGTCTTGCAAACTCCTGCCGTGTGCCATCAGGGAGCAGCGCGCGCAGGAGTGCATGTACAGAGAGCACATCGGCCACCCTGTCTGTCCAATAACAATCGCCCTTTTGCCCTGAAACCGCTGAGCCTTGAGCCGCCTCTTTCACTTCACTAGCCAGTTTCACCCCGTCTGCCTCTTTTCACACGTCGGCCTTCCCTTGGCAAAGGGACCTTCCCTTCCAGGGCGAGGTGGCACAAAGCCAGTGCAGGCCGTTTGCCCGATCCCGGCTGCCGTGGACCAAGCGAAGCCGCTTAGCAGCCAGGCCGCTGTACTGGCGAACAAACCGGCTGATGTTCAGTGGTGCGAGCACCTGCAGCTCCAGCTGGAGTCAATGGCCCTGGGATGCCGGCAGAGGTCCCTTTGTGGTGGACACCAAGCGGCTTTGGGGACACGGTGCCCATCAAGGCCTAGATCACTGGTTTGAATCTGGTTCCAGGAGAGTAGCAAGCAGCCAATCACTGGTGGCCTCTGTGAAATGAGCTGTTGGGTCTCAGCCTAGTTCCCATTGGGTGGTGTCCACATAACAAAACCCACCAACCCAAATCATCACACGATGAAGAGCAGCCAAGGACTGAACAGGCCCTGGAAGCCCAAATGCCCTGGTCTCCCCAGCAGCGATGCCTCCGGAGGCTGAGGCTCCTGGCGTGGGTGAGGAAGCTTGCTCGGCTGCAGACCCAGCCGTTCCTGTCCTGTGCCCCAGCAAACGACTGGCCTCCAGTGCAGCATTCACCTTCACTCTTAATGAGCAGCACCCAACACAGCCCCTCCCGCTCCACCCTGCCAGGCTCCGATGCCAATGGGCCGCTCCGGAGCGGAGAACTCACAATTCACCTCAGTTTGGTCTCAGCCAAATTCAGACTCAAGCTTGGGAAGGGAAAAAAAATGAACTCAAAGAATAAAACAGCACTATCCCTCTCTTCGGTGCTTGGCTGGCAATCTTGGTTAACACTCCGCTTCCATCATTAACCCCTAGAGTGCCGGCAGCTCCAGCTTGCCAGCCCCACGAATGCTCTGGAGTCCCCAGCATTAGCCCTGCTGCTCTCAGCTCTTGTTCCTGTACCAGGCCCTGCCCCAAGATCGCTTCCTCCCATGTACTCCCACCAGGAGCAAAATCACACCCCAGCAAACTGCTCCTCTCTCCTGTCTTCCTTGCTGTGGAACAAGGAAGCAGAATGTTCTCTCAGCTCTGACCCCAAACACTGGTCTCCTCCCACACCCGATGCCTCACCCCAAGAAGGTATTATAACAAGTCCACAACCACCTGGGACTTCACTGTCACCACTGCTGTGGACTGTGGCCACTCAAACCTTCAGTGCCATTGAGGTTAGAACTGAGACCCCCTGTTAAAAAAAACACAGGCCCCCTTCATTTGGGCTACTGGAGAATCACCCTCAGCTGTTAGCAATATAGGGCCAATGACACACAGCTGGGCAGTTCTGCACAACTGGGCACACATCATCCAATACAGGGCATGCACACACACATCTGGTCATTCCTGGATTAAATCAATTTTGTTCCCTACCAGTTCACCCCTGACGTTAAGCCCCAGTTTACTCAGTGACTAACAAAACCAAACAAAGGTCTCAGCAGAGCATGGCTATTAACCCCTTTGCTCCCGCATTCAGAATCAGTTCGCTCTGAGATCCAGGAGCAGCAGCCCTGGGAAGTGAGTTTGGGCGTGGGGTCGTCAATCCAATATCAGTGCCTGGAGCAGTGACACTACCCGGGACACTAATGGGCAACACGTGGGTCTTTAATTGGGGTGAACAAGGTGAGAGCACTAGGGGGCAGGAATAAGCCACTCCCAGAGAGCGCCGCAGCTTCTGCCATCTACCAATGCCCACCCCACAAGGATGATGCAGGGGAAGGAGCTAATCCAAAGACACCTGGCTGGTAGGGGGAGCTCGACCTGCCAAAGCCAGCGAGGACTCATCCCCCACAGCCCCAGGTCACTCAGCAGGGGAACAAGCTGGTCTCGCCACAGGGCAGCTGGGAGCGGAGAAAAGGACCTCAAAGAAGGGCATGATATGCCCTTGTAGAGTCCACCACAGGGGCCGTGCAGTGGGACCCGGAAAGGGGCAGAAGGGCTTTGTTTCAGGATGAAGAGCTCCAAAGCTCTCCTGCCCTCCAGGGTGTGTGGGCGGGCATGGAGCTGTTTGAGGTCCTTCCATTTCTCCCCAACCCTCTGGTGGCTGTAGTTAGCGGGGGAAGAGAGCCAAATAAGGGGGGAGGCTGACGGCAGAGAGAGAGGATGACAAAATAAGAGAACAGCCAGACTGAGCTTGGAGCCTGTTCGCTGTCTGCATGGAAACGTATGTGTGTGTGTGGCGCAAGTCAGACTGTGCGTAAAAGAGACAGTGGCTGAGATCCAGCAGACTCATTCCACTGATGACCTAAGGGCAGGACTGGAGAACTTTCACTCCTTTCCTCTCCAGCTGATGCCTTATCATCATCATTGTGGCCCCGGGTTTCCCAGTGACTAGTGATTTCGAGAGATGCTTTAAAGGGGGCCTGTCAGACACCCATGCTCTGGAAATCAGGCCCCTCCCCAAAAGGGCTCATGTTGGGCCCCCACAGTCCCTGGCCGCTTCTGAAAGCCCTGGCCTATCTCTATGGCTGTAGCACCTTTGGGCCCAAGTCAGGAATCAGGGCCCCAACCAGGGTAGATATGGCCCCTGGCCCAGCTCACAATTCAGCACGTAGTGAAATATACCCCACCTTTCTCATTACGCCCTCTCCCCCCACAAACACAGGCCCTGGTGGGCTTCTTCTGCCTGACGCAAGACCCACCCCCCTCCACTCGGCACAGCCACAAGCTCGCTGTCCCTAGCCTGGGCCCTGGCTGCCAGCTGGCACCCCAGAGCTGGCCAAGGGGCCGAGCCACAGTGCTAGAGAAACCCTCTAAGGAGGGGAAGAAGTCAGATTGCAGGAATTCTCCTGTGCTGCCAAGATTCCTGATACTTCAAGCCACCGAAGGGCAACATGGACGCCTCTCTGATCTCCTCCCCTGGGAGGAGATCGGTCCTGCCCATGGGCACCTTGTGCCCCACCCCTCGCCCCATCTGAACCCCCTCGTGGCTTTTGGGCCTGCTCCAAACGCGCACCACAGGTGAGCAGGCGGCCCCAGAACGGCGGTCGCAGTACCACCCTGCTGCCTGCTGCGACCGCAGCTTCCTCAGGTCAACGGGCAGCCGCCCCGAGCCGGAGCCACAGCTCAGAGCCAACGGGAACCTGCCTCTGAGTGGGGCGGCTCAGAGCCCCCAAGGCCTGGCACTAGGGCCCAGCCTCACCTCCCATCGCCTCCTGCCCCCTCCCATCATCACCAGTGAGGACAAAAGCATGAGCACTGGAGGCTGATTTTATCCACCCACAGGCCAGGCCCAGCACGGGCAGGGCTGGTGCCAGCTTCTCCCAACACTGCCCTGCCAAGGGACCTGTGGAGAACTGATTACTCATATGGTGCTAATTCTCCTCCTTGTTTCAACCTGTGGAATCATATTAGAAGGCGGCTAAATACCCCCCTCCCCCCGTTACTCATTTTCTGCCTAAGCAGTCCGGCTGCTGCCATGGAAATGGTCTGAGATCTCCAGTGGGACTGGAGGTGGCCCGTACATTCGTGAATGGGAGGGAAGCACCCACAGCAGGTGGTAACAGTACCTGGGTTTTCTGGGAGGCTTCCTTCTGGCCCGGAGTTTTAAACCCAAATTTTCAAAAGCTGTCCCTGATTTTGGGTGCACAACCTGAGGCAGACACCTGATTTTCCGAGGTGCTGAGCACCCACGGGTCCCATTGATGCCGGTGGTGGGTGCTCGGCCCCACTGAGAATCAAGCCCAAGATGCCTTGAATTGGGTACCCAGAATCGGCGGTCACTTTGGAAAACATGGGTCTTGCAACAGGTGTGCCTGCCACTGCATGCACAGGAGGAGGAGTCAGGAAAGATTCTGATTCACGTCCAGGTTGCCCAGCTTTGCTTCCCTTACTGCTCTTTTCCCCTGGCGCAACTCCAGAAACCCACAGCCCTTTCAAAAGCAGCTGCAGGAGCCGGTTCTGAGCCGCTCGTATCATTACAACCTGCGTAACATTCCCTGCTACAATCAGACCCAATGGAAGAGAAAACCTCTCTCAAGAGATAACTGCTGTTAAATTAGTATTTTGTTTTCTCTCAGGGCCTCAAACCACAGCCATCAACACAAACTCCCTACAACCCACATGAGCAGTGTGTCAAACTCCCTACAAGCCACACAGGCAGAGCGGCAACTCCCAACATACTCCTTACAACCCAGCCAAACGGTGTGAAACTCCCCACCACACGCCCTAGGCCCTGGGAAAGCGGGAATCCAGGCCATTTTCATTTCGCAGTGACGCTGCCAAGACTCATTCATTCAGTTTTACTCATCAACCAAACAGCTTCTTCTCTCACGGTTGCTCCTAATTAACACACCCCTGCTCCTGGAAAAACTCAAATTGGTTTCCTTAATCAAAACGTTCCCCTCCATCGCAACAAACACTGTTACTGTAGGTTGGCCCCTGACCCAGGCTGCATGGTGGTTACAGCAAGGCTGCTCAAGGATTCTGGGTGGGATGCTAGGCTATGGCTGATGTAGCTATGGGTCGGTGAGCCCAAGGGGGCTAACTGATTTTACTTGCAATTAGCTATAACGATAGTTAGCTTTGGTGCTAAGATCACATTGGTAGCAATGGAGGGGCAGAGGGAGTGCCTTGTGGTACTGCAGGTTTGGACTGGGAATTATCGACTGTATTAGCTGGATCGGTAAACTGGAGGTGGGATCCCTGCTGAACGACTGCTGGTGGTGAAGAGCTTAGAGGAATCCTGCTAAGAGGAAAGTCAGTTGCAAAGGATCCTGGGAGCCTAGAAATAACCACAGCAAATCAGATGAATGGTCCACCTAGTCCAGTGTCCTGCCTGACAGGGGCCAGCTGCAGATGGTCAGAAAAGTGCCCGAAACCTCACAGGGGACAATTATGGAGTGGGCTGCCTACAGCCGGAGCATTGTGCCTGTATCAACGTGACCCTAGCAAGTGATCATAGCGGGAGAAAAGGGGCCCATGGCTTTTAATTCAGACAAGTGGTCCCTGAGAGCCCAGTTCGGTCAACCTCACTCACGCCAAGAAGTGCTTTGCGCTCCAGGAGTAACCCCAATGATTTCAATGAGGGGTTACCAGCCAACCATGGTATTACGGTGAGCAAGGGAGACAGAATCAGGCCTCAAAGCATTGTGGACTGTGTTTTTGGGTGGGAGGGGGAGGAGTAGAGAAATCCATCCAACTCGGACATCTGAACACCCCCACTGAGGAGCAAGTTGAGTCTTTTTGGACTTGGATCCGCTCCAATCTGCTCAGCTTTCCACGGCGATTCGACCCCACGTCTCTACTGCTGGAAACGGCAGAACTGGAGCGACAAACCTGGGCAGGCGAGGAATCAGAACGCAAGGGTTTCTCAGCACCTACAAGTAAATGACGCTCCAGCCTGGGGCAGGGCAGCCCAGAGAGAGCAAGAGGAACAAAACCTCCACTGCAAAGCTCAGACCAAGAAGCAACCTCATCCGCCAAGTTTGACAAACCCCACAACAGCCCCGTTACCCAAAACCTGTCACCTGCTTCCAGACTTGCATCTGAAGAAGTGAGGTTCTTACCCACGAAAGCTTATGCTCCCAATACTTCTGTTAGTCTTAAAGGTGCCACAGGACCCTCTGTTGCTTTTTACAGATTCAGACTAACACGGCTACCCCTCTGATACCTGCTTCCTACGAAGACTCTTCCCCGCTCCCCACATCCCTAAGGAGACAGAACTTAAAGCCACTTGTATTCTGCACCACGATGAGAATAACTTCAGTGACAGGGGCTACTTGCTACCTTCTGAACGGGTCTTAGAAAATCTGCTACCTGATCACTGTCTGTCTGGGCTGCTGTTGGCGGAACCCTTCCCATGTGGGTGCTGAGCAAATCCGAAAAATCAGCCCGTAAATATCCTCCTCTTTGGCAGAGCTAGGCCGAAACCAACCCCGCCGGATCAAAACACCCCCCTCCCCCCCAGACTTCCAGGCGGTCTCCAGCTCGGGTCAAACATCAGCCTTGGGAACAAACCTGGCGAGAGTTAGGACCTGGATCCACACTTTGAGGTTCAGGCCCATCTGACTCACTTAGCCATAGCCTAGGCAACAGCTATAAACAAAGCTGTGATCACCACAGCACTCAGACCCGGCAGCCTCTTGCTTAACACGAGTCCCCCGCACGCTGCAGGAAATCCCCACTGAGGCAAAACAGGGCAACAGAAAGTCTAGCTGCTTTGGGGGCAGGGGCGACACGAACTGTCAGGCACAGGAGAGGCCGGACGGCCAGGGGAGCAAGCCAGAGTGCACAGACAGGCAGTGGAACAAGCAGCTGTGGTGATGAGAGCACTCGAAATGCTCAGGCAGCCTGGCATGCCCACCCCACACTGCATCCTGCTCCCCTTCTAGCCTCTCTAGCCTGCGTCAGCCCGTTTCTTTCTCAGCTCTGCTGCCCGGGACTGGGCTCTGAGCAAAGACCCCAGATATTCCAACCCACCAGCTGGCGAAGTGCCCGACATCCGGAGAGTACAGGGGCTGCCCCGTTGCCAGCAACCCTGGGGGAGCAGAAGCAGTGGGGTTGGAAGGTTAGATGCACTCACCTGCTGCTGTCTGCCTTCTCCGTCAGTTGTTATAGGAGCCACTTTCCACACCCCCGAACGCAGCCTGGCTCCCTGCTTTGGGTCCCCAGAGCCGTGCAGCCCCACGGAGCTCAGATCACCTCTTTCCTAAAGTCTCTCTCTGGCTCTCTCAGGCGCCCCTGGCTCCTCTCCAGCCTGTGCTGTCAGATGGAGGAGCCTCTCCCCACGCGCTCCCTCCCCGCCCCCAATCTCGCTTTCGAAGGCAGAAGCAGGAAGCGTGCAGGCAGATTTCCTACAAGTTTTCATGTGCGTGCGCGCAGACAAAACTTCTTAACCCTGTAGAGCCCTGCACAAGCCCCGTGTGTCCAGATAGTTCAGCCCGCCATCCTCACCTCTTCCTGCAGCCATACTATAATCCCTTCCGGGGACTCCGTCTGAGACGCAGCTTTAAAATGGATCCACTATCTCTGGTGAATTGAGTGCTGGACTCTCACCCCTGGAGCCCGCTATCCACAGAGCAGGGGCAGCAGAGGAGGTGGTAGGGCCAAGCTCCTTCCATGCTGCTCAGCCAACATGCCACCTCTAGGGGCAGCATTCAGTGCCCGCTGCGCATTCAGTTCTTGGCATCTCTGGTGATACCGCACAAAGATGCCTAGCTGCATATCTCCAAAGAGGGGCCCCTGGTGAGAAAACCGGGGCCACCCCTACAATACAACAGGGCTGGGAGATGTCTTGGAGGTGTAGAGTGGAGAAAGCGACCGATGCTAAGAAACCAGGGACCATCCCTCCTAACCAGGGTTTGGCAGATATGAAATCAGCTTGTGCAACGCGGTCTCCTCTCTCCGGGGAACTGAACGGCGAGCGACCAACTTGTGTCATTGAATGACTCGGACGGTAACAGCCTTTGGTCGCTAATGACCTGCCTTTGGGGATGTTCACAGTGGGACATCCCTCCTTTGTAAAATGCTCGTGCTGACTTGAGCTGGCTTTTAAGATTTCGCTCCTCCCGGGTTGCAGTTTCTGAGGTTCCTCTTAATATAAAGGGTTCCTTTGGGTGTCACGGGTTCCTTCTGACATCGTCTATGAAGTGGCAGCTTGTTGGGGGTCTCCGTTTCTACAGCCCCCGCCCCCCAGCATCTCACTAGCACACATGGATGTATCCTCGCCATACCCCAGGGGAGGGAAGTATCCTCCTCCCCGTTTCACGGATGGGGAAGTGAGGAACCCAAGGTCACACAGAAAGCCTGTGGCAGAGGCAGGACTTGGCCCCAGATCTCCTGACTGCTAGTTCTTGTGCCTTGACCACAAGACCAGGCCTCTTCCTACATTACTCCGCGCCACCGCCTGCATAGCGTGGTGCAGGCAGCTGATCTGTGTTTACGAGCAGCGCACGGCGCTTGTCCGTTCTGCCCCAGGGGCACGTGAGGAGGAATACGACACACACCAAAGTGAAGGGGTAGTCGGAGCTGTGCAAGAGGTGGGTCTCCTTAAAGAGCAGCTCCGTGTTCTGACCCGTACGTCTCAAAAAAAGTAAAGAAAATAGAAAACAAATGCCCCACGCAAGGCCAACACGAGACTTGTTTTATTTGCCACATCCTCGGGAGCCTGCAACAGGACCCTTTTCATAAGGCGGTTTGCCCCCACACAAACTGTTGTCAGGGGCATCTAGGCAGAGGACTGTTGCATGGGGACTCCTCACCCTAGACTATCTTTTTTTAGCGATAAAAGGCCTACTGAGGGAGATGGCACGGTCTAGTGGATACAGCACTGGACCGGGATTCATGAAACCTGGATTCTATTTCCACCTCTACACTGACCTGCTGGGTGACCCTGGGCAAGTCGCTTCGCTGCTCTGTGCCTCAGTTTCCCCTCTCACCCTTTGTCTGTCTTGTTTATTTAGACTGTAAGCTCCTTGGGGCAGGGGCTCGCTCTTACTCTCTGTTTGTACAGCACCTCGCACAATGGGGTTCTGATCTTGCTGGGGACCTCCAGGTGCCACTGTAATACAAAAATTCATCAGCCTAATACTGCGGCTGGGTCGGGGGCCTGTTAACGGGATGCAGTGTTTTTCACCATTAGGTTGCCAGTTCAAATACAATCCAGGTTGGTAGTGCCAAGGGCTTTGTGCTCACAGGCGCTGAGCAGCCACACCACCCGCTGAAAGCAACGGGCGCTCTCTGGTTGGTCTTCGGTGGTCGTGGAGAAAAGAGTGGGTGCTCTCAGTCTGCGGCCATCCCATTGTTTACTCTACCTGTGTGTTATAACCCTTCCCTCCACGCTGCGACTGTCTTGTCTATTTAGATCCAAGTCCAAAAAGACTCAAATTTAGATTCTCAACTCTCTGGGGCTTCAGGCTCAGTCTGGCACCAGAACACATTCTGGCCCTTTGTTTTCATGTTTTTTCATTCTTTCTTTTTAATCTTCTCAGCAAATCCAAATGCCACCCAATGGGAGTTGTGAACAGGGAGGGTGACCCCAGGAACAGTGTGCCGGGTCCTTCATCGGAGCAGAATGCAATTCCCAAACGGGGCCAATGCAGCGCAGAGCACAGGTGGCAACTCCACTTAGGAGAAATCCTCTGTTCACGGTGACGTTACTTTGACTTCCCTCTTATTCTAATTATTATTGTTAATGAGCTGTACTGCGGTAGCACCAATGAGCCTCAGTCGATGGTCTACATCAGGGGTAGGCAACCTATGGCACGTGTGCCGAAGGCGGCACGCGAGCTCATTTTCAGTGGCACTCACACTGCCCGGGTCCTGGCCACTGGTCCGGGGGGCTCTGCATTTTAATTTAATTTTAAATGAAGCTTCTTAAACATTTTAAAAAAACCTTATTTACTTTACATACAACAATAGTTTAGTTATATATTATAGACTTATAGAAAGAGACCTTCTAAAAACATTAAAATGTATTACTGGCACGTGAAACCTTAAATCAGAGTGAATAAATGAAGACTCGGCACACCACTTCTGGAAAGGTTGCCGACCCCTGGTCTACATAATGCTTAGGGATGGTCATACTTAGTCTTGCCTTGAGCGCAGGGGACTGGACTATAAGACCTCTCGAGGTCCCTTCCAGTCCTATGATTCTATGAAAAAAGATGATCACGGCCTCTAAGAACTTGTAATCCAGGGGTCCCCAACGTGGTGCCCGCGGGGGCATCTAAGTGCGCCCGCGTACTGGCCGGCGGACGAGCATCCGTCGAAATGCCGCGTCATCCAGATGCATCGCCGCCAAAACGCCGCCGATTTTCGGCGGCGACGCCTCTGGATGACGCTGCTTGTCGGCAGCGACACCTATTGACGTTGCCGCTTGTCGGCGGCACTTCGGCGGATGCTCGTCCGCCGCCACGGTCCTCTGTGGCTCATCGTCTGGCGGGCGCCAGACGAAAAAGGTTGGGGACCACTGTTGTAATCTATAATGCCTTGTCTCCACTTGGAAAAGTGACTGCCTTTAGGTTAGGCATAGCCCACATGGACTAGCTAAGCCCAAACTAAACACACACTTTTCCCCCCACCTAAGAATATAACCCGTGCACTGCACTGAATCTATCTGGGTATTCCGTTCTTCTAGAAGCGAAGCTGCCCCCGATTTGGAGTTGCCGTAATCAAGTTCCACTGTACCCCAAAGCCAAAATAAACCCACTTGAAATCAAATCAAAACAGCGAAAGGAAACAGGCATGTTAAGAACAGAACTCTTAGGAGTTATTGCTAATAAGGATGGGGGACAATGAAACGATTCTGTCAATGTTCTGGACAGGAGCAATGTTTTGATAGAGAAACGGAAGGAAATGACTGGGCATCAGGCAGGATACGAGCCCTGAAATTGTTTGTGTGCCTTATTGTGTACACGTTAAAAGAGGGTTTCAAACAATTAATGTTTCCTATCAGTGTGGGTAACAAACACCTGAGATTGTTGCAGTGAGAGAATACAGAAGCTCTGAGGAGCGGCACCTTTTGTTTGTTGTGCCTGTGCAGTGCCTAACCCAATAGGGCTAAGGTCTCTAGGCACTGCCATCATCCCAAACACTGGGGCAAATTCTCAGCTGATGGAGACCGGCATAGCTCCAGTGACCTCAATGGAGTGAGACTGATTTACACCAGCTGAAGATCTGGCCCCTAATTCGCTTTTTGACGTTTATGTTTGGTTTTGCCCCAATGGTATGGAACAGCGTCCCGGCACCGTTTGTGAGAGCCAGTATGGCGTTCCAGTGTTTCTCATTACCAGGCCGCCATCTCTCCTTCAGGAGTGGGGAACCGGGTCACTAATCCTGTCACGCTTCCTCCCTTCCTCTGCCATTCACCCCCACACGCTCTCTCCAGACAATTACATACCCCACTATGTCCCATAAATAGACAACCCTGGACATCTCCGAAACAGATCACCCGCAAAGTCCCTCTCCCCCAGAGAGACACCCACTATATCCCCCAATATCCTCTCACCTACACACTATATCCCCTTACCCAGAAGCTCATCCCGAACACATCCCCATCACCAGCTCTCTAGTTCACCCCATGTACCACAACCCCCAAACATGCCCTCATCCATCCACAGCCTCCCCCTGGCATATCCTCATACTGTCCACCTCCCTTCATCAGACAAACACCCCGCCACAGTCCTTGAAACTGTGAGTTCCCCCACACTACTTTAGGGGGGGCTAGAGCACAGGACTCGACTGGTCAGTTTCTCTCATTTCTGGTCAGTTTCACTTGTTCACCTGCACTAGCACAATCCTGCAATGTCTGAGTTGCAAAGGGCCTTGCTAACTGTCATGATTTTATTGAGAGTCTTGTGATACTTGGTGGTTTTCTGAAAGCCCCAGCTACTGAAGTTCATGTTTTCGTGAGAATCTCAGCTTTCCTTTTATCAAATATGAAATTTCTGGCCCTCATGGTCGCAGAGCAAAGTTTGAAAACGTAAACCCTTATATGCTCAAAAATCACACGGCAAACAAAAGATTTCCAATGTTGTTGTTGTTGTTGTTGTTTTAATCTCATGATTCTTTGAGTACCTAGGTTTGGCAATACTGCAAACACAGAGGAAGATTAAAATTAATTAAAAAACCCTCTTTCTGTATGAATTCTTCTTGCAAACTTGTGTGTATTGACTTGGGTTTGGTAAAAGATGATTGTTTTACAAAACCTAACCTGAGAACCAAATTTGCTCTTTCCCGCTAACCTATAAGCAGATGATACATACGATCACAGTGACCTTTGGCTGAAACTCAAGAACCGTTTCTCACCTCTTCTCCGGAAGTTAAAAATCAGAAGTCACTTTGGGACTTTGGGGGCGGGGGAGGGGTGGTCTCCAGTCCTGGCCTGTGAGTGAAAATGAAGGAGACAGGAAGGACCGGTAGAAATGATCAGATTAGAGTAGACACCCTGCCTGCCCTCCCCTTCTATGAGAGAAAGGGAAGCGGTTTAGGTTTCTTTGCTGCAGCAAAGAGAGTGATGGAAACGGGAACCACGACTGTTTGAGACAATAAATAACAAGTAGCAAAAACATAACATAAGAATTGGGAATCCTTCCAACCCCAGCGACCCTGAGGGTGACCACAGATGAGAGGGGCTAGGGAGTACGATCTGCCAGCCAAACAGGGCTTTGCTCAGCAGTCTGTCCGGGCATCACACACAGCATGACACTGACAGCTGACTGAAAGGGGAAGTAACAGGAAGGGAAAGCACCCTGCCCCCACTTTGAAAAATCAGCCTGGCTCTGCTAATCTGTATTATCCATCGCTGGCTGCAGGCTGCTCGCCCCCACACACATGCAGACAAAAGCCCCATGCACCAGGCGTTCCCTTTGCTGGGAAGGCACCGGCTGAACATGGCTTCAGCCGCTTTCTGGGAACATGACCCAGCAGAGTCTTGCTGGAGGCAGGCAAAGCTTGGCGTACCTTCACGTGAGCGCCAAGGCAATCATTGCATTTATTGGCTCCTTCCTTCTCTGTGCCCCTGGATGTCTGTTACTTTCTCCCATGCACTGCCTGGCCGATGCACCTCGGTCCCACCCTGCAGCACCCTCTGCTACTCCTGCCTGGTCCGTGCGCTGCTCTGCCAATATCCCACGGTCCTGACTCAGAGCGTTCCTCTGCTGCTCCAGCCCTGGGCTCCCCCCCCCTCTACAACCCAGCTTTGCGAGTGCACTCTTCTATAGAATCCTAGAATATCAGGGTTGGAAGGGACCTCAGGAGGTCATCTAGTCCAGCCCCCTGCTCAAAGCAGGACCAATCCCCAGACAGATTTTTACCCCAGATCCCTAAATGGCCCCCTCAAGGATTGAACTCGCAACCGCGGGTTTAGCAGGCCAGTGCGCAAACCACGGAGCTATCCCTCACTCAATCCCGTCCTGCAGTCCTCTGCTCGCCCAGCCCAGCCCAGCCCGCACACTGCTCTGCCAACAACGCACCTCAGCCCTGACCCGCAGCACTGCTCGACTGGGCCACAGCTCTGCCAAAGGGCCCTGGAGGGATAAACTTCCAGCTCCCCTCCGAGCGGGTCACGCCCCCAAGCAGTTCACCTCAGAGCGAAAGAGAATTCCAAGCGAGACACTAAGCCTCACTTCAGGCTGAAGGTAGGGGAGCCAACGCAGGAGGGGAGGGGGAGGCTAGAATGCCAACCAAAAGGGCCTGCCCCACTTTCCGAACCACCAGTCCTCCAACAACCCAGGTCCCTTCCCCTAGAACAGGGATTGGCAACCTTTGGCACGCAGCCCATCAGGGAAAGCCCCTGGCGGGCCGGGGCGGTTTGTTTACCTGCAGCGTCCGCAGGTTCGGCCAATCGCGGCTCTCGCTGCCCACGGTTTGCCGTTCCAGGCCAATGGGAACTGCGGGAAGCGGTGTGAGCCGAGAGACGTGCTGGCCGCCGCTTCCCGCAGCCCCCGTTGGCCTGGAACGGCGAACCACGGACAGTGGGAGCTGCAATCGCCGAACTGTCCCGGCCTGCCAGCGGATTTCCTTGATGGGCCGTGTGCCAAAGGTTGCCGATCTCTGCCCTATAACATTCCTCCCAGACAGTCCACCCCACCTTGCCACATGTCACCTGCCCAGCGAGAGCCCTTGGAAAAGTGTATTGGTTTGGAGATTAAACACCTGGCTACCCTAACTATCCCCTGTGGGCTACGGCAAAAACCGACTGCACTTGTGACCCCGTTCTCTGGAAGGGAGCGGCAAAGCAAGGGGGGCACATATAGACCCCTCGGGACACCCGGCCGATGGGCTCGGTTCACAGGACGGAACACTGGTTTGAACCCGGTGCCATAAGAGCGGATCATAAGACCTAATTCTCTGCATGGAGAGGGGCAGTGGCCAGACTCTCATTGCTGGCTTGTCAAACCCTGGAGAGGGAGCAAAATCCCCAGGGATGTGTCTCCTTGAGAGATGGGCGAGGGATTCTCCCAGACACGTCTCCATCTGTCCTCTCAGTTGAGCAAACACAATCCCAGCTCAGGAGTGAGACGAGATAAGCAGTTCGTTAGCCCGAGGCACAGAGTTTCCGAGAGAGGAGTCTAGCCAACACCCTGCTCTCATCTGGACCAGACTCCTGCCTCCTACCATAACTAAGGGGCCTAGAGGAGAAGGAGGCCGGAGACACCTGCTAATAAAGTCCAAGGAAGCCCCGTTAAAGCCCAGCCCTGACTCCCTGCTGCCCATCTCTCAGGTTCACCTCAGGGGAAGGTTTTTCTCTTAGCAGCCAAGGAGTCTGCAGGTGAGTCAGTTTAGGAAGAGGCGTGTCCCAGCTACACGGCACTAACACGCCCATCCGCTGTGTCAGCCGGGTCTATAGTGCAGCCGGACAGCGAGAGGGGGCTTCGCTCCCAGAGCAGGGCGGGGCAGGGCACTTACTGGAGCAGCACAAGGGTCCCGGGGGTGTCGCCCAGAGGTGTAAGAGGAAGGTGAACTTGGGAACGGAAGGGCTTGATCCTGCAGCCACCGAAGGCAGTGGGAGCAGGAGCAGGCTCGGAATTAGGCAGATCCTGAGCGAACAAACCACATGAGTCCCAGGGCCGAGAGGGGAGCCCAGGAGCAATGATCTCGATGTGGACTTTGGCTTTGCTGCTGAGAAGAATGCCAAAACAGAGGGGCGGGCACCCCGGTCCCGCTAGGAACTGGACCGAGACCCCCTTCCCCAGCGGAAAGCCTGGCTCTGCCCTGAGTTGGGCAGATTGGAGGGATGAAGAAACAGCTGTATTTCCACATGAGCTGCAAGAACATCCAGGTGAGCAGAAGGCAGAAGAAAAACTGCCCGTGGCCCGGGAAAAAAAAACGGAACAAAGAGCAGAGCTAAAAAACCAATGGGATGCCAGAGGACATGGCCACGGGAGCAGAGACACATACACTGCCTGTCTCCCTGCCTGGGCACAGGCAGCGCCTCCTCTCCCCTCCCCAGCTACCACAACCCCTCCCTGGGCACTCCCACCCTTCAAGCTAGGCACAGCCTGCACCCTCCTTTTCCTCTCTCCTCGATCCCCATGGGCACAGGCTCTGTCCCCCCTTTTCCAACCCCAATGATCTCCAGCCCTGACTCATCCCAGTGCCAGACTCGGGGCAGCGTTTCTGTAAAGCAGGATATAAGGAATGGCGAATTGTCCCACCTCCGTTCATTTAGCTGTGAGCCCTCATTAGCCAAGCCATTTCTCAGCATGGGCATGACCCCAGGAAACAGGCTCAAACCAGCATGATCCCATGAAGCGGGCAGCGGGCACAAATTTACCTCTGCTCAGGAACCCTCCGCGTTGCAGTGAACCCATGTAGCTGCCCCAGAAAAGCATCCCTAGCAATTCCATCCCTACACGAGAAAGCTGCTAGATTTCCCCCAATCCTTCAGAGGCTGCCACAGACCCAGAGAAATTAAGTCCCTCTAGGTCTTATGCACGCTGATGGCAGCATAAAGCCGTTTAAGCTTGATTGTTGCTAGCAGGGCTCGAGCACGGATTCCCTGACGCAGTAGCGACCGGGATTTGCTTTGCTATGGAATATCCTCCACAGCTGGTTCTCAAACCCTTGTCTGCAATGGGGATTTAGCCACTGGTGTAGCTACATCAGTGCAAATGCCTAGGTGCATGAGCGTCTAAAGCCTCCACTCTAGGCAAGACCTAAAATCAAAACCAGAATCCTGTTGGCGACCACCACATTTAAATCCAGCTATTGCGGCGTGGTTCGGTCCCCACTGCGGGCGGGACCACAGCATAAGCTTTATCAAAGACATTTTTCTAAGTGCCAAGTGCTTTTTATTACTGAAGGCCTGGTCAGCATCTCGAGGCACGCACCCCTCCCCAGGGGGAGAGAAGAAGGGAAATAATCCAACATGTCTGTGGGCCCAGGATTTTACTATGCTACACACCGTGGCTACTGGGAGCTCCATAGTTAAGGTGGGAGAGAATTTTCACCCTCCTTCCCCAAAACATAGGCCATTAGTACTACAACTAAAGAAAATCTCCACTAACTGGTAGCAGTATAAGACGTAGGACACATAGTCGAGGTTCTAATTCCATCAGTAGAATGTTTTCTCTCTCTCACACACACCCACACACCCTGCATTTTCATTTATTACGATAGTGCTGAGCCAGCTGGCCTACTCCTGCTCTATTTTACATGTTGATTTCTATGGGACCAGTCGTGTACGTAAAGTTAAGTGCACGTGTAAGCGACTGCAGCACTGGAGCCCCTATAGTTACATCATGCTGTACATCAGTCCCCTGCATCAAGACCTTTGTGTGTGCGCCGTTATCCCCAGCTTCCTTTTCTCCTAGGAACTTAAAGAGAAATCGAGTTTCCTCCAAACCCCCAGGGGTGGGCAGCCCAGCTGAGCTTTCACTTTTGGCACATCCACCTCCCTGCTACAATTACCCTTCTTAGAAATACTTGCCCGGTCTGTAAATTTATCCAAAGATAATATCAAAATGAGCAACCCAGCAATGCACAGGGTTGGCGGTAGCAGCAATAATCCATCTGGATGCTCACCTGATCCACCCAGCCATAAAACCGACATGGTCTCCTTTATCCTGTCACACTTATCTTGCCCCTCTGCCATGCAAAAGATTCCCGCCGGAGTTGAAGGGCCAGATTCTGATCTCAGTTATGCCGGTGGACTTTAATGGCATGGTTCCAGATTTACACTGGGGTGAGATCAGAATCTGGCCCACAGACTCTGCAGCCTTTTCTCTTTCCTCTCCCTGAGCAATGCTCACTAAAAAGGAACGCTACCGGGTTAAATATGGTCCAAAATATACGTTTTGTGAGTTCAAGTCTTTACACAACCTTAGACCAACAGAAATGTTTCCAAGATTTAATACAAACACTTTTCACTGGACTTTAAAAGTAAAACACCATTCACCTTCTGTACCATTTGTATGCCAAAGGTTGCAGGGTTCTGCTAGTGGAATGTGAAACTGACCCAATACAAAAAGTGAAACTGACTAGTCAAAACTGACCATTGCAATCCAGGGAAGTTAGGAGGCTAAATACCTTTGAGGATCTAGGCCAGGTTGTCTAAAGTTAAAGCCCCATATATGGTCACCTTAAGCAGTGTTGCCAGCTCTTGCAATAATCTTGATATCTGGTGTTTTACTTAAAGCCCAGGGCTGTCAACTGAGGAAGTGAGAATCTCAGCGTTCATTATTTAAAAGAAGTAGTTTCTAGTCCTCCTGGTTGCAGAGAAAAGCCCGAAAACATGCTTCGAGTGAAACCCTAAAGGCTCAGCAACTAGAAAGCAAGTGGAAAGATAACCCCCCATTTTGTTATTAATTACATCATGTTTCAGACAATGATATGATTTTTTGAGGCCTGACTTGTGATTTTTGAATGCCTGGGGTTGGCAATCCCGCAAAAGTGGCCCAGTTTTCCAAAGGCACCGAGAACCCACAGCTCCCATTGTTTGCAGTTGGATGAGGGCACTCAGCATCCTTGAAGATCATGTTGTTGTTCTTTAAATGATTATATATGGAGCCAAGCATTAGTAATAATGAAATACCTAGCTCTAATCTAGCGCTTTTCATTAATAGACCCAAAGTGCTTTCCAAAGGGATGGCATCCCATTATCCCCGATTTACAGATGTGGAAACTGAGTCACAAAGAGGGGACATGACCTGCCTAAGGTCATCCACCAGGCTAGTGGCTGTGCCAGGAATACAACCCAGGTCATCTAAATCCCCCGTTCTCTGTCCACTAGGCCATACTGCCTCCCATTAGGGACCCCGCTTTAAAAATGTAGATCTATTTTCACTGTCCAAGCTGAGCAAAACACAAAAAAGAAACTAACAGAATAAAGAGTGAAAAATACACTTTAAAAACATCTTTTCTGTTTAATCATCTAATGTCTCATTATGCCGAATAGAGAAGGAAGTTTTCTGCAGGATTTTTAAACCCGCCAGTGTGCCTTGGGTGTTAACTGAAGCTGCAAAGGGAAACTTGATGGAATGATACCCCCTTGTATCTGGACATCTTCATACTCCCAGGCCTCAAGCACTCTCAGCACATTCCATATTCAGTTTGAGTTTTTGTCTATGCCACTATCATTAATGGCACGTCAGCATTTCCAAACCTCTAGCTTGGGGGATTTTAAGTAGACCATAAGAATGTGTCCTGGCTGACATTTGGCACAGGGAAATTCTCAGTACAGTAGGGAATTATGCCTGGCTTATAAAACTTTATATATAAAGTTCAGTCTATCTATCTATCTATCTATAGACTGAAGTTGTATGTGTATAAAAGAAAGGAAATAAATGACAAACAAACCCTAAACGTTATTTCTTAATTCATAAACTATTGTAATTTAAAATTAAATGGAACATTTATCGTGGAATAAAGTTCATAATAGCTCTTCTCTAGCAGTTTTCATTAGTAGATCTCAAAGTGCTTCACTAAGGAGGTCAGTGTCATTATCCCCATTTTACAGATGGGGAAACTGAGGCACAAAGTGGGCAAGTGACTTGCACAAGGTCACCCAGCAGGCCGGGGGCTGAGCTGAAAACAGAGCCCAGGTCCCCTGAGTTCCAGTCCTGTGCTCTATCCTCTCGAGCGTGGCCTCGCATCCCTTATATTAACACACACAAAACCTTCATTTCGTGACAGGTGAGGCCACAGCAAGGCGCCCCCCACCCCCCCTAAATCTTCAAAGCATGGCAAGAAGCAGCTCAGGGGAAAGTCCCCCGCAGTCCTTGCCACCTTCACAATGCCGACAGTGCTGTCAAGGACACTCCACCAAGCTTTGCATCCGTCTCCAACAGGCATTGAAAAGCAGCACAGGTCTTATCCTCCAACAGCCCAGGCACTCTAACCTCATACCTGAACACCGACTTTGCACTCTATTGTACCAAGAGCCTGGCACATCCGACTGGCTTGCAGCCCACACCTTTCCCTCGAACGGATCATCCCGAGTGCATGAGAAATGACACCGAATGTTCACCACCTCTAGAATATAGGCCCCTGGGGTAGAGTGTAGCAGACATTCTGAGCCAGCAACTATAGACATGGGTGTTTTTCCAGCCCCCACCCCAAACCCCTTTTAAAAACAGTGACGTAAAATCCCAAATGAAACTACAGGGGGTAGTTTTAGGCTGGCAGTGGCAGGGTGCAATTCATTACCCAAGTAGGGATTTACCCATCACCAGGCCTTTAACTACATCTCCTGTAAAAGTGCCCTAGGATCTGTAAGGCATGGACTTTGGTTTGGCATCTAAGATGAGAGCTGCAGTACATTTCTTCCCCACTATCCCCCTTAGAAATGTGCTAAGGGATTATCTGGTGTTTACTCTGCAAGGACCTGGTCCCGTTTATCTGGCTCATGTGAGTGGTGCCCTTGAGTCCATCAGCTCGACTCACTCAGGGGACACATAAAGGGTCTAACACAAAGCCCAATGGAACGACTGTCACTGACGTCAGTGAGGTTAAGATCTGGCCCTAATTCGACAGCCTGTGACCTACCCAGTCAATAACCTGCGAGGTAAAATGCCTGCAGCTGCATAGGCCTTGACATGAGATCAGCTGCGGCTGAGCACAAATAAAACCAAGCATCAGGCCAGATGTGCAGCCTGCGCTTTGCACCTCCTGCCTTCTTTGCCTGGAACTCTGACCCTAGCAGGGGTAACACCCTTATTTCAGCACCCACAAGTTGCACACCTAAAAACCTGGCAGCTTGCAATGCAAATCCTGGGCCGTGTCCCCCTCCCCATCATGGCTGAAGCGATGTTGGGTTTATTTCAAACCAACAACATTTAGCCCCTTCTGAACTTCCCAAAGCCCCAGTGGTGCTCAGTGGTGAATGGGGATTAGCGGGGGGGGGGGGGGTCAATACGCATGCGCTTGGGGTGCTCGGCACTGATCTTCAGGGTAATTCCAACACCAGGAGGATGCGAGGTCATCACACGTCACTCTAATGCAGCTTGACAAGTCTCCCTGCCAGTAATGCTGCTCCGGACGCTGGCCTTAATCCCTGTCTAGATACAGCTGTCACCACCAGCAAGAGAAAGCCTCCGGTAGATCCCCTTCCAACACCAGGGCTGGGAAGAAGCAAATGGGATGGACCACACAGATGGCAGGAAAAGGGACCATAGGGCAAAGTGATGGGGCAGAAAGCATGGCAGAGAACTCTCAGATTACATTTTATATGAAAGGTACATTTTAAAAATAGTTTATAAAGGGTTAATAAGTGATGAGCTGGTGTTTTAACAAATAGTTAATCAACTGCTATAGGACCAGTTGATTCTGTAACAAGTGATGAACTATTTATTCAAACATCTATTCATCATTTAGTAACTGTTTTTGAAATGTACCCTTCATCTAAAGTGTGGCCATCTTATGAATTCTGGGGTGCTGTTAATGGTCCATGTTTAAGGAAATAAGTATTTTTAAACCTTTCTTTTTTCTCAGAAATAAAGGGAACTGAAACTCAAACCAGCCCTTGCAACATCCTCCAGGCAACTACATGCAGGGCTAGATACCAATGTCTTGAAATCCCCCTATTCAGCCCCAGTCTTGACTTACTGCCACATTTCCCGTCAGTGAGCAGAGCAAACTGATGAAAGGATCATGAAATCATCTTGCCATGCTCTTTAAGAATAAACTTTAAAGTGCAGCAGACTTTAGGAGTTGAAAGAGACTTTAAAAAATATGTACAAGTTCCGCCCCTGGCAATAAACATACTTTAAACAGTTGCCGGTTTATAAAAGAAACATGCATAAAGCCCATAGTGGGGAAAAAATCTTTGGACCTTTTGAACGCAGCTTGGATTTTAGTTGCCAGTTTGCGCAGCTGACCTTTCTGTTGAATGCATAATATAGGAGTCCTGAACCTCGCTCTCTAACCACAAGAATACGCTCCCTTTAAGCAAGGGCTCCTACGATCCAATTCCCCTGATCAAAGCAACAGAACATACCCCCTCAAAAAACAGGAGTTCTGACTTCCGCTCTTTTGGTCTAACCCCCCGATTACAACACCCCATCCCCGAGGTGGTAACGGAACCCAGGAGTCCTGCTTCCCAGAGCCCTGCTTTAACTACCAGACAACAGCCCCCTCCCCTCTTTGTCTCCCCTGAGATTATCCATAATAACCAAGCCGCTTTCCCGCCTCTGCCTCCCCCAGAGACCAAGGGGCGAGGGAAGGGGTATACAGGTTTCTGGGTGAGGGAAGCATATTAGGTGAATCACAGGTTCTTGTCAAGCAAGTCATTAATGCTTGGAGTGTCTCCTTGGTTGCCTAGTGAGCTTCACACACACAAACCAGCCAGCATGCCATGGCACTTCTAAGTAACCACAGCAACCAAGGCTTCAGCTCCGGGACACACACACCAAGATCTGTTGCATGAAGCTGAGATTCTTGTCAAGACCCCCCCCACCCCCACCCCCACCTTTTTTTTCTTCTTCGGTTTTAAGAGTCTTCTGCACCTTGAAACACGAATGTAACAGCAATAAGAAACCAAAACAAACTCACTCAAACCAGAGGTGGCTGCCACATTTGTCTCTGTATCAGGGGGTAGCCGTGTTAATCTGTAGCTACAAAAACTACAAGGAGTCCGGTGGCACCTTAAAGACTAACAGATTTATTTGGGCATAAGCTTTTGTGGGTAAAAACCTCACTTCTTCAGATGCGTAGAGTGAAAGTTACAGATCAGACCTATGCATCTGAAGAAGTGAGGTTTTTACCCACGAAAGCTTATGCCCAAATAAATCTGTTAGTCTTTAAGGTGCCACCAGACTCCTTGTTACATTTGTCTCTGTACATGGCCAGATGTGCAAAGTTTGTTCATTTTTAAGCCCGTTTTTTAAAAGTCTCCCCCCCCCACCTTGTGGGAGGAAGGATTTTTCGGGGGGAGGGGGGGCGATGAGGCATTTTTACAGTCTCACTTCGGATTAAATCTCTGCCCCACAGATTTGCTAGTCAACTTCCGAACCTCCTCCCACTGCAAACGCACATGGGATTTTGCAGCGCGGCGGGCAGCTGGGACTGCAGGAGGGGGGTGAACCCCCGGCCCTCTGCTCGCCTTGCCTGCAGCTGGGCTCTCACCTGAGCAGACGCAGGTTCGAGTCCCCCTTTCACCGGACCGAGCAAAGTTTCTCCCGCGCTCCTCTCCTCAGTCAATTTCCTGGAGTTACAGATGGCAAACAATAGTCTCCAGCCTGAGAGGGGCAGATGGGAGGGGAGGGGCCTCAGCCCTCATTAGCATAATACATCAGATTGCCCGCAAGAGTAGCTAAAGGGCGGGGTTTTGCTTCGTATTTGCATGGCACATCGCAGGTGTCCAATCAGAGCGCTAAGGGGTGGGGTTCGCTTCTATATTTGCATAGTACAGGGCCTGTCTCCAATCAGAGATTGCAGGGGCGGGGTTCCAGGCTATTTCGCATAATATACTAAATATCTCCAATCAGAGCTGCTGGGGCGGGGCTTTGATGCAGCAGCTGGAATATACTCGGGTGTTTTCTTAATTAGTGCCTCAAACCTCTGCAGCGCCCTGGGATTGGGCAGCAAGAGAGAAGGGGCGGGGCAGAGATTCATCCCTCCCTCCCCTATTCAGCTGGACCCTCCCCTATTCAGCCCACCATATGCCCCCAACTCACCCTGTACCTGACTTCCCTCCTCTAGGGGCTGCAGCAAGGGGGGAAGTGCAGACAGCAATTCCCCCTTCTTCTTGGCTGGTGTGAAAGCTCCCCCTCCTGTTTCGCTCTGCTTCAGCTGCCCATTCCCTTTCCCTCCCCAGCCTAGCCTCGCCAGCTCATCTATTGCAGGGTTTTATGGGGCCGCCCATCACTGCAGTATCTGAGCCTTTTCCATGTTAAATCAACGGCAATAGCAGCGTCTCTGGCTTGACTCCCCTCCCTGAGTCAAAGCTCTCCTTGGGGGGCAGGTTTTTCAGGGAGGGTTATGGGGGGGCGGTCAGGCTTCGAAGGGGGTGTTCGTATTGTGAGTGTCACTTAGGGTGGAAAGGCTCTGTCCGAGAGGAAGGTTTTGCAGCGTTTCCTAAAGATAGTCACACTCTGGATTGGCCTAGTGTGACCAGACAGCAAGTGTGAAAAATCGGGACAGGGGGTGGGGGGTAATAGGAGCCTATATAAGAAAAAAAAAACCCAAATCAGGACTGTCCCTATAAAATCGGGACATCTGGTCACCCTAGATTGGCCTGATCCCCTCGGGAAGTTTGTTCCATAGCCGGATCCCCAGGGTACAGCATGCTCTGTCCCCAGCTCTCATGGGCTTCGTTCTGGGATTTGGCTAGGCATTGTCCCAAAGGAGCACCACTGTCTCACCCCCTCCTCCCTACTTCTTCTCTGCTTCCTCTCCATCTACCCCCTTCTTCCCTATCCCCCTCCTCCTGCTACCACCTGAGCTGGAGGAGAATCCCCATTTGCTTTTACCAGGACAGGGCCTTTGGCACACAGCTGAGTTGTGCTGATTCCAGCCAGTAGAGGGGACGGACAGATAGACAGACACACACAAAGCTCATTCCCATAGAAACTATTGTTCACCATACAAGGAGAGTCACTTGCGCAGTTTGCTTTCCTCCCCAGTGTTTTATCTGAGGACAATGTTTCCCAATCTCTTCTCCGCAGAGCACTTGCTGGCAGTCCATGGGGCTGGCTCGCTTCATTTCCAGCTGCTTTGACGCACGTCCACTTAATGCATGAACGACATCTAAAAATGCATCACTTTCCCAGTGTTACTTTTCCACCTCAGCACTCACTGCCAGAGGGCTGCTGTGGGCTCATGAATAGGAGAGGAGCTGGTCTGCACTGTGGTGAATGGGCGGGGAGACAGTCTCTCCAGGAAGATATGGCCCACCCAGTGGAAAAGTTTAAGAGCCCTTGATATAGGAAGCAGTGAATGAATCACAGTCGTAGGAGGCAATGCTTTGCATGTACCTCTGTGTCAGGGCCGCAGCCAGGGCCGGCTCCAGGCACCAGCTTCTCAAGCAGGTGCTTGGGGCGGCCGCTCCGGAGAGGGGCGGCAGGTCCAGGTATTCGGCGGCAATTCGGCGGAGGGTCCCTCACTCCACCTGGGAGCGAAGGACCTCCCGCCGAATTGCCGCCGCAGATCGCGATCGCGGCTTTTTTTGTTTGTTTGTTTTGGCTGCTTGGGGCGCCCAAAACCCTGGAGCCGGCCCTGGCCGCAGCTCAAAGCGATCTGGGGCTGCATACACACACAGCAACCTCAATGCTAGCCCAGCTAGTGGCGGGCATCATGGTTCGGAGCAGAACTGGTGACTACTTTTGGTTTCCAAAACAAATGCACCTACTGTACTTACCAGGTGATCTTACTCCCCCCTTCCCATGAGCAACACTTGCACCTTCTAGCCAGCAGAGGGTGCATTGTAGACATGCCAACCCCAAGAAAAAAAAACGCAGAAATTGGGCTTGTTTTTGGCTTAATTGGCTTGTGAGTTGCTTGTTGGCTAGTTTTAGGCTTGTAGCTTGTTGCTTCTTTTTTTTGATTGGCTCCCGGCAAGCAGGGGCAAAGTGGGGAGAGAGTCAGGGGTGCACAGCGGGCCCACCCCAGTCCCAGACTGCACGCCGGGGGGATCTAGTCACACAGAGTGTTGGGGTTCTTAGGGATTGGCTTGTTTTGAAATGGGATGAGCTTGATTTTTGGCTTGTTGCGAAAGCCGGGGTGCTTATTTACCGCCTGAAAGTTGGCCACTGTGGTGCATTGATCCTAAGCGATTGATTAGAAAAGGACCCAGGGCTTCCGGCAGGGAGGTGGAGAAGATGATAATATTTAGCAGACCAGGCAGGTCGGAGCGGCAGAGACAGGGTGCTGTGGCACCCGCCTTGGAAAGGTGCCGATCACTCTTACCTGGCTGTCGTGAGCAATACACGCTAACAAACCCCGAGGCAGAGAAAGAGAAACTCGCTGAATCTTCAGCAAGCGCCATTAGCCTCTCTGCATCATGTGGCTGGCTGGGCTGGGCTGTTCGGGGGTGGGGAATCGGGTTCAGTTGCCCTTGGCTGCCCAAAGGGGCAGGGAAAGTTCTAAGCCCTGCCATGAGATTTCGTGTATCCGAAGCTGATTATTAACTGCATCCCTCTTGTTCCGAGGTTCCTAAGGCTGCTGCTTGGGCTGGTGCTGCATCCTCAGTTATCTTCGGGTTCTTGGAGTCAATACCTGGAGCCAGTGCTGAGGACCTTTGCATGGGCAGTTTGGACACCCACTGGCCAACCAGTGAGGGACCCTTGAGGTCAGGGTGGTGGTACATTGACAGGAAAGGCTGTACTGGGCTGCCTGCCAGGGACGGTCAAACTGTGCAGCCCAGGCAGGGGTTCTAGCTCTGGACTCTCGTCTCTGGGCCACTCGGGCTCTCGGCTCTGGATCTGTTTGTCTATCTCTGATCTGAATCCTTGTTTTTAAATGTAAACTTGGCTCCTAGCTGTATTGACTGCACAGGAGACTGGAGCCCTCTGGCTTTCTGTGCAATGGGTACAGGGTGGGCAGTGGCAGGACACGTATCCCCTAGGTGCCCCCGCCCATGTGCCCAACCACTCTGTGACACTTTTCACCCTTGGCCTCTTTGCTGAGAGTGCCATCAGGGGGCAAATTAGTGGGGGGGACGGGGGAGCTGAGGATGGTGTTGGAGATACGCAGATCTGGTCTGAGAACCAGCAAACTCCTTTCGACACAGAGAACCCAACAGCTGCCAGGTGACCCAACGCTTCTGCACGTGAGATGCCTTGGCTCTGATGCCTGGGCCGGAGAAGCCGCTGTCCGATGCCATCTTTACAGCCGGTGCTGGCTGCATGCTTCATGTGTTCTTGGAAGGCAGAATCACCCCAGCAGCTCCCATTGCAGCTCCTCGGTAAGCAGCTGCCGCGTTCCCTCCCGTTGTTCTTCTCTGCCCAGCCGCCCGAGGTTCTAAGAACGCTGCTGGGGCACACGGTCTGTCTGGTGCTGCTGCGCTTTCTCTGGTTATCTTTCTGGGAGACACCAGAGGGCACCGTGAGACGGGATTTAACCGACTCCTTACAAAGCCATTCGCGCGCCCCCTGCCATCTGCATGGCCCGAGATTGTGTGTGACTTTCCCTCTCCCCACACTACACGGGCCTGGCCAGAAGTGGAGCGGATGATTGCGGAGGGGGCTAGGGGAAGAGGGGATGTGAGTCCCTGGGATGTGCCCCCTGTAGAGACGTTCCGGTTAGGGTGACCAGACAGCAAGTGTGAAAAATCGGGATGGGGGTGGGAGGTAATAGGAGTTTATATAAGAAAAAGCCCCAGATATCGGGACTGTCCCTATAAAATCAGGACATCGGGTCACCCTAGTCCCGGTTTCCCTGAAGACTCAAGTTCTCTCCACAAAGAGCACGAGCAGCAAAGATCACACTTAAATTTCAACCCACCTCTGGGGGCACAGGCCCCCGGACGAGGACTGGGGCGTGGAGCCTGTGACGGCACTGTCTGCAGCTGGGCCTGGTGATGGGTCCAGGGGCCTGGGCATCTGAGAGCCATGCCGTGGGCAGAGTCAGACAGCCCTGGAACTGTGCACAGGGCGGCCCACCTCTGCCGTGGACATCCCCAGGGGCCAGACCAGCGACAGGGCTTAGTAATATATCCCAGGAGAAGAGGGAGTGTTTGCAGGCCCCCCCACCCCGGCAATCACACGGTCCCCACCTGCTGGCAGCGACTCAGGCCCAAGGGCTGGAGGTTTCTGCCCTGACTGTTGGCTTAGGGGGAGAGGGCAGCCGTGTTCTCACTGGTGGGGAGAGGACTGACCCATCGCCAAGGGGGCCTGCCTGATAGGGTGCTGGGAGCAGCACGGGAATGGGAAGGTCCCTGGCTTGCTCAGGAGTAAGGCTGAGCCTGCAAGGATCTTGCTGGCTTGCACAACACAACACAGAACAGAAGAGAGGGAATATGTGTGCAGCATGCATGACCCCTGTACATGGCCATTTCTGTGCTCTGCACACACGCGCACACACACACACACACACACACACACACACACACACACCCTTTGCATGTAGCACATTTATGCTCTGCACTCACACACATACACGCCTGTGGTACACACCTCCTCTGCACACACACTGCACGTGGCACAAACGTGGTCTGCACACACACACAAACACACACACACACGCGTGCACTACACCACGCACACAGTGCCCACGCTGCTGCAGAATGAATGCATGGCATGGGGTGTGCACCTGGGTTTCTCTGTTCTCCTTCCCACTCTTTGTCTGTCTTGGCTATTTAAATGCGAGCTCTTCGGGGCAGGGACTCTCTCGCGCTGTGTCTGTGTAGCGCTGAGCACAATGGGGCCCTGATCTCCGTTGCAATTCAAACAACAATAACAACGCTTAGACTGGGGACCCCTGGGTACAAACTGTTGAAACACAGAGAGCAACCACCCCTGCTCAGAGCTGATCGCCACACCTTTGCAGCCGGCCAGGATCGGGAGAGGCGCCCACTCGCCAGCCGACTTTTTTTCGAACCCGTTAGATTTATTGAAAAATTAAAAGCACAAGCTCTGTAGATATAAATACACTGACACTGCTGGCAATTTACAAGGCATCCATTCCTGGCTGTACACGCTGGGACACGGGGCCTGGAGCCTGGATGGGGGCCTGTGCCACATGCCTGCCACCCAGCCCCCAGCGGACAAGCCCCCAAGAGAAGACATTAAACCAGTGATCACCAAAGAAATCTCTCCCCTGTTCCCCCCACTCCCACTTCACTATGCCATTAGCAGCCGTGGAGTCCCCTGCGCAGCATGTGTTGCACTAACATTACTGCACGGCAGAGCACCCTGCACCTATGGCCCGCACCCCTTGACCCCATCTGATCTCCCAGGCATAGAGGGATTCTCTGTGCAGAGGAAGGCAGAATAACAGAGGGGAGAGAGATGCTGGTGGGGCGGTGGGGGAAGGGGCAGGGTAGGGGGTGAGCTCTCAAGGATGTGGCTGACTTCCCTACCTCCACATCGAGGAGAAGGTGCAG
The DNA here is from genome assembly GCF_028017835.1 of Emys orbicularis. NCBI lineage: Eukaryota > Metazoa > Chordata > Testudines > Emydidae > Emys > Emys orbicularis. Next base: position 18,447,122 of record NC_088700.1, on the reverse strand, counting down.
GGAAAGACCATCTGGAATATGGCTTAAACTGGGAAATGAATCTGAACCACTGAAGAGAGACTGAGGCAGGGCAGTGCCCAGAGTAAATGCCGAGGCAGGAGATGCAGGGATCAGCTGGAGTCAGGATTCTCCTCTCTCCCACACTCTCCGTTGCTTCCTCGCCCCGCCCTCCCTTTGCCCCCACACTCTCCCGCAGTCCTTCTCAGCCCTGGGGCCCATCGCCGGCACCACTGTACCGCGAAGCACATGCCTTGGGCAGCCCGGGGCTGGCCGCCCATGTTCTGTGCCTGGAACGTGTGTTTGTGTGTGTGTGTGAGCGGGCATACGCTGGACAGGGGACAGTGCCAGCTCTGCCATGGAGGGTGGCTTCTGTGCTGGGGCGTGTGGGTGCACGTGTTAACCCGCGTGCCGATCCGCCCGAAGCCCCGTCCGATCCAGCTCCCTCGCTCTTCTGTCTGTTTGGCTCGGGGGCTGCCGAGCCCCCTAAAGTGCGACGTTAAACTCGGTGACCAGGAAATCGATGTGATCCTTCTCTTTTGTTTTAAAGGCCTCGGCGATGACACGCGCGGCTTCCCGGTGTTCCTTTCCCCGCAGCGTCGTGCCGTTCACCTCCAGGAGCACGTGCCCCACCTTCAGCTTCCCGCAGTTGTGGGCAGATCCTCCTCGCTGTAGCAGGGCAGGAACAGACGAGAGGGAAGTGCTCACGTATATAGCAGCCTTTATCCCCAAATGCTTCAGGGGTCACTTAGGCCCAGATCCTGAATGGTATTTAAGTGCCTAACTCCCACTGATTTCAACTCAGGCACCTAAATACCTTTGAGGAGCTAGGCCTTAGCCCACTCTGAAATGCAGCGATCTCTGGGGCACAACGGCTGCTTAACAGCTTCATGCAACATTACACAACAGTTTAGGACAAAGAGTGAAGAATACTGTATCCAGTCAAAAAATAGGGACCTTTAAAGAGGCAGAATGTAATTCCCTGGGTTGTGATCTGGCCAGTGGACCTGGGTTAGCCTTAGTTTTAAAGAAAGTGCCCAGGATGTTGGGACATCGGAGTAGGACACAGGAAACCCAGGGTCTAATCCCAGCTCTGGCCTGCAGCAAATCCCTTCACCTCTCTGTCATCTCCCTCCCTGTGTCTATTCATTCTGTAAGCTCTTTGAGCTGGGACTGTCTCTCGCTGTGTGTTTGTACAACGCCCGGTGCAGTGGGGCTCTGATCTCTGGTGGCCTCTTTTGGCGTTACTGTGATATGAATGAATGATAATAACAGAGGTAGTCCAATAGCATTGTGCGGTCTTTGGTTTGCCAGCTCCCCCTGATTGCTGCATTTGCGTTAGTATTTGTTACGTGCAATATACTGTTATTTAGCTGGACTCACTGATTAGTCTGGACAAGTAGTTCTCAGCCTGTGGTGGTCGCCTGAACTGTTTGCTTTGCTTTTTTGCACATTGTGGTGCCTGGCTGCTCGTATAATATCAATGCTGCTCCCTCAGTGAACCAGCTTTACTGGAGGTGCATGAATAGCGGATACCAAACACCCAGCCACGAAGGGCACAGCTTTGCCGGCATTGCTGGAAAGCCATCACTCAAATGAGTATTACGGCCACCCCAGCAGCTGAAGTGATGGTTTGGAGCTCTTTGCAAATCTGCTGCTTCATTTTTTGAGCACAAGGGGGCAGGGCTGCAGAGTTACAATCAGAGAAGGGCAAACCTTTTCCTCTCAAGCTTTTTTTTCAGTGACACATGCAGATTCGGTACATTTCACAAAGTCACGTTGGTTTCCCATCCATTCTGACCTTCTCAAAACGCAGTGTTTCACTTTGTCGGTTTGAAATGACTTTTCGTTTCCAAACGCCTTTCATTTTCTTTTTTAAATTTTTAAAAATGCCCCAAATGTTTAGTTTGACACTAAACTCATTTTTTTAAACATTTCAATTTACTGAAAATTTCAACAAGTTTTCATTTTCAGTTCGAACCAAAACAATCTTGTGTTTCAATTTGTAGGAATTGCCAATGAACTGAAAAACCCGTTATTCAACCAGCTCAATGACTTGTCTTCATCAGTGGCTCTCAACCTTCCCAGACTACGGTCCCCCTTTCAGGTGTCTGATTTGTCTTGTGTACCCCCAAGTTTCACCTCACTTAAAAACTGCTTGCTTACAAAATGAGACATAAAAATACAAAAGTGTCACAACACGCCATTACTGATAAATTGCTGACTTTCTCATTTTTACCAGATAATTATAAAATAAATCAATTGGCATATAAATACTGTACTTACATTTCAGTGTATAGTATATCGAGCAGTATAAACAAGTCATTGTCTGTATGAAATTTTAGTTTGCCCTGACTTTGCTAGTGCTTTTTATGTAGCCTGTTGTAAAACTAGGCAAATCTCTAGATGAGTTGATGTATCTCCTGGAAGAGCTCTGACGTGTACCCCTAGTTGAGAATCACTGCTCATGGACACTTAGTCCAAGACAGGCTGGGGTGTTAGTCTACCCTGCATTAGCCTGCTGCACACTAAGTGTCCACGTGGACCTGCTACCGCACACTATCAGTTCCTTAGTGCGCTTTGATCTATCTCACCTGGACACTGGAGTAGGTCAAAGTGCACCAAGGAACGGTTAGTGCGCAGCAGGGTTCAGATGGACACTTAGTGCTCGGCATGCTAGTGTGGGGTAGCTTCACACCCCAGCGTGCCATGGACTAAGTGTCTGTAGACAAGCCCCAAGTTACAATCTCATCCCCTAGGGGAAATGCAAGATGAGCCTCCTCTCCTGGACCTAGCTGACTTTTATACTCTCCTCTCCCTGAGAACATGCTCGCCCTCTGCTGGAGACGGGAAGAGCTGAACAGTGGCCCCACCCTGATATGAGAGGGACTACGTAATCAACAGCCAGCATTCTGTCGCCATCTGCTGGTGAGGGGAACGATAAGCCCAGCAGGTGTAGAAGACAGGAGGGAGGCTGGATTCTGGGCGTGTCCCTGTTAGAAGAACCCAGGTGTGAAAATCTCACAAGACCTTTCAGAGCTCAGAGCCACGCAGGAGCATCTGCATCGGACTACTCCCGTTCCCAGCACACCGTACCTGTATGGTGACTATCCGGGGCAGAGGCTGCCGGGTGTTGGCGCCGCCCTCGATGGCGATCCCCAGGGTCGGCGCGCTCTTCGCCACTCGAATCAGACATGATGTGGGCTCCAGAAGGCCAGGCTGTGGAGGGAGAGACAGCAACGCGACTGAGGAGGGCTGGGTGGGGAGCCTTCTCTCCAGGCCATCCTGCCCCGCCCCCAGAGAGACCAGACCTTGGTCTGGGGACCCTATGCCAAGCAGGTTAACCCTTTCCAGCCTGCCTAGCTGTGCTTGTATGGGGCCATTTTCAACGACGGAGGAACGTGGCGCTTGCGATCCCTCTGGCCACGGCCCTGCAGCCTGTTCAGTGACTTGGTGGGAAGAGCAGCGGAATGAGCTGATTGGCTGATGCGAATGAGACTCTGGGCTGCAGAGATCCGACATCCTCGGCTTCGCCGCTGAAGTGGGACGTCGCAGCATCCTGGGGGCAGCCGGAGCAGGATGGTCTCCAAAAGGCCGTTGGCCCTGAGGCTCACCGTGCATGGCAGCTGGGCGGCCAGCACCTCAATACTACAAACTCCGGCCCATCCCCGCCTGCTGTTGTGTGTATGGGCCCGTCTACACTGCACACTCCCTATGGTGGCGTGGAGAGTACGGACGCTGCACGCCCCCAGCACGGGGATAAATAGCAGACTAGATGGTGGGGCATGGTTAAAGCAAACAGAGTCCAGACATGCCACAATCCCCAGGCTATATACCCTGCATGGCCCTCTAAATGCCCAACAGCGCCTCCTCACTGCTATTTTTAGCAATCATAGAACCATAGAATCATAGGACTGGAAGGGACCTCGAGAGGTCATCTAGTCCAGTCCCCTGCACTCAAGGCAGGACTTAAGTATTATCTAGACCATCCCTGACAGGTGTTTGTCCAACCTGCTCTTAAAAATCTCCAATGATGGAGATTCCACAATCTCCCTGGGCAATTTATTCCAGTGCTTAACCACCCTGACAGTTAGGAAGTTTTTCCTAATGTCCAACCTAAACCACCCTTGCTGCAGTTTAAGCCCATTGCTTCTTGTCCCATCCTCAGAAGTTACGAAGAACAATTTTCCTCCCTCCTCCTTGTCACAACCTTTGACATACTTGAAAACTGTTATCATGTCCCCTTTCCGTCTTCTCTTTTCCAGACTAAACAAACCCAATTTTTTCAATCTTCCCTCGTAGGTCATGTGTTCTAGACCTTTAATCATTTGTGTTGCTCTTCTCTGGACTCTCTCCAATTTGTCCACATCCTTCCTGAAATGTGGCGCCCAGAACTGGACACAATACTCCAGTTGAGGCCTAATCAGCGCGGAGTAGAGCGGAAGAATCATTTCTCGTGTCTTGCTTACAATGGAGCGTCCTGCTGCCTCAGCCTTTCCCTGTCACATGTAGCCACACACCACAGTGTGGACGCAGCCTGCTTTTCCCTGTGGCATGTAGCTACACATACCCTAAAGCCACTGCCAGCGGTGTGCAGGGCAGACGTAGCCTCTGAGTGAAGGACCAGTGGCTGGGTCAGCTAATGCTAGCAGCTCCATCATCTCCAGGGCAAAGGGCTGCATGCTTATGGGTACGATGTCTCCACTGCAATCAGGAGTGTGACGGCCGCATGTGTAGACGTACCTGAGCAGCGAAGTGGCAGCAGCATGGACTTTACAAGCCCGCCTGGGACCCTGGGGACGCTCTGCTTGGGCTCGTGTTGCTGCTGCTTTGTTATCTGACCTCGCTAGAGCAAAGCTGGCTCAGGCCTGTCTGCGCGTGCTGCCGTCACACCTCTGACTGCCATGTAGACCCAGAGCACGAAGGGCCCCAGGTTCTAGTCCTGCCTCCCCAAGCAGGGATGAGACGTGCGGTACCTTTATACGCAGCCTGTCTCTTTGCCCAGCAACAACTACAGGTGAGTCCCACTGCCTGAGCTGGCTCTGCTGGGTGCCTCACCGGTTTGGAGGCTGCCTCTGCTGGCCCATCACTTCTCGGTGCCTCCTTGGGGCTTCGGCTTTTCCCAGGGATCTGCTGCCGGTTCTTGTCCCTGCCGCTCAGCTCCACTTCGCCGATGTCCACCCCGCTGTCCTCGCTGAGGGTCTGACCGCTGTCCGACAGCTGGGAGAGCGTGGAGGCTGGGGGAAGAGCGGGACCAGGGCTGTTAGCAGGAGGGAATGAGCAGCACGGAGGGAGACTTCACATGAATACCACAGGCTTGGGCTGGTCCACGCCGGGAACTTACACTGGCATAGCTGTGTCGCTCAGAGGTGTGAAAAATCCACCCCCCTGAGAGACGTAGTTAAGCCGACCTAACCCCCAGTGTACGCAGCGCTCGGTCAATGAAAGAATTCTTCCCTTGCCTTAGCTGCCGCCTCTTGGGTAGGTGGATTACCTACGCCGACGGCAGCGCCCTCCTGGCAGCCCAAGCAGTGTCTACACTGAATCAAACTTGAAAGCCAACACACGTTGAGCCAAAGGGTCTCCTCCTCCGTCTCTGGAAGGAAGATGGGTCCAGATTCAAGCAAACTGGGGCTAATTCATGGGGGTTGTAGTAAATCCACATTCAGTTTGCAATTTCATAGGTTTTCAGTGAAGTTTCCAGTGAGATTTGACACAGTCAGAATTTCCTTTGGGGCTTGTTTGAAAATGAATCACCAAGCACAATGTCGGGGGTTCTGCACTCAGTGGGTTGAAAGCAGGCCCCCAAGCCCCAGAGAAATGGAGCCCCCCAGTTTTGCAGAGCTGAGCTTATCTGCCTTACGCACATCAAGAAACACAGCGAGCTGCCGAACAGCTTGCATCGCGCCTCAGGCAAGCTGATTTAAGACCTTCATTTGCATACATTTGCATGAGATTTATTAACCAGCAATAAATTATAAAAAACTACACCTGCAAATTGGGTGTAAATCGCCAGTTTTTATAGACGCACCATTAACGAGGGAAACCGCATTTCCCATGCACTGCAAAGGCTGAGCAGCGGGCCCAACCTCTTTGCCGCTGCTCTGGGCAGCCTTTGATGTCCCCCTTGACATTACACTGGGGCAGCGTTCCTGCCCCCGGCTGAATGCAGGTATTTTCACCTGAAGTCCCTGCCGCATTCTGTGCAGCAATCAAATGGTTAATCACAGAACTCAGCAATGGAAAAGACCTATTAGGACAGTCTAGGTCAGGGGTAGGCAACCTATGGCACGCGTGCCGAAGGTGGCACGCGAGCTGATTTTCAGTGGCACTCACACTGCCCGGGTCCTGGCCACCAGTCCGGGTGGCTCTGCATTTTAATTTAATTTTAAATGAAGTTTCTTAAACATTTTAAAAACCTTATTTACTTTACATACAACAATAGTTTAGTTCTATTTTATAGACTTATAGAAAGAGCCCTTCTAAAAATGTTAAAATGTATGACTGGCACGCGAAACCTTAAATCAGAGTGAATAAATGAAGACTCGGCACACCACTTCTGAAAGGTTGCCGACCCCTGGTCTAGGTGAAATTCACCCCATGCAGATGGCCAGCAAAAGACCTACATGTCACTTAAACCCTCAGATGAGGTCCCATGTGGCATAGAGGCTACATGGTAGCCCGTTGCAGAGGAGAATTTCACCCATAGCCCATTCCTCCAGACAGTGCAGGCTTGTCTCCCCGCAGCCCCTGCACACAGCAACGCTTCTCTGCCGCTGTGAACCTTCAATCCCATCTGCAGAGGTTAAGCACTCAGACCCAATCAAAGTGTCGGCATGGCTGTCCACAGTTCTGGATGGACATCATCCATGGTCTACTCCACACACACCTTCAGAGAGTGGGTAGTTCTGCCCCTGAGACATTGCAAAGTAGAGGGGTTCTACCAGGTCTTCAGGACATTTGTTGGAGGGAAATGACCTCAGGATACGGTGGGGCTTCTTGACATGATTACGTACTAAGATACTGAGGTAAATGACTATGAGCTTCATTGCTCAGCTCTACTCTGCTTGGGTCCCTCCACGGACTAACTGAGCTCCCAAAGCCCTATCCAGCATTGGGCCCATGTAGAACCTGAGATGAGTTCTCTTCTTTGCCCCTGGTTAGGGCTGTCCCAGGACGTTACAGGTGCGAGGGACGGGAAGGTGAGGTGGGAGTGGTTTGTGACTTGCAGAATGCAGTGCTCAGTCAGGCTATCCTTGACAGTGGTTAGGAGGCAATCTAGGGGAGTGCCGGGAACCGGGAGAGAGTCTGTGTGTCCGCGCCTGTTTGTGCAGGAGATTGGGCTGATGTCTATCAGCAGAAGGCTCGCGGAGGTGCCTCCACCCACAGGCTCAGCAACAGGGAATCGAGGTCAGTGTCCAGGTTGAATGTATGTAACAAGAGCTCAAACTGGACTTGAAATGGGTCTTGGCAATGAAAAGTCAGTTTCTTACCAACCAAGCCACCGAGCGTGCGAGGACAGCTAGCAAGGCAGCATGCGCTGGTGGATAAGGCACTGAACTAGGACTCAGGAGAACTGGCTTCTAGCCCTGGATCTGCCACTGCCCAGCTGAGTAACCGCGGGCAAGTCATTCCACCCCCTTTCCTTTTCCATCCTGGGTCTGTCTGTATTTAGAGTGTTAGCTCTTCAGGACATGGCCGGTCTCCTATTATATCTGTGTACAGTACCTAGCGCAATGGAACCCTGACCTCAGCTAATGCCTCTGCTACTCCTGGAACGATAATAATCAGTAATAATAAATCTGAACAAACATTCTTAATGGGATTGCAGGCGGGGACTCAAACCGTGACTGGGAGGAAGAGGAGGAGGATGACGGGCTGTATCCAGAGCTGTACCTGGCCCTACGAACCCGTTAGCAATGCTATGGTGGGTGGCCAGGCAGAGCATCCTATACAGAACAGAACGGAATAGAAAATCATGTTATCCATCGCCCACCAGCAGTGACATCTGCAGTGTGTAGATGGTATCACTAGAGGGCAGCAAAGCCAACTGCATGGAGTGTTTCCAGAGCCTGGTGCCAGGAGAAAGATAGAAAATTGCCCTTTGGGGTTCCCAGGGGCTCGGGCCAGAGTCCATTCCAAGTGGGCACAGAAAGCCAGTTCGGGTGTTTCCCCCAACTGTATTTTGAGTGAATCACCAGGAGGCCTCTGCCTGCCACATAGTAGGACAAACTTTGGGGCTGATTCTCATTTACACGAAGGCCCCTTTACAGGTCTCCGGGAGGTAAAGCGAGTCACTGACAGCGTAAACAGGCCCCAGTGACAATGAGAATCTGGGCTTCTGACTTCACAAGTGCCAGAGAAATCCAGTCCTGGAGTCTTGGTCACGCCAGAGCTGGATTCTGGCCCGGGGACACCTCAGCCAGCCACAAAGGACTGGGCAGAGGGCCGATGAGGTAGAAGATCAGTTGACTCAAGCGTGAGAGCAACTCTAGGGGTGTCACATGGCAACTCACTCCTTTGGGACCTCCTGTGTTTCCTTTTGGGTAACTTTCCCTTGATGTCCCCTTTGCACTTCTCTTACCCCCCTCCACCGCCCCAAACACACGTTTAAAGGACCAATGCCTGATTAAATCTGGCCTCCAAATTTAACTTTTTACCAAGCAAGCTTTTCTCAACCCAGACACTAATGGAAAAAGTCCCGGGGTTATTCCTCTTTTCTTTTAGAATTCCATCAGAAACAGATTTTATTACCAAACGCAGCAAGACTTGCCCAGGAGACCAGAGGCAATCAGCTGCCTAGCAGAGCTTGGTCTTTAAGTAAAGGTCAGGTAAAATTGCACTGGAAAGCTTACAAAAGTTCACTGAGCACAAGGTGGTAGGGAGGCAGGGTGCTGTAAGGAGTGCCAAGCCCCTCATCCCGCTCTGACAGCATTGCCAATGCCAAGCACTCTGAAATCAGCTTAAAAATCATGGGATTAAAACAATAACATGGGACTCTTCTGATTTGCCCTCTCAGTTTTTGATCCTAAAATTTAATAATTATAATGATACAACACCTAGTTATAGAAGAGCTAGGTATTGTATCATATTAATTATTATTATTAAAGGTGATTTCAAACTTTGATTCGCAATTAGGAGAACTAGGTAAATCTGATATTCTCACATGACTCCAGCAGCTGGGGCTTGCAATAAATCGGGAGAGTTGGCAACATTGCTTCTACCACCACAGGCACACGTTGGGCATTGTCCCAATTTACCTCCTTCCTGCGGTTTAAGTAAAGGGCTTGCTTACATGAGGAAGTTATTCCAGAATAAGGTAGGGCATGAATTTAAAGTGCAGTAGCTATTCTGGAGTAGCTCCCCCTTGGACATTCTTATTCCAGTCAATTTTCCCGTGCAGACAAACCCTTCATAACAAAGGCCCAGATGGTAGTGAGGAACCTAAATGCCTTTGAGTATCTCAAGCAAGGCTGTATTTACAGATATAAGACTCAGTCCTCAAACTCCCCCATCAACTGGCTGTTCTCAAGGGTTTCTCCCTGCCCTTCCCTCTAGCTCTCTCTTGTCTCAGAAAAACTCTCAGCCTTTTCTAACCCAGATTTGGGACTAGTGGGGTGTCTCTGTTCTAGCTGCCTGGGTGAGGCAGCAGAATAGCCCTGCTTTTTCCCTCGGGGCCCTCAATCCTCACTGCAAGTCCTTAGAGGAGGATTCACTGTCCATTCCTGCCCCCTGTGGCATTTGCAATGCTAACATCCAGGCCTTGTGCGAGATCAGGGGAATCCGAGATGCAAATTGACTAGAGGGTGGCTGTAAAGAAGCGTGAAAGAAACCGACTAGTCTCATTGTCCAAACAGAGCAATGCAACAGGGGAACAGAGAGCGAACAAGCCCCTTCAGTGTTAGTCGCCTGAGTGGCAATTTGTACAGTGGTTCTTTAACCCGGCAATGCCCCCTGGGGTCAGTCCAGCAGGCAGAGCCACCCACCTCGGGCTTGGGGCAAGGATCTCACTTCGTTCACGTCCGGCTCGCTGTTGGGCCGATGCACCTCCACCATGATAAAGTGCTGGTTGATCGCTGACTGCGGGCTGCCTTTGTCTGGCTCCGGGTGCGACGGGGGATGGGGAGGGGACCGAGGAGCGGGTGCTGGGAGGCTACTGGCTGGGGTGCTCTCAGGAGATGGGCTCTTCAGTCTGGTTGGAGACTGAACTCTGGGGAAGGGGCCTATCGGGTGCTGGTTGACCAAGGACAAGTGGGCACCCAGATGCCTCCTGGAGCTGAGAGTGGCAGGGGAAACAGCGGCGTAGACGGTGCTGGAGGCAGAATCCGCAGTGGACGCAGAGGCCGAGGTGGAAGTCACGCTGGCTGTGTCCTTATCGGGGTGGCTGGGAGGCGGGGTGGGGCTGGGAGGGGCCACGAAGAAGAGGCCTGACTGGGAGGATTCAGAGGAAGGGCGCTGGGGTGTGTCTTTCGCTGTCTTTCGGAGCAGGGCAGTGGAGGAGTCCAGTGCTTGAGCCGGAGAAGGAGGTGGGGGCTTAAAGCTGGGCGGTTCCTCAGGGAAAGACGAAACATCGTCCTGTGAAAAACCAGAACAAAAAGCCATTAGACGCCACTATGTGGGACGATGGGCCCTTTCCCCTCCTGGAGACCTGAGAACTGGCCCATCACCCCCGGAGCCTGGTGTCCTGTTACCTCCAGTGACCTGCCTCAGATGTTTCTTCCTGACCTCAGGAGCAATCTGAATATCCCCTGGAGTGTGAAGATTGATAGAGGAATAGTCCTGTTTTTAGCTCCAGTAACCATGGATGCAGTTCTTACTCACAAACCCCGAGTCCTTTTTTCTAATTATGCTATGTCATTTGCTTCAATTGTGCCCTGCTGCAGTGAGTTCCACAGGTTAGTGATGGGGGAAGTATTAGAGAAGATGGTGCCTTCAGTCAGCACCCGTTTCCATTTGAGGAAGCACTGGATAGAGAAGGTGAGATATCTTACCAGGGAGATGTCCGGCAGGGCATTAATACTGCTCTGGAGTCCCTCTCCGCTTCCCTCCAGGTCTGCGGTGTTCTAGGCACACAAAGGAAGGGGAAAAACAGTCACTTTACAGTACAGCAACACAAAGCAAAGCAGAGGCCGTAGCACGAGAGGCTGCCCACGGGGTTAGGGTGAATCTTGGAAAAGCTCACACGGACAGAAAGGTTTGCAGCAAAGGGAGGTTTTCAGTTGCAACGACAAAGGTTTGTATTCATGGCAAGGTCTCCCCTGCAGCATGGGAGATCCAAGCAGAACAGCTAGGGCAAAGCAACCCAGATGGGAAACTGCTTCTGCTCCACGTGCAGACTAGGCGGGCAAGGCCTTCGGCTCAAGCAGGAGCTTTGTGGGTTCAAGCCCCGCTGACACGCATTGGACTGTTGTTACGTTTGTTTGTTTTAATAATGCAAGGGACCCCTGAGGCCTGCTGCTGCCATCTGCGTGTCCCCAACCCTCCTGTTGATTTCAGCGGGGAAATTTAGGGGAGCAAGGGATGTAACCATCCAGCCCACGTTTTTTAGCTTGGCAGCATCCCCTTTAAAAGCAGCCCTTTGCTGAAGCCAAAGGGCTGGCTTCTCTGCTCGCCCACCCCGCTGGGAATCAGGAGCGCCGCCGCTGTGAGCGAGGAGACACTCCAGTCCGGTGCAGCGTCTGCAAGGATTGATCGCCGGTCCATGGGCGCAAGCCCCCTTGAGTTCAATGGAGGAGGCACTCCTGTTAGTTAAGAGCAGAATTTGGCCTATGATCTACGTAGTGTCAAGTGCTCAGAGCCACCATGGTGGGAGAAGCGTCCTTCCAAGTAAGTGGATCTCTCAGGGCACTGTCTTTGCTCAGGCCTGGGCCGTCTTCAGAGGTGCTGCTCCAAGGATTGGTGGGGATGGAGCCTCCCAAGGACTAGGTGATGGTCGTGGTGCGTAGCTGCGCTAGACTGGGGAGGGGGTGCAGGGAGTCCTTTTCCTGCTCTAGGCTACCTGGGGAGTAGCCTAGCAACGAGGGTGGGGCATGGCCGAGCCCACACGCATTGGTAAGGTGCACTGGCTGTGACCTCGCTGCTCACGGTGTGAGCTCACCGCTGAGTGTTTGAGGCTCGCTCTCCAGGTCGGGGGGTCCGGTTACTCTTTGGACTATGGGCTTGTCGGCGCTGGGGTGGGAGCCGCCCCCACAGCAGCCTTGTGTGGGTGCCTTGCCCCTGTGACTTGTCCTGGTGAGTAGGGCAAACCCTGCTCCAGGACAGCTTAGCGCTGGAGAGATGTGTCTGCAGTTGGGGTGTGCAGAGCCCAGCCCCCGCCGTGGGCACAGCCGCAGACCGGACTGCCCCTGAGTCTGCAGTGACTGCGAGGTGGTGTGTGCGGATCTCCCTCGCTGTATCTGGGCCTCTCTCCAGGCCCAGGCCTCACTTTCCGTCAGGGATTGCAGCATCGCTGCAAAGAGATCACCCGCTTCCCTTTCCACATTCCCTTCCATTTCACTTCCTTCTCCCCCCGCTTTCCCCCTAGCAAAATGCTTCTTCAGGAGCCCACGTGCCCTGGCAGCCCAGCGCCTTTGGCTCGCTCCCCTTGCTCAGCTGAGCCAAGCTGGTGGTTTGAGCCAATCATATTTTCACTTCCTTGGGGGATCTTCCACTCTTTGGGGGCAATGAAAGGGTTAAATCAAGATGCTCCCCCCATCGCGCACGCACACCTCCCTGACACGAAATCAGACCAGACAGTCTCCGATGCAAATGCGTGCCAGATGTTGGGTGCATTGGGTGGTTTTTTTCCCCCCCCCATTATAATTATAGCCAAAATTAATTATCAAATGTCAAAATACAGCCTGGAATTTGTCAACGCCATCAGCAGAGCCTGAGAAATCAGCAAAAGAATTCAATTAGTTCGTTAGTCTCTCGGCTCGGCGGGGCTGTCAATCAGGGGCAGGGGGGAGATGGGTAACGGCAGCCGGAGGAGAGAGGCTCGGAGCTGCGAGCGCCTGGCTAATGAATTCAGGGAAATGTCATGTCCGTGCACGGAGGGGTTGTGCAGATCGGCTGGGCTGAGGCAGCACTCCGCATGCCAATGGGGCTGGCACAGGCCCAGCAGAGGGGAGGGCAGGGGCCCTGGGCTCCAATCTGACTCCAACACACAGCGGGAGCCCGGGGGGGGTGGGGGTGGAGTTTGCCTCAGATGGGCTGTGACCCCTGTCCCAAGGCCAGAGCCATCACTTTCCTGCCACCATGGCCCTGCTGATTAGAGCAGCTCCCTGTTGGGAGTGTGACTCCAGGCACTAAGCACTCGCTAGGATTTCAAAGCACCTGTCAGGGATGGTCTAGGTAACTTACCCCTGGCACAGCAGGGGTAAGGGGCACAACTTACCCCTGTCAGTCTCTGCAGGCCCTGAGTGTGAATCCAGGCACAAGTGCCCTGGAGCGTGTGAGTTCTACTGCACTCCACGCTTGGGAGTGTGAATTGTAACACGCATGGCCCCTGCTGGGTGAGGCCCCCGGCGCTGATAGGCTGGGAGCATGAATGCGGGCACCAGGGCGCCGGGGTGTCATTCTCACTGCGTGTGGGGGCAGGGAAGGAGAGAGAAGGCAGGCCGCTGTGTCCCCCTGCCCATAGTAGTGTGCTAGGGCCCTGTAGCAGAGCCTACCTTGATTTTGTCTGTGTGGAGGGGACAGAATTGGGTTAAAAGGCCAACGACCAGATTCACCCTGGTTTTAGGCCAGCGTAAAGCCCGGCCGAGGGCCCAGGTGGATGGTGGCAAGTCCTCCACAGCATCAGAGTGGAGTGGCATAGTGGGACTATACCCCCACATGTACTAGGGGATGGCACAGACTCCAAATGCTGGCAGGTAAGCCCAGAATCAGCCCAAAGCAAGTCCTGCTTGTGTAATACCAACAGAGCCCAGTCGTCGGCGGGTGGGATCGAACCTGGGACCTCTGGAGCTAAATGCATGAGCCTCTACTGCATGAGCTAAAAGCCACATGGCCCTTAGCTAAGCCTGTAGATCAGGCTCATTAATCTCTCTCTAAGTGGTCTTGGTGCCACTAAATGGGACAGAACACCACACCCTGGAGGCGCGTGGGTTGCAATTGCAGAGTAGCTGCTGCTTGCAGGGTTTAAATTGGCTTCCTCCCGCAGGAAACATGAGGGAGGGCAGTGGTGGAAAGAGCTCCTGTGGGGTGAAACTCCTGGGTTTCAATAGCACCCAGCACTGCAGTATCCAAGCCCTGCAGCCTCGCTCCACCGGAGGTGGAACTGACGCCCAGGAGAGCGCATGGCTCTGCAGTGTGGTTATAACACCTCTTGATCCCATGAGGCCAGGCAAGAGCCAATCATGTTCTCCAACACACTATCGTCTGGAGGGAACCTGGTCAACTGGATCCTCTTCTTCCCAGCCACTGAGCACAGAGAACTCCTGGGCACTAGCCACAGGCCACGAGTGCAATGGGATCTGTCTACTGGGGGAGGGCGCAGGGGGCACTGGTGCTAGGATCCACGTGCCCAGCATATAAGCACAATGGGATCTACATAACAAGGGAGCAGCATTTGCACCAGGATTCACACTCACGCTCAAGGACAATTCCCCAACCAGGTAAAGTGTGTAGCCCAGAGGGGGGCTAGTTAACAAGCAAATCAAATGTCATTTGTATTCCCATGGGAACCAGTTTATTCTCCTGGCAGGGGCATGTAGAAAGAATAAGATACAGCTCCTGTTGGATTAGCAGAATGCCACTGAAACCTCTTCTAGTTAGACTGATCTCGCCTTCCGCAATTAAGTCAACAGTCAGGCAGTTTACATCAGCAGAAACCACTGATCTAGAGAGGCTGCTGCTGCTACACGGCATATTTCCTTTCCCTCACGCTAATGAGGCTGTTGGTTCATTTGTGCTGGAATGGGCAGGGTCCTGTCTGTGTTTAATGGTTTAATGTTGTCTATTGTTGGATAAACAATTGGTTAGTTTGAATCTGTGGTGCATGTGCATTTCCCCATCTGCTGGAAAGCACTCGCCCCAAGGCCTTCCACCCGTTACATGGCTCACATCCAAAACAGGCCCAGGAGACAATGAAAAGCACCCTCGGCAGGGAAAACGTGTGCAGAAAGTGCTTTTCCTCCGTGCAGCTTTAGGACAGGGAATAGGGGACGGGGGAGAACAAGGGTGTGAATGGACATGGTTTGAGAGCAATGGGAAAAGTGGTAGCGTGGGAGCCCATCCCTCAGTCTGAGGCTAGGTCTACACTACCCGCCTGAATCGGCGGGTAGAAATCGACCTCTCGGGGATCGAATTATCGCGTCTCGTCGGGACGCGACAATCGATCCCCGAATTGACGCTCTTACTCCACCAGCGGAGGTGGGAGTAAGCGCCGTCAACGGGAAGCCGCGGAGGTCGATTTTGCCGCCATCCTTACAGCGGGGTAAGTCGGCTGCGATACGTCGAATTCAGCTACGCTATTCGCGTAGATGAATTTGCGTATCTTAAATCGACCCCCCCCCCCCCCCTGTAGTGAAGACCTGCCCTGAGAGGCCTGCAGGATTAGAAAGCAGAAAGCCTTTGTCTCAGGGCAAGGAGTTCTCATTCCCAGCTAGCCCAGTATTGGGCCAAGGGTTATTTGGCAAGGAGGACAGGTTTCAGTGGGATTAGGCTTTGGGGACAGATAGCCCCAGCAATGGATAGGGGATGATTCATCCTCAGTCCCAGCCAGGCTAGCCGTGGGGCAGGAATTTCAGGAAGGGCTGATTGCATGCAGGGTTAAGGTGGGCCAGTGGGTGTCAATGGAGGGGGACGGACAGTGATTTCAAGATGAGACAATTTTAGGGAGTGTGAACTTCAGTCAGCCCCTCCTCCCCCCGCCTTCCACCCATGCAATCCAACAGAGGGGAACATAGAATTGGGCTAAGCACCCACAGAGAGCTGCACCTTCTTACCCCAGCGCCGTACCCCCTCGAAGGAGAGAGCCGCCTAAATATCACCATCTCCTCCTTTATATGATCTCCAGCTGCTGCCCCTAAGCCTATAATCCCACCAAAGGGCTTGTCAATAACCACACAGGAAGTAGTGGCATTTCCAGTCCCCTTCACATGTCGCTGTTGGGGGTAGGCAGCTGGGTCTGTAACCCTTCCCTGGCCAGATTTTCAATTGCCTGCCTGATGTGCCAGAGACAAGAGCTCCAAGCTTTCAGGCTGCCACATGGGCCAGGACGTTAACAGTGCACCAGACACATGCAGCTCGGAGAGCTTCCAAAATGCACATGCTAGACCCCCAGCACCTTTGAAGCCTGACGTCCTGCAGGGTGAAGTCCACCGAGTTCCTGTTCAAAAGATCTTCCCCTGGCAGGATGGGTGAAATATTAAGACTCCAGAGCCTTATAAATAGGGAAGCTTAGGAGACAGGAATCGAGACCCACCTTTAACACCATTGAGCTAAAAAAGCTTCCAGGGAAGGCGGAGTGAAGAGAGAAAGTATTTACCAAGAGAGTAAAGTCTGCTCCTCCCCGCCAGGCATGTGTGGATACGGACGGCCTGACAGCTCCCACTCCCAGGAGTCTATTCTGGTTCTTACACCATGGCCATCACCAGGAACCTGGTCCAATGTGCAGTCTCAGATAGCAAGTGTGAAAAATCAGGACGGGGGTGGGGGGGGGGGTAATAGGAGCCTATATAGGAAAAAGCCCCAAATATCGGGACTGTCCCTATACAATCGGGACATCTGGTCACCCTAAGTCTCAGTTTCAGCACGACACAGGTAGGGGAGTTTGCACTCTGGTCTGATGGAAGCACATTGCAAAGCTCTCCTGTATGCCGCATGGCTGCTGCTTTCCCTGCCTGATCCGGATGCAGTTCTACTCCAGCCAGGCTATCTGCCTCAGAGCTAACGTGCTTGGTGAGGAGATTGGGTGGGTGGGTGGGTGGAAGGGAGGGAGGGAGGGAGGGGCTGTCTCTGTAGCACAATTTGGCTAGCCTGGTTCTCAGGGGAAATAAACAAAAAACGCTGCCCACACTGATCAGGGAACCCCTGGAGAAACTCTGCCAGTAACAACCAGGCCTAGGCCCAGGTGCAGCTCGCTCAGTCTGGATTATCAGCAGGACCTGGGCTTTCTGGTGACTGCGTCCTCTTCCCCTGCAGGGTGAACAGCTCTGAGTTCCTTCCCTTCCTGCAGGACGGGAGGTAGGGTGACCAGACAGCAAGTGTGAAAAATCGGGACAGGAGGTGGGGGGGTAATAGGAGCCTATACAAGAAAAAGCCCCAAATATCGGGACTGTCCCTATAAAATTGGGACATCTGGTCACCCTAACGGGAGGATTTCTCAAGGGTCACACTGCAGCAGATCTTTATGCTAACCCATAAGCAGGGTCCTACCAAATTAATGGTCCATTTTGGTCAATGTCACGGCCATAGGATTTTAAAAATTGTACATTTCATGATTTAGAATCATAGAATCTCAGGGTTGGAAGGGACCTCAGGAGTCATCTAGTCCAACCCCCTGCTCAAAGCAAGACCAATTCCCAACTAAATCATCCCAGCCAGGGCTTTGTCAAGCCTGGGCCTTAAAAACCTCTAAGGATGGAGATTCCACCACCTCCCTAGGTAATCCATTCCAGTGCTTCACCACCCTCCTAGTGAAAAAGTTTTTCCTAATATCCAACCTAAACCTCCCCCACTGCAACTTGAGACCATTGCTCCTTGTTCTGTCATCTGCTACCACTGAGAACAGTCTAGATCCATCCTCTTTGGAACCCCCTTTCAGGTAGTTGAAAGCAGCTATCAAATCCCCCCTCATTCTTCTCTTCTGCAGGCTAAACAATTCCAGTTCCCTCAGCCTCTCCTCATAAATCATGTTCTCCAGCCCCCTCATCATTTTTGTTGCCCTCCGCTGGACTCTTTCCAATTTTTCCACATCCTTCTTGTAGTGTGGGGCCCAAACTGGACACAATACTCCAGATGAGGCCTCACCAATGCCAAATAGAGGGGAATGATCACATCCTTCAATCTGCTGGCAATGCCCCTACTTATACAGCCCAAAATGCCATTAGCCTTCTTGGCAACAAGGACACACTGTTGACTCCTATCCAGCTTCTCGTTCACTGTAACCCCTAGGTCCTTTTCTTCAGAACTGCTGCCTAGCCACTCGGTCCCTAGTCTGTAGCAGTGCATGGGATTCTTCCGTCCTAAGTGCAGGACTCTGCACTTGTCCTTGTTGAACCTCATCAGGTTTCTTTTGACCCAATCCTCTAATTTGTCTAGGTCCCTCTGTATCCTATCCCTACCCTCCAGCGTATCTACCACTCCTCCCGGTTTAGTGTCATCTGCAAACTTGCTGAGGGTGCAGTCCACGCCATCCTCCAGATCATTAATGAAGATGTTGAACAAAACCGGCCCCAGGACCGACCCTTGGGGCACTCCGCTTGATACCGGCTGCCAACTAGACATGGAGCCATTGATCACTACCCATTGAGCCTGACAATCTAACCAGATTTCAGCTATTTAAATCTGAAATTTCACGGAGTTGTAACTGTAGGGGTCCTGACCCAAAAGAGGGCTGGGGAGGAGTTGCATGGTTACTGTAGGGGGGGTTGTGGTATTGCCACAAGCAGCCGCCCTGAAGTAAGGATGGCGGTGCTGCCTTCAGAGCTGGGCTGCTGAAAAGCAGTGGCTGCTGGCCGGGAGCCCACCTCTGAAGGCAGCGCCACCGCCAGCAGCAGTGCAGAAGAAAGGAGGGCATGGTGTGGTATTGCCACCCTTACTTCTGCACTGCTGCCTTCAGCCCTGGGCCCTCAGCCAGCAGTCACCACTCTCTGGCTGCCCAGCTCGGAAGGCAGCAGCGCGGAAATAAGGGTGGCATGGTATGGTATTGTCACCCTTACTTCTGTGCTGCCGTTGGTGCGGTGCTGCCTTCCGAGCTGGGCACCTGGCTAACAGCTGCCGCTCTGATGGCACCGCAGTGCTGACGGCACCGCAGAAGTAAGGGTGGCAATACCGCCACCCCCCTACAATCACCTTGCGACACCCCCCCCCCTGCAACTCCCTTTTGAGTCGGTATCCCCAGTTTGAGAAACGCTGGTCTCCCCTGTGGAATCTGTATAGTACAGGGTAAAATGACACAAAAGACCAGATTTCACGGTCTGTGACGTGTTTTTCATGACCGTGAATTTGGTAGGGCCCTACCCATGAGGATACATCCCGCCAGTTTACTCTGACAGAGACTACAGGACTCCTGTGGTTTTACACCCATTCCACCCCAACTCCATTTCGATGGGGCTGTTCCTGTTCTGGATCTCAGCTGGAGACGCCTCCAAAATGTTCTGCTGCGGCAACGGGCCTTTCAGGGAAAGGGCTGGCGGGCTGCCTGTCTCCGGCCATGCCAAGGCAGCCTGCCGGCCCTCTCTTTGCTCAGGCCTTGCCAACAATGCTGCTGACCCCGGCTGTTTTCGGTCCGTCTGCGTGGAGATATAAATATCGTTCCATTTTTTGCTGAGCTGCCCTAAAAGAGGACTGGATTTCCCTTACGCCTAATATTTCTGGGCAAAATAGAAATTGCTTCTGGCTGTAAAAGGGAATGGCTTTTAAGCAAAAATGTGCCTTTAGGCGCTCACTCTATTTTAAGATCATGTTTTATTGGCTCTCGCTTTAAAAAGGCCACTGAAGCCTCATGCCACAGCTTCGAAAAACAAGCGTTTAGAAACAGCTCTGCTCCTATCAACAGTCAATTTCTCCTCCCTCTAATGTATGTTATTCATGGATCCTAAGGGCAGAAGGGGCCTTGGTGATCCTCCAGGCTGACCCCTGCAGAGTACAGGCCACAGCGTTTCACCCACTGATTTCTATACTGAGCCCAACCTGCAGCGGAGCTAGGGTGTAATCTTTCAGAAATATACCCCGTCTTGCTGTAAAAACTCCAAGTGATGGAGAATCTACCACATTCCTTGGCCATCGGTTGCAATGGTTAATTAAACTCACTGTTAAAAATGAGCACCTCCTTTTTTCCAGTTATTGCTAACGACAGGAGCCGGGCAGAGAAAGGTCCTTCTGTTTCAAGGAGGATTTTGGTATTTGAAATCTGGTTTGATTCAGATTTAGAATAAAATTCAAAATTCGCCATGAAAGGGCATAAAGTCTCGGCGTTGGGGCAGTGTGCCCGGTGGGCTGCCACTGACTCACCCACTCCGGGGATACCAGGCTCTCAGTTCCCTGGCAGCCCACAGGCGGACTGTCGGGGAGGTGGGTAGGCAAGATGGCAGGAAACCAGTGGAAACCTGGTTTCTGTTGGAACTTCGTCAAATCAGACTGTGTCCACAGAACATTTCAGTTTTGACAAAACAAAGTTTGTCAAAGTTTTTCCAACCAGCAGTACTAACAACACAGGCACGGACACAGGGTAATAATAAAATAACTATTTATATGGAGATGTATTTTATATTCTCAAGTCCCACTGCACTTTACTGACATATATTGCTATACAACAGGGATCACTTCACCCTCTGCTGAAAGGCGACCATTTCTGGTGTGTAGCTTGACAGTAGTTTAACACCTCTGAGCTAAACTACACATCAATGTCATTTTAGCACAGGAGATAACAGAGATCCCATTAAAACAGTGAATGGGGGATTCCAAGTTAGACTTTGGCCAGGACCTGTCCCTGGTCTTACAAGCACCCGGGGGAGAGTTAATGACTGCAAGCAGTCAAGACCACCATTGTCTGCCTCATGGATGTGTGTATTCCCTAGCAAAGGTCACACAGCAAAACAGTGATAGAGACAGGAACAAGGCCTAGATCTCCAGAGTGCCAGGCTCTGGGTGCTGCCGCCCTGAATGAGGCTAAGCGTGGCGTGGTATCATCCCCTTCCCAGGGGCGAGGAAGGCTGGTGTCACCAGGTCCGCTTTGACACACAGGATCCGTTGGACTGCTCCTTAATTCACTACAATAGCAACCAGACCCTCACTTGGGACTCAAGGTATGTGGAATATGGGAGGCCGTGGTACTAACACTGTGCCCCCTTCAGCTCAGAATCTCTCAGGGACCCCACGGAGAAGGGGATTAAAAGGGGTAGCCAATCATCTAACTACCCTTGTGGTTCATTCGTAAAAATGTCCAAGAGACCAAATAACCAAACGTAGCCAAATGTATTGTCTAAAGACAAATACAAAAAGGAGATATACATGCCTTCCTTCCAGGAAGCAAATTCTTATCTTGGAGCAAGTTCACTTCCCACCGAAGGTGTGCGCCAAAGCTAGACATTTCAGCTAGTAGAACTGATAGTGTGATGTTACAAGTTACAAAACTCTTTACACATCACTTCAAATGTAAGTTTGTCCCACTAGTTTGTGCCAGCTTGTCCTTGGTACCTCCATATATTTTCCAGATCTCATTTTGACTGCTACATTCCAAGCGTTGATGAGCCATAACAAAAGTACGCTCCGGCTGTACTTGGTACGAAGTGTTCATGCATCTTTGCCTTGACAAGTTTCCTATTTTTTAATTCCAAAGCTGCCTTCAAGCTTTGCAAAGTGTTGTGGGATATCTGACATGGGTGAAGAGAATTGTGGGAAGCGCATAATACATTCAATTAACATAACTTCCCAACACCCATATATATATAAAATATATTATATAAATACCATGTGCATACTGCCTATTAACGTGCTGTATACTACACCTAACATATATACATTGGCTAACAGAACCCAAACCACTCCATCTAACCTTCATGGTGCTAACTTCTCAGACTGAACAGCACCTTTCACCAAACACTGCGCTATCCCCTCGTCATGGGAGCACTCTGACCATCTAAGTGACTTCCCAGAGAGCAGGGGTCATTAGATGGGGAGGGGAAGTGCACAGCACGAGGCATTTATGAAGTTGCTCCTCTTTCCCTAGAGATGCCCCCCAGCTCACATCCAGGGCAAGGGTCACTACGCCCATCTGCACCAATGGAGACACCGACCAGAGTTCATGGCGAGCGAATTCAGGGGTTAGTAAAGCAGCTTGAAGCCGTCCAGTGAGGTGGTTCTTATTAGCCCACTACTCACTCGAAGCTCATTTAATCAGACAGGTCTGAATTTATCTCCGCCTGGACCAATTTCAAGCCATCCAAATGCAGGCACGGTTCCACTGAAACCAATTACTACACCAGCTACAGTCCAGGTGCTTTAAGATTCCACCTGCCCTGCAGGGTGAATTCCATCCAATAGCCTTGAGATCCCTCCCTGCCGGATAGAAGGGGCTTTTAAAGATCCATTACTGGATGCGCTCAGCCTCACAAAGGAGAACTTTCAATCATTCACTGTACAGTGGGGTCTGACTCAGCCCCTGTGTGATTCCCGTGCAGGTCAGGAGAGCTGCACTGGGGATGAGTTTAGACCAGTGTTTTTACACACCTGCACCCCGTCATTCAGCCTGCTGTCGTGTCTGATTCAGCCCTGGTTGCAGCCTTTTGGGGCTCTGTGTGTCTGGCAGATGTTCTGCGGATGGATTAGAATTGCAGTACATGAGAGTGCCGGGCTTCTCCCCCAGTTCTGTCCTAGAGCCCATGGTACAACAGAACACAGTTTCAGGAGCCCCGCCCCAAAACATTTTGAGACCCCCGCCCATCTAGCCATACCGAAAAAGGAGAGTGGTCGTGCCCCCTAGGTTAAGAACCCATGCTATTATGCATTGCTCTTTATGGCACTTGAACCCAAGACAATGTGGACCTAAGACCTTCAGGAGAAAGTCATCCTCTGCCTATTCTCACCTGCCTTAGATGGCCAATGTGACCCCCCCAGCCAGGGCATAGGCTGGCTGATTACACAGAGCAGCCGACAGATGTGGTGCCATGATGGAAGGAGCAGGTACAAAGGTATCATGAGACAAGCTGGAATGAGACAGTAGGTAGAAAGGACAATCGGGGATAGATCAGATCAGACCAGGAGACTGGCGCTGCGCTTGCCCTTCCAATCTCCTACTGTTGCGCCATCAAGTGCACGGGGAGCTTTTGTGTAGACAGCGCGCCCACATTTTGACGTGGTCCGAATCGGGTCACAGGGCATGGCGGTAAAAACGTCAGTGCCTTGTCTACACTGGAGCTCCAAACATCGCTGCCCCGGCAGAGCTGCCCCGGCACTAGTGGCAGAGAGGGAGATGCTAAGGAAAAGCTGAGTGTCGGCAGAGGCAAAGGAAGTGAAAGCAAACACCGAACGGGGCTGCCGCTGTTCACACAGAGCACCGAGAGGCATCAGCCTCTGGCAGCAAACAATTGGATTATGCCCCCCCCCATCCCTTTCACTATGGAAACCACAGCACGCAACTCCCCACCCCATTGAAAGGACCCTACCTCCATCAGGTCTATTAGCCACAAGAGCCGCTCCTGGGGGAACAGATTCAAACAGACATAAAAGGGAAAAACAAAATGTTAGGGAGGAAGCAGAACAAACAAACAAAACACTGCACAACTCCCTCTCCCCCCACCCCCAAGCTCGCCATCCCATGGCACATTAATTGGGTTCTCTCCGATGCATTCAAATAAAGGCAGCAACCGCTCCGTTCAGAGAGAAGCGCAGGGAGATGGGGCCAAATAACTAGCATCGGTGGACTGCGTGGGCTCTTTCTTGGTTTGCACAGAAATAACAGGCCCCCTTGAGTTCACCCTCTGTCATCTCCTCCTTCGGCATTACTGGGCAGAGTTAAAGCAAAGGATCAGGGATTTAGGGGCGGGGAAGGAACAGGAGCTGGCTGATCTGGCCACACTGGTTGCTGTGGGTACACTAGTCTGAGGCTGCAAGTCTCACGGGTGG
Organism: Emys orbicularis; assembly: GCF_028017835.1. Lineage (NCBI taxonomy): Eukaryota > Metazoa > Chordata > Testudines > Emydidae > Emys > Emys orbicularis. Next base: position 18,423,353 of record NC_088700.1, on the reverse strand, counting down.
AAAGGAAGAGCAAGGATTGTCTGAGGAGTGGTCGTTTTGCATGCCCTAGCTTCCCTACGGACCCTGGGGCAAACCCGGGGCTGATTTACACCCCAGGCAATCCCACTGATTCCTATGGGGTCTGGCTCCATGTGCTCCAAACAGGGTGTAATTTGCAAGGGGGTTGCTCACCCTGGCTCCCGCATTCTGAAGCTCTAGCCCGTGTACCCAGAAGCAGGGATCAGTTGGTTGCTGCAGAGGACAGCCAGAGAGTGGTGGATGAAGGCAGGAATGCATCGATCTGCCCCTTTGGGATGTGAAGGGGTCACCCAATATTTTCCCAGCCTTCCCTATCCCCCTGGTAGCCATTTGACTTCAAAGAGCTAACACCACTCCTTGTCGAGGATTGTTATTTGCCAGCACCCTCTCCTGCCCTCCTATCTCTGGAGATATTTTGATGGCAACCCCCTATGTAGGGTGACCAGATGTCCCGATTTTATAGGGACAGTCTCGATATTTGGGTCTTTGTCTTATATAGGTGCCTATTACCCCCCACTCCCTGTCCCGATTTTTCACACTTGCTCTCTGGTCACCCTACCCCTATGCCCCAGAGTGACTCTGGAGTTTCCTTGTTTGGCTTGATCCAGCGTGTTGCTTTAATCCACTCCAGGTGGTGCAGGAGGTATTAACTATGGGACTCCCATTAAAGGCTGAAAAAACCACGCCCAGTGCCATGAAACTTACGCTCGGAGCTCAGACCGGGCTGCCTCATCCCCAAGAAAGGCCCCTCTGCTTCTCCCCTGTTGGCTGTAGGGTCTCCCATTAGAACAGAGCTTGGCCTGTTTTCCTACTGCCCCCCTCGCTGCGCTTATCTGGCAGCAGCCACGGTCGTCTGGTCCTTTCAGGGAGGTTTTAATTTCCAAGGCAGCTAATGCGTTTATGATGAAAGGCAATTTACGGCCGGGAAATTAATTTTGTGGCCGCGCCGGTGCATGCTTAGAGGTGATTATGATAACTTAATTAGACAGTGCACGCGGCGACGGCCCCGAGACATTGCAAAGGAGTCACTTCCGCGCCGGGAGGAAGAGGACTGGCAGGGAATGCAGATGGCGCGATTTCCACCATCCCTGCTGAGACGGGGAAGGGGGTAATAGGGAGCATGTGTGTTTATGGGGGCACGGGGAAGAGGGGGACTTGTTTAAAGGGACAGCTAGAAAGGCAGTTGGAGCCCAGACCTGGTCAATGAGAAAGGGAGGGCGGTGATATAGGGCGGGATTTTCAAGCGGGCTCAGTGTTGGTCAGTCTCTGCTGGCACTCCCCACTGACTTCAGCAAGTGAGTGAGAGGGGGGGTGGGTGTCCTTAGGGACCTGATGAAGTGGAACAGCTCAGCCCTGCTCTCTCCAAGACAAAGGGCCTTATCTCCAAGCTCTCCCAGGACCTTTAAGGAGCACTCCACCAGGTGCATCACCTCTGCGGTCCCCGGGACCCTGAAAACGGCCCTTTCCCAAAGACCGGGTGTGTCATCTCCAAGGTCCCGCATGACCTACAGCTGACATCTCCTTACAGATCCTGGACACCACCCCGAGGGCCCTAAGGACTTACAACCAGACCCTCCCTAGAGGAAAGCAGGTGCCTCATCCTCCCGCTTGTTCGGTTCCCTTTGGCCCATAGTGGCAGGAGAGTGGAGTCCAGAGGGTGATTCAATGCACTGGTCTCCAGCACAGCAGAGCTCTGCCCCCTCCTGCCCCCATTCCCACCAGAGCTCAGGGGGTGGAATAGCTCAGTGGTTTGAGCATTGGCCTGCTAAACTCAGGGTTGTGAGTTCAATCCTTGAGGGGGCCATTTAGGGATCTGGGGCAAAAATCTGCTTGGGGATTGGTCCTGCTTTGAGCAGGGGGTTGAACTAGATGACCTCCTGAGGTCCCTTCCAACCCTGACATTCTATGATGATTCTATGTGACTGCTGAATTGCTTATGGGGTGTCCATGTGCATTTTCCATGTGCTTCAAGGGTCTCTCCGTTTGCCCTGGATGGGGTCCACCAATACCACTTATACCCAGGTCAGGGGAGATCTCGGGGCACGAGTCTGATGCTTCAGCCCCCACCTGTTACTGAAGCCATGCATATGGCATCGGGGGTAGAAGTGCTGTCATGGAGCCTTTTGAAGCAAACCATATATTCTCTAGGATTATAGCTATGCCTCTGTTGTTCAGGGTTACAGGGTTTGCCCAACGAGAGCCAATCACTGGCCAATCAAAGCTAGAACCTTGCCATCGACAGTGGCACAGTATCTCTTGCTTCAGAGGGAGAGATTTCCTCTTCTCTCAAACAATTCACTCGGCTGATTCTGCCATGCTGTGGAGATGGAGGAGGGGATGGGCCAGGGGGTTGGAAGGCCGATTCTTCCTGGATGCCTGTGGCAATCTGCTTGTGCCCTGAAGCATGTTCGGTTTGATCATGTTGATCTTAGCTTCAGAGCGGTGGGGGCAGTGAATGGGCAGCACTTTTAGAGCTAAGCCGGCAATGCTATTCTCCTCCCCCGCAGGCACCACCTCAGCGCCACCTCTGCATAGAGACTCGTGTGATGTCTCCATGATGCCTGCAACCCGCTGCCAGAGTGGAGCTCCTGCACCGTGTGAGCGCGGAAGGCGGGAGAGAGCGGGTGAGCTTGGAGAGCATTTTGGAGAGCTGAGGGGGAGCAGGTTTGTGGAGGGTTGGGGGGGGGAATGGGGTTTTTACAGGAGGACTTCACAGGATGGGAGGGAAGGGGTAGGGTTTCAAGGAGAAGCAGGATGGTTTGGGAGGCTGACTGGGAATGGCAGGAAAGCTGAGCGCACTTACCCGAGCCGAGCTGACCGTGGTGGAGGTGAAGTGGCTGCTAGTGGAGGAGCCGGTGTCGCTGTAGGACGTCATGGAGTAGGAGTCCGCACTGGGCACCGAGGGCTGCCGGGCCTTCATGGACTCGATCTCCCGCTTCAGAACCAGGTTATTGAAGCGATCGAGGTCCTGGGGGGCTATCACGCCCCTCACCTCAGATAGCAGCGAGAACTGGATGTGGGGGGGAGGGAACGGCCAACATGGAGACAGTGCATGGGACAGCTGGCCGTTCGCTGCACCATGAGGCCATGCATTTTTTTAACCCCTTAGGGCCAAGTGTTGGAAATCCTAACAGCAGCCACCACCTTTGCAGCCAGGCCTCCTAAGCGGACCCCACAGTATTTTCAGGTTTGCACGCTCCCAAAATGACCATGTGTGCTCCAGCCAGCAATGATGCAAGCTGATGACCATGGTGCACGTAGAAATGCACAGATGTGCATGTGCAAATGCTGCATTTACTAACCGCGTCTGTATCAAACCCAGCTGAGCCCACAGCCCCCTTCAGAACAATGCTCTCCGCTCTCAGCACAGCGGGCGCGTTTCACAGCCGCACAGAGAAACCCCAGTAAATTGGACAGCCATTTGCTTTTCACTGTTCCTTCCTCCGGCAGCGAACTCCTTTTACTCCCCTTGTGGCCAGGAGCCTGGTCTCATTATGCAATCGGCAAAAGCAGAGTGAGCTTCTGTCCCGTTTCTTAACCACAGCGCTCCGCGGATTTAGAACGAGACCGGCCCATTGTTTAACCGCAGCGAGAGTGGGAAGGGTATGCGGCGCCTCCTACTCTGCTATCACAATGGGGGACAAAGGCTGGCCGCCCTGTTACCTGAGTCCAGTGGGGTGGAGGCTTTGTATTGCCTGCAGCAGCCCACATCCATCCGGCACTAGTTCGTTAAGAGCAGTACGGGGGGGTCAGGGCAGTCAGTGACCACCCCATTCCCAGGGAGCGGTGTCTTTCAGGATGTGCCCCTCCCACTTTCTCGCCCCTTTGCTCTGCCCCCGCATATAGCCCTGGGTGATTTCATTGTCCACCTGGTGGCTGTGGGAACGGATGCCCCATTGCCCTCCTCCAGAGACACGCTCCAGCATGTTTGCTGGACTTGCCTGGGCTTAGAGGGGCTGAGTCCAGGCTCCTGCCCTCTGTTGGCTCCAGGGTTCCCTCCCAGCTGAGAGCGAGCACAAAGAACTGTGCCTGGCCAGATCGCACAGGGGCTCTGCCGCTGTGTGTCACGGGGACCCCAGCTATCTCCAGCCGTATGGCTGGAGCGACTCTAAGCTCCTCACACCCTGGCACAGAGTTTGTGCACCAGGGCATTCTGGAGAGGTGGTTCAGGCTGTAACCGGCTGCCATCACAGCCCCTTGTTTCAGCCACTCCCTGCACCCATAATCAGTCATTAGTTGTGTTGTGGCAGCACCTAGAGGCTCCAGATCAGGGTCCCATTGTGTTAGGTGCTGCCCAGACACAGAGAGACAAAAAGCTTACAATTTAAACAGACAATGGGTGGGAGGGGAAATAAAGGCCCAGAGAGGGGCAGTGACTTGCCCAAGGTCACGCAGCATGTCAGTGGCAAGGCTAGGAACAGGCTCCCGGTCTCCTGGCTCCCAGTCCAGTGCCCTCCCAGCGGATCATACGGTATTTCTGCTGCAACTTTGGCTTGGGGAATTAGTTGGCCTACAAAACCGCCCCGTTTACTAATGGCTCGCCAGCTGTGGTGTCGCTGGAGCCGGGCTGACTTCAGCCGCTACGCGCGGTTCCATTCGCTCTGCTGTGGGTGAGCTGCGCTTCCCTGGCGCTGGGGGTAGCTCTGCCTTACCTTGGCGTGCGTGTTGAGTAGCTCAAAGAGAGCCATCACGAGGGAGTCAACGGAGATGTTGGTCTCCTTGTATTCGTCCAGGTAGTAGGCCATGGTCGCCCGCTCCTGTTCGTTCAGAAGGTGGCGAGCTTGCTCCTCTAGCATGACGCGGGTCTGGTTCACCAGGCTGCTCAGCGTCACCTGGGAGCCAGCCAGGCCCCTGTAAAACACGGGCTGAAAGAGAACACATGGGAAAGGGTTTATCCTGGGGCTGGGGCTGAGAAACTGGCCTCAGAAATGCAGCAGCAACAGTAGACAGAGGTCAACCGTAGCGCCACGTTAAAGGTTACATCCTCCCACCCAGGGCCCCTGCTCAGCCATTCCTGGCCAGCTAACACTTCTGTCAAGGCTGACCTGAACTGAGAGCTGGGGAAAGGTGCCTGATTGGCGGCCGGCCTATAGGCTGAAGGCCTCTTATCTTCAGAATAGGTGCAATATGGACAGCGGCAGAGCCATCTTCTCTCCAGCCCAGAGTTGCCGCCCCTCAGCCCAGGCCGGGAGGGACCAGGTCTGGGTTGAGAGGGGAGTGAGGCCTTCTGGTCTGTTTGATTCTCGGCCGCCCGGCTCAGGCTCCCGCTGGTGGTTTTTGTGAGGCGGACGCTGAATGGAGAGCGCAAGCTCATTTCCCGCCGGCCACCAGGTGGTATTGACTAAGGCCTCCTGTAACGGGGGAGTCCGCCACTGAGCGCAGCAGCGCCTGGTGGTCAGCCCACCCCACCGGCTGGCATTAAGGGTGCACAAGGGTCCAGGAGATACATCTAGACCTAAGGGTCCTGGGAGTGAATGGTGCTTGGGGAAGGAATCTGGACACGGTACCTCTAAAGGCCTGAAACCTTGCAGAGAAAGCAGGGCAAGTGGCCCCTCTCCTCCAGCTAACTGGGAGAAGGGGAGCAGCAAAGAGGCCGCCGGCTCCTCACAAAGGGCAAGCGCTGGCGGGAGGAGGAGTGGGAGGCTAATTGGGAAGGGTGTTCTGCTGAAGGGAGCTGGCAAAAGCCTTGCAGTTCACTTCATTCACAATCCCAGTTCCTGAAGGCCTGGGGAGGGAACTCTGCCTGAAGCAGGGCACAACCGATGGACCTAAAGCTGAGAGGCCTGGGAAAGAACCCTACCTCCAGAAACAGGGCTGAGGGGGAGCTCCTGCCTCCAGGACAGTAGGACTGACCAGTCCCAGGCAAGAGGCAGAAGAGAGACTCTTCCCAGGCCAGCTGCTGCAAGAAGGGCTGGGAGCAGCTCCTAAGAGGCACCTCCACAGCTGCCAAAGAAGAAGTGGAAAGAAGCCCTAGATTCCAGGCAGGGATGGTAGAATCCAGAGAGCTGGGGAAAGATGTTGACAGGCTTGGCAAAAGGGAGGCGCAGCCCCGGGAGAATGGCAGGGGGACTGAAGGAATAGTCCTTGGCCGTCTAAACAGGGCTGGAACCCAGAACAGAGGGCGGGCCTGGGTTCCCCTACCCTTCCCCAGGCCAAGAGCGAAGGTGTGGGCATCAGACAGAGAAGAGGCCAAACATCCTGGGCCCCAGATGGAGGTTGAGGGGCCCAGGCTCAAAAGCCACTACATTGGGGGTCCTATCTGGCACTTTTCTGTTAACCCCAGAAGGGGAACAGACTGAGCAGTGCCCTGGCCATAGGTCATGTATAATGACAGACCGTCGTGGCATCGGAAGGACTGCAGGGGGTGCTAGACTGAAAAAAGCCCTGCAACACCACACCCAGGCCCAGGGAGGCACTCTGGAGGTGAGGTCTGACAACACCCCCATTTTCAAAATCAGCCTCTCCTTTTGGGTGTCCAGCTCTGGCTCTCCAGTGGCGCTGAGCATCTGCAGTTCCCATGGGCTTTCATTGGAGCTCTGGGCACTCAGCCTGCTTGGCAAACAGCACCCACGTGCTCAGGGCTGGGCACCCACACGGGACAGCAACCAGCATCAGCGGCTGCTTATAAAAAATGTTGGCCTTCGTTATTACTGGGCTGGAGTTGACCTGGCCTCTTAAAGGGGAGGGAGCTTTGTAGCCTACGACCAATCCCCCTGAGCCATCCAATCTTCGTAGCTGAGAGCAGGCTCCTAGCTGAGATGCTCCACACCCATTACATGCTTCCAACAGAGCCATCCTCTTTATAAAGCATCGCGGGAACACAACCCAGCCCAGATTAATTCTTAGCCCTGAAACAAGAGATTCATTATCAGCTTTACGGTGAAGTGGCTGCGGAAGCCACAGGGTTTTAATATTAACCTTTTCCTCTGGTCCCAGTTCACATTCTTCCATGGGACTAAAGCCTGATATTTAAAGAGAACGTATTGATGTCCTGCACGTGGCTCGTCTCAACAGCAAGCTACAGAAATCCCTACTGTTCACTAAACAATCGACTGTAATTGCAAGGTGTCTCTTGACTGAAATCAGATGGATAGCTCGGAAAGGGGTGGTGGTGTGGATAGCTATCAGGTAAGAGCTGCTCATTAGTGCTCTGTGTAAGCTCGGAAGCTTGTCTCTCACCAACAGAAGCTGGTCCAATAAGAAATATTATTACACCCACCTTGTCTCTCATTTTTGTAGGCATTTGGCAATCTGCTTTCCTTCAGAGTTGGCAATGATCCAGACCCCCTCCATGGTGCCCAGGGCTCTGTGCCGAGATGTGTCACTCTAGTTTGAGGGGTAAGATTGAGATCTTGACCGCTTGCAGTCATGAAAGACCTCCCGGCACTATTCACAGTCCACAGCCAGCCGTCCTGGCCAGATTCCAACCTGGGTCATTCAGCCAACCTGACCTCCTGGCATTGGAACTGGTTAGGATGTACCTGCCCTGTTGCTGGGCACTGTTAAGCAGCTGCCGTGTTTCACGGCAGAGGTGGCTGCCCTTCAGTGCTGGGCTAAGTGATTCCTTTATAGAAAAGTGTAGGAAGTGCTTTGGCTCCATTTGGATGGCAGGGGATACAGCAAGGAAAGATCTTTACCATCCAGTAGAGCTAACCTTATGTTTCTAAAAGCAACGGACACCTCTGTGGCGTAGGATGCATCCCAGCTGAGGATGCATCTTCAGTGCATCCCAGCTGAAGATCTCCCGCCCTGGAGGTGAGCAAACTGTATTCAGATGGACAAACTGAGGCACAGGGAAGCAGGACTGCTCCCTCCTCAGCTGTGACTCCCCGACACCAGCTCCATCGCACTCACAACCATCTCTGATCATCCCTGGGATGTCAGCCACACCCCTCCTGCCAGGACCTGGCCTAAACACACCACCTGTTGGCCCTCTGGAGCCATGCCCTTCTGCAGGGACTCTGCTAGGAGATGAATGTGGAAGAAAGAAGCAAGGGAAGACATTGAGGAACAGGACTCGGGAGAGGAGAATTGAACAAGTGAGCAGCTAAGATCAAGGGAGAGCTGCTAGCGCCACTGCATGTGAGCTGTGTGACCTGGTGGGTCAGAAGAGGTCACTGCAGCGAAGTGAGGAGAGGTCATTCAGTGCAAAAATCAGTGGGGCTTAGAGGCCACTATGACTGTCACGCTACATGTGAGAACAGAGAAAGGTGGATAGGTACAAACAGAACTCAGGAGTCCTCACTCCTCCTCCCTTAATCTGACCCTGGACCCACCCACAAGCAGGAATAGAACCCAGGAGTCCGGAGTCTCAGGTCATTGCTCTAACCACTGGACCACACTGCCTCTGCCAACAAGTGGGTGATGTGGACCAAAATGGCAGTAGCCCTAGGTTCCTGCCAAGAAAGTAGTCACCCCCCTCCCCCCAAGATTAAAGTGTGACTATCTAAACCTATAGCTATAGAGCTAAAAAATTACTGCACAGCAGCTGGAGAAACAAAGTGTTTGCCCTGCCTCCTTCAGCTAGCCAGGAAGTTATCCCTTCCATCGCTACTGATTTAACATGTTAACCCCAGCTTGTATTGCTCCCTGGGTGGGCGAGTGCCAGGCTTCCTTCTAGGTAAAGGGACAAAGGAAGATCAACCCCAGTTCCCTCCCGCCCGCCCCCACAGATGCAAGCTCAGAGCAGAACCCAGACTGAAGAGCCTGCTGAGTACAGAAGGCAGCCAGCAGCTCCCAGCTGAGTGCCAGGGAGCGTTAAAGGGCTGTTGCTTTTGGAGCGATTTCTAACCTGACGCATTCCCTGAACAGACCAGGGGGCTGTTGTTCAGCCTTCCTACATCAAGGCTGCAAATTGTTGTAAAGAAACAAAAGCCAAGCGAACGAGACACGGGCAAGCCGGGGAAGCAGTGAAAACCTCGCAGGCTGTGAAACGTGTTTTGCCAAATAAGGAGGGTACAGCGGTTATCAGCGCACGCCACCTGTGAAACTTTCCAACTCCTTTCCATTTCAAAGGAGGACGCGGCACACAGAGAGAGATGCCGATAATCTCGGCAAAGCGGCAAATCCCCGTCGCCGGATTCCTGGCTGCGTTGTGGCATGCGGTGCTGGGGTGGGGAGCTCCCCTGTCTCAGAGGCCTGGCTCTGCTCAGACTACTGGGCGTTGGAAAGGCCCTGGGTGTGCGAACGTAACAGCTGGTCCGGCACAGGCATAGCCAGGTAGAAGATTATGCTGGTGCCCAGGATGTTTCAGACTTCGCAGCTGGCAGTGACAGGGCACTGCTGGGAAGACACCAATACTGGTTCTGCTCTGTCCTTTTCTCAGTGTGTAATTATTCTCATTAAGAAGGCAGTGTGATCTATTAGAACTCATTAATCACAGTCTGACCCCGCTGTTTTCCCTGCACTCTGAGTTCATAATTACGCCCCCCCCAGCTTCTCCTCCCAGGCACAGCGCCACTTCTGGGTTCCCGGATCACTCTCCTGCGGATGCGGCTTCGATTTTGCTCCACCTCTGGGGTGCAGCTCAGTAAAGCTGCCATAGGGAACAGCCCTGGGAGGGCCAGCAGCACCCCACCACTCACTTGCAGGAGGGAACTCACCTACTACCACTGCAGCTCTGCACCCCAGTTGAATGCAAAGCTGTCTTGGGCAGAATCAGATTGAAGAGCATCTCCGCTCTCTAGGGACTTGCCGGGCTGACTTTGGTGGGTGAGAGTCATTTAAATGTAGCCCCCCCCCAATGATCATTCATGGGAGGCGGCGTTCCATTCTTCACACCCACTGCTGCAAAACGGACCTTCAAACTCATCAGCACGTTAAGATAATCCGTTCCCAGGCCCCTCCTCTGAGCACGGATTATAGTGTAGCAGCAGTCCCGGCCCTGTCGTCTCAACCCCGAAGGGGAGCTGGCAGGCAGGTGACAGAATGGGACTGCTCTCACCCCTGGGGCGCTCCAGGGCTTTGGTGACCTGGGACAGCACCGGGTTGGATGAACCAGCCTAGGAGCCAGAGAACCCCAGGGTCTCTCCCGGGCCAACAACCTCGATACAAAGAATTTCGTTGATAGTCATTACAGCTGAGTCCCATCTCATCTTGCCTGGGGTGGAGGAGGACTCCCGACGAGCTGAACGGGGGGGCGGTGGGTTATCAAGCCATGGGATGGGTCCAAGGGCTGCTCCCTATGGCTGTTCTCTCCCGTGCCCAGGGCTGAGCACTGTATCAGTACAGCAGCAGCCGGCAGAGAGACAGAGACAATAAAAGAACCAGAGCGAAATGCAGGAGGGAGCACGCCTGCATCAGGCAGAGCTTTGCCGATCTCCCTTCTGCCTCCAGTCTCCTTGCACGGCTGCGTGAACAGCCTCAGAGTGCAGTCTAGCACAGCACATGGGCGCACGCGGCGTGTCAGGCCTGCAACGTCAGACACCCTCATGACAGACGAGACTCTCTTTCCACCCACAGCCTTGAGCAGTTTGGGCCTGCCAGGTTTGACAGGGCCCTGGACTGAGTCTGATGGTTGCCAAGTAGCCCCATAAGCTCAGCAGGTCGCTGACCTTCACTTGCGCCCACAGGCTTCCAGCAAGCGAGTATAAGCCAAGGACAGGGCTATTGTTAGAGCCGCTGAAGGGGAAAGACAGAGCTGGTGGCACATAGCTCCCTGCCACCACTCCCACCTCCTTCCCCATGCCCAGAGAAAGGGCCCCTGGATGGCTGGGGGTGGGCACGCAGGTGACGGGGTGTGGCTGCTAGCTCTGGCCTGGCCTGGCTGTGCTAGTGTGTACCAGCCCTCTGGAGCTCCAAGGCTTGCAGACTTGGTCACCCATCTGCCCCCACTGGGACCCAGACCAGTGGTACACACTGTCCCAGCCCCGAATGGCTGGAGACAGAGGAAGGGTTGTGATAATGCTTCAGGATCAGCCTGGGATGGAGATGGCTGAGATTAGTCTCTAGGATGTCCCCTCTGCCTACTCCCTTGTAGCGAGGATGCACCTGTTGATTCCCGGTTGGTCACAGGCGCTGTAAGCGTGGCAAGAGAAATCCAAACCCATCCATCATCCTCTTCCCCCACCCCCAAGAAAGAGCACTATCAGTATAATGAACTGGAGTTATGGGAGGGGGGGGAGCAGAACCCCTCTGTCTTTGCTAGTCCATCCTGAGAGTCTAATTTCCACAGCGCAATGGACGAAAGCACCGCCAGCGAGTTATCCCATTGCCCAGCAGCCTGGGTTGTCTCGCTCACAAAACCATGCGATACAGAGATATCTGCAGCTGCCAGCCCTATCCAGGGCCTGGCAAATTCACTCTTGGGTTCAGCTGTGGTCCTTTATGACTCCCCCCTGAACTGACACGTCCCCAGGGAGACCCGAAGAGTGTGGAACGTGAAGCTCCCCCTCGCCTTTGCAAGAGTTTTGCTCCGTCCTTCTAGCTTTTGTCTCTTTGAATGTCTCTTCTTTGATGCATATGAATGGCATGGGAGATCCAGAGATAGGCAACCCCCAAAGTAGCAGAGCCCTCCCCTGGAGCAGGGCTTTGGCCAGGCTTCCCCACCTCCTCACCTTTTAACCCATCTGGCAATCAACTGGATTGCCTTGCCAGATGGAAACTCAGAGCATCCCCATCCTCACTGGAGTCCCAATACCAGTCACTCCCCATGTGTCTGCAGCACTTGCACCGGTGTATGGGCAAGAGGGTCTAATGGGGGAGGTCTAGGTTGGATATTAGGAAAAACTATTTCACGAGGAGGGTGGTGAAACACTGGAATGGGTTACCTAGGGAGGTGGTGGAATCTCCATCTTTAGAAGTTTTTAAGGCCCAGCTTGACAAAGCCCTGGCTGGGATGATTTAGTTGGGATTGGTCCTGCTTTGAGCAGGGGGTGGGACTAGATGACCTCCTGAGGTCTCTTCCAACCCTGAGATTCTATGATTCTATGACCCTGACCACAGAAGGTGGCTGGTGGAAAGGAAGGCAGCAGCCAGTTCTCATGATGGAAGGGGATCAACCTCTTCCCTCTCTCCTAGAGAAGGGTCAGACATCAAGGCCAGCTGGAAAGCACTGACGAATCAGGAAACATCTGCGTGCTCTTGAAGAGCAACATCTGGGTTGTCTATCAGAGCGGGTGAAAACATGTTTGTCTCTTAAGGTTCCTTCTTCTTTCCTGCAACTTTCTTATTTCCAAGCCATCTCTTCCCGTTTTAGAGCAGAGCCACTGGACAGGATACAGAGCTAAGCACTGCATGGGACGGTAGGACCTCGCTCTGCCTGAGTTATTAAAGTACTCTGAGATCTATATCACTTTCCATCAAAGTGCCACAAAAGTGCTCTGTATCATTATTTTGTCATCCTTGGAACTATAGAATTTACCATCTGGGATCAGTCAGTTGGTCCATCCATTCCCATATCCTACCTCCAAGGTGACCAATACTTGATGCTGCTGGAGGAAGATGAAATTCCTGCCCCAGCACACAATGCCCCGGGTAATTGTGCCAGGCTGCACATGAGGGAAGGGAAGAATTACTCCCCAAGACCCTTAAGCAATAAGTTTATGGCCTGGAGCATGTGATCTGATGATCATTACACCTTAGCTTGCATGACTGCTGCTATTTCTGTTGGCCGTCAAAGCTATTTAAAAAGCCAGCCACCATATGCATGCTAGGCAAGATGCATCTTCTTTCAGCACCAGATCCTGATGAGAAGTTCTCTTCAGAGCCGACCCTACTGCCAACTCAAAGATCATTGGGAGGTGGCACACACAGATCTGTGTACCTACTACCCTGTTTTTTATCATGGCCTGCAAAACCTCTCGGAAGGTTGGGATCCAGAATCGATCCTTGGCCACTGCAGCATTTCCCCAGAATCCTTTGGACTGTCACACTATTGAATCCCAGAATCCTTTGCACTGTCACACTATTGCATCCTGCCACTGCCCTGTTGCAAGACCACCATCTCATGCCACTGAATGTCACTGTTTATCTATCACTATCAAAATCACTGTGCCCCATGAAAACCCACAGCTGATCCCACCGTTTCCCCCCTCCCCAGTGATAGGAAATGGAGCAGAAACTGCAGTGCCCAGGCAAAGGATTGAAGAATCAGGGCATCATAAATCACAGCAGCCTGCAAAACTCATCCTCCGGGGGGAGGGGAGAAGGAAGGTCAAAGAAATGGAGGGAGGAGGGAGAGAGCTGGGAATGTCTGAGGGGATAGGGGAGGGAGCTGAGAACTGCTAGGGTAATTAAGAGCAACTTACAAGCTTTTAAATGTTTTTCCACAAGATAAACCGCTGACAACTGGACGTCAATTACCTGCCAGCTGCACCCCACAGAGCAGTGGCTTCCCTCCCAGATCCCTGCTGCTCCAGTAGGCTGGCCCTAGCTTAACAAGAGATGAGCAGCTGGCGAGCATTAGGAAGAGGAGGCTATTGAAAGGAGGGGAATGGCAAGAGGTGCAATGGAACGAGGGGGCCGAGCGATGGGCTATCCCAGAGCTAGAGTCTTCAAGCTGGGAACATGCTCAACCCACAACACGCAGAGCTGCATTTCCAGCACCTTGAATTGTTTGGGTCTTTGGTTCAGCGGGCTTAAACGAGAGGGCGCTGGATTTGGATCTCCTGCACCGGTGCTCCGTTCGCTTGGCTGCAGGGACACCGCACGGCCGCCGGTGTAACAGCGATCAGAATTTGGATCAGGACCCAGGTTCGGATTCTGATCTCTCAGAGCGCGAGATATGTACTGTCTGACCAAAGAGAGCAAGGCAGCTATGCAAAGACGGCGCTCCTCTCCCCGTGGAAGCTGTGCTGCCTTTCACGCATTCCTGGGGTACAACTGGCTCTCCAGCCTGCCCAGGCCAAAGCCGAATTCCAGCCCACAGGGACCCTGCAGGCGTCCCCTTTCATCTCCCCATGTCTGGAGTCCTACCTTTGCCGTTGCCTCTGCTGTGTGATCACCAGCTGCCCTGGGAGGAGAGAGAACAACCTTTAGCACCGAGCCAGCTCAGACCAGCCCGAATTGGCAGGGTGGGACTTATTGGCATGGACCTTATTAAAAAGGCTGTTTGCCCCTCCCCTGTTGTTCTAGGTTAACACTAGAATATTAAATTGCAGGCCATACGTCTCTGACTAATGGCTTCTAGACCAGGGGGAGATATGTTCTAGACTCCATGGCACTGTCCCATACTGCTGGGTTCTAGGCTATGGGCACAGTCTTCTGGATTCCAGAATATGGCCCTAGGGTATAATTTACCAGGTTCTAGGATGGGGGTGCTACGTTTCAGGCCACGGGTTGCTGGGTTCCAGATTACAGGTACATATAACAGGTTCATGGACCATAGCAGGCCAAGTCATGGAGTACAGGCCATTAATCTCACAAAACGACATCCAGGCAACTCTGTACAGAGTACATGGGATGCTGGCTTGCAGGCCATACAAAGCAAGGTTCCACAGATCCCGCACTGAATGCATACAAACCCTGCTGTGTTCACCGGGGTCTCTCCGATCTGGGAGCTCGCTATCCATTGGGTCTCATCCACTGTGGTGCGGGCGTGTGGCAGCCTTCCGATGTCCTTCACAGTCATGATGAGGTGTCGCGACGACTTCAGCAACTTCACCGCCTCGTCGTGGGGGATGCTGAGGAAGCTTCTGCCGTTCACCTCCAGGATCTGATCTCCCACCTGCAGACACAGGGACAAATGAGTGACCTGGGTGAGCCCGGCAGACCTCCCAAGCATCTCTTCATGTTAGAGCCAAGCATTCCTCTCGCTGGTGCTAATCTGGTGTTACCAGGTATCCACCGCATATGCTGGTGTCATGCCTTATCTACAGAGCAGTGCCCCTCTCCTGGCATTACTGGGGAGGGATAGCTCGGTAGTTTGAGCATTGGCCTGCTAAACCCAGAGTTGTGAGTTCAATCCTTGAGGGGGCCACTTAGGGATCTGGAGCAAAAATCAGTACTTGGTCCTGCTAGTGAAGGCAGGGGGCTGGACTAAATGACCCTTCAGGGTCCCTTCCAGTTCTATGAGATATAGGTTTATCTCCATATATTTCCTTTCCTCTTGATATAGTTGCAAAAACCTTCCTGTGATGGTCACCACCTTGGCCAACTCACTGAGGGATTGAACTGGGGACCCGCAGAACTAAAAGCGGGAGCTACTACAGCTTAAGCTAAATCACCCAACTCATCTTCTCTGTGGACCAGGCATAGAGAGGCACCCATAACACATGCTCACCACTGGGTTACATTTCCAGGGTAAGATATTCTAAAGGGATCAGCTGCCTTTAGCAAGTGAAGGGGTGAGTGTAGTGTGGGTATCCCTACCGGTGCTAGCTTTAATCTAGCTAGCAGGGCTAACAACAGTAGTGTAGAGATGGTGGAACAGGCTAACAACCAATGTACAAGCCGGCTGGGGAACCTGGGTATGTACTTGGGTTGCTGGCCCAGGCTGCTACAGCTACGCTATTACTGTATGCCTACACCTGCTGGAATGACACCCTCCCTTGCAGTGTAGACATACTCTTATAGGGACCAACTAAGTGGCCGAGTTTTCCAAAAAGTTCAGCACATGGGGTACACACCAGGGGGTGAGTGCTTTGAAAACCTGGTGTCTAAATAAGTCTACACGGCAATGAGACACCCGCGGCTGGCCCATGCCAGCTGACTCGGGCTAAGGGGCTGTTTTATTGCAGATATTTAGCCTTGGGCTGCAGCACAAGCTCAGGGCCCCTCCCACCTCACAGGGTCCTAGAGCCCAGCCTGAATATTTACACTGCAATGAAACAGCCCCACAGCCGGAGACCAATGAGCCCGAGTCAGCTGGCACAAGCCAGCCATGGGTTTTTAACTCCAGTGTAGACATACTCTAAACAGGAGTGGAGCTCTTCTGAAAAGCCGGTCCCAACCGTGCGTGATGAGCAATCACTATCCGGTTGCCCACTGGGCACAGAAGTGAGGGATGAACGTCGCTTTGGGGGAAATACTGATTTTTTTTTAAAAATGGAACATAGTTTAGTATTTTTCACTGACTTAATATTTTCCCCTGACCATCCCTCTGCTAGCTGCTGTGGGCTTTCCCCATTATCCTGTTGTGACCTCCCACTAATCCCTCCCTCACTGAGTTCAACCTCTACATTTATACTAGCTCTAAGCTTGCCCTCAAATTCTCTCACAGTTCCTTCCCTCTTTCTCCTCTGGCTGGCGTCTCAGTATCACAAAGCTGTTCTCAGCCGGATGCAGAAATCAGTTGGATGGTCCCTGGTTAGCTGTATTTGTCACCCAATAGACATGTAGGTAATTAAAGGCTTTAGAGCTCCAGTGGGGCTGCATTGATTCCTCCAGTAACCAATCTGTGTCGCTGCTGATGGCTTCTCTAGCTGGGACCTGACATGAGCTAACACACCCTGCAACCTCTTCTCTTTGTGCTCCCTGGGGGAAATCACCTGTTTTATTACCATCCTGTCCCTGGGAGTCTAAGCCTCATCTCATTCAAGCCAGCAGGATCTGGCCCTAGGTTCACAGGCTGGATTAACGCTGTCCCCTTATTCTGTAATCACTCCTAAACCCCCAGCTGATTTCCCAGCCCCCACACGGCGCTTACAAACCAAGCCAGTTAAACAAATCAGCCAGGAGCTGGGAAAACACTCCACTCCCCTGATCAGTTTGCATGTCAGCTGTTCACCCTTCCAAGTCCGGATGAAATCTGGGCTTGGTTCCGTTTTGAGCTGCAAACCCTGCTCCGTGGCTCTGGGTAGTTCACTCCGGGGGGCGCACATTCTGCATGATACATTGCACTGTTTTTAACAACTCTGCTCTGTTAATCCATTTGCACCCGGCACCCACTCAGAGCAAGAACGGTTGCTGCCTCCCGTGGGCTGGCCTCCTGGAGCTTCATCACACGGTCGTAGGGGAAACCAATTTATAATCTCTCTGGCTTGGGCTTCCATGCTGCTGGAGACTGTCATTTTGCAGCCAGATGGTGGCTGCCTGGAGTGTCACATGGATGCATAATTTTACAGCACTGCTGAGAGTTTTATCTGCAGCAAGAAGTCCATCTCTTGGCATGACAGGGCACAGCCCTCAGCAAACAAGGGTGTGGCAGGCACCGCACTCTCACTCCGTCTTGAAAATTTAATGGGGAGTCACCTGCAGAGCGAACAATTGGCCACTTCAAATTTCTCACTAGCCTGTCAATCACGGCCACTTGGAATATCCTGGCAACAGCAGGGACAGAACTCAGATCCTGAACCTGCTGCAAAAGCACAGCCACTACCCGCTGAGCTAAGGGAGAATACCCATCAGCTGTTAGCAGTATAACATATATGACACACAGTGGAGCAGTGCGGATTCTATGCAGTAAAGGGCAATGGGGACACATTGGTCAGTTCAGCACAGTCACTGTGAACTTAGTTCTTCCTTCTGGAGTTTTGCTCTATGTTTGCGGCTTTACGTTAGCAATAGGCAGTCATACAGTTAGCCAAAATGGGCCAACCTGTGAACCTTGAAGGAGCTTGTACCCAGGGTTCCAGTCCAGACCAGGGCCGGCTCTAGGCACCAGCCCAGCAAGCAGGTGCTTGGGGCGGCCAAGGGGAAGGGGTGGCACGTCGGGCTGTTCGGCGGCAATTCGGAGGTGGATCCCTCTCGGAGGGAAGCACCTGCCACCGAATTACCGCCGAAGAAGAAAGCGGTGCAATGGAGCTACCGCTGGAGTGCCGCCGATCGCAATTGCGATCGCGGCTTTTTTTTTTCTTTTCTTTTTTTCTGCCGCTTGGGGCAGCAAAAACCCTGGAGCCGGTCCTGGTCCAGACCAATCTCCCCACTCCATTTATTAATGTGCAGTGCTCCAAAATCCCCCTTGGCTAAAGATAACTCCAAATTATGCAAAGATAGACAGAGGTCTTCTCCACCCGCTGGTAGTCCTCCTGAGCAGAACACCGACAGCTGACATCTTTTCAATCTCTGTCCCTGCCCACTTGCATGCAGTCGACTGGCCATAGAGCACCCGCCAACGTTGTGAGACTCCAATCCCTCATTGCAGCATCTGGGGTTAATTCCATAGTGTCTCACTCCTGCTTCCAAACCAGGCCAGCTTTGGGGATGAGGATGATGAGCTTCGGGGATGACTAGACTTCATCTTTCTTCTGCCTCTTAATCCTCCCTGTCCTTTAATGAAGATCATCTGTCATTTCATTTCATAGCCCATATTTCCACTGTAATCAGAGACTTCCTCGGGCTGCTCCACACTGCTTGATATGCAACATTGTTTTGGGCCCTTTTTTTTTTTTTTTTGGCTTCCAGTGTATCCAAATCAGCTCCTCCCTCCACTCTGTATCACGATCCCCTAAGTTTCTGATAAGCGGCTTCTTTGAAACAGCTCTTTCATATCTGCCTAACCACAGCCTTCTGTTTAGACCTTTGTTCTGACAAAGCTGTTGTCTTTATGCTTCGATTTCAGAGGAACAAGCCGTTACCTTCAGTAACTCCCTGTTTGGAGGGGAGCTGAAGCTAAATATAATAAATATAATAAAATGAAAAATCAATTCCAGTGTGGCTCGTTCTGCCCACCATGGCGGGGCTCAGAGCTGGCTGGCCGGGTCTTGGGGGTCCTCCGGGCGCCGTGGGGACAGCCGGGGTTCGGGGCTGCTCCAGGCGCTGGCTGTCTGGCAGGGGTTTGGGACTGCTCCAGGTGCCAGCCGGGTTTGGGGCTGTGCCGGCAGTCCAGCCTGCGAGAGTGGGGCAGTGGAAGGGGCAGAGCCTTGGGTGGAAGAGGCGGGATGGGGGCTAGCCTCCCCAAACAGGGGGTGCACGCGCTGCCCATGAGTTTTACTGCTGTAATTCCATTGATTTCAATGCGACAGGGAGCAGAATTTGGCTGTGTGTGTCAAGGATAAAGCATCAGGAGACCTAGGTTCTTTTCCTGACACTGACTAGCTTGCAAAAGTCATTTAACATCTGTGCCACGGGGTGTGGGGGTAATGATCAGTCGGCTTACGCTGCCACTGTTATCTGAGCCTCACCCAACCCTTGAGGTCTGACAGCGCCAGCACCCTCATTTAACAGATGGGGAGCTGAGACCCAGAGGGACTAAGTGACTTGCCCAAGAATTAAACTCGGGTTTGCCAAGCCTGCGACTAGCATCCTAACCACCGGCCCGGCCTCTCTTCAGAACAATGTTCACGCAACTTGGTGAAGTCCACCGAGAAAAATGCTACCCATTATTACTGCATTTATTACTGCGTGTGTCAGGGCAGGGGGGAGCTGCCAATTACCATACGCCACGTGGCACCAGAAAACATTGCAGCCTCGGCCTTGAAAGGTCTCTCGTTGGGCAACACTGGAGCAAGGCCAGTCTCTACTCTCCAACCATGAAGCTTTCAGCCTGAGTTCCCCAGCCTACCACGAAGGGTTTGAGGGGGCTGTTAGTGCTCTGAAGGAGTTAGATAATCCGGTCCCAGTGCACGCTGGCAACAGAGACACTTGCTCTTGTTTGCTTTTGTCATCCTGGTGCCATAATCTCCTGCTGAGCCCCTAAAGATGCAAACGGCTCCTTTAATTGCACTGCCTAATGCCAGCCAGCCTGCGCTGTGATTGTTTTCCCCTCCTGGTGCCGGCTACTGAGAAATTCCACGAAACGGATCCGAATGGCAGCAGGCCCAGAGGAGAATCCTCGGTTAGCTGGGTTCTAGGGTCTGGCTCACGAGCTCAGTCCCCTTTCCTTCCCAATGCTGCTCCCAGGCGAGGTGCACGTGTTCCACACAGAGAAACGGGTTAGAGGGCCAGAGGACTAGCTCGCACCGCTCCCTATCCCAAATTCGCTACGTGTAATGGACTGTACCAGGGGTTCTCAATCAGGGGGTCGTGGGGTTATTACATGGGGGGTTGCGAGCTGTCAGCCTCCACCCCAAACCCTGCATTGCCTCCAGGATTTAGAATGGTGTTAAATACATAAAAAAGTGGTTTTAATTTATTGGGGGGGGGGGTCGCACTCAGAGGCTTGCTGTGTGAAAGGGGTCACCAGTACAAAAGTTTGAGAACCTCTGGACTATGCCTTTAAGAGATTTGGTAATGGATCATACTAGGAAGCGCAAAGGGCTGGATCTGGGTGTGGTTCATGCAGAAGGAGTAAAACTGAAATAAAGGGCTGGTGGACCCTTCTGGCTTGTCTCTCTGTTGCACTGAAGCTCCACCCTGGTTGTGTTGCACAGCATTGCTCTGATCCATATGGAGGTGCTGTTCCATCCCAGAAACGGCTGGATGTCCGTCGTAGGTGAACTGATCCCTGTGTATAATTTACAAAGTGCTCTGGGTTCCTCTGGCATGAAATCCCCATCCCACAAAGGAGACTTCTAGCTAATGACTTGCTCTCTGCCTGATAAACCAGGACTCATTTGATCCCTTGAGATCTCCAAAAGTGACATGGAAATCAGACCGATATTAGTAAATGCACATAACTATGTGGCTGCGACAGAGGATTGAACACAAAAGCGTCAGGAAATGAAACCTGTGAGGGGGGAACCCAGGAGAGGCAAGATTTGTGGATGACAAAATTATTCAGACTCAGACAACAAGAAGGACCTAACAAAGTTGGGGGCTGACTGGGCAACATACTGCAGGTAACGTTATTTGTAGAGTAGTGTAAGGTCACACACATCGCAAGGAATGACACACGCACTTTGCTGGTCAGGAGAAAAACCTAGGCAGCATGGTGCACAGTTCAAGGAACATCTGCTCAATATGCAGCGGTGGTTTAAAAAAAAAAAAAAAAAGGGGGGGGGGGGGAACAAGATTTTGTGTAAAGCCAAACATAGAGAATAGCCCCCAAACTGTTCTACAGATCAATTGTATGCCCTCACCCTGAGCACACCCTTCAACTGTGGTCACTCTCGTCTCCGAAAGGATACCAGCAGAAATAGAAAACGTCCCAGAGGAGGGCAACAAAGATGATCAGCATCATAGAAAGGCTTCCAGGCAAGGACAGATTAGAAAGGTTAGAACTGTCACATTTAGAGAGCAGACACAGGAGAGGGGAGGTGGCAGAGATATCCAAAGTACTGAATGAGATCGAGAAGATGAGTCGGGTGCTTCTCACTTACCCTCTGTCATAAGAAGAGAACAAGGGGCATTCAATTAAATGGAAAGGCAGCACATTCTAAACTGATCAGAGGAAATCAATTGGGATTCCATGCACGATCTGTGGAACTCTGTGCCGCAAGTTAGCACTGAGGCTAAAAAAGGCATTTATAAGAGCTAAAGGCACAGTACTGTAACTCAGCCAACCTGGGTTCTATTCTCAGCTCTGCGCTTGGCCTACTGGGTGACCCTGAACAAGTCACCCCACCTCTGTGCCTCAGTTTCCTCCTCTGTAAAATGGGGATAAAGATACTGACCTCCTTGGTAAAGTGCATTGAGATCTGTAGATATAAATTATTTTATATCCATATAAAATAAGTCCCTGAGTTTTTCATGAGTAGATCTCCAAGTGCTTTACAAAGGTCAGAATCATTAGCCCCACTTTACAGATGGAAAACTGAGGCACAGGGAAGTGAAGTAATTTCCCAAGGTCACCCAGCAGGCCAGTGTCAGAGCCAGGAACAGAACTCATGTCTCCCAATTCCCAGGCCAGGGCTCTAACCAGTAGACAACAGTGCCTCCCCTTCTATAGTTAAAACTAGAATAAAACAAAATCTGTAAGGGATACAAGCCCTCATGCTTCAGGTCATTAACAAACCAGTGGCTGATGGGGGTAAGGCAGAAACTTTCCTTGTGAGCAGGTTATTCCATAAGTGTCCAGTGTCTGCTACAGATATAGAGTCCCAGTCTCTTCCTACGTGCAACTCTCCTGGAGTCAGAGTTAAGCTGGGGTAATGCCAGCATGAGCTGAGAATCAGGCCCAACGTTTCCTGAATTCTATATAATTGCAGGTGTGTTGGAAACCGATTCTGCCTCTCCCATCTCTGCAAAACCACCCCATCATGTGCCATTGCAGCAGAGGGCATCTGACTATTGTCTCTCTCTAGCAAACAGGTCCGGTGCAGTAACCCCAACCTCATTCACGCAGCCCACGTGAAAATGGCACTTTCCAGCCAGTTAAGAGTCAGACTGTAATAGCACCCACAACAAGAGTTCAGTCAGCAAAGACAGATGCAGCTGCTCCTCTTGGCTGGACCATTCCCCCCCTTCTGAATACCACCTCCTCCCGCATCTTGCCTGGAAGGAGCGCAAAGTGCTTTGACAAGAAGCATCATCATTATCCCCAGGCAGCAAGAATCTCCCAGCATTGAGCTCATGGTTGCGGAGAGGATCATTAGGGTTCGATTATTGATTAATGAAATGTCAGATAAGCTAAGATCAATCGGCTTTATTGGCCAGAGAAAGGGTTAATATGTTACCCAGTCCTGGGAAGCAGTTTTCAGTCTGTGTCTGCTCCAAAGGATGGGCTTCGTTGGAGTTATTTGTATAGGGTGCTTGTTTACGACAAGCAAGAGATTAATATACCTCACTCCCTTTTTCGCCTCTGTGTTCCATACACTGCCATTCCGGATGCCAGGAGACCGTAAAGTACAAATAGTATTAGACCCATAATGTGAACTACTGTTTTGTACTCCAGTGCCTAGCAACATTCATATATAATACTCCGGAGAGGATCCCACAGGCACGTACAAAAAAACCCAGCCTTGAACAATTTAACTCCTCAGTAAATTTCCTCAATAAAGCTTAACATAAATGCAAAAGCATGCAGGGAGCATAAGCATCCTGGTTCATTTTATAATACTGGCTAACAGGATGGTGGTAAAACACCAGTAGCGGCTGATGCCCTGTGTGGTAGCAGCCCCACCAGCTGTGGAGCTGCTTGGAAGAAAGGACTGGTGCAGATGAGGCCAGAGACTCACTCCAGACCACACCAGGAGTCTGAAATAGAACTCAGGTCTCCTACCTCCCAGTTAGGGTGACCAGACAGCAAATGTGAAACATCGGGACAGGGGGTGGGGGGGTAATAGGAGTCTATATAAGAAAAAGACCCCAAAATTGGGACTGTCCCTATAAAATCGGGACATCTGGTCACCCTACTCCCAGTCCCCTTTGTCACTAAGCAGAGCCCACTAGGACATCAGTGCTGGCAGTACCAGGGGAAGAAGAAAGCCAATAGTTGTAACATAGCCTCTGAAAGACAGTGATACAAAACGGAGCTGGTGACTGGTGGCCTGGAATCCCAGCTCCCCACATTTCTGTATGGCTTCTTGCTGCCTCTCCTGGGAACAGCAGCACAAGGTTTGGAGCAAGAGGCTCATAACAGTCATTCGCCCTGCTCAAACTTGCTCTGTTCCCTCCTCGGCTTTCCCCAGTGGAAGGTGCTCCAGGATCAGGCGCTGAGTTTCTACGCTGGCTCTGGAAGCAGATCAAGCTGAATGTGTCTAAGCTGGTGAGATACAGAAACCAGGCAAACTGGAGAAAGAGCTGCAGATGGGGTCAGGCAGACAGCAAACTTGGCAGCCCCGCTGCTTTGTTAGAGTGAGTTTAACTCACAAATGTCATGAGTTCTGATGTCCTCAGAGAGCAGAATTCACAAATTCCCTTCACACACCACTGGCTTTAAACCAGCGTTCAGAAAATTCCTAACCGCCATAGAAACAACTAGGGTAAATTACGCAACAGCCTAACCGGCTAAGACAGATGCACGTCGGGGTGAAGAAGCCTTGAATTAAATGTGCAATGAGCATCACCTCCTGGGCCTCTTTAATGCACTGAGCAATCCATACTGGAATGGAGTTTTGCTGCTAAAAGAAGGAGTGTCTATGGCACTGCAGTACTAAAACGATGACAATTCAAGTTCTATCAAGGAGTTTTATTGCAATTATGAATCTTTAATAGTTTTTCATATCGAGTATTAAATTTTCATTTTTTTTGTACAAGACAGAGATGCAGTTTTAATGAGCCATCTTATAACTATTTCATAGAGGTCCAAAACGCCAGCAAGCCCTTTCCATAATAAGGAGTCTAGGGAGGGGAGCAGACAAAGGAAATGAAGGAGACCTAGCACCATGATTAGATCTGGCATTACAGGTGCTGGAGCAGACGCCTGTGGTGGGGTGCAGCACAATCATTTTGTGCTGTTATAACAGTGCCTTGGGGTGACCGGAGAACACCGTCTTAGCCAGCAGTTTCTGGTGCTGTTTTGTGTGTGGTCCAGCAGAAAGGACACTAACTTGGACTCAGAAGACCTAGGCTCTTGTGGCCTCTGCCACTGACCTGCTGTGTAATCTTTGACAGGTCACTTCATCTATCAGTAACCTGTTTCACCTCCTGCTTGCCCTTTCGCTATTTAGCTTATAAAATATTCATGGCAGAAACTGTTGCTTACTATGTGTTTTGCATAGTGCCTACCATCATGAGGCCCCAATCTCCATTAGGACCCATAAGTGCTACTGGAATAATAATAAGAGAGGAGAAACTACATGCAAAATATACCTATAAGTTACAGATCCTGTAAAATAGTTATTGATGAAAAGCAAATGATGGAATACTTGGAAAAACTGAGCATACACAAATCAGTCAGCCCACATTCTACACATTTTTTGCCAGGGATTTTACTAATTAACACCAATAACCATTTTTCATAAACCAAGGACAACTAATGACTAGTGAAGAGAAAATGTAGTACCAGGTTTGGTTTGGTTTTTTAAAGTTGATCCTGGCAATAACTGTACTGTAACTCTAGCTCCAATAAGGGGAATAAAGGCAGAAATAAGAGGAGAAGTATTCAGAGAGAAAAATCACTGCGCCGGACATTGTTGGACAGATTTTCAAAGGGCTCATCACATTGGGTGTCAACAATGGGAACTACTGGGAGCTGAGCACTTTTGAAAATCTGCCCCAAAATATTGGCGCTGAGCACTACCAATAGAGGGCAATGGAACCAGCAAGATGAGTTTATAAAGAGCAAATCTTGCTGGACAATCTTGGTGGCTTGTTTGGAGAGAACTGCAAGATGACTAGATGAAGGGAGATGCAGTGGATGGAATATAGATGGATTTCAGTAAAGAATTGGACACTGCACCTTGAAAAATTAATTCAAACTGGCTTGGGGAGGACTGAACGTGAGCGAAAAGCCTTGAAACGGAAAGGTAATGCTAACTAGCATTTAATTGATCTGGGAGCGAGGTGGCTAATGGGATGCTACAGGGGTTAGTGTTAGGACTGGCCTCCTTTAACATCATTAATATACCAGAAGATGAAGGTGAAATGACATTAATATCTATTAAACTAGAAGGAGTTGCAAACCCTAGCCAAGATAGAGAACTAATACAAAGACCCAGAGAGATTCGAAACATGGTCAGAAAAGAAAAAAAAAAGAATCAACTTGGAAGAATGTGATCTAATATATAAGGGGATATAATCCGAGACGCCCAGACTCAATCGGTGGGAGGCAGTAATATTGAACAGACCTAGAGTGATGGTGGATAGCAAATGAGACCAATGCACTTGTCATCTGGCACATGCAAAGGCATCAGATGGCAGAGCAGGGAGGTCATAGCCCCTCTCTATGAGCATGGTCCAGTTAGAGGCTTTCCATTCACTTCACTGAGCTGTGATTAGCCTCTATAAGCAGCTGCTGACCAATCACACCTGGAATATTACGGTCTCTGCTGGGTGCCACATTACCAGGAAGGTGACCGGAGTTCAGAAAGCAGGAAAAGTGATCGGGGGCTGGAGGGACTGATTTATGAAGTAAGATTAGGAGAGCTAACTTGGTCTAGCTAGGCAAAGGAATAACTAAGGAGGGGCAGTCTACCTGGATGGGGAAGGAATTATTTACAGGGATTCTCAGAGTTAGGGTGTGACGTTGCAGTCTATATGATTTTATAAAAATATGCTAATGGTGAATATAATGTAACTGGAATATGCTTCATGCAAAGGGTCTCTTGTAAGGTTTCATTACAAAGCTTATAACACTGCTCTACAGTCAAAATGCTTCTGAAATAAATGTAGTCAAACTTTACTAATTCTGGGTCACTGAGAACGAAAATGATGCTTAAAATTGTTGATTGGCTCTAGTTTTCAAGATATGCTATTGGGTCAGTATATACGACCCTTGACTTGGGAATGGCGGAGGATAAGTGAGTTATAAAGGGAAGGGATCTCAATTTAAACCAGAAATGACTAAAATACCTCTTTGACTGGATCTATGAATAAATCTATGACTGGGTTTGGACAGTACTTGCTTTTTAGGCAAAACAATGAATGATGCAATCTGAAGCTGGTATTGCGTCATACATGATATGAATTGCATCATGTTATTCCTAGAAGTCATGGATGATGCAATCATAACGAAGCTTACATCACTCTGCTGAACAAATTGCCCTATATCAGCTCTAGAAATCATACAGTGTCGTGCTCTCTTATTTGTCAGTGTTTGATTTTGCAAAGGGACACATTTCTGTTTAGCCAAAGTGAGCAGAGATGCCTCGTACTTGTGTGAACAGTGCAGATAACTTCTGCTATGTTTGTGGTGAAGTGACTTTTGCATCACAAAAGCGCAGTATAACCACTATGGTTAAGAAAGCCTATCACCTTTATTTTGGCTGCAAAATTGGAGATCAGGACAAGAGGTGGGCCCCACACATATGCTGCAACACTTGTGCAACAAATCTTCGCCAGTGGTTGAACAGGAAAAGGAAATCTACGCCTTTTGCAGTGCCAATGATTTGGAGAGAGCCAACAGATCATACCAGCAATTGTTACTTCTGCATGGTGCCTCCAGTTGGGAAAGGTGTGTCAAAGAAGAAAAAGTGGACTGTGCATTATCCAAACATTCCATCAGCTATACGCCCAGTACCCCACGGAGAAGGACTGCCGGTTCCTGATGCACCAGAATCATTCTCACTTGAGTCAGACGAGGAAGAGGAAGAGGATGAAACTTCTGGTCCTGAACCATCAATGTCACAGGACCCACATTTTCTCCCATCCTCCTCCTCTGAACCACACCTCATAATACAAGGTGAACTGAATGACCTTGTCAGGGATTTGGAACTACCCAAGAGTAAGGCAGAGCTGTTGGGCTCCAGACTACAGCAGTGGAATCTCCTGGCAGGTGATGTTAGGGTTTCCATGTTCCGTGACCGTCAAAAGGATCTTGTCCCATTCTTCTTCATGGAAGGTGATCTTGTAGCCTGCAACAACATCGATGGTGTGATGGCAGCCCTCAACATCATTCACGATCCAGATGAGTGGAGACTGTTCATTGATTCATCGAAGACGAGTCTTCAAGCTGTTTTACTGCATAATGGCAATGTTTTGCCATCAATTCCAGTTGGTCATGCAGTCCATATGAAGGAAACCTATGACAACATGAAACAACTTTTGAGGTGCGTAAACTATGACCAACATCAGTGGCAGCTTTGTGGCGATTTGAAGGTTGTTGCTCTCTTGCTTGGTCTGCAGACTGGATACACAAAGTACTGCTGTTTTCTCTGCGAATGGGATAGTCGTGCAAGAGATTCCCACTACATCAAGAAAGATTGGCCACTCCGACAGTCATTGGAGCCTGGGAGGAAAAGTGTTCAGCATCCACCACTTGTTGAATCAAGGAAGATTTTGTTACCACCCTTACACATCAAGCTGGGTCTGATGAAGAACTTTGTCAAGGCCATTGACAAAACACAAGCAGCTTTCAAGTACCTCCGTGGAAAATTTCCAAGGTTAAGTGAAGCTAAGATAAAGGAAGGTGTCTTTGTTGGTCCTCAGATTTGTGAACTTCTTCGAGATGATGCATTTGACCATGCACTGCGTGGCAAGGAAAAGACGGCATGGAAAGCCTTCCAGTTAGTGGCAATAAATTTTCTCGAAAACAACAAGGCAGACAACTACAGGTTGTTGGTGGAAAACCTCCTCAAGGCATACAAAAGCCTTGGTTGCAACATGTCACTAAAGATACATTTTTTGCACTCTCATCTAGATTTTTTTCCACCGAACTGCGGAGCAGTGAGCGACGAGCACGGCGAGCGATTTCACCAGGACATTGCAACAATAGAGAAACGCTATCAGGGCAAATGGAGCCCATCAATGCTTGCAGACTATTGCTGGACAGTGACAAGAGATGCTCCATTTAATGAATACAAGAGACAAACCAAGAAGCGCCGAGTGGACACTGAATAGGACTAAACTATGTACATAATAGTTTTTTGCCTTTTGTTTCATAATAAATTTTATTTATATAACCCTTTTGCTGATTTTTAAAGTGTTACATAAACAGGACAGGTGAAATATTATCATGTAAAGCAACCATAAACACATGAAAAGACCTAGGTTTACAATTTATGATTAAAACTCTACTATCTACACAATATACATAGACATAAAATGTAAAAACTTAAATATCTTAGAAACAGTAGCCAATCAGGTGTTTTAATTGTCATATTTGAATTCAGCACATCAAAATACATAATAAATAGCACATTTTATCTCTGAAGCAGACGACTTCTCAAAAATTGTAGACCAGTGTTATTTTCACATAAGGAGAAGAGAAAACCAGCCATCGTGGAGGGAGATTGGTTCGGTCGGGTCCCTCCTCCCCACTTTGTGTCACCTTCCTGTGGATCCAGGGGGCTGGCAGGGGCTCTTTGAAGCTGGAGCCTGGAAGTGTTTCTCAAAAATTGTAGACCAGTGTAATCTACTGAGTGTGGTCATCCTATTTGTATAAATGTATCACTCTTGTATCTGAAACTAGAAATATGAAATATAACTCTGAGGGCCTACTGTAATTATGCAAAGTGTGGGCCATTAATGGTGGTTTGGAATCTTGATGGCTCCCATCAACCAGGACAATTGACTGTGGATGGCTCTGTTTGCAGGCAAGCCTTCCTGTGAGTCAGGCTGGGAGGAATGAAGGCTTGAAGTCTTGCAGTGACATGTGATCCTGTCACGTGAACTGGAATCCATCTTTAACCTGGTGTCTTTCCATTGAGAAGGAGGGGGTGGGAACCCAGAGAGGAACAAAGGATTCCTGCCTTATGCAAAAGATATATAAATGGGTGGAACAGAACAAAGGAGAGAGCCATCATGAAGAACCCCCAGCTACCACCTGAGCTGGAACAAGAGCTGTACCAGGGGAAAGAATTGTGCCCAGGCCTGGAAGGTGTCCAGTCTGAGGAAAAAACTTACTGAAGCAGCTCTAAGGGTGAGATTATCTGTCTTCAGTTTGATTAGACATAGATTTGCGTGTTTTATTTTATTTTGCTTGGTGACTTACTTTGTTCTGTCTGTTACTACTTGGAACCACTTAAATCCTACTTTCTGTATTTAATAAAATCACGTTTTACTTATTAATTAACTCAGAGTATGTGTTAATACCGGGGGGGGGGGGGGACAAACAGCTGTGCACATATCTCTGTTAGGGTTATAGAGGGCGAACAATTTATGAGTTTACCCTGCATAAGCTTTATACAGGGTAAAACGGATTTATTTGGGTTTAGACCCCATTGGGAGTTGGGCATCTGAGTGTAAAAGACAAGAACACTTCTGTAAGCTGCTTTTAGGTTAAGCCTGCAGCTTTGGGGCAAGTAATTCAGACCCTGGGTCTGTGTTGGAGCAGACGGGAGTGTCTGGCTCAGCAAGACAGGGTGCTGGGGTCCTGAGCTGGCAGGGAAAGCAGGGGCAGAGGTAGTCTTGGCACATCAGGTGGCAGCTCTCAAGGGGGGTTCTGTGATCCAACCCGTCACATAGGGTTAACCATTATCCTGGATTTTTCATTAAAGAAACTTATTGAGGCAGGTTCAGAAAAATCTGTCAAAAGTTTCATGACAAAATAAACAAAATATGACCTTGGGTATAAATATTTCAATGTTGACCATTTATAACAATCAAGGCTGTTTTCTTGACACCTGAAGAACTCTCTGTTTCACGGCTGGGATGTTCTAATGTTCTGAGGCTAGTACTTCTGAATTGCAGTAGGATTTTAATTAGCTGGGATTCGGCTTTCACCGAATGCTTTGTATTGTCCATGTAAGGATCAGGCAGCCCTTAACAAACCCTTTGCCCCTGTGAGTAAGTAGTATTGGGCTTTGAGGGTACCCAAAGCACAGAGAGGCTAAGGATGATGCTTTCAAGACTAAGAAAGTACAACGCCCAGTGGGTCTCTTGGCGGCTCAGACAGTGTTCAGCTCCTTTGAAAAATCCGGCCATGGGAGCTGAAATTTACACATTTAAACCCCTGTTTGTGCTCTCCTCATTTGTTTATTGTCTCCATTGGCTGCTTTTCACCAAATACTGTTGGTCTGTAAGTGACTTGTCCCAGGTCACACAGGGAACCTGTGGCAAAGCTAGGAATGAAACCCACATTCCCTGAATCCCAGTCTAGTACCTTAACCATAAGGCCATCCTTTAGATGGCTGATATTTGTTGGCTCCTTGGGTGAACACTTAATAGGACAGGAGTTAATGATCCACTTATAAAATTATCATTCACCATATTAAATATAGCTGAGGGCAGATAACATAGTTTAATATGCATAGAGATATCCGGTAATTTAGGACCTTATCCAATGCCAGTTGACGTCCATTAGGAGTCTTTCCATCAACTCCAGCAGATGTTGGATCATGCCCCTAGGGAACAGAAGTCTTTCTATTTTCCTGGTATAACCCGTTACTTGGAAGGACTTGTTTAACTTCAGTTTCTTTCTGCATCTTAGAATCATGTCTCTCTGTGCCTTTGCCCATATTAGCTTACGGAGTGTGCATGTGCATTCTTTAGTCTAAGTATCATCCTGTGTGGATAATAACAAGACAGAGGCCCCTTTCTGTTCCTCCCTCCACCAAATATTTCCAAATTTACAGCTTGCAGTGTATGCAAATCAGGGAGAAGGAACTATACACAAGCATGCAGAACCCGGTGTTCAGCAAAGCGTCAGGCTTCTGGCACGCACAAACCAGTTACAGGAAAACAGCACAGCGAGGAGCAAGGCATAAAGGATCAATAGGCAGAGATGTAATGTGAAAACAATGCTCGCGGCATGAAGCCTTGCATAGAAAACGCCGCCACCTCTTAATCCTCACCTGGCCAAGAAAATAACACAGGATTAGACGGTGCATTTTTATAGAAGCGTCTCCAATTATTTCCTTCCCTCCACTGCCTGGGAGATGAAATGTTAGGTGGAGAGAGAATGCAGTGTATTATAAATGGAAATAATCAGAGAGGGTGATAATAGAAGGCTGTATTCTTGATATGGCCGCTATTATTTTTTCCTATACGTATTTCCCTTGGCCCAGATGTTCCATTAGCTGCTTTGGCTTCCTGGCTGAGCTAGGAAAGCAGCAATTTTCTCTGGGTGGTGACGGGGGCTGGTTGGGGGAGCTTGGTGGAACATGGAGGCATCGATTATGAAAATCATCTCAGGGAATGGAGACCAGTTCCCCTCCCTCTCCTGCCATTAATCTTGCAGTGTTTACAAGGGGGAGCCTGACAGGTCGGTGCTGGGAACACATAGGTTTGATCTCACCTCAGCCCAGTGACTTGCATTATGTCCGAAGGCAGCCCCGGGTGGCACGTCTGTTTTCTTTTTACATTAGGGGGAAAAAATGCAGCTGCTGTGCCATGGTAAATATGAATGGGATAACGTTGCTGCCCTGAGATTTCAGCTGCCATGGAGCACTGTTCCTGCTGCCCCTCATGCACATGAACTAGGGGAAGTGTCAATGTCTCCCCAGGGCCAGGGGTGTGCCTTTATCTCAAAGAACAGCTGTTTTTAAAGATCTGGCATGTAGGCAGAGTGGTTCCAAAGGGAGAAGCCCACAATCCCAGAGGCCATGTGACAAGGGTGATATAAGAACTGAATAGAATGGGGATGGTCCAACGCTGAAGGTTTGTAGGGCCAGTTGGGAGTAGAAAGACTGAAGGAAGATTAGCTCTCAGTCTATGTAAGGTACCTACCTGGCCCCCAGCACGGCATTAATGGAGCACCTCACAATCTTTAATGGGTTTATCTGCACAATACCCTGTGAGGCAGGGCAGTGTGATCATCCCCATTGTACAGATGGGAAACTAAGGCACCAACAAGTTGAACGACTTGCCTAAGGTCACACAGGAAGTCTGTAGCAGAGCAGGAATTGAACCTGGATCACCCAAATCCCAGATGAGCCCCCTAACCTTTGGCCCATCCTTCCTCTCCAGCCTCCAATCTCAGGCAATTTAGCACACGCTGCAGTAGTGTCAGAAGGGCAGTGCCGGGACGTGGGATGAGCGCTCCGCTGCAGAAAGTTTAGCAGCGGTGGGGTACTGGGAGTAATTTGCCAGCCCATCACAGGGGAAGTGGGATCAAGGTGGATTACACCTCGATCCCTGATAATCCAGGCCTTTGTCAATGTCTTGAGGGAACATAAACAGCTGATCACAAGGAGTTTGTTATCCACCAGTCCTACACTGAAGCAATAGGCACAGTCTATTAATTCATTTCCAAGGGAACCCCCCACAACACCTTACCCTCAGTCACTGCTGAATCACACTGAAATGGAGATGAAGAGCACAAAGTTGCGATCCTGAGGAGATGGGCCATTTCGAGAAAGACCAAACAGAACTGGGTTATTTTGAGCAGCACAGCCAGAAATTACAGCCTGTAAAACCTGCTTCTGAAACACGCTCCCAATCAGAGGAGCTAAGGACTATTCCAGAGTCCAATGAATCTCTTTATAACTCCTTTACAATTTTCCTGTCTGATATTAAATCATTGTCTATTGCATCTGCCACCAAAGCCTGAGCCATCCGCTGAGCTCCTGCATTTCCCTTGCCGAGACCTCTCTCCTGGCTAAGGGCTGGGCTCAGGGAGTCCCTTGAACCAAGCAGAAAAAGGGTCTTGCCTTATGCCACCTCAGCAGTGACCGTGCACCGAACCCTGGGCACGAGGGCAACCCAGCTGCAGAGAGAATGCCATGGGAGATGCTGTAGCAGATCCTCTGAGTTCTTGTATCTCGGAGACAACCTGGAAGCAGGCATTTGTCCTAGGGTGACCAGATGTTCCGATTTTATAGGGACAGTCCCAATTTTTGGGTCTTTTTCTCACATAGGCACCTATTACCCCCCACCTCCTGTCCCGATTTTTGACACTTGCTGTCTGGTCAGCCTAGTTGGTCCTAACAGTAGGAATTGAATACGGCGATGCGGAAGTGGCCAGAAGCAGAGGCAACTCGCATCAATTTAGGCTGCCTGCAGCCGCGCACAGGCTCAGCCTTGGATTTGCCACCTACGGTGCCAATCATTAATGGAGATTATTCTTGCGAAGGTCACTGAAGCGGAAAGAAACCAACATAGACATAGTGTCGTGCCGGCTGCTGCTACTGTGAGTGCAGCCCCCACCCCCCGCATCACTGCAGCTAATGCAGTCTCCCAGGGAAGTACTGAGAGGAAGGAGTTAGGGTGACCAGATAGCAACTGTGAAAAAACGGGACAGGGGGTGGGGGGTCATAGGCACCTATATAAGAAAAAGTCCAAAAAAATGGGACTGTCCCTTTAAAAATGGGACATCTGGTCACCCTAGAAGGAGTCCAAAACTGCAGCTCCGAGTGGCTAGCAATGGCAGGTTTCTCTGATCAGGTCGGAATGAGAAAGATGCACTGGGGGGGCACCAAGCCCAGTCACTTTAATAGAAAAAAGTCTCTTCTCTTGCAGCATGGGGAGACGGGAGAGTGACACTTGCTTGTCCCTCCAGACGCCAGCCTAGCTCCTGGTGGAGAGACTTCCATTCGGATGGGAAACAAGGTCGCACGGGTCGCCACGGGGAGTGCACTAGTGCAGAACGGCAGGTGCCGCCTGCTTCGGAGGGGCTGCGTCCATTGTGTACAGTGCCCCTGCACACACACACACACACACACACCCCGTGGCAGCTCTTCCAGACTGTTTTTAACAGCCCAGTGTAAAAAAATCAGCCTGTAACCATTCATCCGTTCAGTAGGAGCAACGCCCAGCGCTAGGGGGATTGCTGAGGTGGACTCCTAGAGGCCCAGTGCAGTGGCTGGGTTACTGTGTCGGCAGCATGAGCACGGAGACTCACATCGGCTGGAGATCCTGCTCTCTAAATGCATTCCCAGCTCCCAGCTGAGCCCCAAACCTCCCCCCCCCCTTTCGCGCTTGCCTCTCACCTTCAGGCCGGTGCTTTCCGCTTCCGAGCCCTTATCCACCCCGGTGATGTAAATGCCCAGCGCATATTCTGCTCCTCCGCGGATCATGAGGCCCAAGGACTTCCCTTCGTTCAGCACCAGGTTCACCTGTGGAGAGGGAGAGCTGGTATTTACGGAGCCCTGCAGACATGCCCGGTACTTTACAGGTGCAGGGAAGAGGCACTGCCCCTACCCCACGTCTCGGACAACATGGTGTCCAACCACTGGCCATCTAGGCCCTACGTCATGGCTCGAGGGAGATGGTGTTTAGAAGACAGCGTGTACCTAGAAACAGAGAATCTAGCTGATTATGAACTGAAAATGTGCTCCTTGTACAGGGTATGAATCAGCCCCTTTGCTATGAGGAGGAGAGAGGGGGGAACGCCTCCCTAGCCGCCTCCAGCCATCTCCGCGGCAGCCCCCGAATGGTTCTGGTGTGCTGCGGCCACAGTCTTAGCAGTGGCTGTCCCTTCCCTGCTACAGCAGCTCTGTAGCGCCCCACCTGGCTTCCTGCTGCATTGCAAGGGAGGGAAGTGAGTCATTCTAGTTTTTTGCCGACTTTCCTGCCACGCTAGCAGAGTCCCGGGGAGAGCAGGATGGCGAGGGAAACAGCTGAAGTATTGGTTGTGGGCCCTTGCCATGTTTGGGTGTGTGATTATGACAAATAAAAATAGCAAAAAGAAGAAAGGTCTCTCCAACCTGGAGCAGAGAATCGATATCAGACTTCATAACAGTCTAGGTAAGACCCAAACTACTTCATTATTAAGGGCAAAGAGTAATTATAACAAAAACAATCTTTGACTGGCTAAAGAAATTTGCCTGCACAATGAGCAATGGTCATTTTGTTATTCAGCCCTGGGTTGGGGTTCTCTGTAAAGTAAGATCATAAACTGATCACCAGAATGATTCCCTTTCAGAGAAAGAGAAGCAGAAGAGAAAGAAAAGGATCAAAAGAAAAGCCTGAAAGGTAAGTAAAAGAGGCTAGGAGAGGAACGATATGGCAGACAGGAGGGAGGAAAGAGGGAAGGGATAAATTGAGAGATGGAAGGGAATTAGGGTCTTGGGGAGCACAACAATAAAAGGATTACTCAAGAAGCAAGTTGATCATGCCAATACTTCCAAAAACGGGGGCCATTTATCCGTAAATGTATCTTGCTTGTTTCTATTGCAAAATGCTGTTTGTTCCTTTGCCACCAGGATCGCCAAGTCACAGTACCATTCTTCAACAGTTGGGTGCACTTTGGACTTCCACCATGGCAGAATTAGATGTTTGGCTTCTCTGATCAGAGGTCTACCCACCCCAAGTTTTTTCGAAGGATTTCAGTTTCCAAGGTGGATTGGGTAGGCCTAGGAGGGAATGACCAGCCTGCTGTTCAGTGAAAAGAAAGCAATAGGCCCAAATAGTTGCCTCTGTCCAGAAAAAACAGATTGCAGGGCAATTCCATAGCATGTGGTATAAGTTAGTGCCTGCCACATTGCAGCACTAGCCTGTGTCAGACCCGGCTGCTCTGGACCTGGAAAGTCGCTATGGAGTCTAGAGCATATTCCTCTGCTGGATCAATCTGAACCCAAATCTAGGGAGCAAAGCTGCATATCGGAACAAATCTGATTCCACTGAACGTGGGTAAGGGAAACGGAGAACTCTTGTTCCTGTTTCCTTCCAACATTTCTCCCTAAGGAGAGGAAAAGGCACAAAGGAATCATGTTCAGTTATGTGCTCAAGATCCCTTTCGTAATCCAGCCCAGAACAGGTCGATGGGCCATTAAAATGTTCCCGTTACCCCAAACTGAAGGCTGAATGTCATTAAGGAGGACATCTAAACTTAGAAGCAACCAGATACCCGGCTTTCCTTGCGGCCACAACTGTGACGGATTTCTCCTCGGGGAAACAGGAGAAGTCTGAGTTTAGGACGGATGCTAGTGGGAGCGGGGCTACAATTTCCAAAACCAGCTGTGTGATCAAAGGATTGAGATGCATTTTGCCTATTTCTTTTATGTTCCCAGGAAAGAGGACTCCCAAGTACCTGACTTGCACCTGCTGCCAGCAAAAAGTGTTACCCAAGAGGGTGGCATCATGCACCCTTCTAGAGATACCGAGCGCCTCCGACTTGTGCCACGCCATCGATATCCTGCGATTTCCCCGACCATTTCAATAGTTTGTTGAATATGTGGGGGATGGTCTGAAGGGGTTTGCTGATGAATAAACGTAAATCTGCATAGAGGCATATTTTTGTCTCTTGGGGCTCTATTTTATCCCCTGTACCTCCTAACACTATAATTTTTATTGCCAGAGGCTCTTAGGCCCAATCACACAGGAGTGCTGACTGCTACCCAAGAAGGGGAGATATAGTGATTGGTTAAGACACAAGAGGTAAGACTGGAGTACAAAAGTCTAATCCAGAGCAAATGACAGCAGCAAGGGAAATAGAAGATAGTGCTGATTAGAAGCTATTTTCAGGTAAGTCTGTCTTTTTATTCACTGTTTGTACAGCACCTTGCACAATGGGTTTAAAATCAAAGGCCGCCAGGGCTAGACCGAGCAGCTGTTATACTTTCCCAGACTTCACCTGGAGAGACTGTCCACCCTGTTGATGGCTCAGATCCAGGTCTCGCCGGACACACATCACTATGCACACAAAGGGGCATATGGCTGTGACCATCTGTCCTAACGCAGCCCACAGAAGCAGAGTAGGAAAATGTGCAAATGGAGTGAGAAACTGTTGGAAGAGTACCTGAAACAGGACTGTCTCTCTGCTACTCAGACACCTCTGGCACGTCCTTTTGCTGTGCCAGAGGCAGGATACGATTCGCCCTGGTGAGGGTATAGGGGAGATCAGAGCAAAAGCTAGCTCTGAAGAATCTAAAAGCCCTGGACTTGCCAGGAACTCTGCATGGGATGAGGGTCAGCCCAGTCTGAATGGCCCGGGACCCAAGTGATGCAGAAAGGCAGAGGCAGGCTCTCTGGAGACCTCAGAGTAGATTTTCAAAATGGGCGAAAGCAGGATTTACATGGATACCTGCTCCCATACACTGGGAAAGAGTTCAGAACTTAGGGACCATGATGTAAACATTAGGGGGTGAGGAGTAAATAGGGAAAGAAATGCAGAAGTGCTGCATCCAAAGGGTAACACCACCTCTCAGGAGCTACCTCCATGAAGTGACTCAAGGAAAGAGCAGGGAAGAGATCACAAGATGGCTACATGTGTTTTTGGGGGAGGAGACTAAGGGAATCAAGTAAACAAAAAAGCAAAAACCTAGAGACGTAGGTAGCCTCGTGATTGAGGCCCTTGACTAGACACAGAAGATGTGGGTTCAATTCCCAGCTTTGCTACGAAAACCCAGGGCAAGTCATTCAATCTCTTGGTGCTTCAGTTCCCCACTTGTAAAGCAAGGAGAGTGAGTCTGACTTTTCTGTTGCATTTGAGCTCTTTGGAGCAGGGCCTGTCTCTAACTATGTGTTTGTGCAACGCCTTAGGGCAAGGGAGAACCTCCTCGATTGGTGCTACCAAAACACAAATCCTTGAGACACACCCAAGGCTGGCAGGGTGGGTCAAACAGCCTTTGTCTCCCCACTCCAACTCCCCCCCCCCCAACACCCTCCTAACTAATAAATGATGGAGAATAACCACACTCAACATACAGCCGTATATCACCTCACCTTCATAGCTCTCCCAGCACTTGACACTTACTAATTAACCCCCCTGTGAGATAGGCAATGATTATTGTTACCCCCAATGTATAAAGGGGGAAGCTGAGACACAAAGAAATAGTGTAACTTGTCCAAGGTCACACACAGAGTCGGGGATAAAACTGGGAAGAGAACCCAAGAGTCCTTGCTCTCACATTTGCTTGTTCTAGAGACGCTTTCTGAGCCGGAGCCTCAGCTGGCAGATCTCTTCCCTGCTCTTTCCTTGAGTTGCTTCATGGAGGTAGCTCCTGAGAGGTGGTGTTACCCTTTGGATGCAGCACTTCAGCTGGCAGAAATCTGTGTAGCTCCACTGACTTTGATGGAGCTGGGCCAGTTCACAACAGCAGAGGATCTGTCCCACTGCCCATGTTCTTATGTAAACATGAGATTACAAATGAGTTACACACTTTTATATGGGTTATGAACTTGACTGAGAGTTCTCTCTCCCCTGTATGCCAGCACATAGCCTAGGAGTCAGACAGGAGCAGTGGCTACAAAGGGGCTCCAGGTGACCTCTTCTTCCAGAATGACACAATAAAGGAACAACAGGATGAAAAGAGATCCTCAGAAAGTTGGGGAAGGCCTTTGGATCAGAGCTCCCTGCAACATCCCGCGCCACTGTTAGTGAAACAGGTACTGATCTGCAAAGCAGAGGCTGTGGCTTCAAAGCAGAGTGAGGCAGAGATGAATTATGCAGGAAGTAATCTCTTCCTTTCTCCCATACAAATGGCAATTGCAATTATTTTACTAAGGAAAAAGGGATTGGGGTAGGAGAAGCAAATCAGCTCCCCAATTCTCACTTAGGAAAGCTCCCACTGATTTCAAAGGGTGCAAGCAATGCTCTTATTTCTAAATCACAGGACGGCGAGATGGGGGTTGGGGGTCTATTCCCAGTTCTCCCACAGACCTCCCTCCCCAGGCAATTTTGGGTGCCCACCTTGAGCCACCTCAATGTATTTCAAGTCTGTCAGGAATTTTTATAGGGCCAGATTTTCGAAAGGCTCAGTACCCACAGTTAGAGCCAGACTGTCAAAAGTGCCAACAGGTACCTGGTGTGTGGAGCTTTTAAAATCTGGCTTACAGGTGCTGTATGCCTTCTGGGCCCTGGCCTGGTAATGGTGCTCTACTGTGTACACCTGTGTGAGACATCACACGGGAGTTAACTCTGTGTTTGCTCAAGGGCTTCAGGATCCCCCTGGACATGTCTGTTGTTGTTCTCACTAATGAATAATACAAACACAGACTCCACCCTGCCCAGGGACAGCTGGCACACATGCTGCAACAGACAGGTGTTAATTACTTTCCACAGACATCTGGCAGCACCATTATCAGGCAAACGTAGGGCTGACATTTTCCCCCTGACGGAGGCAGACACTCTAGACCGTGGAGCTGCTTTTACAGAGTTTACAGTTATACCCTGTTTTCCCATAGCCTCCCAGATAGTCACCCTTAATATTTCCCTGAACAGTCTGCTCTAAAAGTTTGTCTACATGGGGACAATCAGGAAAGCTAATCCAAATTAACTAAATCTGTGATTTTAAAATGGGTTAGTAAAGCCACATCAAACCCTTGTATGGATACCCTCATTCAGAATGAAAGTGGCCTTAAATCAGTTTAGTTTCCTGAGTGTTTTGTTCCCATGTAGACAAGCCCTAAGTGCGGTTGGAAGACTGGGTTTAGTAGAAGACAGGAGGCCAGGTCTCCGCTACAAAGGTTTGTTGACATAGATGTGTCAGACAGGGGTGTGAGAAAACCACACTCCCTACCTGACAAGGCTATGCAGGCAAACCCCCCAGTGTAAATGCAGCTATAGTGACAAAAGAGTGCGTCAGTCAGCATAGCGTATGCCATTCTGGGAAGTAGTGTCACTCTATGGGCAGAAAAACACCTTCCAATGGTATATGTGGTGTCTGCACTGGGGGCTCTGCTGGTATAGCTATGCTGGCAAAGCATCTGCAAGGTAGACAAGGCCAGAGGAAGGGAGAGCAAAGTGGAATTCTTGTCATTGTTTAGGTAGCAACAGTGCCTGCAGTGCGCTGGATACTTTCCAGACACGGTCCCTTCCCTTGAGAGCAAACAATCCAAGACAGGGGTTCTGAACTCAGCTTAGCTCACTCCTAAGAGAAATCAATGAAGGCTGGGATTTTCTAAAAAGCCTAAGGGAGTTAGGCACTCAATTGATTCCATTCTATATATGTTCTTATACACGTGTTTGAGCACCCAACTCCCATGGGCTCTTTGAAAATCCCAGCCCAAGGATATAAGAGGAGGACTTAGCTAGTTTCTTGTAGGTGACACGGAAGAAGTGGGAAGCCCATACACTGGCCCTCACTCTGTCTTCTGCATCGCCCCTGGTGGCTCATTACAGATCACATCATCACCCAGTGAAGCCAGTTCAGCTCCAGAGGGGACTTAGGAGAAAAAAAAAAACCCACATGCCAACCATCAAGCTGTCTGGAGTGGCTCACAAACGTGGGTTCCAACCTCAAGGCAGAGTGTGACAAACCAGGGCACAAACCTCAAACTGGTTGTGTGTTCTATCATTAGATTTCAGCCACCAAGTATCAGGTGTGAGCTCCTCAAGCATTATAACAGCCTTCACATGGAGTCACTGACAGTCACCTTGGGTATGCCAGTCTATCTGGTCACTCAGGCAAGCTGGCTTTGTGATAGATGGTCCCTTACACCAAAAATCACAATAATATTCAGGTTACTACCAGTCCCAAAGGAGCAGTCACATAGCCCAGGTCAATTGTACCTCAGATCTCTCACCAAAGACAATGCTTGTAGCCAATCCTATATTAAACTTTCTAAGGATTTATTAAGAAAAAGAAATAGATTTATTTACATGGTTAAAGCAGGTAAACAAATGCACACAAATTAGTCTTAGGTTCCAAAAAGTAATAGAAGCTGTGGTAATGTGTAAGCTCTATATGTCCTGTAGGGCTAACTCAGGCTAAACAGCTTGTGATCCCTTGCTTATGCTTAGAAATATTGCCCTCTCCAAATTCCAAGCAGCACAGCAGTCCAGTGCCTTCTGGGATTTTTATTCCCTTCCCCCAGAGTTGAAGCTGTGATGGGACAAGCATTTGTGCATGTGCCTTCTTCATGGGTGTGAGGAAAACAATCAAGAAAGTATGTTGTCCACTGATGTTCCACAATGGTTTGCCTGGTGTCTATAGGCCTTCTTTTGTTGGGCAGGAGATGACACCTCTTCTGGTAAACTAGTATTTCACATTTGGTAATGCTTCTCCCCTGACTGTGTGAGTTTCCAGTTTTATAGCAAACACGTTTATAGTTACAAAGCAAATACTTAAATCTTGCTTTATAACATGGGATGCAGATATATAAGTGAGATTAATGTAGGCAGCAACTCACAAGCATTTCATAAAGTCCAAACACTAAACACACTCTTATAAACTTAACAGCTGTTTTAACAACGCTAACACACAGGTGAGCCAGATGTTTCCAGCTATGCATTAGTCAGTGTTCAGTGAGGCACAGGAGCCTTGGCATGAGCTGGCACCTGGTCTGCCAGCGTCACAGTGAACTGTCAATTGGTGTCTTGGCAGCAGGGCAAAATTCCAACTGAGGACTATTCATTGCATTTTATAAGCTGGATCCAAAGGCAGTTCTCATTTTTATAACCTGATTTTACAGCTGCTTTGCAGGCCTGCTAATGTCCCATTGTCACCCATTCAAGTTTTTACGGGACTGCCAGCAGCCAATCAGATAATACCACGGTGCATATTAATGGACTCTGCAGAAACTGCTCCATATCCACCCCAGCCTTGTATTTCCTCACCTGTTGTTCCCTTTTATCACTGCTGGCTTGTAGAAAGAGAGGGGAGAGGGCTGCTAAGCTGACTTCACACTGTAGTATGGACATCATTAGCCTTATCAGGGTAGATGAGAAAGAATGAGAGGAAGGCTTCCTAGCCACTGCAGCCAATTCATTCATGCTGTCTGAGTTCCATGGAGTGGCTACAGCTGTGAAGGCTAGTCAGTCATATACAAGAAACTAGCCAGCTAGGGCCTCTTCTTACCCATGCCTCCAAAATGTTTATATCCATTGGGTTTTAACCCATTCATTGCTTTTAGGGGCACAAGGTCCTGAAATCAATTCTAGGGTTACATAGTCATGAAAGACTTGTAGCAGGCCCGCTGCCCTACATGTTAGACAGGACAGCTGGACAACATTTTTCAACCAAAATTTTTTTCTAGTCAAAAATGGGATTTTGGCTTGGTGGAAAAAATGCTGTTTGGGACCAATAAAACTGATTTTTGAGGGGAGATTTTTCCCCCCCGTTTCGTTTGTTTTGAATTGAATTTTGTTGGGTGCTGTTTTCTAAAACTGAAAAATATCTGATTTTTTTTCATCCTTTTCCTTCTTTCTCATTTATTTATTGGCCAGTGACTGCAATAAACTGAATTATATTTAGGTTTCCCTTCCCACACACATTTTTCCTCTCTTTTCTTTCTTCTTTTTCCCTCACTAACTTTTCAAATCTCCTCCAACTTTGAAAGGGTCACAGAATGGGAAAATGAAAAACAAAACTAACTCAGCATAGTTAGACGAATCAGTTCTATACTGTTCTTATATCGCACTCATCACACAGTATCCGAGTGCTTTCCAACAGTCCATTAAGCAACAAGACTAACATCTGCTATGTGCTTATTTGCCCACCCTCTCCCCTGGAGGAGAAGTGCATCCAGTGGAGTCTCTTGTTTCGGTGCAGTTAATTTTTTTAATTTGGTTTAAACATGCGCTAAGACCACACCCCCCCCCTTTCCCAGAAGATCCAGAATGAGAACAAAGAGCTAGAACAATGCAGCCCAGAATGAAACAATGGTGCAGGAAAAAGAATAGCCTCGTAACAATACCGGCAAACAACTATAGGGGGTGACAAATCCCCATGGTCTGAGACTGTTGGGTACCTCCCAGCTAGTCACACATTCATAGGAAACCTTGGGTGCCTGTAATACCTGCTGCCATTTTGCTAGGGTGCTGGATTTTGGGGGGGGGGGGGTATGGGGGGAGGCAGGGGTTGTTTTTAATATACATGCTGCTAAGTATTTAGAGAAGACAAGGTCAAAGAAAGGTTAGTGTAATCAACCGCACGTTTCATGTGCTTAAAGTTCGGCACCTGCTGAAGTACCTTGCTGAGTTGGTGCCTTAAGGATCAAGGAGTGAAAATAACTAAACTCAGGACACTGGCAATTAAAGAATACAAAGCCCTCTCCCCTACATCATGAGCCTGAACTACTGTGTAAAACCCCCCAAGCACGGCTTAAAAATATACACAGCCGCTGGCAGTCACAGAAGGCTGGGATGGCGAGGACTTAATTGCATTTCTTAATCAACTAATACCGAAGGCTCTCAGATAAACGCTGAAGACGACCCAATTTATATTAAACTGCAGGCTGCCAAGGAGAGCATCAACTGGCAGTGAGGGACAAAAGAAAACAATCACATTTCGAGTGCCTGACTTCTTGACAAAAGGCAGATCCACGCTGTAGCCAAGAAATGAAAAGGAATCAAGTATATAGAGGAGGAGATCTATTTCTTCTCTGATTTGGGATCAGTAGCCAGGCAGAAAGGAGGAGGGCTTAGAAAACGCTCCAGGACCTGAACATTGGAGACAGGGTTATTACACTTTAATACTTACTGTACTAAATGAAGAATGAAATACAAGGATAAAAGCTACTGGCTTTGAGATAAGGAGTCAGAAGCTTTGCCAGAAAAGATGTAGATTTTATGCAGGAACCTCACAGTTCTTAGGGCTTGATCCTTCACCACTGAAATAAATGGGACTTTTGCCACTGAATTATATGGGAGCTGGATCAGACCCCTTAAGGAGCGAAAAAGGTTGAGGCTCTTCACAGAAGGCCGAGTCTGGGATGGGGCAGGTGGCTGTCAATCACCTGCCTTCCATAGGTCCTTGAACTGGGGGTGCTGCCGCAACCACTGGCTTTAAGTGGTTTTCATCATATAACGGGTTTACAGTTTGGTTCAATGGCGCTCAGTACCCCCACTGCACAAATTGTTCCACTCCTGCTTTCTTCAGATTCTGCACTGCTTCAGGGGCCAAAACAGCCCTGTATAAATTAGAGCAGCCCCAGGTGCTCTTTTACTGCAGCCTTCCTGGGCCTGCCCTGCAGTCTGAAGTAGTACAAAAGTCTCCATAGTCATGTGTGCTACAGATACTCCCCTGTCCCACTCCCACCCCCAGCACATCCTCTGAACTGCAGCTAGCCAGGGCCCCTTTGCAACACGCTGTCAGCCCCTGTGCACGGCTGGAAAGGCAGACAGCAGGCAGGGAACAAAATCGGTCCCTGAATTATTTGCATCAGCTTTAACTTTAGTTCCACTCACATGGTTTGGGGCAGTTGGGTAGAATTGGTTTGATCTATCTTCAGGTTTTATAATAGCCACCCGGGTATCTAAGTGTCTTCCATGTAAAATTAACAGAAATAACAGAGGCCCTAGTGAGTGGAATTCATGGAGTCTCTGGCACTTTTCCCTTTTGGAGGGAAATGCTTGTCGGGGTAGGTTTTAAGATTTGTATTAATTTCCTCTTCTTGGTTGGGACAGAAGGAGGTGTCAATGTTGTGTTATTGTTAGGGTGGAAAGTTGTGTGCAGATGTGTTTTTATCGGTAACCATCAGAGAAGTTTAAACTCTGTACACTATCAAAACAAAACACTCCCACTAAGCTAAATAGACCGGGTCAAAGATTTATTAAAACTTTCACCAAATTTTGACACAAAAGGAAATATTTTGATGAAATTTATGCTACATCCTCCCCCCTGCCCCCACCCTTTTTTAGCCAACTCTGCTGCTAACTATAAATTCAGGGCCTACACAGCTGCCATTTAGCG
The DNA here is from genome assembly GCF_028017835.1 of Emys orbicularis. Taxonomy (NCBI): domain Eukaryota; kingdom Metazoa; phylum Chordata; order Testudines; family Emydidae; genus Emys; species Emys orbicularis. The sequence continues at coordinate 18,378,642 of NC_088700.1, read as the reverse complement.
TGGGGGGGATAGATTTACCTCTGCCTGACCCTCCTCTTCCCGGTGCCCCCCCATTAGCAGCCTGAACCCCCCAAGCTGATAAGCCCCAACACCCACCCCCTCCAAATCTGAGTGAGTGGTGTTGTGACCAGGCACATAAGGTTGCAGCGTTTGGCCCAGCAAAATGGTCTGGCCATGACCTAGGTGGTCCCCCAGCTCTGGGGGCTATGGCTCTGAGTGACAAACTACATTATGGCTCGATATTACAGGGACACAGAATCGTTGTGAATTGTACTATCATCGTTGCAACAATATATACAGATGTAGGCTCCTAACATGCCCTTAACGTTACATGCCTGAGAAGCCCCAGTTGAGTTCAGTGGGGCTACTCCCATGTGTAAAATTAAGTATGTCTAAGGCTAGGTCTACACGACAGCTTATGGTGACATAATGTGTCACCCAGGGGTGTGAATAAGCCACCCCCGAGTGACATATGCTACACCGGCATAAGCACCAGTGGGGACCGTGCCATGAGGCCAGGGGAGCTTCTCCTGCTGACATGGCGACCGCCTCTCACGGAGGGGGGTTTATTATGTCGCCAGGAGAGCTCTCCCATCAGCATAGGGCAGGGGTGGGCAAACTTTGTGGCCTGAGGGCCACATGGGGGAATAGAAATCGCATGGCAGGCCATGAATGCTCACAAAATTGGGTTTGGGGTGTGGGAGGGAGTACAGGCTCTGGTGGGGGGGTGTGGGCTCTGGGGTGGGGCTGGGGATGAGAGTGTAGGAGGGGGGCTCTGGGCTGGGACCGAGGGGTTCAGAGGGTGGGAGGGGGATCAGGGGCTGGGGCAGGAAGGGGTGCAGGTTCCAGCTGGGGGTGTGGGCTCTGGGGTGGGGCTGGGGATGAGAGATTTGGGGTGCAGGAGGGTGCTCTGGGCTGGGATTGAGGGGATAGGAGAGCGGGAGGGGAAATCCCGGCTGAAGCATAGGGAGAGGCTCAGGGCTGCAGGCTCCGAGCGGCGCTTACCTCAAGCGGCTCCCGGAAGCAGTAGCATGTCCCTTCTCCGGCTCCTACATGTGGAGCGGCCCCCGACTCTCGGAGCGGGGCCATGCGGCTGCTTCTAGGAGCTGCATGGTGCGGCCCCCGACCCGGCACCCTGCCTGGAGCGCCGCCGAGCCCCAGACTCCACGCCTCAGCGGGAGCTCACAGGCTGGTTTGATTTGGCCCGCGGGTCGTAGTTTGCCCGCCCCCGGTATAGGGCATCTTCACCAGACATGCTGCAGCACTGTATGCTTAGACAAGCCCTAGGTGTTTGCAGGATCAAATCCATAGTTAACACTGGAACTTTCTTCTTCTCCCAAGCAAGGATGGAGACAATGAAAATGCCATCACAGCATCTTCAATAAGGAATTAGTCTTAAGTCAATACTGGTGAGATTTTTTGTTGTTTGGTTTATGCAATTACCGGGAGAGGGATTCAATATCTTTTAGAAAAGCATTTGCAGGCAGGACTTATTCTATACTAGATCAATTCTATATGTGACTGTGTTCCAATTTTTAAAAGTTTCATATTGCTGATGTTATCTTGATGACATTACTGCTAGAATACAATAAAAATAAAGTTTAAAAAGACACAAAGTCCCATTCTCCTCTCATTTATACCAGGATAACTCTACTGACTTTAACAAGGTTATTACTGATTTACACCAGCATACGGGAGCAGAGGATCAGGCCCATCCACTTTGTATCTAATCGAATGCACAGTACATTTGGATTGGCAAAATTCAGATCCGAGAAAAACAGGTGAAAGGAAGAACTGAAAAAAAGTAAAAAATGAATCTAACTAAAATTCTGCACACTTGATTGCCTCTAGTAATGACACTATTGTAAGCATTAGTGTTTTGGACATTATTAGGGCTTGTAAAAAAAAAAAAAGCAGGGGAATGATTTTTTGTGGAAGATGCCTGCTTTCCTCTCAAACTTTTGATTTCTCATTGGAAACCCAATCCTCCTCCGCCACCCAACAGCTGAATTTGCAGCTCAAAGCAGAAGCAAGAAGTAATAAAAAGCCCGAACAAGGAGGAACTGTATCTTTCATGCTGTTAGGACTTTGAGGGGGCAAGGATGACTAAGCATAACAAAAGATCCCCTGTGCAGAGCTTGCTTATTATAGAAACTTCTATTACCTTTTGAAACTTATGACTAACTCATCTTTGTGTGTGTGTGTGTGTGTGTGTGTGTGTGTGTGTGTGTGTGTGTGTGTTTACCTGCTTTAACCTTGTAAATAACTCTGATTTCCTTTTCCTAGTTCATAACTCTTTAGATAGAGAGCCACTCCTATAATAAATTACAAAAACTGTGGTTGGTGTGAGATCTAAGGGGCAATTGAGCTGGGGTAAGTGACTGGTCCTTTTGGACTGGGAGTAACTTGAATAGTATTCTGATTTGTGTTAGGGGTCTATCTATCACAAAGGCAAGCTTCCCAAGGTGACAAGAGAGATTGGAGTACCCAAGGAGACTGTCTGAGTCCATCTTATAGCGCCTAAGAAGTTGACACTGGATACTTGGTTGGTGAAATCTAAGAACAGAACTCTCAACCAATTTGGGGTTTGTGCCCTGTTTCACAGTCTGCCCTGAGGTTGGTACTCATGCTCTTGAGCCACTGCAGGACAGCTTGACCATTGGGGTAGAGCTTTGTTTAAACTGCTAGGTCCACGATTTCTTGCCATGTGAGATGCTGAAAGCATGCGGTCAGGGTGACTTCTGCTAAGGCAAGGCCTTGCTGGGAACGTTTAGCCATCCGCTCAAGATGATGCGTATGATCTAGAGTTAGAAATCATGAATCCAGATCCCTGTAGCATGCAGCAAAAGGGACAAAACAATGATCTAGTGCAGCCAAAGCAGCCCTTGCCAGAAGGACCTAGGGCCAGATCTTCAGAAGAGTTCCACACCCAACGTGCACCTGATGGGTTGAGCTCTTTAGAAGATCTGGCCTATGGGGCATATCAAGGCTTACAGCTTCTTCTTCTTCTTCCCCCTTTTCCCCAGCTAACTGAGGTCAGGTCTCCAGATCATTCTTTTCCAGGCTTCCTGTCCAGCACCCGTTGCATATCCACTCCATCCTCCCAACTATCCACCGCTTTCTTGTTCTTTGTCCACAAACTCTAGTCTCAATTGCTTCCTTAACAGGATGTCCTTCTTCCATTCTTCATATGTGCCCATGCCACCTCAACTTCCTCTCTTGCAGCTTCTCTCTCCTGCAGACCTTGATCTCACTCCTGGTGACATTATACCATGTATAGTCCAGCAAAGTCACCCCTCTCACTGCCCTCCAACATCTCATTTCAATGACTTCAGGTCTTCTCAAGTGCCTCTCTTTGGTCACTCAAGTCTCTGATCTGTATAGAAGCGCTGGTCTTGCCATGGTTTTGTCCAGTGCACCTTAAGTCTGGGCATCTGCTTATAATAAATCACTCCACTTATCTTGACCCAGACTTCCCCTACACTCAGCAGCCTTGCTTGCAGTTCTCTGATAAAGGTCTCCATTTGCTGCTAACCAGCTCAAAGGTACTGACATGCAGAGACCTGATTTAGGCGCCAGCCCTTAGCGCTGATATTCATCTGTCTTGGTTTTGCACAAGACACTCATATGACTTCAGTCTTTTCTTTACTCCTTTTGAGGCCTTCGTTTTTAGTTCCCTGTTCCAGATATCAATTGCCTGGACCAATTCTCCCTCGCTATCAGTGGTCAGCTCAATATTGTCTGCATAGATCAACTTCATACCATTTTCTATTTGTATTTGCTTACTTATGAAGTCCATCACAATTCTGAATAGTAATGGACTAAGTGCTGATCCCTGGTGGAGATCAACCTTCACCACAAAACCCTCTGTTACACCGAAGGGCATCTGCACCTTTGCCATGGAACCACCCTACAAATCAATCACCATCTGGAGCAGGTCCTCCAGTGCCCCATAGAATCATAGTAGAGGCGCTAGCAGTCACCTATGTACTTTGTCTAAGGCTTTCTCCGCGTTCAGGAAAAAGCAACTGTGCTCAGTGTTCCCCTCCAGTTTGCCACCAACTATCTAGCAATGAACGTACCATCTATTGTCCCTTTTCCTTTCCTAAAACCAAACTACTCCTTCCTAAAATGGGCTCTGCTGTTTGGCAAACGCAACTATGATTCTGTTTCATGCAGTAGGACAGCAACTTAATTTCTCGGTACTTTGAACGGTTGTATATACCACCTTTTTGTTTGTCTGTTGGTACCAGTATGGACTTTCTCCATTCTCTTGGGATTTTCTTCTCTTTTCAGACTATGCACAGGACTCACGTGAGCCAGCATAGACTAAACTCTTTCAAGGCTTTGATAGTTTCTGCTGTGACTTTGTCTGGACTTGCTGCTTTTCTGAGTGCCATCTTCAGCAATGCAGCCTTGACCTCTGCCGCCTACCGCTCATGAAAAGCCAGGATTGCTGGTTCACACAATGGCAGTGTAGCATATGAAGAGTTCTCATCATTAAGCAGACCCTCATAATATTCTTGCTGTCAGGTACGTACTAGCAGCCTGCCCCCTGCATCCTCCATAAATGATGTGTCCACTTGGTCTTTCTTCCTTTTGTTTTTTGTCCGGAACCATCACTTATATTTTCTTTTTGGGAAGTTGAGGGCAGATGTTCAACTTATCATACAGCTTCTCTAAAGTTCGGTTTCTTGCCTGTCTGACTGCAACATAATTCGCACAAATGTGGGCACACGCACCCACAAAACCATCCTTCTCCATACCTTTGACCCTCTCTCACTCACACACACACTCACTCCTGCCTCTCCCCAGATTGGTTACACTGCTCCCACATCCCCTCCTCCCAATAGCAGCCGTTTCCATTTCAAGCCTTCCTTATAATGAACGCTTTCATCTACAGATACGTGAGCTTGTTAAACAATGCTACAGACACCTTCCTGCCGGGCACACAGAACAGCAGTGCCAGGGAAGAAAGCTGGCTGGGAACATTTCTACCCTGACAGGTGTGCGATGCCTGCTTGGACCTTGAGTTTAACCTTGCAAGAACAGAAAACGACAGGAGCATCACTGCTATATTTAGCTACATCTCCTCCTTCTCCAGTTAACCTTCTGTTTTGCGTCGCATCTGTCGCCAGCTCTAGGGCTGAATTCAGATCTCTGAACTGTTCTTCTCTTTCAAATGCCACTCATTCAAGATGTCTGAATATTTATTCCCAGACATCCAGGCTAATTAGAAATGGAAACTGGGGAGGCGGGGGAGGTTGCCAACCCTTTCCAAGGATTTTAAAGCTGGCTAGACATCGGACACCACCCTGGGCTTCTGTCACTCCTGCCTGGCAGCACTGAGCTATCCAGGGACATGGTGCATTTCCATGACATTTGTAATCAGGACAGCCGCAGTCATAATGCCAGTATGAAAAGCAGAGCACAGCCTGGGTTAGGGCCTGATCCCGAGGATCCAGTGGCTCCTGTTGAAATTGATGGGAGTTACGGGTGCTTAGTACCTTTTGGGCTCAGGTCCTGGGGACTGGGGCATGTTTTGAGTGCTCTGTGGTGCATGCTAAACCAGGGCAAAACGACCTGGATAATTCATCCCTTAAGTGCACCCTTGGACAAATATCTCCAGAACAGCCTCCCCAAATTCTCTTGTAAGGTCGCACTCCTCTTCGCTCCCAGCCGTGGCTATTGATCCTTATAGCGCCGTCGTCAGTCATTAGCCGGCAGAGCGAGGCACCGCTCGGTAATCAGCCTGCCGGGCAGCACTGAATAAAATAAAGTGTGCAGCGGCCCATGGCTTTCTTCCGCTCCACACACTGATGAGGCTTCAGGAGCAGATTTTTCTGCTTCGCTCAGAGGACAGAGTAACAGACGTACCATGCTCTGCATATTGCTGCTAAAGAGCATTAAGGGTTGGCTTGCGAGGCAGGCGCTGAAAATCGGGAGAGCTTTGAGGGAGAAGGAGCCCCAGCTAACAGGAGCCCACCCCCTTCCTTTGGCACTTTTAGCCTGTAGCCTCGCACAGCAGCGGGCCAGGCTCAGAGACAGCAGGTGCGGAGGGCTCTGGCCTTCTGAGCATTTTGCGTTCATACAAAAGGAAGAAGAAGAAGAAAGAGAAATGAAAGGCAAGAGGAGAGTGACATGCATGAGAAACACTTCCAGGCTCCAGCTTCAAAGAGCCCCTGCCAGCCCCCTGGATCCACAGGAAGGTGACACAAAGCGGGGAGGAGGGACCCGACCGAACCAATCTCCCTCCACGATGGCTGGTTTTCTCTTCTCCTTATGTGAAAATAATGGCCCCCTTCTCCCTTGGGGCCGGCCGGAATATTTCATCAGCGAAGCAAAACATCTTGTCCCTTCACAGATTTTTCTACCTGACCGCCAGGAGAGGTGTGAGCTCACAGGTGCCTCTTCTCACATCAGGCCGCGCTAACAGCCTCTTGGGTGAGCAGTCAAGGAGCTGGGAACTGTTAAAGCCATTGAGGAGAAGCCTCACCCTGAGTGGTTAGAGGCACATTAAGGCCCAACCAGCACTGAGTCTCAGAGCCTGGGTCAATTGCCTCAGGCTTGTGGGACTGAAAATAGCCCTGTAGATGTTCCCCTTTGGGCTGGGGCCTGGTCGCAGAGACCCTCCCCCAGCCACTGGGTTCTCACTCCAGCTGCAGCCCGGGCTCTGGAACATCTGCACTGCTCTTTTTAGCCCTACAGCCCCAGTCAGTTGACCCAGGCTATGAGACAAAGTTCCGTGGGTTTTATTTGCGATGTAGACATAGCCTTAGAGTTGCTCCACAAATGATGCTTCCACGGGTCACAGAATGAATGGGTCCCCCAGGCACTGACATCGATAGATACAGTAGATGGATAGGCAGTTCTGTCTAATAGAAAGATACTCATCTGTATGTCTGTCCAGCCACATACATGTCCCTCAACATCATTGTAGTGTCTGAGCACCACAGTCCCAGCAAACTGAAGAGAGCAGTGCTTCACCAGCTTTCTTCCACGGGTAACGCCAATGCCCCTGGGTGGGTCAGTGTTAATGGGGATCAAAGCTGGGACCTCTGGATCTTAATGCACAAGCCTCTACTGCCTGAGCTAAGACAGCCACTTCTTAGCCCAGGCTATAGCAGGTTCATCCATCCGTAGTTGGCCTAACACTCTAGAGCAGTGGGCTCCAAACTTTTTTGATCGCGCACCCCTATCAATAAAATTTTTTTGAGCACACCCCCCCTGCCGCGCCGCAGGGCCGGTTTTACCATTTTTGCTGCCCCAAGCAAAAAAAAGCCGCTCGGACTCCCGCCCGAACTGCCGAAGCGGCGCTGCTCCGGCGGCGCTCCTCCTGCCGCGCACCCCGAAGGATCCTCTTGCGCATCCCCTGGGGTGCGCGCACCCACTTTGGAGACCACTGCTCTAGAGGGGGACATGGCTTACATGTCTCCAGAGAATCAGAAGGATGGAGAGGAAACATCTGACTCCCTTGGGACCAGGCAGTTCTGCACAAATGCATCCAACATTGGCTTCCTTTAAAACATTTCTCGTTTCAAGAGGGAGTGCTATCCAGTGACTAGGGCAGAAGACTGGGACCCAGGATGCCTGTCTCTGTTCCCAGCTTTGCTAGGGGCCTGATCCAACTGCCATTAAAGTCAACAGTAGTTGGACCAGTTGCTGTCTTGCTGCGAGTCCTTGAGCAAGCCACTCCATCTCGCTGTGCCTCTGTTTCCCCATCGGCAAAGTGGATAGAATACCTACTTCAGAGGGGAGCCGTGAGGTTTCTGGCTCGTAAAGTGCTTTGAGACCTTTATCTGTAAGGAGCTATGGAAGCACAAAGCATTATTTCAAATCTCAGCCACTAAATACATTATTTTTTCTGGTGTCAAAAAAATAAAATAAAGAAAATTAAGGCAAAGCCAAGCTGGGTCAATACACTTTTCCCCCACCAAGCCCTGACTCCTAAGCTTTCCATTTTGAGGAATATCTGGGAGATGGACAAGAGAGGAAGAGAAGTGGAGGAGCAAAAAGGGTGAGAGAAGAAGAAGAAGTAGGATTAAGTGAGAGAAAGAGGAAAAATACGAAGGTATGAGAGAGGAAAGGAAAGGACGTTTGGAATAAGTCAATTTCCCCTCCTCCCCTGCTCTCTCAACTCACATGCATGCATACAAGGTGGTGTCCAAAATTCACCCCTTCTTGGGAATTATGGTTAAGTACAAGTCTTTGCTTGGCTTATTCCTAGACCTTCTATGTTCGTCCCCAATTCCCTCTAAGAGCCATGACCCTGGATAGGAGCTAATGAGCCTCCCCATATCTGGCTGTCATGTGAGTTAGCCAAATAACCCTGCCTCTCTCCACAGAGTCCTAAACCCAGATCCCTTGACAGAGAAGAAAAGCAGATGAGAGGCACTATATTTGGAGAGAAAAATCCTGATGTTCTAACTCAGGCTTTTTCCAGCCTTTATGCAGGCAAGACTCCCACTGAAGCCCCCCTACCCCCAAGGTTTCAGCATTTGGCCCAAAATTAAATGGTGAAAGAAAACAAAAATGATCTGAGATGGAGGGAAAGCAGCAATAAGTCCTTTTGCTATACAACCATCAGAAGAACCATGCCCCAAACCACCACAAGAGGAGCCAGTGTGGATTTTTTCATATCAATCAGATTTGTTATTGACATCAAAGTTAATGGTCAGCCTGGGAAACATCACAGAAACAGTTTCTGGTCTGATCAGCATCTTCCCAGCTGCAAGTGCCACAGACAGTCCTATTTGCATCTGAAAGAGCCTTGTTTCCATCTCCGTTCAGGAAAGGTGTTGGCTCTTTGATGTTCAAAACAACCTTTGATTCTGAAAGCCTATAAGAAGGGCCTCATTTTCTATTCAGTTCTATTGAACCCGGTTATATTTTGTCAGGGCCTTGCTGGCTTCATTCCCATTCAGTTCTGCATGATTCTGCCATTACAGGGACCAAGAAGCTGAAGCTAAAATCTAGAGACAAAATCACAGAGGGGTGTTTTCTGGGCATGACACGGAGAGTCAAGAGAACAAAGTTGTGAATTTGGGGAACGGATCAGAGAGCTGGGGGTCCTCTTCTCCACTGCCCTGCCCACTTCTGTAGTTATTTGCACCACTGCAAAGTGAATGCAAAACACTTTGGAAGCATTCTGCACTATGCACGGTGCAGGGCAATGGCACAGGACCAGAAGCAAAGGGCCAGCCCTGGCTCTGGTAAGAACCGACGATGGAAGATGGAATGACAGAGTGGAGGGGGCTTGAACTTCTATGGCAAGAGAAGATGAGGCCCCAGGGCTTGAATTTCTCCCTCTTGCTCACCTTTTTCTCATCCCCCTCTTGCAGAAGCTGGAGGTGACTCCTCTTCTCGCCGTCCTTCCGCAGGGAGCTGTTCTGGTGCTGGGGCAGGCTCATGGGTGGGGATGCACTCCGACCCTGGGGATCCACCCAGGTGTAAATGTGATTGGTGACATAGCCCCCAGGGATCCGCCCAACCGAATGCACCGACAGGTTCAGCTTCTTGGAGCCTTTCAGAGCCTGTGAGACAGTCCGGGAGAAAAAAGGAATTAATTCCAGAGCCCAAGGGAAACAACAATTAATGCAAATGGCATTTCAATAATGCCAAAGCTTTGCTTTGCTATGGAACTGTTCATCTGGTGATCTCCAAGCACTTTACAAACATGGATGGAGCAAGCCTCACAACTCCAGGACTTGGACTCGGGATCTCTGAACCCTCTGCTGAAATGCAGCCACTTCTGGGGTAGATCACAACAGCTGTTTAACAGCCCACATTGTCCCTATAGGACAAGCAGCAAAGATGAGCACATAACTTGAAACTGAAGCAGGGTCAGAGGGAAGCATGTTGGAATGAGGATAGGACATTGGAGTTAACAACCCTAATTCTTATGCAAAGCACCAGGGGATTGAGAATGATCTCACATGGGCAGGATGCTGTATTCTGTCTAACGTAACTGTGGGTACCAGATGGGTCTCCTGAGTTGCAGGCAAGTGCCCTAACCACTGGACCATCCTTCCTCTGCAGTATTTGGATCCAGATCGACTGTATGCTCTTGCCATATTTGCGGACCAGCCACACACTGTTACCCAGCGTTACAATAGGCAGGGTGCAAATGCTTTAGAAGAGGTATACATCTCCGTGTCTCCGGGCATAATCCAACCCCTACAGCCCGGGGTTAGGAAGCAGTTTCTCTGATAGGCAGGTTATTCCATACTCCCGCACTAGGGGTTCTCTTTTCTTGCACCTTCCTCTGAAGCAGTTGGTTCTGGTCTCTGATAGAGCCAGGCTCCCAGGAGAGAGGGACCACGGGTCTGGCAATTCCCCAGGCCTGCTCAGCCCAAATTCCCCACTCCATCCTCACCACATCCCAACAGCAGGACTCCTGCAGTCGTCCAGGACAGGGGACCTCTGCTGCTCACGAGCAGCCTAGGACTGACCCAGATCTGGAGACGGAGCCATTTCTCCTCCTTGGGAAAGCAGGCCAGACCAGGCCAGGGCTACATCAGCGACAGGGACTGCTGTTCGTGGAAACCTGCCCTGCCTCTACCCAGGCCAGGGAAGACAATTGGAAAGATTCCCCTTGACTTCACTGGGCTTTGGAGCAAGCCCATGAAAGAGAATCTCAGTCTTGGGTGCCGTTCCTTACCGTACACCTCACAAGCACAAACAGTCAATTAACACATGAAATAATTAGTTTAAAAACCTCCACCCCACCCTGAGGGGACCAGGAGATCCAGCGGGGCCTGTTTGCCGGTTGCCCCTCTGGCTAGTACTGCAAAGGGCTGATAGCTGTTCTGAAGTTAAATTTCATGTAATTAATGTTAGGGGAGCTCGACCAGCTGCTCACAGGGCTCAGTAACATTAGGGTGACCAGACAGCAAGTGTGAAAAATCAGGACGGGGGGGGGGGGGAGGGGGGTAGTAGGCGCCTATATAAGACAAAAGCCCCAAATATCAGGACTGTCCCTATAAAATTGGGACATCTGGTCATCCTAAGTAATATCGAGGCAGCTTAGTGTTTGGTAGCGGCCGGAGGCTGCTTTGCCGGTTTAATATACATATGCCTGTGGGGCAGAGACAGCAGATGCTCACCTTGAATGGGGAGCAGGGAGTGTGCGCCAAGGAGCCCAGGGTGTAGAAGGGGCTTGGGCAGTGGCAGCAGCAGGGCTGGGGGCAACCGGTGGGGCAGGCATTCGCCTTGGCCCCAGAGATGCACAGCAGACTGAGGAAGTGGACCAGTCAGGGAAACTGTGGCTGCAAGATATCACCGCTCCCCAGCCCCAGGCATTCAAAGCAGCTGCCTGCCCAGCTCCCGCTGCTGTTGTAGGTATATTTGGCAGCAGACCCACCCTCTCCCCCAGGGGAGACAGCCCTCCCACCAGCCCAAAATGACACAGATCTGCCTGGCTGCCCCTTCCCTGCCCAGCCCAGAACCAGGCACCCACTTCCAGGTGTTGAGGGAGTTAGGCCAGAAGAGAAGGGGGCCCAGGCTGCCCCACCTCACACACTCTCCAGGTACAAAGGGCATATTGTGGGGGCAGAAAAAAATAGATCACTCCCCTCTCCAGAATTTTTCTTTCCCTGGGATGTTAGCCCCCACCCTCCTCCTGGTTCTTCCAGCCAGGTTTGGGGGCCAGGTCTCCTGTTGAGCCGAACTAGAGCACCATGCCTGGGGTAGGAGGGGACTTGCCAAGAGGTGCTGGTATTGGCCGCTCTCAGATCCTGGAAATGGGATTAGCTAGACCCCTGCACTGTTCTGGTGGGGCAGCTCTGAAGCTCTCCCTGCAAGCAGATCCCCATGTCAGCTGCAGAGAGGAAGCCCTGGATCCAGCACATGACCCATTCCACGCTTCACCACGGGGAGCCATTTGGCTGCAAGTTCCTTCCAGCCCACTCTGGTAGCTGAAGGGAGGTGTCACTGAGATTGGCCACCACTGCAACCCAGCTCCAAACATGTGCTGCCAGACCCAGTCACGGCGGTTTAGTCCTTTTCAGCAAAGGTTAAACAACCCACCAGAGAGCAGCCCTAAGCCAGGACCGGGTCCCCAGGCTTCAGGGCCACCCCTCCCAGGGGTCTCTGACACTCCAGCTGCTGGCAGCTTCCTCACCTCAGCCAGCTCTGCTCCCTCCTTGGGGCAACAGTCCCAGGGTAGCTTCTCTAAGCCCTCCCCATGGGAGTTAGCCTTTGCTACCCAGGACTTAGTTTATCTCAGCCCTCCTCTCAGCTGCCGCCTATCAGCCCTTTATAGACCCAGATGTAGCACAGCCATCTTTAATTAGCTGGATTAGGCTCCAGTCTGGGGCACTGGGCTCAGTCTAGCTACAGAGACCAGCTACCCTGTGATGGGGAGGGGCTTTTAGCTGTGGGCCGGCTTGCGCCCGCCCACTTCCCAGCACCCAATAGGGAACTACCCTGGGACAGGAGGTCTTTAAAAACAATCCACGGCCTTGGATTAATTGCAGTGACTTCTAAACGCGGCAGTCTGCTCAGGGGCTGCACCACGACCTCCACTCCAACAGGTACCTATGGAGAGAGCTAAGCCTCCAAACGTGAGTCCACACTGGCTTTGCCTTAGCAGTGAGTGCTTCCTCAGAGCTGAAATGAAGCAAATCCCAAGGCAGCCCTGTCCTGAGCGAGGAATATAATCAAAAATAATACCCGGCACCTATATAGCAGTGTTCAAGCATCAGCTCATTAATATGGCTCGTGAACTAGTTGATCTGTTCAGTAGGAGCTAACATCCAAGTCAGAAGACCAAGAGAATATCTACACTGCAAAAAAACCCCAACCAAAACAACCCCTCCAGCCGCAGCAAGTCTCAGAGCCCAAGTCAACTGACTCATGTTTGTGTTATGGGCTAAAAATAGCTGCCTGGCGGCCCCTGCTCGGAGCCCAGGCTCCAGATGCCACTTTAAAATAAAATAAATAAATTAATGGAGATATCTCATCTCCTAGAACTGGAAGGGACCTTGATAGGTCATTGAGTCCAGCCCCCTGCCTTCACTAGCAGGACCAAGTACTGATTTTGCCCCAGATCCCTAAGTGGCCCCCTCAAGGATTGAACTCACAACCCTGGGTTTAGCAGGCCAATGCTCAAACCACTGAGCTATCCCTCCCCCTCTACTAGCCAGTAACAAAGCTCTGAAACCAGCAAGCCCCAGATGGGTGATGGAGACCCTGAAAACATGCCACAAAGACTCACAATGTGAAGGAGCGCATGTGAAAACCCCACAGCACTCAGCCTACAGTGATGGGCAGCAGTGTAAAAACACTAAGATAGCAGCCCTAAAACAGAGACTGTAACAGAAAATGAAACTTTGGGAGGAGGGATAGTTTAGTGGTTTGAGCATTGGCCTGCTAAACCCAGGCTTGTGAGCTTAATCCTTGAGGGGGCCATTTAAGGATCTGGGGCAAAATCAGTACTTGGTGCTGCTAGTGAAGGCAGGGGGCTGGACTCAATAACCTTTCAGGGTCCCTTCCAGTTCTATGAGATAGGTATATCTCCATATTATTATTTATTTTTTTTAACCAACCTATAAACCATAGGTTTCAGAGTAGCAGCCGTGTTAGTCTGTATCCGCAAAAAGAACAGGAGTACTTGTGGCACCTGAGAGACTAACGAATTTATTTGAGCATAAGCTTTCGTGGGCTACAGCCCACTTCTTCTATAAACCATAAGAATTCTTGCCCTGCTATTCAGTCCTACATAGGGTGACCAGATGTCCCGATTTTATAGGGACAGTCCCGATTTTGGGGTCTTTTTCTTATACAGTCTCCTATTACCCCCCACCCCCTGTCCCGATTTTTCACACTTGCTGTCTGGTCACCCTAGTCCTACAGCGTATGTCAAAACAACCTACAGAAAGGGTCGTGTTCTCGATCAAATGCTGTAGGGTTTTAGAGCAATTTCTTTAGAACCCTGTTACATTTCTATATTCTATAGAACACTGTTCGTTTCAGCAGAGACAACAAGCCACGGTCAGCAAGGTCTTTTCCTTGCAGAGGACTATACCAAGTAATCACAAATAAATGCAAAAGAGCAGGAAAACAAGCAGAGATGGTTTTGTCTAGTGGATAAGCCACCAGGTTGGGAGTCAGGAGACCTGCATTCTGTTCCCGGCTCTGCTGCATGACTGGCTAATGGCTTCACCCCCTCCTCTTTTCCCCTCCCACCTTTATCTATTAGAGTGTAAACTCCTAGGGTGTGGTCTACACTGCATTGTAAACCCAGGTCTGTGGGATTCAGGCTTGTGGGTATGTCTACATGGCAACCTCCCCTCCCCCCCCAATGCAGCAGGGTCCTCGGCCCCAGGTCCTGAGTCAGCATGGGTTTAGTGTGCAGTGTAGACATACCTGTAGGGGCAGCCAGGGGTTGTCTCATTCGGTGTTCGTACAGCCCCTAGCACATATTTGTTTCCACAGAGCCGAGCGCAATGGGGCCTTGATCTTGGTTTCTAGGTGCTACTGTTACTTAACATTAATAAAGAGAAAACTCCCCACCAAAGGGTCAGCTCAGACTGATGACCCTGGCTGTGTAGCCCACCCTTCCCCAGTGCATTCTTCTCCATCTGTCTCCTAAGCATCCATCCCATGGGGCCCAATTCCCCAGCACCGAGGGCCAAGCTGCACACCCAGAATTAGTGCAAGCTGGTGCACAGCTGAATCCTTCCCCAGTGCTTCCTCTGATCACCTGTGCAAAGGAAGGGGGGAAGCTAAGCTGGAGTTAACCCCTGATTTGCCATGCAGCAGATCATGCCTGGCAATGGTGAGGCTAGAGAGAACCTGAGCCTGCCTGAGAAAGCTTGCCCAGCCATTGGCGTGACCTTGCTTAGGTTCCCAGCTGCACCACGCCTGGCCTTGGTCTGACACGAGCCCATACAGCCATGACTTTGCAACACATTTAGGAGATAAAAATGCCAGAAACGGCAGGGGGGGAACCGGGGAGGGACAAGCATGACCATTGTCGGTGGGAGGAGATGAGCGGAGGGGTGGCTTTTCCCTTCCTTCTGAGCTCCCTGTCAGCCCCTGACAGAGTGGGAACACCAGGGAAGCTGCTCTCGGAAAGCTGGGTAAACAGTCTGAGAGGCTGAGTGGCCGGAGATTTACAAGGTACTTTTAAGGTCCCCCGGTGTTCCCCTGACAGTACTGCCCGGGAAATGGAATCTCAATTAACGGCCAGATGTTTTATGTATGAAGCTGACAGCAGAGACTCCGGGAGGCTTGGAAAGCGAATGCAGAGCCCTGCCTGGCAGCAGGCGGCTGGGCCAGGGCTCCCAGGCAGCAGCAGGGAGTGGAAACGGAGGTGCTGTCTGTCACCAGGCCGCTGCAGGCGGCTTTCCAGAGCGGCTCTCCCAAAGGAATAGGCCAGGCCAGCCTGGCGGCTGTGGGACCCAATTCATCAATGTGACCAAGCTGAAACAAGCACAGGACCTGAGGGTGCCTCAAGCCACCGTTGCTCCTTCCTTATTCTGGGGCCTAAGGCTGCCCTGTTGTACCCGGCTGCTCACGGCCACAAATGGCTGTTATACAGCAGGTCACTGACCAGACCTGTGGTTTCCCCGGAACGGCGCCGACACCCCCGCACTGCCAGGGACTGCCCCAAGAAGTGCCGGGAACCCTTGTGCTGTCTGCGTAAGGACTTGCCCGACGCTGGGGGAATTCCCCAGGATCAGGATCTGGCTCTGCCAGACTCACAGCCCTTTGCACCAACACAGCTGGCACGAAGGGGCTGTGAGCAGGCCACCTGCCCAGACTGCCATCAATAGAGGGACCCCTGTGACAGCAGCAGCCTTCTCTGAACAGCCCAGCACTATGGGACCCTGACACAAGTGCCCTGCATTGACCAGCACAGGGACAGTTATACAGCCCCACCTAGGATGAGCAGGAAGAGGACAAGGACCTGCCAGCCAGGAAGGGTCTGGAAGGGAGAAGATGTCATATTTTAAAGGGATTAGAGCTGACTTTTTAGTGGCTCCTGTCCTCATTTATCTCCAGTTTATTCTCTCTCACACCCATCTCCGTGAGGCAGGGCAGTGCTGTTATCCCCATTTTACACATGTAGAACTGAGGCACGGGGTAGATTAAGTGACCTGCCCATGGTCACACAGACAGTCTGTGGCAGAGCAGGAACTGACCCCAAGACTTGAGTCTACTAGACAATCCTTCCTACCCCTCAGCCAGGGGGTTGAGCGAGCTGGAAGCAATCACCATGACGCACAAATCCCAGCTCTGGAGGCAGGTGACCTATCCAGTTGTTTTGGTAGTTGGGTTTGGTTTTTGCTCCAACAAAGCAAGAATTAGAAACAAATATAAGAGAAAGAAATTGGCTCTGTAATCCTGACATTGCATTTGCTAAATCTAAGCAGCCACATCTAATGGGATGCCGGCGCAGTTTCCACTTGAATACTGATGAAATTGCTCCATTTGTCCTTAACTTCACAGTAAAGGGGCTGCTGGAACTTTGCCCTTCACTCACAAAATCCTCCTGTCTCAGCTTTTAAAAACAATTGGTTACTTACTTCAAACTGCAGCATCAGGCAGGGAAGTTAATCACCAGCGACAGCAGATAATGAGCCCCCTCTACCATCACCAACGGTGGCTTGAAAACATTTATGCCTGCTACCCAAACGAGATCTTTTCTGCCACAAAAATAACATTTACCTCCAAGCTACATTTCTTCCTGTGAGCTCAATCGTGGTCCCAGCTCCCACCCCAGTCTATGCTCTGGTGAGCTCAGAGGCAGGCAGGAGGCCTCCTAAGGCTGCTAAGTGGGATGGAGTCACAGCTCCAGCAGCCTCCGTCACTCCTTCTGTAGCAGTAGCTTCATAGCAAATCACCGCCCCCTCCTGCATCCTGTTGTGCTAGGTGCTGTGCAAACATGTGTGAAAGGACCGTCCTTCCCTCAACGAGGGTATAACCTACACAGGCAAGATGGACAAAGGGTGGGAGGGGAAAATGAGACAGAAAATTGCCCAAGGTCATGCAACAGACCACTGGGAAGCTCGGAATAGAAGCCTTGCCTCCTGGCTTGATGCCCCTTCTGTTAGGCCATGCCGTGTACAGACTGGGTTAAAATAATCCTAGCAAGAGCCCTGACCAGCTCGGTGCAGCTTTGTTCTGCAGGTAAAACCGCACCTCCCTCCTCAGGTGCACCTGCCTGACACCATTCAATTCATGGGGTCCATGGGTGCAACTGAGGCTAGAATATGGCTCTGGATGTCGAGATTGTTCATCTGTCAATCAGACCCGGTGTGCAGCTTATATGCACCCTGTCATCACACACAGAGACTCTTCTAATGCCATAGGACAAAGGGGTGAGTTAAGGATTGTCTGAGATCTTCCTGACATGTGTGGGTTCATGCCAGAAACTTTATTTTAATTCAGCCTTTATTGGGTTAATATCCTTTCCAAAAAATAAAGGTCATTGTAACAATAAATGGATAAACCTTTCATGGAAACACATGACATTGGAAAAATTGGAAAGTAAATTTATATACCACCTGAAGGATCCCAAAGCAGAGTATTAAATGTGTGGATATTTATGTGAGTAACTGTGTGAGTGTAATAAATCACTTCATGCACCATTGAAAATGCAGCCACCTCTTGAGTAGAACATGGCAGCTGTTTAACAATGCACAGCAACACTATGCACCAGTTAAGGAAAGGAAGAGAAGAATACCATATCCTATTAAAAGGTGTGTTTTTTTCCTCGTGGAAAACAAACCTATAGGGGTTCTCATTCAAGAAGGCACTTAGGCATGTGCTTAACTTTAAGCATGTGCTTAAGTCCCACTGTCGTCAAGAGGAAGTCAACAGGAGCTTAAGCACATGCTGGGAAAGTGCATTCATAGATAGGCATATTTATCAAAGTGGATTTTTTGATTCATTAGATTGTGCCAACTTGGAAAGCATTTTAATCCAGCTATTTCACAAAATATTCTGTCTGGAAATGCCTCATAACCATCTGCAGTATGGAGCTATAAAATATACGTATTAATAAACAATAGTAACTTTGCCAGTGGGTAAAAATACCAGGGACTAAGTTCAATCCTGGACACAGCTCTGTTGCAGTCAATAGTTACACCTGAAATGAGTTTGACCCTAAGGTTTCATCTCTGGGGACAAATCCATCTTTTTATATAGGTCACAAATCAAAATAGATTGGGGAGTCTCATCCTTAAATCCCTAAGGGAACGTGTCCACATTGGCAAGCCACAGCCCAATTCCCTGCTCAAGACAGGGCCCGAAAGTGGAAGAGTAGGGTAAGGTGCTACAGGAGCCAGATGCATTTAGCAGGGTGTGTATGTTAGGACACAAAGGCACTGGTCAAAGCAGCTTGGATTATTATTCTCTATGCTTCAGTCATGCCTAGAGGCCCCAAGCAAGACCAGGGCTCCACTGGAGAAGATGCTGCAAAAGTACTTAGGGTATGTCTACACTGCAATCAGGAGATGTGATTGCTAGCGGCACAGGTTAGCCCGCTCGAGTATGTACCCAGGATCCTAGGCAGGTGGGGCTAGCCCCTGCCTCAAAGAGTTTACAATCTCAATAGACAAGAGGAACAAAGTAAGTATTATCATCCTTGTGCTACCGAGGAGGAACTGAGGTACAGAGAGATTAAGTGACTTGCCCAAGGTCACACAGCGAGTCTACAGCGGAGCAGAAAGTTGAACCCAAAGCTCCTAAGAGCCACTCCAATGTTGTAACCACAAGAACATTCTTCCAGGTGTAAGTGCATTAGCAGAATAGACCAGGGCAATGGAGAAAATCTCTCCCGAAGCCCTGGGTGTATCAACTGTGGGTCAGACAAGTGAGTACAAGGTCCAAGTTACTCCAGGATCAGAAATCCTCAGGGCATCTGGAAGCTTTCAGCTCCTCTGGAAGCAGCAGTGGGCGTGGATGAATGTCGGTGCAGCCTGGAGGAGGTGAAATGGTGCTTTCCTTTGAACAATGGCACTGGGCATGTATGGGAATGAAACACAGTAGGCACAGGAGCTCTGGCACAGATTTTGAACGCATTCACGCGTCTGTCCACTAAAACAGGCCGTTATGAAACACTGGCAGGCAGAGCTGCAAAATTAAGAGGCATTGGAGAAGCTTCAGAAGATTCCCAATGCAGCTATCGATCACTCAGACGCTTTGGCAAGCCCCAAGTTAACCCAAATATTTTACTGTTTTCCCTTGCTGGGGAGGCTGTGTTGGCCTCAGCCAGAGTCCCCCTATTTCCTCCCACCTTAATTTTCTTTTCCGCTGTCAAAGATGGCCGGCTAAGAGGGGCCTCTTCAAAGTGCTGCTTGTGTTCTATCTTACGGGCTTATATAGCCCCTGTTATTCTAGTACTAGATAGGGTGACCAGATGTCCCGATTTTATAGGGACAGTCCCAATTTTTGGATCTTTTTCTTATAGAGGCTCCTATTACCCCCCCCCCCCCGTCCCGATTTTTCACACTTGCTGTCTGGTCACCCTAGTACTAGAGCACCTCAGAACAGCCCCACAATACCTGTGTGAGGTAAGGAAGTATTCTGTGTACGGTGAACAGAAAGGCTAAGGCCCAGATCCTCAGGGAGTACTTAGGCTCTTCATTCCTATCGAAACTTTGTGTTTCATTGGATAGAAATGAGGAGCGAAGCATGAGTGACTTGCATAAGGCCATATGGGAAGTCTGTGGCAGAGCAGGGACTTGAAGCTGGGTCTCAAATCCTAAGCAAGGGCCTGAACTACTAGACCATCCTTCCTCTTGCTCATGCTGTTGGCTAGGTGGGGTACGGTAGAGACTTCAAGTGAACCCGCCCACAGAATGGGCAGAGCACTCCCACTCTCAGGGCCTGATTGGCTGCTCCCCTCCACCTTGCCTCCTCATTTACCCCAGTGCAAAATGACTGGAACACGTTACCATCCTGATCTGGGAGCATTTCACACTTGTCAATGCCTGCACAAGAGCAGCCATGATTCAGGTCCTCCGTCTGCTCAGGGGCAAAGGACTGACCTGAGGCTCAAAGGCAGATCCATGGATCAAGTGAGTTATCAGAGCTCGTGCTTTCAGAAGCGGGATAATAAAGAACCCTTGGGTCCATCCCCCCCGCTGCATTGCACGATCATCTATGTGCATTATAGGATTTTTTTCTTTTGTTTTCCCCAGAAGTACCTTGTATTGGCCCCGGCTAGGGGCAGGATGTGGGACTTAGTAGCCCAGGATCTGATGTTGCTGGGGAAATCTTAGACTTGCCAAACCCCATGTATCCAACGCTCCATATTGTTTGAAATTTGTTTCCAAATTACTATCACCCCCAACGTTTGTTTTTCTAGCTCCCACCCCAATGTCCCAAAAGCTGCAGTTTCAAGGACCTCTGCAGAATCAGGGTTTACCTGGATGTCCCTCTGTTGCACTGCATTGCCCCAGCATGGCAGACCCAGTTGCTTTTGTAGTTAATAAACTTATCTTGTTTTGTCTTAAACCAGTGTGCCTGGAAATCCGAACTGAGGGCAGAACGCTGGATATATTCCTCTCCGCATTGAGGGAGGGGGCGAATTTCATGAGCTTACGCTGTACAGTTCCCTGTGCAGCGCAAGATGGTCTAATTTGGGGTTTGCACTCTAGAGGGGGGTGGGCGCTTGAGTAACTGGGCAGTTCCTTAGCTGAAGCCTTCCCATGCAGGGGCTAGTCAGAAAGCCTGTTTGCATGTTACAACAGCTGGGTGTGTCCCTACGTGTGTGCTGGTGAAAGTGTGAAACTGGGAGTGTGTCTGCAGCTTCTCACGGCAGTACAGTTGAAGGGAGCCCTGGCTGGTGGGTCAGGTGGGCTCAGTGGTACCCCAGTTCCCAAGTGGCACCCCTGGGGGAGGGGAACCCGTCACATCCTTGTCCATCCTCATTTATTCTCTTCATTCCAGTTGGATGTGCATGGCCATCAGTGCTCTCAATAGCTTTCAGTATCAAGACGGGGGTGGCTGACTTTACTTTTTACCAGGGAAAAAGTTTGCAGGTAATTTTCTTATTCACTGAAAAAATGTTACCTGAGGCCTTTTGAAAGTTGTCAAAGGAAGAGAAGGTAAAACAGCCCTCACTTACTCCTGACAGCTGTTTTTGACAGCTGTGTAGCACTAGTGGAGAAGACTTCCTCCAAAGGATACCTCGGCCCATCGGGCCACCTTCAAAGCCACCAACACGGGCAGGGCTGCGCCCATAAATTATTTAATTCCACCCTGGGCTTGTCATCTTTTACTGCTTCAGCAGGGGGACGCTGAGTGGATTTAATGGTGCAATTTAATGCAAACGACCAAGGTAATGAAGTGCAGCCTGTAGATGTACTACTGCTGGCTGAGTTCTTTTGTAGCTCTGACACGCTAAACAGAGCTGCCCCTGATTGACATGTGGATGGGAGACCCGCAAGGAGCTACAGGGAGTGGTGCTGGTGTTTCAGGAAGTGGTGCTCTTCCCTCTCGTTCGGCACTGAGCTGTGTTCTGGAGGCACCGAGGTGACAGCTTTAGAATGAGATGTGAAGCGAAAGTCCTGTCACAAGATTCCCCTCGACGCTGTCTGGGCTGAAAGGCGCTATGTAAATGGAAGCTGTTCTTAGCCACTGAGCCAGAGGGAGGCAAGCGCAAATGGGCTGAGACAGAAAAAAGGCAATGGTGGTAGAAGTCTTTCTGCGAGCCCTCGAGGGGCCCAAGGGAGTACGAAATACCCCCATTCCTTTGTTCCTTGGGAACAAACCCAGCAAACACCCCGCACTGGGGACAGTAGAGGTTCAGCTACTGACTGCACCGGCAAGACACACCCTTGACTTCAGGGGAATTCCCTGGGGACCGCCCCTTTATGCCAGCAGGGAGCCATTGGACACCAATGAATGGAGCCCTAGGTACCCAGCGTTAAACCCAGAGAGCAGACTAGAGTCTCCTCTCGGTCACACCAGGGTAGGGTCGTACAAATCTGAATGCCCATTTGCTCCATATGGTTCTGCAGGGCAAACTCCTGTGCCAGCCTACCTCCTTGGGATCCCACTCCTTTCAATGGGCTGTGTACACTGGGGTGACAGGAACACCTAGAGGCCTTAGTCAAGATCAGGGCCCCATCATGCTGGGCGTTGTACACACACAATGAGAGACAATCCCTGCCCCAATGAGCTGACAGTCAAAGCAAAGGGTGGGAGAAAGGAAGCAATGTTACCTCCTTGTCACAGATGGGGAAACTGAGGAACGGAGAGACTAAGTGACTCACCCAAGGTCACGCAGGAAGTGTGTGGATGAGCTGGGAATTGACCCTAAGTCTGTACCAACCTCAGTATGTCACAGGGATGAAGTCAGCCCTGTGGATGGGAGACCCCCAGCTCCTGCAGTAATTGCTTTCCTTTCCCTGCACTTCTTACCATCCACTGACTGTGAGTGGTTCCTGATCTCAGCCCAGCTGTTCAGACATGTTGCAAGCAGGAATTGTATCCCTCTCTCTTCTTTATTTTATCTTTCAGTGGATTCAGCCCTGGTGGGAAGGGGCTGGGTTGACAGCCCTGGCACCAAAGGCCTTTCAGTGAGCCACAGAACAGGCACCCCATGGGCAGCAGCCAGGCCACCTCCCCGCCAAAGTGTCTTGGCCCTGGCTGAGGGGACCATCTCCAGAGAAAAGAGAAGGGTTCATTCCCAAGGCTCGGCCAGCTCTTGGCCTCTCTGCTACATGTCAGCAAGTGGGAAGCTCATCTTCCATCCCCCGCTGTGCCTGGTTTGTTTCATCCACCGGTTGTACCCAAGACTGTAAGATCTCTGGGGCAGGGACTGCCTTGGCATGAGTGTTTGCATAGGCCTAGGGGGCCTGACTGGGCATGGGTTATGGGCGCAGCACTGGCTCCCTGGTAGAGGGGAGGTTGTGGCCAATTTCCACCAATGCAGCTTCTTTAGTTGGTAGATGATCAGCAGGGGCCTTGCAGCAGGACTCACACCTCCTGAAGCTGGAACAGATCAGGCCTGGATTGGCAAAGAGGGTGAGAGATTGGGATGAGACAAAGGAAAGGTCAACAGACTGCTCTCGGTGTGAAACAGGAAAGGGAAAGGAACAGCTGTCCAGAAGTCCAGCTTCCCATCACCAGGTTCCGGGAGCTCATTGATTCTTAGACAACAAGGGCTTCCAAACCCTGAACAGATTGATTCCTTGCTGGTGCCATCAGGCTGTTCGTAGCGAGCTGCTGCCCATCCAGATTCTCCTTAAACCCCTGAGGCCAAACAGGGTCTGGGGGTCTCCTCTTTCCCACTCAAAATTTTTTCAGCCTTTGAAAAATGCTGGTTTCATGGGGTGGAATTCAGTCCTGACATAAACTGGTGCAACTCCATGAACTGCAAGAGAGCTTTACTCACACCAGAGCTGAATTCTGCCCTTATCCCAAATCTTAAAGCTGTGTCACGAGCCTTCCTTCCCTTAACCGAGCATTCGTGGCTGGGGAAGACTGAAATCGATAGCAGAAATCAGACAGGGCAAGCAGGAGCCAACCAACAACTGTATTCCCTGGGGCATTGAGGCTGATATGAGGTAAGCTGGCGGTTCTCAGTTTTCCACACCATGACTCCATGTTACAACAGGGAAAGATTTGGGGATCTACTTCTTCATCTAAGAAAGGGCAGGTGGTTGTGAGGCCCAGGTTGAGAGACCATGGTGGAGAACCTTTACATAGGCTCAGTATGTGAAGAAAAACCATGGTGCAGTCCTCTTAAAGTCATTAAGTTCTCTCTCGGCCCTTGAAAGTAGTGATACAGGTACTAATGCGGAGAGTGGACTAGATGACCCATCTGAGGGAAGGGAGCAGAAGGAGACTCCACCGATTGGAAGGCAAAAGATGCACTGTCCTAGGGATGGGGGTTCCACGACCACCACTCCCAAAAGGAGGAGGAGGGTGGTGGTGGTCGGGGACTCCCTCCTCAGGGGGACTGAGTCATCTATCTGCCGCCCCGACCGGGAAAACCGAGAGGTCTGCTGCTTGCCAGGAGCTAGGATACACAATGTGACAGAGAGACTGCCGAGACTCATCAAGCCCTCGGATCGCTACCCCTTCCTGCTTCTCCATGTGGGCACCAATGATACTGCCAAGAATGACCTTGAGCGGATCACTGCAGACTACGTGGCTCTGGGAAGAAGGATAAAGGAGTTTGAGGCGCAAGTGGTGTTCTCGTCCATCCTCCCTGTGCAAGGAAAAGGCCTGGGTAGAGACCGTCGAATCGTGGAAGTCAATGAATGGCTACGCAGGTGGTGTCGGAGAGAAGGCTTTGGATTCTTCGACCATGGGATGGTGTTCCAAGAAGGAGGAGTGCTGGGCAGAGACGGGCTCCACCTAACGAAGAGAGGGAAGAGCATCTTCGCCAGCAGGCTGGCTAACCTAGTGAGGAGGGCTTTAAACTAGGTTCACCGGGGGAAGGAGACCAAAGCCCTGAGGTAAGTGGGGAAATGGGATCCTGGGAGGAAGCACAAGCAGGAGAGCGCAAGAGGGGAGGACTCCTGTCTCATGCTGAGAAAGAGGGACGATCGATAAGTTATCTTAAGTGCCTATACACAAATGCAAGAAGCCTGGGAAACAAGCAGGGAGAACTGGAAGTCCTGGCACAATCAGGGAACTATGATGCGATTGGAATAACAGAGACTTGGTGGGATAACTCACATGACTGGAGTACTGTCATGGATGGATATAAACTGTTCAGGAAGGACAGGCAGGGCAGAAAAGGTGGGGGAGTTGCGTTGTATGTAAGAGAGGAGTATGACTGCTCAGAGATCCGATATGAAACTGCAGAAAAACCTGAGAGTCTCTGGATAAAGTTGAGAAGTGTGAGCAACAAGGGTGATGTCGTGGTTGGAGTCTGCTATAGACCACCAGACCAGGGGGATGAGGTGGATGAGGCTTTCTTCTGGCAACTAGCAGAAGTTGCTAGATCGCAGGCCCTGGTTCTCATGGGAGACTTTAATCACCCTGATATCTGCTGGGAGAGCAATACAGCGGTGCACAGACAATCCAGGAAGTTTTTGGAAAGTGTAGGGGACAATTTCCTGGTGCAAGTCCTGGAGGAACCAACTAGGGGCAGAGCTTTTCTTGACCTGCTGCTCACAAACAGGGAAGAATTAGTAGGGGAAGCAAAAGTGGATGGGAACCTGGGAGGCAGTGACCATGAGATGGTCGAGTTCAGGATCCTGACACAAGGAAGAAAGGAGAGCAGCAGAATACGGACCCTGGACTTCAGAAAAGCAGACTTTGACTCCCTCAGGGAACAGATGGGCAGGATCCCCTGGGAGAATAACATGAAGGGCAAAGGGGTCCAGGAGAGCTGGCTGTATTTTAAAGAATCCTTATTGCGGTTGCAGGAAAAAAACATCCCGATGTGTAGAAAGAATAGTAAATATGGCAGGCGACCAGCTTGGCTAAACAGTGAAATCCTTGCTGAACTTAAACGCAAAAAAGAAGCTTACAAGAAGTGGAAGATTGGACAAATGACCAGGGAGGAGTATAAAACTATTGCTCAGGCATGCAGGAATGAAATCAGGAAGGCCAAATCACACTTGGAGTTGCAGCTAGCAAGAGATGTTAAGAGTAACAAGAAAGGTTTCTTCAGGTATGTTAGCAACAAGAAGAAAGTCAAGGAAAGTGTGGGCCCCTTACTGAATGTGGGAGGCAACCTAGTGACCGAGGATGTGGAAAAAGCTAATGTACTCAATGATTTTTTTGCCTCTGTCTTCACAAACAAGGTCAGCTCCCAGACTGCTGCACTGGGCAGCACAATATGGGGAGAAGGTGACCAGCCCTATGTGGAGAAAGAAGTGGTTCGGGACTATTTAGAAAAACTGGATGTGCACAAGTCCATGGGGCCGGATGCGCTGCATCCGAGGGTGCTAAAGGAGTTGGCGGATGAGATTGCAGAGCCATTAGCCATTATTTTTGAAAACTCATGGCGATCGGGGGAGGTCCCGGATGACTGGAAAAAGGCTAACGTAGTGCCCATCTTTAAAAAAGGGAAGAAGGAGGATCCGGGGAACTACAGGCCAGTCAGCCTCACCTCAGTCCCTGGAAAAATCATGGAACAGGTCCTCAAGGAATCAATTATGAAACACTTAGAGGAGAGGAAAGTGATCAGGAACAGTCAGCATGGATTCACCAAAGGGAAGTCGTGCCTGACTAACCTAATTGCCTTCTATGATGAGATAACTGGCTCTGTGGATGAGGGGAAAGCAGTGGATGTGTTATTCCTTGACTTTAGCAAAGCTTTTGACACAGTCTCCCACAGTATTCTTGCCGCCAAGTTAAAGAAATATGGGCTGGATGAATGGACTGTAAGGTGGATAGAAAGCTGGCTAGATCGTCGGGCTCAACGGGTAGTGATCAATGGCTCCATGTCTAGTTGGCAGCCAGTTTCAAGCGGAGTGCCCCAAGGGTCGGTCCTGGGGCCGGTTTTGTTTAATATCTTTATTAATGATCTGGAGGATGGTGTGGACTGCACTCTCAGCAAGTTTGCAGATGACACTAAACTAGGAGGCGTGGTAGATACACTAGAGGGTAGGGATCGGATACAGAGGGACCTAGACAAATTAGAGGATTGGGTCAAAAAAAACCTGATGAGGTTCAACAAGGATAAGTGCAGAGTCCTGCACTTAGGACGGAAGAATCCCATGCACTGCTACAGACTAGGGACCGAATGGCTAGGTAGCAGTTCTGCAGAAAAGGACCTAGGGGTCACAGTGGACGAGAAGCTGGATATGAGTCAACAGTGTGCTCTTGTTGCCAAGAAGGCTAACGGCATTTTGGGCTGTATAAGTAGGGGCATTGCCAGCAGATCGAGGAACGTGATCGTTCCCCTTTATTCGACATTGGTGAGGCCTCATCTGGAATACTGTGTCCAATTTTGGGCCCCACACTACAAGGAGGATGTGGAAAAATTGGAAAGAGTCCAGCGGAGGGCAACAAAAATGATTAGGGGTCTGGAGCATATGACTTATGAGGAGAGGCTGAGGGAACTGGGATTGTTTAGTCTCCAGAAGAGAAGAATGAGGGGGGATTTGATAGCAGCCTTCAACTACCTGAAGGGAGGTTCCAAAGAGGATGGAGTTCGGCTGTTCTCAGTGGTGGCAGATGACAGAACAAGGAGCAATGGTCTCAAGTTGCAGTGGGGGAGGTCCAGGTTGGATATTAGGAAACACTATTTCACTAGGAGGGTGGTGAAGCATTGGAATGCGTTACCTAGGGAGGTGGTGGAGTCTCCTTCCTTGGAGGTTTTTAAGGCCCGGCTTGACAAAGCCCTGGCTGGGATGATTTAGTTGGGAATTGGTCCTGCTTTGAGCAGGGGGTTGGACTAGATGACCTCTTGAGGTCCCTTCCAACCCTGATATTCTATGATTCTATGATTCTATGATACTATTGGGCAAAGAATAGCTTAGGTAATTACAACATTTAGACTGTAAGCTCTTCAGGACAGGGTGTGTTTTCTATGTCTGGAAAGCATCTAGTACATTTTGGCTGGATCAGTAAATTAAAATACTTCTTCCTCCTTAAATTCCCCCTGCAGTGTCAACTGGATACAGACTCCTTCACTTCCTTTCTCAAACTGTTGTGTCAACTTGCTGTGCGCTGTTGGCTGCTGTGATCCACCCCAGAGGCAGCTGCCTTTCATTAGTGCGCAAACTGCCTGTAACGTGCTTTTGAGACCGTTAGATGAAAGGCTCTGTGCAAGTCTGTCAGACAGTGTGTGTGTGTGTGTGTGTGTGTAGGGAGAGGAGCTAAAGGAAACAAGTCAAGCGGCGTTGGAGAATGGTAGCATCAGGGGACCACCCTTACAAAAATCACAGCCGGGAAGCAGACACTAATCATCCGTAAGTAGTAGTATGGGAAGCAAGTGCCAAAGACAGGGACAGGACAGATTTTATAAGGCTATTGATTCCCTCTATTCTTTAATTGTCTATTCAGTCTTTCATGATTTAAGTAGATTTCTTTTATTTTAAAGCACTTTTAAAATAGCCTATTTACCCCAAAATCTCTAGCTTTAATGAGTCATTAATATAAATACCCTGCCTGCTGCATGGTGCTATTAAATGGATTTGCAATACAGCATTTTATTTGCTAGGATCAATCTTCTGACTTATTCCATCCTTTGGGAAAATTCATTTATGTCAATAGTGCCCAATGAGATCGACAGAATTTGTTTCCCTTCTCCTCCCTGCTTTTTCTTTTCTTGACCAGTCCTCGCTCTGAGGAAGCTGAAAGAGAGAAGCCTTCTTAAAACTTCTCCCTGGCCCTCATAAGCCCCTCAGCAGGAATGCAGATGTCATAAATCAATGGCCATTAATCACAACGAGTTTCCTGGCAGCCTGAATAAAAGGCCCATCTCAGACGGCTGCGGCTCACTCGCTTACCTTCGCTGCTAATGAAATGAGCAATCTATTCCAATTCATTTGGTTAGTGGCACTGCTGTAGAACACAGCCGGATACAAGGAGCATTAACTCACGGCCATCCTTCTATCCCCCCCTTTTCCCCTCCCACCTTTTCTTCTATCAATAACAGACTCTATCAATAACAGACCTGTTTGGTTTCTTGAGCTATTCAGAGGGTAGGAGTGCATTCCTCTGCCTGGGTAATTATCCCCCGTTTGCAAACTGCAAAGACTAGTGCTGAGGTTCTAGATAATTGAAAAACTCCCACACAGTTTTGCATTGATTCCATTCAGAATAGAAACATCGGGCATGAAAGAGTGAAGGAGCGAGAGAAAGAAAGGGATTGAGTCTTAACACATGGCAGAAACAACACGCAGAAGTTTGCACAACCACTGTTTCATGCATTCTCCTGGCATGTCCCTATTAGAAGAGACGGGTGAATCAAATAGCTGAACATCCTCGACTCTTGGCCCTTTGGACCCAATTAGGCTGGACAAGAACAACCAATTGTCAATAGCACAGAGGGAGCTTCCAGCATTGTTATGGAGGACAGGTGAGGGGGGGGAAAGAAATGCACTTTTAAAATGAGACCATTTGCTGCCTGTGGCTTAGAGCGCCCCTCTGTGCCGATGGGAGGAGCAGACAATCCAGGCATACAAAAGGGGGAAGGGGCCTGGTGTCACTGAAGCATGCACTTCTTATCTCCCAGAGACCTTCTCCCTGGAGAGGGAACACACTTATTATTAATAGTATCCCAGCAGCAACTAGATGTCCCAGCTGAGCCTGGAGCCCCTTTGTGCTGGGCACTGCACGAACATACGACAGACACTCCCTGTCCCAAAGAACTTGGAGTCGAATAGGTGAGTCAGACAAAGGGCGGGAGGAGAAACAGGCCCAGAGAGGGAAAATGAAGTAACTTCCCCAAGGCCACAGAGCAGGTGGGTGGCCAAGGCAGGGGTAGAACCCACAGTTCCTGAGTCCTATTCCGGAGCCTTATCCAGACTGGGTCGCAGTTATCACTAACTGCTTCCCTTACTGGCAGCCTATGAATGACCTATGGAGGCTGCTCTCCCTCTAGAGAGGCTCCCTCTTGGCAGGGCTGTGAGGAGGCAGTTGAAACGGCCCATCCTGTACCTGTGCAGAAAGAGAGGCCTCCGTTCCCCAGGGCTGCCAGCCCAGCACCTTTCACCAATGCCAAAAAATGACTAAGAGACAACAAGAAGCAAACCAAACCTAGCGGGGGTCTGGCTCCATCCTGATCAGAACTGCAGCCCCAGCAAGCCCCCGCTGTGTGACTGGGCTGTAGTCGTCCGTCAGGCTCACGTGTGACCTGAGTGGGAATATCTGATGGCAGAACTGGGCCCAGAGTCTTCAAGCTACTTGGACCTGTCTGGCAGTGCGATGAACTGAATTGAGCTTATACCCTTCCAGCGGGGGCTGAAGGACAAGGCCGGGGGAAATCCTTTACTACAGCAGTTCTGAGTGTGGTTTGTATCGTGAACACAGGGCCTGACACATTTCTGGGCCGGCCCAGTGACTTTGCGGCCTTGACTCTTCCCATGAAGGGCCTGTCTCTGACCTCCTCTCCACAGGGTTTCAGCTGCACCCACAATCCCTCATTGTCAGTACCCTCACTGTGTCTCCCCCATTCACCCTAATTTCTGTGGCTTCCCACTAGAGCAGCCTAGCCCCCGGCTTTTGTCCGAAGGATCGGGCTTTCCACTCTTTGCCCCGGCCCCATCCCTGCCTTCTGCTGCTTCAGGATTTACTTGGCCAGAGCTTAGTCTTTTTCACAGCTTTCCCTCCCAGCTGCCACTGGAGCCTGCCCTCTCCCCTTTGCCCTGTGCCTAAAGTGTGTGTGCTATGGGACAGCTGGGAAGGGACAGAGACAAAGGAGATGGGGCAAGAGAGCTGGGGACAGAAATAGGAGTGCGGGATGGGGGAGCAGACACAGAGAGGAGGCAGACTTGAGATTTCTCAGGGGAGGACGAGCAGTGAGAAATGAGAGAGGGAAAAATCACAATGGGGATAGAGACAGGGGACGTCAGGTGAAGTCTCCATTTTTTTAAGGAGTCTCTGGAGTCAATACAGGAGGGAACAGCCAATCTGGCCCTGAAAAATGTGGAAATTAAAATATATTTTGGTTTTCAAATAGTCGGTGAACATGCAAATGAGCATACATACTTATGTAAATATATGCACATTTGTTCACAGGCCTTTAGAGGGCCCAGTGTGGGGTGTAGGCAGGTTTGATCCCCACCTCTTTGCTAGGTGCAGGCACCTGAGGATGACCGAGGAAAGCTCCAGGTCCCCAGGGCGTTCTCCCTGGCTACCTCAGAACCTGGCTGCATGCTGCAGTAGAAGAAGCTAGCCCAGACTCTGGCACTACCCCAAATCTCTTTGATGCCCAGGCCTGGAACAACTGCCCTGTGAATCCTTATCACCAGTACAGCTAGTCAAAGACTAGTGAGGATTTTTCACTGAACGTTTGAAAAGAATTTTTGTTTTGTTTGAAATTTTAATAATAATAATAAATAATAAATAAATAATAAATACAATAATAAAGCAAACACACACACCCCACACTGGATTTTTGACCATAATACAAAACATTGGCATTCTCTATTTTTCCCCCAGTTCTTCCCTTTTTCTTTTCCCTTTCCCCTGCTGCTGAGAAAAGGGGGGAAGGAAAAATTCTAGTGTGTGTGTGTGTGGGGGGGACCCAAACGCAACATTTTTTGGTATTTGGTTTTTCATTGAACAAAACAGAAAATAATGAAAGCAAATTCATGGAAAATGAAGTCCTTTTCCATTTAAAAAAGAAAATCAATCAGGTCTAATTACCAGCAGCCCACACAGCCCTTTCTATTGCTGGCTCCCTTCCCAGTGTTGTGCAGAATGCAACATTTTAAGCCCAAATAGTGAGGGTTGTGGGCTTGAGAGGAAAATGGGGTCATTGATGTCTCTGTATTCTAGGTGGATCCCTGATTCATGAGCTGTTGATTTTCTTTACAGTGGGATAATATGTGCACTCTGCATTTGTCAATGAGGAACATTCGGGTAATGCACCATCTAAGAAGCAAAGCAAAACAACTCTAGTAAATGTGTTGTCAGTTTAAATGAGACTGCCAGTGATTTAGACTTCTGTAATTCTCTGCGTAGGCATGACATTGAGAAAAGTACCCCAAATCCGTCAGCCTAACTAGAAGGGAGGGGGGACAGAGAAAATAAAGAATTTAATCCATGAATTATTCTGCACCCTACATTTTAGTTTTCTTCTAATACATAGTTGGGCTGAAAAGAGAAGTTTCTCTGTTGGGTCAGTTTGTGTATTTCTTCACTGATGCAGAAATGTTTCTTTACGACATTCCAGCGAATGTCACAGGATTTTCTTATCATTTATATTCCAGCATTGCCTACTGGCCCCTAATGTACCAGGTACTGTGTACACAAATGGTAAGAGACAGTCCCTGCTTTGAAGAGCTTACTATCTAGCCAGACTAGAGAGACAACAGGTGGGAGAAATGAAGCATTATTAGCGTTGTATTACAGCTGGCAACCTGGGGTACAGAGAGACGTAGGGCCTTACCTCTTTTACACTTGTGTAACTCCGTCGATTGCAAGAATTACTCCTGATTTGCTGGTGTAATTAAAAGGAGTAGCATTTGAAGAGCATTAAAACAAAGTTAAAATACAAACGTTTCTGACTCAAATAGCCAACCCATCCCCTCTCCTCGACTGGAAAATCCTGGGGACTCTGATTACTTCCCCTGTCCCCCTGTGAGCTCAGCATGCTGCTAGAATTCAAATGTACATTGCTTGCAGGAGAGCGAAACAGAGCAGAAGCCCAAGGCTATTTTTTTAGATGTCTGTGTTTGGGATCATTTTTTCCTTGTATTGATTTTGTTGTTGTTGTAGTGCAATTAAAAAAACAAACAAACCCACACCCACCCAAGATCCATTTACCAAGGATTCAGATGTCGCCTCCAGCTAATTATCGGGGGAGATGAATGGTAATCCTACTATTCACATCCATCTTGTCCTTGCTGCAACCACTCTAGAGATTCAGTTTTGGCCACTGGTTTGTACACCGGCTTCTAAAATGTACAGATGAGCTAACCCAGCACAATCTGTATGAGTAAAAGCTTTTATAAGAACAAGTCTGATACCTTTTGGGGAAACGGGGATCTCTGTCTATCTATCTTGCCTCACCAATCATTTGTCTGGCAGTCTGGAAAATGCAAGTATCCGGAGGGTTAAAGAGTACACTCATCCGTACAAACTGCTTCAGCTGAATGTCTGGTGAAATGCAATGGCAATTATCAATCGTAGCAAGGAAGGAGTGTCAAATATGCTAATCGATTAATTGGGCAGCAACCAGAAACGACAAAATGAGGCTCGTGTTCTTTTAAATTGTCTGGCAGGCAGGATTGTTCTAAATATATTTTCAAGCTTCAGATCAGCATGTCTCTTTTGTCGCTTCTCAGCAGTGCCTTAGCAATGCTGCACGGTGCCCCACTAGAGAACCAGCAGCTGGAGCTCTTTATAACTTGGACAGAATATTATAGCCTTTTAAAAGATTGCCCGGCTTACTGCCTTGTGTATCCAAGTGAATAGACTGTTAAAAATAATTCAAAGGAGGTTTGATTTGATTTTTTTTTAAAACGCCTGCTTGGCAGAGGCAGAGTGTGAGAAGAAAAGAACACCTCTGAGTGAATTAACACCCTGTGTACCAAACTGAGGCAAACAAGGACAAATGGATAAAATCCACCCTTTGTCCACCTGAACCTCTTCCATCACAAACAAGTCTTCTCAGACAGAACTGCACAAGGGGAACACACCTGCTAAAAGGATAGACTACTTGTGAGCTGTCACATCGCTCTACTGTATTCTGTATTTATTTTGCTTTCCAGCACAGATCTGTCTCCTCACAGCCTCTGCCCTGGCTCCTTATCCCTGAAAGGAGATCACAGAATCCTTTCAAAGATGCTGATCTGAGTTACACTGGTGCAAATCGAGGGTGGGTCCACTGACTTTGGTGGCGTTACTCTGGATCTTCACCAGCAGGAATGAGATCAGAATCAAACTCATCAGGCCAGATCCTTTGTGGTAAATCCATGCAGTTCCATTGATTCTGGTGGAGTTACTCTAGATTTACATTGGTGTCGCTTAGATTGGAATCGGACTCATTGGAATTCTGCTGATTTACGCCAGCAGAGGATCTGGCCCAATTATCTGTTTCCTTCAAACTGAAACAAATGAGCTGCAAAATAAGAACCTGACAATAAGCTAGGGTGACCAGACAGCAAGTGTGAAAAATCGGGACGGGGGTGGAGGGTAATAGGCACCTATATAACCAAAAGCGCCGAATATTGGGACTGTCCCTATAAAATCGGGACATCGGTTCACCCTACAATAAGTGAAGAGGAGAAATGTCTCCTTGTGTGATACATAGCTCACATTGTTTTTGAATTGAAAGTGTGTTGGACAAAATATTATGGCTTAGTGAAACATACACTCATTTGTCTGTTGCTAAAATACCCAGGATATACTGTAGCAAGAGTAAACACCACCAGGTGAGCACTAGAAAGCATAGAGACAATGCAAACATCTTCACTTAGAGCATGATTTAAATTACAATGTGCTTTTGATAAGCCCCTGAGTGCTAGAGCGATGGAGCTACAATTGTAATGAAGTCATTTAATTTTGATTTGGATGAAACACATACAGACTACGGAGCAGGCTAGGCATAAACCCCCAGCACTCGCACTGGGTTAAGAAGCCAGTCATTACGTGTATTTGATTTGGAGTGCTCAGGTAATCTAGCTACTTATGTCAGAATCCTACTTTTTCTCTCATTTACACTAAAATAGCTTCAGTCCAATATCCAAGTCACGGCACAACAGTAAATTTTCAGGTGGAATGGTATGTAACTCATCAATTTATGTCTCCTTTGTCTGGCTTCGTGGCAGTCTTATCTTGGAGCCAAGTTTCCACTCTCAGGATAGCCTGTCGTTGTAAGACTCGTTTGAAATAATTACTATTCTATGGATTGTCTATGGGGACAGCAGCCAATAGAAAGAGGAACTACCCCATGTCAGACTCGGTCTCTCTCGCTTCCTTCGTGGAAGAATGCAGGAAAGACTAGATTATTTTTGCAAGGTCAGATACAGGATCAAATGCTAAAAAAAGGCGAAAGTGACTGAACTACCTTGGCCTACTGAGATGTATGTATTAGTCACTCTGTGAATTCATTTAATAGACTCCATGAACCTATGTTTTTATTTATCTTATCTGAATGACTGACGGTTTGCCTATGCTTTTGTACAGTACCCATCATTGTGTAATCTGGGCATCTGGGAGATGCCATATTGGATCAGACCACTGGCAGGCTATGATTCTGTCCGTGGTCAATATGTGATGCTTCAGAAGAAGGAAAGAAACCCATAAATGCAGCAGGCGAGGGGAATGGCAGAATGACTAGAGAGGAAATTCCTTCCTGACTCCTGTGGTGGTCACCTTGTACCCTGAAGAATGAGCTTTGATTGCTCCTATCTTACGGTAGCATGCTTTGCATATACTTAAGTCTCCAGACACAGACAGTGGATTTTCGCTGCAGGACAATTAAGATCAGAATGCAGTAGGGAAGGCATACTCCTTTTCAACTAAATGGGGAACCAGACTAATACCCCTCAGAAGGCTGGAAAGCACACTTTAATCAGACCGCTTTAGAAGGAAAGCTACTCTCCCCTAATAATTTAAAGCAAACTTCTGGACAAGACAATGTTCAGGGAATCTTATTAGAGTGATTTATGTTTTTGTGCTAGGAAAGGACCCCAGCTGGTACTAAACTCTGCTCACATTTTATATCAGCAATAACCCTAAGTCACAGGAAGAAAAATCGCACACATTTCTCTGGGCCTGAATTCTTGTGCACCTTAAACTCCCAAGGGCCAATTAGCCCTGGCATTAGCCCATTGGACTAAATTCTGTTATCATTTATGCTGGTGTAATGCACTGACGTAGGTGGAGGTTTCCAGATTTAGCCTGGTGTAATTGAGACCTGAATTTGGTCTATTGACTGTAGTGGTGTTGCACATGCTTACGCCAAGGCTGAATTTGATCTCTATTGATTTCAGGGGGAGGTTGGGCAAGGAGTAAAGGACTGAACTGTATCCTTAACTCACTTTGTCATTGCAGCTCAAATGGTGTAGACGATCTTCTTAAGTTCTCAGGAACCTACTATAACTGCATACAACACAGTGAGTTATGGACAGGGGGGCTGGAACCATTTTTATAGTGGGGGTGCTGAGAGCCATTGAACCAAACTGTAAACCCTGTATATAATGGAAGCTACTGCAAGGCAGGGGGTGCTGCAGCACCCCTAATTCCAGCACCTATGGTTATGGATGGCGTTTATACCTTAACCCTGAGTTGTGTCTTTTGAAGTCAGATCCCTAACGTTATTTGAAATAGGTTTTCAGCTTTGCATTTCCTTGGGGTTTATTTCAAAAGCGGCACAGCAATACGATGCATTAATTTCACTCCGTTTTAAAATCTCCCGAGGCGTCACCCTGGCTAGCTATGTGAATCGTTATGTGATTGCCTTTTAAAAGAAGGAGCGGGGTTTCTTCAGTGCCATCAATGTGTATTATACGCATCATTCTTCATCAACGGACCACAAGAGCTCTGAAAGATGCCCGTTACCCTGAATATGTGATGAAATGGTTGTTTGAAAAAGTTTCAGCCCATGTGTAGATAATTTCTGAGCTTCCATTTTGTATCCTGATCATTTCAAAATACCCACCAGGAGACCTTATTATGGAATAGCCCCTTGGCAAAAAATTTTATCGAACACTACTGTTCAGACAAGAAGCTCCGAGTGTTTTACACAAACACTAATTAATGAAGCTTAAAAAGATTCATGTGAAGAAGGTAGATATGGTTATCTACATTTTACCAGTGGGTAAATAGAGAGATATTAAAAGTTACTACAGAGAACTTTTTCTGGAGGGTCTGGCTGGAGAATCTTGCCCGCATGCTCGGGGTTCAGCTGATCGCCATATTTGGGGTCGGGAAGGAATTTTCCTCCAGGGTAGATTGGCAGAGGCCCTGGAGGTTTTTCGCCTTCCTCCGCAGCATGGGGCAGGGGTCGCTTGCTGGAGGATTCTCTGCGACTTGAAGTCTTTAAATCATGATTTGGGGACTTCAACAGCTGAGTCAAGGGAGAGAATTATTCCAGGAGTGGGTGGGTCAGCTTTTGTGGCCTGCATCATGCGGGAGGTCAGACTAGATGATCATAATGGTCCCTTCTGACCTTAAAGTCTATGAGTCTATGAGTCTATGACAGAGCTTCTTAAGTGAATTGTCCAAGGATACAAGGTTGAGTCAGTGGCAGAGCTATGAATGGACTTCAGGAGTCCTGGCACCCAGTCCCCATCTCTAACCACTGCACCATGCAACAGAAATTTTCTTTCAGTTTTGCGAGCACAGAATAGCATATTAAATTGATAAGATTTCATTTTTATTCTCCTGTAATTTTTCTTTAAATGTTAAAAACTTCAGTCTGGTCCTGAGATTATTTATACCTAAATTTCAGCTTGGAACAAATTTCTTTTGCCTGGGGGTAGAGATTTTAAAATGTTGGGAAGGGGAAAGTTGACAGTTTAAAAATGAAGGGTTTGATCCTGTACATTTTTATGCAAGCAATCCTTACTCACCAGGTCATCCCCATTGAAATCACTGTGACTACTCACAGGAGTAAGGGATTGTAGAAGCAAGTGCTGGTGAAAGGTACCAAACTGACTGGGCTGGAAACCAAAGTGCTTCAGTTATCCACAGAAGAACTAAAGCACAGACAACTGCAAGACAGACTTCCAGCCCCTGACCTCCCCTCCCCAGCTCTGCCAACGTACCTCAGCCCTATGGGCCAGCCTGTCAGGCTCATTGACCCCTTGGCTGTTCTGCTAAGATTGCCAACTATTGTGCCATGGGAAGTCTCCGAATTGAGCCCACCAACCTATTTCACCAAAACATCTTGCTGTCAGATGGCAACAACTTTTGGTCACTCGAACCTGAGTTAGGTTCGCATCAGCGAGCTGCGGCTGTAAAATTCCTTCTGTGGATACCCGCCACCTAGTCCCCTGGCTGGCGAACTCTGACTTATGGTGCCACGGTCATTCTTATTTATTTGTATTACAGTCGCTCTCAGGGGCAGGTTGGGGAGCCGTTGTACGGAGTGCATGCAGGGAACGTTCCTGAGCAGCCGGCAACCCAGGTGTGTAACTATTCTCTTTATCATTCTGGTTTAGCGGTAAGAAAGGGAACCTGGGTTCTGTTCCTAGCACTGCCACTGAATCACTGTATGGGCTTGGTTGGGGGGTGAGGGGAAGTCATTTTGCCACTCTGTTCCTCAGTTTCCTTACCTGTGGGAGGTGGTAGGATGGTCTAGTGGATAAGATACGAGGCAGATCCAGTTTTAATCACTGATTTCCTGTATGACCTTGAGCAAGGTACTTAGTCTCTTTGTGCCTCAGTTTCCCCAACTGCAAAATGAGATGACAGCCCCACAGAACTGCAATCTGTGTGTGTGGGGGGGGGGATCCATGAATGTTACTGAGGTGCTCAGACTCTATGGTAATGGGGTCTCTAACTAGATAGACAAACATTTGGAAATAGGATAATGATACTTGTCCACCTTTGAGAAGCACTTTCAGATAGTGGTTGTGTGCAGTATATTCCCACCCTTTACTATTTATTACAATCTCTACAGTAAACCGACTGGCATGTCCCTGTGCATTGTTAATGCCAGTTTTTCGCCCTTCCAGCATGCCCTGGGAGTGATTCTGATCTCTCCTTCAAAGGGGCAAACCAGGGGCCACGCCGCTGAATGTTTGGAGTTGCTCAGGATTTACACAGCTGTGCCAGAGACAGAATCCTGCCCACGGTCTTCAGGGGTCTAAGGTTCACAATCTGGGGGTCAAAACCATGCTGCCCTCCCCACCTTGCTCAATGGGGGGAGACGGTGGGAGGATCCAGGGTAGTGAGGAGGGTGGTGGTGGTCTGGGAAGGGGTGAGAACCACTGCTCCACATCTCAGCTTATTCAGCCCAATCGCCAAAGAAGCTCCCCCCCCCCCCCCCCCCGCATTTCACCTACCTTGACAGCTTCGGCGTGGGTCACCCTGTCCAGCGACTTGTCATTGACCCTCAGGATCTGGTCCCCGACCCGGAGCCCTTCTTTCTCTGCCAGGGAGCCCGGCTCCACCAGGGAGACGTAGATGCCCACCCCATGCTCAGCGCCCCCGCGGATGCTGAAGCCCAATCCTTCGTGGGTCTTGTTCCTCTTCAGGCTCACCTGCCGGACCGCCCCGCGCAGCTCCTCCGAGGCGGGGCCCGCCAGGGGAGCTGTCCCGTCGGCGGCGGTGCTGAAGTCCGGCCCGGCTCTCCTGGGAGGGGGCAGAGGAGCGGGCTGGGGCCAGACAGGAGCCGCGGGCGGGGGCGGCGCAGCCAGGGGGGCGCCCCCGGCGCTGCAGCCGGGCAGGAAGCCGGACTTCAGGTAGAGCCCCTCCGAGGTGTACTGGTCGAAGAGCAGCTGGTCGGAGCGGGGGATGACCAGGCGCAGCATGGGCAGCAGCTGCCGCTTGTCCGGGCTGTCCAGCAGGACCTGGAGGGTCTGCACCAGGTCGAAGACGTTGCGGCGGGCGTGGTAGACGTTCAGGCAGTGGATGAACTGCTCCCGCTCGGGCTCGCTCAGCAGCAGGTTCAGGGCACGGTGCAGCTTCCGCACGTTGGCCGAGAGCAGCCGGCTGCCAGCCCCCGCCGCCGCCGGGCCCGGGGAGCTGGAGCCGGAGGAGGTCACGGACATGCGGTCCAGCCCGGCGCTCATCGCCCCGCAGCCCAGGGGGACCCCGCTGCCTGGGGCCGGGGTGTGCCTCCCGGTCAGAGCATCCTCCGGCAGCCCCCTGCTCTCCCTCAGTCAGCCCAGAGCCCCCGCCGCGGGGAAGGGGCGGCTCGCCGGCTCGGCCAGGGGCTCAGCCCACAGGGCAGAGGAGCCATGAGAGAAGGGGGAAGCCCCCTCCCCCGAACACACCCTCCCTGGAGCAGAGACTGGGGCTGGGCCCGCGCCGTGCACAGCGGAGAAGCTGGAAAGTAGCTGGAAAGCCCCCCCCCCCCCCGGTCCCCAGTCTGCCCTGGTCCCGGGTCTCCTGCAGACAGTGTCCGGGGAGAAGCGATCTCTCCCCACGCCCCAGGCGCTGCAGCGGGGTCCCCCCCCCCGGCTTGTTCTTCGCCTTGGCAGAGGCGGGGAGCCCCCCGCCGGGCTGTCTCCAGCCCCCGCAGCCGGGAGCAACCTTGGACCTCGCTCCCAATCTGCCCCCGCGGGCCAAGAGCGGTGCCCGGACCCTCGGCTCCCTTCCTCCAGGTCTCCTGCTCTCCAGTCCCTTTCTCCCGCCGCTGAGCGGCCGGGGTCCCCGCCCGGCCCCGGAGCCCGCGCCCGGCTCCCGCCGGGCCCCGCTGCCGCTGGATCGGGCTCCGGAGAGCGACTTTGCCAAACTGTTGAGCCAGCGCCTGCCCCGGGTCCCGTCCGCTCCCCTGGTGCCGGCTCGCCAGGGCCCGCCCCCTGTCAGCAGCTCCTCCGGAAATGACGTGTTACCTACTGCTCTCCGGTTGCCAGGAGACGGGGTGATACAGTCCAGGGTGATACAGTCCAGTTCGGGGATGGGGCATGGGGGCCTCTCACTGTTGCAGGCTCATTGTGGGCTTGGATACAGGAGAACTGCGGTGCCTTTTCTTTCTTTCTTTCTTTCTTTCTTTCTTTCTTTCTTTCTTTCTTTCTTTCTTTCTTTCTATTTTGTAAAAGCAGAGACAACCTCTGCAATCCCCCATTGCCATTATAACTGCAGGGGACAAGCAATTTCACACAGTAATTTCGCATGCATGGAGAGACTCCTAGATCAAGGCAGCGAATTGTTTATTAAGCAAAGAGGACGTGAGAGAAGAGCAGTTGAGAGGAAATACAATGAATGGATTTGCAAATTTCACAGCCGGGGATGTGCTGTTCTGGAAGGGGATGTGAAGTGTCTCTGAGTTTGAACGTTGTGAGTCTGATGCTGCTCTTATCCTGTACACGAGGGTAAATCAGGAGTGACTCCGTTGAAGTCAAAGGAGATACGCCAGTGCAAAACTGGTGCAACTGAGAGAAAGGTCAGACCTTCTCTTTGTTGCCAGTTGTTTAGACATACTGAAATTCTCTTTGCTACCTTTTTTTAAAAATGTACAAACAAGTTGTCTGAGGTGCCACTGTCAAATGTGGGAATGAATTGTCTACCCAGGAGCTAATTTCTGTGGCATGCGGTTAATGTTCAAACGTCCTTAGCTTGGTTTTCCCATTATACTCAAAATAAAACTTCATATTTACCCAGCACTTTCCATCTTCAGTGTGCTTTAGGAACATCAGGCAATTAATTCTCAGCACACATCTTTGCTAGGTAGCTCCCATTCCCTGATATGCTGGTGAGATTTCAGAAGTGGCTGGTGACTCTGAGGGATACAGTTTTGGGGTTCACACTGAGGCACCTGAGCGAGGCCTGATTTGTAGAGTATGAGTGCTGACCACTTTCTAACATCAGGCCCATTTATAGTCAGGCACCAGAAAATTAGGCAACCAAAATCACGAGTAAATCTTGGCTATAATAAGTGCCTACAGAGACAGATGGATAATGATCACTCTTGTTTAATAACATTGGAAGCAGAGAGATGAAGTGGTTTGCCCAAGCCCACAGAGGGTGTTTGTGGAAGAGATGGACTTAGATGTTTAGGCCATTAAACCATGCCGCTCTCCTCTCCAATTATAGTTGTCATGACTGGGTTTAATAATTCATCTCCATATGTGATTAACCTCTAATCTTTTTACTAATAAGGATAGTAGTTGTATTATGGGGTTCAGGGACCTCAACTGAGATTAGGTCCCCTTTGTGTTAGGTGCTGTACAGACACAGAGCAAGAGACCATACCTGCTCCAAAGATCTTACAAACACAGGTCCCAACCCTGCATTGTCAGCTATATGGGTCTGCCCACATGCAGAGCCCCATAGAGGTTAATTGGGCTCCATGCAAGTGCAGGGCTCTGTCTGCATGCAGCCCATTGCAGGATTGGAGCCTAAATAAGGGGTTTAGTATGTTTGTTTTGTTTTGGGTAATAACAGTGCTGTACAGTCTGAGACCTGATCCTGCCTTCCTTGTCTAGCCATTGATTTCAGTGAGAAAAAGAGAGTGCCAGGACTGGTGGATCAGACCCATTGTAACTAATGAGTCATTGCCTAGGGAAGGATCAGGGTGTGAAAATGGTGAAACGGGATTGTTTCCATCCCTTTAACATGCAAAATGTGTTTGTGTGTGTATGTGTGTGTGAGATCACAAGTCCTCACCGTACACTGGCAACAGGCTGGAAGGGGAATAGGCTGATATTTCACTGGTAGTTTCCCCCCATCCATCTTGCATAAGTACCTTCAGATCTGCTCGCAAACTGTGCAGTTTACTCTGGTGTTTTGTGCAGCTGGGACCCAGAATTCTGTTTCCTCCCTGATAGTGAATGAATTGTTTAGAAATGACATGATGGGAAAGGAAGATCTCAGTGTATCTAAAAGCTGCTCTGGGCCAGCCTATAGGTCAGAGAATAAGAGTCAGTTTACACACTGTTCTGAGGAGAATACCTTGGTTTGGATGTCCACTGCCCCTTCAGAGTGAACTGGTTATTTGACCCTTGAGAGTATTTTTTCCATTGCTGATGTGCCAATCCAAGTTGTTAATAATAATAGTAATTAATAATAGCTAATATGTTTAATAATTATTAATTCTGGTTAATAATAATAATAGTAATAAGTCATCTACACTAAAGCTGTGATTCATCAAAGCATTTAAGAACATGCTTAAATTTAATCATATTTACATCCCATTGATGTCAACAGGACTTAAGTACATGCTTACTTTTCTGAATAGGGACTGGCTTATGTCCCTGCTTAAATTGAAGCAGGTACTTAAATGCTTTGCTGACTCTGGGCCTAAGGGCCTCATCCAAACCCATCAAAGTCAAATGGAGTCTTTCCATCAACTTCCTTGGTCTTTGGATCATATAATACAGCTCCGTTCATTTAGGAAACTCAAAGCACTCCATAAACACTGGCTAAATAGCCTCACAAAATCCCCATCTGGTACATTCTGGCTATGTAGGGTCCATTTACACTTACCATTAAATGCAGTCACTCCTCAGTGGAATCCTAAAGGCAGCTCCTAAACATCGCATGACACAGCAATCTAGGACAGGAAGTAAAGAAGGATACTACATCCAATTATGACAGAAAGAAGAAATGTAAGGGAGAACATTAACCCAGGGAGACAGCTATGGCAGAAGGGGTAACACCCCCATTTCTAAAGAGAAATGTTATGGTAGCTTAAATGACCACAAACGATCAGGGCATTAATGAAGCAACATGGTCTAGTGGGTAAGGCAGTAGTTTGGGGCTCAGAGGAGCTGGTTTCTGGTCTACACTTTGCCACCAACCTGCTGTGTGACCTTGGACAAGTTGCTGAACCTCTCTTTCTGCTCCTACACAGTGTCTGTCTTCTCTGTTTGGATTGTCAGCTTTTCTGGGCAGGGGCTCTCACTCACCGTGTGTGTACAGTGTCTGGCACAATGGGGCCTTGGTCTTAGGTGAGGCCTCTGTATGTTACCGTAACATAAACAAAACAATAATAAACTGAGAGATGGACCTTCCGGCAGCACAGGGTCCCCTGGCATGACACCAGGGGATTGGATCCCTTCCCCTATCTATACTCTGGAGGTCTCCCATCCAAAATGGAGCCAGCCCATTGCTTGAGGTGGAATGACTGCAGGCCACGAGCGTTCTTCTTTCCAAGGTAAGATCATACCTTCAAATTCATTTCACTTGTGACCTTTGCTAAGCTTAGAACATGAAGCTTCAGGAGAAAAATCAGTTGAAAAATGCATTGTGACTACAGGGTCTCATTGGTTGATTAATTTGTTTATTATGTACATTTTCATTTAATCTTTCCTTTTCCTCTGTCTTTGGCACATGAGCGAAAACCATTTTCTATTCCAGAGTCATTAAAGTCTCTCTTTCTCTCTATCCTTTGCTGAAGTGCCTTCTATCCAAAGCAATAGAGGAGGATTAAACTTAATCTATCAGATGCATCTCGATGGCAATAGAATTCATTTTATTCACGGATATAATGAAAGGGCTTTAACAGCTGCATTACAAGTAGTTTTATGTATCAAAGCTTTGTTGGCTCATTCAGGGCTTTGTTTAAAACAAAACAAAAACTGGCAGATTCCTAATTTGGGTTCTAACTCTGATAAATAAGCAGATGGAACAGCCAATGTAATTGGGAAAAAAGGACAATACAGTATATGGCAGAAAAGTGAGCAAAACTAAACAACACAACAGCAGCAACAGAAATTAAAAAAAACAAGGGAAGGGCAAAAAAGGTAAAGAGTTAACAGTAGAATAGAATCCCTTCAAAGTAGTTGTTACCGACCACACATTAATGCCTAAAAACCGCCATGGAGAATCTGTCTATCTAGCGTATTTGTACGCCCTGTGACAGACCCAGACCAGTGGGGTACAGGAGTCTGGTAGAGGGCAAATATACTGGTCACTGGATGAGTAGTTTTCTGCTCCCTGAGTGACCAGAGCAGAGGCTGCACTAGAGTAATCAGGAACCTGCTAGAACCAGTTAAGGCAGGCAGGTTAATTAGGACACCTGGAGCCAATTAAGAAGAAGCTGCTAGAATCAATTAAGGCAGGCTAATCAGGGCACCTGGGTTTTAAAAGGAGCTTACTTCAGTTTGTGGTGTGAGTGTGAGGAGCTGGGAGCAAGAGGTGCAAGGAGCTGAGAGTGAGAGGGTGTGGGTGTGCTGCTGGAGGACTGAGGAGTACAAGCGTTATCAGACACCAGGAGGAAGGTCCTGTGGTGAGAATAAGGAAGGTGTTTGGAGGAGGCCATGGGGAAGTAGCCCAGGGAGTTGTAGCTGTCATGCAGCTGTTACAGGAGGCACTATAGACAGCTGCAGTCCACAGGGCCCTGGGCTGGAACCCGGAGTAGAGGGCGGGCCTGGGT
The DNA here is from genome assembly GCF_028017835.1 of Emys orbicularis. Lineage (NCBI taxonomy): Eukaryota > Metazoa > Chordata > Testudines > Emydidae > Emys > Emys orbicularis. Next base: position 18,334,109 of record NC_088700.1, on the reverse strand, counting down.
TCCCCCCAAATCTCCCAATTGACCTGGACTGTGGGTTCTTCCAGAGGGGAAGGTCTCTGGGCTGTTCCCCAACCCACATGGTGAATCTCTGGGGCAAGAAAATCCGCCAATAAGTGCAGGACCCACCAAGATAGAGGAGGGACTTTGTCACAGCCCCCATCATTGTTGTACCTGGGCACCAGGGGAGGCAGGTGAACCTGCCCTTTGGCGAGGCTAGCCCCTGGCCCCTTCTGCCCAAGGCCCTGCCTCTACCCTGCCCCTTTTGCCCCCACTCTTCTGCCGGAGCCCTGGGACCCCCCCCCCACTGTGGCTGGAGGAGCCCCAGCTGAACCGCCCCAATCTCTGGGCCACCAGCCGGTCTGAGCCGGCTTGACCCTGGGGCTGGCCCACCTGAGCTGCCCTGAGCCGGCTCACCCAAGCTCCCTGGGCTGCTGGCCGGCCTGAGCCACCAGCCGGCCCGAGCACCAGCCCGTCCCCCGGGTCACTGGCCAGCTCGAGCACTGGCCTGACCTCCGAGCCAGCCGGACCCCTGGGCTGGCCTGCCCTAGCCAGCCTGGGCTGCTGGCAGGCTGAGCCCCTGCTGGCTTAGGGGAGGGGAGAGCGAGGGTGGGGCCTCGGGGGTGGAGCATGGGCGGGGCCATGGCCTGGATTAGGGGAGGCTTAACTTCCCCCGGCCTATTATACCCCGTTGCCCATGCTGGGCACCTCACACTCTTTAATATATTTGTCCTCACAACACCTGGGAGATAGGAAAGTGTGAGCATCCCTTTTTTCAATCGCTGGGGAAGTGAGGCACAAACACGAAATGATTTTCATACAGGAAGTCTGTAACAGAGCAGGGAAGGGAACCTGCCGTTGGCAAGTTCTCCATTAGTACACTAACCAGGGGACCAGCCTTCTTGGTTACCAGACCCAAGCCGGTGGAGCTTAGAGTAGATGCTGAGCTGGCCCCACACATTTTGATTGTTGCTGGCTCTAAAAGCAGCTACATGCCCAGCAAGCATCAGATAACGGGACAAATTCAGCCGAATGCAGCTCAAAGTAAACAATGGCAACTCTCGCGGAAGTGGCCAAATTTTGGAATGATTCCGCTTTCACAGCAGCGTGGACTCCAGAAACATCAGCTCTCCATTCGGCTGCCTACCTAGGAATATCTACTGCACTGGGTAATATCTCAGTGCCCAGTTATTCTGGGCTTAGATCAGTGTAACTAAATAACATCCAGGCCCAATAATAACTATTTCTCTCTCTTATAGCACTTTTCCTCAACAGATCATAAGGCACTTTACAAAGGCAGTCAGCGTCATTATCCCTATTTTACAGACTGAGAAAGTGAGGCACAGAGCGGTGAAATGGCTTGCCCAAGGGCACCAAGAAGGCCAGTTACAGAGTCAACAATGGAGCCCAAGTCTTCTGAGTCCCAGTCTAGTGCACTTGCGCCTAGGCCACACTGCCCACCTACACTAACATTGCATTTGACACCTGGAGTGAGGGCAACACAAGCCATTGGGTCTGATTCTGATCTCATTTTCAGTGGTGCTATTCAGGTGGAATGCTCTGGGAGTTGCTACTATTTAACATGTAGTAGGAGCGTTTAAGTTCCCACACAGAACTGGTCCCTAACAGTGCGGCTTTGGGTACGAGTCGTGTGTGTGGGTTTTTTTTAAAGGAAATAGAGCTAGAAACATGCAGGGAAGCAAGACAATTTGCATCATTTTGGGGCAGATCTTCGGCTGTGTAAACTGGCATTGCTCCTTGGAGTCAATGGGGCCAAATCCTCAGCAGAGGTAAATTGGCATCAGCTCCATGAAGCTAGTCCTCAGTTGGTGTAAATTGTCATAGCTCAATTGATTTCCACGGAGCAAAGTCCCGAGGATCTGGCCCTTTTAATTTACAAGTGTGAAGATGCAGGTAAAGAATTGAATACCCTACAGGGCATTTTGGACGTAAAACCTAATATCAACATAAGCCAAAGAAGACTGCAGTAAATGTGTAGCTTAAGTGAAGCAGAGATCCAGAGAGGTGGTGTAGTGGGTAGGGCAGCAGTCAGAATCCTAGAGTACTATTTCTAGCTCTGGCAGTGGTGCACTTTATGACCTTGGGGGTGTCTCATAAACTGGGGCTTATGACACTTATCCCATCTTCTTCTGACACTCTGCAAACTAGGGATGGGAGCTAAGTATTATCATTCCTTTGCTTCCCCCAACACACCCCTATACAGCTTTGTCAGTGCCTCACAGTCCTTAGCTGCACATCTTGCTATGACAGAGTCAGGCATCTCTGGAGCACAGACTGCCAATCATGACAAATGGCCTGTTGCTTTGGTAATGTGGACTGTTACACTAGGGACTAGGATGAGATCAGTGTACTAATTTCAGGGGGCAGAAGTCAGCCCTGGTCATTGAGATAAAAGATGAATTGTCAGTCCGATGTGCCCCCAATCAGATTGTAATCCTTCCACGAGGGGAGCGTTTGGAGCTACAGTCACTGAGACAACTCAGGCTGCCACAAGGGTCTGTCAAGACTTTGATTCTGAGTTATTTGAACGGCTGTGTTATGGGGCAGTGCAGCCTGTTGGAGAGTGGAGGAGATTGAAGGGGGAATTCGAAATAGCAATTTGCTATTAAAAAAAATCCCAAAGTAGGGACTTTATAAGAAGCTTATTGTTGACCCTTGCAATCTGCACTGACCCTTTTAATAAGCTTACAGTCCATTCATCTTCAGAGCAGGCACCCGTAAATCCAAGAGCTAAAACTCATAAGATTTCAGATGGAAAAAAAAAAATGCAGGGCTAGATTTTCAAACCAGCTCAGGGCCAGGCTTCCAAATCCTCAGCACTGAGAACTGGGGCCAGATTCCCCAAAGAGCTCCGCTCCCATGTAGGTATCTAGCCAAAGGCCATATTTTCCAAGGAGCTCTGCTCCCCCAATGGGCTGAGCTCTTCGGAAAAGCTGACCCCTTATTTTGGTGTCCAAATGAGGGCAACTTAGCTCTTCGAACACTCTAGCCCCCTGTGAACACATGGAAGGAACCACCTCATAATGAACCAACTGGTAATTTGTTTTCCCCTCACTACAGTACATCCAGGCCATTCAGACACATTGTAGGTTCAAGCCGCCTACGATAGTGATCTGTGGAGTTTTAGTTTTAAAATGAAGCTGCCTCTGATTCTTCTCTTAGGCGGCTTTAAGGACCGGATCCAAAGCCCGATAAATCCAATGTGTCTCATTCCGCTGGCTTTCATAGGCGCTGGAATGGACCTAAATACACTCAGTGGAGTTACACCGGTGTAATACTGAGGAGAACTGGACTCTAGGAGCACTAAAGGGACGGTTGTGCTGATTTACACCAGCTAAGGATCTAGCTCATTGTGTTTGAAACCAACTGTACAGTTCAGGTAGGTACAATTCATACTTCAAGTTCCCAAATAGAGGACACTGCCCGGGGGAGGGAAGAGGGGGTACAGTTGAGGGGTGTTGGAGGGGGTATTTGAGGGGGTGCTGGAGGGATGGGTGTGTACTCTGAGGGGTTACTGGAGGTGCTAGAGGGGTGTGTGTACTGGGAGGGGGTATTTTGGGAGTGCTGGAGGGGGATACAGTTGGGGGGTTGGAGGGGAATATAGTTGAGGGGGTATTTAGGGGTGCTGGAGGGGTGGGATATGTACTGTGAGGGGTATTTGGGGTGTTGGAAGGGATATTCGGGAGTGCTGAAGGGGTATTCTGGCGTGTCTATATTGGGAGGGAGTATTTGAGGGTGATGGAGGGGGTACCTGGGGGCTCACACTTGAGATGGGGGGCAGTGTCACGCTCCCTGTCATGGTAGCAGGGTGGCTGGTGCAGGCCTGGGACCCAGCACCAGCCCGTCAGTCAGGGCCTCCCTGTGGGCCTCTGCCCCTCCCCAGGGTGGGGAGCCAGAGTCTGGCCCTGTCACCCCTCCCGGCTGGGTTCAGAGGCCCCACGGTGGGGCAGGCGGCCTGGCTGAAAGATGCTTGGCGGCTCTGCTTACCTGGTGGGACGGGCTGGGCCAGGTGGGATCTGGTAGCTGCGAATGCAGGGGAGGGGCCAATCGGGGCAAGATGACTCTTTCTGAGCTGCAGCATCTGCTTGCAAAAATCCCAGCCATTTCCTCTGATTTGAAAAACCCTCCTGGTTGGAGGGCCGAGGATCAAAAAGAGGTAATGTCCAGGAAAACCCAGACATATGGTAACCCTAAATTCAGGGCTAAATCCCTTCCCAGTGTGTCTCAGATAGAGTCATGTGAGTTACCCAGGCCCTGAGAATTTACCGGCCTGATTCTGTGTTTCAGTGGGGTTACTTCCCACTGGCACCGGTGTAAGTCGGGGGAACACCAGGCCACTTACAAGCACAGCAGTTCCAGTTCCCTTACTGAGTCTGAGCAGAACCTTGTTCTGCAAGTGGCTCCATTGATCTGAGTGGGTCAGACTGTGACCTGCGCTATGTGCTTATGTTAGGCAGTAAAGGAGCTACGTACAATGTGGGTCAAAGCACGGGGTGGGGGGAGGGAGACGGCATCCACTGGGACCGGTGAAACAGCCGGGAAAGAGTTAAAGGCTTCCTGCCTGTCACATGACTCAGCAGGGGATTGAAACAAAGGGCTTGTCCTTTTCTTTGGGGGCTGGGAGAAGCCAGGGGAAAGACTCTGCGGACAGCAGTCTGGTTCGGTGAGGGCACCTCTCACTTGGGCCCAGGCCTTCAGATTGCAGCACAGTGCCGGGGCGTTGGCTGGAGTGGGAGTGGCTACCCCATGTGTGGCAGTTCCTGGGCATGGATCTAATGGTGCCTCCCCTGTTTGCCCCCCAATTGCACATTCCTTGCCAGCCTATAGGGCTTAATCCTGCCCCATGGAAGCTCATGGGAGATTCTTCATCAATCTGACTGGGCGCAAGTTCAAGGCAATATAGCTTTGTATGGGGCCCACCTCCCAGAGGTACAGTGAGTGCAGAAACCAGCCCTCCTCTGCCCCTAACCACACCCCATGCAGAGGTCCCATAGTGAGGAGGCTCCTCCCCAGTTGGTGATTTCCAGCCCAAGAGGAGTATGCTCGTTTCCCGTAGGCAACGCAGGGCAGGGAGAGGCGATGCTTGTGTCAAGACACAAGGGCTTCAGAGCCCAGTGGAATGAAGAGTTCTGGCAGGCTGGCTGGTTGGTTGGTGAATGCATGATACGTAACGGCAGCCCAGCAGCGGGACTCTGGACATCTCTCAGTTCTGAGGGTGCATTTAAAGGCTATAATGCCCAACTTGTGTAGTGTGGGCATTGATTTAGTCCTATCAGTAACCTCCAGCAGAATGAGTGCTCTCATTCCTCCAGGATAAAATCATCCAGTGCCCTTGGAGAGTGCCGGACGAAGACATCGCCTCGCCCTTCGCTTTAATCCAATTGCTGTCGCTTCCCAGAACTCCCTCCTGAAAGCTGGCTGTGCAGTCTCCCATGTCTTTATGTTCCCAGGTAAAAGAGCCGTTGCGCGACGAGGGTGGAAAGCACATTTCAGAATGGCAATTCCTTCCTGCCCAGCTGGAGGATTTCACTGAACTGTGAGAAAGCAGGGAAGGAAGAAGGAACCCTCCTTTGCTGTCAGGCTCCTTCAGAGAGCATTAGGAGAGAGGCTGTGTTCAGGGCTGCATCTTGAGTAAATCCTGCTTTAGCAGATTGGCCCACAATCCTCTCCTTATAGTGCCTAGGATGTGCTGTATGAACACGTGCTGCTCCCTGGGGTGGATGAGAATCAACTGTGAGTGTCTGAGTTTGGGTGATATTTACTTAAAAAAACCCTGCTCCAAGGGGGGGAGGGGAGGAGGAATGAGTTGGTTGCAAATATTTTCTGATAAATAGGGAAATGCTGGGCCTGGAACAGGTGATTATTTGTATTATGGTAGAAGCCCCAGTCCTGGACCAGGTTCCATTGTGCCAGATGCTGCATGAACACAGAACAAAGAGGCGGTCCCTGCCCCAAAGAGCTGAATACAAGACAAGAGACATCAGGTGGAGACGGACGGAAGAGCACAAGGACACAATGAGACAATACGCAATAAATCGTATTTAGTTAGGCTGGGATTTATAAAACAGCTAAGGGTATGTCTACACTACCTGCCGGATCGGCGGGCAGCGATCGATCCAGCAGGGGTCGATTTATCGCGTCTAGTCTAGACACGATAAATCGACCCCCGAGCGCTCTCCCGTCGACTCCTGTATTCCACCTCCGCCAGAGGGGCAGGCAGAGTCGATGGGGGAGCGGCAGCAGTCGACTCACCGCAGTGAAGACACCAGGGTAAGTCGATCTAAGTACATCGACTTCAGCTACGTTATTCACGTAGCTGAAGTTGCGTAACTTAGATAGATTTCCCCCCCCAAGTGTAGACCAGGCCTAAGTGACTTAGGAGGATCACCAGTTAAAACTGGTCAGCAACCAGAATTTCCATTGCGTGGGAAATTTTGACATTTTGAAAAAAAAAAGTTCTGAATGGGAACGAAAAGTAAAAAAAAAAAAAAAATTCCAACAAAAGTTGATCATAGACCATCAAAATGTATCATGCTGATAAGGTAAAACCAGGTTGTTTTGACTTTTTCATTTCAGTTAGACTTTGTTACATTAAAAAACCCGAAGTGAATCGAAACAATAACATTGAAACAAAATGTTTTTACTGTGCCTCAAAACGTTTCAGCACTATCGAAACAAACCAATAAAGTCCAAACAAGGGGCTTAGACTTTTTCCTGTCAAATGTTTCATAAAAATTGAAGTATTCCAACGAAACATTATGATTTTGACAAAACTGCATTTTATGATGCAAAAATTGTTCCATCAAATATTTGTTGGCCAGCTCTGCCCTCAATAAAGCCCCAAATAGAGCAATGCAATTTAATATAACCCAGCCCTAGGCCGCCAGGTGACTTAAAAACTCAACCCCACCCCTCCTGGCAATTCCCCACTTTTACAACCCCTCGGCCTCATTTCTAAATGCCTGGGGGACACAAAGCTTTACGATTAGGGCTTCCCTTTTTGTGCAGCACAAGACATCTTTGATTCTCAGTATAAGGCTGAGTGCTGGGGGTAAGGAAGAGGCAGACAAGGTGTGCTGCAAAGCACAGGATTTCATTACAGCCTAGTCTCCAACTGGGGCTGCTTGTTAGCCTGTTTGCATGATTTTATTACAGATTCATGTCAGCTCCCACGCAGTGAAGTGCAGGGGGTTTGATCCTGTGCGCTGCTGGATGTCTGTAGATTCAATCAATAGGAAGGCGAGGTCTCTCAGCAGCCTGCAGAGAGCCCAAGTCCTGTACACATGTAGGACCAGATCCTCTGATGTAAATTGGCAACATTCCATTGAAATCAAGGGAGCGATGCCCATTTACACCAGCTGAGGCGCTGGTAACATCTCAGGAACACAACCATGCAGATAAAGTTATGGGGTCTGGGGGTGACATGGGTGCACATAGAGCTAGCATCATGCTGAGAGGGACAGACAGAGGATGGGAGCAAATTGTGGGATGGAAATATGCTCCTCATCCCCAAAGGGGTGCACTTCCTCAGAGCCTGGGGATCTGTAGCCTGCCTGCAGAGATGCAGCATGGTCTGGAAATTAGGAGACCTGGGTTCTATTTGTGACTGGCCGGGGGACCCTGGACAAGTCACTTCCTAGCTGTCTGGGCCCCTCTCTCCCCTCCTATCATCTGTCTAGCTGGTCTATTTAGACTGTAAAGTCTTCAGGGCAAGGATTGTCTCTCACTATGTGTTTGCACAACGCCTAGCATGATGGGGCTCTGATCTTGGCTGCTCTAGGTGCTACTGTAATACAAAGAATAATGTAGGTCAAACAGGTTGCAGAGATCCCTAGCAGGTACAGTCCCACCCAGCCTGTGTGCTTTCTCTTAATCATACACCACCTGAGGTCTAGTGCATAGCATAATTGCCAGGCTGGAGAACACCAAATGGATTCAGGGGGAAAATGCAGTCTATCGATGAAATAGGATATGCTAAATTGGTCTGAGCTTTACAGGCAATTTGCTCATTTTCACCAGCTGAGCCTCCTAGCAGGTGGGAGAATCCGCAGCCTTCGCCCACACAGAGAGAGTTGACAGAAACCTGCACCGTGCTAATTCTTTATTAACAGATCTAATGCGTTCATTATTCGGGCAAATTTGTTCCGGTCTGTTCATTTCAAAAGCCCGTCCATTTAATGGGGCCAAACTCCACACTCAGTGACCCTGGTGCTAAATGCTGCTCTCAGCCACATGGGTGTAAAGCCAGGGGGATTCCACTGACATCAGCAGAGTTTCTCTAGATTGAACCAAGCCTGCTGAATCCAATCATTGAGCATCCATGCTTGCTCGAGGGGTTGGTTTGACCGTAGAGGCATTTGTTGGCAGCAAGTTGGTTTGCTCTTCACAACGGCTCAATGGCCCCTCTTTGGGCAGTGCCTACCGCGGCAGGGTCCTGGTCTGTGCCGGGAGCTTGTTGGTGCTATGGCAATAATAGTAAGAGTGGGTGCAGCACCCCTCTTCATAGAGCCTGCAAGTCCCATGCACCTCTCAAATCCCACAGAAGCTCACCGGTGCCGGGCCTTGTATTGGCTTCTGCAAGGGCTGAATTTCATCCCCTGTGAACCGGTGGGTTGGGAGGAGCAGGGGAGAAGACACCTCCCCCCGCAGACATTGCTGAAGCCCCACCTCCACCTCCCCACACCAGCAAATGAGTCCTGAGGCCCCCTATCCCCGGCCTCTCTTGTGCTATTGCCCTGTACTGACACCAGGCTGGTGGGCAGATGTCTCTCTTGCCCTTGAGCAGGTTTATGACACTAATAGGGTTTTCTTTCATGGGCCTCCCCTTGCACTGCTGCAGGCATGTTCTCTCTACTTAGCCACTGTTGCTGAGCCACAGGGCTCGGATGCATGACAGGAATTAAAAGTCCAGAGGCTCCAGTTCTGAACAGCTGTTGGTCAAGTTGATCCATCACATCGCCTGGCTCTAGTGAGACACAGAATGCGTAGAAACACTATAGCCCAGCATCCTTTGCCCTGTAATTCATTCCAAGGCTTTGGAAGGGAATGGAAGATACATACTCTTACTCACATGAGTAATAAAGGATCAACTGCCTTGTCACTACAGTATAAACACATCTCTCTGCCGCTCCTCCTCCCAGAGCAAATCTGCCCAGGAGGCCAGCGTGAAGGTGGGGGGTTGTGTTCCCTGCTGAGTTATTAAAACACTGCAAGAATAGAATCAAAAGAACATGGGATAGGTTAATGAAGTACTAATCTCTGCTGCTTCGTGGTATATGAAGCAATAAACAGCTGCTGTGATTGATTAAATGTAGAAGCAAAGCAGAGGCACTTAATCAATCACATAAGCCTTTTTATATTTTAAGTTTGAAATTAATTTAGTGCCAACAGAACACCAGTAACTGGAGCCAGAGGGCTGCTACTTAACCCCAGGAATGAAGTTGTCTGGATGGCCACAGAGTGAGCTCCCCAGGCACTCGATCCCTTGCCAGCTGTTATACCCCACCACCCAACCCAATACCCACATCATCATTACACTGAAACGCAGCTGGCTTCATGTCCCATTCCATCGGGGAGGGTTTCCACTGGGCAGGCTGCTCCTGAGGAGGGAGATCAGCAGGATTGGGAGCATGGAAGGAGCCTGCCGACCAGGAAGCAGGGCCAAGGGTGTAAGACACAGGAGGAAATGCCTGAGTCGTGCCATAGGGTCCCACCCATTCAGACCCTCCCTTCGAGTTTATCGGCACCTCTGTGCAGCCATTGCAACTGATCAGCCAGCGCCAATACTGATCCCCAACAGCAGATGTCAGTATCTCAGGGGAACACAACCTTCCTGCCACTCCTGAGCTTTGTAGCACCTGGATACCACCACGATAGAGCAATTTCACAGCCCTTCCATGGTCCCCCAGCTCCATCGTAGCAGGGAAAGGGTCCAAAGCAGCGTCCAGAGAAGTAAGTGAAGCAAGCAACCTAGGCTCTATGTTGGCATCCAAAACCGACTAGCATCCCTGTTGCTCAGGGTTAAGATCCCTATGGCATGACTCAGGAGAAGATCCATTGATGGGGCAGTTTGAGGGAACCTGGCACTGGCCTTGCCCATGCTGTCCTTGTCTTGGGGATAAGCAGAGAGATACCATCTCTGGGGAATCTCCACCTGGTGCCTTCCATTGACACTACATTCCTGATGAAGATTATTTTGGTAGATGGGCCAGCATCCCAGTCTGGGTTAGGCCCCTCTGGAAAAGAAGAGGAGCTATTCCACCTGGCAACAAGGCCAATTAGGAGGAGATACTTTCCTTGTTGTAACAGAAACTGGACACAGATTGAGCTTTCAGGACAGCATGGTCCTATCTATCTACCACTTACTCAGCCAACTACCCTGTCTATTCCCATACATAACCATCGAGCTATGGTACTTCTATGGCCATAGTACGGGAGCACCTCTGAGTCTTTACCGTATTTATCCTCTGTGAGGTCGGGCAGTGCTATTATCCCCATTGTATAGATGGAAAACTGAGGCACAGAAAGAATAAGGCCCAGATCCTCAAAGGTATAGTGAGGCAGAGTGGCCTCCAAGCTTCACAGGGAGGGACTACCACACTCCCCTTGATGGGGGGAGCCAAGCCAGCCCCATCCCTTGCGCCAGAAGCAGACGGGAAGTATAAGAGGCGAGCCCTTCAGCTCAGTTGGAGGGGAGCCAGCAAAGGAGGCTGACATCTCTAGCCCGCTGCAGGACTCCAGCCGCACTACCGTGTAGGGCACTTACCCCAGAGGAGACTGAGGAGCTGCTGGGACTGCTGTCCGCTGCTTACCCGGAGAACAAACAGATGACAGAACCCTACCAATGGACTGTGAGAGGAAGTAGCCCAGGGAAACCAGACATTAGTCCAGGTGTGCTGTCGCAATATGAATCAGCGTGTTGCAGTGGGATCCCCGCTGACCCAGTGGCAGGACCACCCGCCACTGTTAGGGCCCTGGGCTGGGACCCAGTGGAGTAGGGTGAGCCCGGGTCCCCCAACCCCCTGACATTGACCCCACCCCTGGGCTCAGTGGTTTGAGCATTGGCCTGCTAAACGCAGGGTTGTGAGTTCAATCCTTGAGAGGACCATTTAGGGATCTGGGGCAAAAATCTGTCTGGAGATTGGTCCTGCTTTGAGCAGGAGGTTGGACTAGATGACCTCCTGAGGTCCCTTCCAACCCTGATATTCTGTGATAGCGGCCTACTGGCCCTAGGCCTGAAGGTCTGTGCCTTGTGTGTTGGCTGTCTGCCCTAGCCCAAAGGCTGAGCTAAAGACGTATTGCTCTGTCCCGCCCAGAGGGTCAGAGCCCTGACTGTGTAAATTACTGTCTGCCCCCATGCTGTAGACTGAGTGGTGCTTGGCCCCACCAAGGAGGGCAGAGCCCTAACCTAAGAATTGACTTGTGTGACTGCCAACACAGCGCTGTCCATGCCGGCACTTTTGTCGGTCGGGGGGGTATTTTTTTTTTTTTTTTTTTTACACCCTGACCGACAAAAGTCTTACTGACAAAAGTGCTGGTTTAGACAAACCCGTAGTGGTCATCCCTCCCCTTCAAGCTTGGAGGGAGGCCATAGGCCACTACAAAGGGTATTCTAACTCCCATTGATTGCAAGATTTGATTTGAGGATCTGGGCCTAAGTGGCTGGCCCAAGGTCACACAAGAAAGTCAGTGACAGAGCAAGGACTTGATCGTGGGTCTTCACAATTCCACTGCTGCTTTCCTTCCTCTCTATATACCTTCTTAGAGCTGGTCAACATCATTTGACCAAAACATTTTCTTGCAGACACAGGGGAGTTCATTGAAGATTGTTCTTTTCCTTGGGAAAAAACATAGTTTTTGATGACATTTTTCGATAGGAAATTTAAAAAAAGAAAAGAAACAAAATGAAAATTTCAATTTGTTACTAAATTTCCTGTGAAAAATTGTCAAACAAAAACGTTTCACTTGAAATTGTTCTCTTGGAAGGAGGGAAGGGTGGGGGTGAAGAACACCAAATCTTTTTTGACCAGCTCTACTTAACTATCTCCTCTAACTGGCTGTCCATCCATTACTGTGGTATCCAGGTGCTGTCTGGATGGGATTACAGCACTGAGTAAAAAGAAAACTGTAACAAAACAAACCCAACCCCCAACAACCCATGGGGCATTCCTGAGGATGGTAGGGAGCGGGCGGGGCTGGCTGAGATAAATGAAGGAGGTGATCCTCTGACTTGCACATGCTAATGCCTGCAAATACATCGCTAATGCTCTCAGTTCATACTCATTAGCCTGGCCAGCGGAGACAAGACAAGCATGTTATGTCATTGGTTAAATCCTGCCACATTTCCCAACGACTCCAATTATATTTTTAAATATTTATTCGTTTTCCCACGTGGCAGGATTGTCTGTGTCTTCTGGAGCCTGGCAGGCTCACTCAGAACAGGGGGACCCAGTGTGACAATGCGGTTCTGGCGGAACCCAACTGAGAGTGCCAACTCAGGACAAATTGCTCAAACAGGGCAGTTACAGCCCAAGGCTGGGGTTTTTTCCACCTCTAAGGCAAACCAAACCAGCCAGACTAAGAGGACTTCGGTCTCACCCCACTGGCTAACCGCAAGTCTCACAAGCAATCTCCTTAGACACTCCAGTTTCCCAGTATTACCACCAGTGCCACTCGTTATGGGGACAAATGGTTATGAAAACCAAGACCCCAGTAAAAGAAAAAGGTTCTCCTGATCCCAAAGGACCAAGCCCCAGACCCAGGTCAATATACAAATCAGATCTTACCCACAAATCACGTTGTTGCCAATCCTTTAGAATCTAAAATCTAAAGGTTTATTCATAAAAGGAAAAAGATAGAGATGAGAGTTAGAATTGGTTAAATGGAATCAATTACATACAGTAATGGCAAAGTTCTTGGTTCAGGCTTGCAGCAGCGATAGAATAAACTGCAGGTTCAAATCAAGTCTCTGGAATACATCCCCCGCTGGGATGGGTCCTCAGTCCTTTGTTCAAAGCTTCAGCTTGTAGCAAAGTCCCTCCAGAGGTATGAAGCAGGATTGAAGACAAGATGGAGATGAGGAATCAGCCTTATATAGTCTTTTCCAGGTGTAAGAACACCTCTTTGTTCTTACTGTGGAAAATTACAGCAAAATGGAGTCTGGAGTCACATGGGCAAGTTCCTGCATACTTTGCTGAGTCTCAAGGCATATTTGCCTTCTCTCAATGGGTCCATTGTATAGCTGATGGTCCTTAATGGGCCATCAAGCAGGCTAGGCAGAGCTAACACCAGTTTGTCTGGGATGTCACCCAGCAGCATAGCATAAGTTTGAAATACAGACAGTATAGAGCCAATATTCATAACTTCAACTACAAAATTGATACACACATATAGACAGTCTAATCATAACCTGTAAACCATAACCTTGTCTTAGACACCCCATTTGACCCCCTTTATACAAAATTTGCGTGCCACTACAGGAACTTGGTTGCAACAATGATCTATATGGTCCCAGATTATATCAATAACGTCACACCCAGTACTTGGGGGTGCCTCATCTCCTCCCTTCCCCCCCCCCCCAAGCTCCCAAAGGTCACATACATGCCCTCTGGCCCAGGTCTTAACACAGCGATGAAATAAAGTATTTCCAGCTCATGTGTGTGGGAGAAGGAAGGGGTGTGATATCGCATGCACACAGCAGCAGGGACACACAGAGGCATATGCACATGCCTACACAGACACACATTTGCACACAAACACAAGCACACCGATGCACACACACACACACACATGTGCGCACCCACACACGCTCACATTCACACACTCCATCTGAAGGCATGTCTGGCCCATGCTGATTTAGCGACTGCAAGAAACCAACTCTCCTTGGAAGTCCCAGCTGGCAGCTGAGACAGAAGAGACTAAATATTTATGGACATGTGCTTCATTCATCATCTCCAGCTGCGTCTGCCCTCCCTCCTCCTCATCTCCCCCCCCCCCCATTAGAGGGCTTCAGGCCTCTAATTTTAGCTGGCAACTCTTCCCCATAATTTTCCCCCGGGGAGTGACAAGAGGATAGGGAACGCAGGATAATCTGTTGCACTGCTACAGACTAGGGACCGAATGGCTAGGTAGCAGTTCTGCAGAAAAGGACCTAGGGGTCACAGTGGACAAGAAGCTGGATATGAGTCAACAGTGTGCTCTTGTTGTCAAGAAGGCTAATGGCATTTTGGGCTGTATAAGTAGGGGCATTGCCAGCAGATCGTGATCGTTCCCCTTTATTCGACATTGGTGAGGCCTCATCTGGAGTACTGTGTCCAGTTTTGGGCCCCATACTACAAGAAGGATGTGGAAAAATTGGAAAGAGTCCAGCAGAGGTCAACAAAAATGATTAGGGGTCTGGAGCACATGACTTATGAGGAGAGGCTGAGGGAACTGGGATTGTTTAGTCTCCAGAAGAGAAAAATGAGGGGGGAATTTGATAGCTGCTTTCAACTACCTGAAGGGGGGTTCCAAAGAGGTTGGAGCTCGGCTGTTCTCAGTGGTGGCAGATGACAGAACAAGGAGCAATGGTCTCAAGTTGCAGTGGGGGAGGTCTAGGTTGGATATTAGGAAACACTATTTCACTAGGAGGGTGGTGAAACACTGGAATGCGTTACCTAGGGAGGTGGTGGAATCTCCTTCCTTGGAGGTTTTTAAGGCCCGGCTTGACAAAGCCCTGGCTGGGATGATTTAGTTGGGAATTGGTCCTGCTTTGAGCAGGGGGTTGGATTAGATGACCTCGTGAGGTCCCTTCCAACCCTGAGATTCTATGATACTTAACTAATGACAAGAGCTGGGAAGGAGAAGAGGGGTAGGAAGGGTAATTTTAAATAAACCTCTGCATCGTTCAGCTGAGGATCTCAAAGCTCATGAGGAATATTACATTATTAGGGGCCCCACTCAAACTCCCATTGAAGTCAATGTCAAGTCCTCCCTCTGACTGCAAAGAGAGCTGGATCGGGCCTTAAACTGCACATCTCCCCCCAGGAGCCTGCTGTTATTGTAACCCTTTTGCAGGTGGCCCAGATCCTCAAAAGTATTTAAGCACCTAACTCCCATTGAGATCATTGATGGGAGTTGGGCACCTAGATACCTTTGAGCATCTTGGCTGAGAAAATGAAATAATTTGAGGATCAGGACCTCCATGGTTTGCAAATTGCCATAGAGTGAGTGAGGGGCAGCATCCAGGACAGAACCCAGGTGGCTTAGTACCCAGGTCTCATCTCTAACCATTAGGCCACCCACACTGATTTTAACTTAAGGCACTGTTAGCATCGTTTCCCTGTGTGTCTCCTGCACACTCTGCAGGGACATTTGCACCCTCTTCTCCCAACTCAGCTGCAGCAGGGCTGACTGCTGTGTATCGTAGGTGCAGGATGTGGGAGCTGCATCTTCTTCTTCGTGTCCCCCTATGGGTGTTCCTCTTTGGGCGTGTATGCATCCCACGCACCTTCAATTGGAGATTTTTATTAGCAGCATCAGTTCAGCCCAGGCATGCACCAGTGATATCCTCGTGCCCCACCTCAAGGTTATATCAGGCTGCATGGGCGGTCTGCCCTCAGTTCCTTCTCATCCGCCTCGGCCTGACACGGAGCTCGGTATGTCCCTCTCCGGTTGCTGAGCTTGGTTATTTCCTTAGTTTAGTTA
This sequence comes from Emys orbicularis, assembly GCF_028017835.1. Taxonomy (NCBI): domain Eukaryota; kingdom Metazoa; phylum Chordata; order Testudines; family Emydidae; genus Emys; species Emys orbicularis. Next base: position 18,318,407 of record NC_088700.1, on the reverse strand, counting down.
GTAGTTACTTCTGGTTTAAAAAAAAAAAAAGTTTATTTCCTCAGGGGACTTCCTGCCTGAGAGGGGCTTGCCCAGTTCACCGGGGTTTAAATGTTGCCTCATGTACAGAGGCTGTTCCCATCAGCGATGGACACGAAATGTGGTCACTGCCTGGGAGAGTTACACGTCCCGCACAAGTGTAACTTCTGCTTAGACCTCAAACCCTGGACTTGGAACCACCAGGAAGTCAAGCTGTGATTTCTGATGACGGAGGGCTCCCTTTGCCCCGCTTTGGCACCAGGTCAGGAGACTCCCACACCCCATACATCAGTCCCTGGGGGTCTCTAAAGCTTCTTCAACTTCGGTGCAGCATGCTCCCAGAAAGAGGAAATCCTCAGACCTCCTCTAAACATTCTAAGAATTCCCTCTCCCAGGGATTCCATCTTAAAAAGACCTCCTCCTCTGACCAGGTCAACAGCCTCAGAGACATCATCCTCGAGGCTCGGTACCATAGAGGCGAAGAGCTCCTCCAGAACCAGTGGAGCGGGAATGTCCCACAGTTTTAAGTCCAAATGTGGCTCTGAGAAGGCTCTGGGTATTCTCTAGTGGAGATGGTAAGAAGATCGGTACTGTCGGATTGCAGTAATCCCTTGGTATCCTTATCGAGTTCTTCGGTACCGTGTAAGCCTCCAGCCACATCAGCACTGTCTGCAAAGTGCTCCAAACCATCAGTACCATCCAGCAAGGACAAGTAGACTCTCGTGCCGCAAGTCTGTAGATACCCAAAGGACTTATTTGTGGCTTCTGAAGCAGAGTCTCCATTGCTGGCGGGTACCGAGAGCTGCTCGGTCTCTGGAACTTTATACATCCCCGGTATCGTCACCTCCGTTTTCCGTTGGAGCTCCCCCATTAGATGAAGAAGAGGATAATGATGATGAAGAGCTCCCTTCAGTATCATTGATCTCTGTTCAGGGTTCCCCCCCATGTACCTGTATATGAACCCCCTTTCTCAAAGGAGCAGGGAAGTTGTTTGGGGGCCTTATTGCTCCGGGTGGAAGCAACCGTGGAGGCCAACCCCTCCCTCATATGTCCTCAATGGCCATATTGGGAGACTCTCTTACCCCACAACAAAAGGAAACATTTGAAGACCAAGAGTTTAGAGTGGACAAAAATCCACCCCTCAACCTACCATCTTGTCCTGTTTGCTGAGTGAAGCAGTAATGCCTCCTCCTCCATCTATGATGATTTTTGGCAGTTACAAGATCTTGTTAAGGGGTGACAGATGCCCTATGGATACCTCTTGAGGAGGTCACAGAATCCCAACACAAATATTGGTTATTCTTCACTTTGCAATGCCATCCAGAGTTGCCTTCCCTATCAGTGAGGCTCTGCTGGAACCTGTGAAAACCATTTGGCAAACCCTGGCTACAGTAATGCCCACATGTAAGAGGGATGATAGAAAGATTATGTTCCCACCAAGGTCTCTGAGGTCCTATTTTCTCACTCTCCACCTAACTCTCTGGGTATTGACGCAGTGAATGAACAGGGCAAACACCATCATTCTAAGTCCACCCTGTACGACAGAACCTGGATCTTCTGGGGAGAAAAATCAGCAACCCCACAGTTCCACATTTCAAATGACTGGGCACTGATGGCCAAATACAACTTCATATATAAAGTTTGGATTGTTTATTGAACACCTTCCTCCTGACCAAAGGGAACGATTTCAGGCCACTATTGCTGTGGGACAATTATTGGTCAGGACATCTCTTCAGGGAGCTCTTGATGCTTCAGATACCACAGACGGTTCCATCTCTACAGCAGTGGTGCTATATGCGGTTCCTGATTACCAGTGTCTGGTTTCCTCAGAGAAGTCCAGAATATGGCAGAGGATCTCCTGTGTGATGGACTGAAGTTGTTTGCAGAGAATACCAATGAGTCGTTGCATACCCTTAAGGACTCCAGAGCCCTTGTTAGGCATCTACACTCCTGCAAACACAAGAAAGTTTACTAGACCACAAACGGCTCAAAGACCCCCCAGTACAATTCTCTGGGTTTCAGAGACTGAAGGAACCTCCTAGAGAGAGACACACACAGACAGACACAGGTTCCAGAGAAAGAGACCCTTTAACCCACCTGATGCAACTTCGCAGCAGGCTTCATCATCGAACATCAGTTTTGACAGAATGGGTGAGGGTTTGAACCCCGCTCTCTCATTAGCCTTCCAGCTTCAATGTTTTGCCCACCTCCCCCCATCTGGAGATCAACTCTGCCACTCCCAGCAAGCATGGGAGCATATTCCCTTGGAAAAATGGGTGCTGGACGTAATATCATCGGGCTACACTGTCCATTTTCCCTCCCTCCCCCTTATTCCCCTTCCCTGTCCCTCTTCAGGGACCCCTCTCACGAGTTTCTGCTTAACCAGAAAATAAACTCCCTTCTTCATTTAGGAGCCATAGAATTGGTCCCCCTGCAGCCAGAATATCTGTTGCAACTAAAGAAAAATCAGACAGTCACTTAGTTCCCCTAAATAGTGGTATGAAAAGCTGTCAGGGCAGCCAGATGAACCTTGAGGGTTCTCCCGGTTTGTGCACCCTGCAACTACAAGGTTTATGAAAGGCCCTGGGAAATCTCTTCCCACGGTCCCTACCCCAGTTTGGGACCTTAATCTGGTTCTTCAAAGTCTCATGAAATCTCCTTTTGAACTGATGGTGACCTGCTTCCTCTAGCGGTTGCAGATGGCAAATGCAGGCATTTAATTAACTGCTACTGCAGCATCTCCAGTGAGACGGGTTGAATTGCTTCTGTTGTAGTGGTTGTTGATTTTAGATCTTGGATATTGAAGCAGAGGAAGGGATTAATAAAAAGCCACCAGAAACCTGGATGGAGTCACGTCTATGTGAAATGCAGCAGTTTATGCTGGATACCACTTGGTATAGCCTTTTGGAAGTGAGGATAAAAACAAAACAAAAAACGACCACCCATAAGCAATGCTATGATTCCCCTTTTACTAAGAGCTGGCTTCATTGCTTAGCATAAACTCCTGCTTATAACAAGTATGCACAAAGCAAATTAAGCCCAAAACACAGTGAATTTACTGTGAATGTTAAATCTCTCTCAGAATAAAAATCTTCTCTCAAGTTGCCAAAAAGCCTAGAAATACATTTGCCCTAGCCACTTAAAATCAGCCACATCAGAGGTGAAATACAGCCACCCCTTGTTTTTCAATAAGCTACCTATCAGGATTATTTTAAGGGGGAGGACAGCATTACTCAGTCAGTAAGAGTGGGCTGGGAGTCAGGAGACCTGAGATCTACTCCCAGCTTGTTCGCTTACCTGCTGGGTGGCCTTGGGCAGTCGCTTCTCTGCTCTTTGCCTCAGTTTCCACATCTGTGAAATGGGATACATTCCTTCATAAAGCCATAGATAAAAATTGTGATGCAAGAGATTCATTATTAATTGAATCTCTGCTATACCTATAGGGCCTGGTCCTGTATTCTTTGTTCACCCTCAAAATCCTGAGTCCCGGGCAGGCTGGTATTCAGGCTGCTAGCCCTTAGCGCTTAACACTGTCAAACTCCTGCAGAAACATTAAACCAGTCTCACCACTCTCAGGAGTTAGTGAATACAGCCTCTCTTTTAGAGGTGGGGAAACGGAGGCACAGAGCGGTATGAAGTACTTTACCCAAGGCCACCCAGAAAGTCAGTGGCAGAACCAGGAGCTGGGATTAGAAATCATTAATTCCTGGGATTTAGTTCTATGCAGCATATCCACTGCCTCTTAGTGCATAAAGGGCCTATTCCAACAGCCAAACACATTACAGCATCCCCAAGGTTAGACACTTAACGAATGACCCCTTTCACCAGGCAGACAACTGTGGCTGATCCCCTAGGCCAGGGTCAGCAACCTTTCAGAAGTGCTGTGCCGAGCTTCATTTATTCACTCTAATTGAAGGTTTCACGTGCCAGTCATACATTTTAACGTTTTTAGAAGGTCTCTTTCTATAGGTCTATAATATATAACTAAACTATTGTTGTATGTAAAGTAAATAAGGTTTTTAAAATGTTTAAGAAGCTTCATTTAAAATTAAATTAAAATGCAGAGCCCCCCGGACCAGTGGCCAGGACCCGGGCAGTGTGAGTGCCACTGAAAATCAGCTCGTGTGCCGCCTTTGGCACGCGTGCCATAGGTTGCCTACCCCTGCCCTAGGCTGATTGCTGGAGAGAAGATACAACCGTTAAGGAGCAAAAGGGTTACAGTCTGCAGGAGCCAAAGCTTTCCCAGGTTGCATCCCTGGCACATACTAAATGCTGAATACTAAATGCTGAACACTAAATGCCTAATTGCCCCAGTCTCGTGCTTCCCCATACATAAAAAGACCATCCAGTTCTTCTCACAGAACTCCCATCAGCCTTCGGTACACGGCACAGGTGCACAGCGCCTGATTGCAAATTGAATTCCATTATCCCAGCATCACCACCGTTTCCAGAGCGGGGTGGAGGGTGATGGGATGGCAACTGAAGCAATGTAAGTGAGCCGGTGACATGAGCCGCTGCAAGTGCCCTTGGGGTCGCTCAAGCGTGGCACTGATAGGAGTGCAGATTGCGCCGTGCGCTTGCTGCTCCATTAGCGGCCGGCTTGTGGGGCTGAGGACTCAGCCATATGGGCAAGGCAGCTCCACTTGGCTTCCCACAAGGGATCATCAAGTGAGCTAGAAGCAATTTCTGTCTAAGAAGAAAGGGAATAAATAAAACCTGCCTCCGCTGCCGCTGTGGGAAGGATGGAATAAATAAATAACGGGGCAAGGTGAAATGCTAGCCTGGCCCTGGGACTCATTTACAAACACGGTAACATCCCTGCCTGCTGAAAAGACTCAGGATGGGAGCTGATCCCAACCAACTCCAGGTATAGACAGCACTGCAAGGCATTGGGCCCTTGCCAACACTTGTTTGACACAGAGGAGCTGATCCCGGGCCAGCTCTGCCTTCCCTTGACAAGTCACTTCACTCCTGATTGTTGCCACTTGCATTGGCTATTCTCTGCCCTCCCGGAGACCCCACCACCCTGCTCCGGGACAGGGACTGGAAGTATGTTCTGCAGGGCAATGTCACTAGGGGTGTAATTGAGGCAGGGCGAAGGAGTTCATGAGGATCCTTCTTATTGGTTCACATGTATTGCATAGCCCCAGGGGAAACGTGAGTGCCAGGTCACGCCACACACCTTCAGCAAAATATAGGTGCTTCCCAACATAGACATGTAATCACTGCCTCCATGGGAAGCAAACGCAGGCGTGCAGGAGACATTTCAGTAGCTGACATTACAATGTCTCATTTAACTTGGAATAAACATATCTGGAGCCTCAGCGTTGACTATATTAAGGCTACAGAATTCATAGCACATACTTGAGAGCCGCTTGCCTGTTACAGTAAATGGAGACAGCAGCCAGAGTCTATGCTTCTCCTGCTTCCAAGTCTAACCTGGGAAATGAGAGCTGACAGCAGGGATGAGTGGAGTAAATAGTCTGTTCCAGGCAAAAGCTTCCTCTCCTTTCTTGGCATTGGAGATTCGACTCTGCAACCATCTAACATGAATTAGCTGCTACCATCTGTAAATGGTCCTGCAACAGGCCAATGGCATCCAGAGAAGAGAAAGCAGAGATCAGTTTTGCTGCTTCATTTTGACCTAATGCAGGAGCCTAATCTGAGTCAGAACTGAAGTGTGTGAGCTGATAGTGTCCTGTGTGGGACGGTCACGGGGCTGATACACCCCGTCATCCCGTCATGGAGGGGGAGAGGTGCGTCACAGCCCCGCGATTGAGTTTGAAGGGGTGCCCCGGGCCTCAGGGCTGTGCAGCTCAGGGGCCTCAGTCCTTAATGCGGCCCTTGATAGCAGGGTGGTGCAGCCTATCGGTCAAAATCAATACCACAGCCCCTGCTGTCAGGACAGCGCAGCCCAACGGCCAGAGTCAGTACTACTAGCAAACCGGGCCACCACCCCGGGGTGGGTGGTGGCCAGAATAGGGGGATCTAGGCCCACCCTCTCCACTGGGTACCGACCCAGGGCCGTGGGTTTGCCCACCACCAGCTCAGTGGGGGTCCAACCAAAACAACCCAGGCCTTGGTCCAGTTCTGTCACCATTTCCCCACAAAAACCTACCTGGGTCACTTCCTACCCAAGTCTCTGGAGTCCTCCATCTCTGGGATTCTCCAGTCTCTCCCCGATGTCCCATCCTGGTGTGTCAGGGTCTGTCTCTAACTGGCTGGCCTCTCGTCTTGGAGCGCAGGTGGTCCTCCCTCAGGAGATGGCGACAGATCTTCTTTCCCACCAGCCATCATCCCAGACTGAGCTGCCCTGCTGGCTTTTATATCCTGCTTCCAGCTGGAGCATGCCCAGCAGTGCTGAGGGGGTGTGGCCTCCTCCGCTAAGAGAGAAGGGTTAACCCCTGCTGTACCAGTGCAGAGCTGATATACCACATCACAGGGACAAACATGGAGCTGGGGAGAGGAGGGTTGAGGTGGAGATAAAGGATTGTACATGGAAAAACCACAAGGTTTTTACTGTTGCTATGCTCTATTGAAGAATTGCAGCATTCCACCCCAGGGGTGGCTGCATTTGACTGGTGGATGAAATGATCGCTGTGTGAGTATACAATCCACCACAGAGAATTTGAATCCCCGATTTAAGTGCAAAACTCAACTCAACTCAACCTTAACTATGGAATGCTCCATAATAATGTGTTGAGCTTTAGGTGATCCTGAGGGATAAAGGAGCAATGCCCATACAAGGAGGCATTATCATTAACTCTTTGCTGGCTGTTCTTTTTTTTGCCTAGTCTGGCAGCCTGCTTTGAGGTGCTGGTGTTTCACTGGGATATCAGTATTTCACAGGGGAGCTACCTGGTACCTGGAGCAGCATTAGTGGGGCTATTGCTAATTATCCTTTATAAACAACCCTCTACACAGCATCCTAGATTTACTATGTGCTTTACTTACCATTACAGCTAGGGATAGTAGGACGTATTATCCCAGTCTCCAAACCTTTATGCTGCCTCCCAGTTAGGAGCTCAGTCTCAGTTCCTCTGTTCCAGCACCTGGGACAAGGTGAGGGAGCAGGGGTGGCACAAATGTAGCTTTAAGCCACTTTTCCATTTCCTGTCTCCAGAAGTGCAGAGACCTGCTCAGCCCCCAGTGTAAATGAGGGCAGCCTCAGGGCTGCTCTAATTTGTACTCTGCTTCCTGTGACCCCCCCGTGGGCAGTAGGAAAGAGAGACTAACCAGAGTGCGGTGTACTGTGGTCACATCCCTGATCCACCCCCTAGGCTGGGCTGGTGTACAGTCCATACACTAGCTGTATACCAGGTGGGGAGGCACATATATACAAGGGTGTATTTTTGGAAGCCATTTCTGCCCCCATTAAGTTCCCTTTGTGCTATCAAAGCAACATATCAGGGCTTTAGCATCTTTATAAATCAGGCCAAAGTTTCCACGTGGGGATTTAGAATTTTTCATTTGATTCCTAAGGCCGTTAATGGAGCAGCTCCAGCATATCGGACTTATTGCTTATTGCTTTCCCCCCTCCCTCCCGTTCCCAGCAGATCACTACCAGCGGAGTTGGCTGGACAGTTAATTTTCCGTGAGAACAATATTGGAGCAGGTCAGCCACGGCTTATAGTTCCTGCTCCTGTTCATAAGCCTCACTGTGTTCACACTCCAAAGCAGGTTCAGGAATCACCACTGCACCTAATTTTTCCTGATCACCATCGCTTTATTGTTCTGCGTCATTTGGTGCTTGCGCTAACATTGTGCTTTCTGCATTTAGCTCTGGGAGGTGGTGGAGCGAGGTGCCTGCCTGTATTATATGGGCACACAGCTATCCGTGAAGCAGTGGGTGTAAATAGAGCCGCAGGTGCTATAAATCAATATACCTCCCTTGACTTCTCTAGAGCGATGCTGATTTCTATCAGCTGAGGAACTGGCCCACCGATTGAAGTGTGCTGTTGTAAGGCTCTGTACCTGACGAGCCCCTGGGACACTGATGAAAATGAAATCTGTATCCTCTGGGCTTTTTCTATGCAAAGATTTTAAATAAATATAGAAATACACTAATTAACTAGTGTAAACCAGTGGGGATTTGTGATGGGGTGTTCAAACCCCACACTGGGCCACAAGGGATTACAGGATTATTTTGGGCTCAGCCAGCCCCGCCCTGCCACACCTGCGGCAAATGCGCCATCTGCTGGAGGAATTAAAAGGCAGGGAATTAGCTCAGTTGGGTGGCAGAGCTGGAGGTGAGCAGATCTGCAGTTTACAGCCTGAGTAGCGGGAAGTCGAAAGACTCTGACACAGTTGCCTAAAGGGGCCCTGCCTGAGGGAGGGGAGGACCTATCCCAGAGATAACCAGAGAGGGAAATATCCTGTGAACATTAGTAACCTTGTCTTACTTATTGTGGTTTGGATTTCCCCACCAGGAGAAAGGCTTAGACTAAGATGGGGGTGGGAGGAGTTAAATGGAAGATGCTCAGGGAGAACAGGATCCTTGGTTGCTAGGCTACTGGTAACCCACAGGCCCCTGGGTCAGAGTCTGGTAGAGGGAGGAGGGCCTGGGCTCCCCTCACCAACCCCCTTGGCAGTCAGGGGTTGTGGCTGTGACCACAAGGCCATGCTCCCCAGTCGGACCCTGAGTGAGGACCATTGTAGGAGTTTAAAAATTATTATTACTGATTAGGTTGTTTCTGGCTATGTAAGGAAAAAGACTCCTTTTAGAGAGCCATATACTGATAGACCTATGTGCTGTGTAGTTAGGGCAGGGTATGTCAAATCAAGACTTCTGTGTTTGATTCCTGATTCCTGCCACTGACTTTTCTTGTGACCCTGGTCAATTCACTTAATCTCTTATGGTGTATTGAGGACTGTGTTGGTAATTGCAAGCTATCACTTTTTAAGAGTGGGAGCATTTCCTGGTCCTTCTTGTGGGTCAGGGGGCTCTGCAGGGAAGTGTGTGAACTGAGCCAGCCTAGAGCAAATTGGGGTGAGTTGTGCCTCACTGCCTTAGGGAGCAACCTGGTTTGTGTCTCTCGTGTTTTGGGTTCTTGTGTGTTACTGGTATGTATTCTAAGAAATAAAGTAGTGTGAGGTGCCATCCTTCCAGAAAGAGTACTTAGATAAAAACAAACTTCCCTCTTTCTAGGCTGTGAGCATAATACCTCTCAGGGTCTCATTCCCCACTACTTTGCATCTTGTTGAATCACTTACACCTGTGCAAACCAGAACTCTTCACTCCATTACATGGATAGCTGCATTGTTCCATCAACAGAACAGTCCTTGGACACCATCTTGAGGCCACAGAAGTTCCTTTGGGGTGTCATGGAGCGGTTGGCTAGCAGGTGTCAGGGAGTGGGACTGACCGTTCTCCACTACGTTATCCCCGCTCCATCCCACAAAGTGAACTGGCACAAACTAATGGTGATTGAGTCATGTGTGAGAGTTCCCCCTGCCGAGTGAGGGGGAAGGGAGGGTTCAGAAGGGGGATTCAGGGTAGCATAGATCCCTGTATGCTGTGTTTCCTGGGGGATGTGCCCAGGGGGATGTACAGAGGCACAGCATCCTCTGTGTGGACGGCTCCTCTCTCGGCTGCACTCCATGGCTCTCCAGGGATCTATGGGACAGGGACAGTCCCATCCCCCTCTGCTGGAGGAAAGTCTGATAGTACCCATCCCTTCAGGTGGGTTATTCCTCTACAAGGTAGCCACCAACATCTATATTCACAGTACTGGTAACTGTGGCAGGAGCTGGGCTCCCAGAGTGCCGGGGAATGAGTCTGTTACAGAAACAAACACGCTGATTGCCAGCTCTGTGCAGAACCATGCTCGGTAACCTATGATCCTCATGCATCCGAACAGCAAAACTTTGATCATCCTCCTCTTGCTGGGCTGGCTAAGGCAGGCAGCCAGTGTCTGTGATCTGCCCGGGGAGCAGGGAAGATATTGTGAAAAGAATTTCTCTTTCATGCTTTGTCCTTTTTAGTGCAACTTTGCTTGAGTGTATTTGATGCCGGGCAGAACAAACACTGAAGTGAGAGAGCAGCAGGGCTGGTGCTCTGGGAGCCAAAGAGAGGCTTTCAGAGCAGCTCCTCAAAAGACAGTTCTTGCTACCTCTCGGATGCAGTTACCGAGAGCTGCTGGAAGTGAATTTCATCCCCAGGCAACAGGCAGAGCCCAACACCATCCAGAGCTGTAGCGCATCCTCATTAGTCAGCCTGCTTGGCTAGACAGAGGATGATGAGCTACAGCATTGCATGTTGTTGGCTCTGCCTTTGCCTAGGTTAGACTTCAGGAAAAATGTCCTAATCGTCAAGGTGTCACGCTCTCTAGAGTAGCTCACAACTGAGAGTGCCAATCTCGGGTCAGACTGTCAGAAAACAGGGCAGATGCCCCAAACTGGTTGTATATTGTATAATTAGATTTCACCAAGCCATAATGTGTGCACTCCTGGGTTACTACATTAGCCTTACCATGGAGTCAGACAGCCCTCTTAGGCTTTCCAGCTTATTTTACCACCCAGACAAACTGGACTTTGAGATGAAAGGTTATTAAAACCAAAAATCACCTCACAGGTTACTCCCAACAGGGCTGGATTTAGGGACAGATGACCTGGCCTGTGGTGCTGGGCTTGTGGGGTGCCAGGCTCGGGATGCTGTTTTTGTTGTTAGTGACAAAAAGGGAAAATAGAATGTTTGAAGTGTGGTTAGATGTTTGGCTGCGTGTGTGTGTTCCCTCTGTGTCCTGTGCCGCCCCAGCCCTGTGCTGAAAGCTGGCACAGCAGACCTCAAGTGAGCCACCCAGTGACCACAAGATCCGTTAAGGGACGAAGCACCCAGCCAGGTTTATTGTTGACAAAGCATGGTACTAATATCCTGCAGACTCTAGCGGACCACTAATACATGTATGCCCATAACAATGGACCAGCTCAGTGAACGGTGGGATTTTCCGTTCCTCCCTAAGGCCAGACAAAGAGATTCCCTTTGAGATACATATTTATACCTCAATACAAACAAGTTAGTACTGCCCCTTTGACATGGTTAGTTACTGCCCCCTGACATGGCTAGTTATAACCCATCATGTTGGTTTGATCAAAACATCTCTATTACACACTGTCATCCTGACCTTATCTTTTAGGAGGGGTCAGTGTGTTCCTGTTATCCTTGGGGAATGTTTTTGTACCATCCTTGACCTCAGGATGTTCTGGTACCACTTGATATTGGGATGTGTTTGCATGAGCACTTTGTGACTACCACTTCTTAGGAATGTGTATTTCTGCAATATCAGCCCTGATCTTGCCAGATTCTGTGAGCAGATTCTGCCTCATACCAGGCCTCTGATACAAGGGCTTATGTCTCAGGCTCTCTTTCTGCTACATGAAGTAACATGTTTCAGGTATTCCATATGTGGCTTCATTGTTCACTAACCTCCTAGAATGTTCTGGACCTTTGTAGAATCTCATGGAACCTTCCAGACTTTCTGAGAACTACATTTTCCTTGAACCTCCTAGAAAGTTGTCAGCCATGCCCTCATGGGTATATAAGGGGCAGGGCGTCACCAGTCAGTGAGATACAAGAATGCAGCGAGCCCAGCTGTGATATTGTGAACCTTGTTTTATTGTGTAATTGTGAAAGTGTACTTGTGTTTTAAGACTTGAAGAGTGTAAGTAATGACTAATAAAGGACATATTTAATCAGACACCAGAATTGCAAATCATGCATCAAAGTCGTGAAATGGGCTACAAAAACAATAAATAAGGCATTCAAAAATTTAACAAAGGGGGTGTGTGTGCCAAAGACAGTCCTTGCCTGGGGTGTCATTTGGTCTAGGACCAGCCCTAACTCCCAAAGTGTCAGTCACTTATCCCAGGTCAATGGATACCCTGGATCTCACACCAAAGACACTGCTGACAGCCAATTTCTTTAGTAAATTAACTAAAGGTCTATGAGCTAAGAAATGAGTTATTGAGAGGTTAAAGCAGGTAAAATACATGAACAGGTGAGTCCAAGTTTGTAAGTACAACTCTGTTAACATTTTGGAGTAATCTACTAGATTTCCAAAAGTTCCTCAGGATTATCCAGTGTAATTCTGGGGATCTCTGTCCATTGGTCAGTATTCCACCCTGTTAGAATCCAAAACAGTTCAGAGATACAGGATAGACCCCTGGATCCATTCTTATAGCTGTCTTCCCTGGAAAGCAATCTGGCTAGTGTCTCCATCACACCATGAGTTTTTCCTCCATTGACTATGTGACATTGCACTCCATATGTTTTATGGAAATATGCTTATCAGTGTGAATATGATGTAACTGGAATATGCTTTGTGCAAAAAGTTTCTTGTAAGGTATCATAACAAAGGTTATAAACTACTGAATATATTCCTCCTATTTGTATGCATGTATCATTCTTGTATCTGAAGCTAGAAATCTGAAGTATAACTCTGAGGTCCTATTGTAATTATGCAAAGTGTAGGCCATTAATGGTGGTTTAGAATTTTGATGCCTCCCATTGACTAGGACAATTAGTTGTAAATGGTTTATTTACCTGCAAGCCTTCCTGTGTACCTGTGGACCAACCCAGGAAGAATGGAGACTAGGGGTCTTACAGTGACATGTGACCATGTCACATGATACTGGAATCCATCTTAATCCTTGTACTTTTCCATTGATGAGGCAGGGGTGGGGGCAAGCACAGACAAAAGATTCCCGCCTTGTGCCAAAGCTATAAAAGGGGGTGGAGCAGGACAAAAGGGGCTGGCCAGTCATGAGAAGACCCCTGCTTACCACTTGAGATGTCTGCTGGAACTAACAAGGACTGTACTAGGGGAAAGAATTGGGCCCAGACTAGGAAGGAGTCTAGTCTGTGAAAGAAGCTTATTGGAACATCTCTAAGGGTGAGATATTACCTGTAATCAGTTTCCTAATGAATTAGGCTTAGACTTGTGTGTTTTTGTTTTATTTTGCTTGGTGACTTACTTTGTTCTGTTTGTTATCACTTGAAAACACTTAAATCCTACTTAATAAAATCACTTTTGTTTATTAATAAACCCAGAGTAAGTGATTAATACTTAGGGGAGTGAACAGCTGTGCATATCTTTCTATCAGTGTTATAGGGGGTGGATAATTTATGAATTTACCCTGTATAAGCTTTATGCAGAGTAAAACGAATTTATTTGGGGTTTGGAGCCCATTGGGAACTGGGTGTCTGGGTGCTGAAGACAGGTAACCTGCTGATCTGTTTTCAGTTAAGTCTGCAGCTTTGGGGGCGTGGACCAGACCCTGGGTCTGTGTTGCAGCAGGCTAGCATGTCTGGCTCAACAAGACAGGGTTCTGGAAGTCCCAAGATGGCAGGGAAAACGGGCTCAGTGCTAATTTTAGCACATTAGGTGACAGTCCCGAGGGGGTCTCTGTGACTGAACCCATCACAGGCTAAATGCAGACTGGGTCTGTGGATTTCCCATTGTTGAACACAATGACCTATGCTTTGAAGTTAGTATGCTACTTCATTTACAGTCCGAAGGCTCTAATCCCGTTGGCTGAGAGAACCAATTGGGGATATAAACAATGCATTTAGTTATAGCCATCCAAACAGTCTTTCATTAGTCTTCATGCAGTTTACACATCAAGTAAATTCTCACTAACTTACACTTTTGATCTAGGGTTAATAAAGTACAGGGATAGATATGTAAAGCAATAGCAACCAACAGGTCAACTTCGTGTAAATGTAATTACCGGGGCATATGCCATATAAATCCCCCTTTGCTCTATTCTAACAAGTGAATTGGCCTAAGCCTACTTAACATTTCCTTGATATTCACACACAAGTGAATTGGCCTGTGGCTTTGATCTAAGCTGGTCTGTCAGCATCACACAAGGTAGTTAAGCACTGGAACAAATTACCTAGAGAGGTTGTGGAATTTCCATCACTGAAGGTTTTTAAGAACCGGTTAGACAAACACCTGTCAGGGATGGTCTAGAATAGATAATACTTAGTCCTTCCTCAGTGCAGGGGACTGGGTTAGATGACTCCTTGAGGTCCCTTCCAGCCCTACATATCTGTGATTGTCTGGGGATGAAATTCACTTCCATGCAGAGAACCAGCAAAAGGCCTAAGCACCACTTACATCCCACTTAAGCCATATCTTGAGGAGTGGAATGGATGGCTCGGTATTGTGCTGACCCAGTGCATGGGGGTGAATTTCACCTTAGTGTATTAGGGGCTGTGTGATTTGAGAAGGCAGCTTTCTGTCCACTCTTTCCTCGAGTCTGTTGTTGGCTTTAGGCTGGTTTGGTCAAATTTGAGCAGTGCAAGATCAGCCCCTGTGTGGATGATCACATAGGTTATCACTGAGTAGAGATCTGCAGGAGCCAGGTCACACATAGTTGGGAGGATCTGATTTTAACCAGGACAGTGCTGGCAAGGGTCAGTTTGTATCACTTTAGCTAGATCAGGACAATGAAAGCTGTACAACGTTTGGGTGTAGACAAGCCCTAAGGGCATTAGGCCCTTAGGTGCTTTGGAAAATCCCACTAGGCACCTAAATACCTTTGAAAATCTGGGCCTAGCTCCATTCGTCCCCTTTGAAAATTCCAGCCCACATCTGCTAATATCAGCTGGGATTTTGAGTCCCAGGGAGTTGAATCCCCATGACAGTTGGGTGCCTAATTCTCTTAAGCATCTTTGACAATTCCAGGCATAAAGACATGTATGTCCTGCTAGTTCAAAAATTGAAGTTGATAAAAATTGAATAATAGTAAAATTACTTGGAAATAACCAACGGTGTTAGCCATGAAATTAACTCCTCCTTAGCCTAGCTGTGATCAATCCTGGAAGAGAATGAGAAGCTTAAACCAATTTTAAACAAACAGGGAAAGAAGAAGCCCAGCACACACCAGCAAAACTAAAGAGTTGCCTTCAAAGGCGCCTGTAGAGCAAAGACGTGTTCCTGTGTGAGGACTATTCTGCCTCTGGCATTAGGAAATGGGCCCAAAGCCCCTTGAAGTCAATGGGCATAGTTCCATCCGCACTGATGAGCGTTGGATCTGGCCCTAGGTGAAGGAGGAGCTAAGAGGCTTCTGCTTGCAGTGCTAATGTGACACTGGGGCTGTAACAAATTTCATCCCTCTCAGAGTAATTGACTGTGTTCATGGATCATGTCATTTCCTGCAAGATGAATTTGTAATGTCTCCCCTGGGATTCCATCGCTCATTCCTGGCCTAGTAAGACAACGTGTGTATGTGTCTCACCCACGTGCACACAGCCAAGTCCTGGAGCCGGCTGCAATTCATGAGGATGTCCGACATCGATGGAGAAGGGCACTCAGGTCTGGAAGGCCTGAGGGGGAGGGCCCCGAGCTCTATGGCCCTCTGAGCCCAGATGACTAAGATTAAGCCAAGCATGTTATCCGATTGGCCTGACACTCTGCCCTCCCTTTCCTCACCAAGAGCTCAGTGACTCATTGGACCTTCCTGCCCATTGCGCTCCCTTTCAGGTTCTTCTCTGGACAAAACTGTTCCCATAACACAGCAGCTGGGAGGAGACCTAACTGACACCCTGCCTGAAACTGAATTTCCCAACCAGGGGGTGGGGTGAGGGTTTGGAAGGCGCTTGGAGAAGTTCAGATAAAAGGTGCTATACATGTGATCTTCCCTTTGGGCATGTTGGCCCCGATCTAACTCCCATTGAGTTTTTCCCTGTGACTGAGCTGGGCCCCTCATCCAAGAAATGATACAACATCCAATTCAATTCTGATTTCATCCACACAAGCAAGTGAAACTGGAGGGGAGACCCAATAGCTTCTTTGGGGCAGGACTATTTAACAAAGAGGAGCGGCTGGATGGCTCTAGTCTAGCTCAGTCACGTTCTTATACAGCACCCATCACCATGGTATCTGACTGCCTACAATACACACAGTTTTTCACCAACAGTTCCAAGCTGGCCCAGGTTAGTATCTGTTCAAAGACCTTTCCCTTCCGAGGCCTCTTTGACGGGCAGAACAAAATGAACTGTAGGGGGAAGGGGCTCTTAATCTGGTTTCTCACAGGCAGGGCCGGCTCCAGGGTTTTGGCCGCCCCAAGCAGCCAAAAAAAAAAAAAAAAAAAAAGCCGTGATCTGCGGCGGCAATTCGGCGGGAGGTCCTTTGCCCCCAGCGGGAGTGAGGGACCATCCACCGAATTGCCGCCAAATACCTGGACGTGCCGCCCCTCTCCACAGCGGCCGCCCCAAGCACTTGCTTGCCAGGCTGGTGCCTGGAGCCGGCCCTGCTCACAGGTGCTGTCCACCTCACAGTGGACCCCTGTTGTAAAGTGGTCAGGGTAGGCTTCACTGTGTTACCAAGAGTATTATGGGGTTGATCCATGCTCTACCTGTATTTCCTGTTTAGTCCTTGGAAATTTCCCTCCACTCTGTCATGATTCAGTTGAATAAAGCAGCAAGTTCCCAGCCTGCAGTCCTGTGGGTAGATGTATTTTTGTTGCACTTAGCAGTCCCTTTACCAAATCCCCTTTGTTAGCAGTCTCTTGTCAGAGAGGTCAAGGACTGAATGCACGGCAAGGACTGAACCCCTCTGTTCATCCCAGAGAGAGCCACTCCAGGTCAGAGATGAGATAAGCGAGGGGGGCACTACAGTGGAAGCTTGCACGGCCTCTTCCCATGTTGTTCCTTGTGCATGGAGAGACTTTCACTCCCCAGCGCTGTAAATCAAACACCTCTCACCAGCCCTCCATTCACTTCAGATAAAAGGGACAAGCAATGACTCAGGGATTGTGGGAGACTCCATTTCAGAGGCTGCTCTGGGCTGTGATTTGTTACAGCAACAGTTGGCCTTTCTGTTTGGATCCTTTCCCCCCATCTGTCTATATTAAATATACTATATATGGGCTCAGCCCTGAGATCTTCTATGGCCTCTTTGTGCTGCTGTCCTAGCACAAAGGGGTTCCACAACTGACTTGAAGACCCAGCTGGACATTCCTCCACTACAGAGGGAATCCCTGGGTAGCCTATAACTGGAACTATGCCTTCCTCCTCCTCCCAGAACCCATCAGGAGGGGTGTTTTGGGGGCATGGCAAGAGTACTATGAGTTCCAGCAATCCTTGAGTAGACATGCAGCTTGCTATGGAACCACGGGGACACCCACTTTATTGTACGCCAGTGAAATGTGGGTGCCGAGGAAGGCCGACGAGTGGTGGGTTGATGTTCAAGAGTCTCGTCCTCTTCATCGGCTACTCCCTATCAAGTGGCAGGTCAAGGTCAGCAATAAGGATATTCGTAGCCAAACCCAGCAACCGCCTCCATCGGCACTGGTTCGGTTTCAGCGGCTTTCTGGGTCCAGCCGTGTTGTTAGGAGAGAAGGTGGACAAATTATAAAGCGTGTTTACCAAGGAATGCTGCTACACGGCCAACGATCACATAGTCACCAAAAGCTTCAGTGGCATGATAACATCGCCAACGGCAGACAAACATGGAGCTTTCAGCCACCTAGGGACCTAGCTAGAGGTCAATCCGGGTGGGGCTTGATCTGCAAGGAGGCTACGTCCATTTGGGATTTGCCCTGATGATAATAAATGCTTGAGTAGCCATTGCAGTTGGAGCATAGTTTAGGGCATCTCTGAGATTTCTCTAAACTATGCTGGGAGCTGCTCCAGCCCCTGGCTGCCCCCAGACTTGGTGAGTCACAACCCTGCTCCTTTGAGGCAGGCGCCCATATGTTTGCTGAGCACAGCAGAGAAGGAGGCGAGGTGCAGCAGAGAATGGGGTGTATTTATTCCGAGCTGAATGGCAATTTCTCTGCTGCTGTTTCTGGGCATGTGTTGTGCAAACGGTCTCCAGCAAACATGCACGGCTGTTACAAATATCCTGTGGCAGGGGCTGAGACACACACGCTTGTTTCCTCTTGCTCGCATTCACCCTTTTCTGAAATCCCCAGGCCATGCCAGACACTCTAGTGTGGCTCCCGCCGTCCAGAGGGATGGTGCACTCACCGACGCAAGATTCATCTCCCCCACATGTACTCAGTGATTCCAGAGCGTGCACCATACATTGAAATGCGTGGGGGGCTGTGAGCAAGTCCCTTCACGGGTGTTACTCAGGGTTTCCTTCCTGGATGATGAAGAGATGAGGGAGTGTGGCTGCGTGTCCTTCCATGAACAACAGCTATTCACAGTGGCTGGGACTTTCAAAGGAGCTTAGGGGGGGGGGGGGGGAAGGGGAGCTTCTGGTTCCAACTCCCATGGAAAGTCAATGGAATTTGGGTGCCTAACTCCCTTAGGCTCCTTTAAAAATCCCAGTCTTCCTGAACAGCATGCATTGTCCCCTTGAACTCTCACTAACGTCACTGGAAAGGCTCCTATTGACTACCAAGATGCTTTGATCAGGCCCTTGACAATGGTTAGGAGTCAAAGGGTATGTCTACACTGCAAAAAAACACCGGTGACAGCGAGTCTCAGAGTCTGGATCAACTGCCTCGGGCTCATGGGGCTCCCGCTATGGGGCTAAAAGCACAGTAGAACCTCCGAGTTACGAACCCCAGAGTTACGAACCGACCAGTCAACCACAAACCTTATTTGGAACCAGAAGTACATAAATCAGACAGGAGCAGAGACCAAAAAAAAAAGCCAATACAGTACAGCATTGTGTTAAATGTAAACTGCTAAGAAAAATAAAGGGAAAGCAGCATTTTTCTTCTGCAAAGTTTCAAAGCTGTATTAAGTCAACATTCAGTTGTAAACTTTTGAAAGAACAACCATAGTGTTTTGTTCCTTGAAACAAAGCCTGTTGCCAACTCTGTCCACATATCTATTCAAGGGACAGCATCATAGGACCTAACCACATCAGCCACACCATCAGGAGCTCGTTCACCTGCACATCTACCAATGTGATATGTGCCAGCAATGCCCCTCTGCCATGTACATTGGCCAAACCGGACAGTCTCTCCGCAAAAGAATAAATGGACACAAATCAGATGTCAAGAATTATAACATTCAAAAACCAGTAGGAGAACACTTCAACCTCCACGGTCACTCAATTACAGACCTAAAAGTCGCAATACTCCAACAAAAAAACTTCAAAAACAGACTCCAACGAGAAACTGCTGAATTGGGATTAATTTGCAAACTGGACACTATCAAATTAGGCTTGAATAAAGACTGGGAGTGGATGGGTCTTTCCCCCTGCTAATTTCCTCCCCCCCCATTGTTACTCACACCTTCTTGTCAACTGTTGGAAATGGGCCATCCTGATTATCACTACAAAAGTTTTTTTTCTCCTGCTGATAATAGCCCACCTTAATTGACCAGTCTCGTTATAGCTGGTATGGCAACACTCATTGTTTCATGTTCTCTGTGTATCTGTATCTTCCTACTGTATTTTCCTTTGCATGCAGCCGATGAAGTGGGTTTTAGCCCACGAAAGCTTATGCCCTAATAAATGTATTAGTCTCTAAGGTGCCACAAGTACTCCTGTTCTTTTTGCTGATACAGACTAACACGGCTACCCCTCTGAAACCTGTTCCGAGTTCTGAACATTTCAGAGTTACGAACAGCCTCCATTCCCGAGGTGCTCCTAACTCTGAGGTTCTACTGTAGCAGTGTAGGCGTTCCCACTCAGGCGGGAGCTGGGCTCTGAGACCCACCCCCCTCACCAGGCATCAGAGCCCAGGCTCCAGCCACAGTGGGAATGACTACACTGCTATAGCATCAACCCCGCGAGTCTGAGTCACTGGACCCAGGTCTGAGACTCGCTGCCGCAGGTGGTTTTTTGCAGTGTAGATGTACCCTAAGTCACCAGGAGTGTAAGTCTGGAGCAGGGGCTCCAGAACAGGGAGAGCCAGGGGGCTATGTGCTCCCACTTTTTACTGGCCCTAAGGTGAGCAAGGAGGGGGCGGGGGCAGAGAGGAGTGAACAGGGGGTAAGGTTTGGGGGAAGAGGTGGGGCAGGGGCTCAGGGAGAAGAAGTGTGAGGGCGGGGCCTCAGGGGGAATGGGCAGCACGGGGGCTTGGAGAGAAGGGGAGGCACAGGGACGGGAGCTCAGGGAGAAGGTGTGGTGCAGGGGTGTGGGGCGGGGCACGGTTTGGGTGCCAGTGGGATCCCCCACCCACTTTTAGGGAACTTCTGCTGCTCCTGGTTTGGAGGCGATGGTGTGAACCAGTGCAGCTCAGTCCTGCTCTCCAGCCCCGGGGCCCTCTTGCCACACTCTCCCCAGCTTGCATGGTGGATTTCTGATGTATGCAAGTGGGAGCTAGAAGGAAACCTGGCAAAGGCTTGCGCCCAACGGCAGGGCTTGAACACAGATCTCTAGTCTGGTCTACATTGTTTTTATATTGCACTCAGTGGGCGACGTGACTAATATCTGTCACATGTCCTTTGGGTGGGAAAGGCCAGTGGCCTAAACCCCCTATCCCTTACTCTTCAATTGCATATTCTCTGAACACCCATCGCCATGTTATACCAGACCAGTGAGTGCTTAGGAGGAAGGAGTTATGTTGATCTTATGCAGCTGGCCCTTTCATAGACAATCGATCCCTGCTTAAGGTTGTTGTGCTACTGTTTGCAGAAGATGAGCTTTCTGAGGCCAAAATAAATGAAGCCTACAACACCTGTATTGGTGTTGGAAGATGGTGTATTGTTCTTGATGATTAGTTTCTTACCATGGTTATTTCAGGGTAATCCACCCTATTAATGTCCTGAATCCATCGAGATGCTGTTTCATTACACCAAGCCCACACCAATCCCCCTGCTCCCAACCAGGGGTGGCTCTATGCATTTTGCCGCCCCAAGCACAGCAGTCAGGCAGCCTTCGGCGGCATGCCTGCGGGAGGTCCGCCGGTCCCTTGCCTTTGGCGTACCCGCCGCCAAATTGCCGCCGAAACCGCGGGACTGGCGGACCTCCCGCAGGCATGCCACCGAAGGCTGCCTGACTGCTGCCCTCACGGCGACCGGCAGGCCGCCCCCTGCGGCTTGCCGCCCCAGGCACGCGCTTGGTGCGCTGGTGCCTGGAGCCACCCCTGCTCCCAACCCATTGCACACTTAGCTGTGTGGCTGCATTAGCAACTCTTTACTCCTGCAGACTGAATGGCCTTGGGCCTTCTCCACAATTGCCAGACAATGAAAGACAAGTTTTGACAGCAGCAGGTTTGTTGCTGGGGGACTTGCAAAGCTGATGGCTGAGGTGGCGAGAACAAAGATTGACGTTCAGTGCTAAGATTTGCCTTGCAAGGAGCAGTGTAGGGAAAAGGGCAGTGGGTGGAGGGGATGGAGGGAGGGAATACTAGCAGTCGGAAAGGAGGTGTGATGCAGGGGAAGCCCATGGGCCTGATTCAGCAGGGCCTTGTGCCTGGTGTAGTCATTTGGACCAAGAATCCTGAAAGGTATTTAAGCATCAAACTCTCATTGAAATCAATGGGAGTTGGACACCTCTATATCTTTGAGTCTCTGAGCCTTAAATCTGTGCCACATGAGTGTGAAATGCTAAGTCAAATCAGAGTTGGCCACTCATTTTTACCCCAGCAAGAGCATTTTACTCCTCCGTTGCAGAGAGGTACATGGGCCACATAAGGTTTACAGTGGCACGGAAGTAAATCTATTTACGTATCTGATCCCTCCATCATCTTTGTACCTGTGAGATAGGGAAATACATTATCATTATTTTAGGGCAGGGAAAGTGAGGCACAAAGAGACTAAGAGCCAGATTTTCAAAGATGCAGATAGACACCTAGTGAGACTGACAAAAAACACTGCAACAGGTTAATCTCACTGGGCACCTATTTGAATCTTTTGGGGCCTAAATGCTTCTGAAAATCTGGCCCTAACGGACCTGAATAAGGATCACACAAGGAGTCTAATAGCAGAGCCAGGAATTAAACCCAAATATCCAGAGTCCCAGTGAAGTGCCTTTCCCACAAGACCATCCCCATCCTTCCTACCTACTACAGCTGAGCTACTGCTGCTGGTTCTTTCATAGATATTTGCTCTGCGCTTAAGGTTGTTATGCTTCTGTGTGCTCTATATCTTATGGGCAGAGGCAGCCGCTGAGCACACAACACAAGCTGGAATCAGGTGTTTGCTCTAATCCCGCACGTAGCCAATCGGAGCTATTCCCAGCTTCACCTTGTTTTGGTGAACAAGGCCAGGTCTACGCTCCAATTTTACACCAGTATAACTACATCACTCTGAGGAGTGACCCCCCTCGCCCCTCCGAGTGACGCAGCTATACTGACCTAACCCCTGGTGTAGATAGCACTATGTCGCCTGGAGGGTCTGATAAATGGGGGGTGAGGGGGAGCTCCCTTTTGTGGACACCCAGCCAGCCAGTTAGCTATAGAATCCCTCTTGGTGGTTGTTCTCTACTTCAGTGGTTCTCAGACTAGGGCCGCCGCTTGTTCAGGGAAAGCCCCTGGCAGGCCGGGACGGTTTGTTTACCTGTCGTGTCTGCAGGTTCGGCCGATCGCGGCTCCCACTGGCCACGGTTCGCCGCTCCAGGCCAATGGGGGCGGCGGGAAGCAGCGCGGGGCGAGGGATGTGCTGGCCGCTCTTCCTGCAGCCCCCATTGTCCTTGAGCAGCGATCGGCCGACCTGCGGACGCGACAGGTAAACAAACCGACCTGGCCCGCCAGGGGCTTTCCCTGAACAAGCAGCGGCCCTAGTTTGAGAACCACTGTTCTTCTTGCTTTGCCTGTAAAGGGTTAAAAAGTCTCCCTGCATAGGTAAGTGGAAGGGAGTGGGCACCTGACCAAAAGAGCCAATGGGAAGGCAAGAACTTTTTAAAATTGGGAAAACAACCTTTCCCTTTGTCTGTCTGTTGTTGTTCTTCGGAGAGAGGGGACAGAGCAGAGACAGAGCTGGGACTATGCTGTAAAAAGCTTTTTGTGAGGTATGGTAATCATCAGATCATACCTAAAAACTCCTCATTTGAAACCCCAGATATGTAAGTAGATCAGATAATGTCTAGAAAGACGCGATTAGGTTTATCTCTGTTTATTTCTTATTGGCTTGTGGACTCCTCTGTGGTAACCCCAAATGCTTTTGTTTTGCGTGTAACCTTTAAGCTGGACCTCAAGAAGGTTATTCTTGATGTTTAATTTTTGTAAGTGGGTTTTTTAAATCTATCAAAAGCCTAAGTTCCAGATGTATTTTCTTTTTTTTTGTTTTAATAAAATTTACTTTTTTTAAGAACAGGATTGAATTTTTGGTGTCCTAAGAGGTTTGTGCATATGTTGTTTGATTAGCTGGGGGCAACACTAATTTCCTTTGTTTTCTTTCTCAGCTCTTCCCCAGAGTGGGGTGTGAAAGGGCTTGAGGGTACTCCACAAGAAGGAATTCCCAAGTGCGCCTTCCTGGGTTTCAAAAAGGGGGGGTTTGCACTTGGGTGGTGGCAGCATCTACCCATCCAAGGTCAGAGAGAAGCTGGAACCTTGGGAGTTTAATACAAGCCTGGAGTGGCCAGTATTAATTTTTAGAATCCTTGCAGGCCCCCACCTTCTGCACTCGAAGTGCCAGAGTGGGGAATCAGCCTTGACAGAGGGTTTCTCCCCTGGGCATAGCTACCACCTCTCACGGAGCTGGACTGACTATGCTGATTGCAGAAACTCGCCCGTCAGTGTAGTAGTCTTCACTGAAGTGTTACAGCGGCGCAGGTGCAATGGTTTTAAGTGTAGACCTGCCCTAAGAGTTTCTCTGCAGAGGGAGCCCCACAACCTTCAGTACTCATGTCCTAGAGACCTGGCTGTAGAGTCATTTCTTTCACAATGAGGAAAGGTCACTCTGTCCCATTCACGCTGTTTTGTGCGAGTGTCACAGTGTATTTTCCTGGTCTGCAGCGCTTGTAATAAGCATCCAAATTAAACGGAGCCCTTGAAAACTTTCAATGTCTCTGAGCAACATTAATAATGAATGAGAGTTATACAGCATCACTTCATCTAGCCACACATCTCTCAAAGCACGGAATCATCTACATATGCTGGGCCTATTTCATTCATCACTGACCTGCGACCGCCTGATGGCCGCGGCTGTTTAATAGTGCGCAGCACTGTTACTCAGTGGTTTGGGGCAGAAAGTGAAAGCCAACGCATCCACATTGAAAACACAGGGGGAGTTTTTGTAGCAGTGAAAACATTGTTACCTAAATGGAATGTTTCCAGGTGAACCCGTTCTTGCAGAAATCACCAGGGAATTGCTAATGGTGATAAGCGCTCAAAGCTTTGGGTTTGCCTATTATAGGAAAGACAGCACTTATTGACCTATAATAGGTTTTTTTTCTATATCACCCTCATATCTAAGAGCCTGATCCAATGTCCACTAAGTCAATGGAAAGAATCCCAATTACTTAGGGGCCCTAAAGCCACATTTCTTCAGTCTTGTACAACGGATTCAATAGTACATATTTACAAGTTGCAGTTCATTCCCTGAACTGAACTGGCACTACCAATTAGTGGCTTGTCACCCATTTGGCTGGGAGTCCCGGGATGCCTAGCACCTGCCACTAAATGCATTGTTAATGGCACCATCTGAGATGAGGGCCCCAACCTCTGAGCTTGACAAATCCCAGAAGCATCAACAGGTAGCAAATCAGAGTCTGGGAGATTTTGCTTGTTCCCAAAGGAGGATTTTAGTTCACAATCACACCTCTTGCAAAGGAAAGTGGGTTCAGTCGCAGTACAATTCAACCTACGGTTATATCTATTAATCTACCCCCTGGCTTAATCTACCCCCTGGCTGGTATCAGGAAATTAGGAACTGAGACTGTTATTGGCACCCTTGGATTTAGCCTGGGGCATCTGAAATTCTGAGTCCTACTGAGTGCCAAAGGCACTATGCCAGCCTAGGAGAGTCCGAAGAAGTGGGTTGTAGCCCACGAAAGCTTATGCTCTAATAAATTTGTTAGTCTCTAAGGTGCCACAAGTACTCCTGTTATTTTTTCATAGAAGGGATGCCACCGGTCCTGATTTTCAGATGGCAGTCACGATTTGGATTGGGCTGTTTCATATAGTACAAGCAGCGCCCACAGGACACTGAAGCAGCCCCCTAGCGTTTCCATCACAATTTCATGATGCAACAGATTTGTCCTGGGGAAAGGTGACAACGGTTCACAGCATGAGTACAGCCTCCTGAAAATTCTGTTAGCAGGTCTACTCTCTCCATCACATATTGATCCACGTTTACCCCTGGTGGAACTCTGGGGGCTGCAACTGAGTTACACTAGCGATAATAAAGATGGCCCACGGATCACAAAGTCTGGATTGAAAATGGAGCATTCTTTCCCACATGGAGTCAACTTTTGAGCCTCAACTGGCATAAGTTGAAGTCATTGGAACTACTAGTTGAGGATCTGGCCCAATCCTTCATTTGACCGTGTCAAAATTCTCCCTATACATTATCTTAATTTTCTATTATTTTATTTAATTTATAAATCTAAAATACCCTGCAATGTTTACAACAATAACAAAAAATTATCAATTATCAATCAATAATAATTAACAATTAATTACTAATAATTAATCATTGACCTGCACTTATATAGTAGTTTTCATCCCAGGATTGCAAAGTTATTTACATTAATGAATTAAACTCCATAAGATAGGTAAGGGATATACAGCGATCACTTCAATTGCTATTAAAATGCAACTAACCCAGATATTTACGGGTTGAACACAGCAGCTTTTTTAAAAAGCAGAGAGCTGCACTACACAACTGTTTAGGTCAGCAACTGAAGAAAAATAGTGTATCCAATTGAAGTGTGGGGGACTTCAGGGAGGAAGAATGTAATTACCTGAGCTGGAAAGAGGCCAGACACTAGGACTAGCATCCCATCTCTTATGGAAAGTGCCTTGGGATCTTTAATGACCGCATGTTTTGGGACAGGGAAACATTTTGTTACTGGCTCTTTTTAGAAACTCAAAGCAAAGCTAAAAGGAGACAAAAGAAAGCTGTTTTTTTCTTGTTGCAAAAAGATCTCATGATTAATTGGGATGGAGGGGCTGATTCAGCAAAACCGTTATGTGAGTGCTTAAAGTCAAGTTACCATGGGGGAAATGGCAGAAAAGGAAGGAAAACTGGAAAAAAATGCTTCTCTTAACAAATCATTGTGTTTAATTTTAAAAAAGTGAAAAATTCCATGAAAAAGGCCAAAAGAAATGAACATCTTTTCATTTCAGGCAAAGCTATTCGCAAAAAAATACCAGCCATGTTTCACTGTGCACCCATTCACTGGGAATTGCACTGATGGGATTTAAAAATACTATTGAATACACGTCATATTGTGAATCGTAACTCTGTTTGTATTAATTGGATGTCTCACGTAAGGCTGTAGCTTTTTGACTAACCAAGGGCTCAGTCATGAGCCTGGTTTCATGACTGTACTGTAGAGGGGAATAAGGGGACGACAGAAACCCTTTTACTCTTGTGCATGGGCTACCCACATCACTAAACCATCGCAGGGCTGTACGTCTCCTGACAGGCGGGCAAGGAGTGTGTGGATAGAGGCTGGGAGTGGGCAGAACCTGTGCTCCATCCCTCCGTTGCACCAGCCAGTCCAGCTCAGCTGTCACAGAGGGGGAAGTAATGCATGTTAAGAAAGGGTTGGTGCACCTCATTTCCCCCTGGAACAGAGCGGAAGCAGGGACTGAGTGGTACCAATCAAGCCCCAGGCTTATAAAAATGTTCTTCCCTTCAGGGCTATGTCAAACCTCGATGAAGTTTCACATTAGTTAAATTAATGGTGGTGGAGAGCCGGCACTGGACTGATAATGGGCATCAAGGTTCAGTATTAACTATGCAGAGATAGCGTGTTTCTCCATAATACACAGTGGCAGGTTCATGTAGAATATGGGGGGAATAAAAACTGGGTTCAGAAATGCTTGCGATGCCAATTAATTCGAAATCTGTTGGAAACCAGGCCTTGAAAAGTTGGAAACTGTCGAGCCTGTCCCAGCTCCGACTCTCTGACTTTGGAAAGATGAGCTGGCCTGGTGCACCTGCTCCGGAATATCTGTGATGACAGTAAATGGCAGTTAGTCTAGGTATCTGAAAAAGGCAATTATCCCACAGGAAAGAAAACCCCCACCATCCATATTGACTCAGGAGGAAGGAAATGTCAGCCTCAGATGGTTTGCTGTTGTATTGTTTTAAAGCATTTTACAGCAGGTATATATTGTGGGTTCATCTCTAACAGGTACTAATTAAAAACATACACATGTCCCTTAAAACCTGCTGCTTCTAACAGATGAACGTCCAGGTGGAAATCTTCACTTTCCCTGATTCACAGGACAGCGTAGAAGGAATAGGATGGTCCTGGACCAGATCCACAGCCCACTGAAGTTAATGGAAGGATTTCACTGGGCTTTGGGTCAGTCCATTTAGAGTGGGAGAGGTGTGGATGGCTCCAGGGAACGAGAATAGGGTAAGAAGCTGCTTTAAATCTGGAGGGGGCGTGCAATGGCTGAAAATTGTTAGCATTTGACAGTTGTTCTCTGGCCACGTATGAAATGATCTGGTGGCCACAGTCCACTTTTAAATGCAACCGGGAACCCTCGTTGGCAATCGGCACAGAGATGGGTAAAGGACTGACAGCCTGATCCACCCCATTGACTTTAATGAGAGGCTATCAGTTGCTTTTAATGGGAGTTACATCAGACACTGAGCATAGAGTCTGAATTCCCTTCTTGTCCCCCAAGATCTGTGTAGTGAGAGCCGAGAGGTACATTGGTGGGACAGCGCGCATATGTGTGCTTGCATCTCTACTGCCATTTCTGTTCTGTAGATCACATGAATCTGCAACAGTTTCCAAGCTTGGTTCAACATACAGTGTTAGGATCAAAGCCTTTCTCCCCATCTTTCCTTATCTCTCCTTTTCATTGAAGTGAATTCGGTGCTGGATGGACAGGCCCACTAACCTCATTGACTTAGCCTCTCGGACTGGCAGAAGCTCATCCTGCCAAACGCTCATCATTCCTATTTAGTTCTCTAAATATCCAGCCTGACTCATTGCCCCATGTCCTTTCCCTCATAGGAGACAGAGACAGGAAAGATGTACGAGCAGATACTAATTCTTCCCTGCAGAACCGTGAATCACTGCCACAGCTCTAATTCTTATAATTGTAGGTGTAACTTACACTATGCAACTATACCGTGAAGGCCAATTCTGGTATTTTCAAAGGGATACTAAGGGAATTAGGTGTTTTCCAGTGGGAGTTGGGTACCTAATTCTCTCAGGACCCTTTGAAAAGCTCAGACCCAAATGGTCAGAGAAGTTCATAAATTCCCAGGCACTTTTCTGCATTCTGAGTTTAGGGGTTCAGAGCACAGGCCTTTGGAAGCAGCGTGATTCTCATTACATCCCAGTGTGGGACTTTTCATGCAGTGTGATCACATGCTGGCATATTGATGCTCACACCCACAGGGTCTCATGGTGCTGTGACGGGGCCAGATTCGGATGTGGCGAGATCATCCTGGGGTGCAGGAACGACGCAGTGCCACCGGGCCACGTTATCCTGTACCCCGGTATGCTCAGCAAACAGGCTGCGACTCTCCCCAGTATCCCAGATCCACTTGCAGCCATGGGAGGTTGGGGAGGCCCAAACCAGGAGAGCAGAAAGGGCTAGAAGAAACCCTGCAATTATGTAGGGTTACCATACGTCCGTATTTCCCCCGGCTTTTTGGTTCTCAAATTGCCGTCCGGGAGGAATTTCCAAAAAGCCAAACGTGTCTGGGAAAATAGGGAGGCATGGTAAACCTAGCCGGTGGGTGCTCGTGCCCCCCGCTCCCAGTCTCTGGCCCTGCCCCCATTCCAACCCCTTCCCCAAATCCCCGGCCTGCCTCCTCCCCCCCCCCCCCCCCCCGGGCGCGCTGCATTTCCCCTCCACCACCCCTCTCTCCCAAGCTTGCTGTTTCTGCAGCAAGCCTGGGAGGGAGGGGGGAGAAGCGGAGCGGCAGCGAGCTGGGGGAGGAGGCGGACCGGAGGTGAGCTGGGGGGGAGGGCCGCAGGAAAGGAAGTAACGGGGGGGGAGGGTGTGTGTGCAGAGGAACCGCTCCCAACCCCAGCTCACCTCTGCTCCATCTCCTCCCCGAGCACGCCACCGCTCCGCTTCTCCCCCCTCCCTCCCAGGCTTGCCGCAGAAACAGCTGATGCACGGCAAGCCTGGAAGGGAGGGGGGGAGAAGCGGAGCCGTGGCGGCGTGCTCAGGGGAGGAGGCGGAGCGGAGGTGAGCTGGTGCAGGGAGAGCACCCACCAATTTTTCCCCATGGGTGCTCCAGGGCTGGAGCACCAATGGAGTCGGCGCCTATGCCCACACCACCTGCCCTGCCTCCAGCCAGCCCCACACCCCCTACACACAGCCAGCCCCTGCCTCCAGCCAGCCCCGCACCCCCTGCCCGCAGCCAGCCCTACTGCACCCCCTGCCCTGCCTGCACCCCCTGCCCTGCCCGCAGCCAGCCCGTCTCCAGCCCCTGCCGCACCCCTTGCCCCGTCTCCAGCCAGCTCCGCACCCCCTGCCCTGCCCCATGCCCCTGTCTGCAGCCAGCCCCACGTCCACTGGCGCCCTGCAGTTCCCAGGGCAGTAACCCTGCACCCCTGCTTCAATGAGGGGGGCAAGGAGCAGCGGGGCCCCACACATGTGAAACGGAGCTCGTTTCTAGCTCAGGCCCATCTTTTTAAAAAAGCACTTTAGGTGGGGTTACCATACGTCTGTATTTTCCTGGACACATCAGGCTTTTTGGTTCTTAAATCGCCGTCCGGGAGGAATTTTCCTGCCCGGAAAATACAGACCTATGGTAACCCTATTTAAATATCTAAACACGTCCGGATGAGCAGCTGCAACAGCGAAGGCCCCCCCCAGTGGAGTGTCCTCTTTTTTGGAATGTTCAAATAGGGTAACCCTACATTATGGGCTGGGGGGGCAGAAGGGAGGGACCCCCACAGGGATGGAGGGGGAGGGAAGGCCAGGCCCATGGGTGGGCGTGGTCAGATATCCCCAGGGGCGGGGCTTGGGCCTCTGCAGCGTCTGGGCGCCGGGGGGGGGGGGGGGATGGGGGAGGAGGCTGCAGTGAGGGGAGAGGGGAAGGAGACGCGCGAGCCCCGCCCCCGGCCGCTCGCTGTCAGCTGACAGGATCACGTGAGCGGCAGTGGCCCATGTGACCCGGCGGAGCCGCGCAGGACGGAGCCGCAGGTCCCGCCATGGCGAGCCAGTCGCAGGGCATCCAGCAGCTGCTGCAGGCCGAGAAGCGCGCGGCCGAGAAGGTGGCCGAGGCCCGCAAGCGTGAGTGTCCCCGGGGGTGTCAGGCCCGGCCCCGCAGTGCCCGGGGGTCTCCCGGGAGCGGGCGCTGGGCCGGGCCCCAGACGTGGAGCCGGGGCCCGATGGCTCCTGCGTCTGGTCACCGGCCCGAAGGGGCTGCCCGGGCGGTCTCCAGCCGGGCTGCCCGCATGCCCCGGCCCTGTCCCGGGCCCCGGCCGGCGCGCGTCTGTCGGGGCGGCAAAGGGGCCTGGAGCGCTCTGGTTGGGGTCTGTGGGGGTCCCTGCCGCGTGAGCGGGGCGCCGGCTGCATGGGGGGAAGTGGGGCCGCGGGTGATCTGGGGCGAGCGCTGCAGACAGGACCTGCCCTTCTGCGAAGGGGCCCTGCAGCTCCGCTTGCATTGGCGACACGCTCCTCCTGGTTTGTGGCTTGCGTGCAAAGCCCATCCGTTAGGGTCCGCTCCAGTCAATGGCGGCGGTCTCAGTGTTTGGGTTTTGTGCTGCGGTCTCCTCCCACGTTGAAGAGGGGATCGGTCGAAAACGGTGGTTCCCTCTCTTGCTTCCTTCTGGAACGGAGGGTGGGCCTAAAAATCTTCGTAGACTTCCTCCATCTCACAAGACCGTTTGCTAAGCCCAAAGAAGCATACGAGGTCCTGCATACCGGTTACTTAGGAATAAGGCTGTGAGTCTGTCAGGGAGGTCACAGATTCTGGGACTTCTGCA
The DNA here is from genome assembly GCF_028017835.1 of Emys orbicularis. NCBI lineage: Eukaryota > Metazoa > Chordata > Testudines > Emydidae > Emys > Emys orbicularis. The sequence goes on along the minus strand of NC_088700.1, from coordinate 18,287,454 downwards.
GCGGCTGGTGTGACGCCCGCTTGGGCAGCTCCTGGGCCGGCCGCTGCTGGGGCAGTCTCCGGCCACCGCCCCCTCCCCCCAGAGCAACAGCAGTGTCCCCAGATGGTGCCCGCCCCAGAGCACCAGCGGTGTGCCCCTCCCTTCCCCAGATCACCCATGGCACCTCTGGAGCCCCCCCTCCGGAGCACCCAAGATTTAGTCAAGGGTATAGAGTAACAGTCAAGGCCAGATCCTGGTCTGTGTATTTTTGTTTACTGTCTCTGACTTTTTTACTAAAAATACCCATGACTAAATCTTAGCCTTACTTAGGAGTAGTGCTGGTCAAGTTTTTAATTGCTAATTAGCTGACATCCCCCTCAGCTCATGGAACATATCTTGATTTGTGCAACTGTATCTGGTTGTACATATTTGCCAAATAGCTTATGGAAACAGATTTCAGCTGATGTGTTGCTTGCAAGCATTTTGCTGGTCATGATGCGATTTGTCACCCAAATCATGTGGTATTGTTTCTGATTGGATAACTTTGGCTCTTTAAACAGGAGATTAGCAGTTGATGAATAACACTCTTTCTGGTACAAATTGTTGGACAAATAATCATTTGGTATAATACATATAACTTTAGAGGTTTGTGAACATTTTCACAGACAAACTGGCTTCCCACATGTTTGTGAATAGCAAACAATATGATCCCAGGAATAATAGAGTAAACTAGCTAGGTTATTTGTGGTGTGGAAAAAAATCAACTTTTCAGTGGCAAATAGGAAAACTTCCATAGCTGGCTGTGGCAGGGGGGGTCTTATGCCATCAACTTCTGCAGGCTTTAAGGTTTCATTTATATATTAAAAAAAAAAAAAAAAAAGTGATTTCTGTGTTTGAAAAAATCTTGCAAATATGAACAGACTGTAAACTAATACAGTGCAGCTTTGAGTCTGCAGACAGGTGGCTCCAATATCACTGCTGATGCTAATAGCTTTCTCAAGCAATAGCAGGATGAATTAAGAGAGTGGTCAGTTGTGTTGCTTTTCAGGACCCTTTGGACAGTGGTGAAACTGATCACTATTTCACACCGCTGCTACAGACCAAGTTAATCCACTTTCCATCGTCCTAGTGATGTGTACACGGGGTGTGTGTTACGTGGGTATAACTCTGTTGTTCAGGGGGGTGGATATTTCACACCCCTGGGGGATGTAGTTATACCAACCTAATGTCCTAGTGTAGATCAGGCTTAAGATCTGTGACGTGAGAGAAAAGTGTGTGCAGTGCAGTGTTTTGTTTTGTTTTTTTAATATATACATGCATATGTGGCTATGTTTTTGTTAGAGAGGACAAGGTCAAAGAAATGCACTTTGCACTTAAAGTGGAAGATGGCGAGGTTTGTGGTGGTCCTTAGTTCCTGTGGGAGTTCATTGCACAGTCTTGGGCAAGCCCTGAGAAGGCTTTGTCTCCTGGGTGGATGTATGGGAAAGAGGGGGTGGGTGACACTTCTCCCTTCCAGCAGCTGGGGAGGCATTGAAAGGCTTCAGAGTCATCAGGCAACTGTTCTACTAGCTAAAGATTAACATGAAAGATGGTGCCACCAATCAAGGCCCAGGTACTGCTCTCTTAGGAATTCCATCAACTGGGGGGCTGGACCAGTTTTATTGGCCAAATACTGGCCATAATTGGGTGGCTCCTCCATGTTTTATCTGCCTCTAGCTGGTAGGCTTACTCCCTTGGCTGCTGTTAATGAAAGGAACGTTGTATATGATGCTGACCACTTACATGGAGATTAAAGATGTGTGAGATCCTGGCCCCATCAAAGCCATTGACATAAGTGGCGCTAGGAATTCATCCATGGTCCCAGCCCTGAGGAGTTCAAGGTGTCCCATTTTTCAAGGCCGGTTTTAAGGACTGCCTCTGGCCTAGTACCTTCTGCTTCTTACACTGTTGTGTGGGAAGTGGATTCCTTTAGTTCAGTCTAATTATAGAAAACTTGAAGGGGAAAGATTCATGTAATGGCTAACTCTCTTACGGCTGCTGCACATCTGTCTTGCGGCAAAACTAGGATAGCTTGACCTTTCTGCCATGCAGATTCACAGTGCTCTGAAGTGAGTTATATGCTTTCTGTGAGCTGAGCCAGCGGCGGGGTGTTTTCTAGTAACATCTGCTGGGTTTGATGGCTATTTGTTCATTATCCGAGCTCACCAGTTGGAGAGCATGACAACGGATCAGTGGCACACAAGTGCCCTTCAGGCGCTTTTTCCAGATCTTCCAAATACCGGTTATCTGTACAAACGTGGGAGGTTGGAGAGGGCATGCTACACATGGGTCTCCTGCAGTCTCTTCATAGCTTGCTATAATTGCAAATGCTACAGCAATTGTCGTGGGAGTCCGATAGCGTGGGGGGAAAGTGCTGTCACCATTAAATCTGGCCTGGCTGTCTGGCGTAAATTGGTACTTAATAAGGCTCTTTCTTTGGAAACAGGAAAGAACCGGCGACTGAAGCAGGCGAAAGAAGAAGCCCAGGAAGAGATTGAGCAGTACCGCCTCCAGAGGGAGAAGGAGTTCAAAGCCAAGGAAGCAGCTGTTAGTTTGTTAGATAATTTGCTGCCATCAAAATCAGCCGCCCGGCTCCATCCGTGTTACTTGCACTGAGATCTGCATGCGATGATGCGGTTAGATCTCTGGGAAATCACGTTTGGCTTTTGCTCCTCTTGGCGGAACGTTCCACGTGGGGTGTTCTGTCCTTGAGCAGTTTCCTTTAATTGCTTCTCTGTGCAGCCAGAGGGCTTGGTTTGTATCAGCGGAAAGGAGCCGGGGCATCAGAAAAATGTTGTCGCATCTCGGAAGCTGGAATTTCTGCCTTACCAGTAAAGCAGTTAATATTAACAAGATCATAGAACTGACCAATGCTCCTGCGGTCCCATTCATAGAGTATAACGCTATAAGTTACTCTGACAACGTGCGTTGTATGTATTAATGCTAGAAGTAGAGACAATGCTCATCTCCCTGCTTCCCTTACCAAATCCAGTTCATTCTCACAAATGCTGTTTGTTATAATGGTACCTTGATAGAAGGCACTTGGGCCACGAATGGTATTTAATGCTAAAGTTTGTCTGAAATACTGCCGGGGCCTGGATTACCCTCCCTTACTCCCATCTCCCAGTCGGGGACACTCACAACCAGCCTACCAGCATGCAGGTCACAACCTGAAGTGTCTGTGCTGGATAGCCCTGGTTCAGCAGTCTGTCTGCAGCCCCAGCCTGGCTTCCACCAGCCTGGGCTACTACTTGCAGGGTGGCCCCAACAGACTCTTAGTCCACAGCTGGGAGGAAGATCTGTGCTCTGCAATGTACAGCCCTCTCCTGGACAGTTCAGAGATAACATGCTGTTTTTCCCCTTCCTGTGGGCTTCCTCTAAAGAGACAAAAGCAGGCTACAGCTCAACTGGGCTAAATACCCCCTTCCTTGCAAGGTTTAGAGTAAAAAAGAACAACCTCTGTCCATTGCTCCCTCTAACTCTCTCTCTTCCCCCCCCCCCCCCATGTGCAGAATAAATTTTGGTATGTGCACCAATATGGAGGTGATGTGTGACATCACCTTCATATTGATACACATAACAAAATTCATGTGGTGGGAGTGGGGCCGAGGGGTTTGGAGTGTGGGAGGGGGCTCGGCTGGGGCAGAGGGTTGGGGTGCAGGAGTGTGAGGGCTCCAGCTGGGGGTGTGGGCTCTGGGGTGGGGCTGGGGATGAGGTTTGGGGTGCAGAAGGGTGCTCCAGGGCTATGGTGTGGAGAGAGGTGCTGCTGTGGGGAGTCCTGGTCTCGGGGGAAGAGGCGCCTCTCCCCGCTGCGGCAGTTTCAGGGCTGGGGCCGCAGGATAGGCACCCCTCCCATGGCAGCTCTGGGCCGGGACTGGGTTTGGGCTGTGGGAGGGGCTCCACGGCAGGTTGGGGGCCAGGCTAGGTTCGGGCCGGGGGAGGGTAGCCCCTCCCCCGGGCACGGCAGGTTCCCTGAGTGCCTGTGCCGGTGCCAAGAAGGCTGCTGCGTGGCCACGCGGCTTACAGGGAATTTAGCCTATGTCCTATTGTTAATCATTTGTAAGTGATACTGTGCAAAAGGAATAACGATAGAAAGGATTACAAGCAAATGAAAGTGAAAACCTGCATCTGAAAGTCTAGAACTTAATCTAGCAAGTTACAGGCTTTGTTCAAAATAATTTCTCTCACCTATATTCAGTTCCCTGAGACTTCAAGCCCCCTTTTGCTTGAAAGACCCATCTTTCTTCGCTTGCAAGAGCTGTGTTTCCTTGTGTTTGGCCAGTGCTCGATGCCGAAGATGGCATCTCTCCTTGCTTATGTCATCCACAGTTCTGTGACTTTGTTTCAAGAGGCAGGATGACCTCATGCTGTTTTTCCCCTTCCTGTGGGCTTCCCATCCCCCTGCTGGACCTCTGTGTAAATCGGGCAGGCAAACTTTTTGGCCTGAGGGCCACATCGGGTTTCCAAAATTGTATGGAGGGCCGGTTAGGAGAGGCTGTGCCTCCCCAAACAGCCAGGCATGGTCTGGCCCCTGCCCCCCTATCTGACCTCCCTGCTTTTCACCCCCTGACGGCCCCCCTGGGACTCCTGCCCCATCCACCCCCTCCCCACTCCCTGTCCCCTGACTGCCCCCCACCGCCCCATCCAAAACCCCCCTCTCCTTCCTGAGTGCCCCCCCAAGACCCCTGCCTCCATTCACTGCCCTCTGACTGCCCTGTCCCCTATCCACCACCCCAAACTCCCCTGCCCTCTGTCCAACCTCTGCTCCCTGCCTACTTACCACGCTGCCTAGAGCACTGGTGGCTGGCGGTGCTACAGCCGTGCCACCCAAAGCACCAGGACAGGCAGCCATGCTGCCCGGCTGGAGCCAGCCATGCCACCGTGCAGCACAGAGCACCGGGTCAGGTTGGGCTCTGCAGCTGCGCTGCCGCCCAGAGCGTTGCGCCGGCGGTGCAGTGAGCTGAGGCTGCGGGGGAGGGGGAACAGCAGGGGAGGGGTTGGGGGCGAGTCTCCCGGGCCAGGAGCTCAGGGACCCAGCAGCAGGGTCCCGCGGGCTGTAGTTTGTCCACCTCTGATGTAAATGGAGCTTCCATTGTTTCTGGTCGCACCTTGCTTAATTTCCCTGTAGACAGGTAGATTGCTGCCAGCCCTCATGTTTTGGGGAAATCTTTCTCTCCCTTTGGTCACAGGCTGGAAAGCCTAATTTCAACAAGTAGCCATAATTCCTTATGTAGTATTTGTACATTCAGTTCACAATGATATTAATCACCAGGGTGTCATAGGCTTTCATAAAAGCCCTCACTCTATACCATTTTATAATACAGTAATGTTGTAAGGAGTCAGTTGATTCAGTTGTTCATCACTTGAGGTTCAGCCCCACTGTCTTTATAGACAAGTAAACCTTTGCAATGGCTTCTTGGAAAAGTAAAACCAGACCAAACTTTCTCTCCTGCTGGGTGTATCCCATCCCATCTCCTAGAACTGGAAGGGACCTTGAAAGGTCATCGAGTCCAGCCCCCTGCCTTCACTAGCAGGACCAAGTACTGATTTTGCCCCAGATCCCTAAGTGGCCCCCTCAAGGATTGAACTCACAACCCTGGGTTTAGCAGGCCAATGCTCAAACCACTGAGCTATCCCTCCCCCCAGTGTAGACTGATCCTGTCTTCTCCCCTTCTTGGTAGTGTGAGGTTTGCCTCCACCCCTTGTTAGCTTAATGGGTCTATCTACATCATATGTAGATACATTCTCATTGTTTTTCAAAGTGCTTTGCAAATAACTCCCAGGTAGGGAAAACTCTGTTAATTTCTCTAGTGCAGATCTGTTTACCAACTCCCCTGGCACGCCTTGTTTAAACACACTTTAGTAATCATTCCAGCATATGTCCATAACTCTTAATACCCATCGCTTACGTGCATCACACACGAATACTAATGATCAGGATCAGGGAGTTATTAGTTTTCAAATGATACCTCAACCTGTCCCGTTTTGTAACGAGGTGACTACACTAGTGTGTAAATAGAGGGGTGCTTAGTGTCACAGAGTTGGGGATTTTTGAAGAACATCGATGAATCTGAATTGCAGAAGTGCTTTACATCTTAAATTACATTGTTGGGAAAGGTCTTTGACATTTTTCATTTGCAATTATTTTATTATTGCAGTAGTGCCTAGAGAGCCCTAAACTGGAATTGGGCTTCGTTGCTCAGATAGCGAGAGAGAGACCATCCTTGCCCCCAAAAGCTTAATCTAAATACGTAAGACCATCTAAGGATGGGAGGGGAAAATAGAGGCACAGAGAAGTGACTTGCCCAAGCTCCCGTGTTGGGTTATTGGCAGAGCTGGGACGGGAACCCAGATCTCTCCTGGTTCCCAGTGCAGTCCATTAACCACGAGACGATGCACCGAAGGATGTAACCGTTCTGCCATTCTATATATACAACTGAGCACAACGTTTTGTTTGGTTGCCAAGTAACTCTTAGTGGGCTTCTCTCTTTCCCTTGTCTCTCTTAGGCTCTTGGATCTCACGGCAGCTGCACCACGGAGGTCGAGAACGAGACCCAGGTGAAGATGAGCGCAATCCAGGGCAACTTCCAGACGAACAGGGAGGAAGTGCTGAATAACCTGCTGAAGTTTGTGTACGACATCAAACCGGAAATCCATGTGAATTACCGCATCAATGGCTAGTGCAGGAGGAAGGAATGGGCCTATGGAAGTGTTAGCAATAACAGCTATGCTTCAGATGAAGTGTACAGCCCTTAGTCATGCTATAGCTCTGTGTGCTTCTCGTAGAGGTGTTCAATTATTTCAGTAAGTTGTAGGCCCCTCTATCTTGGAGAGACTCTAGTTAACCTTTATATGGATTCAGAGCTTATCCAAAGATTTCATGGCCATGTCTCAAATATGCATTAAGTGTGATCTAGGTATCAAGGGGAACATTAACATTCTGTGCTTTTTGGTGGGTATTAAAAAAGCGGTTTTCTTTGCTCAAAAAAGGGGTGTGAGATGCAGGACAGGTTTAAATTGCAAGCCTCGGAGTCTGTACCTATTAGAAAACACAGATCTGATGTCCTCCTAGAGTGGAGTTTGTCACTGTAGTGGTGTTGGTAACATTAAAATAGGGTTAAGCCCAGTAAGAAGAAAAGAAAAAAAAAAAAAAAAAAAAAGTCTGGGTGTGCAGTACTGGCTAGTAGTCTTCAGGAGCTTGTGAATTACTGTCTTAAGACCCTCTCTATATTCTACTGTTAACTTGAATTAGAAGCCTGGCACTATGATATTTGAAAGTAAAGAATTTATTTAACTCTGGAGTCTCTTCAGTTGTTTCTTCTTCCCCCCCCCCCGCCCCCCCAGCCTTTTACTTACTCTCTGTTACAGTAGCACCTAGTTGCTGTGTACACACATGGGTCCCTGCCCTGAGGAGCTAACAATCTAAATAAACAAGACAGACAGAGGGTAGGAGGAGAAACATCCTAAAGAGATGAAGCAACTTGCCTGAGCTTGCACAGCAGGTCAGGGACAGAGCCTGGAATAAAACCCATGTTTCCACTAGACCACTATGCACCAGTGTTCCCCCAAAAAACGCCTGGAAAAAGTGTTTATTCCATGATCACTTGGCAAAAGGGAAGCTAGTCATTGTTTCCCACTGTAGTCTGGTAGTCAGACACATGAATGCACTAATTAGCCTCCCCTTCTTCATACTCCGTACTGATCTCTGCTGTACTGTAATACCCAGGTCATACTGTTTTAGGCAGCATCCTTCTGAGCTTAAGAACAGCGTGGGACAAAATATTAGTCTTTTTGGTTGTCTCCTGCCTCGTAAAGAAATCTAAGTGCATCAGACCCAATTTAGATAGAGGCTTCTTGTTTTGGCATCATCTCTCCATTAATTGGGGTGGAGATAATCCCTAATCTTGATTAAAGCTCTGTAAAGGGTGAGTGAGGGAGACCAGTCAGGCAAGGGCTGCTTTTATGGATAGTGGCTCTATAATTAAAATAAGAAATATTCTACTTGATGCAAAACTGTTGCATGGTAGCGGACAAGAAATAACCCCCTACACTCATCTAGCATTGTTTGTCAGAGGGTCTAAAAACTCCTACCTCACAAGGGTGCTTTGATAGCAGTTAGGAGAGAGAGCATCAACCCTACCTTGTTGAATGAGGTAACCAATGCACACAGGGACTTGCCCAAGGTCATGTGATGCAACGAGAGAGCAGCTATTGCTGCCTTGCCAGTCTTCTGTCTTAATCGCTAAGCTAAATTCTCATCAAATATCTCCTTAAGGGAAGACCCTCTTCAGAAAATCAAGCTCTTAAACTGGCTATGAAATTGAAACAAGCCCTACCTGTGTTACATTGCAGTGGGCCTAGAAAGAACCAGGGCCGTATGATGCCTAGAATTACTTAAGCCTCGCTCTTAGAGCCAGCTCCACTGGACTATAAATAAACCATATCAATGGCTGGACAGGGGCCAGCTGACCTCTTCCCCCCCCCCCCCCAGGGGAAAGGTGCTTGGCCCCTAGATTTAATCCATTTGTGTTCAAGCATTTGGTGCTGCTATTGCAATGGATGATGCAGTTTTGTATCCTTCATAGAACATTTGGCTAGCTCAACGCTGCAGTATGTACCTGTTATCTGTGGTTTCTCTTCTCCAGTAGACAGAGACCCGACACCCCCCCCCCCCACACACACACACACTTGTCAGTCTGAGAAACGATGGAACTCTTGCTGTACTAGTCTGGAAGCACCTCATTGTTAATGTCTAAGTGCCCAGAGCTGCTTGGTCACGCTGGCTTTTCCTCATTCATCCTCTAGATTGGGGTGGATTATTTTCTGTTCCACTCCAGAATTCCTCTTTGGCTGGAAATGTAAAGATTTCAGCCATAGCTCATGCTGAGGTTTTAATGCTTTTTAAGAATGCCAACAGCCTTTGGCTTTTCTACCTATTCGCATGCTGTTCCCACAAAGTCTTATTACAAGAATTATCTGACTGCGCAACTGTGCACAGGGGCAAATCTCTCCAGTTTTTGCTCTCCAGCCAGGGTTGCTTTGTTTGCAATGCAGAGGATTCCTTTGGAATGAAAGATGCATAAACCTTATCCCAATCCACTGTGGGGAAAGGACACCTCGTGCAATTATTGTTCACAAACTAGATTTCACATGTTTCATCTTAAAATTAGACTGCCCACTAGTAAAGATACTACAGGTTGCAATTTTCTGCAGGCAGGGGCATACATTAGACAAAAGGTCTTTCAGTTCTCAGATCGGATTCATCTAAAATTCCACCTTCTCCCTAACGACTACTTGATGAATACAGGTGTAGCCTACACCAGCTGCTAACACAGTGTTTGAGAGCAAAGTCTACCTTTCAGTGCTCTACATCGGTGGCAGATGGCAAATAGTAAAGCTGTGTGTGACGGGCTATAAACTGAGCTCAGGTAGTGGTTGAAATCCTCTTAATTCTAATAGCGATTGCATGCCCAGATCAAGAGCAGTAGTTTTTGTTTGTTTTTAATAGACTTTTCTATGGTGCCTCTCACTGTGGTATTTGAGCACGTCACAAGCATTAATAAATAGCTGCATGGTATTTCTCAGATGAGGAAACCGAGACGCAGGGAAATTAAGGTCATAAAGTCTGTAGCAGAGCTTGGGAACAGAACCCTCCCCACCTGCCGTCTGCTTGTCCAACATCCCTTTCATATGTCTTATTTATCCTTCAGCAATTAAACACACAAGTTGAAACTCCACCCTTTATTATTTGTCTTGTAGCTCCTAGGAGCCCCCATCGCGGACCAGGACCCTATGGTGCTAGGTGCTGTACAAACACAGAACAGGATGGTCCCTGCACCAAAGAGCTTGCAGTCTAAGAACAGTTTAATCGTGTGTGTGTCTGTCTACATAAGCGTGAAGAACCAGTTTCACATGCATAGGTAATAGCATGGAGTGAGCCCAAATCAGCCCTGCTGTGAGTTAGTTACCTTAGTTCAGTGTGCACTAGGTTACTCGGTTTGCGGACACCTTGCCTTCCATATTCAGTCAACGCACCGCCTTGTTCTAGCACACGTTACACAGTAGGCTGGTTAGAGGGAAAGGGCTGTATTTCCTGCCCAGTTGCCAGGCAGCAAGAGGAAAGTTCAGTCTCCTCTCCTCCTCCCCTGGCCCCCCAACATCAGCTCACTCTCATCTCTGTAAGTGTCACTTTGGCCAAGTGTCAGCCTTCATCTGTCACTGATCTATTGGTGCTGGGAAATTCTGCGTTTGGGTCTTTGTTCGGAGGCGCTTCTGCACTCGATAAGCCTGGGCGAAGGAAGTCCCTGGCAGTGGTGGTTCCTTGGAGCCTGATTCTCTTTCCCCTTACACCCATGTTGCACTAATGTCAGTGCTTCTGACTCACACCAGTGTGAGGATAATCAGGCCCCTGTTTTGGAGTGGGGAGGGAATTGACTGACTGCAAATGGAGGGCAATAGGCTGAATTCCTGTGGCTGCTATGGATAGAGGACTTTCTGGACAAGAGCGCTGGCACGTTCTTATACTGTGCTCTGTGCTGCTCAAAACACAACTAAGGACCAAAGACCTGGTTTGCAGGGATAACTCGGGGCAACGAGAACGGCAAGATGCTCAGCAATTCAGAAACGTCAGGATCCAGCCCCAAGAGCTACAATTAATATTTGCAAATTGTGCTAAGTACCCTACAAACGCACAGTAAGGGATAGTGCCTGGATTCATAGTTTATATAACCTGCTTGGGGTGTGTGTCTGACCACAGAGGACGCGAGTCTCTTACAGCCCAAGTTAAGGAAAGGTGACCTTTTAGCTCTGGAGGTCCCAGGTCAGTCCCCAGTAGACAAGATAGGGAAAGGGATACAACCCAGAGAGCAAACTGATGGTTTGCAGCACGGCACTTTATGATCAGGATAAAGACTGTCCCTACCCTAAATCACTTACAATCTAGGTTACAAGGGACACAGCGAGAAGGGACATGACAGCCGGGAAGGAAGTTTACACAGAAGATGAAATAGTGGCTCTTTCTGCAAAGTGGTCATTGGGTGTGTTTCTTTTAATTAGATGTATTAAGTTACCATAGGATGTGGAGGCATACGCTTTTGTTTCATCACCATGGTTAGAGATGCAACTCCTTGAAAATGGTAAATATTAGGTGTGAACATTTTTTAAAAGCCTAATGTTTTATTTTGTTTTTGAAAATTTCCACTGCCGTTTTCTGTAATTTTTTTTTAACACCCACCCACTCAAAGTGCCTTTTTTTTCAGTTTTGAGGGAAATTTTTTTATCCCATTTTTCTCCTTCCTTCCTTTTTCCATTTCCAGTGACAAAATGGAAGAGAAGGGGAAAAACGGGAGACAGAGGAGGAAAAGAAATCAGAAATGTTTTCTTTTAAAAAAACATATATTTTGCAAAAATTGTCATTGAGTCGAAAAAGCTAGTTTTCATCAACAAAAAATTTCAACCTGATCTAGGTGGAAAGTTTGTGGCGAGAACTTGACTTTGTGACCGCCCCTGAACACAGAGCAGAGATTTTAATTGTGCTGCCTGAAATGATGTACAGGTCTCGTTGTTGTTTTTTCCCCCTAGTGATCGTCAGGTTCTAAATTAATGCATCATTTGTAGGAGTAGTTCAGGTTATTCGAATGTTCACTAGCTTTTGCTTGTCAGTATTGAATTGCAACTGCCATTGTTCTTCCCATTCACCTACGTAGGTGAGATCCCTCTCATGGTCTCTAGTGTGAACTGACCTAAATGATTTTGAGTCCTCTGCAAATGTTGACACCTCACGGCTCAACCCATTTTCCAGATCACTGATAAATATATTGAACAGCATCAGTCCTGTTTATTGCTAACCTTTTGCCAGGAGTACATTTGAACAGTTTTTCCTTCTTTGTTTCTTAGATTCTCCCCCCCTCTCCCCCACATTTTATGATTTCATTATGAATTCTACCAGTAATTCATAACAAATGGTAAAGATCCTCAGCTGGAAGATCTGCCTTTTACCGCAGCTGAGAATCTGGCCTAAAATGTTAAGGAAAAAGAATATCAACGCCTCCTCCCCTTCCCCCCCCCCCCCCATAACAATGGTTTGAAAGACAATCCCTCAAAACACCTTCTGAAAAGAAAGAAATTAACACTTTTTTTTTAAATTAATCTCATGCAGTAAATATGGTTGCTTAGACTGGCTTGAGAATAATTAAATAGATATTAAATTACATTCAGCTACCTCAAAATATCTACTAAGGAATCTGTTGGATCAATACCAGAGCTGTTAGCCAGACTGAAAACTGCTAGCTTCCTTATTTTTAATTTGAGATGCAAGAAAGGGTTTTTGCATTACCATAACCAAAAAATAATTTACCTCATCTGGGCAGGAAATAAGACTTGGGTAGAAAAAGCAAGAGCTGCACATTAAGCAAGATCAATTTTTGATCTCAAATGT